>NC_041023.1:13431570-14672195 GCF_900634625.1 Parambassis ranga
TTAGAAAATATCGACAATTATTGACAAAACCCAAAAGCGTGGGCAACATTCCATCTGGAATATTGCATCTACCATTTTATTTTCCTATTTTCTTCCTTCTTATGAGGGCACATTATTGACTCGAAAATCTGATTGCTGCTGCCGAGGCTTATGAGCAGAGTAGGGGAGGTGTACGGTGTGTTGGCTTATTATGGAAGTGGGTGCTTTGGATAGGATGTTTTGTTGTTATTGCTTGTTTGTGTGCTTTTCCCAACCACACAGACTTTAATTAAGATAATCATCACTGTGGTATCCTGCATGGCTCTACAGTCGGACCTATGCAGACCAAGGCCAGGTCTGTACAAACCTCTGGCGATCAGTTATTCTGCTTATGGCCAAACTGTGTGATTACAATAATAAATACATGACATGAAAGAGAGGGTGGGGATAGAATAGAGGGTGGCAGAATTAAAGGGCCGTGGAACAATTGCTGAGATATTAAGGAGCTTCATCAGTCCAGAACAGGGAAATGAATGTCATTAATTGAATGAGACGAGGCACCATAAAAGAAGACAGTTATTAAAAATCCCAAATATTAAAACGGATGAAGTATGACGTCAGCTTATGAAACAAACTGGGACGATACATTTTTCTTTTAAATAAAGAAAACAACAAATATTCAGTAGGAAAAGGTTTCAAAGAGGTTATTCCAGCAGATAAGGATATGCCTATGAATAGAAATGGTACACAGCAGAACCATAAATTTCCTTAATGTCCTTCTCCTTGGTTTTAAAGTCACTCTGAACTCCTCTCTGCGAGGCCAAAGATCTTGTTTAGAGGCTGAGAATCTCCTTAGTACAACAGAACAATCTCCGGTCTCCAGATAAGTTTCTCGTGTCCCAGCTATTTGTTGTTCCTTAATGAGAGCACTCAGCACCCCACTAGTGTCCTATACTGTAATTAATGGACAAGGGGAAGATGAGGAGGTGGAGGATGAAGAGAAAGAGGAAGGTAAAGTGGAAACTTGTCCTGTCTGGTGACCTGCTGGTCTCTTTCCCTCCCATCCACTTCTCTCTCTCTCTCTCTCTCTCCCTCTCTGTGTCTTTGTATTCCTCTCTTGACTTGCTGCTCTTTTTCCAGTAGGGATGTTTGACAAGCTGCCAGTTCTAATGCCCTCAGTGCAATGTCCCTTGTCAGCTCCCATAAACTCTTATATCTATCAGAGCTTCCTCTTAACAAAAAAAGAAGCTTCCATTATCAAAGTGATTAAAAATGATCTTTAATTTTGGGGACAGCCAAGGGTACGGTGAGTTTAGACAAAGAGCCAATGGCAATAAAGCTCCACATCTGCATCTCTTTATTATATTCTATTCTTGTAACCTGCCGCTTGCCTTGGGGGCTTTTCTCTCATCGTCTGCCTCTTACGTCGATGAGGTGTGATTGTTGCCTATACGCTAGTGTACACGGATCAATTGATAACGCTGACCTTGACACCGAAATGTAAATGCTGTTGTTAGATAACAGCATTCTATTGGAATCCATTCAATCGCATAGATTTAGTAACAGCGGCTTTTAAAAATGTTCAGCCACATCTAAATCAGATATGATGCGCTTCCATTAACATATATAATTACCTTAGGTATGGACCCAAACTGTATGCTATCATTTGTAATTAATGAATTTAACCGACATGTGACTACATCGCCATATATTTCCTATATGCCTTCATATGAGTGCAGAAACTGAGCAATGTCATCGTCTGAAAACTCCCACTAAGGTGAGACAAAAAGTGGAGGAAATAAATGTGATATAGTGGAGTGAATAAAAGTTGTGGTGATAGTGAAATACCTTAAGAGCATAACTCCACCATGCATCAAAGGTACACGCTGTAGAACTTGTTAATTTAATTTCCTGAGTTGTGTTGGGGATTTTAGATGGCTGAGAAGGTAGTTAGTTTCTGTGCCAGTGGAGGCCACCTCAGTGTCAACCTGCTCCTCTCATTCACTTCCTGTGCGGATACACTGCCAGTACCTTTCACAAGCACGGCCTCAATTACATTTTCAAGGTGGCAGAGGTAAGGGGTGTGAAAAGGAGAAGGAGACACAAAGAGAAAAGTTAGGATGAGGAAACAGGCATGAAAAAAACAGCAGGAGAGAAATGGATTTTGGATAAGATTTTGAGCAAGGGAGTTAAAGTCAGGGAAGCTTAATATGCCAGGACAGGCTTAATTAGTACCATTACTGTGTGTGTCCATGTGGGTTTTACAAGGTTGTCTGTTAGTCACAGCAACAGAACATGACTAATGTAAACCCACAAAGTGATGAGTACTAATGTTTAATGCCAAAAAAAGAAAAGAAGGGATGGGTGCGTTAACAGCGTATCTGACACAAACAAGAAGTGGCAAGGTGCAGCTCCAGCACAAGGCAGAGAAAAAAACAAAAAACAAATCACAATTTTGAAATAGGCCTTCACATGGGAAATTGATCAGCTGGATAAATGCATGCAGTAAAGGACTTTTGAGGCAAGAGATGGAGGGATGCGGGAAGAGAAGATGGAGGACGGAGTGTTGTTGTTTACTTTCAGGGTGCGTTGGAGAGATGGGAGTGCAGGACAGGCTGGGGACGGGACGTGATGAATTCTCCTAAAGAGCAGCACTGGACATCAGACAGAAAATGTGATGAGGCACAAAGGCCTCCCAGCGCATATCAAACAGATGATTTCAGCCTGAGTGATGTTGCCTTGGCATTATCGACTATGGTGAGACTGAATGATAATGCCAGCAGCAGAAGGAGGAGGACAGGTTAAGAAGAAGTACTTGGACAAATCTATGACTGCGTATCTAATGCATACCAAATTGTGCGTTCTGCTTTCTAGTTTCACACTCTCTTGGCTTGCATCATTCTGTCTCGCTGTCTATGTTTATCTCACCTGTTTGAGTGAGTGCCAACCTCAGGTGGTACACAGAATTTGTTTTGGATTTGCAATGGTACTCTCTGAAGTATGGCAACTTGCAACTTTGATGTCCTGTTTATTTTGGTGTCACATGATTAAAATTTCAAGAAAGCAAAGGACGTTGGTGTGTCCGGGTTTTCTAGGCTAAACTAAATAATGTTGAAAGTGAAAGCTACTGGTGTTACACCCTACTGAAAAAATGGCTAAACATGCTTGCCAATATGTGCAGTGGAAATTACCATTTTTTCAGGTCCTAGGTAGAGAAACTGTTGTTGTGTTAAACTGTGTATTTACCTATTGCTGTCCTTGGGTTTCTGTGCTGCTGGTCAAAACAACCTTTAGTTCCAGACAAAACAATCTAATTGTCTATGAAACCGATGAAAGGAAATTAGATTCATAATCATTAGAGCCACATCAACAGAGACTATGGATAACATTCACCCAAAACAAGAGACTCCATTATGGGCCTGTAGCAGAGTGTGCACACAAACACACATTCTCTAAGGACGCTCCACCGGACACAATTATTCCTTTCGCAGGACCTTTTTTTATTGACTGCCAATAATTCATGCCTAAGGCACTGAGTCGGAATGACCTTTCCCATGATCATTTATTCAGCGCACTTCATTTAACCTATTAGCTTATATGTTTTATGTAGTCGATTAGAAACTAATTAATAGTTGAAGTTAGCAGGTGTTATCATTCTAACAGTGTAGCCACAGAAATCTATCCGTATTTAAAATGATGAAATATGCTTTCCTGCATAATTAACATGTATAAACTTTAAAATATTAATAATGGTTTAAGTTTTATTGTTAACTTTAGCACCTGGTTCTCCTCTGAATTGGCTCAGTTTATGAAAGAACTTTATCCAAAATTACCCATTTTTATCATTAATAGTACGGTTATTTTCCACATATTAAATACAGTCATACAAACTGTTTCAAAGCCTTCTTTTGAAAACTACCTATCAAGGCTGAAAGTGGTCAATAGGTGGATCCTCCCTGACTCAACCTATCCCATGATTCACTGCATGTCTGTGTCTTTTTCTTTTCCTGCCAAGAAAGCACAGCAAACCTGTGGCCTTGGATTGACTCTATCAAGTCTGTGAAGTCTTAGACATTGTACTTTGACAGTTTGGTACAAGCAGAGAAAACATCAGTTATGCAAGTGTTACAGTCTTTTTTTCTCTCAAGGTTCTGGTTTTACAACATATATAGGATCTCAGTTAAAGGGAGGAATATTCCACTTACTGCAGTCCCACTTTAAAGTTTTGGCTGTCAAAAAAGGTTTATTTTTACATAAAAATCTGCCCATGCCTGGCTTAAATCTTTAAAGATGACCGACTACAAACTGACTAGCCAGAACTCTAAAACCCGCGCTAGTGAACCATGTGGCTGTCTGTATATGGAAAAGGATAATCCCTCTCTGCTGTGGTTTTTAAACCCAACCCAGGAGACATGGGAATATTATAAAGATGATAGTTTCCGTTTGTGCCTCCAGGCGCTTCATGTCTGGGTAAGTGAACTTCCATGTCTCCTGTCAGTATTCCTGCTACATAAAACACAAGAAGCACAAAATGATTTGGCACACAAAATAAACAGCAGACTGACAAGATGCAAGTTAGAGAATGGAGAGCAGGTGGTTAAAAGAAAGTGGCATTAAAAAAAAAAAACATTGACGAGGAGGAGGACAGAGAGTAATAGGGCATAGCACTCAGGGAGAGAAGAGGAGGAGCAGAAAATGAGGAAATGAAGGACAGATGAGATAGAGAAGAGAGTCATCACACCGCACAGAATTAGAGGGTCTTGGCATAAAAAAAGAAATGGTATAAAGAGAGAGAGAGAGGGGGGGGGGAGAGTGAGAGGGTGACGCAGAGAGAGAATGTCCATATAACATCGGAGGCTGTCACAAAGCTGCTGTAGTATTCTCAGCGTAACAATAGCAGCAGATTGAGTTGGACAGGGTTCACAGGCCTGAATACTAGCCAGCCAGACAAAGCTATTGAGTGGCTCGCCTGTGTTATCTGGCCTGCTGCTGAATACTCTCCTTCTGCAGCGGTGAGCAGGCTCAGGTTACACCGCTCACTGATGGGCTTTAGTCCATCGCACTTCCCCTCTGTTGAGCAGCAACCTTGGTCTCGGCTGTACAATAATGCACCAAGGCTACACAGAGATCTTAAACAGAGGACATGAGCAGCACTTGTTGCTGACTGAGAGGCAGCACTATGAGACGTTTGCAGGAGTCTACCTTCAGAATTCTGTCAACAGACATCACTCGAAGCCCAGAACAACAATAGGCTCAGCTTAATCTATTGTTGGCTTGTTTTGTTTTGTGTGATATACTGATTTGTCCTCAGCTGCATTGTCATTGACCCATGCATTTTCTAATTATCCAATTCACAAAGGACATCATAACAGCTAACTGCAGTACATGATCCCCATTATTTCTCCATGAGATGTCATGTTTATAATTGGAAGTATTATCTCATTGATCACAGCTGCTATTGTTATCATCATAATTACCACTATGGAGTCATTTAGATGGTAATTTGGGCATTTCTTACCAAACGTCCAGCTATTCATCTTTTTCATAGGGTCCTTTGGGATTGGCTGTTGTTCTTAAAGATAAACAAAGACTTGATGAGATTTTAAATCTAACTATACTTGCTGCATGATCTTGGAAGGAACATTTTGGAATAAGGCATTTACACCAGGCTGACCTTTTGTCTAAGGCTCTCCTTGTTTCTGGCCCTGCCTCTACCTTCCAAGTGACTGTTGTCGTGAAGAAGGTCTCATAAATATGGATGCCATCTGCTCGAGGCCGTGATGCAATTTCAGAAATAGGAGGGATTTTTTTTTCCTCTAGTGGGAAGCAATGTTCACTTGGATTTGGAAAATTGGAGCTATACAGCTTTTACCAGGGTTGCTCCTTGAGATTTTGTATCTTACAACGTGACACTGTCATTTATTTCTGCCACAGCTTGCAGAGAAATCTAATGACTTCTGTCAATAGACAATGAAATGTATCTGCTTTCTATTCCACATATGATAATAAACAATGCTTTGAATGCTTTTAAAAAGAAGACACTTTTCTACTTAACATACTGCTGGATTACTAGAGTCTGTGCAGCATGTTTTAATTGGCATTTTAACTCTGGAACTACAGCCTACGGGCAGCTTTGATGTCAGCTGGAACATGCCAGGAGATACAAGACACAAGAGGTGATGTGGGACACAAAAAGTTCACTTTGTTATATGTTAAGAAGGCAGGCAGGTGTGGCTGCTGCAACACCTTGGAGAAAAAGACAATTATTTTATGGGATTTTTCATAACAAAATGTCATATTTTGTGGTGTTGACTTGCAAACACATTGGAAAAGACTTGAACCAACCAAAACGCTCCTCTGTCCCATTGCCCTGCTCTGAGAAAGGTCTTGCCAGGCCCAGAATTTGTGCCTGAACCCACAAAGCTTCAAATGTGTAACCTGGAGCTGAACCGGATCCATCAATTATCTGAAAGCTGTGACCCATCCCTGCCAAGGTCCAAAACTTTCTGCCCCCTCTCCAAAAGACCAATAAATGAACCAAAAGGGCCTTATCTAAAAGCTGGGACTCAAAGGAAAAATTGAGATATGTCAGCTTCCCTTTTCATCCAGAGTTTCTTACATTTCTCATGCATGCTAAAAAGGTCCAATTACTACTAAAGGGTGACAAGAGGCTGTTTGTTTAGAATCAGCTTGGCCACTTCATCTAGCATAACACAATAACTTCAACAGTTCGATCTGTTTGAACTTTGATGCCTTTATTTACTGTTGCCATGGGTGCAAAGGGGGCAGTCTTAGAGGAAAACCCTTAGCTTGAACTAAAGAATTTACTTACACTGCACATAAAGTAGAGCCCGAGTAGCACATGCACCTAAAGCCTTCACAGGTCCTGGGTCGAGTTTTGAGGTTTTGAGACCTTGAACAGCCTCAGGAATAAATTGTCATAGTCCAAGAATCCACTATTTTATATTTGATGTGATTTAAATAAAAACAAATATCATTGTCTTAAACAACAACCTTTACAAAAACAATTTGTCTTGGAATTGGTTTCCTTGCTTCCCCCCTCATCCTCCACAGTCGCACACATATATTCACTCACCATGTACAAGCTATTCAGGGCATTTCACACATAACTCGTCAAGAGGAACAGATGTCATTATCAACACAGATAAAGAATCATTACTTTGACAGCTTTACAAACAGCTATGTCACCCCGAGTGTGGAAGATAAATGACTGGATGCTGTCTGGTGATGATCTGAACTGTAATTTTTGTGCATGCGCAAGCACATATAGCAGAATTTTTTACTGCGCTGTCGTTATTTTCGGAAAGTTGCCTACAACCAGCTGTAGCGATACCCTTCATGCGGCTGGAAACACGTCCTTGGCAGTGATACCCACTGGGGGAAGAGGGAGAGAGCAAGAACGAGAGAGGCAGAGAGGAAAAAGAGAGAGAGTGGCATGCAGGCAGGAGAGGTGGAGTCTGCTTCTTTACCTCTAACTCGCAACAGCACAAGAAAACACTGGTTATATTCAGCAAGACTGCTATACCAACAAGCATAATACACCTGGACAGAAATAACACACGTACTATAATGTAACCTGACTGAATAAGCCTCATATACCTCCAAGCGATGCATAGTTGCTCCATTTTAATGAAATGTAATGAGGTTAGATGATTAGCTGCTTCAGTTTGCTGTTGATCTGCAACATCTTCACCACCCACCCATTATATCTGTCATAATTAGAGAGAAAATGAAAGTAGAATTTGTTAAATAGTGCTATATTATTAAAGTCAGGAAAGTAGTCTTGTGCGTTCCTTTATATAACCTCATTAAGTAATAATTCACACTAAGATACATTGCTCATGTGTTACAAAAAGTGAAATAAAAGAACTAATTAAAACAAATTGCTGTTTAAAAGAAGCCAGATTTATATCTTGCCCCTGCAGAGCATCACATTAACACATGGATTAACTGATAACAATTTGTCTACACAGTGGTCCAGTAATCGTGGGGGTTATGCTCTAAAAACAACCCACAATATGCGAAATCTGTGTAGTCAGCTTTATTTTTTACAATTTATACAATTACTATTATTATAGATGTTTTAAGGCTGTAAAACCCCTCACTACACACTTTATACACCTTTCTCTCTTGTTTAAACACTCTCAAAGTTCAAAATAAGTCCAGTATTATAGAATGAAATCAAAGATCAAAACCTTGCAAATATACAGCTAAACTCTTTCTGTACTGTACAAGAGACACGGCAAGGAGGAGATTAATTGACAATGATCTAGAGCCAATCAGGATGCAGAACACATGATCTTGGAAAAAATTCATGCCAAATTGCACTAAAAATATTACGAGAAACTATGAAGGACCACTGTAATTACAAAAACATCTATGTACAACAGTGCACAGGTTCCAGCAGGCCTCTGAGGCTTCACATCCCCACAGATAACGCAACAATATCATATAAATTACATCATAGATGTGAGGTTCACCATGTCACTTTAGTAACTTATTTGCTACACAAATGACATGTCCATGGCAGTCCACTTACTCTCATATAAATATCTGCCTTAAGCTACCGCCAAGCAGCATCACAGTGGATTTTCTTACCAAATCTCAGAGTGAATTTACTTTATTTCTTGATCACAATAGTAAAATGATAATGATGATGTAATAATGGATAAAGGCCTCAGCCATTGTCTGAACTCTTGATTTTCTGTCCTTCAGCATGCTACTTTTCATGTTGGACGCTGTCCTTTCTTGTGGTGCAAAGAAAAGACATATTGTTTGAAATCCAACAAAATGTGATTTTCTAGCTAAAGACAGGTAACTGAACTGGAATATACATTATTTATTTATAAAAAGAAATTACATGGCTATTTACATGGAATCTTTATTGCCAACACTGCAGAACCCAACAGCCTATTTGTTTCTATTTTCTTTTTGGCGCATTAATATGCTTTCTAACCATCTTTGGATGCCTGGCCCACATAATTATATTGTGTATGTGTGTATTTGTGTGCGTGCATGAAATCACATCAGAGATGTGGTAATTGCTTATATCCTAAAAATTGCTTTTCTGACACTACATGAAAAATCACCTAAATTCTTTTCAAAGATCAGGTTGGTGTGACAAATACAAAAAGGCAAATGGAACTTTAATCTTAATCTTGATCAGCTTAAAAGCAAGTAATACTGGTAGAGTGCAATTTAAATACATAAGAATCAAAGGCAATTCATTTTAGTTCTTTTTAATAGATCCTGGATAACTGACGCATAAATCAACTTGTCTTAGAAAAAAAAAAAAAACATACATTATGATTATGTTGGCATACTGTTTTAGGTTGGATGTTGCTTATATTAACCCGTCACAAACAAATGTAACCCTTTGTAGTCAAGCCAAATGATGGATCACAAATCACTTCCCTCAAAACCCTAAACTGCAGCCTGTAAAATCAGAATGGTAACATCACAGAGCTCCAGAACCCACTCAGCAGTGTGATTTATGTCACAAATTTAGGGCACTTCTTCTCCCACACCCACTCATTTCCCTGGTGTTGTGTAATAAAGTTCTGATTAGCGAGCATGTTATATATTCATCAGTGTGAGCCAAAAGAGGATGGAAGGTAGAGGGGTTTTTTTTTGGAAAGGTATTTCCTGGCAAGCGGATCATTTGTTTTTCTTTTTAAAATGTTTCTACACTTCTGTGAACAGCTTCAATGTCTGTTTTGGACCATTTATTGCAGCTAGTTGATATTTTACAAAGGCCTCTTAAATTAAAACAGTATGTTTAGACCTTATATACCATCATGCAGTAGAGGAACAACCACCCATACTGCATTTTATAAATGTGCCATTTAGGACCCACAAGAGCTTCTTATATGCACAATAGAATCAATACATTGACCCCATAGTCAAACAGACAGGTGGTGTAGTGAGAAAGATGGAGGAGAAGGAGGATCTAAGAGTACAGGCGGGCTAGGGGATTAGAGAGATGTAAAGATAACTGAAATTGACATAGAGTTAAAGGCGTGCCTGGTATACAGAATGTATATTAGAAGCCTTTGTCAAAAAATGCTGTTATGTTGCATTAAGGGAAAAAACATAAACAGTGCCTGAATTCCATTCAACAGCATGCATTTTGAAGGTCTTTGGTGCTTTATATGCTGCCTGCCACACCGAGCTGCAAAACTGCACTTTAGAAAACCAGCGAATAATGTCATGGATGATAGTATCTGTAATAAAATAAAATAAAATAAATGCTGATACTGCACCTGGGTGACTGTGGTGGACTTTAACCCACTACTGCAATAACAATTCTGTTATATATATGTATGTGCAAGGAACTTGAGGCGATAAGGAGCTGGCGTGTGTAAGATCTGTGGCATTAAAATTAATATGTATATGTAAGGAGTACAGCACTTACATAGGGTCATATGCTTTGAAGCTCTTGTTGTAGTTAACATGCATGATATAAAAGCTATTAAAATGTAACTGGGTAATTGCTTTTTATAGGGCATTACTGGTGTGGTATACCAGATGACATCCAGACACAGAATGCATGTGCTAAGTGGCCATTGGCTATAGCTAAAGAGCTAAGATTTGACACATGCGACCTGAGGCAAAGGTCAGACGGGTGTCTTGATCCTCTGCTGCCTGCGCTATTACAACTCGCATGTTCCCGGAACAATGCAAAGAGTGGCACCTAAAACCAATTATGAAAGTAATTTGTAAGGTTGATATTAACCTTTGAATATTTTTTTGATCATGTTTGCCAGTAGTAAAGGGTACAGCTGGTGTACAATGAAGAAGGAGCAGGAGTGTAATGTATATATAAAGTGTTAGACTCCTGGCAAGAAAGCTGGAGGGTGGAATGAGTTCCCCCTTGTTTGTCTTTTTTTCTTTGTTCCGCACTAAGAAATTACCTACGTGGGCACGCCTCTCTTTGCAAATAAGACAATAATAATAAAGCATGAAAACTTGTCTGCCGTAAGGCATCGCTCACACTTTATTTGAAAAACTTTTCCACTTGTAAGCGACAAGTAATTGATTCACTCCTTGAGCAGTCTCAACAGATGACTGCAGGACACCATCCTTTAACAAATTCATCAAGGAAACAGCTTCAGTGAGGCTCATATATTACAACATGTTGGTTTAAACTCTATTACTGGTTATCGTATTTTAATCTTCTACAACATATAATGTAGTTTTTAAAAAATGCTGTCAACATCATAGAGTGTCCTGCGTTGGTTATTAAAAAAGTAGTTTTCCAGGCTGCCCCTTTGATGGATTCGGAGAACCATGGGTTAGAAATGTACTTCTTGTTTTTATCCTCATGCAGTACTTAAAGTTTTGTGACCACCCCAGAAAATCCTGCACTTTTTGGGCAAAAAAAAAAAATCTCTGCATCGCTGAAATATTGCTCACTACTTACATGCTTTAGATTTAGACATATAATTGCTTGTAAAATCCATGTGACACCCATTTCAGTGATAAGAAGAAGAAGAAAAAAACTGTACATCATACCCCTCATTAATTGAAGTGTTATACTGTAGCTAAGGGGAGCTGATTGTGTCAGAAATACTGTTTGTTAATCTGATCATGTTTGTGTTTGGGGCCCGGCAAACAAGCTGCCATAAACAAGCTCAAACAGTGAGCCAGACCTCGCTCTTGCTCCACTGTTTGCAACCCACACACACACACACACACACGTAAGAGTATGCCTCTTCTCCGGGGCTAAATAATGACGAACGGAGGCACATAGCTTAGGTGATTAATTATCCATGTCACCAGATGGGACGATGAGAACGGGGGGGGGGGGGGGAGTCTGATTTTCTTTTCTTTCTTTTTTTTCAAAATGCATTTCAGAGTGAAGATTCGATTGGGATAATGACAGCCATATGTTGATGGATGACCACAGGGTAGTATTAATCAGAAATACAGATATGGGATGGATGTGCATGTGGGCGTGCAACCCAATGAGAACCAGCAGGGTGTCCAAAGGAGACAAAGAAGTGGCGTCAAATTTTATTGACCAATTTTTGCATATTGACAAGCTGCAGTTGAAAAAAAAAAAAAAAAACACACTGAAACCAGAGAGAGAGGATTTTTGCCTCAGGGATGACTGGTAACACACTGGGGGCCACTTACGCAGCCTGGTCAGGCAGAGAGAGCAGTTCACATCATTTGATCCCTCATTACATTGGAATACATGTCAAAATATGTGCGCCCTCGAGCCTGATCATTTTTCTTTTAACGTCTGTTCAGAAATTCGGACACAATCTACAGCAAAGTTCAGCAAAGAGAATAATATAGGAGTAAAATCAAGAGTGAGAGGAGGATGAATTAGCATACAATTCATGGTTATTAGTCAAAAACAACTGAACTTTTTTTGACACACCATCTGTCAAACTCTTCATAAACACTGAATCTTCCTCATTTGCATTTAAGCTTCCTACAAAGAAAATATTCAAAACAATTGCTGTACTTTCATATTACTGTTTACAAAACAGTGCTGTAAACATATGCACATATGTCCCTGATGAATAATTTCCCACAGGTACAGTGCATTAGGTTAAAGGAACTGTTGACCTTGACACACATTCTGCTACATGCATTGTCGCAGTGTTACTTTACTGCTGGAATACATATGGAGGATGCCCTTGTCCGCTTTTATCATAACGAGTGCTGCATTTGAAAACATGTGCGGTACAGTTTAAGTTGGGTGAAGGCCATAACGTGTTATCGAGTGACAGTTTATACAGCTTATAAATGAATAAAAAAAAAATCTGTGGCTGGGAAAATGAATGAAGGATCCTGGGTCAGAAAGATACTTGTAATTCAATGCTCAAGACTCTCACAAGTCCATGAAGATATTCATTCAGAATGTTTTTGATGAATCTTGTGTCAATACAGTGACTCACAGAGAAGGAGAAAAAAAAAAACGGTTTCATTTAAAATGTTAAAAATTGAGCTGTGATCAAGAGCAGATGTTCTTTTTTTGTGACACTGACTGGCTGATATGTAATATTTCAAAATAGAGCAATATGTTTGATATATGCTAAATATAAATTTACCGCTTATGTTTGTGGCTGAAAGTCAGTTGTGGACTGACTGCAAAACTGACAAACTGTTATGTATATGAGGCAGAAAATGAAATGCAGTCAGGGTGGCAGGAAGAGTGACCTCTTCACCTATTGATTCCAGTCTGTCTGAATGGCACATCATCAGAGTGTGAGAAGCACATTAATTCTTAAAAAGTGTTAAGGCAGCTCCCCTGACAAACTTTTCACTTTTCACCCCACACTGACTGAGACTTCAGAGTATGAGAGGCAATTGGAAGTCTATTCATGCATCTACCACCTCAGCCTGTGTCTGATTTGTTATTAGATGAAAGCAAGAAACAGATAGCAAGAATGAGAATATATGATTTTTGGAAAAGATGGTAAAAATTACACATACTGTCAATTATTTTCATTCTATTGGAGAAAGGAAAGTGGTAGTCTATTAATCTTCTCAAACTCTCGTCAAGCAGGAGAACCATCTATTCTGTAAAAGACAAAAAGACGCACACACACAAACCTAACTATGATTTTTTTTCACCAACAAAAGCCTTCTTAATCCCAGAAAAATAAATGGCTACATTCACACTGCCACTGGAGTACATGGAGTACATAATGGCATTTGTCATATAAGGATGCATTAAGTGCATATTTTTTTTTTTTTTTAGATACTGTATTAATTATTATTAATGCCACTGTACCAGACATGGCTGCAATCTACCGACAGCACTTGAGACTTGAGTCCATAATGAACAGAAATTGGGATTATGATAATATTAGCACATCATCTGACGATGATGAAAAATACAAATCGACCTAAATGGCATCATCTTTGTATAAGCACAAAAAAGGAGCATTAATAATCCCTGGAGTGTTAATAACTGGAATATTCAATTTTTTCTCTACAGCTAACTTAGATAGAGAGGATGTTGTAGTTAACTTTCTCACTGGAAGTCCTAAATACTGACTTTTCCATTTCAAATAAACGCACCCTTAATCTGCTGTCCCCGCCTCCCTTTTTAAAGCCACCATAGTATGTGACCACTGCAGGGTTTAGTCGGCTTACTTCCATCAAGAGTGACATGTTAGATGTAGTCACTCATTGAGTCGCTGGCTGTGATCAATAATCTTACCAAGCTGTGCAGAGCAGTTTTGTGCTATGGAACAGGAAAAATATTACTTACTGCAACAGATGTGAACATGTGAATGGAAGGGAAAGGAAAGTCTAAGGTGCTTACTGGATATTCCTGCTAATATCACATAATCCAAGTATCTTAACAGACCTTCTTTCATTTTTTACAAGGATGTCATGATATATACACACATACTGTATATGCTTGATTGTAGTGAATGTTTTCAGGCAAATAACGTTGTTGCAGTCACCAATCAGAGACATGGCTGCTGCTAATTAATTCTTCATGTGTACCAGTGAGAGTACTCATGGTTACAGTGTTTATTTAGGTTTCAGTCAAGCAGCTGGGAGAATAGATAAATGTCTGAAAGAAGGAGGAGTGTGCTGTCCTGAATTTCTGCCTGACAGCCACAACAATAACAGCTTTTGCTTGTTCCCCTGTCACTTACTGTAGCTGACAAGTTGTTCTGAAACCCAGCACTAACAACGCAAGAGTGCCGCTTGCATCCAGCTCCTTTTACTTTTTCACATACTTGACATCAAAATCACACAAATACATTACACAGTGTTATCTGCATAAAGAACTAATGATAATTAAATAATAATCAAATTCAGCATTAAGTATTCCTAAACAACACAGAGTAAGGTTGGGTATCTAACTTAATGGTACATTAAATCGACACATCAGTCTGCCCATTATTCTATTACAAGTTGCACTATTTAATTCAGATTTTTGTTCCACATATCAGATTTGCCCTTTTAGATGATTTCCAGTGCCCTTCATCATCACTGACATCACTGTCCTCTGACATGCCGTGCATGTGCACTTTGATTTTCATGCACGTGTTTCATCAACAACAAAAAACATATTTGCGAGACTGCTTACGACCTGCCCAAGGTGCCTCATATCAGGGCAATTGGAAAGCACAGGGACAGTAAGGCATTTGGATAGAGTGCTCAGGAGGATGGCAAACTGTAGAGCTGTATGTCTAAAGAACTAGACTGTCTTGGAAGCTGTTGTTAGCACTAATTTGGACCTTTGTGTATGGATACCAGCTCTTATTCATGCTGCATGGCCATAGATATACAGATGTATATTTGATTTAGGACCACAGCAAAATGGAGAAACTTCAGTCGCTTCAGCCTGGTAGCCTGAACAATGTATGTATGACCAAACTTGAGATGAGGCAGACATCTCCTAACCTTCTTCTGTTCTCAGTGTACTTTAATTGAGAAGTTGTAACATGCGTTTATTGCCACAGCCACAAGGGGGCACCCCAGTTGTCATAAAAAAATTCTGCTGTCATGTTATTTTTATATTTATTTATATTTTCTGATGAGGACAGGCTGCATCTCTACACACTGCTGACACTGATACAAGCCGTCTAGTCTGCAGGTGTCAATCAGCACCATCTAAATTTAGAGGCTGGCAGTCTGACTTCAACACATCCTGGATATCATACATTCACCAGCATTAAAGCGTCTACTGTAGCCTTTAAAGAAAATTTAAGTCTTTTTGTGAGGGTAGGCTGATGCAGATAAAAATAAATAAGATTACTCTGAGAAGTGCACTTGTGTGAATAAAGAAAGCCACAAGCGGTGGACACATAGGGAATCGCACAGAGAGGAATGTAGAATTAACAATTCTATTTGAAGGCTGGAGGAGCAGTGAAAAAACACTTTGTTCTATTTATATTGTTTAGGGTTTGTTCATTTGGTTTCTTAGCATATTTTATGCATCATATGTTCCAAAAATCCCAAACCGACCTAATCTTGTATATTTGTTTACACAATTTTACTTTTATTTGTGCAGCGAAATCACTCCGGTTAGCCGTGATATTGTTGTTATTGTTCCATTTCTGAGGATTCATGTAGTGAATCACGCAGTGAAAAAGGTCCTTATTTTTGTGCAAAGCAACATTGCTGAGTAGGATCTGAGTTGGACCAAATCAGGATGGATTTATTAGGGTCTGCAGCATAAAAAATAAATGAGAGACTGAAATAATAATAATAGTAGTCTGGGAGGCATGTATCATTTGTGGAGTGAAAGCAGATCCTCTGTGCATGTGCAAGCTTTTTATTCAACCCTTACACTGCACTTTTGATGTCACTGAATAACTGCGTCCTTTGGTTTAATATGTGCTAATCAATACGATCAGCTGGCATGGCATTTCATTGGAAAAAAGGTCTGCCAATTTTCCATCATCCATAACATACAGTAGTTTAGGTTTACTCTATACTTTGGGGGTTTCCCACACCATTATAAGGTCTGAAATAAAGACCATGTCCATCGGTCACATCGCACTGGTATCATCGGTGTTGATGTTTTAATACTGACAGTAAGGATGCGTCAGTTGACTCCACCCCATGATGATCCAAAGACATTTCACTTATACATCTAATTTTAAATAGCTCCCTGCTCTGTGCATTTATGTTATTCTTACAGACCACTGGGAAAAAAATTGATGAATACAAATTTCACTGCAGTTTATTCAGCCAACCAGTCAATTTAGGCCATTTCCCTCCCTTGAATTGCAACACTTCAACATGAGTCACTAACAAAACCAAAAGCCGTCCACCTAAACACATCTGCTTCTACACTACACCATCACCCTGATCATTTCCCTACAGCTGATATATGACTGAAGAGAGCAAGTTTCTTTTACCAAGACAGACAGACAGACTTTAATCAAGACAGACAAAGGGTACATCCACAAGGGGAATCCTTATGCAGAGCTTGTATGAGTAATAGGGGGATCCGAGTGGGGTCAATGTGGCATTTTCATGCTAAACATACCCACCATTAGCCAGTGCCAGAGGGTCCCTAAGAGGCCCCTGCACACTATTAACCCACTCGCAAGGCCACTGGGCTGGGAAAATGGGGAGTAGTGGAGTCAGCCCAGAGGTGTGTGTGTGTGTGTAACCATAAATATGCAGAGCCAGATAAATGAGGGACTTTGTGTGCATGGTGTGTATGTGTGCGGTTTTGTTTCCACGCCGGTGAAGAAGTACTCTTGCTTGGAATGTGTTCACACATGCAGTCACATGAATGAAGCTGAGGGGTCGGAGTTGAGCTGTGACAGTGGCAGCTGTCAGCACTGTGGTGTGTGTGATGTATGAGCTCATCCGTCTCTGCGGCAAGGGAGGTGGAATAGTAATTCAACATCGTTTCCAATACTTCCCTCAGCCAATTCTCATCTTACTTTATTATTGTTTCTTGTTAAATTTAATTTGCATTTCTTGCCTTTTTTTTGCTTGGATTATATGTTTGCACAGATGAGTAAATATTGATGTGTTCTTTCTTGGCTGTCCCCATCTTTGAGGGTATTACGATGCAAATGTTTGCCTGTAGATGGGCTAGACAAGTGAGAAAACATGGGAATGCAATCACAAGATTAAACCGGAAAATGCATTACTTCAAATCCACTTTCAAAGACATATGAATCATTAACAAAAAAGGCTTTGGCTATGTTGCTGCAGATGTCGGCAATAAATACATATAGCTTTAAATATATATGGCCTTCCAAGAGAGGCTCACTGATATGGATATTCTAAAAGTGAACACACACACTTGTGTAACAAATATGAATACAAACACATGCAGAACCACACATTTCTGGGTCTAGTGTGCTTCCTCCAGAGACTGAATACCAGGGGACTCACTGGTGCCACGCTGCCAACATGCTGCCAGCTGGCCACACCTGACTCAAAAACCACAGAGGGTGAAACACAGCTGTGTAGCTGAGACATCACATACGCAGAGTGTATTTGTGTCAGAGAGAAAGACAGAGGGAGCGTTTGTGTAAGAGACTAGATAATGCCCAAGGGATACAATAAAAGAAAGGATTGCTGACAAAAAGAGAACTCAGATAACTTAAAATAGCAAAATATATTCCTTGCAGGCCAAAGTTGCTGATGCTTAGTGTTACTTTCTCATACACCCTTATGTCTTGATTATTAGGTAGTTAAATTAGATTTGCATAATGGATGCAAAAACAAAGTTCTTCCACATAAATGCTGCTCAGTGAGTGTACAGTTAGTGACTCTGAAACCCACAGTGAAATATTTTATGCAGAGCGTACTGTACGTCTTTGATATAAAGCACAACAGCAGGAGATGTGTTGCCTCACATCCCTCTGTTTGCCCCCCTCCTCCCAAGGCCCACTGAAGACCACTGAGCAGTCATCACTGGGAATCCCTTTATGGCTGTCCATTCTGTCTTCATGAATTACATCTCACATAATTTCCACCTTTGTTCATGCACGGTGATGCCAAGAGCCCTGCGTCTGACATGTGCATAAATCAATTCGCCGTTTGGATTAAGGTTGCTGAATACAAGCACCATCAGGAGTCGAGCTGTAAAGTATGGACCTGGGTCTTCTGCCGCGAAACGTGCCAAGAACCCATGCGGAGCCAATCAGGAAAGCATGACAAGTGCACATAAGGATGTTTTATATTGATAGTTTTATGCATCACCATGTTTACATCAATCATGTTAGAAGGACATATGCCCTTCAACAACAGTACATCATGTGCATTCTTATACCAAGCCGAGATAAAGATGCAGCACCTGCTTTAGTTTTACCTCAGGTTAATAATGTCTCCCAAAGCGCTGCACTTGTGACACAGAGGAAATCCAACATAAACAAGGAACTAACAGATGCACAAATAAATCATTTGTATTCGGTTTCATCTTCTTGTTGTCCAGTGGGGTTCCACTGCACCAAGCGCGCTTTGTTTTAGGTTGCATTTGGAGGGCCACGGAAAAATACCACCCACACTGACTGTGACTCATGCAGCAAACACATGTTTGCATAACTCAGAATAATTGTACAGCATCTATCTAAAAAAATAAATAAAAAAATTCTAGTTATACCCTGCCTTTGCTTTTCCCTCACTCTCTCCTTTTCCCAGCACAATAAGAAGTCACAAACAAGAAAACCAATAAAGCCCAGAGCTCAGACTGCAACAACAGAGTTACACATCATGAAATGATATTAACAGCACTACCCGATTTTCTTTGAGCTGAGTCGGCTTAGTATGCACAACAACCAACCTGCCACTTACTTGCACATGGAAAGAAACTGTTACCAAAAGCAACCGTGTGCAGTGAGTATTTGAAGCATAGCTGCCTGGGGGATTCACGGAATCTTACAAAGCTGCCCCATAATTAACAGTTTTCCTGGAATAAACGCTGTTTGTGAAAGCTACTCTTTTATGTCCTCGCTTTATCCAACTGGTTTAATGGCTAGTGTAAGTGTGGTCACCGTGATCCTACCTGACCCATCTCTTCATCATCACCAGTTAATGGGACGTTGCCAGTAGCAACATATGAAACACTTTTGCACTGCAGGGAGAGATGAGGGTGAAAAGGGATATTTGTGCAGTACGCTGGCAGGGCAAAATGGGAAATGGCAAGGAGTGGGATGGCAAGATGCTTCACACTGCTGAGCTCAGTGCAGCCACTGTCAAGTGTAGGTGTGTATTTTTCTCTTGTTTTAAAGAAGGTATGCTGCTGAAGGCCGAGTCACAGAAAATGCTTAGATCCCAAAGGCCAAGGAACATATTTTACAGTTGTTCCAGGGTGGCTGAATTCATTATTTTTTTGAATCCTCCAGGCTCCATGGTGTCTCTCTCACTTTGCCATGTGCATAGCTGATGGTTTCTGAGGCAGCCCAATTCAGTGTTAATGCATCACTACCACTTGTCAGGCCTATTAGGGTAGTTTTTGAAGAGGATATGAGAGGACACAAAGCTAGAAGAAATCTCAAATCTCTCTGTGAATGTCACTAAAACCTTCAGTTAATAAATAGTACAAAAACACCAACTGAATGTAATGTTCAGTACTTAATACTTCTACTGCAACTGAAATAGCATCAAGATAATCTATACAAACACCTGGAAATTATTGACACACACACACACACAGTGTCCCTTCAGAAAAATTCAACATGGTATTCAGTTCCAAATCCCCCAATTAGACAGATTCATTTTTAGCCAAAGTAAGCCACACATCAGTATCCTAGATTATCATTCTGAATATTCACACATCAATTTCACACTTGAGAAAGTCAGTAACTGAAAACTGGGCAATTCCTCACAGAATCAGGCCCAAAAAAAATACAAAAAAGTCTGTGATTGTCTTAGTTCAGACTAACAGGATGTTTTTCACAAAAAAGTAAGAACATGCAGCTGGAAAGATGTCTCAAACACCTTCAGCTTCTATTTCTGACCAAGATCTCCGACTTTGATTCTGCACATTTGCACCGGTCTTTCTCCATCATCCCTCTGCTATTTTTTGCTGTGCATGCTGAGGGTTCTTTCTTTAGCTCATTTTTACCACGGTATTTTGTGGTCTTGTCTGTGTCTCTTCTCACCGTTTTAAAGTTTCCACCCAGCATCTGTCTATCATTATTTGTTCTATTCTTCAGTGTCCGTTTCCATTTTTTATCTTTATTCACTTGCTTCTTTCTAGAGTTTCATTCTACTTCTGTTAATTCTATAAAAAGTCTGCCCACTTCTCCAATCTTCATTTCCATTTCTCGTCGGCTTCTCACTTGCTATCATCTGCACTTCCTCCTTCTGTGAAGGCCTGTCTTGTTTGCTTGGTCAATAACAGTATCATTTATTTTACTAAATGTCAGAGACTACAAAATATTCCAATTAATTATAAAGTACAATTTTAAAGATAAAGCTTTGTTGCATGTTGTGATATGCAACAATGATAATGAAATTGCTAAATTAATTGATAATTAATAAGTCTATTTATTGTCCTTCAATGACACTTCCTCAGCAGCACATGGATAAAACACCTAAATCAACAGCTCAGGTTAGGTCATAGAAGCTAGAATGATTTTAAAAGTTGTATTTTGGTTCAGAGAAAAAAAGTGCAGTGTTGTTTTGTGAGAAGTGTGAACAAGTTTGTGTTGTGGTTTGTAAAGGTTCAGTCCTTTCTGTGTCACTCTCTAGTACAGTGTGGTGGCACAGGGCATCAGTAAAGTGCTAATTAGATGCTGCAGTGGAGCATGGGGCAGAGTGAGTGGACAATCACCACAGTGAGAGATAATTTCACACTCGCTGCCCTGATAACTGTCTAACGGCTGCTCCAAGCACAACTGGCAGAGAGGTTCTGCTCAGTAATCTCCCTTCAAGCTTAACCAAAGCAAAAACATATACAGCATGGGCAGGGTGTATGTGTGTGTTTGGGAGCAAGTGAGAGGGAGTACTGCTGACAACAATTTCATCTGCAATCTAGTCGAAACTTTAACAAAGTGAACATCCATATTGAAAATATATGAAATTTTAACACATGTTTGACAGCAGAGGCTTGTTATCTTCCACCTGTATTTACCAACTGACAACATATACGTTGAAGTAAAGCACAACAATACATAGCCAATCTAATCTATCCCAGATACAATTCGTCCACTACTACACGGAGAAATTAACAGCTGGAATTCTTGGGCATCAGTGGTCGTCAACATCACTAATCACTTACTCTGAATGCAACAAGAAATTGCTTAGTTTGAAAAAAAAAAAGAACACTTTCATCACAACATTAATACACGTACATTAAAGGTTTACAGTGTGAGAAGCTGATCAGGACAGATGCTACTTAACGATCACTTCAATGGCACCTTCAGCATCACAACTCATCAAAGTTACTCAATCAGAGAAGTCCAATCTTCAAGGCGTCACCAGGCTCAGTGATTTACAGGTTGTTTCTAACTAGCGTTCTATGTTTGTCTCATCAGTATCCATCAGCAGGGAGTTGAAACTAACAGACGAATCAACCGAGTCAGGAAAAAAAAAATGTTTTGGTTCCACTGAACTATCCTATAATGGAACTTTGCCTTGTTTGACTGATAGGCACTTGTTGGTTGTTTGGCCCTTTGGCAATTTCCCAAATTACACCTACTACTGCTTCACTCGCCTTGGGCCTCAATAGTCATGCCAAAAATAACTCCATGGTAGCAGCGTGCCTGCGCCCACACACACAAAGCTGCTCTAACTAAATGGTCCCCCTACCTTGCTCCCGTGTGATAGTGCAGTGCAGATGTTAGTGATTAGCCTTGTAATGATGATAACCTGAGTCTCTGCCTCTCTCACACTCCCTCCATCCCTTTCAGTCTAACTCTCCGTCACACATTAGGCAGGTCTAGCCGCTGCTATAAGCCACGTTATGATTTAGAGTCCCTCCAACCGTGGAGTTCAGCTCACATTAGCCTTGTTCTCTGCTCGAGGATGGGCTATTTACACATGCTGCCAGGCAATTAAGCGCTTGTCTGACATTGGGGTTTCTGCTGAGGGCTGACAGCATTATCACATGTCAGGTGAGGGGATGTGAAAGCATGATTATGATGCTGTTGGACCAAGATTAAAATGGGGTGTAATGCTGGGTATTTATCTGTGTGTGATTCACACATATTAGCGGGTTTAGAGAGATCCTGGCACAGCCACAAAATTATAACTGGTATGTGGGGTGAGAGTTGGAAAATGCATCATATTGCTTTCAAGTAATAAAAAAACAACAACTAACCAATCAAGTTGTGGTATATCTCTTTGACATTTATGAGATATTGTGAGGTTATTAATGTTGGGTAAAGGCCAAAAACAGGCTTTGTGAAGTCACACTGACCTCTTACTACCATATTCTAATTTGTTTTTACTTAAATCCTGCCAAACTTCAAGGTGTTCCAGAGATACTGCAATCAGGGGAATGGGGTGGACACCGGACGTACACCGCCACAGAACTCATCAGCTGACCTCCGGCATTGGAGTCAAAATGAATCAAAACTTTAACACTCATCTACCTTTTTATACATTGGATGGAGTTTTCAGACATCTTTGGACGACTAGCCATTTGCGCTGAATACAAAAACTAAAATTCATATTCAAATCGGTGATCAGAGCTTCAGCTTTCAGAGATGTGACAGAGCAGCTTATATAAAAATGTGGATCAATATGATTCTATTGAAATTGACCTAACTATTGTACAAAGATGCACCACTAAAGCATCAGGGAGTCTTATTTTTGATCACAGAAATGGGATTGAAAGGAGCACATTAACAGAAAACAAAACAAAAGTTCCATTGTAGCTATTATAAAAATAATAATCAGTCTTATTTCAACTAGTAGTGTGCTGGATAAAAACGAGAAGCCTGAATGATTTCTATGAATAAATAATTAAAATAAAAGGATTAATAAACATTATAGTTGCTTCTCTAAACACAAATGAAATAGCATTGTTTATTTTGTCTTTGTCTCCAATGTGGCAGGTTTCAGCTGTTGAACAATTCTTCACTCCCAAACTGCTGAAAGGGCAATTTTCAGTAAAAAAAAAAAAAAAAAACAGAGCCATTACTCCTGCCCATAATTGTGGTTGTGGTATTTGGACTGTTGAGCAAGCCTGCAGTGAGTCCTGACCTTAATGTATCTGAAATCAATAGCAAGCTCAAAAACATTTGAATTATACATAAACCGGCAAAGAACTGTTTTAAAGATGGAACTCATCATTATAGTTCCTATTAAAAGGGCTTGTTGCTATCACTTGTCTGAAAGTCCCTGAGATTTTCAACCTTGTCATTGTTTAGATGATTTTGGTGTGAATAAATGAGTCTGGATTAACAAAGGACTGCTACATCAAAGCCCATGTATTCCTAAAATATCCTTCGAATGGCAGAAAAACAAAAAATGAATTTATAGATGTCGGCCGGCAGTAGAGAAAAGAAAAATGAAATTGTATGATGGTGCTGTCACTGTACTGTTTGCATGATCTTGCTGGTTTCATAGCATCAGGTAAACAGTGCAACCAACGAGCCACATGAGGAATGTTCAAAACAACCCTGGTCAATACAAGTATTATTACAACGAATTATAAGACATTAGTATAGTTGGCTGGGAAATCTGTCCTAGTTATTAAACCACCTAATTTGGCAGTAACACAACACATGTTTTCCCTTACTATATGTTCCTAACCTGCTTCATTGCTCCTTGTTAATGCACACAATCCCCATGCTGTCAGATGTTAAACAGGTAATCCGTCACTTCTAGAAACATTCATGTTTCCCTCAACAACTTAACACTGATTAGCAGGATTACAAAGATGTGATTTGTCTGTGAATGCGTGTGTGCGGGAATGTCACGGTGCCAATTTGACATGTTGCTTTGCCGCTTTGATTACCCGGTCGTTCTACTCTCCTCACATTTTCTTTTGCACACACACACACACAAACGTCACCTCGCATGACTGGCAGACCCCATGCCTGCTCCCTGGGGCACTGTGGTCCTTTTATTAGAAATGTATTCTATCAGTGCTTTTAATGTAAAAACGCAATAAAGTCATTTCACGCCATGTTGAGCAACTTTGCCACATTATTGTTAGGTCTCTATGGCTTTCCACGGTGGGACAAGACGACACACACCCACCCACACACACATTGATCAACCTCATGTACCTCCTCTGTGACAGGTATAGGAATAGAAATGAACAGATGAATGGTTCAGTAAATCACTGTGTACATGAGTGTGGCAGTGGAATAAGTGGCTGGGGAGTAAGTGTTGGTTGAACCTCGGAAAGGTCTCTGGCATATGGATTTAACCGGAATGTCACGGTGAACAGTGTGATGATAACACCCGGGTGGATTTATAATCATACAGTATCAGTTTACCAGATGTGTAAACAATGTCATCATACTGTCGTACTACTATGTATTCAACAGTTATTCAGTTGTGATTAGGTGAGGTTTTGTCTCTGCCATCTGATACCCCCCCCCCCGACTCTTAACTGTTGTGGCTTCTATCTCGCATCCTCTGGTTCTCATCCATCCTTTTCCAGCTGGTAACTTTAAACTAAAGCCCACAAACACATAGCATATGTGCTCAGGACCCATTAAGGGTCTACAGTACTGAGGAAACCACCCACCACACAACCAAACTTCTGCTTGTAAACTCTGCACAGCAGGTACTCCAGGGAGACCACTAAAAAGACGGTGGTGAAAGCCGATGAGTTACGCAACCAAACTAGTCAGGGGAATGCTCATTATTGTGTGTTTTCTGGTTTGTTTGTTTTGGTTTTTTCTCTCCTGTTTATCTCTCAATGGCAAACTGTGTTGTCTCATCTGAGGGCTGCTAATCTCTCAGCATTAATGCACTCCCCTATTTGATATGCATACCAATCGAGTCGATTCAAAATGTTCTTCTACGCTGCGACTGACATGGCAACTTATAAACGAGGGTTCAAATCACTGAGGCTCTGTGCTTTCTTCCATTCATCAGGCTGCTTTGTCAGGAGCCATTTCGAGTGAGAAACTCAATGGCTGCAGAAGGAAAGGCGGTTTTGAATGGAGCTTTTGAAAAGCATCAATAGAAATGTGAACCGTATAATGTAATTTGTTTACAGAGAACGTTCAATTAGTGTCTTAAGAACGGATGGTTAATTTAGGCCTGGCACTGTCTATTAGGCTGACAAAGCTATTTCTGTTAATCAGCAGGAGCTCTTTGACCACTCTGTTGCTAATTTAGGATAATGGCAGCCTGCTTCTTCTGTAAACAAACCTCTCTGCCTCTTCAAAACAAGGTGCTCATCTGAATGGTCCCCAAATCTTATTGCATCTGCCCGTCTTCCTTGCTAGGTCTCCAGGCGCTCATTTCATGCTAGTGTGATTACTGGCACAACTAGCCCTCAACAAGTTGGTATTTTTCCTCGCTGGCCACTTAGGAGCTCTTATTCCCACTGAGAGACACAAAAATGTGGGAGATTACACAATCACTTCTCACATGAGTTATCACATGTTTATCACATGTGTGCAACACAAAAATGGAGACTCAACAGATTAATAGCAGGTTAGGAAGCATCATGAGCCCAAACTGATGCAGTAAACCCTAACTCCACAGAGGGTTTTGTGGTTTTGGTAATGATGTATGGGAAAGCCACTCAAAATCCTGTAAAACATCATTTAAAATATAATTATGTTATCAGTATCACCATGTGACAAATGCTGTAAATATGTGGAACATTATGCAGAAAACACGACACTGCCAGATTTTTCACACTTCCATAAGTGTAAACTGAAGCCAGACCATCTGTCTTCCGATAAAAAAATTTCCATTGCTGCATGTTACCAATGTTCTCCTCTCAGGTATTTTTCCCTTCTTGAAGAATACACATTTGCTTGAGCCACACACCGCTGTGAGCAAAGAATCAGGAGAAAAAAAAGAAAAGAGAGACATTAACAAAGTTATTTAACTGTCTGAGAGGATAATGATCCATCACACAACCCATATTTCACCTCATCTAGCTGCTTTTTGTGTTAAGTGTATGTGCTTTAGTACACTCTCATTGACCTTGTAAAAATGACCTATAGTGCTTCATGCTGGTCTTTGCAGGATTAGAATAGAGCTGTGTGTCTCTGCTAGAAAACCGCATCACAGGCTTTACAGGAGTGGACAAGACAACAAATTGCTGTGTCTTTGTGTGTGTCAGCATACATTAAGTGCATTAAGGCATGCATGTAAGTGTGCATTTTATATACATCTTCATTTAACTGTGTGTGATCATACACGGTTATGTGCAGATGCACTTGTACTTTTATGCTTGTGTGTGTGTGTGTGTATTGCTGCTGCAGTGCTGTGATCGTCCTGACCTAGAAAAGCACTGAGACAGAGAGCTGAGACTCTCTGCACGGTGACAGAAGCAGGGGGAATCCAAGAGCCGGTGCTCAGCTTCACTGAGCCAGGCAGCAGTCTCACTCTGTCACTATAGCACCCCCGCGCACCCCCACCCTCCCCTCAACCACTACTGAAGTGGTGCTGTGGAACGCTGCTGCTCCAGGATGAGGATAGGCATCAATCAAAAGTTCACCGTACCCCTCTGAGAGACGATTTTTGAATAATTTGAAGACAGCTCACATCACACTTGTCTGCGGCATCGAAGATGCTAGCAGCAAATCAAGCGTGATCATACACGCCTCACAGCTCATTCCGACTCAAGTTGCAGTAACATGATATGCTTTGAAAAGCAATATCTTCCTAGCATGTTTATAAATCTTAATATCAATCACCCATTTTTAACAGTCTCCATAGCTTGTCATATTTAACTGATGGATTATTTCTCTTGCTGCTAAAGTGGACAATGCTTAACACCTGTATAACCCCTAAGCATTTTCAGGTACCTTCAGGCTGTAATTGAGCCTTTCACTGGCTAAAATACAGTAAAGAGAGAAGGGAGGCAAAAAAAGGAAGCACATCTGTGATGTATCATGGCAACTGAGGCACATGGAGCAGAAGAGTGTCATAGGAAGGCCATTCACAGCTGCACAATAGATTAGTCACACACCCTCACAAAATACACGCCAGCGCACATTACCCTACAACATCAATCAGGCAAGGAGCAAGCATATTGTCTTTGTGATGAAAAGATTCTTTACACCAGACGAAGAGTCAAATTAACTTTCATTAATTACTGGGCTTCCCACTGTGCACAACAAAGAGAAGTGGCCTGTCCTGCAAGGATTCTCTGCCCACATTATTCACTGACTGATAATGACCCCCGACTTATATTCGGTGGGAGTAATGTGGTGCACAGGGGGCTCAGGTGGATTTTGGAGTATGAGGGGGGAGCATCCAATCAGACATGGCAATCAAAGCTAACAGCATCCAACTGCAGCAGCTGACTCATCCACTTGTGATAATGTCAAGTGTTTCATAGACCTTGTTTGGAGCTACTGTATATGTGGATGTGGCGAGTTCCATTATTGATTCTTTAAATAGCCCTAAAGAAAAGGACAGGAAGCAGTTTGTTCAGTCCTATAGGCTATAAAAAGCAGCTCACAGCATGTCATTTGCTGCTGCTGTTCGGAGTTTATGTACAAGAGTCTTATATAAAAAAAGAATATTCTTCCTGCTGATGTCAGATATAAAGCAGCCTAGCTTAAACTTATTGTGCCCCTCTGGGTATTTAAGACTTTTGTTCTTTGGAGATCAAAGAGTTGGGCTAAACTGTCCAACCAATTAACATCATCTCTTTACACAAAGAGATGAAAGTTGGCGTTCTGGTTGCGTTTGGTTTAGGGCAAGCATGTTGATTTTTATATTTTTTCCACACCCTTTAGCCAAGCCACCAAGAAGGGAGAATAAAACAAAAGCAACACAAAAGTTACATCATAATAACTTATGATTTGACTTAGTAACATCTCTCACTCCTTACAAATACATCTTCATGATGTAAGCAAATTAGAGGAAGCCATGTCAAGAAAAACAGGATTTCTATTAAGTTAAAAAAAAGCTCTTGATTTATGTTCTTTGAGAGAGGTGATGACACTAATTAAAACCAGAGTCAATGTCTTCCTTTGACATTCCAGCGTTTGACATTACACCGCTAAAACAGAGACTGATGTTACCTTACAACAAAGAGTTCAGGCCGTGTAAGGTTCTTTGCGACTTAACTGCGAGGGAGATATGTTGCCTCCGATGTCTGAATAATCTCCAATATGACATAAACACATGCTACATTTCTTTGATAAATTAATTACTTTCCGTCAGCCTCCACACCGTATTTTACATTGTGTGTCAGCAGGTCGGATTTGATGGGAAAACAAGGATTACTTCAGCTTATAAAAAGGGATTTTGCCTTTTGCGCAAAGAGAGCCGTGTTCTTCCAAAACAAACAGAGAAAAAGCTTGCAGATAATCTGTCAATATCACATGGTGGAATGAATGAAAGAGCGAGAAATTACTTCTGAATGGCTGTTTCTTCTAATAAAAGAATTTAGGAGCACATTGGTTTCCTTGATAGGTAAATTAAAGAAACCAATTTTGCATGTCTTTACAGTAAATTAGTGAAACTCTAGCCAACAGCTTGGCTTAGCATAAAATACAGAAAGTGGGGAAAAATAGCATCATTGGCCCTGTCAAAAAGGTAACAACATTTGCCCTCTGGCACCTGTAAAAATCATAAAATTAAATGCACATTTAAGTCTGTACTCTCTACACATTCTGAAACATCTTCAGGTCACTATTCCTTGCGAACTAGTGCTCACCCAACCAAACTGTGCACAGCGTGCAGTGGGTTCATTTGCTCAATACAGATGTCAAAATGAGAATATGTTTTGCATCTGACCTCAACACAAGAATGCACAATGAATAACCCCGTAAGAGCAGCACTGCACCTGATACGTAGCAGCAGGCTGAATAATAATTAACTGAAGCATATTAAGCACAATATGTTATAGCTTGGAGCTGGCAGACGGTAGCTTTTTATGGAATATTGCATCCGATTGATAATCATCAGTACATGGATTTAAGGAGTGCAATGAACGCAGCAGAGTTTTCAAGTCTAGACTGTGAAACAGGAGTGCAAAAGTTTAGATGTAATTATGATATGAAACATAGTAAAGTAAGGTAAAATAAGCCTTTTGCTTTGAGTTGAACTATGGAAAACTGTGTGTGAACACTCATTGTACACACAAATGAGTCTCATATGGAGCGATGAAATGTGAATGAGCTCAGAAAGTCATACTTTGTATGTAGCAACTAAAAAAAAAAACACCCCTACCAACAATGACACACATCCACAGTAACATGACATGTAAATATGTACTCAAAAAAACATGAATATTCATTTTGCACCTCAGCATAAATTACCAACATGTACCAAACAGCAACAACCCCCACAGCTAAATAAGCACACACAGCACGGATTCACAGGTAGACAGCAGCCTGTAACATCACAGCAAAAAAGTTAGCAGCAAGCAGACATCATTACACAGCCCTGAGAGAGCAAACAAACAAGCCAGCAGCTTCAGCAACCTTGCAGCACATTACCAAACACAAACAGTCAAACAGACAGCACCAAAACATTAACACAAAACAGCAAACACTTACTTTAGTGCTGTGTGTGTTCCTCAGCAGGTAAGTAGGAGGAGGACATCTCTTTGGAAAAAGCCACTGTTGTCCAAAGGTGAAGATAAACACGGACGATTGAAGTTTATAAATAAGAATCCAAACAGGGAAAACACATCTGACTCCATAAAGGTTTATAGAAGCAAGACACTTGACTGTGTAAAGTTAAATTGTTTGTCATATGACAAAACGTGCAGCAGCAGCAGCAACGCGGGTTAATTAACAGACCCGTGCCAGGTGGTAGAGAAAAAAGGGGCGGGGCTTATACACCTGAAATCCTAAAGTGAACTGTGATTTGATTGGAGGATGAAGTAAACCACGTGACACCTTTTCACAAATTTAAGGTGATATCAACAGCTGCACTGTTTTTTTGAATGACTTTCACAACAACATTAATAAATGTCTCATATGTCCCAATAAGACATGCCTGCACAATACCAGTGTACTAATTAAATTAAATACGGGTTACATCAGAATTTAAGTTAAACCACGCAAGCATTTTTAAATGGGAAATTCAATAGAAAGATGTGTGTGTATCATTTTTGATATTACATTGATCTGGAAGAAATCTACAGCACCTTGCCTAGGACAGCCTGGGACAATTTATGGCTAGTCAAACCTGGGCAACAGGGGGCACTTAGAGGTAAAGTGTGAGCACTGGGTAACAGCTGCGCACATATTTATCCAGCGGCAGCAATTTATGGGACGAGAGGCCTGTCACCAGATGTGACCACAAGGGAGCATGCAGCCTTAGCTGGAGAAGCCAGTAAAGGGACATGAGGAGGATGGAGGGTAACAGAGATAGTGGTGGTCTGAGAAAAGAACAGAAGAGAGGAGGAAAGTGTGGGGTGCCTGTGTGTGTTTTTGTCTTTGGCAAAGGCAGACACACACACACACATATTACCACACAATCTCAATGCACAGGGGCAGTTTCACTGCGGGGTCAGATTGAGCAAAAAGAGAGAAACAGAGAAAAGGGGTGAGAAAAAAGCAATAAAAAGATCCAGATAATGAATCCATGCAACAGAATGATAAATGATTGCAATGAAATCAGAACTGGTTTAATGACAGCATAATGAAGATGGGTGAAATTGAGGGTGTGAGGGAAGGAGTTAGAGAACATGAAAGTCAAAGAAAAAAAAAACAGCAACAGTAATGAAAGTGGCAGTATAGGGAAAATCTATACAAGACAGAGCGAAGGAGAGATGGAATGTTAGTCCTCTCTGCGGCAATAAGCCTCCAGCAGCGAGGGGTAAGAGGCAGAGAGGCCAGTATTCCTGACAGAGCCTTATCTCATCTTCAGCCTGGAATAAAACCCATTTTCCAGCCTCGAGACAATAAAGCACAAGGTTACCAAACCTCACACCCGTGACACCCCTATTTAGAGAGAGGTCTCGGCCCAACATAAAAATGCATAACACCATCACAGCACCAAGAGGTGGTGCATGACACCAGGGCTGATGTCTGCCATGCACTGTGTATGTTATGATAATGCCACACAAGTGCTTTTACTGTATCTGAGAAACCTACAGTAACGCCTGCCGGGGCAGGTAAAGAGACACTCTAATGCGGGTATGCATGCTGCTGCCTTTTTTCCATTTAGGGTTAATTTAATTGCATTGTTCATAACCTTGAAGAGGAGGAGAGAAGTAGTGTGCTTGCATGAATTTAAACAATTGAATTGCTCCCAGCAGCACGCATGTTTGCCTACGTCCTCTGAGATTTTTTTCCTCCTCGCACGTTGATGTGAATGTGACAAGTGGCCCCTCATCATCACTAAGTGGATTGAGCTTTGTGATTGGCATATCAGATGCCCTCAGGAAAAATGCCACGCGAATCATATAATGTGATTCTCTTCTGTCGTAATGGGTGACAAGTGTTTCCTGTCTGTCCACCCACCATCTCTCCCCTCATCCATCCATCCATCCATCCACTGCCTCCCTATAAGCTTCGCCCGGGGAGACACATGGATACAGAGATGATAAGAAGATGGAGAGATCGTCAGAAAAGAGAGAGAGAGAGAAAAACGTAGGATGGGCATGGGTGAAAAAAATAAATAAATAAAGTGATGCTTCTGTGCATTGCTTGGAGCCAATAGATGCCCACAAGTCTTCAAGTTTCTTGTCTTATTCGCTCACACAGCGAAGGCAGGGAAACTGAAGTGTCTGCTGTGACAGAGAAATACACTCTGGCAAAAGAAGATGCAAACACAGGGTGGCTTAGGCTAACATTTGCCGAGAGCTGACGTCTGCTTGATTTAACTTTTTGTACGTCTTATCTTTCTATCTCTGTGTTGCACACACACACACAAAAACACATAATAGATATGAACAAGCAGCACACACTACTATGTAGAAAGGAGGCCTGCTTCTTTTGCCATAGCTATGCTAATTAGGTCAATTAATCCAATGCATGTTTGGCATCATGGAGCAGTTGGTGCACTTCGCAGAGCATTAACGGCAATGTCAAGCTAATTGCTAAGTGCGTCGCAAATTTATGCTCAGACACTGCCATTTGGCTCAGATGTGGGTGCAGCATATTTTCCTGCATGGTCTTACCTTCCCTATCGAAGGGAGACATGCAAAACTGGCCCTGGACCAGCTTCCACCCATTTGATGGAAAGGCTTCTCTGACTCGTTCATTTAAATGAAATAGCTTCACCGAGCCAGGCTCTGGCATTCACCAACTCTTTTAATTGCTTGAAACACTATAAAGTGGGAAAAAGAGGTATTTGTCTGGAAAGTACGCTTATCTAATCTCTCTTGAACTGTTTCGCTTAGAAATACAGCTCTGGGAAAGTCAAGACAATTAGCACCTTTTTAGAACCATGGCATGTTAGATGTTGGGCACATTTCAAAAGGAGTATGAGAATGATGTAATCAATTGAGGATTCTGAATTAGATCTTGGCACTGATGTTAAATATAGTAGGATCATTCCCTGCCTTTTTTTTAATACAATTACAACTGAGGCATCCTTTCATTCAAGGACTACATTTTTGCTCCAGTCTGAATATCATTATGAAGCTATTGTAAAGTCCATGCAGCAGCTCTTTAAACTGCGTTTATTCTAAGTAATGGACAAGCACACTTCTTAAACAGTGTCATGGAGATGGCATATCAGACAGAAAAGGCAGTATTCTTAACTGCTAATAGCTTTGGCAATGTTTCAAAACCATTTCTAATGCTTCCATTGGACATGAATGAAAGATCAAGTGCAACAGTTTTTCCCTTAGGAGCTAGGGGGGCAGAGAGAGGTGGTGGCATTTCTGCTCACCCAGTTGCTACAACAAACCCTGATGGACTAAGAGGTTTGGACAATGGATGGGTGAACGGATGGATGAATCTTTGATTCCTTTTTTTTTTTAACTTCTACTCCTACTGCGTTTTTTCAGATGGGCTCAGACGAGCTGAAAATTACACCACACTGCACCTTTTATACCATAGACAGCAGCACATTATTAAACACTGAGGTATTTAATTGAATAATTACACATGGGTGAATTCTAATGCATACATATCTAATGCAAAGACATTATTTGACTCAATAATAACCCGATGCATTTGAGCGTTAAAGGCTCCAAAGCTCTGAAATCGCAGAAATTTTGGAAATTCATTTAATGTGCCATATTACAGTGTATGTGTGCTTACAGTCATTTTGACAATAAAATTGTCTGTGGCACCTTTTATTTTATTTTCTACAGGATGCTTCTGGCACTGCTGGTCTCCAAACTAATGCAGCAGCCATTAAAAAATTGACTGCTATTATTGCAGGATTCCTTCTCTTGTTATAGCCAACAAATGCTACTTGAATTCATGATAGACTTCTGTTTTCATCGTCTGTATTCTGGAGTAGGAGCTTACAAAGTGTACTTGAAAGCAACACCACCACAAGGCAATTTGCTGTGTGAAAAATAGCTATACTCAGCTAGTATTATTTGACAATGATGAAATGTGAGCTCTACATTTCCCTTCAGGTGCTTGAGACAGTGCTGAAAAGTGTAAAAGGGTGATGGAGGCTTAACTCTTTCCCCAGCATTAGGGAGTGAGGGCAGCAACTTGGTGTTTTTCTTTGGTAGTGCACATGAGTAAGTCTTTGTGTGAGTGTGTGCCTTTTTCTACGTATGTGTGTATGACTGTTTGCTTGTCAGTGTGTGTATTGTGTGTGTGTGTGTACAGAAGCCCTTTATCAGATGCTGGCAGAGTGGAGCACAGGGGGATCGATAGAGCTTTGGCCTGAAACAGGGAGAGAGTACCTGGATCTCAGCCGGCCTCCACCTTTCCTCTCATTGATCTTCATTACCTCAACAGACTGGAGCTTGAGCAAGAAGGAGCTGGACGCAGTGCCCCTTACACACAGGAACATATACTGCATAAACACCCCCAAATGTACACACAGACAAACACACACAAACTTTAGTGAACAAAGGTGAGTCGCTCCACTCAAACAGGAAAGGAAACATCAGATGCAGCTAATTATATGTTGTGGTTAAAACTTTGTGGGCCTTTGAACCCTAAATATGATAAACTGAAATGGAAATGGAATATAGTAATTACAGTATCAGCAATAGTTTAAATATTGGAAATGCAGAGAAAAAAGTTAAAAAAAATCTTTTATTTTACTCTTTCACAGAAAATGAATAAAAATATTGTACCTGTGGTGAGTTGTGTTATCGCCCCCTGTTGGCCATGATTCCTCCTGCCTCTGCTAGGCTCACCTGTTTCCACTCCTGTACTCACCCGCTGCCGTCTTAAGGATCTCATTCACCTTCACTCATCGTCAGTTCTTCAGCTGTTGAAGCCTCTTCATAGAATCTTTTTCTGCCAACTATTAATGCGAACCTTTTTTCCTCGCAGAAGCCACTCAGCCTGGTCCCGTCCAGTCTCCGCTGCAGTCCTCCAGAACACCTATTTGAATTAGACCTTTATTCACTTGTGGAAGATTTAGTTGCTACCTTTTTGTTACCCTGAAATAAAACTGTGCCAAACCTAGAGCCTGCGCTTGGATCTCCTTGCTCTACACATAACAGTACCCTTTGTGATTATATTCACAGACAAAAAAGGGAAAGACTACATAAATAAAACATTTAACCTCAACTATTAATTAAGTTGCAGGGGGTTTTGAGGAAGTGCTATTAAAACTTCCAACAATTCAGTTATTGAACTGAATGTCCTTGACAATAGCAATGGCAGTTATTTAAGGAAACAGCTGAAAATTCTATGTTGACACTAGTCAAGACAATTTACAGTCAACAAAAGCGAACAAGTGAAAACAGCTGGTAAGGACAGCGGGCCTGGCTCATGGATTAGACAACTTTGTTTTTACGTTGCTGGTGTGTCTCTCTTCACCTTCTCTCTAAGAAGCCAGGCATTTAATACGGGCTGAGGGAAAGTGAAGTAAAAAGGAAGAGGTAAAAACGAGGAAAGAGAGCAAGTGAATGAAAGGTGTTTTATTGAATAACCAAAGCTCTCAGGTGCCATTCTCCCCTTGTGACTTAAGTTAATTCAATTCTCCCCCCTGTCCCATCAAGCCTCGTCTGGAAGTAGACGGTATCAAAGCCAAGCCGGAAAACACTAAATGATTGTAACTCAATTGTTGCTGGGCCATCATTGATTGTTTGCCCGGAAAGAAGTTGGAAGAGAGACAAGACACTTATTTTCTCCACCTCTTCCACTGTTGGTAATCACTTTTGGGATGGATGTGTGTGTGTGTGTGCATATACTCACAGGATGAGGGAGCCTCTGTGCGCTGAGCTTCCATCTGTACTTGCAAGCTATGTGCACACAAAGCACTAATGACACCAAAGTAATTAAGGGGATAAAATTGCATGAAAAACAAAGAGCGTCTTAGGTCGCACATAAACAGATGGATATTTAATTAGGTGTTGACTGTAAAGCAGGTAATTTTTATGATTCTCACACATAAGCCCAATCAATATATTGACAGCAAAGCGGACCGAAGTAAAATCTACTTCCTGAATATGATTTAAATATTTTGTGTGCATACTGGTCAAAGTTTATAATGAGCAACTCCTCCTAGATAAACAGTGTAAACAAGACAAACTTTGCTGACTTACTTTGTGCTGGTCAAATACAGCAAAATGTGACACTTGTGGCTTATCCACAGTAAGGAAAAAAGGGTTTCCCAGCAAGGGGCCAAGAGACCAAAACACTTTGTCAACTGCAATAAGTAGTGTGACACAGGTTCAGAAAAAAATAGATTGACCTCAAGGTAATTGCTAAAAAAAGAGAGAAAAAAACAGGATTCCTGAACACAAAAGAGATGTCAGAGCCACAGGAGGGAGGCAGAGCACCACTTCTGTGTCATCTATAGATGACAAAATAGCAGCAATTACTGCTGACACATCTCAGAAAGGCATCATGCCTGATGGGAAATTCTTAGAGTCCAACCTCATCAGACCTGGACCACCATCATATACCATTACGTGTGTTGCAATCATTTGGAAACCAGAGTATTTATTTATCTTAAATTGAATGTCTGTCTATTGCATGTCTGACAAACCATGCTGTCTCAGTAAACTGGCATGTGAGTGTGAGTGTGTGTGGGCAGCTTGGTACTTGCTGATTAATTGCTAAAGAAGCGAGATGAGGTAATCAGGAGCGTTGTGGAAATTAACCCCGTCAGTGTGGGAGAAAATTCAGCGTTGTTCACTTCTGTGTAGGGGCACAGACATGTTTATGGTGAGAATCAATATTTATTTTTGTTGTCAGCAGATCTGAATGAGGTGTGAATGAACATGTGGTGAATAAACAAGGAAGAACAGGAACGGCTGGTGGCCATGTGAAGAACTGCAGCTGAAAGCTTTTTGATCTTTTTCTCCTATCAGTCAAGAATTTGTTCAAAAAGGAAGTGAGTGGGTGTGGCAGACACTGGCAACAACAAAATAAAACAAAACAAAAAAAGGTTCCTTTTCAAGATTTTGATGTATTTATGAGAATTAAAATCAGCTCCACAATCCTTTACTGTCAAAAAGTTCTGTAGTTTATATCAAGCTGGGTTGAAAAGCTCCAGTCCTTGTTTATTGTTCTCCCAGTTATGTTCTCTCCATGCTGCTCCATTGCACGTATGGCATCTTGCTGAGTCATTTAGAGCCAAACAAAGTCACAGCTGAAAACTCATTACAAAAAAAGCTGGAGAGAAAAAAGAACGGCTGACAAAAGTGGCAGTCTTCATTAGCGGCAAAGTTTTAAAAGTCATTGCAAAGTTTAAACCAAAAGGAAAAGACAGAAAAGAAATATGTCTTCCTTGATAATTTTATTTTTTAACTGTGGCTAAATTCACTCAAAACTTTTATAATAAAAAAGATGTGTTGCTTTGTCCACATCCTGTTACCACAGAGTTTTTTTTAAACATCTGTGATAGATTACTGGTTATTAAGAGCTTTTTCCTTTTGGTTACATCTGTTCCAAACTCTGAAAAGGTCAATCTCATGACGCAAAGCACTGAAAGGTTTAATAGTCTGTCTGAATGTGCTGCAGTGAGTCACACTCACTCTGAACCTCACCATGAATGTGTGGATCATGTACTTCTGATGTTGACTGAGAAAATCCATCCTTCATCTGCATCACATGCACTTTGCCACGGATCTCCTTGACCCTCGCCAGTCAAGTTTAACTCTACCACAAGCTCTCTTCGCACACTCACACACCATTAGTAGTACAATCCTTTGTAGAAGGTATAATCACCTAACTCCACGGAGCATGTCATTCCAATTGCTATGGTAATTAGAAGGCCTCGCTCTGACTGACAGGACCTGTGTGTGTGGACATCTACACATTACTTCTGCCGTTGAAACACGAGAGAGCTACAGTTGAGAAGGGAGCAGAGCTTTCCCACGCTGCATGATGTAGTACAACGTGAACAAAGTCTTTTTCAGGTAGTTGTCAAGTAGCTTAAGCATACTATATTGTTGAAGCATCAAGATGTGCAAGATGCCATTTACATCTAATAAAAATAAATAAAATAAACAAATGGGGATATTTTACACGGAGCTGGAGTCTGCAGAGATACAAACTTGGCTTTCACCCCAATGCTTGATTGTAATGCCTTCCAAAAAACAAACTAATAAATCTACCCTTAGAGATAATAGCTCAAAAGAATATTAAGACTATTAACCACAAATGACTTACTTAATGACAAACTGGCTCTTGTTTTTGATAAATAAGGGAAAAAATATAAGTTGTCAAGTGATCACACATGGTGTGCACAGGCTAAAGGTGTTGCCATACCCTGATCAGTTTCATTTTGAATCATGGCTTATGTCATTACAGAGATATTGCAACAATTTACTTCTTCAGCAAGCGTCTGGCAGCTCTATTTTTACAGAAGGAAACTTCAGTGGGAGCCAAACCCAGAGTGAACTGTCTGCCTCAATCTGTTAGGGTGGAAAGAAAGTGGAAGAAGAAAAGATGAGGAAAGATGAGCACTGACAAAAGACAATAAACACTGGGCAGGTTGGTGCTGCACATCAGAAACAAACAAAGCAGCTTCTGGGCCAGAGTTACCTGTCATAAGACACAAGGAGAGAGCAGATGCACACTACAGCACGGAGACAAGAGACAAAGTTAATGACATGCAAAGGAGCACGAATTAGATGCATTGTCATGCAGGACAGCAGTCATCGTGTAACAAGCTTTAGGATGAGATTAACTGGCTGTTCATGGAAAAGTGATGAACATTTAGGTTTGCAGCGAAGTAGTCCACGAATTGGACGAAGAAGAAAAAAGCCCCTAAGGAGTACCAACCAATCTGCTCAAAATCTACCCACAATGCCGCTTGTTGTGCATACAGTTCCATGCTGCAGTCATTCAGGCACAAAGTCAAGGCATCATTCTGTCTGCAGGATAATTGAATGTTATATCTGAATTCATTATGTGTTACTGAGTTTACATGACAATGGATATTTGAATCAAAGGTAATTTAGTTTCAATGGCTCCAATATATAAATAAATTTCAATTTGACAAAGTCAACAAATGTATTGTCAACAACAAATTAATAGTCTTCAAGTATTAATAGATCATTAACATCAGCTATTGACTGCTTAATCACAAAGCCGACAACAACACAATGTAGCGTAGCTTTACATGTAGCTCACTGCTCCCTCAATCACCACAATCACAGCCAGACCCACATACCAAAAGGAGCGCTTGCTCTCAGGAATAGCAAAATCTGACCTACTCAAAGTAGCAGGAAAAAAAGACAATAAATGGCATGTGGTGCCATACAGCAGCTTAAAAACCTTTTTTTTCTAAACATATTTCAAGTAAAGCATTGCTGCAATTTTAAAAGACACATTACAGCACTTGAAATGATGCCATGAGTATTCATGTTTTCTGGCATGCAGTCTGCAGAATGAATAAAGAAATACAGCACCTTTGAAAGTGTTGGAGGGTGTTAAAAGATTCAAAGCTGGTGTCTGATCAAAAACGGTCTAAAATACACCACAACGCCGACATAGCATTTATTAAATAGTCATATAGTATAGAATTCTTACTCTTACATCTCATGTTGTTTAAATGACAGTGTGTGGCTCACATTGTCAATGCTGTGTGGTGCACACTGAGCATAATCAATACTTATTTGATTCGCTGTAATCAGTGACTCATGGCAAATATTAGCTGCTGCCAATATTGTGTGTTTTCTAAACACATTTTCTTTACAGACCAGCATCCCATGGAGTCAATCTAAAGGATGGAAAAACAGAGAGGATGAGGAAGATGGTGACATCCTTCAGGGGGCATCCTGACATCATCCACAGTGGCTGTGGAGACACGGCCCTGTCACAACACACAGCCAGAGCTGTGTAGGGTAAGGGGTTGGCTTGGTTGTCACCAGTCCTGACACGCTGGGGAATGACCTAAGCTGGAGAGATGACTGTGACAGTAATGGGACTGGTCTCTGGGAAAAGGGTGGGAGGTGTTGGAGAGGCAGCGCGATAGATACAGGAGAAGTCAGCAGAACGCACTGTGCGAGGAGGGGGGTTTGCTTGGGATGATCAGAGAGAAGATGCACAAGACTAGACAGGATTACTGAGGAGAGATCAAGTGTTGTTTGGTTATTTGAAGTAAAAGGCCTGACAGGTCAAAAGCTACTTGTAATCACAGTAATTGATTGTGATTATTTTGTAAAAACAGAAAGTATTTTTGACCCCTTCTGCTCCCCTCCATCTTTAGTGTGAGAGACAGAAGCCAGCAGCAGTCTTCTCAGTGAGGGTCCCAGTGATTATTACATGTCTGGAAATTCAAAATGTCAACATGCCTCAGTTTCCAAATATAAAGCTCTCATTTCCTCTAATTCCCTGTGCAGACAATTAACTTGTTCCACTGTTTTATTTCACACGTTTCGAATGGGGCTTTGCTAGTCATTTAGGCGCTTCAGGATGATGAGAATATGCACACACATGCTCAGCCAGTCATTCTGAGCCTCTTTAATCTTATGGGGTTCAGACCTATAAAAAGACAAGAGCTAGAAGTGCTCCTAGGATAGCCAAGAAGGGATTGTTTAGACTGTGTCCAGGATGAAGGGATGATAATCCACTGAGTTTATGACTGAAAGTCCAAAATATAACAAAAAGTAAGAGAGTATCAACTCTCAACAAATAAACAACAATAAACAAATAAAAGGCACAAAAAATAAATAAACCATCAGAAACAAAGATGGGAAACCCGGGAAATCCGACAGTGAAAACGGACAACCCGACACAGACACTGAGAGGGTGCATGGTTTAAATACACAAGGTGGGGTACCGATGAGGGCGGGACAGTAAAATAAAACAGGAAGTACAAGGATTAAGTAAACTGACTAGACACAAAACAAGAGGTAAAATAAACTAACAAACATGTCAAACATATCATAAACTAAACTAATAAAACCATAGATCCTGACAACAAGCAAAATAAAAGGAAAATACAAAAGAAGCATAGCCAGACATGTCAAGTAGAATAGAGAACCAAAGCTGACAACACAAGGAAAAAAAATCTCAAATCAAAACTCAAAACTCAAATCTGCCCAAAACTAAAGCTCATCACACACAATAGACATGGAGTGCATGGTGGAGGACGTGCTGTTTGTGATGATTCTACACAGTCTGAAAAACTTTGTACAGACTTTGTACAACTTGGATCTCTTAAGTATTTGCGATCAGACATGTTGAGATCTTTTGCCTTGCCTTCATTGATCAAATTCTTCTAACATGTTTCCTTTAAAATTAACATTGCACACCAGAAAACAGTACAGTAGAGAGCTGTTTCTGTGCAGTCACAGTGCAATCCCTGTATCTTCTGATATAATATTTCTGCACTGTAATCACAATTTGTTGTATCCTTTTCAAACAAATAATGAATATCCAAAATGACGTGAAGATATATTTTGTCTATGAGGGACTATTTTTTTGTGGCAGGGGCAACCAACCAACCTCATATCTGGCAACAGTGTCAACCACCTGCACTATGATGATGAATAATTTATGCAAACATACCACACATTACCAAAGCAAAGGCGGAGCGGCAGGGTTAAAAGGATGAAAGGAAGAATTAGGTTGTGACTCGAGCAACCAAGCAAACACAACCTCTGGGTGTTGTGAGCTATGAATCAGCTATAGCTCCTGTCAAACCAGAAATGTTCATCCAAGGCTACATACGACCTAAAGCACGAGAGCATCACTTCTGCTTCATTTAGCCATATGAGTTAAACAGGCGCGTTCTGATTGGCTGGGGGATCTGCATGTATGCTCAGCCTGCTGGAGGATAAGTGGAGACAAACCTAATAAAGAAGTGATCATAGTGAAGATTCTTCCAAAGGCTGCTTGTGTTTAAAATGTTAGATTTATAGGTCAGTAAATTAAATTAAAAAAAAGCTTTTTCAATTAACATGTATCACCAGCACTATGCCTTTTTCTTTTCTTTTTTATGGATGATGTAGCTGCTTAATTTTAATAGGAGAGATGAGATTCCCTCTCTCTCTCTCTCTCTCTCTCTCTCTCACACACACACACACACACACTTACTATCTCTTTTGCTCTAAGTGAAATAAAAATGATGGAGCATCAGCATTCTCTAGAGGCCAACAGAGGGCATAACATATTCTTTGTAGAAAGGCATTCATCTTTCTCTCTGTCTGATCTTCCTCCTGTCTGCATCCTCTCAATGCAAGATAGTATCATATTTATTGCCTTCTGCAGGCTGTGCTGTTCTGAAAGGTGCAATCTCCCTTTTTAAAAAAAAAAAAGTCAGAAGCCTGGCATTAACACAAACGTAGTGTGAAAACCTGCCTTGTGGCTTCTAGGTAACGGCAGCATTGCTCTGACACACCCTAACTGAACTTGATAATTAGCCTGAGGTCATTCTGTGGTTTTGTCAGTCTTGTTCACAGAGTAACAGCATTTTAAGAGTACAAACCTGACAACAAGCTATTCATTCAAGCGTTAGTTTCTTCTAACACAAAACACAGCATGCATCACGGGAAGGCTGTTCACCTATATGCTTCTATTTACTGTATGGGTGGGTGTGCCAGGATATCACTTGGAAAAAACGTGACAATCCAATAACTATGGAGAGTAATCTCTCCCTCCTCTGGAATGTGGGAGATTGTCTGGCATATCCACTTCCCTGCTGGAAATGAAATGATGTGTGTAACTGAAAAACTGGAAACTGGAAAACTCCCTTTTAACAGGAAGAAACCTTTAACAGGACCTGACTCACAAGGGAGAGGCTTTCTGCTGACAGTCGGCCATGTGAAGGAAGAGAAGAAGAGGTATAGAACAGAGAGGATGAAAGAGAGAGACATACATGCAATAAACATCATACATTACAGAGGACAAACATGACGTTGAGGTTGTTATAATAATGCTGAAAAACTATGTATTTGTTTTTTCAAGTTAATTACAGTAGCACTGCATAGAAAACGACATACAGGCAGATATTGACAGTGGGTTTGTCAGAGGGCTGGATGCCGTTCAGCATGCTGATCTGGATGGAGAGTGACCTGCAGAAAGATACGGAGAGAGAGACAGAGGGAAAGACAAAACTACGAGGAAGACTGGACACACACATGAGAAGAAGACGAGGGGAGGAGGTGGGAGAATAGAGATGGCGGTTTTGAGGAGGTGGGGGAACTGCTCATTGGATCATGTTTGTGTCCCCCCATTCTACCTGTGGCTGTAAGTCAAGAAGTGACTGTAACTATACCTATCAGCCCTACACACTTTGTTTAAGGATACCCTTCACTAAACAGAAAGGTTTTGTGTTACAGGTGGAGGTGGTGTCTCCCAAACCCAGATTGACAAATGGTTCCATAGTAGAGGTTCCTGATAGCTAAAGGCTCGACCTCCCAAATAGTGAAGACTTACATACATTTATTTACAGTCAATCCTCTTTCAGTGTCAGTAACATTTGTTGTTGTTTAATACTGCAGAAAACACTTGAAAAATGATATTGTGGCTCAGGAGCATAGCAAGCTTTTAAAGTGTGGGGGGATGAGGTTTGTCTGGGGTGGGGTGGGGGTATCTGAGCATCAGTTTCATCCAAGATTTTCAATATTCTGCTTGCTATCATTATTATTGCTAAGTGTTTCTTAATCACGCTGCATCTACATTTCCATGTCCGATCCTGATCAACACTTTAAGAGCCATTTATACCACTCACTCATATCTTTACAATTAATCAAAACATTTCAAAGTGGAATTTTATATCCATCCACTAGAAACACATTCAAACACACACAATTTTCACACCTGTGAACCTCCCTGTACCTCTGAAACAAACTGAAGTCTCTGGTAACTGACTCCTGCAAGAGCAGAGTGCAGTGATAAAGAATAAGACTTCATTTTTATCCTCAAAATTAGCTTCTCTCAATTAATATCACATACAACAGATCTATTGAAAGAAGCATAAATCATTTGCTGCTTTTTCTGCATTTTAATACTGCATGGTAAAAAAAAGACAGTGGTAAGTGGTAGTTAGATCACACAGCACTGTGAGACTGCTAAATAGCCTACATACACTAGCATCATACAGCTCCCTAACTTTTTTATCAACTAGCTGCATGATGGATATGAATCAGCTGATATTCCATTGTGTTTGGCTACCTCACCTTCAGACTGCTCCTTCCCTAATAGATAACGTCTCCTTAGCTGTCGCCTAGATGTTAGATCTGCCACTCGAACTAACTTGACCTATGTGTGTGTTGCCTCCTGTGTGTGTTTGTGTGGAATCGATTGTTCTCTTTAGCAGATGTCATTTTGTATGCATTGGCTGTTCAGTTACGTTACGTCATCCCAAAAACTGTGGGGGGATGAAATGTGATTTTGGAAAAAGTGTGGGTGTTACATCCCCCACATCCCTTGCGGCGGCAACGCCCTTTTGCTGCTCACACCCTATGAATATTTAGATAAGTAGACAAGCCAGTTCTGGTTATGACTTTCATTTATTGTAATTCCCTCAGAGTTTTCTTTTGCTTTTGCTTTTTAAACTACAGCTTAACCAGTGCTCCATTCTGTTGTCATGCTAAATAGCAGTGGAATTTAAACCTGATACTTTGTGGTTTAAAAACAAAAATAATAGCATGTGGTCAAATGTTGAGGAAGGAATTTCTGACCATCACAAGTCTGGTTTTGGCTAAAAAAATGACACCATCCAGACTTCCTCTTCCTTATGCACACGCACGTCTTTTGACTGCTACTATTATTTGGAATAATAATTGACAGTCAATATGTCATTTGTGTTTGTGGATGTTGTTACAAAAAAGGAGCAGCTTCAAGTCATGTGCAATCACTGCTGTTTACATGTAGTGGGGCAGTAAATGCAGCTAGTGAAGATAAGTGACATCTAAAGGTTAAATGCCTGAAACCAGCACAGAGCAAGTGCTCATGCTGCTTCCCAGATTACACTTTGCATTCTAATGTGCTGATTTGCATCAGTTTCGGTGCGGATCCTTCCATTTATCCACCTGCTTGTTATGACTAACTATCATTATTACACAGCAGTCATTACAGCAGGTCATACTTCTAATATCTGATTGTCTTTTATATTGTTTCTGTTTCTCTTCTGTCTGACAACAACATGCCAGTGTCAGGTCCTGCCATGCCCAATAAGAACACAGGCAACAGTCTAACACACAGTCTCTTTATGATGGCTCCACCTATCATTCCCATTCTTCAACTCTTCCAGCCAGCCCACAACTCAAAGCCAGCCTCTTCAAAACATCCAGGTGAGTAAAGTAATTTAGCATTGATGCAAGAGCAGCTGAGACCCTACATCCACTTGCCATTCAGGAAGGACTTTTTATAGTGCTTCCTTTTTGTCTTGGGTAAGGTGATTTATATTTATCTTATTTAAGATCAAGAAAATATAGAGCAGATTTTTGGTTTATATTCAAAAGAATAGTGTATTAGTGTGTTAGTGTAAGAGAAAAGATGGCAAGAATATTGTTCATTCTGTTCCTTTTTTATCTGACAACCAAAGAAGATCATGTCAGGGGAGAAGCTCAGCCCTGACACACACACATACACAGAGGGATTTGTAAAGACATAACTGGAAGCGGTGAGAATAAAACTACACATGGATCAGATGTGCACTTACTCCTTCGGCTGATTCATGTCACCTTGAAAAATGGAAGATAGTCAGGTTGAAGGTAAACCGACAAGGTGCGTGAATGACGGGGGAGAAAAAAAGGAGAGCTGGGAGGAAGGAAAGCCACACAAGAGAACCTTAGCTCCACCTTGTTAGCCAAGAGCTTTGACTCTTTCACACAATATATTCTTGACAGATGGAAAGAATATTTGAAACCGGCCCAACCTGTAGAGCAAGTCACAGAGTGTCAGATGAGGCCGTTAAATATAAGAGGAACTCAGAAATGGGATGTTGTTAGGCTTAATATAGAAAGTCTATGATCCTATAAAAAAATGGATCCAAATAAGAGCTATATTTGCATCACAGTGAGTTAAAATATCGGTATCAAAGGAATCACACAAGCTGAGAAAGTGTGATATGTCTCCTCTGTCACAACAAAGAGCGAGACAAACCCACGGCAAACAGATAGATGAGGGCGGCCGGTGTCGGGAGGAAGGACAACATTGCAATCTAGAGCAAATAGGAAAACAAATTGTGGTCCAGCTATGCCATTTCCCTCAGACAAGATATACTGTTGTCTCTGAGGTTTCCTCTCCAATCGGGCCTGAATGTCACCATAAAGTTTGTCTAAGTGTGAGCATTTTTTTAATGAAATTACATGCTCTATGTGTGTTTGTGGGCTACATATGGATGAGGGAAAGTTACAGCGTTTTAAATGAAATGTTTTACATTAAATATCTGTATATCTGCAGAGCATCTGAGTCCCAGAGAGGCACAACCATAAGATTTATGCCACTGGGTGTATTATCCATTTAAAAGGAGAGGTAAAGTGTAGGTAACATCAGCCGTGATTGAATGTGTCTGGCCTTCAATAGCCCATGTTGTGATTCTGCAGGCTGCATTCATTGAGTCTTTTTTATGCTTGTGTAATTTAATAGTCAGGAATGCTGGATGAGAGAGAAAATAGCAACTGATTTGACAGCTCAATATGTCTACAGTGATGCTGAAATGCTGAAAGGATAGCGTTTCTGAATTCAAATACTCGGGATTAGACGAGACAGAGCCGAAATGGAACAGTGGACAGCGAGGCTGTTATCCAACTTGTTCCCTGTCAGGCTCTGAGTGTTCATCAGAATGAGATGTAAATTTGCTGAAAAGAAATCCTAACCCTTCTGTGGCAAAGCAGACCCTCCTTACACAGGAAAATCAAATGTGTTTTTTTAAAGCTTTCTAAATTCCTAGACTTCATAGGTGATCCATAGCACATCTATCTTTAAAGTCTGCACGCACTCAGAACATTAAATCCATATGGTAACTAAAATTCATTTATCTGTTTTTGTGTTATCGTCATGCTTTAGCATTCACAAATGAAATGTTGTCCCACAGCAGTCCTTTGAAGAACCCAGACTGTAGTAGGCATCTGGGATTCCACAGACGACTGCAGCTGCCTGCTCAGCCACACTGTTCAAATAGCTGACTAATGGAGTCAGGGGTATTGGTTTGTGTTTTTCAGCAAAGGGAGGCTCTGATGATGACTCATTCATTGATGTATAATGAATCAGTATTGAAAAGGTAGTGCTGTGTAAATGCAACTAGGACAAAAGAAAGTATTTGCGAAGATGATGCTTTGTTGTTTTGATTCCAGTCGGCTGATCACCATTTCACCGATTGTCATTGCTATCTGCTTGGGGAATAACACAACAGAAAATGGTTTTACAGAGTACATATCATTGTAATAAATAACTCAGTATCTACTAGCATTTAATATCTGTCTCCTTTAAGGCCTTTAATCATCTTTCCAATGTGTTTTTCTCTTCCTCTACAGATAGGACCCAAAACCACATCCCGCCTTTCCGTTCATTTGTCCCCTCCTTCACCTCTAAGGCAGTGGCCATGAACTGGGGTTCACTGGAGGCCCTCCTCAGTGGGGTCAACAAATACTCCACTGCGTTTGGACGCGTGTGGCTCTCGATGGTGTTTGTCTTCCGGGTGATGGTGTTCGTGGTGGCAGTCCAGCGGGTGTGGGGTGAAGACAGCAAAGACTTTGTCTGCAACACGTTACAGCCAGGCTGCCACAATGTGTGCTATGACCACATCTTTCCCATCTCCCACATCCGCCTGTGGGCTCTGCAGCTCATCTTTGTCACTTGCCCGTCGCTGATGGTAGTCGGGCACGTCAAGTATCGGGAGAAGAAGGACATGCAGTACACTGCCTCGCACAAGGGGGCTCACCTGTATGCCAACCCTGGGAAAAAACGTGGGGGTCTGTGGTGGACATACCTGGTAAGGATAAAGGGTCTTGCATGAATTTCAATATTTGCAATGGATAAATGACCTTTTATTTTCTGCATTAGGTCAATAATCTGACTTTGTGAATTCATTTTGATCAATTGGATTTTTCAGTGTTGTAATTTCTTGTATCTTCTCATAGGCAAGCCTGGTTTTCAAGGCAGGTTTCGATGCTGGCTTCCTCTACCTCTTGTACCACATCTACGAAGGTTATGACATGCCCCGCTTGTTCAAGTGTTCTCTGCAGCCATGCCCCAACATTGTGGACTGCTACATATCCCGTCCTACAGAGAAAAAGATCTTCACAATCTTCATGGTGGTGTCCTCTGCAGTCTGCATCTTCATGTGCATCTGTGAAATGATTTACCTCATCTGTAAACGCATCCAGAAGCTCATGCGGAGGAAGTTTGAGGCAGACATGAGAATGTTTGCAGAAAACCGCGAGATGACATCGCTGGTTGTGGCCAGGTCTGAGTTCAGATCCAAAACATCAATCAAAACAGACCCCACCGCCTCTGAACAGAACCTTAGTAACATCAAGGCTGAGGAGGCGCCACCTAAGAAAAAATAACATACTGCACTGTGGTGGATGTGTTGAAAAACTAAGCACTTATGGCGCCAATACTTCCAGAAAGAACTGCAGCACAGCAGCAGAGACACTCATCACTTCATGGATTTCTCAGCCATTTGTACATATTATGTAAAATGACAGTCGCAAGTGTGCACAACATGCAAATGTACTCCTGGATGACAGAAATGAACTGTATTACCTGAACACACACACTGCCCCCTAATGAATAAAACAAGCTAAAGCAGAGCACTTTCTACAGTACAGAAATCAGCAGATATCACTGCTCACAGGGGTTTTTCCTCACGGACATTTACATATGTCATTCTCACTATCAAACAGAATCAATAAAGATATAATGAACATGGTATTGGAATAAAAAAAGACAAAGATCTTTTAAAGTCTTTAAACCCTCAAATCATATATATTTTTTAAAGGAAAGTAAGATTGAAGATAATATTACATTTTGTATTTATTGTTGTGACCTATAAAGTTATTTCACTGCAACAAGATCTGTATTTTTTGTGCTTTTGTTCTTATTGAAAAAAAAAACAACACCACCAACATAGTTACCATAGCTGAGACAGTCTGCAGCTGCCATCAAAGAGCTGACGTCTTACTGTAAATAAAGCCCCATTTTACTTACAGGAACACACAGCGAGTGACTCACTCACAAAGTATTGCGTACTGCATGTACTGCATGTAAGTTACGGGTATATGGTTCTTCCTTATTTGTCCGCGTCATCGATGCGCTGTCCAATCAGAAGCCTGAAACACGGGTGCGGTTTTGACAGACAGGAATATGCACCATTAGCTGCCCTGAGCCGGACAGCTGTGTATCCGCCCTTACGGATGCTTTTGTTGAAGGAAGTCCGTCAAGTATGAGTTTTAATTACGGTCAGGTAGGCTACCGAAAAACTACATGTTGTACTGTGTATTAGTAAACGAAATGTCGTGATAACATTGGAACGTGTGTATCATCTGTTTGTTGTTTTGGGATACCAGAACTAGTGGGTTATAATACGGAAACACGAGTAACGTTAGCACAGAGCCATTCATTTGCTTGCTAACCTCAGCCGGGTGTTGTTACAGTGTTACAACAAACGTTACTATTTATTGTAATATTAGTTTATTAGGTTACGAAGTAGCGAGGTATGATCTTCGTTTACATCGAATTACGGTCGACGTTGCTGGAGTTATTATCCAACAATATGGTTGATAATCGAGAGCAGTTAAAGTAACAAGTTTAGAGGCATATGAGGTCGTTAGTTTTGAACAATTTAACTATTTAGGTTCTGTGTTTTGTTGATTAAGTGGTTGTACTAGTGTATAATGATGTAAACTCCCCACCAACCATCAACCTCAAAAGTAAATTTAAATACTTGTAAAGTAGCCTGGGTTTCTATTGTAGTCTACTGTTTGACACTCACACTCAGTGTAAAGAAAATTCTTCCTTTTTCTGGATCATACAGTTTCCATTATATTTGTCCATGCAGGGCTATCCAGGAGGAGGCAACCCACCACCAAGTGCTCAATATGGTGGGAACTATGGTGCCTATGGGGCTCCACCCTCAGCTCCATATTCAGGTGCTCCAGGTCCAACAGGAGGTCCTTATGGTGCTTATGGTGTCCCAGGACAAGGAGGCCAATATGGGCATGGACCAGGTGGTCCCCCTGGTGGATCTTATGGTGGGTACGGTGGACAAGCTTATGGAGGACCTCATGCTTCTGCAGGTAATGATTGTCTGAGATTGGAGCTGTGTAAGAATCTGTGGTGCTTTTGCCTGTGGGAGTTAAACAGGCGTATTCTGAACATGAGGAGTCTGTAGATAGTCTCTTTTTCCCCTCCGTCCTCCGTTGCTCTCTGGTGGGATGATGGATAGAAAATGACTTACGTTCCCAGACGGTCATGTAGAGACAGGGTTCAGTTTGTGCCCCTCAGCAGGATTACACGGCTGGAGTGATGACTCTGGTAATACTGAGTGAGGGCTAAACAGAGTAAGAGACAGATGGGCAATGACTGTGTTTCGCGTGTGTGTGTGTGTGTGTGTGTGTGTGTGTGTGTGTGTGTGTGTGTGTGTGTGTGTGTGTGTGTGTTTGTGTGTGTGTGTGTGATTACACTGTTTCCAGTAGCAGCTAAGCTGGAGTCAGAACTTGATAGCCTATGTTACCATCATTCCCTACAGGGACAGAATCCATCAGGATCTGGCCTGAAACATCACCTGTACCTCTCTTCCCATTCATTTCTCTGACAATCAGCCCTCCCTCTACTCCTTCCTTCTTCTCACACCATATAGTCATTCAGGTAATGGCCTCTTGCCATGACACTATCTTCCTGTAGCAGAGATGACTTGTCTTCAACCTTTGATCCTGTCTATTATCTTTTTTTTTCTTTCACTTATGAAACACTGAGCATGTGCAACTAATGTTGGAGCAACGATTTTTTTTCTTTATTCTTGTCCACATATTGTTCCAGTGTGTAATATGCCAATATCTCAGATTCAAATATAGAAAATTAGTTATTAGTATTACATTTTAAACAGTATATACACTTCATATGCTGTCACTATATACTGTACTGTCTTCCAAATTGGTGCTTTCTACACACCAAAGGCAAAAGACTGAGTACAGATGTATTATTTTTTATGATCAACTTTCTTCTTGACAGAGTCACAGTTTCAGCTGTCAGTCAAATCATCTTTCTTCATCTGTCGATAAATAAATAATCGGGTAGCATTGGAACTCTGTGGATTTCCAAGAATCTTCTCTGTCTGTTTCTTCTCTCTTTCATTATTTGCCACCCCCCACCCCCAACCCCACACATATCCATTAGTTGGGCCTCAAAGCCTGAGAGCTTTAGTGAAATAATAACTTTTATAAGGTATAAGGTCGGGGCAATAATAAAGAGAATAAATCAAACTAGTTGGCTTAGATAGATTGATGGGAAAGAGGAAAACAACAACGGAAGAAAAAAATGCCAAAAAAACAACCTTCAAAGTCAGCCTGAATGCTTAACCATCTTATTATCCCTCCCTTGTTTTTCTTGTGCGTAGGTAACATCCCTCCTGGTGTCAACCCAGAGGCGTACCAGTGGTTCCAGAGTGTTGACACTGATCGCAGTGGCTTCATCAACCTAAAGGAGCTTAAGCAGGCACTTGTCAACTCCAACTGGTCTGCTTTTAATGATGAGACTTGCCTCATGATGATCAGTAAGTCCCACTGCTGCTGCTAAATGAAATGCTTAACAGTGGTTGTTGAGGTTGATGAATTGGTTATGATTGCTTTCACTGTGTTTTGTGATGCAGAATGACATGTTTAACCATTTAAAATACTCTGAGACGAAAGTGGCTGAGGCAGGAAGTGGCAGAGGAGATGTGGAAGGTGTTTAGGGAATACGAAGTGGTGGGGGGAAAAGTAGCTTGCTGTGTATGTAAGTAACTGTTTCTAAAAGAAGAAATTTAGGTAGTCTGTAGTCACCCTAAAAAAATGACTGAGTCATATATCTGTTAGTGCCTGTTGTTTTTGCGCCTACATTCCAGTTGCATTTGACAGGCAGTGAATAATAGTGTTCTGTTACCATAATAAGAAATGAGTGACTTCTGTAGACTGCAACGGATGATGCATTGCTGGAAACATGCATACTTCGAATTTTTTCCTTTATTTTTGAAAGTGCTTATACCTGAAAAAAACTCCCTTAGTCTTTTTTTTGCATGAGTATGCTGTGTTTTGTGTTTTCTTCCAGATATATTTGACAAGACACGGTCAGGTCGAATAGACCTGTTTGGCTTCTCAGCACTGTGGGACTTCATGCAGCGGTGGAGAGCAATATTTCAGCAACATGACAGAGACCGATCAGGCTGTATCAGTGGGATGGAGCTACAACAAGGTACTTATGTTTAAGTTGTAGATTTTGGATTATTTAAGGCATACTTAGCAAAAATGTAGTCTCTCTCACATTCCACTCTCTTCTCCTCAGCCCTTGCTCAGATGGGCTACAACCTCAGCCCTCAGTTTTCAGAGACAGTGGTGCAGCGCTTCACTGTGCGAGGCATGCGACCCGGCATACAGCTGGACCGTTTCATCCAGGTGTGCACGCAGCTCCAGAGCATGACGCAGGTGTTCAGGGAGAGAGACACAGCCATGACGGGCAACATCCGCATCAGCTACGAGGATTTTCTCTCTGGTGCCATCACCAGGCTCATGTGAGCCCCATTCCAATGACAGCCATGTTCAGTTTGCTCAATCTTCAATGCTTTGCCAATTCGTACCCCCATGCAACTATGTATACATCATAAGAGCCAGAATGCATTATTCCCAGGATTTTTGCTGTAAATAGATAAAGCCTAACACGATGCAGCTGAATGTACAGTGCTCCAGTGACTTCATAATGCCAGTTACCACTATGCTGTGCTTCTGGCCTTGAAACTGTTTTACCATAGTTGCCTTGGTGACAATGTTAGTTAACAAGGTTGTAGTCTACTAGTGCCAGTATTTGATTTTATGAGTTCCACAGATCAGAGATTTACCACAGATCCAAGAAAGCAGATGTAAAAATATGCATTTCAATAACTGTAGACCCCACAAATAACATACATTAAAGGGCTGAACCATTGTAAAGACTTGAATATAGGACAATTAAACAGAAAATGTAGTTTATCTGCAGGGAGGATCCCGAACTGCATATACTTATATGTTGTAAAAGTAGTCACATGTACCTTGGTACATGATTTTGGGCCATTAAATACCTTTTCAATTTATGAGCATTAGGGTTATTTAGCAGAGGGTATTTTCATGCAGTGGCTGGACTTGGAATTTGATATTGCTTTCTAGTGCAATATGGGTAGTTTACAAAAAAGATAACAGATTATATAATACCAAATGTATTATTGCCTCAAATATAGCAGTGGTTACAGAGATTTTGAGTGTGTTAGAAAAAGGTTGTTCTATTTTTTTCCCTCATGTGTCAAAAAACAGATGTATTTCATTATATTTTCCATTTTCAGGCCCAATTTGATGGCATGGTCAATGTGTCAGTGTGGCCAGTACACAAAGTATCTGTAACTCCACTGAGGTACTTATAGTATTCTGAACTTATGCCAAATTAATGCCAATTGTAATGCCAAAAGCAAATACATGCTTTTGTATTCATATTTGTTGCTCATCTAACCATTTTATCTACTCTTTGCATTGAGTTGACACACTAATACTTTTTTTTTGATTAAAAAAAATGGAGAGCAATATACATGTGTGTTTCCGTTATTAGAAATTACTGTATTTTTTTTTTTAAAGTAGTCGTGGTTAGTTAAGAATCCACACATCAAAAATCCACTGGTCATTTTTGTCTTTGTAGGACAGATTTGCACAAAGGTGCAAAAGGAAAAAGCATCCGTCTTTCCACATCTGGTGCTTTCTTTCTCACCATCTGTTCCTCTGGTTGATCCAAAGTCTGTCAAGAGTGCTCCTGCTTCATTCTGAATGAAGATCCATCAAAATCTATTGTGCATTTTTTTTGGTCTTACTCTAGATCCATCTTCCTCCTAACCCCTTTTCCTGCATCTTAATTTGAGGCTAAACTTTGCTGTCACATCTCTATAAGTGCTCCTTTGTCACTTTTTTAAAAACATGTGTTTAGTGTCTGCACAGTTTTCAGAGCAGGGAGTTTGGGGACTGTGGAGTTGAGGCTAAAAGTGCTCTGTCCTTTCAAGGATTAAGCCTATGGCTGCAGATTTTTTCGGGCTTATGTGATTCAGCAGTGATTTAAGCTTCTTCATTTTTTGTGTAATGAGGAAATTTCCCACCACTGACCATGCCTGACATCTGTAATTAACTCAGGCAAATAGAGCAGGTCTATGAGGCTTATTTAGGAAGCTGTGACATGCCAGTCTGTCAGCCTCACTTTGTGATTTGGATTGATAAGATGGTTATTTTTGCATTTACATTTTTACGTTGACTAGTGTAGCTCTAAATCTGATTTACTAATATACAGAAACTGATGAAATAATCCTGACGCTGCCAAGTTTGCTGGTACAGCGGAACTGGCACTAGTAATGTTGTTTTCCTGCAGGGGATGAGCACATTTATTTGACAGGACTGATCAACTGCCAGTTCTGGCAAATACAAGATGGACACCACAGATGGAGGAAGAACTTAAAAGAATAATTTTTGAAGCATGAGGCATGATCTCCCACACAGAACTGTCTTACTAACAACATGTTTTTTTCACACCATCAGTAATGAACACAAATTTAGATATAGAGTAGCTTTGTTTTTCCCAGCCTTTGCCTTAATGTTCAAATGACCAATGAGTCAGAGCTGGTCATCTCTCCACAACAGGCTGCATTCCAGCCACCATAGACCAACCCTGGTATAGTTTTATGGCAAACTTTTCAGCCTGAGAGCTGAAATACCAGTATCATCCATCACATAGAGTTTTGCAAAGGACACATACTGATTCGTTTCCCAGAAACTACAGAAGCATAAAAAATATATTATTTCCTTCTACAGTAAAATTTCCAATAAATGATTTTTTTTGCTGAGTGCCTGAAAAAACACATTCACTGCATCCCTCGTCAGCAGTTTAAGCAAACAAAAACAAACCTTCTTATGCCTTTATACAGTAAAAAGTATCTGACCGTGTTTTTTCTTTATATGCCAAAGAGCACTTTTAAATAAAAAGACTTGGCACTTGAGGGCTTTATCATCTAAGAATGGTAGATCACATCACCAGTCCGCCATCTGGTGACAGATCTGTCAGCCTGTCACAAGTATTCCTTGAGAAGAGTGTTTGAACATACTAAAAGTGGTTCACAACTGTCACATGGATGTTATGTAAGAACACTTTCCCCTGTTTAAACTGAAAATATGCATTTAATGTCATTGGATTAAAGATTGAAAATATTAATAGTTACATTTAATATAATATCTCCCGAAACTTGTATATTAAAAACTTAAATTATTATATATTATATATAGGAATGCTTAACACGCCCTCACATTAGAAGATACGTAACATAAGTTGTTTTTTTTTCAAGTAGTACATTATTTTTACCACTAGGTAGCGCTAAAACACAGAGGAAAACAGCGTGGGCTCACCAGCCAATAGTGTTTAAGCAGGAAGTGTACAGGCCGTCGCACTGAAACTGCGTCACTGCAGCGCCAACGTGATAAGGAGGAAGGTGAGTGAAGACATGAAGCGAATTACAGCAATTTCATTATCTAAACATCTAGATAAACATCATACCTAGCGCTGTTTTACAAGTACAGTAGGACGGTTTAATCCACGTTGGTCAGAATGTAACGTTATCTTTCACTGTTACGTCTACCACCTTTTCGCGAAAGACAAAAGTTTTTTTTCGTAACTCAGCAATTATTTAGACATTTGTGAATTAGGGTTGGGGTTGCAGGTCTTTGGTTGCATAAATTATATACGTTTGGATCCAGTACAAAATTAGCTATAAAGTAATGTGGGTAATAATAACAAGGCTGTTTTTATAGAAATGCTTTGGATTATTGTTTCAGTGCTTCTTTCCGGGAGTCTGACACTAAAAAAATTAAACTTACAGTACCTCAGTTACTGCTGGCTGTTGAATCCGCCATTTGTTTTGTTGGCTATTTGTGTCGCTGATCAGTGGCAATGACAAGAGGGCACAGGGAGGACAGTAAGTCTTACTAAATATACCGTGAGGTGCTGAAAGTTCTCCTCCTGTTGATAATAATAATAGCTGCTGGCGGACAATAACAAAACTGTGACATTTAAATTATTTAGAACCAGTGGGGAAAAGTACAGTACATTGCCTTTTTTGTATTAGTCCAGTGCCCTTAACATTTTTCCTAAAACCATATCACAAACAGCCACGTAAGATGATATCCTTTAAATCTCCCTCAGCATGAAAATCTGCTGCCTCCTGTGACTTATTCTGTGTTTTACTCTTTCTGATTCTATATAGCATCTGGGAGCCAAAAGTGTGTGCAATCATGTGGCCTGTAATGTGGACAGCGATGCGGACCTACGCCCCTTATGTCACCTTCCCTGTGGCTTTTGTGGTTGGAGCTGTCGGCTACCACTTGGAGTGGTTTATCAGGGGCACACCTAAACCTCGAGAGGATGAGAAGGGCATCCAGGAACTGAGGGAGGAGAGGAAGCTGCAGGAACAAGCTGGAAAAGACAGCACCCAGGTGCTCAGCCTGAAAGAGAAACTGGAATTCACACCTAGAGCAGCACTGGACAGGAACCGGCCTGAGAAGAGCTAACCCACATCAGTGTTATAGACTTGCCCTTTCTCTGCTGGAGGGCTGGTGGCAGTGGGATCAAGGAGGTTAACCAGAGGGCATGATCACACCTCCTTCACTTCAGTCTACTTCCTCAGCTGTGACTCCCTTTGTCTGGGTGAACACTGGACATTTGTAGTAGCTGGAATATGATTTAAAATCTTCCAAACCTTCTATGTGCTTGGTGTCATTCTCTTACTACACTGTTGATGGTTAGCATGCTGGTCTGTGCATTGATCAATAACTAAAGAAAGCCACCACACCTAAGACCCTTTGGATGTTCAAACATGTGATTATAGTGTGGTTATAGATTTGTCCTCTCAACTGCCAGCATTGTTTTATTTTAATCTAATTGTGGCACTATGACAGTTTTAAGTATGACTTTGTTATTAAGTCACTCAGATGTCATTTCATATAAAATGATTTTCAGCCACATCCATGTCACAGTGTTTTCTATATAGTAAGAAAGGACTTGTTGTGAACATAAAGGCTGAGAAAACAGACAGGCCTTTGTGTTGGTTCTTTTTAGCCTTTTGATGTTGTGTGACAGAATAAGCCGGCAGTGTGGGAGGTCTCTCAGGATGTTTAAGCTGCTTGGTTGTATTGTTTCCAACATGTACACCACACTTTCATTTTAGAAAGTCTGGACTGTTTGCACACTAAAAGTTAAGTTATGTGCGTTAATAAAAAAATGTGATGAATAAAAAAAATGTGCCCTGGTGATATTTGCAATTCCTGTCAAGGAATTTATTCCAACAAAACAATTACATAAAACTAAAGAGTTTCACTTTTTGTGTTGTGGCAGCATTGTTTCACATTCAGGTGATCATGAACAAATATGTCCCCCTCATTATTTTTGAAACAATACCAACTGCCAAGGACAGAAAGTAACATCAAAGTTGAAGGAAGGAAGTAATGAGTCTGCTAGATCAGCTTCACAAAGGAAATGATTTTGAAGGGAAGTCACAAACCCATTCACCTCTTGAATGTGACTTCTGGACAATTTGGTGATCTTAAGATCAGTTTAAAGAAAAGTCTGATTCATGTACTGAGTGAAAGTGAAAATGATAATCTAGTTTTTATTTGTATCGACATGGAACAAAATGTAAAACAAAGGGAAATGAGTTTGTTTAATAGAAATGTGATTACAAATACATTTTTTTTCATTTGAAATGATCTAATGCCGAAAGAATATATGGTCAAGTTTAAGGGTTAGTACTCCTTTTGATTGTTTTTTTTTTTAAATATATATATTTTTTGACATTTTTTACTAAAAATTAACCCAAGCTTGGATCAAGCTTTAGCTGGCAGATGGCCTAACATTTGCCTCTAGAATACTCTGTTATACGGATGAGTTTATGGTCGACTCGATGACTTCAAAGTGCAAGTTGTCCAGGACCAGTGCTGCGAAACAGGCTCAAATCATCACCCCTCCCCTATGGGCATGATTTGTTTCTGCCATAAATGCATTGTTTGGGAATTTGAGCATTAAGACCAAACAACTCCACTGTGGTTTGACCTGTCTATGAGATTGTTCCACAAGTGTTGTGGTTTGTGTAGATTAACATTAAGAAACCTTTATTAGTCCCACAATGGGGAAATTGCATAGATGCAGCTTTGTGAATCTCAGTCATAGTTCCATGTGCTTTTTAGACAGAGGAGGTAGTCTAAAAAGCACATGGTAGAACAAACCAACGTGTTCAGTCCACCCTCCCTCCTCAGAGGGTTGACAACTGTCTTGAATGTCACTGTAGAACACCAACTTCTTTGTAAATGGTTTTATACACCTTTCCAGATCAATATGCTGCAACAACTGCTCTCCTCACTGACTTTGACACTGACATTGTGTTAACACACATCTGAATGTTTAAGAGCAGCAACCTGCCAAGAAGCTTTTAAAGAGGATTTCTCACCCGCTGATGATCAATTCATCAAGGGCTGATGATCAGTACCACCTGCTGCAGCTCACCTCATTAAATCCCATGGAAGCAGTAACTGGATACTTAGTAGTGACCGCATTTTGTTTTCTGTTTTTCTTTATTTTTGATAAATAAATAATGGCACGACATGGTGATTTTATTTGCCAAGACAAAACAATTAAAAAGAGAGGGTACTCACTTTTTAATATCCTGAGTGCTGAATCAAAATGACCTTTGACCTTCCTGTGAAGGGACAGACAGAGACAGAAATAGTTTCAACATATTCAGTCAATGTTGTTATTACTTTGAAGACGGTTCAGGAAAACACTGACCTCCATTATCAGAAGTCATCACAAACACTGACCTTCATCAGGAGTCATTGATAATGAAGGGTTTGCCTATAAATTTTCCAGTGTGAGAGAACTAAATTAGACAAACCGCTTCAAGAAAACTCTAATGATTATTTTGTTGACATGTTACTCGAGTCCAATGCCTTTCCTGCGTTAACTAATGGATTTCACTTTCTCAATGGAAAAACTTTTCCAGCATGCCAGGATAAGATGTTACTCCGCCAGCTTGTGAAATGGGAAAGATTCTGAGGACCAGATTTACATTGGCAGCCAAGTGGTAAATATTATGCTATCGGCAGCCATCGGCCTCTACTTCCCCTCTTAAGCTTTGCTATCAGTGGAATGACCGGCTCCACTGCAGTGACCCAGGCTGCACATGTTTAGAGTTACAATTACTTCAAGCTGTTGGAAGTTTCCATTTGAAACTAGTGAGGATGTAGAGGAGAAGATGAGGGTGCAGCTAAATTCTCCTGTGAATGCGGTGTGTTTAGGTGTGTGTGTGTATACTCCTGAAAATGATTTGGAGGACAGGTTGACCGTCTAACAATGGCCCAGGCTCAGAACTGGACAGTACTGTGGGAACCGGGGTCTGAAGCTCCTGGGAAAGGAGGGGGATGCTGGGAGGTGCTCCATTGTTCTTGCTGGATGATGGGGATAATGGAGTGATGCAGGCTGTTCACTTTATTATTTTTTTTAAGGAGGTCCAATCCAACATCCTGAGTGGACAGACTGGAGACGGTGTTCCCACTGCTGCAGGAACAATAGAGCTGTCTGCCTGCTAGAGGGGTACCACATCCCTCTGTTAAACAACCGCACAAACACACACTGAATCCAGGAATACAGGTACTGCTGCATACCTACTGTGTAAACTGACAAAAGCCCAAGTATAAACACATGGAGTGGCTCATACTTGAATGGGAAATCACATAGAATAACATTTTAAAAAATGTTTAGGTTAGTTTTGCAAATGCATAATTAAGTCTGTGGTCTGTCACTGCCTGCAAATCTGATGCTGATGAAAGTGTATGTAGCCATCATATAGCTACACAACAGAAAGGTATAGTGTGACCAGCAAATAACCCATAACAGTAAATGTACCGCCCCACCCTGTATACAAACACACAAATCTCTATGAGCTATAAGTGGCACTGGCTCTCTTAATTGACTCCAGCCACACAGCAGGCGCTGTACCCATTTCCTCTGATCCTTCGCAGGTCTTTGATTTGTCGGCCATGACATTAGTTTAACAAACACAGGGGAGTCGGGACCAAACAATGCAACAATGCCCACTGCAGCCCCCATTGTCAGGGTGTACAATCCTCCACAGCCAATCCCCTGGGGAGAAACAATACTGGAACAGGAAACAGATACAGACCCACTTCCTGTCCAAGCGTTTAAATTTAGGAACCAGTCAAAGCATTTTGTGTTAAGGACTGGGTGCATGAACGTGACATTGTTATGGATACGGAGAGAGTGGTGTGTCGGCATTGTGTGCATGGAAGTGAGCTAAAGAAGTTGGCACATGTGGATGTTAACAGTAGACTCTTAAAAGTGGTCTTTGCAAGGAATACTATATTAGTAACATTACGTAACTTTATTGACCTCATCCGCCCTGTAGCCGCTATTTAAAGCTCTGCTGGTCCTGCGTTTATCTAAGTGTGGATGTGAATGTCTGAGTTTTGTGAAGTGAGGTAGTATTGGTCATTCCTAACTTCTTGAGAAAGAGTGTGCAGTACTTTTGTGTATGTTTGCCTTGTCTGCCCCTTCAGGGTGTTTCCTTGTGATACACAGGAGTTTCTGCAGTACAGCTGGCAGGAAGTCCAACAACAGATCAGCCTAACATACACTGTAGTGTAGGTGAACCCTTTAAAATCCCTCCAGAGGTTGGGCAAAGCTCTACAAGAGAAGAGTTGCTTCCTTCGGGGCATGACAGTTCGCCCTTTCTGCACCACCTGCTGAAGCCTGGAGGACACTTGATGGGACTGCATTATAATCTGTGTGCGCAGTTGTGTGTGTGTGTTTGTACCCTTACTCATCTAACCGCAAGATTCCCTATCTTACTGTGTGATCAGCGGCATGTGGCTTCACCCACAGAGTGAGGAAATGCATCAGCAGTGACTTCAACAATGTCAGGAAGCACGGTCAGAATGGCATCTGATCCCTGAGGTTCCCTTTGAGGATAACCTGCCTCACAGATACAGCTCTTCCTAACTAATGACTCCCCATTCAGTTTATTTTCACAGTTTTACACAAACAAACATCTCCATTGTCAAACTTCTATTGAAACATCCTTTAAAGACACCGGTTCCCTGATTGGTAGAGCTGACTGTGGGAAGCAGTCTAGACATAAATAGTATAGTAATCAAATCATCCTATTTGTGTATCCATAACATGAGTTTCATCTGGCTTCTCTGGTAAGAAAAAATGGCAGGCAGAGCAAATAACCTGCACTGATGGCTGTTTGCATCATGTAGGTTTATACCTGCTTTACTCAACAGGAGGGTGAAAGTTTAGTCTGCGAAAAAGGCGAGCAGGGCATTGAGTTTTTTCCGGCTTGATTGGCAATAAGTAAGATAGTGCAAAAGGGATCTCCTCTGTTCTGCTGCTGGCTCCGGTTGGTAGCAGAGAGGGGGCACGATACAGGCCGCCCATGTGCAATCTGTTCCGTGACCCTCTGGCTTTTTGTGAAAACAAAGACATGAACAATTACATGGACCCGTGCACGCCAGTGCGGCCTGAGATAACAAAGGTAATACCAGCCAAGTGCTTTTTGAACAGGCATTAAACTGGGCAGCTTCAGCAGGCTGTTTGGATTGCTTTCCCAACGGTATCGGCCAATTTATCCTTGACACAGGCCTACAATAAAAACACAGAGAGGGCTGAGAAACAGCCTTCCTATTATTATTGTTATGAAATGTTCTTCAGTTGCTTGTTGCAGTTCTTATTTGACCCCCCACACACATACACACAGTTCAAGCTGTCAGTAGTATGAGAGCCTGGCTCACTTAAATTTCCCATTAACCCCCCTTCCTGCCATAGATAACGGTTATCGTTATGGAGACAGTTCAGTAAATTGCTGGAAATGAGTGCTGCAGCTACATCTCTGAAAATGACATATGGCTGCCTCCTTTCAGAGTCTGGGAGAGCACCTTTGTGGAAGGTGCTGAGTTTGGGGTTTTATCAATCGCTTGTCACAAAAAACAGCATTAACAGTCAGGAATCTCCAGGGGACATTAAATTCAGCCAGCGTAGAGCGTTGTTCCACCTTGTATGAACTTTTATTGGCATATAAGCGATGTCCTTTTTTCCCCTGTATAGGCAGAACTACAGATTTAAAAACAAATCAAAGTTATTTCTCTCCCCTCAGGAGATTAGGCTCATAATACCCTGTAGGATTCATCCACACCTCTGTCTTTCTATTTATTTTATTATCTCTCTCTCTGGTGTGATTCACTTCCTCTCTATTATGGCAGTATTTGGATAGCACAGAAGCACACACCCCATAGAAACCTGTATTCACCAGGTCCATTTAAAGTTATCCATGTCTGTCCAGATATATAATGTATACAGTACATATGATGGAAATTACGATGCCACAGTAAAGCTGACCTTTGACATGCATAATGTCATCATATGAATTTGGCTTTTGACCACTGCATTTTAATCAGGTTATCCTTAGAAATTTTGTCTTTTTAAGGTAACAAATTAGCAAGCACAGGCATATATATATAAATCTCCGTTATCTACGCAGCCGTGTCATATATGTGTTTTGTGAGTCAATTACACACCAAATCAGCAAAGAGCAATCATGTAAAACCTATATCATCAAATGACCATCATTAATAATTCATACAACTTTATTTTTCTCTAAATAATAAATATTAACACTTGCAAAGTATCTTAAATACAACTTTCACATAAGTAGTAATTTCCTTTCTTTGTATTTGCACATTTCTGTACCGCTTCTCAATGTGCAATCACTAAAGCAACCTCTTCCCTCATTTTCAAACTTTGTCTCTCCTTCTCTCCTCATAGCTAAACTATCATGCTTCCTGCCAATGATCAGTCACGTACAATCCTGCAGTTCCCATGGTTTGGCTCCCCTTCTCTTCCTAGTCAAACATCCCAAAACATAAGTGACCAAAAACTGCACTGGGTGAAAGGGGGAAATTACTGTATATTGTGTGTGTGCATGCATGCGTGCGTGCATCATCCACTCAGTCATTATTCCTCTGGGAGTTGAGCAGGGATCCAGAGAGCAGTACATTCCACAGTGTGGACAGAGCCACTGGAAGAGGAGGAGGGGGACTTCAAACAACCTCAGGGGTTACAGTGTCTCAGAGGAACATGCTTACATCTAGCTCTGCTGCGTCCCCCCCACCCTTCCTATAAACACTCACACAGTAGCCCCTCTGCAGACCAGTGTTCTTACTCTTTTTTTCCCCACTGTCACATTCAGCGCTGAAAGTCATTAAATCCAACACGAAGGCATCTTATGACTTTAATCTTCTCTTATTGTGGACTCTCATTTTCTTTGCCTTAGGGGGTGTTTTATTTTGAATAGGTCTATTTATCTGGTAAATCTCTGTTTGAATGTCAGCCTGCTTTTGAGGCGTTGACTTCACAGTGCAATTGCTGTTCTTATTCATCCCCCTCCAGCACCATTTGACCTCTTAAGATCCACTCCTGATAGTCAAGTGTCATGTGTAGTATTACACCCTCTGACTGCATTATACATAATGTTTTTGTTTTGAGTGTCCCTTATGGGCACCCTTACTATTTTTCCCTGTGTGGTGTGTGTGTTTCTTATGGTGAGCTCGAGGGAAATGTGTAGTCCTCATAGCCTCCATGCAGTTCATATAACTTGGAAGCACGTCATTCCCAGCTTCCCCAGGTGCACAGTGCACTTCTATCGCCATGTCCCCGTAGCTCTCGCAGGGGCTGGGGTAGCAAACAGTCTCACCATGCACAGGGAGTTGGACATGTGTCCCTACGTCGTAAGCCTGTGCCATTTCTGTGTGGACTTCTGTAGCATCTTGTAGGGCTGGTAGTTGCTTGGGCCGAGGTAAGTGCTGGATACGGTAGCGTTTCTCAAGCCGATGAGAGATGGCAAGCTGAAGTAGATGTAAGAGTTCAACAAAGTTGAGAAAAAGGGAGATGGCAGCGATCACCTGAGTGTAGATGGTAAAGATGGTCTTCTCTGTGGGCCGAGAGACAAAGCAGTCCACTGTATGAGGACAAGGGAACCCTGTGCACTCAAATTTAGGGACAACAAAGAAGCCGTCATAAAGGAACCAGAGGCCGACAATAAAGCTAACCTCCAGGAGGACTTTCACCAGGATGCTGAAAGTATACACACCGAGCAGCCGGCCTTTCAGTTTTGGAGCCTCAGGAAGAGCTCTCTCAGTTTTTCTACCTTTCCCACCACTCTTTTCTTTCTCTTTTTCATCCTTATTGTCTTTAGTCCTGCTAGTATCCTTTGTTTCTATTACAATTTCATTGTTATTGCTTCGACCACCGCCTTCCTCTGCCTGCATCCCATCCTTAACCTCCTCTTTCTTCTTTTCATTCCCAGCCCTTATAGCCACATATCCAAAGTAGAAGATGGTTGGCGTGGAGACGAAGATGACCTGGAGCACAAAGTAGCGGAAGTGGGATATGGGAAAGGCTCTGTCGTAGCACACAGCTGTGCAGCCAGGCTGTCGGGTGTTGCAGACAAAATCTGCTTGTTCGTCATCCCAGGCGGATTCAGCAGCAGTTCCCAGGACCAGCATGCGAAACAGAAAGAGTACAGTAAGCCAGACGCGGCCAATGTTTGTTGAATACTCCTGGCCCTCCTCCAGCAGGTGCTCCAGGAAGGACCAGTCAGCTCTGGACATCCTCTGCTCCTGGTGGTAAATAAATAAGGAAAACAAGAGAAAAATTAAGGTAAACCAAGCAATGAAGGACCTTTAGAATGAACTTTCCATCAGGCTCCATTGACAAAAACACATATTTCACCATTAGAGAACATGGGAGCAACTAGTTTACAGGTGTGGAACTCTGGCTGTCTTGCATGTCAACAACTATCTACTATAAGTAAAACTTGTTTATGGGTAAGAAGCTCAAACAATCCCACCTCAAAAACCAAGCTAACCCTGAAAAGCTGTGGATTATTACCGAGGACGCTAAGGAAGTGCTTTACTGATGGACATGTACAAATCTGGACACACATATAAGATTTATATTTACACAGCTGTATGATTTGCCCCTCTTACAGGTCAAGTTATAGGTATTAGCAGTTTACCCATGATCCCCTTTACTGTTGCATTGCTGAGCATTTTAGCTTGAATGTAACACTTAACACCTAGTTGATATATTTTATTTCCATTACGAAATCTCCATGCGTAAATGAGCTCAGTTTCTCCAACCTTTTCACTATAAAGGTGTCTTTTATTTTTATGCTGAGAAACATGTGGCTGCAGCCCCTTATTAGTTCTTCCATGAGCTCACAGTGCTGTTAAGGTGGTCTCCAACTCCTCATCATCTAGATGTAAAAAGCACGGCTCCCATACACTTAAAGAAACTAAAGCAAAACCATATGGTGCCAAAGTTAGCATTTAATATGAATGGAATCAGGGTGAATGTTCACTTTTCACAGAGTTAATGAGGCCACTCAAACTATTACATTATACAAAAGATGGAGATTTCAATTTTATAGCCTACAACAATACAGTGATTACACAGCATTATCATAAATGTCATAAGTTATGGAAGGGGGGGTTGTTAAATGATGCATTCAGTGGTCTGGAACCTCAACACACACACACATACATCTGAATAAACATCCTGCTGGGGGGAGTCGCTGCACTGCTTTGACACTTGTCTATTTGTTTATACAACTCATGTTTTTCTGTTTATTCTTCCCTGCTGAGAGAGAGAGAGAGAGATAAGCAAACTTATCCAACAGTAAAACTCTTCTGACAGGATGAGACAAGACAATGGTCTGTGAGGGATTCTGAACGCGCTGAACAGGCACAAAAATAATAACAAAAATATATATATCTGGTCCTGATCCTCTTTCGGGAGTGATTGTCTCGAGGATTGGTGTTATCACTACAAAACACACCACAACATATCAACAGACTAGTAGCAGGTCAATAGGAGATAGAAAAGAGCCCAAAATAAATAGTATATTATATAAATCTTTTCTAACTGGGCTGATATTACATTAAAAAAACACTATAAAAACGTCATCAGTGCCACAGATGTCTAGTTTTAAACCATTTCCAGCCATGTTTATGACCACACGTTTAATCCAAATAAAAGCACAAAGTGGGCCAAATAAAACTTTAAAAGTTAAGACTCACTGTAAAAAGAACACAAAAACTAAACTAATAAAAAACAAAGGGGGATCATATCCCAGCAGTGTAAATTTTATCCTGATATGTGTGAAGATTAAAAGCTCAACTCATTTACACACAGAGGATTCTGTACGCTGTTATTTGTCGTCTGATGTGATTATTTTCTCTCTTGGATGAGGTCTCCTACCTTTCTCTCTCGTGAAGCGGGCTCTGTCTCCTCACTGGCTCTCTGGATTCAGCACTGAGCGTCCCGTTAATGTCACCTCCGCTCTCCCTGGCGGCTCTGCGCTCGGTTTGTGTTGCCCCTTCTTTATAAAAAGAATCGATGTAATCGGAAAAAGTGGGGAGAACTTTCCCATGGCTGCTTTCTCTGGCCCTCCCTCAGGAACTTTCGTCCAGGAAATGGGATGGATGAACTCAAAGCAGTTCTGCTCAGCTGCGCACGGGTTTAACTGTTGTTTAAAGGCCACCAATTTGCATTAATTGCACGGGAATGTCGCTTGCCTTCGGTTATTCAAAGGTTGCTGAGGCTTGGAAAGTAATTCAGGCATGAATGGGCAATAAAGTGAAAACACAAAAAGTGTTTACTTTTTACCTCAAACCAACTAAAACCAGTTTGTACAGTTAACAATTATACATCAGCTTTTATTATTGTATAATCAGTATTTGTAATTTCCTAATGTAGTCTTGTAGAGCACTTCAGTGAGTAGAGTTGATCTGATTTTATCAGCAGGCTCCTGTAATTTTCCACTAGGCCACACAATGGCGCCAGTCACATTATTTCTCTGAGGCTCATGACGTTCATTTCAATGAAGCAACGTAAGTGGCTGAAGTACGTCCTCGTTTGAGTTGCAGAATTTGTTGCCCTAATTATTAGAGATGCACATTTAAATATTATCCAGTGATTTTATAATACTGAATTTGTGTGATTGCATATAAAGAGTTTATAATTATTATTATTTACGCATTGTATTATTTTTATTTACGTATATTATTATTATTATTATTTTTTATTTTTTTTTGGGGGGGGGGTACATCTTACACCAATGTAACAATCTGAGATGTGTGTGTGTGTGTACTTGAATCATTTATCAATTGCACAAGATTCAGTGTGAGGTATTTTTTATCCGTGTGTACCACCAGAACTGTTTGAAGACAGGCTGAGTGCAGATGTCTGCACAGTCTCATATAAAAGGAAACTGCTCAGACTTTCAGAAAGGAAAGTTCAGAGTTAGGGGCAGGAGGGCCTGCTAGTCTTGTAAAAACACACACTTTGCTGCATTTTCAGCTATAGCGCAATATGTTTGCTCATACATCAACTGTGTGCAGCAAGATCTCACCTTTATTTTGTGTTTATTTGAAAGTCTGTGGGCCGTCTAGTCTTTTTTCAGTCAGGAACCCAGACAGCGGGGCTGGCTGTGCACAGGCTTTGTTTGCAGACGTGTGGTTATAGTGAACACGAGCTAGATCAGACTGTTCAGAATCTCCTACTAGTACAAATAATAATGTAAAACCTTGAGGCGGTATACTGGAAGATGACTCCGGTATCACTGCATCGTTGCATGTTTTTGAAACAAGCCTTTCTCCTGTGGAGTATGCAAACAGAATATATAAATAAAATGTTGCTGGCAGTTTAGTTTTCATATTTTAAATAAACTTTTCTCAAGTGAGGCTGCTCACTGCTATAAGCATTAAAACCCAAGAGCCCGCTCGTGTCACCAAGAAATTGAAAATGTGATTCATTGCAAATGATCTTACACAAATTCAAAAAGCACTCATAAAACTGTAAAGCACCAGTTCATAGTTTCATGCACCAACCCAGCTACTTTATGACCAGCGTGGTTATCACCCTCTGATGACACACTCAGTCAAATGAAAGTTTGTGCAGAGGAGTCATCTCCTCACAGTCGTCCCCAATCATCCTTGTGAGATCATCATGTGTCTATATGCAGATTATGAATACAGCCGGTCCATCTTCTTATCTGCAGCACATAGCAGACCCTTAAAAAAAGGGGGGGGGGTGTAAATTGACAGTGAATCATCCTGACAGATCAGCGTCTTGCTCTTTTCATTGGCCATTACATGCGTAGATGAGCTGTGAGGAGGGAAGTGAGAACAGCCGACAGGGAGTAATGGAACCGTTTCTATTCAGACGCCATCCCATGTTAGGACCATTCCTCCCTGCTGTTACAGTTATCAATGAAACTAATTGCCAGCTTCAGCTTGGATCAATTCCTCACAGTCAGACACATTTTATCATTATATTTTATGGCTGATTCAGTCCTGAGTCTACATCTGCCGACTCAATAATACAGATAGAATGGCTATAGGAACACTTGTTCAAGGATGAGTCAAAGTCTTTTTAAAACTTGTTAAAACTACCTGCAGATGTATGTATGTGTTAAATTGAAGCAACAAATAAAACAATCCATTTGCTTGGCAGCCTAGATAAAAAAAAGTACTGACAGCCAACAAATCAGACCCATGTTTGTTTTGTTGTTGTTGTTATGGTATTTTTTTAACTTAAATAAATAATAGAGGGAGTGTTAAATAACCCTTCAGCGCATTTTCTCTTTGCCCTCTGGCATAATGTGGTTCTGTGGAGTTGGAACTACTGTGTCAAAGTTGGTTCATGGTGCCCAGAGGGTGAATCCAGTTTTTTTTCTTGACTTTTCCTGTAGAGTACAACCATCTTCCCTCATCTAGTAAAATATCTCAGTCTCATCTCATAGACAGGTGAGCACTATGTTTTATGAAGACATTCATGGTTCCCTGAGGATGAATTTTAGGGCATTTTCAAACCTAAAGGTAATCTGCTCACTGTGTGTTAGCTTGCACACTTGGAGACCCCCCCCCCATTTCTGCATTATTGTTGATTTCACAAATAAAACCTGAAGCATAGTGAGAATATTTACCACACTTTTAAGGTTAAATGTGGGACAAAACTGAATCAATCAACCCCGTTAAAAATGCCACAGATGTAATATTACCTGTTTGACGGCTGACTTTTCATCCCAAACCTGCAAAACTAATGGCATTCCTATCAGGCTCAAATTCTGGATTCGTGCAAGTTAGCAAATTAGCATGCCAAATTCAGAAAAGGAGCATGACGCTATTGATGTGTTAGCTTTTAGCTCAAAGCACCACCATTCCCAAGTACAAGGCACAGAGTCATTTATGCATGTGCTCTTGTAATAAGACCGACTGCTTTCATCTTCTCCAGGAGGAATATACTGTATTTGTTTTAAGCCTCTTCTGGAAACGAGTCTTGTATAAAAATGAATTTGTATTAGGCTCAAAAATAGATTGTGCTCCATATAAACATCTTTATGTTTTCCACACAAAGACGTCTCAGCAGAACAACAAAGTTCTTGTGACATGTCATATGCAAAATTAATCTGCACGACTCAGGAGAAGAAAAGCGCAGTTACATTACGTGACAGAGTGCGGCGTGTCTGTATCATGTTAGGGGATGGGGGTGGAGGCGTTTGCATAGGGCAGATAAGGGAGGACGGACTCTCTCCCTCTTTGGCTGTATCAGTCTGTCACGTTAACAGTACATTTTCAGCACAGAAAGCAGAGTGTGTCTATCAGTGCCGCCTGGTTAGTAAAGATGTCAAAGCTACATGAGCTATGGGCTTTGGGCGCCACAGCTTTGCATGTTGTTTGATGAAATATGCATGACACACTGGCAGAGCTGTAGATCTTCAGAAGTGATGTGGATATATATATATATATATATATATATATATATATATATATATATATATATATATATATATATATATATATATATATATATATTTAAACTTTATGTCGAAGCCTAGATGCTGATGGGAGAAGTGTGATGGAATGACTCTCACATGAGCAGAGACTGTGACATTACCTCTGTGCTAAAGAAACACAAATCTACTTCTTTGTTATTGTTTTAGTTATATAAAATTACTTCTATCACATAGTCTCACTGTTAAAACCAGGCTCCATATCCAATCTGTGGGTCATCTAAATCCCCATGTGGCATTCTTACTGTGTGTCTCCCAGCCTTATTACGCTGAGGGACCACTCCCCTGACAGCCGCTATTGATCTCAGCCAGCTTGGAGCGATGCCATGAAAGTGCACATTGGCAGCTGATGACAGCTTTATTAGAAAAGGAGGACAAGGCGGATCAGCAAGTTTCCCCACATCAAAAAGCCCAAAGGGGATGAACCAGGGGTAGAGCTCATCACGTTTGTTTGGAGGGATCAATCGAGCAGCCGGGTTTTTTTTGAAGGTGATCAATTCGTGTTGTCCAGTGAGGATAATGCACTCCGACCACAGGTAAATCCTAAATGGAAAACCTTCTCCTGGGTATTTATGTTATACTGGCACTGGCAGAAATTCAAAAACTGTCACTGCTGTACTGATTTATCAACAGATAGGAAACAATGTATCCAATGTGCATCAAAGTTTCTGGCAAAGACTTTTTCCATTATAAAGTAATAGAAAAAATTACTTCGTGATGGTTTATCCACATGGTTGTGTGGCCATGGCAGTGCAAAGCTTATTTTACTATAATCTTCAGATGGTGTGACTACAAAGGTTAGAGTTTTTTCCACAGATTGATTCTTCTGGGAAATCCATGCATGGCCAACACTTGGACTGTAAGAGCAAGTAAGTTTTTTTTTTCTCCTACGTTTCCATTGCAGAAAATCACATTTCCAATTCATACTGTTACCGTGGCAATTCAGCACTTCAATCACCAAATCCTTTCAGAACACTAGTCTAGTTTTTTTTCAGGAAAGAGGACAAAAAAAACAGAACACAAGCAGTGGGTTGTGAAACAAGGTCAGGGCCTGGTGACATCTGGCTTTAGCATAGTTTGGACAAGTGCTAATGAAGATACAAACAGATCTGCTGGCAGGCCTGTGAAGCAGGTGGCGCAAAAGGCTGAGCTGTAAACGATTCCTCTCTGGTGATGAATGCCCTGTCACATACATGAGAGAGGTAGGGGCGCGTGCTGTGGCGTTGTGAAAAGTAGATATTACACCACAATCCAGTGAACCAATAAATATTCCTTAGGCTGCCTTCCATGGGGAAAGAGGGGGGGGGAGTACAGATACTTCATTGATGCAGGGAATTGGTGTGTCATGGCTGAGAACGAAGGGGACAACACAAACATAACGAACTTAATAATAAGCTAATTTTCTTAATGTACTCAGGGAGACACTTATAGCAGTGCTCGGAGGCAAGTGTCGCATGTCAAGTGTACAGACTTGATGTGTTTAATCAACATAACCCCTCAGGAATCACTTTGTGACAGCCAGACTTTCAGGGTTGGTGTGTGGGAGCATGTGAGTGTTTCATGCACGTAAGCAGTTCCCAAACATCACCCTATAAAGCTGTTATCAAAGACAGATATGATCGCATGGCTGATAGTGTGACAAGTTTAACACCAGAAATGACACTGAGCAGAGGAGTCCTCGACTCTGATCTCACCCACACTAATATCCTGACAACACAACCTTCCCTCAGCAGCGGTGGTGAGATCAGCTAATAAGCGCACACAGTGGCCTGCATCAGTGTCACTGACCATGGTGCTGAAACTGCAGCTCTTCCTCAACACTGCTATGAAATCAATAGGGCCGTTTTTTTTTTGCACATGATAATTCATTACAAATAAAACTCACTATCTGTGACAGAAAAGTTTTCTTAACTACAGGAAGACGGCGAGTTGCTGCGGCAGTAAATTAAAGTGTGAGTAAAATTCAGTATGATTGCTGGTGGGTGAAAACAACAATTAAAACAGCAAACTAAGCAGTAAAACAATTCACTATAGTCTCAGGGGGGAAACTGTTTTTACTAGACCTGCAACACATTACATCTGAATGTAGCTGCTTATATATCATGAATATTCATTAGCTTTGAAAGAGGGGCATGTTAAGATGTGTTTAGGTGTTTTTTAAGCTCTGCAAAGTGTAAGCCTGACTCTGCAGCATGAAGATATTAACACCAGAGGCAGTGCGACTCTCCTCTAGAAAGGATAAATAAACATAGGTGGACACACACCTAGCTGATAAAACACATGGTGCTGTAGCTGACTGCATGTTTGCTGAGCCCCACATTGTGTGGGGGGGCTCTTTATTAACAAAGCAAGGGAAATAAATCTAGATCATTAAGTTTCCAATCGAGCAATAAAACACTTATGAAATGGCCTTAAGGTCTATTGAAAACAAGTCTTTATTTCCACTGTTTTGCTCTCCCTCTCTCCCTCCCTCTCTCTCTTTGCTCTGACCCATTTTACAGTATAGCTACAGTATACAGTTAAGTGCTTGACGTGATGTCGTATTCATAACGGGCGGCTGTGCTGCAATCCAGGGCGAGATCTTTTTGCCTTATGAAATCTGTGCGTGCCAATAGGCCACATTTAAATTGATTTGGCCTATTTACGTTTGACTCTCAAATGACGAGCCAGTTGAGCCAATTTTAAGTAGATGTTCAGAATGTGTCTTCACTAAGTCACTTTAAATCTGACTTAAATATTTTTGTTGCTTTTTTTCACATGATCATCTAACCATAAATTGGAAATATGTGCTGTATAGGCTGCCTGAGGTAAATGGAAACATGGATCACTCGGTTTTAATAAAGAGAAGACAATGGCTTGAGAGATTGATTCATTTGCAGTGTGTTTGGCCCCTCCTAGAGCAGAGGAGAGGGGCCGCCGAGGATCCCACGGACCAATCGGTTGCCGGTAATATTTCAGTTGAGAGAGAGAGAGAGAGAGAGAGAGAGGCACCGCTTTCTCCCACTGCTGTTTCTCCATCCTCTGTTCTCCACACAGCGTTCGTGTAGCTGTGGACTAGGCGTGTGTTTCTGTTACTCTAACGCAGTGAAGACGTCGAACATAAAGCTCCACTTCAAGGTAAGGAGTCTGCTAAAGCTTTTGGATGTGGTGGAAATAAGAAAAGGTTGTAGGTGCCCCCCTGTGCAAATGTTCTTCTAGCGCGTGTTGTGCATTCTGCGGGCTGTCATGTGGATCTTCTCTCCTGACTGTGTGGTGTGAATGTTGGTTTCTCCTGGCGCAGTCTTCCATTAAACATCAGGCACTGGTCGGTTGGCTGTCAGCGGGGCTTCCAGCTGTGTCAACTTGACAGGAGGAGGGGGGAGACAGAGAAGTTGCGACATTTGCGAACGCAGGACGACCTCCTCTCCCTCACGCACACACGCACGCTCATCACACAAAAGGAGCAACATTTCTTTGGGTGATAATGTAAACCACATATGGAAAACACGCGGAGATGTTGGCAATCACCGAGTTTCAGTCGTGCGTAAATGTTCGCTGACCGTAAAGGCGCGCGTTGCTCGTATGTGTGGTAGCTTTAGAGCTTGGATATGCAAGTGTTTGTGTGTGTGTGTGTGTGTCCCAGAGAGGAATTCGCGCTGCCTGCAGAAGTAGTGCGTTTACACTGCAAAGCGGAGGCGCACGGCGGTTTAATTAATCAAACGAGTGCCGCGTACAAGGCTTGGGACATAGAAGAGAGATGATTCCTCAGGACCACCCCGGTCCAGGAATCCCTCAGGGAGAGTGCTGCTGGAGGCGAGGTGGGGTCGACTATGATACGTATATTTATCATTCTATCTACACAAAGGTGATTAAAGGGAGGATTTTCCAAGCACAGTAGTCTGAAGGCAGGTTTGGCGCTGGTTTAAAGATGCTCGTTAGTTCCACATGAATTAGCCCCAGTTGCCGCCCCTTTTACTGTATCTGACAGCCGCTGCACAACAGCCCATCTTTTTTTTTCTTTATGATAGAGTGCTGGCTTGGATCATGAACATGGGTCATGTGATAAGGCATGTGCTGGGAATTCAGCTGGCATAAATGGAATCCATATGAAGTTAACTGAATGAATCCAGGCACCTCAGTGCCTTAATATGTGCAATGTAATGCAATACAGCAGCGCATCACTCTAACATGAAACCAGGTTTTACTGGATAACAGTGGAGCTTTGACCGATTGACTGTGGTTTTAGTGTCGATGTACTGAATTATTTAAGCTACACTAAAGCACCAGACTCTCAGCTTTGTAAATACTCTGCACTATATAACATTTTTTTGGTTCCCTTTAAAATGACTCAACCTGCGAGATGATGCTTGTGTCAAGAGTCTGTCCTGCTTCCACCAGTTTTGCAGGAGAAACTGGTTTCCACTGGCAACACCCTCAGTCAATCCCACTTTTCTGTCTGGAATCTGTCAGATGTAAAAATGCTGTAAGGAAGCCACAGGTTCTGTTTTACAGCAGGACATGGTACTCATTGTGTCTCATAAATGAAAAAAAGGGTTGGTGTGTCAGGACAGTAAATGATTACACAGCATAAAAAAAAACTGTTGAAGCGGAAAAGGACTTTTTGTTTGCAGCATGTTCTCTCACACTACAAAACACTGTATATCCTAAATGCTGAAGACATTCAATTTCTATTTGCTATGAAAATTCCAATTATAATTGTACCATCTTGTGCTGACTAGATACTGTTAAAATGATTGTTAAGCCCTAAAATTGATTGAAAATTGAGGCTCTGTGGGATGGACATTTCTTGCTGTGTGCATGTTTGCAACATGCATTACACAAATCCCATCCCTTTTCTTTTCACTGTTGCATACGAGGCTGAGTAATGATACTCCATCTTGATGGGCACATGGGAATTTAAGTGTTCATCTGTTTAAGGATGCTGCATGCTGCGATTTGCGGAGTGGGAACTGCAATACACAAACAGGTATCAGTGTGTTATTCTGTATAAGTACAGAAACAAACCCAAAGAGATGTAATATCCGAACATGCTTAATGGTAGCCAATATGTTCTTGTACAAGACTTAAGAGTCAAGTCTAGTGGCACTGCAAAGCTGTCTTATTCAGACCTGGCATGTTTTGATGGTATTCCCTACTTGACATCCATTAATCTGTTAATTCCTTTTACAGTAACTGATCTTAAAGCCACCTTGGCCACTCTCTGCTGTGATCCGCACGTCCACTGACATGTAAATGTTAAGCAAGTGTGATGTTTAGTCACACTCTGTGACAAGTTAGCTTTGGCTAATTAATAGCAAATAAACACAGACTTGAGGCTTATGAGGATGTTTAAAGTTAGGCTACAAATTACATATTTTTGAACATTTTGGACATGCCCAAAAGCCATTCCAATGAATTCTGAGGGGAATCTGAATGTGTTAAACATTTTCAAATGACTGAATGATTGATCCCGGTTCTATTCTGACTGGGGCCTTTCTGTGTGTAGTTTGCAAGTTCTCTGTGTGCCTGTGTGGGTTCTCTCCGGGTACTCCGGCTTCTTCCCACATTCCTAAAGAGGTGCATAGGTTAATTGGTGATTCTAAACTGCCCGTAGGTGTGCTTGTGTGTGTGAATGGTTGTTTGTCTGTGTGTCCAGGGTGTACCCCGCCTCTCACCCTAAGTTAGCTGGGATAGGCTTCAGCCCCCCTTCAGCCCCCCCCACCCTTAATAGATGATAGATGGATGGATGAATAAATTAAATAAATAAATAAAGCTGAGACAATAAAAATTTGCCAAAATAGTACACATGCAAAATTAAGAAAAGGCCAAACTAGGATGACAAAAAAAAAAAAAACGCTGGGGGAAAATTGGAATCATCCATCTTCTATAGATTCTATAGAATCGCTGATGATTCTATAGAATCTATAGAAGATTGATGGACTGATTCTATACAACATGAATCAAAACAATGTGTAGGGATCACAACCAAACGAACGAAGACAAAAAGCTGAAACAAGTATTAAGTAAACAGGAGGTAACAACACACCGGTGAACACAATGGTGGGGCATGCAATCACTGTGGAGGAAAAACCACAGGAAACTCAGACACACAAGTAAACTGGATTACCAAAATAAAAGTTCGACCGAACCAAGAACTTAAGAGAAATAGAAATAAACCAAGCTAGACATAACAACTTATTAAAATACAACATAAAAGAAGTCTAACTAAACTAAAGATCGTGACATCAGCAGGAATCTTCCTGTGCAGATATCTGTAACAAATTGTATAGAAATCCATCTACCAGCTGCTGACATGTCTCAGTTTGGACCAGCAGTAGTTGGATGCTGACCACTCCCTCTGAGCTTCAGTGATGACAGAAAATAAGTGTAAATGTTTGCCTTTAAGCGGTCTTAAATAATTCCTGAGAGAAAAACTCATTTGGACTTGATGTGGTACTTGCAATAATACACGGTTCATTACTGAGAAAGGTAATGGTTTGTAGGTCATGTATACATATATAGATAGATTCCCTTGCCATTAATAGCTGCTTTGTAGTCAAACCTTTCAGATTCACCATTATTTCATTTCTTCAGTATGAACTTGAACTCAGAGCATCCTTTTAAAGCATTGTTAAGGCACAGAGCTCTGCAGTATATCAAAGCTCAGTGCTGACATCCTCCAGCAGTGGGGAAGCTGCCTGACGAGGTGAAGGGCTTTGAGTGTTTTTTTATTGTTGCAGCTGCCTAAAGTCGATCACTACATGAAAACTCAGGACAAAGCAGGTGGTGTTATTTGAAAGAAAAGCTCTCCATGTTGATGTAGTGCATTCATTTAAAAAACCAGTGGATGCTGCAGATGAGAACGGTTTGGAGAAGCAGTGGGCACATATGAGAGTGTATACACACACACACACACACACACGTGAACAAAGAGAGCATCTTCACCTCCCTGCTCTTCTCTTTTTCTGGTCATCTCTCCACCTTCTCTTTCCAACAACCCACACTGAGCCAGTTTGCATATTGCATATCAATAAAGAGCATTCAGCTCTGGAGCTGGGGGTGTTGCAGATTGGCAGCAGTGCATGCACAATATAAGCACATCACACTCCGCAATCTGTTCCTGTTGTCAACCATTTTTTTTATAAGAGCGTAGTAATTAATATAAAGTCATATGATGAGGCTAAACCCCCTAATGTTAACTGGAATTAAAGAAATCACAGTAGAACAACAGTGACATCTTGGGAATGCTCTACAGATTCTTTTTCTAGTGTAATATTAAGCTCAGGTCCTGAAGAAGCAACCATGACTGATTCATGGTCTAATTTGTCTCACTCGCTAATATCCCTGTGATAATTAACAGTATAACATTTACCTTTGAGTTAATCAGTGGATGTAATATTAGTCATTTGAAATGTTGCCTGTCCTGCAGCTGCATCCTCCTTCGCCGTGCCAAACAGAAGGAAGGAGGGAGATTACTGTCGTTATGAAACACAGGCGGGCAGAGATGAGATGATTAGATGCTGCAGACATTACTGAGGCTAAAATAACCAGGTACACTGTGGAAAACCGATTCGGCCACGGCTTTAACGATGAAATATCTGATATCCTCAAGACATTTTGCATAAACACTATACAGTGCTTTTTAACAGAAGCAAAATGCAGCTGTGGCATTACTTACATCCAGATTATACAAGTAGAATGACTCATACCAATTATGCCAAACTACACAGAGAAACTTTACAAGCTTTGTCACTGTGTTCTCTTCTTTTGTTCCACATCAATTATTCTGAAAGAAATGCTTACAGGGGACCTATTATCCTTATTTTCTTTCTTATATATATAAAGTTATAATGTCAAATATTCATATTAAAACTGGCCAAAGTTTCAAATAATCAGGCATAAAGAAATAATACAAATCCATGACACTGCCCTCAGCAAATTCTTTTGTTATAGTTTATAGTGTATTTAGAAGTATGGTAGGCATCTGAAGTGCTGGCCTGCAAGTAATGTATGAGGTCCTATCCAGAGAGGGAAACAATAAATATATGGTGGAGTAATCATGAAACATAGTCTTCCTGATGTAACATGACTAAAAGCATGCCCTTAATAGAAGGACTGCCTTTTAGAGGTACTTAAGCAACCCACATCTAACTGATTAAGAAATATAATTATGTTACATTAGTATGGTCAATACTAATTTTCTCGTAGGCTTACATTACAGAGGCTGTTCCAATTGGGCTTAATGCCAGTCTGACATTATATAAAGCCTCTTTCATGCTGGACAAAAAAAACCCACTAAGGGTGTAATCAAAGTACATTCTCAGGTTAAAAAATAAAAATAATAAAAAAAGCATACATGTTGTTGGGCGAAAGTGTGTTTGTATTTATTTAAATACTAATCTTTACTGCTGCTGTCAAAACAGCTTTTTTCTTCTCCTCTTGCCCTTGGCAGGCATGGAGTGTTGACAACAACACAAACACTAATAAAATAAACCAGGTGTGGTGGAGAAAGGGACTCAACACACACACACATACAAAACTCATATTCTTCACACTTCTTTTTTAATTGTAAGTACAGCCCACACACACAGACATCAATGTTGCCACAGCGGAGCTCTTCTTGCTGGAGTGTTAGCACCTTGTTTTGACACATTTCGCCCCGGATGATGAGTATTTAATCACACCCGCTGTTGTTATTGCAGGATAACGGGTCAACCCAAACTCATCATTAATCGCACAGTACTCACACTCGCAGCAGATCCAGAGACCACTCATCATGTTCAAAATGATGTAATGGAGAGTAACACACCCACCCAACCCCCAGCACTCCAATCCAATCACTGTGTCTGAACCGTCTCGTGGATGGGACCTGAAACAGAGCTTGCAGGCGAGCGGGAAGGTTAAAGAGGCGAGGGTAATTGCTGTAACCTATCTGGGTGGAAAAAATGTTTGCTCGTGTTCTCAGTGTACTCTTCTCTGATGCACTTGGGCATGAAATTGTTCCCCTTTCCACCCTAGCAAGCCCCGAGCCCAAGTCCATTGCCCATCCCTAGCCAGGCCTGGCCTTTCTGCATGTGCATGTGTGCGCATGTGTACAGCAGAGGTGCCTGTTTGCTTTCAGTCGCCTGCGTGAATGTTTGTTTGTGAGTGTGTTTGTGCGGGGTTTGGGAGGGGATCTGTATTGGGTGTCAGCTGGCTGTCTCCATTCCTTGCTGACTGACAGAATAAGTGAGCGAACTCTGCAATGATTATGGGCTGCATGGAGAACTGCAGCAGAATGATCACTGAGCAGTTCACACTAAAATCAGAGAGAGAGAGAGGGGGACGCAGGTTGTGGAGCTCAAGTGCTTTTGTAAAGGAAACATTAACACACAGTGTGTCCATTAATACTGATGAAGGAATATGTATGCATGTTTGAATGGGTACCTGACTACAATTCCCATCCAATCAATTCATGGAGAACATTAGATTTCAAAACTGTGTGTGTTCTTGTGCGTCTGAGCTGTTGAACCATAAGAAAAATACAATAGAATAAATTCAGCATGCTTCCTGCTGTGTTATGTGCTTGTAAAAAATGTTGCTGGTGTGTGTGTGTGTGTGTGTGCTGTTATATATTCCATAGTAATAGTAAAGGGAAATACACATACTGTGTATAGTGTGTCCCATGAGAAATAATGAGGTATTCAGCACCCAGTGGTGAAAAAAAAATTTTTTCTGCATGATTGCATTGATAGGACCAATTGTTTCTATGAAAATGTCAGAAAGTGTTTCTTATTCATCAAGACAGAAATTTGCAGTCTTGGTGAATACAAAAAATCAGTGTGTTATTTTAACAAAAACAAAACTATCAATCCCAAGAGGTCATGTAGATATTTTTTTTCTGTATTAAATTGAGCAGTAAGCTTTTTTTCTTTTTTTCTTAATGTTGAAGGTTACTGGTGAAGCAAACTCTCTACCAAGGTCCTTTGTTCCCAAATCACATTTATCTGTTGTTTCTGGAGCCTCGTTAGTATTTACAACATATTTACCTATGGTGTTAAGTGCGCTGCCCGTGTCCAAAACACTAGATGTGGGTCCACTGATGGAATTCCTGAGGCCTTCATGGCTCCCAATAATAAACCCAATAAATTATATCTATATATGTATTAAATATATTCAACTTTTAATGGTTCAAATGATGTAAACTGATGTAAACTAAATCCTAAAAATACAGGTGGACCTTATATTATACAGATAAACAATTTTCCGTCACTTTTATTGTTTTTGTTTGCTGAAGGCTTAAATCCAAAGAAAATATTGATCTCACAACAAGGCAAAAGAAGACAGATCACTCACTGAAGTGCATGCAGTCTGATTTATGGAAAATCCTTGAAACAAGCTGATTGATTGGAAGTGAAATTATCTCTCCCCAGTGGCAAGCAAATGGAAATGACATTAGACGACTTGATGCCAGATCAAATGACTTGTAAAACTGGCTGTTTTTATGGCTTCTCTTTCCTGCCTGCACTGTGAGAGGGATGTGTTTTACCTGTAGATGATCACAGGATGGAGAGCATGGGGGTTGGGAGCAGGAATAAAAGGATGCTGTGGATGATAGCCTAATGGAGTGGATGATCAATTGTGCCGATGACTCAGGATGAAGGGGTGGCAGTCATTTGATGAAAGGGTGACGGGGGTGGGGGTGGGGGGTATGAAATGATAGAGGAGTAGTTTTTAAATGCTGCATCGTGTGCTGGCTATTCATGTCATTTATCTCTTGTTTTTTTTTAAAGACATTGTTTCCTTTCCTCCGCCTCCCTGTTTTTTTTCTCTTGCACTCATTTCTCTCCTCTCTCCTTTTTTCTGCCTCCTTCCCAGGCTTTTGGTTTGTGTTTCCCACTTTGCATCCTCCCTACTTCTTTCCTCTCATCATCTCATTTTCCTTCACTCCACCCCCATCTTCATCTTTCTTTTCATTTCCCTAATGCCCTCTTAATATCAGCCTCCATCCCTTCGTACCCTGCCTTCATTTACAAGACTTTGTCTCCTATTTTTATTTCACTACATATGTCTAACCTCCCTGCCTTAATGCTTTACTAGCTGTCATGCTTAACTCCTCCTCCTTCGTCCTTGTTTTCTTGTGACCTCTATCTCTTTGCTTCACCCCCCCCCCCCCCCCACCTTCCAACAACCATAATGTTCCTTTCCCTCTGTGTTTCCTCCCTCGTTTACATGGAGAGCTCCCCTGCCTCCCCTCTCCAGCCCTCTCAGTCTCTTGTAAGCGGGGCAGGTGGCAGCACACGCTTTCAGTGGGACATGCCTGTGCTCAGATTTAAATAGATAATGGCAGAGCCCTAGTGCTTGTTGGGCCTTCTGAATAATGCAGGAGATCCTGAAGGCATTGTTGCCAGGCATCACTGATGGTGACATGCATACGCCAGCTCACAAGCTTGAAATATTGATACTGAGAGAGAGAGAGAGGAATGTACTCAGTGGCAGTTATTTTTGACTTTATCCCCCTTCTACAGTATAAACCAGCTTTGTTCTTAAAAAGTTGACTCTTATATTGAAGCTGAAGGGACTGTCTAAGGGCATAGGTTGGCCAGAATGAAACGTGGGTGTATGTCACGTCATCATCACAGCCATAAAAATCTATGTATGGTGGAGTTTCTCTTACTTTTGAGGAAAAAACTCTCTATTCTGGCCACAATTGGTAGAGATTCAGGTAGAGAGTGGTTCTGGTGAACAGGGAGTCACGGTTAGATGGCTTGTAAAAAGGAGACACCCGCTGGTAAGGTTATGGTCATTTAATGGTTAGGATTATGTGCTGCAACAAGAGGAAAATGCAAATCACAAAAACTAGTTCCACTAGTTCACAAACTTTAAATAAACTGTTTCCTCTGTACATATAATATTAAATCTCTCTATATTAATTAATCACCTAAATGTAGCCAAAATAACAATCTTTTTAAAAAACAAAAAACGTAAACATAAGCACATGGCTACTAAATATGCAGAGATGATTCATCATTATCTCTGTGATATTACGACCCATGGATCCGCTCATGTTGTTCACATGCACGGGTAAGGGGTTTCCAAGCCATTTCCTCCATCTGGCAACAGACAAAAAGAGTGAGAAGGCAGCCGCGGCGGCCATTTTGTGCTCACCTGACCGGCGTACTCAGCCACACAGCCTGACGTCCCTCCTCCCACGACCCGTGTTTAACATGTCCCCTCTGACACTTTACATAATTTTAGTTAAGTGCGTCAGCAAGCAACAAGCACCTCGCTTCTTTTTTATTTTCACCAGTAGTCATATCTGATTTTCACTCATGGTCATGGTTTTTAGGTAGAGGTTGTTGTTTGACTTAATGCAGAGGCTTCTATTGCATTAAATGCAGAACTTTCTACTACTGGCAAACGTCACTTCTGTTTCATTTTCACTCACAGCATCAAAAACTGTGATTACAGTGAGGAATTGAAAAACAGGGTTAGGTTTGTGTGAAGATGGTAGTTTTCATAAGCATCCCCTCTGCTGTCGCCATGGTGACAAGTCACCCCCCCCCCCCCCAAACCACACAATTGACATGCAAGCAGCGGATACGTACAGTGGTAGTTTACAAGACCTCATATTACAATTTCCTGGTGATGATGGGCTGGACAGAGACATCTGGCTGCTGTACGATGTGTTCATCAGGAGCACTGAGTACTTACACTTTGCAGTTGCAGTATTAATGTGGATAAACATAAATCCGGTTTAAACATAAATAAATCAATAGGCTGCGACGCAAACTTACCTGCCTAACTATAAAATGACTCTGCCAATTGATCTAATGCATGCCATTCTGAAACATAATCACAGAGATGATTGTTCAGCTGTGTCTCTTTCGAGCCACTGCACTGATGACTATCACTGTTATTCATTCTGTCATGATCGTTAATTCTCTGGACTGTGAGGCGGCTCATCGCACGAGATGAGAATATCCAGTCCGGATTTGTAATGCCCTGTGTCGGTTAAGGTAATGATAAAACTTTTATTCAGGTTTATTAGCTCGCCTGAACAAATTGACGTTTTGTTCTATTCAGGCAGTTTAAGAGCTTGTCTGGTGCAAGTCAGAAAAAAGTAGAGGGGACATACTGTATCACAGAGGAGGGAATAAGTGGAAAAAGCTCCATTGTCTCCTAGTATCCTTGCTGCTAGCTACGCTCTGGTGCTTGAGGAAAGAAGGAAAAAAAGATAGAACGAGCTGTGTTTGTGATCTTATCTTGTTATTTTCCCTCTTGCTTGTTATTCACTACTTTTTCTGTAAAGCTTTCTCCTGGAGGGCACCTCTTACTTTTCAAGAATGCAGGGTTGGTCCCTCAGGGGGGGTGTTTTAGGGAGCTGTTTGTGTGTGGTTGCCTTCAGCTGTCTGTCAGAGAGGGGAAAAAAGGAGGAGAAAGGAGGGCGGGAAATGGAAATGGAGAAAGGAAAGGACTAGACAGTGTTTGATCAGTGGGGTGCTGAGTCACACTTGGATGTGACGGTGCTTTGTGACAGAGGAGAGTAAGAGAGACAAAGATAAAATGAGAGTTTTTAAGAAGTAAAGTCTCAGTGGTGTCCCTCTACCTTCAAGGTGTCTTTCACACATGCAGACACATATGCACAGAACCTCAAATCATTCCCCTCTCTCTGTGGGGGTCTGCTTTTGAGTTGCTGTGTAATCTGTGAGGTAGATGAAGCAAAAATCCTGTCATATACTTTGCCATCCATCAGAGGTGTGATACAGTGTGTGCGAGCGCTGTCAGTGGCGTTCTCGCTGGAAGCAGAGAAACGAGGGCCCTAAAAGCTCCACTTTTACACCTCCAACAATGGAAGATGCTGTGTGCATACCGTAGAAGAAATCATTACTGTAACACATGTACTGACTGTGCCTGACACCAGAACTACATGTAATAAGCAGATTACACATTTTCTGAACATATTAAAATGATAACATAAAATGTTACAATTATTTGTGTTGTTCTTTGCATAACACACACTATTATGTTGCCATTTGGGCTAGAAGCACATGTGGGATTAGTCAAGAGTCAGTTTTTTTAAATAAAAGAATAATTTCTTTTTTTGTATTTTTTAGCCGAGTGTCTTGGCTTCACCTAAACATGTCAGCCCTTCATCGTGTCAGTATAACAGCTGATTTAGGGCCAACATTGGGTTAAAATGTTGCTCTTCTGGAGGAGGGCCAAAGGCGACAGCCAGTGGCAGGAAGAGACCAGGAGGGTTCCACAGCTGTCACACAGCTCTGACCTCACTGTGCACATGCGGAGCAAAGGTCCAGTGGCCCAACATGATACTTCAGGGACCTTGACCTCAGTCTGGGATGTGATGGCTGTTGCTAATGAGGAAACCTGCTGCATATGAAATCAGTGAGAAGTCAGTAATATTTACTGATTTACTACTGACCTTGCAATGTTTTCATACTGTAGATAACCTCTCACTGTGTTAACATTTGTGGCAAATGGAGCAACAGCAGCAGGTGCATGAATAGATAAAAGACAAACACAACGGGGGGGGGGGGGGGGGGGGGGGGGGGTCACTGGATCACTGTAGGGCTGTGGCCATTAGAGAAGAAGCTCAGCTAGAGGTCTGGTACCTACAGGATCCACTAATGGAATACATTTGTCCCATCTGCATGTGCACTTTCAATGTTATATTCAGTGCATGTGCAAATGCATGGATGCATAGATGCTCCCCACACCTATCCATTCCTGTCAAGCTCCTCGGCTCCAGCTCATCTCATCACTGATGCACACATTCTCTCACAGTGATGACTGTAGGAATGTCCGTGCAGTGTTTTACAGCAAGATAATTGCCTCTTGGCACTCACAGTAAAGAAGAATGGTGCCAAAAAATATTTTGTCATTTAGTTCAGTGAATTTTCAGCAAATTAATCGAGAAAGACAAGGGGCGAACTTGAACAAAACTAGCAACTAGAATGACTAATTTTTAGGTTTGGTAATTTCACACTGTATTCAGACATTTTGTAGATCATATGATAAATCATTACATGGTCCTTCATACAGATATTTGAAAAGCTGAGCTGATAAGAGAGCCTTATGTTCCATTTTGCACAGTATTCTAATGCTGAAACACTGTGCTCTCTGTTACATGCTGAGAGCACTTTATTACCTCATATCAGCAGACTGATATGCAGAAAAAAACATCACTAAGCTGCGAACCACAACCCTTTAATCATCAGCTTCAAAAAGCCATTAAACCACCAATCTTCAAATTGTTGTGAGCACAGGGGTTGGATATTGTTTATTGTGCTCAGTGTTAGATTTAGTGAAAGCAGCCAGGAATTAATAGACAGATCGGATTGTTTTTTGATCTGTGTGTGTGTGTGCTGCACTTGACAATGTTCTTTGGACAGCTGTTGTGGACTGGCACTTTAGAAATAAATCCCCTCTATACGTAGCTATATGATTTCACCTGTCACTCATGCTTGACATTTTCTAACTTCACTTGTCAAACCTGTCCTTTTGTTCCCTCCTCCTCCTTCTCCTCCTCTTCTCATTTTCAGCCTCTATTGCCGGGGTCTCTGCTATATCCTATTAGTCTTAGGGGGGGTCTGGAAGCAGGAGGACAAGGTGAGGGTCAAGATGGGGGTCAAGGTGAAACCAACTGGGAGTTTAGGAGAATGATGTAAGAATTGAGCGGTGATGGAGAGCTCAGGAAATGAGGGGACGGGGTCAGCAGATAGAGGTTGCATGTAGGTGCTGAATGAATCAAAGGAGGAAGTGGATGGTGAGGGTGAGGTGAAAAAGGGAAGGGGGGGTTAAGGGTGAAGTGATGGGGGGATGGGCGAGAGTAATATTATGACCAGGATGACGACATTTTTGTGTGATGCTGAACAAGCTGTTGAAAGATTTTCCTTAATTTAAGTGTCCTAAGATGAATAAGAAGTTACGTGATCTGACATGACTTTTTTCTTTGACTTTGAATGACAAATATGCAGGACAGGTTCATTTGTATGAATAGCAATTCACTGGAGCTGAAATTAAACTTTAATTTAAGAGCATCAATCAGAGTTCAATGCAGATTCTTTAATCAACATGATGAGAGAACCTAAAACATGAGGCGGTAGTGAAGCTGCAGCCTGATGGGCACGTTTACATATATGTCTGTGTGATGTAAGTAACAGGAACACTCAGATGTCCATAGTGTCCACAGATGTCTCAGTAACACAGATTGAGAGTGTGTGAAGTGTGTGTGTGTGTTTTCCTATACATTTTCAGTGTCATGGTTTCCACCTAAAGAACAGAGACATGTTTTCTGAAGGCTGCGGTCAGTAAATAAGCTGAAATACGTTAATTATAGAGCTTTAGAAATGTGCTGCATTCAACTTCAAACACCATCTTTGTAATGCTGCTGCCTGTCTTTGAACCAAAGTAGGCCAAATACATCCTGAGATTATTTCAATAGTAAAAGTTTAGAAGTGACATGACACCTGCAGATGTTACCTAACACAATCATGTGATCATTACGATGACAGTTATTCTCCACAGACTTGGTTTATACCCACCCATTGAAACAACAGTTTTCAAGGTGTGGGTCATTTGTCCTTGTTTCCACCCTGCCCTTCTCTCTCTCCCTCTCTTTCTCATTGTGTATTCAGTGCAGCCATTCGGGTCAGTTCTAATTACTGGGGTGCAATTGGAATTGGCTTTTCAATTTTTGATGCCGCAGCGGTGGAAATCGCAAGGTGCCAGCGCCGGCTCTCTTCCACCCCGCTGCTCAGCGCCGTCCTAGTATGACTTAATATGCCTGATACATTCACCTCACTGCGCCAACGCTTTGCAATGCTGTGCGAGTGGGAACGAGAGAAAGAAAGATGAGGCTATTACTGTAAGTCACTACAAGGCCAACTAGCATTTGTAGTGAGAGCATTGCAGTTATGGAGTGAGCAAGTGTGTGTGTGGGTGAGAGAGAGGGTAAGTACATGTGTGTGTCATCTGTATGTTACAGAGAAACAATGAGCAGAAAGAGAAAAGGAGACATCTGTGGGAGGGATGGGAGTGGCAGAAAGAGCCTGGGCCTCTCTCTTCTTCTGTCTTTCTTTGGGTCCGCAGTGCAGGAGAAGAGAAGATTAAAGTGGAGACGTTGCTTTTGAAGTTGGGCAATGTAGAAGAAGCAGCAGCAGCAGCAGCAGCAGCAGCAGCAGCAGCAGCTACACACACAGAGACACACAGAACTGCATCTTACTTATAGCCTAGTAAAGTAAGGGAATATCAATGCTGCTTGAACTGCCTTTGATTGCCGTTATATGATCCCTCATGACGCTTAAACATTTTCTCACCCTAACCACAGAAAAAAAAAAATCTTTTCTCCTGTTTAAATGAACAAGGTGAGCTTGTTCAGTGCTGTTGTGGAGATTTGGAGCCTGAGTCCACGCAGATACACTGGCAGCCCGGACACCCACACACTATCAAAGACGGAGGTGGAGATTACAGCCGTAAATGTTTGCACTGGTGGTAAATAAGAGGATTAATCGTCCACTCCTGACACACACACACACACACACTCAATAAGTCCTGTGAAAGAGGCCTAAATATGAGTCTGATGCAGAAATGTCAAGAGGTAATTGTAGGAGTGATACTCAGACTGGTGAAATGTCAGACTCACCCTCCAATCATTGTGCAGACTCCAACCTGCATCCTAATGCCATTCATTACAAGCATAAGGATGCGTTCCAGGCCAATGGTAAACAATGATCATTGACCACTTTGTGGTAATGAGTGTGTTTAGCATGCATGATACATTTTCATGTACCATCTGTGTGATTCAGGAGTAGGAAGGTGTGTGTGTGGTCAGGCACGCCTACACACATTTCTGTGTGTGTATATAGTCACATTCACTCACAGCTTTCAAATCAATCTACATTTATGGACATCGACATGTGCCAGGCAGTCATGAAGAGTGATCAGGCTTATACTGTCAGTGGGATCGCAGTCAAGCGCCCAAAGTGACAAATTCTGAATAATATTGCCGATGACACTCCAGAAGATCCATCTTCACTTCACATAAGCTTTGTGTGTGTGCACGCCTTCGTGTCTCTGCGTGTGTGCGTTATGTAGGGAGGAGCTGTCCAAAATAACCTCAGAAAGGCACAGGCGTCATAATGTGAATATATTAGATTTTAATGTCCTTGTCAAGTCGAATGGTTTCCCATTTAAAATTCTCTAGAGGCTGGTACAAGCGTACTCTGAAACTACTTTTCTACTTGACCTAAAATTCTCTTTCACAGCATGGGAAAAAAATATTGCTAGCCTCTCTTGTTCCTTGGCTTCATCTTTTTGCATCATGCCCTTCCACGGCTCTTCTCTCTGTCTCTCTGACTCTAGAAGCCTCCAGACACAGGAAGATTTAGTGGATTTAACTGCTTTATTCACACACAGAATTTAGCTAAATCTGCTTAGTGTGTTTCAGTGTGCATTTTGAAAATGCTCCCCTATATATATCAATCCATAAATAATCCATAATAGTTTAGGTAATATCAAGCTGAATTAAAAGGTTAACAATGTGAAACCTTAAGCATGATTTAAGTCAATAGTAGCTTATTGACCTAAGCCTGTGTCTCCAATCTCCTTCTTACCTTTGTCATTTTGATAATTAATGGTCGCCATCTTGGCTAATTATTCATAAGCACGTTCCACAGTAACCATACACAGACACAAGTACAGTATATAAATACACACAACTAGGGCCCTGCAATCCATTACTTCATTTTTAAACATGAGGAACACTCTGGATAGAAAGACACTCTTGCTCACATATCCACACTCTTTCACCAGTGATGTTCAAGCTCTCAAGCTGGCTGTCTGTTTCTCAGAAGGGACTCCTACCACATACTGTACGCCAAGAAAAAAGCCCCCTGAATTATTGAAGGCAGACAGGAGAAGTAAGGAACGTGAACAGGGAACTTGTGCATGAAGAAATAAAAAAAAAAAGTAGAAGTGGAAGAGCGGAGAAGCAGACAGAGATAGAGAGTGAGAGAGAGATAGAAGAGGAAGGCATGGAGACTCACTCAGAGGGCGGAGGTGCCCAGAGAGGCAGAGAGGAGTGTCGACAGGAAGAAAGAGAGATGGAAGTAAGTAGAATGTGTAGATTTCCCTTTGGCTTGTAGAGGAAATGGCTAAATCAGCAAAGGCTTTTACCTACACTGAGTTTAACTTGTTGCGGAAATACCCGCGTGCCACATGTGTATATAAAAGTGGATGCCCTGTGGGACTGAAGCAGACGAAGGGGAAGAAAAACAGACACTGTGCACTAACGTCGTCTTCATGCTCAGGTTACACTGCTCAATAGAGCTGCAGAGGCTGCTGGGCTTTTCGCGCTTTATTGCTCATGTCAGTGTTTATGTGTACAAACTTTTGTGTGCCCACTCTGTGTGAAAGGGTCACAGTGTGTGTGTGTGCCTGTGTGCTATAAACTGGCAAATCTAGTGGGGCTCTGACTTCCCCTGGTGCTAGCTGTGTTGCACCCAGCCGAACATGGCTGCAGATCAATGTCAGCTGCAATAAACACACACACATGCACACACACACACAAACACACACATGCACACAAATGCTTGGACTTGTTTACAGTTTAAACAGCAGGTGGCACAGATAACAGCCACTTAATCCGCAGCCATTTGGATGACTGAATGTGAAACCTAAAAACTTTCCTATCTATCTATCTATCTATCTATCTATCTATCTATCTATCTATCTATCTATCTATCTATCTATCTATCTATCTATCTATCTATCTATCTATCTATCATCATTATGCCATATAATGCCTTCACTGACACCTTATAGATTAATGTTGAAGTATGTAAAAGTTTCTGGTGAGGTATTTCTCCATGACTGACAACATCGCCCTCTCATTGTGAAAGCTGTCAGCCGGCATGCATTTACTGCTGGCCAGCTGTGTTCACACACACACACACACGGTTGTGCTGTCTTTCAATCCCTGCGGCTGCACCACTGGCCAACACAGCAGGATTGCTTTCAAAGCTGTGTGTGTGTTTAGGAGCTGGACTGGTGTTTGTATGGGTGTGTGTGTTGTATGCATACACGTCCCCCACATCTGCAGATCACTCATCCTTTGGGAGGTCTCCCTTGCTTTCATCAAGCAACGTGGACAAGTGGGAAATAATTAAGGGGTGACTAGTGTGAAGTGGAAAAGTATAGATGAGGTAGGAAGTACAGTGACACATAAAAGAGGGAAAGGGAGGGAGAGAGAGAGAGAGAAATCGCGAGCGATCGAGCTTTGGCTAAAGTAAGGAAAGCGAGCGAGGATGTGGCACAGGAAAGGCTCTACTGGTCACCATAGCAACCCTTTAAAGGCCGATCCCCAATGCAATTAGAGAGGCTTTGAGGCAGCCAGTCTGAGGGCAGAGAGTATGAAAAATAATGGCAAGAAAGAAAAGACAGACTTAAGGAAAACAAGCCAGCTGAATGAATGAAAACCAGCTAGGAGGGTAATAGTGGGGAGGTGTCCATTCTTCTACACTGATTGTAGGAATCCAAATTATGAAGTGCCGCTGGCAAAGCAGGTTGATTGTGTGTACACACACGTTATGTCTCAGTGTGAGAAGTATGCACTAAAAAAAACATGTGGTTGGACACCACAGAATCTGAAGACAAATGCTAACACATGCATGTTAGCAATACCTGAAGACAAGACAGAGATGGAGGGAGCAGGCAGAGGTCTGAATCACAGCAGCAACGAAGGATGTAGGCTGAGGTTCAGGCCGCCAAGGTGATATAAATGAAATTAAACCTTCACAACTTGGAGGTATTATTGCTTTCAATCCTCTCAAGTCCTATCTAAGCATTATTAAGCAGCATTAAGCAGAAGAGCACAATGTATCCAGCTACAAAGAGCTTGAACTTCTTCAGTGGACACAAAATCCTGCATCTCATTGTCAGCCTAGCAAGTTCTGCCTAATTTCAACACACAACATCTGACTGAACAGTTGCCATTTGTGGCAAAGCATCAATCTTCTCAGTTCATGAGCTGTCCATATACTGTGCATGTACACAGGCTGCAAACTTCCATTTAAACCGTTCATCCCATTCAGATCCTCCTAAGCTCCGTCAGAGTGGATGAGAAGTACCTTATGAGCTTCCACCTTCAGGTCTCTCCAAAGATTTCGGCTGTAGTCTGGGCTTTGGCACTGCTGGAGCCTCTCTGGCATTGTCTTTGTTGTATGATTTGGGTTATTGTGATGCTGAAAGGTGAAGCGTTACCTCACTTTCAGCTTGTGTTCTCTCCCTCTAACAACTCTGACCTACCTCTCTGGATGCTTCCTGTCTGAATGCTCTCTGAAAGAGTAAGTGGAAGAAGGAAGGATTTGTACTTCCATTTTTTGCTAGCTCAAAAACATGAATGCCTTAACTCCTTATGTATGATTCATCCTCTCCATTCACCCTGCTTTTGACCCGTTTTGCCGGTAGATGCAATGACACGACACAAAATAATATAACAGCGGTGGGAATGTCTCCTTGCTCTGTATGCGGACCCTATGTGATGTAGACTGCTGCCTGTGCGTGCGTTGAGTCAATAGTGGCTCCATTCATGTGGGAAACGTTTGATAGGGAAGCGATGAAGCTTTTTCACTGCACATCCAGGACAAACCGATGGCTTGTGTTGTGGCCGTAGCCTACTGAGTGTTTATAATGTTGCATTTGCACTTCACTGCCCCGATCCGGTGACCTCCAATGGGAATTGATTTCTGCTGCTCCACTGCCCTTTCACGTCTTTATCTTCTCTTGTTTTCCCATTCTCTCCCATTCTATACTTTTCCCTCACCCTCTCCTCCCCTATAGCTCTTGTCTTTTCTCTGAACTTTCTTCTGTCCTTATGATTCTGCTTTGTCTTCATCTTTGTTTTGTCCTTTACTTCATTCGCTCCTTTGCACCCCCCCCTCCTTGCTCCCTCTGGCTCTTCTGTCATGCCTGCTTGTTTTATTGCTTTATACAGTATCTCAAAGCCCCCAGCTTGTCTTTGCTTCTCGATTTCTCCCTATACACGATCCGCTCCCAGTTCCATCTCTCTCTCTCTCTCTCTACTCTCTACTTAATTTTTTCTCTTTCCTGGTTCCCTGTCTCCCGTGTTTACACCCTCCATCTGTCTGATCACTCGATCAGTCTTTCTTTTTTTGTTTCTTATTTCCTACCCCTCCTCTGTGTTTGCACCTTCACCGCCAAGTGTTATCCCTTCCTCCTCTTCTCCGTCTGTCTCTGTGTACTGGGTCCTGTCCCCAGCCCACAGCTTGGTTGACAAATGGATTATCTCTCCAAAGACACACATAACCATCTCCAGACCTCTTTATTTAACCAGCTACAGCAATTTTATAGCTGTCATTTCTTTTTGTAGATTGTTACTGGCGAGGTTACAGCACAAATGTCTGCATGTTTTGCTGCCATTTATTTCTGTTTTTAAATGTTTTTCCACACTAATTAAAAGAAAGCAAATGGTTGCATGATTTTCCTGACTCCATTTTAGCACATTACCTGCAGTGACCTCCCTTCTCAATCTTGATCTCAGTGCTCTGCCCAAATATTAAAGTGAGAAAAGATCCGAGGTGGAGCCCTCTGGTATTAGAAATATTAGCTTTAATGTAGAATAAAATGAAAGTATATCATTCAGCGTAAGCTCTGACTCGCTGCCCGTACAATATTGGATAGGTTAGCTCAGGTGGTTAAGGCTTTTCAAAACTGCCCTTTTGTGATGAATTATTTAGCATTTTCACTGTGGAAGCCTCCAGTAAAGGTTCAGGCCTGTCACACCTGGCCCATATATCTCTCAGGGAAAAGTTGTATCAACTGCGGGAGTGTGAACTTTAATCATGCCACCAGCTGACCTGACATTTCTCAAGCTGCACTTGAAGGTGCATTAAAGACACGTTCTAGAGGTAATGAAATTAGAGGTTTGACCTGTGTCCTCGTAATGATAGGTTCCTTCTATTGATTTAATTTATTTTTCCACAGATTTTATACATAACGTGTCACCAAGTGGGAGTGTGCAGGGTTGCAAAGTACATTAAACTGTAGGCTAATGTATTTCTGCTTTGTGTTGAACAACTGCGTCTGAAGCTTGTCGTGAATTTTTTGAATTTTAGAGAAAGTGTTATTTTGTTGTTAAGCCTTCTATGTGTGTGAACACAATACTGAAATAAAGTATTATCACCTTTTAAGTACCGGTAGCACCATTGCAAAATTGCCATTTTCCTCCACCAACTCCCTGCTCAATGCTCCATTATGTTCTCCAGCCAGTTCGGTACAAACATGTTCTATGAATTCTGTAGATCTGTATTGGAAAAAAACTGGTGAGGATTGCGTTAAATCTGCCTTTTCTCAACAGGATATTGTAACACAAGGTTAATATTGTAGCCCTTAAACCAGAATATTTATGCATATTTCTTGAATTTTTAAGTGTATATAGTGATGGGGACTTGTCACGATTGTAGCTGAAAATGGTGACTACAGAAGGGAACGGTTTTCCTTGTAAAATGTGTTGTAGTTTAAAATGATTTGAACCTAACCCCTTACCTTGTTTTAAATGCCTAATCTTAACTACTAACCTAGGCTAACTCCAGCTGCAATTATGCCGCAAACAAAACAGCTCATAGTGTCAGGGGGACTCAAACCCAGTGAAAGTCATGAGGACAGACATGTGTGGTGAGCTTTAATAATAAACCTGACTAAAATCATTAACTAAGAATCCAAAAAATCCAGAAGAACTCCAAAGAACACAACTGAAAGCCAACCAGAAGTAAAGATCCAGGCAAGACATACAAGCAGGAAACACTAGGAATACAGGGAAGAAAACACCATAGTAGCACCACAGGTTGCACACAGGACAAACTGGATGACAAGACTCAAGTACACAAGAGGTAACAAGACACAGGTGAAAACAATCAGGGCGGGGCAGGTAATCACAAATGGAGGGAACACCAGAGGAAGTAAAACACACACAAAAAAACATGAGATCAATACCTAAGAAAATATACCAAAATAACTAGAGAAATATTGAAACAAAGGATTACACTAAAAACCAAGACAACAAGACAAGGGATTATAACAATATGTTAGAATGGGCGTAACCATGCGTCATATGTGGTAGATGTTTTACCGACCAAATGTGGTGTTATTTTATGAGGACGTGTTGGCTGAATCAGTTGATACATTATGCTACGTTAGTGCATGCAAACATAGTGGTAACTGATGGGCTAATGTTCCAGTGCTGTTGATGCACAAAGCTTACGCTTAGCTGCTGAGGTGACCTGAAGTGGAGTTCTCCTGTCACACCTCTTTCACACATTTTATTGATAAAAATGCTGGACTGAATTGTAAAATGTATCATTTAAGCGTGTGTGCTTCAACAGTTAAGCCATAATTTTTTCAAGGTTAACAAATCATCTCTCTCGGAATCATCTCTATATTCTGTGAAGCAGTGATTTAATAAGCTCTACTGATAAAGGAAATGTTTCTTTGAAGGGGTCAATTTCCTTATGTTTCCTGATGTTTTCTCTAAAGTGCATGAGTCTGTTTTCCTCTTGATGTATCTGATTGCTGCTCCATCTTCACTAAAGGTGGTGCACAATGCATACTAATAGAGAAAATCAAATGTATAATTCAAAAGGAATATTTTCAAAGCTATGAGAACCTGAGGCACTGAACTTGGCTCCATAGATTTATTTTTTAAGCCACGGTCGTGCTATAGATTCCATATGTATCTGAAACAGTGCCATGTATACAAATCAAGCAAGCCCTGTTTTTTGGTTGCATGTGTGTGTGTGTGCAATGGGAAGAAATTGTGCAGGCTCCGTAAGTACATGCAATCTCCATGTCATTATAGCGGCACCGCTTCATGGTGTATGTGCACGTGTCTCTATGCCTCTGTGATTGTTACATATTGTATACATTAGAAGATGGATTGCACACTACTGTGAAAGATTCACAACTAAGGGTGAGAAAGATGGATGGGGGGGTGTACTGAAGGGATTACGAAGAAGCTCAGAGGAGTAAAGATGAGAGGGGTACTTTATGACAGGACATAGAGCATGGGACACACACAGACACACACACATGTGGCCCAGACAGGTGCTGTGGTCACAGCCATAGTGTGAGTGAGAGACAGAGGCAGTGTGAAAAATTGATGTGCCCTACTTACAGCAGCTGAGTGGAGACAGGAGCGGGAGGCTGGGAGGCTGAAATGATTTTAGATTTTGGAAGCAAGCAAACCATGTGTGCGTGTGTGTGTGTGTGTTTTCCTAATTTTGTGCATTATATCATGCCAATTTGTTTTTGGGCGTGGTTGTGCGCCTGTTTAGCCTTATGTTTTGCAGTACAAATCCATTATTCTAGTTTTTTCACTTCTGTGTGTGTATGTGATTTGTTTTGAAGCTAGCTGCTGTTACCCCCATTAATTTTACAGGCTTAGCTGTAAACTTGCCAAAATATAAAGACTTTTTCTACTTCCCACACACACACACACACACACACTACTCTGGAGGCCATGCAGCTCTCATTAGCCCATCTCACACACTTCAGCACTGTTTGACCAAGTGGAGGCCTTTATCTGCTGTCCTCCTATTTAAACGAGGTGGGGAGAGGAGCGGGTCCCTAAAGGAGTCAGCAGAATGGAAACCGCTGCACGTTAATCAACACTTGCAAACTCCAAACAGGAACAACTAAGGAGCTGCGCAGCTTTAGCGCGTTTACCCCAGAGAATATCTTAATGACCAAAAAGGATTTATGGGGGTTTACGTTGCGGACCACATAGGGTGTTGAGTCTTTGAATTTATGCTGTTCTCAGCAGTCGGTTTAATGCAGTGTAGTGACCGTGACTCACCTGAGGGCTGAGATAATTGTTACAGAAAGCTAGCTCACAGCTTTTAGGCTAACTCTCACTTACAAGTTTTTAGTATTGGATTTTTTCTTTACTTACAGCTCACCTAAAAACAGGCCATATGGTTGAGACCCTCCCATACCTTTCTTGTTATTCATGCATTTCAGAGCTATGCAATTGACAGCAATCCCAGTTGATTGACAGGACAGCCTCAACTGTTGGCAGGCTGATCTCACAGATATAGCAGCATTTCATTACCCCCTCTAATATTGTATGTATGATGGGATGCAAACAGAGTGAGAGAGTGAGAGAGAGAGTGAGAGAGAGACCATTCCTTAAGCTGCAGGTGACATATTGGCTAAACCAATTTAAAGATAATTATGCTAATTTTACATGCTGTTGTACAAGGTAAAACACATTGCTGTTGTGATAGACAAACATGTGAACATATTGAACTGTCATGGCTTTGACTTCTGTTGTTGAAGATGTATCGCTCCATCAGACTTACATTGTCTTTTTTCCTATAAATTATATTGCAATTTTAAAAACTCAGGTGACAAAAAGGACAATTTTAGCACCTGTCGTCTCCTCCTAATGTCTTTATCGGTGTTTTATGTTTGTCCATCTGTCTCTTTTTCACAGCACTCGGCTCATTTCTCTCAGGGTGCAAAGCATGCTGGGTAATTGAAAGGGGGCAACTGGCACAAGTCAAACAGATGGAGATGTGTAGTGTATGTGTGTGCAAGGGGGGGGGGGGGTATCTGGCAGGAGTCAAACGGCTGTGGATTTATCAGTTCCCCAATGGAGGCCAAAAGCAATGCTTGCCAGATCCCACACTCTGACACAATCTCACACACCAACATGTCTTGCTTGCCTCATGCCTTCAATATTTCTGCTTCCATTATGCTCACATTCATCTATTTCTTGGCAGCCTGTTATTGTCTCTCCATCCATTTATCCCCTCGTCTCTTCGTTCTATCTTGGATGTTCTCTTTTACATTACCTGTCATCTGTTTTTTCTCCTTCCTTTTATTTTCTAATGTCTATCTCCTGGACTTGTTGGTATAATAAGCCAACATTTTTATTAGGCCGCTCAAAAGTACCTATTGTACTGCATAGTTTGATTGGATGATGTCAGTCATTACGTTTTGTTAATGTAAGCGCAGCATAATATCACATTTCTGAAAATACAGCTTGCATAAACCATGTATCAGATGTGGCAGACGTATTATCAACCAAATGTGGTGATTTATTTCTTGAGGATGTGTTGAAGTCAGCCCACAAGTTCCTGCAGTGGAAAAATACCATTTGTCATCCAGTGACAACTTCAATAAGTTTAGTCAAGTGAGATAGCTGTGTTGTCAGTGATGGTGAAAAGTGTTTTTTGTAGCTCTAAAGCTGAAATTGCACTCCTGAGTTTAATGGTAATTTAAGTTAATTATAATCTTTCCTCTTGTTTTAATTGGCACTTTATAAAAGAAAACAAGAACGCAGTCTGATAAAACTTAAGCAGCAAGTTAGTTGAGCCAAATAAGACATTCTCAGTTTGTGACCAGTGGCAGAGTGAAAGGGAAGGGGAATGAATTTCGAAAGGAGAAGAAGAAGAAGAAAAAGAGAAAGGGAGAGTCTTGATGTTTTTTTGCTCTGTGTTCTAAAGGCAGGTCAACAGTCCTAAAGGCTGATGGCCTCAGTCATCCGCTTTTTTTCTTCGACTGTTTACTGCTGGGTGTCACACAGTTGGTGCCGTGCACACAGTCTCACACACACATATCTCTCTTTCATGCTTCAATGTGCGTGCACAAACACATGAGAACAAACCGACACTTAATCCAATGATAAAGTGCTGTCACCCAAAACAAACATTGACAAATGCGCACGTCGGATTTACAAATTTTGTGAACAGCTGATTTGTTTCACAAAAAAGCATCTCTTTTCTGAAAACTAGAGGGTCATTTTTGTTGAAACTGTATTACCAGAAAACACCCGCAATGCCTCAAACGTCTCTTCAAGCTGCTGTCCTCTCCTTGACTGTGCATTTAAGGATTTAAAGGAGCTTCTTAAAGGCACGCCGGATATAATCCAGTGTTTCCATAATCCGGTGTGGATGTAGGCACCCATGTGGTCATTCTCTCTCACACACACACACACACACTCATGCATATTCACATGCTGGCAGGACACTCAGACACACACACAAACACACACATACACTTACCTGCTGCAGCTTGTTTCTGATAACCTGCAGAAAGTCTTCCAGCATGTGACCATCATTTACCGCCTTTATTGTCTTCTTTATGGCTGCACATTGCACATTGGATTTGGCACGTGAACTGAATCTTTGATGGTCTCTGCGCTTTTGAAATACTCCCAGATCTTCTGGCCTTTTCATCCTCTTCTGCTTTTTTCATCTGGAAGGAAAAAATGAACAGGCTTGTCAATCAGCCTTACATAGCCACCTGGAAATCATGTGATTTTTGTTTGAAATAAATGGTACGCCACTTTGTAGTGCAAAAATGGATAATTTAAATCTGGATTGAGGTGTGACCCCTGGCAGACAGACATATGCAAAGGAAAAAATACTAGCTAACACTGGTGTGTAGTGTAAAATACAACTCGAATACTGAAGTAGAACTATTTTGAAGTATTATGTATTATGTAATGTATTATATACACTTTTATGCCACTTTTATACTTGGGGTTTTCAGCAATTTTGACCTCTGTCTGTGTAGTTGGGCCCACAATTTATTTCTATAAAAGTTCAAACAATCCAATATCTTGACAGATTAGAGAGATTAGAAAAGCCAAAAAACAGAAGCATAGATAATATAAGAACCATAGACAGTACCTATTTGTCATATAATAGACACATAGAAACTATGTACGAGACACCAACTGTCACCATGTTGGCAGTGCTCCAGTCCACCTAATGTGAGCGTGAGTGGCACTGAGGCAGAAGCAGGAAGCTTGCCCTGTGAGTTGGTGTGAAGTTGGCTATTTTAATTGAGTCTATGGGAATTGACTCGCTTTTGGAGCCAGCCCCTACAGGCTGCTGGGTGAACTGCAATTTCTATCACTTCTGTGATTCATGTCTCAGCCCTGGAGGTTGCCACATTATCAGAACCTAATTTTTTTCTCTTCCGTTAAACATATAATGATAAAGTAGCTCAAACTTGAGCCAGTTCCAATAGCTTCAACAGGAACCTGCTTTACCTAAATATAACAAGCTCAAAAAATCTAACAATTTAAAAATATGATTGGAAAAAACATGTATGCAAATGCATATTATTATTTTACAGTAGTTAAATGTCTGATTCAGTAGCAAGACTGGCTTTGAATATATGGGTTGAATATATGGGATTTGTCACCCAAATGTCCCTAAATTCCCTCTCATGTGAATGTATCCATCAAATTCACTGACTACTATTTTTGTTGTTTTCCTTACTTAGCAGAAGGTGACTTTCCCTTTTCCTTCCCCAGTTTGATTGCGTTTGAGGATGAGCCACTTGGCTTCACGAGAATTGCTTTATTTTCCCCTCTGTAGATTGGCTGAGCTTCATGGATAAGACTTGATATGTGGACAACAAAGAGCTCAATATGTTTTAAAGTGACTCCAGAGAAGACAAAGACAGAGGCTGTGAAAAGCCCTCTTTTAGGTCTGCGCAGGGGGTGAATGGAGGGATGGAGAAGTGTGCTGATTTTTTTTGCTGTTTCATACTTTGTAAAAGTTCTGCAGCTTCACAATCAAACAGTCCACCTATGGGTTGACAGAAATGCCAAGGCGTTACCACCTAAGTGCGTGCACGTACACATGTACACACTGCAAAATACCCCAGATACTGCTAAAAGCAGGCAGTTTGAGTGTCAGGGTTTAAAAGTTTAATTGGCCAATGTGTCAGCAAAGGAACAAGGTGTGAGAGGAGTGTGGACAACTGCTGAGAGAAAGTGCATCACCCTCCCCTGATTTACAAGGTGTTACTGTCGAAGATGTGTTCCTGTCTGATTGTCAGTTTCCCTTGTGTCTCCGGTGTTGCATTCAATGTTCCAAGCGAGAGAGGTTCTTGTCCATTTTCTCAATTTAGGATGCAAGGGTTCGAAGTAGGTCATTTGCTTGCTCAAAGACACTTTATCTTTGAAACAGAGGCTGGTTAGCATCAGTGGAAATGTCCTTATATTAATACAAACTTCATATTTGTGTGTATAAGTATTTCTGCACAAAAAAGGGTAGGAGGGTTCCCTGAAGGGAAGACCTAATTCTAAGGCCTTGCCTGTCGATATTACTGCTACAAATCAGACCTCCCACACCGCTGACAGCAGCAAATAGTACACACTCTCTCACAGACTCCATTGACTAAGGAAAAGTTTTATTACCAATCTATGCCTGCTACAGCTCCCCTGCTACACTTTGGACTGCGCGGGAGTCGTTTCACTTCCCTCTGTCTTGTTTATCCAGTATGATGTGCTTGTGCATGCACACGTGTGTTGATAATGCCTCCGTTTAGTTTTGTTTGTTGGCCTGCATGCACGTGCACGTTTCTGCACACGTGTGTGTTTTATGCGCACTGATTTGGCCTGTTTGCTCAGTTGGGAAAACAGATTGCTCTCTATCTGGACAGAGATGTGCAGTGTAGCAACAGAGGATACAAAAGTGCTTATCAGCTGACACATTCTGACACTGCTGCCATTTACAGAGCATTTAAAAGTCTAAGGAAAAAACTCACTGTGCATTTCTAATGCTCTGCGTGACCTTTCATCAGATAGCAGTGGTCTGACACGCTCATTTCAGCCACACATCATGCACCTGTGTGCAAAAATATAATGCCAATTTAATGGTTAAACAGCCTGCATTACAGCAGGCAAATGTTTTACTATTGTACAACTTTTAATAATGTGATTAGTAAGTAGATCCGATAGCCACTCATTCCACCAGAGGATCACAACGAATTGACAAAAGATCTACCGATAAACCCGGGTGGTACCAACAAAGAGCTTCTGTCATCACCATCCATCTGTTGCAGATTTGCCAGGCTGCTGCTTTATCTCTTGTCTAACCATACTTTGTGTATTTTATCTGTTGAGGTAAAAAAAAAAGAAGAAAAGAAAAACAGTGGGCAAGAAAACGTCTGAAACGTCTGAAGGTGCGACCATTGGAGAGACAGAGTCTTTTTAGACCCTGTTCAGACTTGTGCAACCCCGGTCTAGCTGGATTGATTTTTCTCTGATCTGAATAGCGCAAATTGGAGCCGGATTCGCTGAAATCTGTCTAAGGTTTGAACGCAAATGTGGCTAGCTAATCCAGTTAGCGACGTCATACTTCCAGGTTCACAGGCACAGTATGCGGGTCATGTACAATACCCGTGTGTAAACACCTGCAGAACTATGAAAGCTTTGCCCGGAGTTTATTTTCGACATGAATACAAAAGTATCAACTGCGTTCTGAACCATGAGGAAACCGAAAGAACGAATGAAACAAAAGAAACCATGCAACGCATGCTCACATCCTGTCCTATCTCGGTCTGAACAAGGTCAGAATTTTACCATGACACCTAGCAGTTTGGAGGACAGCAAAGATGCTGGATTGAGTGTGGATTTGAAAACAGGTCTGAACATATCCAGCTTAAAAGCAATCTGGATTCAATTCCACTCTAGCTAGATTGACTTTCTGAACAAGATATTACTGGACAGAGTAGGTGTGAGGCACTATGTTACAGTTGTATCCATCACAAAGTGGACACCCCACATGGACTGAAATATTTGTTTTATTATACAACAGATACATTGCTTTTGTTCTTTGTCTCTATCTAAAAAAAGTAGAACTGTTCTGCATTGAAATAAACGCTTTGTATTGCTGCCTTGATTCACTTCACATTTTAATAAAAAACGCATATATGCTTTCCTGCTCCCTGGTCATGCTGTGGCTTGACAGCATAATAACAGCATAATAACAGCACAATAAAAGCGTGATTAAAACAGAATAATTCATCAGCTGAAGCATTGTCAAAACACAGCCTGTTTGTTGACAGAAGCCTGTGATACAGTTCCTCATTCAGTATGCAATATTTTTGGATGAATACATTATTGCAACGTTTTCCATGTGTCAGCCTCCAACCTCACCGCACACAAACAGGTGGAGCCACATATGCACTCATCCACCACAAGCTCCTCTGTCAGCCTCCAAGTCCTCCGTGTCATGATCCACGGGGGAGCGAGCTGGACGTTGGTGCTGCAGCAGGCTTCTTTGAATTGATTTGGCTAAGTAGCCATTTATTTTAATTAGCTAATGAATGGACTGGTTGAATTGGAGTGACGCAGGGTCGTTTGACTTCATCACGGTTAGAAAGAGTTTACTGGAAAGCAGCTCCCCCTCCGTGGCATGTGAATCAAACAGTGTACACCCCACTGGCTTTCTATTACAAAAGATACAAAGTGAATAAGGCCGAATGACAGAGGAAATGAAGTTTAAAAAATGAAAGATGGAGGAAAGAGAGCACGGTCTTTGTAGTTTGGCAGATTTTTCTTGTTCTCAGCAGGTTTCCTTCTTCTCATTTGAGGCCAACATCAGATTCATTTGATGGATTTTTTAAAGCACTCTGTTGACTGGATCTCACCAGTTTCCCCACACAAATGGTGTGTTCACCCAACTTGTTCACCTTAACTCATACCCCCATTTGTCAGCTGCTGAGAAGTGAGAGCAGACTGCTGCTCTCTGTCTCCAGCACTTTGTATACCACAACCTCCAATGAATATAATGAACATACTTGCAATGCCATTTACTGTGTAGTTCCTGTGGTTGTGGTTTGTAGCAACTTACTTAAACACCATGTGGATCTTTTGTCCGAAGAAAAAGAGTCATGAGATTAAACAGCAGGATTTTTTTAAAACTTTAAAAAACTCCACTTTTCAATAGATGTGTTTTATTTATGTCAATATGATTTCTTATGAAGTATCTGCACACAGTGAAGCATCTGCTGCTTTAAATGCATTTGGTCTCATTACTGTGTGCTCATTGATAGGAGTGACTATGTTTACTGTGAATGAAGAGCTCTGCAGTGACAGTAAGTAAGGAGGTTCACTACACAGAGGGTCAGGAAGTTGGAAAGCGCTACGAACATCATTAGAGCTAATGTTTCTCCCTGTGTGTGTCAACGAGGTCACCGTGACACACACTTTAAGTGGAGATCGCCAGTCTGCAGTGATTGAGAAACCTGTGTGAAGGACCTCTGTTGCACAGGCCTGTTAGCATTAACGTCGAAGCAGCTGTTCTCTTCAAGTCAACAGAAGGATGTGACATAAGAAACTGCTAACGTACCATGTTATCCTATACACTGACATTCAAACAAGAGCTGTCCTCTCACAAGCCAGACATTTACTCTGCTATGATATGCTACTGTAAGCAGATGGTTGAATAAATAAAGGCTTGGCAAGCTTTTTGATGGAAGATGACTGGAAAACGTCCCATGTAAAGTGTTTACAAAGCCTTCATCAAAATCTGCAGCGCGCCAAGGCTCTTGGTACATTAAAAAAACAACATTAAGCTTAAATATTTTAATTGCTGGAAATGTTGACACAACCTCGTTTTGCAACAAAAAGTCTAAAGTTTAACAGCTTAGTTTTGAATTTAGGGTTAAGCTACCTTGGAACAAGCTAAACAAAGCACAATTAACAGTTAGTCAAGCGAGGAGGTGCAGGGGACGTGGGGGTGGGGGGAGAAGAAAAGGAAAGAGACACCAAAGAGAGAACTAGAGAAGCTATAAGCAAAAGCCGAACAGAGAGGCAGAGTTAGCAGAGCAGATGGTTTCAGCGTTTTTGCCCGAGGCGTTCCATACTCAGAGAAATGACTACAAGGAAGGAGAGAGAGAGATGGAGGAAGATGATGAGTATAACTACACATCTGCCCTTCCTTTCCCTCAGTGCTTCAGACGGTTAGAGACTGGCGGAGTGTTGACAAGCATCACCAACACTGTGCTGCACTGTTCACAGCAACTACAGTTGACACACAGCATCTATCATCCCACGATTATAGCAACACTCCTTCTTTTTGCACTTTGCACACCGTGGATATTCTGCTTTTTCTGTAAAAAAATGATGCATATTTTGTAAGTTCAGTCCAACATATGCTGAACTGAAATCCTGCAGCAGAGCTTCCAGTTTGAGGAACCATTTGACAGCTAATCTCCTCAGTGTCACTTCACTGTGGACAAACACACACCCATACACTGCCCGGCTAAATGAATAGTGAATGATAGATGAGTGTGAAGCTTGAGTGTTGCCATCTGTTCCAAAATGAGAGAGAGAGGGAGTGGAGGGCTTGCGGTTCATTGAGCTTCAAGCCCATCGTAGCATTCGGCTCACCTACTGTACACGCTCCACTGACACTAACCTCCTCGCATTGGTAATGATCATCATTTTAAAATATGGTAATATCTGATAGCTGCAACTGAACCTACCCAGAAGTTGATCCAAAGTCAATTTACTCAGTTTCTTTTTGTCATTGAAAATCTCTCAGAGTGGCACGGCCACACACTTAATTTTCTCTGACTCGGCTGCTGGAGCCTGCTTGTGCATGTGCACACCCTGACTGCCTCTCAGTCTCTATTACACGTCCCGGGCATTCTCACTTCACACGCTGATAGACACAATTGCCATTGATCGCTTCTCTGTGAGTTCAGTTCAGGTGAGAGGAATCACATGTTTTGATCAGCTGGAAGGGAAGACATTGACTAAAAGTGTGCAGTAAGACAGGTTTTGTGCATTTTGCATTCATTTGAATCCCCTTGAATCCCCCCCAGAGATGACTCATACACAATATGACACAATGACAAATTGTGAACAGTCACCTCATTAACGAGCAATGGACCCACACACACACACACACAAAATCAGACATGCAAAGCCATGCGCAGCATAGCACAGTGCCATTTTGAGGGCTCTGTCCTCTGTTATACTGTTTGTGATGCAATCTCTCTCGCTCTCTCTTCACCACTCCTCGTCCTCCTCCTCCTGATGACTGGAAGGTTATCGGAGGAGTGTCATACCCAAAAGCCAGCAAACAGATTTGCCCTTTACAACAAAGTATTGGTGCTAATTAGAGACTATGAGTGTGTCACTAGACTTAAGTGTGCGTCTGCGACCATCCATGCATGGCGACGTAAGGCTGTTACATTCAAACACAGGAGTGTTCCAATCATCACTTCAATGGGACCTTGGAGATCAGATCCTGGGTGTTTTAAGCCCACCCCTCTGGGTGACAACACATGGCCTGAAAATGTCAGTTATTCATCTTGCAGAAACATTCATATCTGTTACATCCATAGTTTATTTTCCCAACACTCCACTGCATCACTGTAAATTAAAGGAAGCTGTGCAAAGTTTACATTCTGGTGCAGCCATTTTCACTTCATGTTCCTTGTCTATTTTAGTTTCATCTTTTTTTAGCTCTTCCGGGCTTCATCTCTTGTGGATACAACATACTTTAGTGTGCATCTATACAACATAAACCTAGGACACTTTTTGGAAAACACCTAGCATCAACCGGCTCAGTGAGGTTAGCTTCATCATTTTCGGGGTGGATTTCCTTTTCTAGGAACCCATTATGGCAGGATTGTGTCCAGGCTTATATCAAGAAAAAAAACCTTCAAGTTGCAGCCAGGGAAGCAGAAGATGAGTTCTGTCTCATTGGATTTCAGTTCATAGTGTCTGACAGCATCTATGGATGCCAGGATCCTGGCTGAATGTTTCCCCCTTTTTGAAACCACGTGAAGCCGCCGCACCACTAAGTGAGGACTCTGGACGGCATTTCAGGCTTTTTAGACTCTCTCGCAGTGTCTCATACTGTGCCAGGTGAACAGACTGGAACTGTGGTGCGTATGCTTACCAAATGTGAGGTAGATTCACATTTCATCATGCTCCTGCTCTTTTGAGGGTGCTGCTGTGAAATTTCTCCATGAACCCATCTCATCATGAGCGGGCTTGTCTCAGCTTGAAATTTGCACTGGTGAAATAAGGGAAATTGCTGATGCTATGCTAGAAAAAGAAGCAGATAAAAAGACGAGAGAAGAGGAAAAGGGGTCACGATCTGGTTAGTCTGCAGCAATAATAAGAAACTTCTATCCCAGGCAGTTGCGATTATAGACTTAACAGAGGGCACTATTCACAAGAATGATGCATGCAGTGCTAATTCCATTAGGCTGGAATACAGCAGTCATGGGCCTGCTGCAGAGTTTACTGTAAACCATGTAAGCATCAGCCAATTCTGGCTTCCATATGCATATTTGATGGACTGGCTCTCTCAAGGGTGCGTTAGGGGTCAAGTTTACACACTTTCTACCAAGACCTACAAACACACTCAGTGCTGGCACTCAGCCCATAACCTCAGGGCAGAAACAAGAATAAGTAGAAAGCAACAGATAACCCAAAGTGTGAAATACTGGGACTGGGAAGATTTACATTTAAATGTAAGTTCTGCAAATCTGTAAGATGCTACAAGCTGTTTTTTTAAATCATCTGCTAACAGCTCGACCTGTTCTCTCCTCTAATCATTTTTTTTCCTCCATTTAACCTCGTCTTTTCTACTAACTGATGAACACCATCGGCACGCTGAGTGCAGGCAGTCTGTTGCAGCTCAACAAAGAAGAAAAAAAAATCTGAAATAACTGAGCTGCTGGCTTTGCTGTCATTTAAAGGACAGCAGGGGAAATGAAACTTTACTCTATTTGCGATAGACTCCAGCTGTTAGCGCAGTGCAGAGCAGTAAATTGTGGTTAGAGGAGCTTTTGAAGCGGAGCTCCAAATCCAATGAATTAATAAAACTACAAGGAAAAAGAGGAGGTGCTATCAGCAAAGGCCTGATGAGCTCATACTGTCTAATCAGTGTTCTGTATGCATTCTGCATTCTGTTTGTGTGTATGGTGTACTGTTTGGGAGGGGTGGAAATTGTATGTATGCATGCATGCTTGTGCATGATGGATGTATGATTGTGCGACTGGTTTCCAGCAATATTCTCATGCAATATGGATATCACTGAGTGCTCTGAGTAGACAGAAGAGAGAGAGAGAGAGAGAGAGAGAGAGAGAGAGAGAGAGAGAGAGAGTGTGTGTGTGTCTGTGGATGGGCAGCAAGAAAAACCACTGTAATTTTATGCAAGGCTACATCTCGTGCGGAATGGTTTTACAGAACAGGATTTGAGGGATACGCTGTCATTTTGGTAGGGGAACTGTTCCAAAGATGTTCATAAGAAATGCATGAATTTAAATTAAGCAATGCTGAAATGCACACAGACATCGTTCTGCGTCCAAACATACAAACGAGGATGGAATTTATATCCCAAATGCTAACCCCTCTAGCTAAAAAAACACTTATGAGCAGTGACACACAAACCCAGCTTTATACGCACACATCAGGCAAACATGAGTGACTGTGAAAATATTGGCCTTCAGTATGAAAAATTGATTAGCGAAATGCCACATGTCATCATATTGGAAATCGTTTCAGCATTTCAGCATGTGATTGAGGCAGAAATGACTCCATGATGAGACACATGTGGAGAGAGTATGAGGATGGTTTTGTGTCTCTTTGCGTGTGTCTTTGTGAGTGAACGCTGCCCTGTGTGTTGGCACTTTGTTCCTGGGGAGATGCTGACAGTGTGTGGATGTTCTTGCTCCGTTTAATGAGCAGATCTCAGGATTAACACGGGACGATAATGAGAAACAGCATCGCAGGAACAGACCGAGAGTGCCAAAACAGTTGTTCAAATTTTCAGCACCCTGCTAGTGTGTTGTACATCAGACTGGATCGTGTTTCCATGACCTGCTTGTGGTCCAAACAGGCAAGCTGAGCAGATAGGAATAGTTACCAGCTGGCTGCACATGCTAGTTATGATATCAATATCTGTAGCTTTGTGAAAAAGGCAGATTTACCACAATTTTCAGACTCTTTGATTGTTTAAGCCAAATGTAGTGCAATCATGCACTGTAGTTAAACTCTGCCTTTTTATCTCACGTGAGCTGTATTAAAAATACAAACAAAGTAAAATACAGTATCATGCGGTTCAAATAAGCTTTTCCATCACTTATAGCACCTCCTCATCATATAATCGGTTTCATGAAAATCAAGAAATGCATATGCAAAGGCTAGAAAATGACTTCATAAATGTTCCGAGCAAACTTCCATGTTACTAAGTAACAAAGATGGAGCATGCAGCAGTGTCGCACTGTAACTACATCGTTTAACCTCTGCATGATAACAGCCAATGATTATACAGCAAATTAATCAATATAAAATCTTCCCCCTCACAGCGAGTTGCTTCTCCAAGTTGCCAGGTAACATGTAGGTAACAGCAAACCTTTTCTGCTTTTCTGAGATCTGACACTGTGACTTTAATAGCTGAATCTTGTAGCAAATGTTTTAACCTGATGCTTTCATCTCTTTGTTTTTTTTTCTTACACAGCTCTCCCTCAGGTCTTAATGCATTGAGATAGATTCCTTTAGATCACGACCACATAGTACAGCATGAGCTTCACAGAACAAATTCTACACTAATCCCTGTATTGCTTACGGGCTACAAGCCAAAGGAGTAAAGATGGCATAGCACAATTCCACAGTCCACAGATGAATCTCAGCAGGAGAGAAAATGAGTTACTATCTCTCTCTTTTTCCCACGTGTTTCTTTCTCTGTGAAGTATTTTTGTGTCTCCCAAATGGACACTGAGCTAACACACACAGTGGCATTTCTTCCCTTCATTATATGTTGGGTGGCATTTCCCACATTTTTCCACTTATTGCAGCTCTGCCTGACTCCCTAACCCCTGTTGTGTGTGTCCAAGCCATGGGGATAATCTAAAGAGTGGCAAAGCTGGACCAAAGAAAGGAGTTGGAAACTCTAAAAACATACAGACATACAGATTGAAACCGTAGGAAGAGTGTTTGTGTGTGTGTGTAGGTCAACATCGTCACACGGAATAAGATAATCACCTCTTTCTAATGATGTGGTCGCTCATCGCCGGGGGCAACCACAGCCCATAGTGGTCTGATGTTGACAGTCGCTACACACACACACGCACACTAGCCAGGCATACATCAAGATGCTCACTACCATGACAGCCAATTAATGAGAGGGATGAGATGGAAGAGGAGGGAGAAAAAGAGGATGAGAGGAAGATTTAAAATTACGACATTCCTCATTGTCAAAACTCTTAGCGCCACTTTGCTCCTATCCGCTAATTAGCGTTTGGTTGTCCCTCATTTTCTCTCTTTCCATGTCTCTCTCTCTCTCTGCTTGGTGTCCATGTAGGTCTTTTTGACATTTACAGTGCAATTTTAGCCCTTTTAGCCAGGTTTTTCCCCTGCTAATTGGCATAAGCTGAATATACACGGTATATACAGAAAATATAATAAATTCAGACAGTTGTGATTTACATTTTTAAAAAAACATACAAAATACAAGCATTTATTCTAGTCTTTTTTTGTACACCTTGATTAGATGCACAAGGTTTTTTTTTCTGTGCATACAGGTCCATACAGGTTATGTGTACATGTAGCAAACATGCGTAGCAAGAGACTCACAAAGCAGCTATGACAGTGCTGGCCTTTTTAAAAAAGCTCTGTGCGATGGAGTGTTTTACATGTTCCCCTAATATGGTGAATTTTCAGACATTCGTATGTGTCTTCCTCCTGACTTTCCTTCTTTCCTTCTTTCCTCCCTCTTCTTAAAGGTCAGCAGATCACACGCTTCTACAAAACACGGGTACACTCTCGCTCTTCCAATGACTCCTCAAACAGAAGAGAAGAAATATGCAACCAATCGATTTCGTTGCTTGTTATATTGTAATTAGACACACAAACCCATGCGCATAATGCAAACAGGAATATGCAAATGGAGGCAGAGGGAGCTGGTCTGTGACGAATGTTACGCCCAGTGGTTTTTTCTGGTGTGCGCGCGGACAGGTTGATGATGATTTTAAGATAAATAAACTCCTCTCTTGTTTGTTTATCATCACTTTTTTTTCTCTTTGTCTCTGTCTGTTGCTTGCCTAAATGGAAACATTTATCAAATAATACGGATAACTCAGCAGGTAAAAGCAGAAGAAATATTACCTCCTTAATGCAGTGCTTTTTCTCCATCTCTCCCTGCTTCTCTTTGTCTCATCCTTAATGCCTGTCATTGTAATGAGGCTGTTTGATGATGCACTTTTTGATGATGTGTCCTTTTCCATGAACATCATCTGACCGCAAGTGCTGCCTGCGTTTCCTTCTTTGAACGGCTGTATTATAAACTCAATTAGCACCTGTGTGCACACATACAAACATATACAGACACACAAAGCTAACACACACTGCCACAAATTGGACTGAAACACACACACACACACATCTATGTGCACGCACCTAAGTGGTGAAGCTAATTTGCCCGAGCGGACCTGAGTGAAAGAAATAATGAGGCTTTGATGACTTCACATGAAGCGACTAGCTCCTCGCTGACATCATCTGCGACCTCGGGGTGACCCCTACACTTTGCTCTGACTACCTCAACCCTCCTGCTTCTCTGAGGAAATTGGCCCTCCTGATTGGCTGAAATTTACTGTGCCAGATTGAGAGAAAGGTGGAAAGCACTGGTGAAAGAAAAAAAGGAAAGCAGAGGAAACACTTTTTTGCTGCCATTTGGATTCATTGAGAGGAAATCTTACATAGCTTTTCGGTGAAATCCAAAGTGCACTTGGAAATTGGCTTGTTCAATGAAGGAGTTACTCTCTAAAGTGACGACTGAAAGACAGCTGAAATGTGATTCAAGATGTTCTTTTATCCGAAAGGCACAACTAGAGCCAACATACGGTAAACGTCCTGCTTGTTCTCATGCAACAAAAAAACATTTGAAGAACTAGAAAGGGCTAAATTTTCTGAAGCAAATGTAAGTGTGCACACTCCTGCTGGAAACAGGTTGGGGAAATGTTTCCTGTGCATTTTAAGTGGGAGCTCCAGTTACCATTACAAAGCACTGAAAATTGAAGTGGATGGTTTAACCAGAGATGAATAAAAATACACAACTTTTAACATTATCTTTACAATACAGAACTTTATCCATCCCACATTCCTGCTGCAAAGTTAGACAGGGAATCTATTGGATTGGCTCACATTTGGCCCTAGAGGCTGTGGGAGGAACTGCAATATATTTAACATTTCCACATGGGCTTCATATCTTAGCTGCTTGGTGCATACTGGTTGACTTAGATCACAGAATATCAATGCATCCTTGTGGATTAAGAGCTAAGCTAAACTAGCTAGAACATAGTGACCAACAGAAATGCTGACCATACACACAGTACAATTTACTGTGTGTATGGTCAGCATTTCTGTAGTTTAATTTTTTTTTTTTGCATTAAAATATGGTGCAAATTGTAAAAGAACTGAGATTCTCTCAAGTGACCTTTGGTGACAAGGTTTAAGGAAGACTCTATAGTGTCTTATTACCACTAATGGACATCCTATAGATCGCCTTAAGACTTGTCTTTCTTAAATGACCTCTCTGTGTGCATTCAAACGCACGCAAATGCAAATAAACACATCTATGAACGCTCACACAATGGGGCAAAACAGCATGCATCATTCATTTCTGTAATCAGTGTGCAGTCAGTATATTTGTCTAATGATCCATAACGCATTAGCAAGCTTGGAATTGGGTTTCGGGTGAGAAACCACGGATAAAACATTACATTTAAAGAATCAAACGTGTGCGTGCACATTTTGAATGTGTTCTAACACCCACACATACACAAAATCTTTTGCAGGTCTGACTGGGAATAATGAGAAAGATACTGATTGCTTGAATGCGCTCAGGCATCATTGCCACTGTTATATTCAGCCGCAGCATTGAAATGAATAAATCATAACTTCAGTCATTCTTCAAATTACCCATTCGTGACTATTGAGAAAAGGGATGCAATGTGGCTGTTGTGCTTTGTTGTCACCATCTCCCTATCCTCGTGTTGTAGAAGAGTTCAGCGGTGTTACTAAATGAAGAGGCCAAGTGTTGGTAGAGAGGTTTAAGATGTACAAGTGGAAGGTAGGGAGAGGGTAAGAGGAGCGAGTAGCAGAGAGTGAAAGACTGATTGAGAGTGAGTAAAGGAAGAAGAAACACTCACTGTATCCAGCTGCTGCCAAGAAATAACCTAATGAGAACCAAGGGATCCTTAAAAGTCCAGGGAGAGAGAAAGCAAGAGAGAGAAAGTAGTAGGAATGCTATGAAAAATGGTGAGCTGTCAGGTGAGTACTGGAGGGAAAGCTGAGCTCTAAGTGTTTTGCCCTGACCACAGAGAATATGTGTGTGTGTGTGTGTGTGCACCCATAAAGATACATGACCGTGAAGCAAAGCACAGCTGCATCCGCTGTGTGCTTCCCCACATACACACAGTAGTCTACACATTTGTATTAGTACAGGCTTTCCCACACATGCCCAGATGTAACAATGATGTATGATTTACTTGTATAAAACCCAATGAATCAGGAAGAAGATTTAGTCTCTTCTTTTTTTCTGCTTCAGCTTCCCTGTAACATCTCATCCCATCTCATTGTGTCCTTATTCCACTTTTTACCTTCTTTTTCAACCAGCCCGTGCCCTTCTGTCCTCTTCTGTTCGGCTCAGCGGTGCTGCTTCTGCTTTATGCACGCAGCTCTGCGCCAGCCTAAAAGCAGCATATCACTGCTCTGCATAGATTCTTTGACTTGTGTACAGTCAGAATAATGTCTAAAAGCCATTAAGACAAGAAAAAGGGTGCTTGTCTAGCATCCAGGTGCTCTCTCTCTCTTTCTTTCTCTTTGAAACACACACAAACTAGCCCTATGCCAATTGTCAATTCTTGCTATGATCACCACTCTGTCACAGACTAAAATAAATATAGGGCATCCTCACAGATTATTCTTGTGCTCCCTGTTGCTTGTGTCACCACGTTAATGAAGAGTGTAAATTGAATTCACAAGATTTATTATGCATGATGCACCAGTAAAGCAGGCTTGTATTAAACCGTGCCTACATGTCTCTCCATTTCTCTAAAGTGGTCATCATGTCAGCGGATCTTCTAATCATAGAATTTCCATTGGCGTGAGTGAGACCTTTGACTGAACTCTGTGAGCTTCTTTTCATGTTGGCTACCTCTCATCAAAGTAGACAATTCTTCATTTATCTGCATAACCTTTCGCATAAAGCGTCTTTCTTTAATCATCTGCATCTGCTTTCACAGATCACCAGGGAGAAGTTAGTACTCTTCCTCTCCTTGCTCTCATCTCTATCTTGTCTCCGCCTGACCCCCCGCGCAGTCATCTCACTCGTGAGTCAGGCCTTTAATGATTTCCAAGAAACGTTATTAGCATGATCCTTATAGTGGTATGTATGATGATTATAATTACCCTTGCATATTACTGGAAGATATTAGTCAGATTGAAGTGTTAACTGCACAGTGAGATGGAATGAAGGGAATCAGAGCAGTACTGTATGTATACCATAAAGTGGAAATACATGCAGCTGTTATTCGACTTTTTCCCCTCTGTTAAGCTGATGGAAATCCCCTATAGGGTGTTTGCAGAGCTGAAGTCAGTGGTCTGTTAATTGGATCTAATTGGAAATGGCTGGTGTTAAGGAAGTTTCTTGGGTTGTATGAACCTAATCCTGTGGAAATCCCTGAGAAGTTATTAAAAATCTATGTGCTATGTCCTAAATGTAGGGCGCTGCTTTGTAAACGGAACTAAGCTCTCGGGCTTTTTGGGTTTAGCCGTTGCTCTAATGTTGAAAATTCAGTGCTTTTAAACCAACAATTATCTTGACAAGTAAAATCTTTATTTTGTATTTGCAACCGAAAAATCATTCACATAAATGATGGAAATAAGAATGAGCTGTCTGAAATGTTCAGACAGTTCAACGATTAACACTGATTAACTCTGCACTTAAAGTACTGTGGATTGTCACCATGGTAACCAAGCAATGTCTGTTCGATATTGCAAAAGGGTTGTTTTAACCAAGTAGCTTTGGTCTGCATTTAACACCAGCATCACCTCCAATTCTTTCTTTATTGTCTTTATACTATGTAAACTAATTGATCATGTGTGTGAAATCATTAGCAATCAACCTGCTCTGATGTTTATTTATGAGGAGCTCTAGTAAAGCTTAGCGGCGCTGCTGCAGTAGATCACTGTTCAGTGACTGCTCTTTCTTCACTCCCTTTCATGATTGCGGTGGTCAGGCCCAACCTGTCCGTCTCTGACCTGGTATGAACTGGTCTTGCCACTGAGCCCTTTGGGGGGATCCTTGGCGCATGTCTGGCCCTACTTAATGCCCTTACTGCCTCTTGTTAGTCAGGGAAATGGAGAGTGGAAGGGAGAGAAAGAGAGTCAGTCAAGAGGGAACTATCAAATATTGATTGTATTTGCATAAATAGCCGCAGTTGTTTAACAGCCTGCATGACCCCACTTGCTAGCTTTGCACTCTGTGGGCAGGGGAAGGGGGGAGGGAGGGATGGATAAAGAGAGGCTGAATGAGGAAGAAAAGAGGCGATTAAAGTCAAGACAAGGCTCCCGCAATGCGACAAGAGCGTAGGCCTCTTAATCTAGCTATCCCAAAGGCTACGTCGCTACTTGTTCACTTTGTAATTTGCACCAATTATTGCCCCATTAGTGAGTCCACTGTAGTAAGGAGGCAAAGGATAATGATGGGTTTTTGTTAAGTTGGTCCTCAATATAATAAAATGGATAAAACACCTAAAGGGGGGGAAGCAGTCACTTCAGTTGTACTCTTTGTGTCAGTTGTGGCACTTAATAAATGTGACCTTTGAAATCGGGGGCAACATAGTGTAGAAAAGCAGAGGAAAGAATAGCTTTCTTCTGCAGTTGACATAGCCCCCGGTGCTCTATAAAGTGATCCACAGGGATCAGGTGGAGGAACTACACTGTATATGAACCTTAGATTTTCGTCCACATACAAAGATTGTGTCTGAGTTTGCAAAAAAATCTAAAAATATCTGCATTTGTGTGAATTAATGCACTTGAGAAAGTGTCCATGAGGATATTGAGGATTTACTGTTAACTAAGCCGTAGCCCTCTCTGCATTTTTAGAGGTCATGCAGAGGAGAACTTTAAATCCCTCAGTTGTTGCCAAAGAACAGTGTTCAAATAAATTTGCTCATCCAGCTCTGCCGAAAGTAAACAACTCACAGAAAAGCTAAGCTAAGATTTGTAGGCATTTACTTGGCAAACAAAACATGTAAATTAAAAGAATACCAAATAATCATACTGTGAAGCTTTATGTAATAATGCATTCTCTATTGAGCCATTTTTTAATCTTTGTGTCAGCTGTTAAATAGCAATTCCATATTGCTTACTCAGGAATTATGGAGTAAAAGAAATGTTTTGCTATTTCTGCATGTGTATGCTAGATAAGTGTTATGTGGAATATAAATGTAGATGCAAATGCAAACAGTGCAGGACTAAAAGAAGGTGAGCTTCATTTGAATAAGAATAAAACAAGAAACCAAGAGGCAAAGGCAATATCCAAAGACTAACCAAAGCCAGAGAAGCAGACGGAAACAACAGACAAGAAGCAAGTGACACAGACACAAAGGTAGGGATCACAGACAAGGACGAACACATGGATTAAATACACAAGGAGATGGTGACGAGACACAGCTGGAGACAATGAGGGCAGGACAGGCAATCAAGAGGAAGTAACACTGACTGAAACACACATGAAAAATGGATCATCAAAATAAAACAGGAAGTACAAGCAACAAGGTAGCAGAAGCAAAGATAACAACATAAGGAAAGACAACTCAAAACAAAGTATATCAGTCCAAAACTATAGATTATGACTTCTATTTAACATACAAGGACATAAGAAATTGTATACAGTCACAGACTCTCCATTTGCATATGGTACAGAGCTGTGCCCTTAAAGAAAGGGGAAAGAAAAACGTTCATGCTTGCACTGACATATGGTAATAATCTCTTAATAATTTCTTCACTTCTCCCTATATGCTATTAGAATTTCAAATACTCATTACCATAATAAGTGGATAAACATGTAGAACTGTTGTAGTAAATGCACCGTTGTGCCTTGGCCATCTCTGAGTATCAGATAACAATATTTGCTGTGAGAGAGCTGACTGGAAGTTACTCATTTGTAATCCAGTGCGTTTAAGAACTAGACGGTGTAACTTTTGGCAGTAGCCAGAAACTGGTGGGCAGACGAAGCTATTAGCATGCAGGGTTTCTGGAAGTCAAACAGCTGAGGCCATACTTTACCTGCTGCGCAGCATACACGTGTACTCTCTACATGCATGTGTGTGTGTGTGCGTGTTTGTGTGAGTTCAACTTCATATACTGCATATTAGGGAGCTAGCAGAGCTGATCAGTGTCCATGCTGAGGGCTTTGTCACAGCTGACCTATATTAGATGAAAGCAGCTGGATCAGTGGCCTGCAGGGACAGCAAAAGAGTTGTGTTCTAATTATCTCTGCAGCTAGCTAGCGACACATCACACCCGTGCATACGCACACACAGACACACACACACACACACGCATGCATAAGTGTGCATACATATACACACTTTTCAACAAATCAATGGGAGCTAGTGAGAGCATCTGCCATGCTCTACTTGATAAGCGTCAGTGGCAGAACCTTCGTGTAGGAATGGCTACAAAATACATCGCTTCATATCACACAATGCATATTAAATACCATTTGTGATGCTCTCTGGTCTCTGAGCGCAACTATTCTGCTTCGCAAAATATAATTACCAGGTGATCACAGCTCAAATGAAACCAGCCTCTTGTTGTAGCATCTGGGAATTGTAGGAACACATCTAGTCGCCTGGTAAATCATTCTTCACATGGATTTAAACTATGTATGTGCAGTCAGTACATTGTCCGCTGTTGCCATGGCAACCTAAACTAACACATGCTGAGAGTGTGTGTTAGCTATAATGAGGCACAGAATGACAGACAAAAAAACAAACTAGGGAGCTAATGCTAACAGCTAACACTAATCACTGTACTAATGCTAATGGAAGTGTAATAAAGCATGTGGAACCCTGTGGCACCCTTTAATGTGGCAGCAGTTAGCTTAGTAGAATTTAACATTCAGCTCACACAGATGCAGCAAATATGATGCACAACAGTATAGTCTTGCTTTTCTCTTATAATCACCATGCGAATGAAAACAGGTACATAGACAGAAACGTGTTCTCACATCAGGTGACACCCTCAGTTAGTTTGTGTAAGCCTCGGTATGTAATTTCTTCTTCTCTAAAGTTGAAGTGATTTCACACATTCTCCTACCTTTAGGAGGTAATTGGATGCAGCACACACTCAATTAAGCTGTTAGCCTCTTAGTCATCCTCTTTCTTTTGCCTCTATTTCTTTCCATTCCTCTCTCACAACCTTTTATATCCATGGCTAATTTCATATCTTCACTGTTCCCTCGCTCTCCTCTCATCTTCTCACACCGTCCCTCCGTTTGTGGCTCCAGGGCCTACAGTGCTTTGAACAGGGGAGCTGAAGTGTTAGCCTGGCAGTAAGGGGAGCTTCCTGTTTTGGGACCAACAAGCACAGCCGCACATTTTCCACCACATTGCAGGCACCACCGGGGACCCATTTACAGGTCGGAGCTTACGGGGAAGAGTGCTTTTCCCTGTAGAGAAATGAAAAAGAAGCAGAGCTGAATGCTGCCTGCCAGGTATGATAGCTTTGGCAGAAACTTTCCCTAATCTTTGTCTTTGTCTTTTTTTTTCTGCAGAGTGATTGGTATCGGGTAATTTTACTGCCTTTTTCTACCTGAAGACATGGCGCACCATTTCCTGATGAGACTGTGGTAAGTGTGCACGATCACACATGCACATACAGTAAGTGTAACTCCTGCAGCTACTTGTCACCAGCACCTACATATAAATCTCATGTCTGTCTTGTGTGTCCTTGAAATCCATCCCCTTGAGGAGTGAATAAGTAGAACCTTTCAATGATTAACCCACGTCAATGAAACAGCTTTAAGAAAGTGGGAAGTGTGCCTCTCACTCTGCTTCATGTACTACCAATGTCTCCTGTTTGATCTTGCATTTAACTCAGTATTGACTGAGGTACTCCTGTGTAGGTGTTTTGCTTTTGAAGCTGTTATCCACAGCGATGTCTGTCCACAATGTAAGTTGCCTTGATAACATGTCATGCCATTGGCCTAGCTTTTTAAAAAATTCACAATGAGGAGAATAAAATATAAAGAAAGAAGGGAAAGATGTCAGACAGGGCTGGCTGACACAGTAGTAAAGCAAAAAATAGCAGGCAGGGCTGACCGATTGTGCTGTCCCGAGGTTGTACTACTATTCTTAGCCTCTGTCTCCTCCTCTCCCTCCTTCTCTCCTCCCTCTTGTCTCTTGAGTCTTGCGTTACTGATGTGACGTCAGCCCTCTACAGCCCATCTGCTGTCTGGAATTGCTCTGGATCTGTGCACTCTCTGTTTCTAATTGGCTAATAAGACTTAACTCTGTCCCATCCACCTACGTCCTAAACCATTTGTCATTTTATTTATTTATCCTCCCTTTTCAACCACTTATCCCTACCACCTCAGCTGATGAAGTCGTACACCCCTCTTTTTTTGTGGAGATTTACCAGACAGTGGAGCACTGAAGCTTCACTTAATTACAGCCACAAAGAAACCACTTACAGACTAAATGCTCAGTATGTGTGAGCATTTCCTCTGACGGGATTGAAGGGTAGGATGGATGGTGATGTTCTGTACAAGTGATAACACAGATGCATCAAATCGTGGCAACAAGAACTGGAAAGCCTGAACATGGCCAAAATAATGTGCACTGTTGCCACAGTGATCTGTCATGCCTGTCATTGATGTCAGGCCGAACAGAGCGTACTGTATATTCATTTCTGACAGGTGATGTGTGGGTATTGTAAGAAATAACACACATTAAGTTGTTATAATACAAGAAAATAATAGACTGATGCTGTCCACTTGAAGAAGTTTCATTCTGAAATAGACTGAAACAGCTTTGTACAGAGCAGACACAGACAGCCTGATTTTATATTCAGCGATGTCTCATTCACGACAAGATAACACCAACACTGTCACGACAAATGTTTAAAAAGAAAACGTGACACAGCGTTCAGATATCTGCGGACAAGCTAAAAATGTAACAAGGTCTAGTATTAGCAATTGCTCAGAGTAGTATGTGCAGGGAGGGTGGGAGGTATTGCATTAGTCATGGATGCTGACCAATCATTGCCACAGTGACAGGAATACACTGACTATAGATGATGCATTATTTGTGCATACATTATTTTTTTTTGCTGTCAGGGTGTAAAGACCATTTTGATGAATATAACAAATAATAATAAAACTACCAAGCCACAAATAGTTCACCACAAAAGGCTGATGTCATATGTGTGTCCACAGGGTGTTATTGGTGCACAGGTCTAATCAGCTATGAGTGAAAGCAGCTGTGAGTGTGTGGGGTCTTTAATTGACACCTACCAGCCAATCAGAGGTGACTCACTGTGTGATGTCATATAAAATGGCAGGTGTGGGTCTTTGGTTGTCTGTCTCTGCCAGTGTTTATTCATATTTCATAGACAATAAACTTGCACTATGCATATCTTTCTTATGGTTACGTCATGCAGTCAAACATTGTTTATTTACTCACTGGAGCGATGGTGTTGCAGCACATATGCTAAGTTTTACTCACTCATTGATTCATGAATGATCATATAAATTCTGTTCTAACCTACAGAAAAACACAGCAAACTAAACCAGAGTGTTTTTTTTATTTTTTCCTCAGATGAGGCAAACTAAAAGCACCTTCCATTATCGCCTGTTTGATAAATGCAATATGTATGTCCAATGCATCCCATTAGCAGCATGAGTCACGTCAGGGCTTCTATTTTTTTCTTAGAGCGAGGTAAAGAAAACAATCAGCTGCATGATTGAAACTAAGCTCTTCCTCTTCAGTTTTCAAGATACATTTTGTTCCAGATATTGATGACTTTAACCAACCATTGTTAACAGAAAATACAATTATTCAGCTGTGCTGACGGCAGCTTGACATCAATCACAAGTGCGATATTTACATGAGCAAGGTGTCAGTGTGTTTTTCATGCAACATGATAACATTAAACTCCACCAGAAGCTTCTAATTGATGTCACGTGACATGTATTTAGCAGAGATGAGTCACTTTCCCTCCCCCCTCTTTTTTTAACTTCTAGTTCTGAATGGGTGTCTGTGTGTAGCATACATAATTAAAGACATGAGTGTATCTGTGCTTACATGTGTGTCTGGTGGCTGTGTGCCCAGTCTTCCTGCTGTCAGCATATGGTTTCTGGGAGAGTAACTTCAAACAGCAGCTTTTTGGAGTGTTGAAGGACAGCATCTCAGTAGGATGCACATCAGGGATGTGTGTGTGTAGTGGGGGTTTGTGTAGACGTGAAGAGGCTGCAGGAGAGCAGGTTATCAATTGTGTTTTCTTGATTATCTGCAGTGCAGCTTATCAGCAGCGGATAAGAAAATTAGACCGAGAGTGGTTTTTCTCTGTAGCACTCACTGCTTGCCAACCCTCTTCTCGACATCCTAATACAGAAGTAATATCACTTGATTTATTTTCAGTTTTACATTCTACAGAAAAAAAAACTTTACTTTAGTTGTTATTCCTGCAGTATTCTGTTATATATATATATATATATATATATAAATATATAAGAAGTGGAAAGAGGAAAAGGATGGATTGACTTGGCTAGCATCCAAAAATGATGAAACTCATCCAAAACTTCTCAATGTCAGAGATTGAGAGAAGTGAGCATTATTAATTTGTAATATTTAATTCTCTCTGGTGGTCTGCATCACTGTCTCTTTGTATCTGTCCATCTTTTCTTTGCCTTCAGCTCTCTTAGTGTCACACACTCCCCCCCCCCCCCTCCAGATGATTTATGGCTATCTTTCATCATTGTTAAAGGCAGATCTCATCTGTTCTGAGCTTCTCAAATTCTATACGATATAGTGGTAGAAAACAAATAAGAAGGAGGAATTAGGATGAAGGGGTTGCAAGCCATGTAGGCTACTTTGGAGTGTGTCAGATGAAGAGAAAGAGAGATAGAGTAAAAGAAAAGAGAGGTAGAGGGAGGCAGCGACTGTCTCAGCCTTCACATGATTTAATCAAAGCCATCCATCACATCTGGATAATTAGACAGCAGCATGGATTGCATGACCAGAGCCATCAGTTAGGACACACACACACACATTCACACCCATCTCTATACAAATGTATCTCAGCCAGAAAACAAGAGAGGAGAGTCCCAGCACAGCTTGAGGTTCAGTGCTGTCTTCCACACAAAGTCCACAAAGTGCTAATCACTTAGCATTGAAAGACCAGGGAGTGGTTTGAGCCAGTCAGCCAAAGTTGCTCTATATGTGACTTTTTTCTGTTTTTGATGGACAATTAGCTGTGTAAAATTAGCGTTGGCAGTCAGAGCACACTGTGCAAAGCCAGATAATGACCGAGCGACAGGGCCTAACTGCAGATAGTGTCAAAAAAGTCAGTGCCATTCAAATCCTAAAATATGTGGAAAAATTATAATTAGACTCTGCCTATTCTGAATCTATCTGGGCATTGTGTTTTATCATTTCATAAGCAGTAGTGGCCCATTTTAGTACATTAACTGAAAAAAGGAGGTGTAGCTTAAATAAACTCACATAACAATCAAGTGATTCTGTAGCTGCTCCAGCAAAGATGAGTCTGATACCTCCACCTGACAGAAGCCACCATGTCTTTTATTATATATATATATATATATATATATATATATATATATATATATATATATATATATATATATATATATATATATATATATATATATATACATACATGTGTGTGTCACACAGATTAGCTTCCATTAATTCTGACACCAATTTTCTTTCAACTCTTCAGAGATGTTTGTGTGTACGTCTCAGGGCTGAGTGTTTAAAATTACATTTATGCTGTGCTAAGGTTCATTGTTGATTTAGACAAAACCAAAAAATTCCTTTAATCCCTAAATTCCTAATGTACAAAAGGCACTCACTAATGACTGCCAATTGCATGCACATCAGAGGATGATATAAATTGCAACTACAGATTAGCAGTAATCCTGCTATGTATTTTTTATTGTGTTAGCTCATAATCAACCAACAATGTGGCTCTTATGCTTCGAGTGATCCTGTTTTAATGCTGACTTTGTGCTCACGTTGATATGATGAGGGGGAGTACAGTGGATCTATGGGCTCTTGTAGGATTTTAAAACAATATAGACTAATGAATGTTTTGATAGTGTGATGAATCGTACATGTGCTTATGGTGCTTAGAGTCTACGGGTTGAGCCTAGGTGGTAACAGCAGTCATGCAAAGGACGATCCTGCCCTTTTCCTTCTCTTCTATTCCTCACATATTGATTGTGCAAACGAATGCAGCGCGGAGACTTGACTTTTTCTTTTTCTCGTCTTGCTACTTTCTCTCTGTTGCGACATCACCCTCATTTTCTTTCTCTTTCTCTGCCACCTCCTCTTCGTCTCGTACACTAATAAACACAATCACACATGCAAAGGCCTGCAAAAAGAAAATCACATCCTCATTTGTCATTATCACCTTATCTCTTCTTCAGATGCAGTCTTTCTCGCTGCATTTCATTTTCAGTTGTGACTGAGTTGTCAGTGCAGGTAATAAGATGCTTTGAGCCTAAAACAGATCTGATTTATCACAGAATACCAGCCAGTAAAGTGAGGTAGGTGCGAGGAATTTGAAAGTCTAAATCTCAACTTATTCAGGTATTGTGCAAAGTGTGTTTGTGTGTGTATCTTTATCTTCACGTGTGTGCCTTTCACACATGAGTAACTGTTTGTGCATTGTATCTATGGGGAAATGAAGGCAGTTGAAAATTCTAGTCACTCGCAGCATTTATGCTCCCATGGTGACCTGCCCTGCCTGTCACAGCTGAAACAACATGTGCTTTGCAACACCCAGACGTCACACATAGACGCATCGCACAAACAGGACACGTGCAGAGTGTGAACAAATGACAGATGTGAGCATCAAGTGACTGCAGGAAATGTTTTTACTTATTGGTCTGAAAGGAAGTAAATTCAAAAACTTCATTATGCATATACAGACATACAAATGTAAGTTGGCTTATAGCTCATTATACACTGGCGTTGTTAAGGCCTTTACATGGCTTTTTCAGTAACTAATATAGATAACAAGCCTAGTGCATTCTAGGTATTTCTGACAGAATTCCAGTGTTTGACAGGTCAAATGAAAATGTAAAGTCCAAGCACTCATTCCAAATCATGTAAAAAACTGTGATAAGAGCTGTTGAAATCCATAGACTAAGACTTAAAGAGTCAAAAACCATGAGGAGGAATGTGAAGAAGGTGTAAATGAATGGACTGAGGTTAAAAATGGCACGTTGCAGATATGGTTACCATGGTGAAAGCAGTCTATAGCAGACAACCTGTCAAGTGAATACAGAAAGAACCTTGCGGTGGCCTTGAGCATGCATATGTATGTACAAATATGAAAATGTTCATCGAAGCCAGGCTGCACGGATGAAACGGACAGATACAGTATAGTGATGGTGATAGTGATGCAGTGTGTGCTGTAAAAGGTCACATCATTCTAATGCAGAAACTTTCCCTCACATGGGATTACTTTATATATATCTACTAAGAATTGAATTGGATGGTAGGCTCTGTATGACTTATTTTGTTAATATGACAAAAAAAGCTGAAAAAGGAAGATTTAGGATTTTCTTTATGATTGAGTACAGAGTGAGACTGAGTACAGAGAAAAACAGTAGAGTATATGAAATGCATCAGTGAGCCACCTGCCTCACTGACACTTGACTTTTTATCTTCTCTCTCACTTATTTTACATTCTATCCTTCCCTTCCACCGCCACATTTTTTCTCCCATATCCCCTTCTTCTGTCCGTCCTCTGTTTTTATCTCCGTTCCCCCGACTGTGCCCTGACACTCCAAAGCTCTACTCCCCTCATTAACTCTCTTTCATGGGGCTGCAGATGACAATAATTGGTTTGAAAACAGAAGACAATGGGATACAAGGATTATCCACGGCTCACACCCACCACCGCCACCACCCCACACCCACTGTATGAGGATTTTGCCATGTCGCATCCTCCCCTACACTTTCTGTCCTTGCCTCTCCTGCAGACAGCAGCTCAGCTCACGTAGGCGGCACTAGGGCATCAGGTATTCCCAGCCCGACTTTAAGCATTTGACTCAAAATTTCAGTACAATGAGTGAATTTCCTATTGTCATTCTTCACACAGATTAGCTTCCATTTATTCTGACACCAATTTTCTTTCAACTCTTCAGAGATGTTTGTTTTGTTAAGAGGGTAAGAGGTTTAGTCAAACGCGAATGGAAAGGTTGTATGTGTGCAAATAAAATTAACATTTTGTAAGTGATTTCTTAAAGGGACAGGACATTTATTTAAGTGAAAAAAACTGCAATTAAACCTTTAACAAGTTACATGGTGTTTTAAGACATAGTACCTCTAACGTGTGGTGATGTGCCAGCCCACCTTCTACTGAAGTCATTCACTGACTAGTGACTTCAAAGAATCCTTTTAACAGCGCCCCCTATGTCTGCCTTCAAGGCATCTTTTGTTTCATTATTGCTCTTTCACTTCATCCCTCATCATTCCTCTCAAATTTTACTCTCTTGATCTTTACCAAGCACACATCTTATCTCTCTCTCTTTCTTTTTGGGCTTCTCTAACCCCTTACCCACCCTTCTTTGTTCACATTTTTCTCTGAGAGCAGTGAGATGAGTCCCCATAGGTATAAGTCATCTGTTCCTGCCAAAAGTAGAAGTGACATCACTGACACAATTGCACGCGCGCACACACACACACACAGAACGAGAGTTCTGTGAAATGATAATGACATTTGATTAAACACTGTGACTAATGTGATGTCATCTTTCCAAAGAAACCATGAACCTGTGACAAAGTGATGGAGGAAAATAGAACAGAGGGAGGGCAAAGATGACGAGGGGATGTCTGTGTGCGATAAGACGAATTGGTGCAGATTGAGGAGGGAAAATAAGAAAAACAAACCTAAAACTTCACCTCATGCAGAATGGCAGAGAAATGTCAAGAGTTGTTGTTCCACTCCTTTTTACTGTTCTCCATCACTGTGTTTTTCCTTGTTATTCTATCCCTCCGTCACCTTCTCCCCATCTGTTTTATCCTCGTTTCCATTTTGTCCTAAAGTCACTTTCTCTGTTGCTGTGGCTTATCCTTCTCTCTCTCTGTCTCCCTCTCTCTCTCTCTCTCTCCCTCTGTCTATACTCTCTTCATCTCTTCTATCCTGTGAGGGCTCTCAGGTTTCGGCTGTAACTGCTTTAGTGCAAGGGATAATGGTTTGTAATTCACTCCCAGCTCCTCTCTCCTGGTCAGAGGCCCACTCATGTACAAGCAGAGACGTAATCAGTGTGTGTGTGTGTGTGTGTGTGTGTGTGTGTTGAGTTGCTGTTGTGAGTTGTGAGGAGAAGGCCCTGGAGAGTTTACATCACCCTGTCATCCACGCTGCTGCGAGTGTCTTAATATTAATACATGCACATTTTTGTTTGCATTATGAGTGTATGAGTGCATAGAGAGGCTGAACTCATTCAACTGTGCTTCCTGAGTGTGTGTGTGTCACTTTATAATTCAAGATCTCATTCTGAATGGAGATCATCTGATTTGTTACATAACGCCATGTCAAAATTAAACGCCCCTTCCATCTAGAAATAATGAATGCACACACACACTGTTATGATTCGATGAAACTTGTAAGCAGCAACTCCCTCCCTCTGCTGCCCCCAACCCCTTCCTCTGTGGCATTATAGAGCAAGACTCCAACACACCACCTCCCTGGAGTATGAATAATAGAAGGATCCCATATGTGTCAGCTTGTAAAACTAGATCACCAACTGTGGGCCCAAGGAAGTTTGGTAGGCCGAGGGGCGCCCCAAGGCCTCGGGGTGGGGGTGGTGGAGGAGGAGACGGTGGTCCGGGCTATGCAGAACCAAGCAGACTGTCCACTGCACATTTCCCACCTTAGGGCGACAAACACACAGTGGGTCCTAGAGCAGCCTGGATATTCATGGAAAGAACCATCTCTTCACTGGAACTACATTGAGATTTTAGCATTGTGTCTTTCTGTGTGTGCGTGCAGTATTTGTGCACATGGGCTATTTAGTGGCTTACTTTCAAAAATATAACAACTTTAAAAACAGCCAGAAATAATATATAATGTTTTTAGCAATAAGCAATTACTCACTGCTTTCCAAACAAAAAAAAGATTTGATTGAGTTTATACTTTGAACTGGAAAGCATCGGATACTTCCAACAGTAGTTGGTGGGGACCAAAAGTGAGTTAAAACATAATAATGGACTAATATTAACCTGGAAGATTGACTCCATATTGGAACTAAAGTTATTGAAGCTGTACTACTTATAAGGTCAATAATGTATTAGCTCCCTTTCCAAAGAAAGACTTCTCAGTGATTGTCTGTTCACTGTAATCTGAAAACACTGCATATATATGATATTTCTGCAACACCTAAGGAGAGTCTACAGGGATTCATTTGTGCTCACAGGCTATTTCTATGCTTCAATCATTACATTCCAATCTGCAGATGTCAGACAGGCACTGCCAGTGCCAGTCCAGTGTCACTCAAATTCATCTAAAAATGATTTTTCATTATATTCAAAAAAGAGAATGATACTGTCACCCTTTGTCTGTGCAAAATAAAATTCAGTATATCGAGAACATGACTTTTCATAATTCTTTACAGTTCAATAATGAAGTCAGCAAAGTTTTTTTGGACTAGTTCCAAAGACTAATTCCGGTTGCTGGACAGAGCCACGCTAACTGTTACCGCCTGTTTCCATTCTTTCTGTGAGTCAGCTATTATGTCATAAGATATGAGAGTGGTTCCAGTCTTTTTAATTAACTCTCAGCAAGAAAGCAAATCTTCTTAGGTCTAAAGAGTTCATTTAAGATCTCGGTCTCAAATTGCATTCTTTCAATGTGCTATTTTGAGCATATAAGTAGATCATTCACACTGACAAGTATGGCAGCAAAGAATGTACTCTGAGTTCCTGGACTACTTATTAGACCACCAAGAACCACCAACTGTTCAGTCTTCAAGACTTTTCTCATGAAGTAATCTGAAAGCACCACATTTTGGAAAAGTGTCATAGAGCATAAACCATGACCTATCATACAGTGTACTAGTGACTCTTATTTACTCAGTCCACTCAGCTGCTCCACCAAACTTTTGATTTAAGTCCCCCCCCCCTAAATTTTTTTTTCTCCCAGCAGTTAGTGCACTTATCAGGCTCTGACATGGGTGTGTTGTCACTGTCATGGTGCTGGTCCTTCCCTCTCTGTCGCCGGCAAGGTGGAGCGTTGCATTGTTTGTGGAGATGTGCTCAGCAATTCAATTTCACAGCTCCGTCTCAAAGGATAGCTGGAAGAGCATAAGGAGAGTGGGAACAGTAATTGAAAGGCAGTAGAGCTCATCCTGTGTCCCCATCTTTTTTTTCTTTTGTGTATTTGTGTTTGTTGGTATTGGAGTAGCAATGACCAGTCATTGTAGTTATTTACAAAATAATTTATTATAAACACAACATGACATGTTGTCCTTGCTTTGGTAGACAGCAGAAAGCTGCCCTGGATTTGTCCAGAAAAATATGCTTTGATCTCTGCCTTGCTTTGAATCAAAGCTCACTTTAATCAATAATTGAATTACCTGTGTGACCGAATAAAGGTTTTGGCTGCATAAAAGAGCTTGAATTTGCATGAAAAAAACATTGTAACCTATTACTGTAATTGAGATTAATCAAGTATTTTTTAAAGAAGCAAATTATTCTGTTCTTCTTCTTTTGACTTTATTTTGGGAGAATTTGTTACTATGCTTTAATGTTCAGAAAAAAACTAACTTTTTTGGGTTTGCTGACTTTGTACAATAATACAAAATTACAAAAAGAAAGGAGGAAAAAAATGCACTTGAAAAAGAAGTGCAAGGACTAAGGTCAGCAAGATCATCTGCAAAGAAAGGGTTGTATGCTATATGTAGGGATTTTATTCTATTTTTCAGTAATAAAAACAGCCACTCTGGGATATTATAGTATGTTGTGCACTGGTCTTAACTTTATAGTTGCTGGAGTATGTATCAAAAAGGGCTGTTATTTGAGTGTAACTAGGTCTGATTGAATGTTTTGGCTGTGATTTTGGCCAAAGAAGAGAGAGGGAGAGGGGGCAGAGTAACGCTGCATAATTCAGAGGGGAGATGGGAGATTATGCACCATCTGTGTCCATATCCCGGTGGCCCTGTCAGAATTGATCCGCAACCCTTGACCTTTTCAGAGTGCTTTCCTCCCGTTCTGTCATGTGTGTCACCGGGTTTGCGTGTGCTGGCATGTGGATGTTTGTGTTTTGGTGTGTTTTCAGCATGAGTCAGCCTGCTGCTTGATAACCTTTCCACTAGATTACAAAGTGCAGGTCAGACACACATGAAGAGTTTTTCTGTCTTTATTTTGTTGTCGCTCAAATCAAAGGTCAAGGTTTTTTTTCTGGTAGAATACACTGCGTAGGCCAAATACTTTAGATTTAGAAAATCGGACAGTCTGACCTTTAGAAGTGTTAGCCTGTATGCCAAGATTTAAAAGAGAAGAAGATTTTTTGTCAGACATAAGAAACTAGCTATATTGCCATTTTAATTTAGTCTGCCTTCAACTATTCAATGTGTGACATTCAATCAAACAACACACAACACAATATAACTAAAAACGAGAACAAATCTCCTGTTACTTCATCATCATTCCACTTGCAAATCATTGCATTTTTATACTGTTTCTGCAAAAAGACCACATAATAAACCATTTTGCTGTCCTTGACAAGGGAGGCACAAGGACTCAAGAGGAAATGATTCACTAACTAGAAATAATAAAAGCACTGTCAATACTTAAAGTAAGATATCACACCAGGACATACACAGACATTTTGTAATGTATTTCTCTGTGTATAACTGCTGAAGAGGTCAAATGATAACTCCAGGATGAAGTTCATCCATCTGCAGGAACAAGATACCGCTGAGCTTTTAGTATCATGTTCCTCTTGGAGACTAGAACAAGCCAATCAGGAGCCTTTGTCTCAGGACTAAAAACGGAGCATGCTTGATGATCTCATACCAATGTTCCAGTCTAAAATGCTTGAATCGAGGACTGTGATTTGAACAAAGCTCTGACCTTTGGAAGATACTTTTGCTTTATATGAAGTCTATTAGCTGAGGGAAATGTACCTTTTGCTGTGGAAATTACTTTTTGTCTATTGGTACAGAAAATGAAATACATTACTGTGTCCATTACACATGAGCAGGAGGCTAAATAAACTATACAATTATATGATGGTAGATATTTTCTTTCTGAATTTTCATCTTTTGTGCCCTTGAATGCAGCTTGATGTACTTTGTTGAAGTCGGCCTAGCCTCACCATGAGCACAGTTGAATGCCTCTGAAGAGGCAAATCGGTTGTGTGATGAGCTTGAACTAAATGACTATCTTACTGTAATTCTTGCCAGGGGTGGGATGCTTGAATACAAAGTACAACATGAAAGGCCGGGAGCCTCGGTTTGCACATAGAACACATCAAAGAGCAGACAGGCGAATGACACTCAGCTTTCCTCTGATCCTCAAGGAATCAAGAATGGGAACGAGTGGTTGACAGTGCTCCTTAAATCGCTCCCTACCCGAACAATTCTCCAGACTCCTCTGTACCACTCTCACTCCCCCATCTCCCTCTCTCTCTCTCTCATTCTCAGCTTTTGTGATTTTATCTTTGGTTTGATTGACTCGGGTTATTTTTTTTTTTCTTCTCCCACTCGTCACAGCTGGCTGAGAAGTTAAGGCCGTTAAGGGTTAGTATCGATTTGATGAGCCCAAATTGTTCCGCTTTCATGGCACCCTTGAAACTTAGTAAGGGCACACCCTAGATGCCTGTACACATACAGAAGCAGTGTGTGTGTGCGTGTGTGTGTGTGTTAGGGGGTGCACACTCATGGCCAGCAAGGATTAGGTTCGCCGTATGTGTTCTCAGCAAGTCTGTGAATTTGTGGGACGTCGAGGTAGCGCTAATGTGTTGTAGATTCCTGTCTGATTGTGGCTAATTAGATGATGAGAAGTGTGCACTGACAAGCTGCTTATTCTGATTAGACAGATCAGCTTCCTGTGAGAGGCAGAACTAACGAGGCCCATGAACCTAGACACCAAGCTTTCTTAACACATCTGCACCTTGGTGGCTTCTTTGCCTTTCAGAACTCTACATATATTGTGCTTCTTTGAGGTTACCAAAAAGCAGCTTGCAACATGTCTTGGGCAGTCCCAGTGATCATTATTTTACTGTGTCATGTGAAAGGTTTGTCTAGTGCATCTGAAATGTTTCTTTTTTTTTTATATAAGACCATTAACCTTCATAAATGCAACACTTGCACTTCATATGTGATAAAACGGCACCTGTTCCAAAGCACAGTCAGTGGGTCAGTCAGTGTAGAAACACAAGTAGTTCTCTCATAATTAGAAGTGGGAAAAAAATGTTACCTTCACACTTAAAAAAGTCTGCCATCGCTTAGCATACCCCTAAAATATGACTCAGTAGACTAAGTGGTGCTTTGCAGAATCACTTCTAATAAAAACTAGTACCACTGGAACTCTAAATGAATCCTCGCAATTTGAACACAGATTAAAACCAAATCGTTTTGGTGGTTCTGAGGTTTAATTAGGCTTCTAAGGTAGACCTAGTAAATTACAAGTGGAGGAAAAATTGACAGGATACTACATTGATTGGTGACATTGATTTACGATCAGTCCTTTAAAGATCTGTAAGCTGTAAAATAGGCTTATACAACCTGGAAACTAAGGAGAGGATGTGACTGTGTCCCTGCTGACAATTTCTAACATCAATTTCTACTTCGTTTCCCAAGGCACAGACTAATTTATAGTTTGAGGTAAAAGGAAGTTAGAGGACCAAAATACACACTAAACAAATTGTAAACAAAAGGTAAACTCTATTAAAAAACAAAATTGCAAAGTATAAAAACTAATAACAAGAAGCAAGACCAACAAAAAACACATGACAAAGATTCACAGATGCACTGACCAAGTCAAAGGGAAAGTGCATGGAATAATTACACAAGGAAGGACTAACAAGACACAGATGAAAACAATGAGGGCGGGGTAAGAAATCACACTGGAGGGAAAACAAAAGGAGTTGAAACACAAAGAAAGTTTTCAATGTAAAACAGGAAGTAAAACACCCTGGAAAAATAAAGCCAGGAATAAACCAGAGCCAGGAAAGACAGGAACATAACAATACTTAAAGGAAAAAAGGGAAAAAAACATAAAGACCAAACCTTTACTTGGTGATTAGAATTAGCTGCATTGCTTCATATTGAATGTTTTGCAGTTGTAGTTGAATTACGTTTTCCCTGCAAAACTCTACTCAACACATTTTCCAATTATCAGCCTTCATGTATAGGAGACAGCATAATGATTTTTCTTTTAAGTGAAATATTCCATCAGAGAAACGCCTGCAGCAGATGGAATAGTGTAAATGTGAGTTAAGGTGGATTTACCCTTGACTACTTTGCTGAATATAGCTTCTCCCTCTGTGTAGAGGGCTTTATCAGCTATAGCTGTCTAGCTCATCTGTTTCCCACAGATGGCTTGTCAGTCATGCAGTCTCCAAATCACCAGAGATCCCAAATTCCTCAGAAAGTTTTGCTAAACATGTTCATCTGAGTCATCCCGACTCTCTGTGTTTCCCTCTGATTGTGGATTTTTCTCTGAGGGCTCATGGCTGTCTTCTATCGTCTCCATTGAAGAATGATGGACGGATCATTCTTGCTATTTCAGTGACACGTACAAACACACATTTGCAGCCCTGTGAAGCTGTCTGGCAATAAAATAAAATGGAAAGTCCCTCAGCACACTCTATAGCTGGCATAGACACAGATGAAGAAAGTCACAATGAAAAAAGAAATGATGAAAAGATGAAGCACTACAAAACTGCACACATACACCCTGCAATTTTACTGTTGGAAACACACTAATCATGGGTACATTGTGTTCCATTACTGCGAGTCAGACAGGTAATCAAGTGTCTGTTTCCATGAGTTCTTTCCTCATTAGCGCTCATTACTGTTTTCCTCTTCACTTCACTACTTCCATGATCTCTGATTATCTCTGGATCTGAAGTTGGCTCGACAGGAGCACAGACGTCTTAAAAAAGGCAGCAAAGATACAACAGACCTCATTTATCCAGCGTGCATGCAGCCAAATTTCATTTTTACACTTAGCCTACTTTTAGAGATAATTAGTTATCAATTAGAGCTTTTGATTCTAAATAAGGTATTCACTGCAGAAGAGTCTGTAACCTTGTGACCTTGCAAACAGATCTCAAGAAAGAGTATCTTTTAAAAGGGAACTGAAAGCAGTGTTATCTGATCTGAACATACTTTGTCAAGTCTGAGAGAAGTCATCAGGGTGATCACAGCTTGGCTTGGGGACACACAGTTTGAAAGATATGGTCATTTACCTCAAAGGAAGACTAACAAAAGATGTTTTTGAGTTGTACTATGGGAGTTCAGAGGTAGGTTTTTAGAGTTCGACCATAGAAACAAGCTGGATTACCTGAGATTTTACTATTCCAGTAAATTAATATGAAGCATTTACCAAGCAATTACCCTGATGTTTTGCTACGTAACTTTCTGGTCCACTGTAGTTTTGCAACACTTTGGTTACTCAACTCTCGAGTATGTTGTAGCACCACAGACTATATAATAATGGACATCATGACAACTACCCCCAAGTAAGGCCACTAGCAAAATGTAAGAAGGCCCAAACATGAGCCTTCTTACATTAACCAGCACTAAATCCTGCTGTTTTCCTTGATCCTTTCTTTGACGATTTATTAGATCTGCAGAACCATTTTCATTGTGTCTGACAATTTTATCTCACTAGCATTTTATAGAACTTTGGGGTTTTTATTACTATGAAAAAAAAAAAAAATCAAAGGCACAGCAAGCCACTAACAGCAGAGAGGCACTGCTGTTCCCCTCACTCTTGTTCTGATACATCCAATCTACTTTGTTGAATTGATTGCAAATACATTCTGTAAATATCACTGTGTGAGTGTGTTAGGATTATAGGGCCACTTCTCCAGAAAGTTTCCACAATCAGGCATTTTTTAAGGACATCTCAGCAGTGAAATTTGTATTGGTTTCAACAATAGCATGATAAATGAGGGCTTGCATCTGCGCTGATTAATGAAGTCTTCATTATCTCCTGTTTTCCCCCCTTCTTTTCATTCCCCCTCTCGTTTGGTCTCATTGTTTTGCCTGGTTAGATTGCGCCGATTTTGTACTTCATAATGAGACCGGGAACAATAGGCAGGGTATTTTTTCACTTCTCCTACTTTGTGGTACTTTTTTCTTTTGTCAGCCTTCTTAGTGAATGACTCCTGAATGTCACTCTCTTCTTTTTATCTTTCTCTTCCTCATTTTATGCGACCAGTTCTCATTGATTGTTAACTATGAATGGCGACTAGAATGAATGAGGAGACCTTTCTATTTAGTACGCTGCTGACTTTTCAGTGTGTTGGTGGCCGTGTATAAACCGAAACATCAATTTAGAAAACTGGAAAGCAGTGTGTATATGATTTTAAATGACATGACTAAATGTCAGATTTTGCCACTGTTGGCTGACAATCTGTCCTTTTAAGGGAATGGTGGTTGTAATGCTATGGCAGTGTGCACATCCTGTTAGATAGGATCTATTATAAAATGAAATTACCCTCAGTTAATTTGATTTGGATAATATTAGGCTAATAGAAGTGCATAGTGCTCTGTGATGAATATGAATTGAGTGAACAGAATTATACATTCATATGGCACACAGCTGCAACCTTTTTTTCTTCATTTTGCATTCCTCCTTCCTTTGCTCGGTTTCTTACTCTCTGTTCCTTTCCTGATACAAAAGAGTACACCAATAACAAGAATCAGCCATGATGGAGCAGCGACACATTCATCACTAAGTGAAATAGATTACTTTTGTCTGGCAGTGCTGCGCGTAAGCTGCGCAATAATGGAATTACATACATCGCTCATCACCATTGAAAGGAAGAAAATACATCAGAGTAATGCAGGAATGTTTCGGAGGCTTGAAAATGAGAAACGGACCATTTTCTGTAAATCATACAAAATGCTTTCTAGGTGTAATATCAGACAGAATAATATGCCCATATCAAGTGCTTGATGGCAAGTAATCAGCCCTCAAAATGATTAGATGTTAGCTGCCTTTTAGGTGTTTGATGACATTTGGGCAGTTTTAGCTGAAGACATTTAATCAGCAAAATATTAACATACTCTCTCTCAGCCAAGATGGTGAGAATGATAAATGTTATACTTTTGTAATCCCGCACCCATAAAGGGCTGCCCTTATTCACTCAACTTCTGGCTTGTGCCATTTCATGTATGCGTCAGAAAACTAGTGCATGTAATGACTTCTCATTATGAATACACTACCATTATCATCTAGCATTATCAAGTTTCTAACCTTGTGCAGGAGAGCCACTGAACTCTCCACCTCCAAGACAGTCTCTGACAGGTTTAATGCATCTTCTAAATGTCACTGAAGAGGACATGAAATGAGGCTCTGCCATTGACTGTAAATAGAGAGGGATGATATGACTGAATTGCCTCCTAGTGGCTGGCTGCAGTATAGATCAGAAATCCTGCCTTACCCATGTTAATGAATGGGACATGGACATAAGTAAAAACTAAAAATACTCCTCAAATATTATGATTTGTGCTCAATTTTGTTTTGATAATCATGCATTAGTTATTGATGTCTAACAGGCCTAACAACAGAGCTACTAGCTTGACAAGTATGTGAGAGTTAGAGCAGAACAGTGACAATGTGACATTTTGTTTTTGGCAACATGGCAGTGCCTATAAGAAATTGTGGCCTCACTTTTGTACAATGAACCAGAACCATGTTGTTGATGCATTCCTTTTGTTGCAGTGTCTTCTAAGGATGAAAAATGGAAGCTTCTCTCACTTCAAGGACAAAACAAGGAGGATATAATAGTTTAAATCAATGGACTATTGTAACCCTCAATGGTTGCCATCTTGTCTAGCAGAAGGGAAGTGAAAATGGTGCCGGAGGACATGTGGGAGTCAAGTGCTTATTTTCACCAAGCAGCACTTTAAAGAAGTCTGATTTGGTACCACAAAACGCAGCAGTCAACGGTAGACTGGTAGATCAGTTGGTCAAATTTTGCTATCTTCATTTTTTGTAAGTGCACAACTTGCCATGTTTGATTTGAAAGAAGTACAGAGCAACCAGCTGAAATATCTGAAATGAGACAGGCTGAAAGTTTTCAAGTGTCAAGCTCTCCTCTCACACCAGGCTTTCATTGTGTCAAAATGCGAACACAAGGCCGACAACTGTACCACAGCACCAGTTTGGGTATTTTGGTCAGGATTAAGGGAAAATAGCTGGATGTTGAACTTAAGTGGAACTCTTCAATCACAAAAAAACACCTAGGAAAGTGATTGTATCCACCACTCGGAGTTCTTAGCTTCTGTCTAGATCATGTGTTTGGTGGGGTTTAAAAAGCAAGCACAGTGAGTAAGAGAAGGTAGCACACACATGCACAACCAAAAATACAGTATTTTCACTGCCTGTCACTTCTTGCCTATATTGCACAGCTGTGTCCCTATTGCCTGAAGTGACAGTGCACCTCTCAGCATGGCACTTTTCATCTTTCAGTGTGTGTTTATTCCATTTGTGTGGACATGTAAAATCCATCCAACTATTGGACACCGAACACCCCTTTTGACTAAATAATGTACACACTTCCTGTTTAATCGAGATGACTGCTAAACTATTGTATTCCTTTTGCACCTTGATGAAATTAAGTGTTATTAAGCCTCCTCCATCTGTTCAATATAGAAGCGCTGCAGACCGTAATTCTGTGCACTGATATTAGTTAGCTCTAATAAGGTGTTGATAATAAGTGAGATAGATTGGAAGGAAAGGAAAGAGAAGTGACAATGAGAGGGAAAGGAAAGGAGTTGGCCTACCACCGCATTGGCTTTGCTCTCAAAGCTACTGTACATGGCAGTCTTACATCAAAGCACCAGCCTAAGCTGCCACACACATACATTATGCAAATCCATGTATACATTTTGCATGTATACTTTATTTGCATTTCAAACATCCTTTTAATTTACTGGAAACATTTAGACCCAAATGTGTCTTAATTTTTCTGCCTCTCTGACATCGCTGTAGATGAGCTGAGGCTGATCACTATTATTGATCCCAGTATGCAGCTATCTCTCTCTCATTCACTCCTGCTCTCTTTCTCATAGTGTATGAACACCCATGTGAGATTTATGCAAATGTTCTACATGTAGTAACCTAGTTCACCAAGTAACCTAGCAACACTAGAGTCAGCTGGTTAGAGTGTGTGCGCGTCCATCCCTCCACGTGTCTGTCTGTGATTTGCATCCTTGGACACAGCTGCAGCTAATATACATGTATTGTAAGTTCAGCATTTGGAGGAGTTCGAAGAGTATGCATGCTGGGAAGCCGAGTAAGAACAGGTAAAGATGCAGATTATATCATTGTATGATTTGTGAGTCGATTATTTTTTTTTAGTTTTGTCTTTACTCTGAGTTTCTCTAAATTAATCTTCTTTATCGTGGAAACAGCAGAACAAAGCAAGCACAAATTCAATTTAGAATCTTTTCTGGAGGTTTTTGTCCTATCACACAATCCTATTCAGCAGATAGCATTCTGCTCATTTGTCACTGGATTGTGATGTTCAAATTTCCCAGGACGGATTTTCTTCTTCTGTGCTGTGAGAGACAAAAAAATGTCTCTTGTAACAGACACACTTTTCTGTGTGAGAGACGGATCTTGCTACATGCTTCACAGGCATGCAGGAATGGTTCAGATGGGGGTTACTTATTAACCCAATTTCATTAGTAGCGCTGCTAATGAAGTAAAATAATTGCAGTGGAAAACAAAGGGTCTGAAATCCAATTGAGAGACTGCTACTCTATGACACCTGGAGGACTGTTGTTTGTGTGTGTGTGCATTTGTGCATGCATGCCTCAATTCTTCTGCGAGCTGTGGTTGCTGCATCTACATTTGATTTTATGTCATGAGAGTTTGTAAAACAAGGCAACACAAGACAGACGGAAAGGAGCAATCTGTGGAGAGAGTGGTGTAAAGGCAGAGTGAAAAAAGAGAGTTGTGTAGTGACGAGGTAAGAGCTGAAGAGATGTGATGTGGTAAGTAATAGAGTCAAAGAAGGCACAGACACAAGAAATTCGAGGGGAAAGGAATGATGTGCGCCTTATCTGTCTGCAGTCCGAAGAAGGCTGTATGCTTCTTTATGTGTGTAAATGTGTGCTGAAGGACTCTCCAGCATAAGGTCAGGGCCTAATATATAATGGCTGACTCTGAATGAGCCTGTTATGTTGTTCTCTCATTGCCTTTGATCTCTGTTTACCCCAATCTTATAACCCCGGCCATGTCTTCTCATGTTATCCAAGGCAGAGCGGGAAACTGAAGGCCAATTACAAGTGAGCAGCACTCGGCTAAGTGGTGTTGGTATTTTCCTTCTCATTAAGTCGCAGTCAGAGGCCCTCTCAGGCTGTTTTCAGTAGCGTAAATATACAGCTTTATGCTAAATGTGTTTCTTAATCTAGTTCTGAATCAAAGTAATGCATGTTCGACAAGATGTATGTTCTTAAATAAACTTATAAGGTATAACTTATATGGATAACATTTATTTGTATAATCATACCCCCCCCCAACAAAATAAGCCCTGTGACACCATCTGCATTTCTGCAAGGTGTGTGGGGGCTTTAGTCTGGCTGTTTACTCTGCTTAATTGTAACCATGACCTCAAACCAACCCCTAATGTGATAATGAATTAGAACAAGTTAGCTATAAAATGATGATGTTGAAATGTTTCTGTCAATCGGTGTTGTACATGAGGGAGTGAAAATGTAAAAAAAAAAAAATGTCAGAGGAAGAAAAAAAATGTGGAATATGGGAATGATGGGAGATGGAAAAACAGGGCAGGAGGAGGAGGAGAAAGGAAGAGAGGAATTGCCCCCTAGGCACTCCTCAATTTTGCCCTTATGATGGGAGCATATTTCCCCTGTGCTGTGGCCATCATCATCATCTCTCTCTCTCACACACACACATTCACTTTCATGCTTCTTGTCTCTCATTCCAGCATTTGCCTTTTGCTGCTCCTCAGTTTTTTTTTTTTTTGCTACGTAGGTATCCAACTGCACCAACAGCTAATTTACTGTCCAGAGTTCATATTCAAGTCTGTTGTTCTTCATGTAACTGTTCCAGGCAGACCTTGCATTTTAAAAACTGAACCCATTTCATTTTTTTATATTTCTTTTCACTACATGTCCCCCTGTATGCATAGAGCTGATTAGATATAACCATGTTTTTTTGGTTCCTCCTCCTCTGGTCACCCTTAAAATGTTCCCATCAACCTCGATTCTTTCTGGATTTTGATGGGTTAGCTACGGCAGTCACCCTGCTGCCAGAGAAGGGTTTGTGGTGTGTGTGTGTGTGTCTATGGTGTGTGTGCATATCCCATAAAGACAGTGGAAAAATGAAAATAGATCATTCATGGCTAAAAGCTGAGAAGAGCAAATCAGTCCTTCTGCCAGTTTCCCAGCATGCATGTCTCTGGCCGGCGAAGAAGGAAGTGCACGCCAACACATAGCTGAGCCAAAGCTCTATTATTTCCCATTACAATATGCGCACATTTCACTATTGTTTGTCATGCTCTCCGTTATGGGTTTGCAGAATGGTTAATAGTTTCTTTGAAGTCTACTGTACTGGCACATGGGACCAAATTCTAGACTAATGAAAACTTTGCTATTGTTTGACTACAATTCTATAAGGGATCTGCACAGTTCACCTTCTCGTGTACTTGTAATGAGTCGACATATCTGCCTCTGACCACACTGTGGCTTGGTTCATTGTATCTGCAGTCAAACAAAGCCAGCATTCAAAAAACACAATACCCACTGCCTTGCAGCGTTAGCCTATTTCAGTAAAAAGCCAGCACTCTGGCTGCCTTGTCTAAATGATTGTCTGCCATTGTCTCCCATTAGGCTACTATCTCCTGTTTAAAGTGTTCATTCTCATCTTTACATATGCATATACAGAAAAACATTTTAGTTAAATTGTTTACTTCCTTGTCTCAAGGAAGTCCTCATTAGTGTATGGAGTCTATGAAATCACCTTGAAGGAGCCTCTTATGCCAAATGTGGCCTGAATGTATATATAACCATTTACTACACCATTGAAATGTAATTATAAAGGCCTCTCGGCTCAACACTTTTCTGCCCACTGACCTTCATAAAAATCTGTTATGATGTTTTCGAGCTCTCTCGCTGAAGGGCAAAAAAATCATTTGAAAAAATCATTTATCAGTTCCGCCTTTCCAGGTGTTGAATCTACAGTAATGCGAAACACTTTTTGACCTAATAGATGGCAGAGAGCGGGCAGACTCAGCTGTTAGCAAAGTGGGTCAGAGCAGCTGGCATGATCACATGAATATTTAAAATGAAACAGCTCCAGACTGAATCCTCTGTACTGTAACAATCACGTCGATGCCAAGTAGTGTTAAACAAAGACAGCATGTTGTACAGTTCCAGCTGAACAGCTACACTGAACATTTTTTTTGGGTGGGTCAGTTTAAATAGTTGCATTCAGAATTTGATTTGAAGAGAGAAAACAGAGCAAGTGTCTATTATTGTTTGTATAATATGACTATACATAAGCCTCAATTACCTGACAATAAAAGCATACAGAGACCAGTGACGGATGACAGATAGATCAGCAGTGGCAAGGGGATGAAGGATGGAACCGAACTTTGTAATTACTTCAACGCAGAGTGCTGTCAAGCAGAGAGCGAGACGGACTGACAGGTTAAAAAAAAACAAAAAACAAAGAAACAAAGAAAGAATGAGAGCTGGGGAGCGAGAGACATGACTGGAGGATGGATAGAAGTAGGTCAGGAGGAGAGACAGAGAGGAGAGGGAGATAGAAAGAAATAGAGGAAAGCTACAGCAATGTTCAGCTGTGCTAACTGCGTGTGCCTAATGTCTGTCTGCTTGGCATGTGAGTTTAGAGCCAAACAGATGTGTGTTTGTGTGTGTGTGTCACTGTGATTGACAGCTCCTAGCCAGCAGCTTCATAATAAACAGAACATGGTTTAATTTACTCCTCAAGGCAGAGTAGTGCTGCTCGCTTTGCTGTCTATTCATAAGCAGGCACACACGCATCCTAGTATGGCACACTGCAAAATACTACAGCCTCAACAGGTTACTTAATGTTTGCTGTACAAAACTATGGTTCATCCAAGGGCCAAACCATCTGGGGGATGTGATCTTTCTAGGGTCATCCTTAGGCTCTTTCTTCTCAAGGTGCTGTTTTATTTGTGGTAAAAGGAGGGTCGAGGACAGCAAAAACTAAACTGAAACAAACCAGAAGCAAAGGCAAGGAAACACACTAGGAAAACCTAAAAAGAAAACCAGGCAGGGGAAACAGACACAAATCACAGGTGTGGTTTGCAGATTAACTGACAAAAGAAAAAGGGCTAAACACATGGTCTAAATGCATGAGGAGAGGGTGACAAGACACAGGTGGAGACAATGTGGACCGGGGCAGGCAATCACAATGGAGGAAACACGCAACAAAACTGGATTACAAAAATAAAACAGTCAAGTAACAGGGAAACTAAGCCACTAAACAGGAGTAAACAAACACAAGCAGAAAGAAAATATAACGGAAGCAAGAGAAGATATTGAAAAAAAAAACCACAAGAAAGGAAGTCTGAAAAACTATGGATTATGTCACTTTCTATGCTATAGGATAGATAGAAGGCTGAACCCAACACCCTGTGAAGAAAACTCATTGGTTGTTATGCACAGATCATGACTGTAGGTGAGGATATGAATGTATTGATGGACTAACTGATAAATACGGAGCTTTGCCTAAACACTTCAGTCAAGTTTAGTGGCTGCAAAACTGCTGTCAACTTGCAGATGACCTTATAAACACCCTCCCCTCAATTATGAACAAAATGTTTAAAAAAAAGCTCCACCTGGAGGGGACATGATGTCATTGGAGACTAAAGTTGCATTTGGTTCTTAACAGAAAAGGGGTCAGTTTGGCTTTAAAACTCTTGTGTATAAAACACAATTCTCACAGGTTAAACACTCACACAGTTAATGTGAGGTGGCCCAGTCCACTCGGGTGCCACGGCTGTCTGAAATCTGTACACGGTAGGATGCTTACTTAGAGAGGCCCGTCGTCACGGCTACACCAATGACACGGCTAGATGTGGGTGAGCTTTCTGGGTGGCGGCTCTCATTCAGCCAATCAAGGCAAACAGGCCATGCTCTATTTAATGATTATCCCAGCATCTGTCCCCCTCTCTCTCCCATCTCTCATCTCTGTGTGAAAGCCGGCAAACACATGAGCGAAAACACTCGCAGGAGCTCAGTGAGTCCCATTCCAGCCAAGCAGCTAGAACCGGGCTCTCATCGAGTAATCGAGAGAATTTAATCAAATCTAGTAATGCTCGTGTGAATTATGAACAGGCTCTGTGCCCGTTATTCATTATATAGTTAGCAAAGAAGTAGTTAATAGAGGATGTGATTGTAGCAGCAGCAATTAATGCCAGTCCAATAAAATACATGATTACCACATTTGGAGTGTAATCTCAGTTGTTATCCATGTGTAGAAAAGAAAGGCAATCCAAAGACAGCCTTTATCCTGTTTCCATTCTGTGTACTACAATCAGAGTGTGGTAATAAGGTTTACATTGTGCCACAGTCTTGTTGCAGCTTGGCAAGGAGTATGGATTTCATTTCCTGCATTTGTTTAGTGGAGAAGATCCCATCTTCTTCTGCACTTTGAGGCAACGGCTTTGTTTTTGCTTGGTTACCTGGATATTGTGTATTGTGTTATCGTTCAGTTGGTACTCAAACAGTGAAATTATGCTGTAATGGATTGCACAGACGTTTATGAATATGCTTGGATGCTTGCCACTGCTCTCTCTCTATCTCCTCTGCATTAAGGATGCAAGTGATCGATAAACACACTGTTTTCCTCAGCTGTAAATCAAGCGAATGCTCTGAGACTCCCTGCAGGCCTGGACGCAGAAAAAGACAGGCAACAAGGAGCACAGGGCTGATGAATAAAACGATAAACGGCAGAGAGGAGCCAGAGGTGCTAAAAGGGAGGGAGGTAGAAACAGAGAAGACACACTGAGAAAGAAAGGCTAATATTCTTGATTTATCAGCCCAGCAGCCGTTGAGATGAATGAGAAGAAGAAAGCTGTCTGGCTGCTTATTGCAGCCTGCAGGATGAATGCTCACTGTTACACTGTTTGTCTTTGGTTGGGTAAAAAATGAAGTGCAACATCAATAAAAATGTTAATCAGAAAAAAAAGGAAAAAAGAAACATTGTTTTCATTTTCAATTTATGGAACCACTTGATAGAAGGGAGAAAACAATCTGGACATCAATCAACCAAATCTATTTCTTTTTGTTGGGATTAATTTGCAAGTCATATCATGACTGGGACTCCACAATACCTCCACATTTGTGCCTCGCACAAGCATTTACAGTGCAAAAACTGTTTTTTCACATTGAAGTGCAAATCAAGTTCTTATTATGCGGATTTTGTGAGAAAGCTTGAATTTTCAGCTGCTACTGGCTGACTGGCAGCGATCAGCAACACTTCCCCATCATTTCATGGTTACTCTGCGTAATGAGGCAGTAAAATATCACTGATTGCAAGACTGAGCACTTGATTCAATTGAATATTTGTGTTTATAAATAGTGTGATCACAAAGCTTACATACGTATTTCTTTGCCTCCAGGTGATACCGGTACAGCCCTGTCACGCCCACAGCGCCCCCTTTCGGCCCGGACGGCCCACCACGCCCCGGCGCCTATGAAAGGGTACCATGTCAGCCGTAGCATGTCTCAGCATTCCTCCGGTGGTGGCGGAGGAGGCCCCTGCCACTGCACCCCTGAGGACTGTGACGGCCCGGGCAGAGATTACTACCAGGGTCACGGAGATGGCCACTACTATCCTTCGGGAGGGCCAGCTGAAGCTCTGGCGCTGGAAAGACACCACTCCCACTCTCACTCACACTCCCACAGTCACTCCGGAGGGGGAACCTTTCCCCGTTCCCACCCCAGCCAGCACCCACCCCTCCAGTCATTTGACTCTTGTGAAGAGTGTGTCTCCTCAGGCCATGGAGGAAAGATGCATCGCATCCCCCCAAACTTGATGGATCAGTTTGAGAAGCAGGTGCCCTTCCACCCTGATGGCTTCCACACACTGCAGTACCAGCGCAGTGCTAGTGGTGGTGCTGAGCAACGCAGCGAGAGCCCATCCCGCATTCGCCACCTGGTCAACTCTGTGCAGCGCCTCTTTGCCAAGTCTCATTCCCTGGAGGCACCAACCAAAAGGGAGTACAACGGCACGAGGGGAGGTGGGGACTACCGCGGGGAGAGAGGAGGAGGCCACAGGAGCGGAGGAGAGGAGAGCCAGTACTCAGGCCATCAGTCTCGTTCTACCAGGAGGAATAAGTCTCGAGAGCGTAGCAAGAGTGGAGACTCGAGGCATGAGTCAGGCAGACGCCATCGCAGCAGAACAGCAGGCTGGTGGAGCTCCGATGACAACCTGGACAGTGACAGCAGCTTCCTGGTCAGCGGGGGTAGACGGGGTTATCCCAGTGGACACGAGAGCCTGGATGCCGCTATTCAAGAACTCACCATGAAGAGGCCAAAGGAGCGAAGTGGTGGGCCTGGGTCTGGGGAGTGTCTGGCCTGTACCACAATGGCTCTGGCTGGAAATGAAGAAAGAGGGCACCATGGACACCATGGGCATCATGGGCACTCCCTAAAGAGAAGCACCTGGTCAGCCATGACCGTGAGTCAGGCCAGAGAGGTGTATCCTTCCACAAGGGGAGGAGGCTATGACAAAGCCCTGGTGCCCATTGAAAGCAAGATGAAGGAGAGGACCTTCCATTACCTGCAGGTGTGTGTATGCCTGCATATCAACAGATGTGCACTGTACATTTAAAAAGCATAGGTGACTTATTTTTCTTGGTGCTTCGCAGAAGTACTATTAAACAACATAATACTACAGTGCCCGGTGGATTTTGAAGATTAGGTTAGAGATATTCAAATCTACCCATTACCTGTCTTTCCAAAAGTCCAAGTCAGTCTTTCACTTACATACATCATACACAATCTTAAATACAATGCATTTAATTTACCTAGTGCCCAATCCCTGATTTTGTGTACAAACATGTTAAAATGAAAAAGCTAATGGTTGTTTCAGTGTATCTAAAAAGGCAGCTGAGCAGAGGGCTCTCACACACAAGATACACTTACAAACCTCCAGCTGTGTTGAGGTAGTCCTGCCATGCAGGCTGTGTTTCTACGGAAACAGCAGGTAGCCGCAGGAGTCCCTGGTGTTTTTCCAACTCTCATCCTTTTAGACACAGCTGAGGTCTGCTGATAGAAGAGACAAACAGAGCAGGGTCATGTGTTTTCAAAGGACAAAAAAAACCCCACAAAATTTGCCTCTGTGCTTTGGGCTAACATCACATTTACACCTCAGAACACAAGGCGAACTTCCTTGCTGCAGCTCTTTTCATATCCCTAGGTGTCACCAGCAGTTTTGGAAGGGAAACAGTGAATTTTGTGAGCAGAGCTAAAGAGCAGGCACCTTCCCTTAGCTTTATCACAAGGCTAGACCTCAGGACAAATAGCAGCAGTGAAGCCACAACTCCAAGCATGCTTTTGGTTCATTTTCACAACTCTCATAGTGCTTGTGGCCAGAGCAGGTAGCTTTTCACATTGAAACGGTTATAAAAAGTAAATGCTAGCTACTGTCCAACAAAAAAGCGAGATATTTGTCCACCCACACTTGATGTCAGCTACCTCATTAAGGCATTTGAATAAACCACTTCATTCATGATTATTCCTGTTAATAAGTAAGAGCACAGATGAATAAAGGCTGCTGTATCTTTTACAACAAAAAGGACATATAATTAAATATACGCTCTCTCTGACAAGTCCACACTGGGCTGCCACTCAAGTTTCCTGCAAACAACACAAGCAAAAATGAGTGAATCTTCACAAGTCTAGATTACAGTGAGCCGAGGCAAAAGGACATGTGCAAGGTTTTGTCCCACAGTGCCAACGCCAATCACAATGTGTGGCATCAGAACCTGCCACTCTCCATTTCTTAAGCCTCTCCATTCCCTTGGCCTGTTTGCCATAGATAAGAAATGATAAAAAAAGAGGATGTGGAGGAAAAGTGAAATGAAGACAAGCAAGGGGGAGAGAGAGACAAAGATTGAGGAGTGAGAAGAGTAAGGTAGAGGGATGCAGAGATAGGAAAGCAAGCTCAGGGATAGAAAAGAGATAAAGGTGGTGATGGTAGCCAAGGGGCAAAGTGAGGAGAGGAGTGAAAGAGCCGGATGAGGAAATGAGAGAGATAGTGAAAGGCCAGGGGGATCGGCAGATTAGGCTGAATCATCTTTTAAGTGATGACCTTAAAAACACACTCTCAGCTGGATGCCAAACCCCGGGGCCTTGACTCTGTGTGTGTGTGTGTGTGTGTGTCACTGTGTGTAGGTGTTCTCATTTGGTCACATGCTTGTATACGACCACACACCCTTACAGCATTTGCAGAAACTGGGAGACTGAGAGGGCCTTCAGCACAAGCTGCTGCTGTTACTTACTGTAGAATGGTGTAAACCTTTCATCATACTGAAAAAGAAGTGAGATCAGATGACTGACACAGGCATAAATTTCGTGTCGAACTGAGTGGTTCTCTACAATACTAGAGTTCCATGCACAAGGTTAATACGTGAATTTGTTCGTTATGATGCCAGTTCAAGCTGCACTTGTCAATATGTGAATGAGATCACACATAATCCAGATATAATTATCAGTTTCCATCAAAGCTTTTTAGCCGCTCATAGACCATTGTTTGTGCTAATTTTTGGAAATAATATTTCAACTGTCTTGTAAAGCTAACTCTAGTCACCCTCAACACTTCCATATATGTCCATAGTTCAGCCAGTTGATAGGAGCTAATGAGAGTGGCCAAAAACCATCTTTTCTCAATTTTACAATCCTGCATGTGGTTATATCTTGGGTTATTTTCCTGCTGAAAAAGTCCAACATAACAAAAACCACAAAAAGGATTCTGACAAAATTCTAGAGCCACAGTGTGAACTTGTTGTTGTGATGCTTAATTTTATTGTTTATTGTCTTCCTCTTTAGATTGTTGTCTGTGTTTCTGTGTGTGTGTGTGTGTGTGTGTCTGTTCATCTGTCCTCCGGCCCTCTTTTCATTTTTGTCACCTCTCCCACATTCTGTCTGCCATCCTCTCTGCTCATATACCTGCCTTCCTGTGTATCTGTTTATTTGGTCTCTCCGTCTCTCAGCTTCTAGCTTACACTGTTTTCCTTCTCTGTGTCAGTGTTTCTCCAGCTGTCAGAGTTTCTCTCTTTCTGTAAGTCCCTTTGTCCCGTTCTCTCTTTCTCTAGCATTGCCTCCCATGTATGCATCTGTGCATGTGTGAGTGTGTTTGTGAAGGTGCTCTCATCATGTGCATGAGCATGATTGAGCCATGTGGTGTGTTTGCTTTACACCCTTACACTGTGTGCACGTGTGCCAGAATTGTATGTCTGAATCACTGTCCTTCTGTTGGAGGTGTGAAATATTTTTCAATGATGAAATATATTTCTGTTTTGAGACTTTAATAACAGATATTGGGAGGAAACTGCCAACAGTGCAGTGAAAACATCTTCAATATCTTAATACTGATTACGTCCCTTAACACTTGGTGTAGAAGAGGAATGCTTACTTAAAAATGTTAACACATCTTAACCCATTCATAGACAATCCTACTAAAAGTTTGACCATGTGTCCACATGGTTGCTATACTTCTACTCACCACCTATATTTTCAGATCAATCTAAATTTATTATGTTTATTTTTGAATTTGTGATTGCCTGGTTAATTGTGAATGTGTCTTAGGTCCCTTCAGAAGACTGGGGAGGATATGGCGGTGGAACAGACGGCGGAGGGGAGATCCCATGCCGTCGGATGCGGAGTGGCAGTTACATCAAGGCCATGGGTGATGATGACAGCGCAGACTCAGACACTAGCCCCAAAGCTTCACCTAAGTCCACCCTGATCGCACAGAGGGATGCCTTCAGGCGATCAATCAGCATGGATCAAAGGTCCAGTGCCACAAAATTTGTACTTATCTGGTTTATATTTACAATACAATATGTTCCTCTAAGCTACAATATGACACAGCATGACTCATAAAATTCACAATTTAGTTTAGAATATTTGCGTACAAAAATTATAGTAAGCATAAAAGGATTTTTGCATGATGCTAGTTTACTGTTGCTCTGAAATATGCTTTTATTTTTGGCTACAGGTCCAGCACCTTTGATTTTACTGCTAAGGTCTAAACAACAAACGGGTAAAATTAGTATTACAGTATGTTGCAAATTCAGTCTGGTTAATATGTTTAAAATGTATTTTGCAAAGATTTTATCACGTGAGCACAGAGCACAGTTCAATGTCTATTGTCGATGTTTCTATATTGATCCATAGTCATATATTCAAGATGGTTTTAAATGAAATGAGCCAATTATAGTTCTAATTTGATGTTTTGCATTTCCCCCCCATTTGGCATGTTAATGCAGCATCAACATGAGACTGAATTTGAGTTGACCAAATGTTAAAAAATGTTCTTAATAATATAAAAACAAATGGTAAGTATTTTACAGCCACAACTCAACACCATGCAGCCAAGCATAATGCTCTTTATCTTTATTCCAGGTACTCATGCAAGCAGTGTACAGACTCCTACCCTAACAGCCGAACCACACCGAAAACCCACACCCGCTCCCGTAGTTACACCCGCTCTTTGACCAGCTCCCAGGTAACAGATATATGGAAATTACAGATGTGAAACGTAAAGTAATGACTATCATCCTCTCCAGTTTCATCTATCACCTTCCCTCTTGTCCTCCAGCTGGGAGACACATTGAACCGCCAGTTTGAGGCCGTGTGTGACACTATGTTTGGGGAGGTGGAATCCCAAGCCGTTGAGGCTCTGGATCTTCCAGGTGTGTTCCGCACTCGTAGCCACAGCTATGTACGCGCCATCCAGGCTGGATGTTCCCAGGACGACGACTGCCTTTCTGTCTTCTCCATGTCTGGCCCCCAGGGAAGCACCAAGGGTGGGGCCGGTGAGTTTTGGGGTTTAGGGTCTGGTGGGAGTGTTAAAAGGAATGTGTGGTTGCCTGTTATGTGGTGGCCACCTGGTGGAAGACGCAGTGGGCAAAGGAATTTTATGACAGCTTGTGCCTGTTCACCTTGACAAGAGCCAGTCTATGCATGCACACTCGTAAACTCTGCACTCTTTCTCTCTTTCAGCTGCATGAAATATATGTGCATCCGTTTTAATTTTTTTCTCTATTCTTCCACTCTCTAATGATCTCCACCGAAGCTCTCTCTGTTTGTGCATGTGTGCATGCTATAGGCATGCCGTGTTATTGTACATGCTCTTTGTTCTTTGTCTCTACCATCACACTCCTCTGTGTAATTGCAGGTTTCTCAGGCTCAGTAATAGGTACAGGAACACCTGTCTCCAGCTGCTTCTTGCGCACTTGTCTTTTGCTGTGTGTCTCTTCCTTGGGTGCTCTCATTTCTTTGTCTTTATTCTTGACAATGTTTGTTTTTTTCCAAGATAATTCTTTCCAATAATGCTTAGGCCTAATAAGCAGTGATTTCTGGTTGTGTGGCTGCTTGTACAGTGTTTGTACAGTAGAGCCACTTTAGTTGCTTGCAGGACTCTAATTTCTTAACAACCAGCAAATCCCTACTAAGATTTCCTAAAGCCTCTGTGAAGCGGTGCATCAACCGCAAACACACACGCACAGTGTACAAAGTCACACACCTACATACCTGTATATGCATAGGAGCTTATGGTTGGCACATTTTAACAGTGTCTATGCACAAGAAGCTGTGAGGAAAATCTGCACGTCTCCTTTTAATATTTCTCTCAGGATATTGCTTTATCGTCTTAAGAAGCAGAGTTAAGTTAGCTCAAGGGAAGAGGTTTTCTTTTCTCACTTTCTCTCACGTCTGTCTTTTCCACCACTTCGCTCCCTGCCTCACACTGAAATTCATATCAAAAAGCATTTTTTTAATAAAAAGAAATGCCGCTTTTGAGTTGCATTTATAAATCTTTCTGTCACATCTTGCATTAATATAATTTTTTTAAATGTTTTTTTCTGCTTCCTCTCCTCTCAATACTGATTCCTACTTTTTTACTAACTTTCCTATCACTATCATTTTCCTGTCAGTTTGTCCCTTTTGTAAGTATCCACTTATTACCCATTGTGCTCTTAACACCCCATTCTGCCTCTGTCTTCTTTTCCCCCTACTCTTCTGATGCTTCAGTCTTTCCTTATCGTAAAGGTGCTCCTCCCCCACTCCCACCTCGCATGTCAAAGTCTTCACTCTCAGTGCGAGCCCAAAGCAGCACAGAGTCCACCCAGGATGCCTACTTCCATAGCAGCGGAGGCTCTGGTCCTGGGCGCCCCAAGCAGCACAGCAACTCTGTGGACCTTGGTAGCTCTGACGGACCCTCGGGTCGCACCTCCAGAGGAGGCTACTACACAGCCAGTGGACCTGGACGTTCTCGACAGCACAGTAACTCTGCAGAGAGCCTAGATGGGGTCAGGGGTTCGAGGGAGCTCGTGCCCTACAGTGGGGGGCCAGGAGTTGGGGTGAGGGCCAAACACAGCAGCTCAGCTGACAGTCTGTTGGAGGGGCCACCAAGGCCAGCTAGGGAGAGGGACGGCAGGGTCGGTGGCAGCCTGGGAAAGTCGGTCTCTCTGCCTCAGAACAGCATAATTCTGAGTAAAGCAGGAGGGCAGGATGACGGACGTGGGGGCAGAAAGTGGAGGCCATCCATAGCCGTGCAGGTGAGAAAGCGCAGTGTTTTTTTATTCATGACAAACAATATCCAGTTTATTCAATATAAACTAAAAAGGCACAGTCAACAAATGGAAATTCAGCTTCAAGTCTAAGAGATAAAGAGTTTCAGAATACAATCCACTTATAAGTTATATGCTTCCTATCTGTGAGTTAGATGAGAAGACTGATGTGTGTCTGTTTTTGCTTCACTTAATAAAATGACAACAGGGAATGAGAGCTAGCTTGGCTCTGTAAACTGTAAGTTTACTATAAAACCATAAGCTTGTGTTTTAACTTGATTAGTACTACTGAACCAAACGGGCCTTTATCTCCACTAGGTCATTCATTCCCAGTTCAATTAAGGAGTACATGGTATTACATGATGCTATGAATGCTGGTTAGCATCCAAATTTCAGTAGATATCTCTGCAACACAATAAATAAAGTGCGTCAAATGTCAAAGCTGTTTTACACAGCTGCCTTTTTTGAGTTTTTGACTTTTCAACTGTATGTAACGTATATGTTACATCTACATGGCGATTCTTACACTACAGGTGGACAGCTCAGAGACTCTGTCAGACTCGGACGCAGAGGGCAAAGCACTTACAGAGGTCCACTCTATAGGAGTCCAAGTGGAAGATGACAAAAGGTAAAAAAAAGTTTAACTTGCAATGAAAGCAGTGAAAACTTGCCTAGGTATATTTTGCCTGGCATTTAGGTTACTTCATCATACATATAAACTTGCAAATTAAGATGCGTGTTTGTTTATTAGATGATTTATCTTTGTCCCCAAAATACGCAGCTTCATCAAGAACTTTTGGTGTCTGTACAGTAATTTATGTGAATAATTTTAATTTATGATTTGAAAGCCTTCATCTTCTTGGCGCCCGACAGTGCAGCCACCTATGGTTGATTTCTAGGCTAGATCCTATTATTTCATTTAACATTTCATCAGACATCACAGCTTGAACTCTGTAACACTCTGTTCAAAGAATGTCTTGTTTTTTCGCCATCAGGGAGTGTAACCATGACTACTGCAAATCATACACTCAACATGACTTTCACACGTGTCTCAGCCCTTCTCCTAATTATATCCAGCATTGCTTACGGGTCAGATTTGCATGCATGCATGGCAGGCAGGCATTTACAGCATCACACACTCCCAAACCTTGAGCAGTGTGTGATCATCCACCTGTTAACGATGTCCCCCACCTCCTGCAATCAGCAAGGATAACAGTGTGACATCAGAGGGTGGAAGAGAACAGGAGGCCAGTAATGGAAATCTGAGTCACACCTCACAGCTCATCACACAGCAAAGAAGGATGTGGGGAGGTGGGGGTATAAACTTGTAATAAGAGTAAACATTCATCACTGAGCCCACTGACATGACATTTGCACACACTGGTGCGTCATATGCCAGAGGATTTAGCTGGACGTATCACAAGCAGTGAGTAGTAGTGACTGCAGTGACAGCACGAATAGGAATGTGCAATCATAAAAATAAAAAAAAAATTGAGATGGGCTTGTGCATGCGATATGTGACTGGATTGCTCAGGGCCATTGTGACTCCCTGTCTTGCAGACGGGCTCGTTTCAAGCGCTCAAACAGCGTGACGGCGAGCGTGCAGGCCGACCTGGACCCTGAGGGTTTTCCAGGGCTCAGCATCGCTGTGCCAACACAGGACAAGAGTCTGCAGTTTGGCTGCTCTTTTCAAAGGCACTCATCGGAGCCCGAGTCTGCAAGCCAGTACACAGAGTGCCACCGCACTGTCCACACACAGGGACAGTGGGCATATAGAGAGGTATGTCATCGTTATTATTACACAATACTACCAGAGACAGCTAAAGGCATTTAGAGGCTGGTTTTCACTAAACTTGCTGGCTTAATTCTATTATACTATGAAAAAAACCCATGATTATGGCACCAGTGCTACACCACACAGATGTATTGTAAATGATCAGCAAGATCAGTTGGTGGATAGATGGATGGTACAAATACATCAGAAGTTTTCTCTTCTGACATTCTAGGACTTTATCCAGAGTGGCTACACTACTGAGACCTGCCAAGCAGACTCACGGCTGCACCAGCACACGCACTTGCCTCCACGTTCCCACTCTCCTCTGCCCATCACCTCCGAGCGAGCCTGGGCAGGCACACCATCCTTAGAGGGGCCCAGGAGCCTGCCCGACTCAGGCCGAGCTTCACCCTGCATGAGGGATGGAGAGTTCTTCTTACGCCTACTGCAGACTGAGGTGGAGAGGATGGAGGGCTGGTGCCAGAACATGGAGAGAGAGGCAGAAGAAAATGAACTTCCAGAGGAAAGTGAGTAAGAAGATCGAAGATGACCTTTGAGTGATCTTAGAATTTCTAAAACTGCTCATTTCCAATTTTGCTTGTAGTTCTTGAGCTGATTCGAAATGCAGTCGGCAGTGCCCAGATGCTCATGTCCCAGAAAGTCCAGCAGTTCTTCCGCCTCTGCCAGCAAAGTGTGGTGAGCATGTGTGATTGCATGTGATGACAACACACATTACACATGGAGCATAGTTTTACTGAGATTCTGGCTGTGGCACAAAACAGCTGCAAACACTCCACTGGAGAAATTGATCTCATGTCATTGATCTCTCCCACCCAGGACCCATCAGCCTACCCCCAGCCCACATCTCAGGACCTGGCAGGCTTCTGGGACCTGCTCCAGCTCAACATAGAGGATGTGAGGGTGAAGTTCCAGGACCTGCAAAGGATCAAGGACTCTGGCTGGAGGCTCCCACCAGAAAAGAAGGTGAGAGACCAAGGGGTTCAAACAACCCTGGTTTCTCTGCAGCACTCTTCTAGAGCTAAGATGGCAGTGTGCAGAAGAGTAGCACAGATGGTTGTTCCGTCCAAGCCTTTGCAGTCTGTGAAAATACACAACAGCAAAAGGAACTAGGAAGCCCACAAGACTGGAGTCAAGTGTTTGTAATTTTTTTTTGCACTTAATGCAGTGAATCAGGAAAAAGGAAAATACTTGTGTGTATAGACGTTAGACGGTCTCAATTATCGACATGATTCCCAACAACAAACTTAACACTTATTTGTCTTTTCTTCTTTTTTCTATTTGTTACCTTTGTTTACATTTTTCCCATTTCATTTCCTTGTACATCTCCCAATGCCAATGCATGCTGGGATGTTTTGGATTTTTTCATTTTGCACTTATTCTCATTCTCTTTGTACCCCCAACCTCTCCACTTTTTATGCATGGGTTCCCTTTTGTTTACAACCATTTTTCCCCCACCACCCAACATGATAAATCCACTGTCCATTTTCGTCTTAACGTCTCACCATCATTGGGCCAGGAGGACAAGAAGCTTCCTCCCCCCTTACCAAAGAAGCCAGCAGGTGGGGTGAGCGGCAGTCTCCGGGCAGATAGCATTGGTGATGCTGGAGTTGGAGGAGGTGGAGCAGGGAGCCTGGTGGTGCCTCGTGTGGGAGGGCACACCCTACCAATCAGGGAGAAGTCCCTGGATCTGGGGGACCGTCAGAGGACAGAAGCAAGGAGAAGGCTGTTGCAGACCAAGCGTACTGCCTCCTTCAGGCAGAACTCAGCCACAGAGAGTGCTGATAGCATCGAGATCTACATCCCCGAAGCGCAGACTCGACTGTGAACACGAGGCTGAGGTGTCTCCCTTCCACCTCCTCTCTTAGCGTGCACCATTCTCAGTCTCTCTGAACCAAGCTTTGGATCCTCTGGCTGTTTATTTGCTACTCCCCTCCGCATTATCGTACTCATCGTACTCAAAAAAGCAATGACAGCCATTTTAGTGTCTTGAAATTTCACTGACAAAGAGGCCTCGACCTGAACTGGTAGCTAGCAGCTGAGTTGCAGACATTTTTAAGTCTATATTATAAAGATTTTTGGCCTACAACAAACAAGAAATAGTCCACTTTTTTGAGAGCAGGTTCACGCAGTAGTAGCATGCCTGTGCGTGTTCACCTAGCACATCTCCATCACTGAAAATAAAGGGCTTATAACAGGCACAAGACCTCTGACAGAATCTCCTGTGTGGATACCATTTGCAGCAGTCAGCTCCCTATTTGTGGGGGTCCTGAAACATGACTAAGTCACTTCCATACTCTTCACTGATGCTACCATTAAACATGGATGGATTCCTCAGCCTCAGTTTAATTGCCCTTAAAGTCAGATTGTTGGCGAACCCCAAAGAACATCCTCCAACTAATCAGCCAACTAAAGCTGGCACCTTACACCCAGGTGTCATATGTCCACGCAGTCAAATAATATAAAACTATTTTTACATATTTCCTTCCTCACGTCTCTGTGTCTACCGTTGGCATTCAGCAGTGAGGCTGTTTGAATGAGCAAGTGCTATTTGTACATAGAGGGCACACTCATGTTTGCCAAAAGGAGCTCTTTGCAGTGTAGCATCACAGCCTTGATAGCATCACTAAGACAAAACACAAACAAAAAATATAGCCAATTGTTTCTTACATAGTCTCTCTGAAGTGTTCAGGGGATGGGTTTCTGGGAGTTTTTAGGGAAATTATATTCTAGGAGGTTTTTCCAGGACTTCACTGAGGAAGCCCCCCTTTACACTGTGAGACTATAACACCACCAAGTGGTCAAATGAGGACCCAAACTAACTCTAACAGTGGTCTGTTGAGAGTTGTATCCACCTCAGTCAGAAATTAACAGGCAGTCTGACAAAGCAGCCATGAAAGAAGATCTTTATTACTTTATTTCACTTCTTTCCCTTGACATGCGGTGTTTTTTAACTTCTCTTGAAATATTATGTGAGCGGATTTCCCCATGATTTTTTCCCCTCCTAAGTGAGGCACATGATCACAAGATCATAGGAGATCTGCCCAAAGTCTTCATCAGCATCTAATCACTTAACTTAAAGTCCTTCCAGTTTCACACAGCACTGATTAAAAGGAATGAAAAGGAGTCACTTTTAACAAGCTGTTATTTATGCTGAAATGAAGTTACACTTAAATTTAATATGCGATATATGTTCTTTTACCTTTATTGACACCCTGAAATCATATTATCTGTTTTTTTCATTCTAAAAATAGTAGCATGATTTTGATTTTGAAAGGGTCTAATTAATTTAATTTACAAATTAACATCAGAGCAGATATTTGTAATTTATGTATTTTGTATGGATATTGCTCAAAGGCTTACGTGTAAATGCACTGAAATATGAGGCCAGTGATTACTAAAATCCAAATCTGCCATTTTGAAGTAGGACAAAACAGAAGTCTTTAAGCATGACCTGTTTATTTTTTCTTTTCTAACATTTAGATGGAACATGTTGGCAAAATGGGATATTTTAAGGGGAGATGTATATTTTATAATATAATCTACATTTCTAGATGAGTAGAGATTATTGAGTACAGTATATGTACAAAGAAACATATATCAAATGTGAAATACTACAGTATTATTATCATAGATTATAGCATTGTGTGAGCTGTGTGGCATATCCAGACTCAGTACATGTGAAATTTCAAACAAGTACTCTTATCTTCAGTTTGTGAGTCAGGTTCACAGGGTATAACTGGCAAGAGTGTTAATTGCCAAGTATGATCCTCCTTAGGCCTACTATCTGTCCGTGGTTCTAACAACATATACTGCTGTATACCCCCCCTTCCCTGTATTTCCTCTTTAGAACCAACTACATGTGCCTAACCAGCTATATGTGGAGGTTTCCTTTGAACACAGTTTACAGTATATATCTATATAGAAAGATATGTAAATAGAAAAGTATCAATCTGCAGAGAATATTGTTACAGAAAATGTTTTTTATTGTTCTCACATGGCATCCTTTATCTCCCTCACCATTCACTTGCAACACACATATGGCACATTTTGTTGTTATTAACACTGCATGTTTTACGACTGCCTCCTTTAAAAAAATTTAGCTCATTTTTGACTGATAAAAGGAAAGCAAATTTTGTAGCCTACAAGCCTTTTTGGTTGCTTGGTTTGTTTTTGTTTTTTTGGAGATTGATAGAATTTTACAATGTAGAACCACCTCTTTGTACAAAGATTATATCAGAGGATGATGCTACTGGTATTCTGGAAACAGAAATCAATGTTTTCAGATCAATTGAACAACCTCCATGTCAAAAAGAAGCTGCCCCAGCAATTAAAGCAGAGGGCACACACCATGTTTAATTCATTTGCAGCATCATGGGTTGCAGCACAGCCTTTTGTCCCATAGTCCTTTCTCCAACTTGACAACATCTCAGTGGTGTTTGACGCTGACCTCGTCAATCAAAGCACAAAGACCTGCTTTAATACTGTTACTCCACTGTGAAGGACTCTTGACTCCACCCTCACAATCCTCAAACCTACAAGCGGAGGGATGGAAAGGTCTTTCTATTACGAGTCGGCCTTGAGGGACACCAGGAATCGAAGAGGCTTTGCTGGATATTTATCCGCAGTAGCAACTACTACTTTTTCAGTTTCCTTTGGCTGACTTTCTCCTTTATACTTTTCTTTTGTATCACAAGTTGAGGTGTTAGCCAGCCACCTTGCCTTGAGACAGGTCCATTGCAAACACACTTTTTGGTGGTTGTGAATTTTCATGTTTTTTTTTTTCTTTCCAGTATCCATTGTTCTGTATCTGCACAAGTATAAACCCAGCACCTGGGTGTGTAGTTGTACAAACTTGATCTGACTACTATACAAACCCTTTCACCTCTTGCTATAAGTGCAAAAACCCCACATGGACAGCCAGACAGACAAGCCAACTATGAGTACCTCAGTTTCTAGCAGCAGTGTCTCCAACCCCGATCCAAACCTCTGTCCTCAGGGGATACTCTACAACTCACACAACAGACAGACCCTGACAGGTACAGGGCCAGATCCGTCCTGCAGGAATGTTGTCCATACTCTTTGACAGAGAGATGGAGAAATCAATTGTTGTTCGAGCCCCCATTTTTTTGATGCAGGTGGTTAAAGCAACAGCTCAATTGTAGCCGATGTGTGTGTATGTGTGTGTGTGTGTGTGTGTGTGTGCGTGCTGCATATGGTTTATCTGCAACAAACTGGAATCATGTAGTAGGTGTAGCAGATTGGAGTTTTAATTTGACATTTCTGTGAGGCAGAGCTGCTCTGGAAGCTGAAGTTATAAATCAACAAATTACACCTGAGTAGAACAAGTTAAGCATCTATATTGCTCTGAGCCTGTGCTTGTCTTGTTCCATTATTTCCAGCAATAAATGGAACTGATATACTGTTACTGTGTCACTGAGCCACAATCAAAAATGCAGCACTCTAAACTCCCATTTGTTTGACTTCAGGGCTCTAGAAGAACTTTTTGCAATGGTGCACCAGCACAAAAGTTAGGTGCACTGCATCAAACACCGCAGTTTACTGTCCATATATTTTCATAGGGCCGTAGCCAGAGTTTTAGAAATATTGAGGTCCATAAATTGACCTCCATTACAGGAAATATGAATGGGCTAAAATAATCACATATCATCCTAAAGCAAATGTGGACCACGTTTAATGAACACAATTAAAATAAAAACATATAAAATGTACTCATAGTACTTATACAAATTATAGGCAAACTATGGGCAGAATGTCAATAAGTCTGCATGTCAGAATGAAGATTTGGAGTTAATACAGCATTCTTTATTTCCCTGTTTGCTTTCTCTCTCTGTATTTTCTGGCTGTTGCTCCTCACTTATCTCATCTGCCAATGTGTTTTAAAAAATTATTAAAATTATATAAACCTTTATTTAATATTTGTGATTGAGATTTATATTTTGTTTTCTTCGACACAACATGTTTCATATATATAGTATTCTCTTCTCTCATCTTCCTCGCCTTCTCTTCACTATCTCTGATTGGTTTAGCCACAATATGGGCTGTTATTGAACCACTGGGAGACTTTAAGAGTCGCAGAGAATTTTTTTTTCCTCTCAAATGGCTGGTTGCACTCTAGAGCCCTGGACTTGACTCCATTAATTACATCATCTCCTTGCACCCTCTTCTTTTACAGTGGTTTAATTGCACCTAATTGCATCTGGATTTTCATGGCAAGAAATTCATCTAAAATTGAAGCGTAAATACGCTGGAATACATACATTTAGTTTTTATATGAATTGCCAGGAAAATAATTACTAACAGTATGAATGGATATTGCTGAAAGGCACCATATCATGCACAGTGTGAATTAATTATCACTGTAAGAATTAACTTTTAAGTACTTTGACCAAACTTTTTTTATATATTCTCCTCTGAGGCTTCCTTTACAGCTCAAACACAAGCAGATGTTTAACTGAAACTCCAATGTGCCTTTAGCACTGAGGTAATTTGTGTGTGTGTGTGTGGTGGGGGTGGGGTAGTGCTGCTTTACAGTACAAACACAGCTAACCATGCGGATCAGAGACAACTGAGCAATTACTGTGTAATTAATGAAGAAAAATGAAACCCTGCCACCATCACGTTTACAAAACTGTAAATACCTGTTACCAATGGACATTGCTCTTCTCAATATTACATATATTGTTATTACAATATGATTATTATTAGTATGATTATTGTCATTAAAAGGATTCATTATTGCCATCACTTTCATTATTATAAATGGTGTTGTTGATTATAGTTATGGGTAAACAATGTTCAGTATTCAAGGGCAAGTCTTGTGTACAATGATGAAAAAACACATAGTTTAATCAATAATGAAAGGTTCAATAAATCGCTGCTACTAAGGAGATGGAGTAGAGGAAAAGTAATCTGACTCTAACTCTGGGAAAACATTTTTCTCTGGGATCAATGATGGACACTCCCACAAAGAGTGAGAGATCACCAAAAGAGGATAGTATGAACAGATGGAGTGAATGAAAGATCCTTCTGTGTGCTTTTATTCCACTCTGAACTTTTAGTGCTGCCAGAGGAGGAAAATCAACATGGACATCGAACTGATACAGATGCTCCACTCTATGTGATCTTCCCTCTAATGTAGCAAAAACAAAACAGCCCCTCCTTCTGTACTCTCTTCCTCTCTTTCACTTCTTTGTACTTCTCACCATGATTTTTAATCAGACGGGTTTATTAGAGCAAGATTTTCTGTCTCTAAGCTCAGCTTTATTCTTCGTTTCCTTTCTTTCTTTTTTTTACATATTTGATTCAGTGCCAACACAGCATTCAAACATTAAATGCTTTTTTCCCTCTTATAAACAGACTGGACCATATAGCAATAGAGATGCCATTAGATATGAACTTTCATGATGCCACTACTGGAAACACAAGATGCATGAGGTACACAATGGTGAGGTGGATGCAGTGTGTGTATCATGCTGGACAACACATCAGAGGTTGTTGCACAGTGTAAATCATGATTTTGTTTGTTGTGCTGTGGTCATCACTGCTTTGTACATACATAATTTATTTATTGATCTCGTAGGTTTTATGGATCTAGATGTGTCAAAAGGAGCACGTCTGATAGCGCTGAAGCCCAGAGAGATGGCACACTGTGACGTGGTTTACCCCAACACAGAATGTAACACTGTCAACATTTTCTAATGGCTAATATTATTACTATTAATATGATTATTATAAAGCTATTTTAGCGAGTTAAAAGATGGGGGCTGCGTCTCATTTGTCTTTGTTCTGTGCTCTCTCTTTTACATAACAACAATACTAATCAATTCATTTCAGTTCCCAGAAAAAAAAAACACCTGAGGTCAATGTAATCTGTTTTTCAATTTAGTGGAAACATTCATTTCAAGCAGAGTAGTTTACACACACTTAAAAATCCTCATTACAATCAGCTCAGCTGTGCTCAGGTGTATGTGGGGCCTACTTCACAACAACTTAGCAGTTTGCATACTAGCTAACTTCATATAGACGTCACGTACTATACATGGTTAGAAAGCTTAGATTCTCCACAATCCAACCAGTGAGTTCATTTTATGTACACAATGAGCGCCAAAGCATAATTAACTAAATTTTACCAGCATGCTACATCATAAAGAAGAAAACGCAAAGGTGCTTCCTTACCTTTTAAGTGGTCTTTAAGTCCAACAACATATCCAGTCGAAGATGACTCATATTCCTGTTTGTTCGAACGACTCCACTGATTAAAACCACCACATATATACCCATAAAAATAGTCTATATTGAGAAAATATGCATATGAAGTACTTTTTTCATCTTCTGCAAAAAAGAAGACCATTACTGTTGTCGGCGCCATTTTTTTTGTTTCTGCCGGTTGTTGCTCGTTTAATTTACTTTGCTTTCAAAAAAGAAATGTCCCCATACTTTACTGTATAGATTTAAAGCCAGGACAGCACTTTTAATATAACAAGCGCTTCCTGTATGGACGACCAACGCGTCTCCCCACCAGTGCTACTAACAGCTAGCCTCACATCACACACAACAACACAGGGGGCGCTAACTGGAGCTTCTTTTAGCGTCATCAGATTACGTGAGGACGTATTTCGCCGAAGAAGATGCTAAACGTCTGTGTCGTAAATTTGCCTAATGTTCAACACACAAAGATGTTTTTCATGCCAGTAAAGGCCACTGAATGCCATGTTTCGCTAATAATGCATTATAATGTGTGTGTTTTTTTGTTGACAACTATTTGAAGAGGACACTGTTGAGGGCCCTAAAATTAAAAGTATGTTCATGAGACATGCTGGATATGAACAGGAGCTGGAGTTCCTACCCCCATTCATGCTTAAACTTAGCCTGACACAAATAATGTTTTCCTCTAATACTACAGTAGCAAACACTAATAGAAAGTGTCCAGTTGACATTTAGTCACAAGTAGCATTGAGCTGAGGGAATGTGACCAGGTTAAGATCGTTGGTTATTGAAAAATAGTGGGGTAGGAGAGAAGACTTCCTGTGCCACTTTATGGAATTGCTGAAAATAATAATAATAATAATAATTTAATTATAGTCTCCTTGTAATATTGTTTCTATGCAAACACCCTATGAGATAAAGAGGCAAAGAAAAAGATGTGTTTTTATTTATGACAACAAAAAGACATGTCATGTTATGTTCCATTCCACCATTTTTAAGGAGCTCAGTAAAAAAATAGGAAAGTGCTTTGATCCACTTGGATAATAAATCATTTCTGAAACAGCAATTAGACAGCAGAGAGGCTGCCAGAAACAGCAGATTCCACTTTCATTTATGCAGTCATTAAAAAAAACAGACAGCACTGTAATCATTAAAGGAATCATTAAAGTGGCTGTTCCATTCTTTCATTTTGGCAAAGATACTAACCCGTCACACAACCCCTGTCCCTTTATTTGTAGTGCATGTAAGCTTCCCCATGATCCCACAACACAAATACGTAAAACCTGAGTTTACTCAATTTAAAATACAGCAATCGGCCTTTTAGAGTTGCACTTCTTATTGGACCCCCTCCAGTTTGAGCGTCCATGCCTGACCAGGAGTATAAGACAGCTCAGGCAGAAGGATAGTAAGGCCAGCACTGGGTTTGACTGGGGCCCAGGGTAAGGCCTCTGTGTTCCCCAACAAAGTCACCTAGACAACAAAGATCAGAGATTTTCTGACATGTCATACATAACATAGTAAATTGTCCATCCTATAGATTATACTGTGCAATTGTTTGTGCTTACATACTTTACCGAGACTGTACTTCAGCACTGTTTTATTGCCCTTACCCTAGTGGCAGCGGATGTTTTGGGTTCTAACAGCTGCACTGTGCCCTTTGGTGGCTTGGTGGTCATGATGGCATAGATGGCGGTCCCTTTAGATGTATACCTATATAAGCAGAAGTGCTTTATTAACACTGCACAGTCTGGCTACTAAAAATATCAAAAATAGTGATTCCAGTTTTTACCAGATTGGTATTGTGGTGTTTTCTGTCTGAACCCTCCAGGGTTTCGTGGTGTAGATGGCCTCTCCGTTGATATTTAGCCAAGCTCCAACACCCCTCAGCCTCTCCTCAAACACAGCAGGGATCATCCCATCGGGTGTGGGACCCACATTCAGGAGGTAGTTCCCCCCGAGGGCTACAGTACTGACTAGGTCCTGCAAAAGAAGAGACAGGAGAGAGGAGGCTGTTGGTAAAATTATAAACATTCTGGGAAATTTTAATCCAACATTTAATTATAAAATATCTAATCTGAATGTGCATCCTGACCTCAATGATGCTGGGCAGGTCCATAAGTTCTTTTATATGCATGTTTCGACGGTAACCCCAGGAAAAAGTGTCCACAGATGTGCATTTCTCCCACTTGTGCTTGGGTAGCTGGCCTGGGGTGTACTTGTCCTGACAATTGTAATAGCCGCCATGCTTACAGGAACAGCCAGCTCCCCAGCGGTCATTGGTCACGACTGTGTCCTAAAACAGGAGAGGTACAGTAAGGAGATAATTCATCATCTTACATTAATTATTAATTACTTACAGCAATCTGCACCATTCTTGCATATTGCCATATGACCTCTTACTTTAACAGGGCTGTCGTTGTAGAGCCAGGCCAGGAACTGGGTGGAGTTCCAGTAGGTGTCAGGTGCTTCCCAGTCTCCGTCAGACCAGATTACCTCAGGGCGGTATCTACCAGGCACCAGGAAGGACAAGGTACTCACGCTGTGCTCTTATGTAACCACACCAATGCACTGTATCTAACTAAAGTATGTGCAAGAGAAAAATATGTGAGCAGTACAGACCTTACAACCATGTTGTAAAGCTCTGGAAGTAGTTTATGCATCACAAACTCCTGTGATTTGAATCCATTCTTCTTGTCATTCAGGTAGAGAGGGTGGAACCACTCGTATAAAGAGTTGTATAGTCCATAGTGCAGTGACCTGAATGAGATTAAAGGATACACATATTCAGAATTTGTTATATGCTTACTGACATGACAGGTATCACTCAATTGCACCACTGTCTGCTTTCAAAAGAATCACCAGTTAACATTTTAAGAACCCACCTGTTGCGCACTGCCTCTCCCAGGTCTCCCACCAAGTCTCTGTGAGGTCCAGTATCAACAGAATTCCAGTTCCAGGAGTTTGGAGACCCCCAATTAGTAAATCCTTCATGGTGCTTTGCTGTCAGGACCACATATCTGTAATGGAAAGAACGTGTTGCCTGCTCAGATCTTGCCTTTATGTCCGGGATGAATAACAAAACCGCTGTTGTGCCATGAACGTAAATACGCGCAAAACTCTCAGCGTTAAATCTAGGGATTGAATTAATATACCAAATTACAATAACTGCAGATAAACAATAATAATTCCGTGGTTTCTTTATATAGGTGGGGATATGTTCCTATTGTATGCTACACCTGTCGGAACTCGTGAAACAAAGATGTTTTCGATACCCGGAAGCGCTGGATAAATAATCACTCACTTCGCACCAGAAGCTTTGAAAATGTCTGCCCAGTCCCCTGGGTTGAAGAACTGTGCGTGAAACTGAGGAGCAAACTCCGGGTAGCTGAATCCAGGTGGGAAGTTTTCGGACATGTATCGGACACACTTCTGGTCCGGAGGCTGCTGGCCCTGCCAGTGCCACCAGAACCACTCACTGTCGAAGCCGGGGACAGAAAACACACCCCAGTGAATAAAAATCCCCAGCTTAGCTTCGTCGTACCATGAAGGCAGCGGCCTGGCGTCTAAACTGGTCCAGTCCGCAGTGAACCGAGCCGCCGTTTGAGAAACAACAGCAGCGACCAAAAAGACGAGAAGCATGATGAAGATTTGTCAGTAAACTCCTCAGCTATATCGGCAGATTTCCCTTTTTGTTGTTCTCCCCACACATGAATCGCTTCCCGTCATATGACTGCAGTCACGTGACTTATCACATGCTATTTTATTATTTTGTTGCTGTGGAAAATCTCGCACTACAGGTTATACGTGGGTGTGCACATAATAACAAATATATTATGTCTTTGTACATTGGAATTTTAATGTTTTATTATTCGCTTAAATGTTCAACCATATTTGCTGGGAAATAAAGTAAAAACATTGGAGTTGTGCTGTTCTAGCAGCTCATTTTCTACACTATCAGGACCATAGTGGAGAACTTATTGATCCATATCTGTTTTCATTGTTTAGAAAGCACATAAACTGTAATGCTTTCACTGTATGCTGATGACATAAAAACACTATGACAATGCAAACTAGAATCCGTGTTAATAAAGGGATTTGCTATGGTTAGCAACTTTCTTTGGGAATAATTCAGTTTACTGTATTAATGTGTCTGATTTATGTTGACGCATTCACGGTCCGTGGAGGACTCCAGCTTTTGTGGGCCTGATAATGCACACAGCTTAAACCTCCACCAGGGCCACAATGAGCTCTGCTGCGCCCTGTAGCTGTAACAGCATAACTTCAGTGATTACAAAAAAGGATTGATGGGAACTTAACAGCAAATAGCTCTGTGTCTTTTCACTTTAGACACTCAGGCTTTTAGACTCACAATTTATACAGTAAACTACTAACCCCTTGGATGACCCTGATTTCCCAACAGAGATGAATCATTCACTACATCTTTTCTCAGAAAGCCACATTATCTTGTTATTTTCTCTTTCATTTTTTCCATAATATAATATATCAAACAGGTATATATCAAATGATGAATGTAATGCATCCATCTTGATTCTACTCATTTTTTTCTGACAGCTGCTCTCTGACCAAGTCCAGCATCCTGTTAGTTCCCTAACAGGGTGTGATTTCTGTCATTAGAGTTGAATTTTATGGTGGGACATCAACCACTAGAGGGCACCATAGCATACTTTTGTACACAGTTGTAGTGTCTTGTTAGTTCAAGTAACATTTATGTGATTGACCTTCATTACAAAGGTTTGCAAAAAAAATAAATTTCCTTCTAGATATTTGGATTTGATTAGCTTTGCATATGTTGCAGATTGTGCACCAGAAAGCACACAGTAGAACCTGTCCCTCTTCAATTAGGGCAACGTTTCAAAATGTGGATGCACCACTCTTTCAAAATGTAAAAGGTATGGTATTAAGGTATTAATGTACATACTAAATCAGGCAGAAAATGATCCGCATTCTGTTACAATGACCTAAGTTTATATACAAACCCAAATCAATGTCGTACCATAATTAATAAAATTACTAGTACCAACATATACATTGTATTATATATGACTTTAGTCTTCACTTGCCAGGACTTGACTTGAATGTTTATTATTGTTTATTATTGTTTAGAATCTATTAGGTTTTATTCTTATTTTACACTTTACCTTATTTGTATTTCTGTCTTTTTGAGTATACATGGAGCACCTGGAATAAAAGCAATTTCCCCCTGGGATCAAAAAAGTATTTCTGATTCTGATTCTGATTGTTTTAAGATATTGACAACATTTACATTGTAAATTATCTCAGATTGTTGAAAATTCGACAAATATCCTCCATTACACCACAACAAATATAAGTGTATAACACTTTCTCTCACACACAACCTCCAAATTTGACACACGTGCAAGCAAAAAACAGCTATACTTGGTTCTCATGATGTCATTATGTTTTTGGTTAGACAGCTTTGTTAACCTTGAAAATGGAGCATTCAGAATATTTCAGTCTGTGAACCCGGCCAGTCTAACTTCTTCTGGTCCCTGAACAATTAGCAACCAACTGCCCTGAACAGATCCACCAGTTTTCTCCAGTTTTCCAGGACTAGAAATAATGGTCTAAAACATCTTCCATGATGCACTGGAACCCTGGGCAATAAATTCACAGTGTGTGACCCACATCAGTGCAGACAGCCAGCTGTCTTTCAAGCATCTGTTTCTCCACCAAGTCCTCCACTCTGCCAACCTCCACTTCATCCACATCGTCCATAAAACTGGACCAATCTGTACTCCCGTCCACACGTTCTATTGCTTCTGGTTGGCTGGAGGGGTGAACTGTAGTGGAATCATCATGAGTGGTGGTCACACAGTTACAGCTGTCACAGATTCCGAATCGTCTGAGTCCATGTGAAATACCTGATCCGGTGAATGTCCGTCTGCAGCTCTTGCAAGATACGTGCCAGTAGTGTCTGTGGACCTGTGGATGGTCGAATACAGTGTTTGAATTATGTAGCACATATTTTTGCAAACTGCAACTTTATCCTTTTTATTATCCCCTTTTTTAGACATATTTGTAATTTTTGTATGTCTACAGAGTATGTCAAGTTTCAGCTTAAAATTACTTGTAAACTCCTAGTTTTTAGCCATGTTCCAAATTGTTGCACTTCCTCACTGACAAAAATAAAGTATGCATTAAAAGGAGGAAAAGACCTCTTCCTAAAACCTAGATAAATAGTAAAACAAAGCCAATAGTATCCTGTTAATACTTACACTGAGGGCATGGCTGCGCAGGTGCTCCTGTCGTGTGAACCTCTTTCCACACATGGGACATGGGAAGGGCCTCTCTCCTGTGTGGCTTCGTATATGTCTCTTCATGATCCCCTTCTGTTTGGCAGTGTACGGACAGAAAGGGCACTTGTGGAGTTTGACTGGCACAACCAAGTCATCACCTGCAGAGGGAAAAAGACACCAACAATTTAAAATGTATTTAGTCAGGAGTGAAAATAAATGTCATACCTATCTGCACATTACCTGTGTCCTCTCCAAGCCAATCAGACTGGATCTCCATAATAGATGACCCTACAAATCCTAAACCTTCATCCATTCTGCTCCCTCCTGTGTTGCTACCACCTAGTCCTTGAGTAAAACGCTGCCCGACTCTGTCCACTAAAGAATTGGAAGCTTCACCTTTGGACAGCATATCCATCAGCTGCCTGTTATTAAAAGATGGGCTGTATCCCAATGAGGTGCGTTCATTGGTGGGAGAGGGACTAGGGGGAAGCAGCCTGCCATGATGAGCAGTATGCAGAGAAGGCCCAGGATACGATGCAAGGTCTTTGGTGTCAGAGGGCTCCATAAGCTCCTCATCCGGATCGTACTCAATTTTAGGGTTCACCAACTCTGGAGTCAAAGCTGAAGATGAGGAGGATGATAGGTTAGTCTGATCCATATGCCCCTTCTGTCCTTCAGTCCCTGATGCATATTCCTCCCTGGAAGGGTAGGTACTGTCCATGTCCCTGCTGGGGCCTGGTGGAGTGGTGACAGAAATGGACAAGGAGGTTTTAGCTGAAGTTACAGACCCTGGAACTGAACTCTGCCCTCTATCTGCCTCTCTAACCTGTGAATGAGGCTCTGCAGCCCCTGCACCACTGGAGATTGGTACAGCAGGAGTGCCGCTGTCAGCAGCTCCATCCTCTGTCTGGTTCTGTTTCTCTGTGTTTTCCTCCTTGTCCTTGCTGCAAATTTCCAAAGATGAACGGATGTATCTTTTACAGAAGTTCACTAGATCAGTCATCTGGAGGTAGCTGGCTGCTGACATCACTTCAATGACATTGTTCCTGTGCAGGGCCAATCGCCCTGAGTAGAGGAAGTCCAGAATAATGGAGAAGGCATCAGCTGTTACAATGTCCAGTGATGCTGTGCTGTAGCGCTGTCCATTGTCCTGAAGGCAAATGTATTCAAAAGTGAACCAAGTCCTGGTACAAATCTTAGCTGGATGACAAGATCAGCAGTGCATGTCAAAGAACAGAGAAATAGAGTAATATAGATATCCTCACCTGCAGATAGTGAACCAGTAGAGCCCGAAAATAGCCGCTCGCAGCAAACAACACATTGCGGTGGGCCTTGAAGACACGACCCTCCACCAGAATGCTGCAGTCACAGAAAAAGTCACGCTTACGCTGCTCGTTGAGCTCAAACAGCAGTTTGGGCAGGTAGCAAGGCACTTCCATGATTACACTTTAGCTGGCTCTGTCAGGAGGAGAGGGAAGAAACAAAAGAAAAGAAAATCTGTTTTACATTGACATAGATTTTCTTATTGTAACTGTTGAAAAATCAATTATTGATGTACACCAGGGAGTATACTGAGGTGAAAATGTGTTACAAGTAAAGACTTACCAACACTGCTAATAAAAATTTTGTAATTGTATGTCGCCTCAGACTGAACAAAGTTCAATAGAACACAGTAGCCGTGGGTTAACTATAAAATAACAACAGACCCGAAAAGACAGGCATGGAGTCCCTGTATTCTGTTTGCTGTATGCTAGCGTGTGTTGCTAGCGGTTGGGAGCTAGTTGGCGACATTTCTTTAAATCAAAACCCTTAAATAAAACCCTTTAAGAGGCACAATTATACCCTAATAAATCAAGGAGAATAATGTATATATAACAGACTCACCTGTATGATTGCGTCTTTTTAATAAACAGGAACACAAAAATGACAGACAGCAAGAATCACTGTCCTGTTCTTCTTCGTCTTCCGTGTCAGCTTCTGCATGCTTCCTCTTCTTCTTCGTGGTTTTACTTCAGTTGACATCCAAACGTTGCAATGCTGCCACCCTCAGGTTTGGTTCCCCTTTTGGTACCCTCTTTTGAACAAATTACCGATTTGTATTGGCAACAATGGAAAAAATAATCAGATTATTTACTTAAATACAAGTTCTTATACAATGCAATACAAAAATATGCATTTACATTTGAAGGTTAGTTTAATATTTCTTAACTTGCACAAGCATAATAACCAATTAAGAATTTCAATAAATGTATGGGTTTGGTCCTTTTCACATAATATAATCATATTATTAACCATTATTTTTAAGTCTGCATCATATTTTTTATATTTACAATATATTTTAACATTTAGCATTTAACAAGTTTATGGTCCTTATAGTTATATCAATAATGATAATAACGGTGATGATGTTCTGGAGGTGGATGCCGCTGCACAACGGCAGGCAGCTTGTGCCTGCCCACATTGTCTGTTCAAGAATACTTGTTTATTTTTCTTCCATTTCTGAGAGAAAATAGTTCCCTTTTTATTTTCAGACATAGCAAGAGTAAACAAGCAGTTCCTTTCAGCACTGCACCACACCCTCTCAGCACAATCCACAGCTCTTAGAAGTGTTTTTACACTGATGGGTGCCGACCAGGCAACTTATTTGTTTCAGATATTTTCCCATGGCAAACAGAAAGAATACAAAGGCTTCGTGGTGGCCTAGAGAACCACAGGGTATAGGCGTACATGAGCCACAACGCTCCCCCCCCCCCCTTTTTTTAAATGAAATTTATGGCACCTCATAAAAACCCTATTCATGCTTATAAGCACTAAATATAAACTGGTATAAACCAACAGGGTGTTTCACTCGCTTCTTGTAAACTTGACCTGATGGAGCTTTGTGTCCAGCTGAAGGCAAGGCCAACTGTCAGTTGACCCAGCTGCCTGGCCCTAACACAAGTGTGTACCAAAACAAAGCTGAGCTGCTTTGAACTCTGAGGTAGCTCTGACTGCTGACCTTCTTCTCGCTGTGACTCAGGGAAACACAGGGCCTTTGTTTTGGTCATCTGTTGACTTCAATGCAGGAAACTCCCTCTCTACAGACCTTTCACACCCAAGCAATCACACTGGAGTTCCTGCTGTCATATCTGTGTGTCAGCTTATTGCTGGTTTACACCAAGAAACCCCTTAGGAACAAATAACATGTATGATTTATGATTGGGTTTTGGGTTATGCCTATGATTATGATGGCGTATGATTTACTGATCAAGCCCAGACAAAAAGTAAATACATGTAGTGATGGCTGTTATGTAAGGTTGCATCCAGACTCATTGGACCTCACTCATTGTGTGTGTTAGCCACTCTGAGACCCACGGCTGGCACAGAGGGCTCCAGCAGCACCCCTCTGGGTCCCTGTGGTCTGCGCCTCAGCACATAACAGCCACTTAGGCCGACATTTTCCCAGGCTGAGACAACACACCACGGTGGCAGCGTGAGCCACAGAGAGGGCCTGATTAAAGAGTAGGGACAATGGAGGGAGAGAGAGACGGGGACCATGGTGGCATTTTCCATCTCCGCCGCTGTCTCCTGGGGGGACCAAGTATGTGCCGTGAAACGTTTGAATTATCCCAGAATCTCTGGAATTCAGACAGAGGCACCGCGGAGAGGACCCTCGACCAGGGATCAAAGAGCTTTGAGAGGAGTGCGGTGGACTGGTGGTGAAGCTGAGTACATAGGAGAATATGAATGTGCGTGTGTGTGTGTGTGTGTGCATTTCAGAGGACTAACTTGAAAAAGATAAAGGCAATGTTTGAATTTTAATCACATTCATGGCTTCTTTTCTGACAAGTTTTTTTTAAAGTCATGTTTGACTTCTGAGGAGGCAATGATCATTGAGCAATGAAATACAGGCATGTGGTGTGTGTGTGTTGCTGTCCTTTTATCCCTCATGGGATCAGATAATGCAATCATAGCCAATCATTGAGAGTCTAATACAGTGGGCGCCCCTCTTTAGTTTGGAGACGCCACTCTCTCTGTGGTGGCAAAGGAAGAGGAACTGAAAAGCAAGAGGGGGAAACCTCGTCTCTCTCTCTCTCTCTGTGTCTATCTCTCTCTGTAATTATCACTTAATGTTCTTCCGTAATCTGGAGACGTCTGTCTGACGCTTGTGTCCTTTCTTCCCTCTCTAAAGAGGAAATGTATGAGTCTGAAATAAATCTGCCAGCCTTTTTATTATTGTATATTTAGCACCAGAACAGAGTAGTAAATGGAGCCGGTCCCAGACCACAAGCTTCCGGTAACGCCGGGCCTCAGCGCTGGCAGGCTGTCTCTGCCACAGCCAAGTCTAAAGATCAAAGCCTGCTGTACTATATACAGTCAGCTCGTCCTCAAGCAATGACTTCAAGCAAGTTTTCATGTCTGAGAAAGACGGCGTGTGTTTGTGCCTGAGCTACACGTAGAGTGTATAGAATTATTTCACTGTACAAGTATGCCTTTCAACAAGCCGTGAACATCTGTGGTGTGCAGTGTTCTGCTTGTGTAAGAGCTTTGTATGCATGCATAAAATGAATTTCTGTGATGTGAGTCTCAGCATGGTTTGGTATTTGTTTGATGTCCAAACAGACCATATAGCATTTAAATAAAACTTACGTGCAAAGTTGGAGGTTAGCTTATGTCATGGCATTCAATGGGCATTGGGGTTTCTGCTGTAAATAATAATACAAAACCAACTTGGATGATAAAATGCCTGGTTGGATATTGCGACAAAGCCTCCAGCCATCTTCATTGTCTGATGCAACTGGCCGAAAAAATGTCATGATGGACTGATGGTGGACTAGTGTCTCATCATCTTGTATTGTGTTATAAAGTGTTGCACACGGCATGCTAAGTTCATAAGTAAAATCATTTTGGTTCATTTTAGTTTATTTTCTTTTAAACTAATCATATTGCAAATGAATAAATAGTGGCAATAATTAAAAAAGACTTTATACTTAATTCATAAGCCAAGTTGAACAAACTGTTAATAAATTAATAAAGATGAGACAGCTGAAATCTTTTATTTCTTTTTATTCCCCCTGAGATTAATGAAGTATTTCTGATTCAGATTATGAGTCTCATTCAGATTTTTATGCAACTTTACAGTTCAGCAAACACGGACAATGATCCTGATTCATTTTTATATTCCGTACAATAAAACAGCAATAGTAGGACTAACTCCTTCAGGAGCTGAAAATGATGTTCGTCTTCACCCACATCCTCCTTCCACTGAAGTCTTCCTGTTCTTTCCGAACACACTCACTGTAATCCCCTTCCAGGAACGCTAAAAATGATCCAGCATGTGCATGTGGCGGCAAGTTTTTATGTGGGTTTTTAGGGGCTTATGCTTGCTCTTCCAAGCTGCCGTCAGAATGAGGTGCCGGCAGGATGCCTGCCTGATAAGGCTGTAATCTGAGGTGTAAAGTTATAAGTGGGATTTAGGGAAGTGAGAGGCTGTCAGAGAGCAGCAGCCTGAGTGTGTGTGGGGCAGTTTGGATGGAGCACTATCTCCTGAGGTTATGTCTTTGTGAACCAACCTGAATTTCAATCTAAAATTCTGAATTAAAGGCATGAAATCTTATAACAGGTAGTGTTTTCTATACTAATAGCCACAGCCTTAATACGTGCTTGACAATTAACTTTCCTGTCAGCAGTCTATTTTTGTTAGAGGTTATGCTTCATGTGACTCTGTGCAATAAAAATTAAAATCTCCTCCATAAACTTGAATGATAGTCCGAGTCAGAATGCTTGACTAAAACTAGTTTTACAGTGGCTAATATTAGCCAAGTCTTAAAAACACCCCCCTCTCATCAGACCAGACTGTCGCATGCATGGCTGAGGGGACAGAGTGGATTAGCCCTGAACTCTTTCATTTTTCACTTTCCCCTTTTTCCTCCTCCTCTTTCTCTGCGGCTCATAAAAGATTGCGTCTCGTGTGTGATGTGGCGGAGGAGTGCAGTCAGAATGAACTGATTACGGACATGGGCCAACGTGCCTTTGAGTCATGGCAACATTCTTCAAGCGCTTAAAAATAGTAACAGTTGGCCTTTTCAGGTTTGTTTTTCACATTGGAGGACTTTGGGGCATCCTTTTTTGGAGATTTAAATCATAACCAGATTTTTTTTCTTCTACACCCCTCCTCCACCAATTTTCTTTTCTTTTGTTATTGGTTAGTTTGTTTAATCTTGTGAAGAAAATTGGCTTAGCGTGGGAAAGGAAGAATTCTTTTGGGGATAGGTTCTGTTGTTTTAGAGTTGTGAGGATTGTGTTTTTTTTTCAGCGCAGGAAGAAAAAGTGGCAGTTTGTGCCAAAACCTCATGAAGTATAGATAAAAAGGAGCTGAGTGAGAGGGAGGCCGCAACACCACGACAAAGATATGGGCTGTCTAAGCAAAGAGCTTTACAAATGACGATCTCCAGGGGGAGAAAAACAAGTTAGGGGGGGACATAAGTGAAGAAGGGAGGCGAAGAGGAGAAACAAATGTGGATGGATTGGTGGGAGGAGAAGGAAGATGGGTATTGGGGGGAAATAACGCAGAGCAGTAAGGAGGGAGGGGGACATGAGAGGGGAAACATTCCCCCTTGCCCACATTAAAGACATAAAAAAGAAAACAAACAGAAAAACATGTCTGACATAAAGAGGCTGGTTTCCGCGGCGACAGCACAATGGCTGCCTGTGGCTCTTGGGGCCCTCGCCGTCCCGTCTGGGGCCCGGCACCAGCGAAAGTCACCGCAGTCACAGGGCCCTACAGCGTGTGTGTGTCTGTGTGTGTGTGTGTGAAACATGGTGAATGTCATCACAGGCCCAGTGCTGTGGGAACCGCCATGAAAGAGACCCCACTCAGAGTCCACAAAAGCTCCTTTCTGCTTCTTCTCTTCGGCTTTTAGCCTCTTTATTTATCTTTGCATGAGGGAAGCCGGATGAGGAGGGAGGACTCTCGCTCTCTCTCTCTCTCTCTCTGTGCTCATTCTCAATGTCTCTCGCTCTCTGACAGGCAGCATGACCCATTGCTGCAGCCCTCCTGCCCTCTCGACACCTCAAATCACAGCATCCGCTATATCAAACACACATACTGGCTGTGTCTAACAGTGTTTATTCACACCTCAGATCATAAACACACAATGTCTCTCTGTGGAGACAATCCTGGCATCCCCAGAAACGTCTCATATATTCAGGCCATCTGAGTGAATCGCAAAGACGGCCAGGCAGCCAGTGCTACAGGTCCCAGACATTCCTTATGTGTCTGAAAGGCAGATAATTCCCTCATGGGTCCAGCCTGGACAGTGCCAAACTACTCTGGTGCCAGTTCCCATGCCAATCCAATCTTGATCCCAGTGACTGAGCGGCCAGCCTCAGACTGATGGTTACAATGGCCTCATAGCAATAAGGAATCGACTGATTTTGATGGTACATGTGATTAGCACTCGTATGCAGCAGGACATCACACAGGGCCTCTTTGAGCATATTTGGCTCTTCGCAGATTCTCCACAGGGTGTCAGAGATCAAACATTTCATTTGCTGTTTGATATTTCATCATTCTTACACATTGCAATGTAAACGGCAAAACAACACAAACACTGTTTTTTTTTTGTTTTTTTTTTTTTTAAACTTTTTTAATTTTTAATTTTTTAATTTACGGTTTCCCCTATATTTAATGTGTTAGGATAGATTTAATTACTGTCCTCTGATACTGATACGTCGCATTTTAAAAAAAAAAAATGACATTATTTGTTGCTGTACAAATAGACATGTCTGAGTCACTTTTATTGAATAGATTTACACCAGCATTCTTTATTATAATATAAACAAAAAAACCCACTAAGACTGTTTCTTTGTATATTTTATATTTAATAATGGACTCCAGGTTTGTTTAGTTTTGTCTTTCAGCGGTTTAATATCTTTAAAATGTGTCTTTTAAAGTAAAGTATCAACACTCAGCGTGAAGAAAATGCTGCTGAAATTTGGTTGTCTGCTGCTGAAAGAAAGAGAACAAATAATCAAAGTCAACCATGCAGTGAGAAGCATCTGATCAGTTATTCAGTTTGACATGAGTGCAGAGAAAAAGTTACCAACAACATATCCTGCTGAGCTGGTTCCATCTCACAGACTTTCAAACAATAGCAATAGTCATGCATCAGAAACAATAATTGTGGCTGAGTGTTTGTGCCTTATAAATTGTGGCTCTGCACTGTCCACATTTGCGTGAGGGAGCTGCTTGTATGAATCAGTTCGCAGCCTTGTGCGTGTGTGTATGTCCTTGAGCGTTCACACGTTCATATTTGAGTGCTGTGCGTGCGTGTGCAAATTGTAAAAGTATGAGCTTGTTAATTTCAATAAGGGACTTTGCCTTGTTGTGGTTTGGTGGGATGGGAAGGAGAGGACTTGAAGTGGCCGACGAAGATCGCCAGAAATCTCCAAGAATTCCATTTCACCCTCCAGTGCCAGCTCTCTCTCTCTCGCTCTTTCTCTCTCTCTGATGTTCACCCTCCTTTCGCACACCCCCGCCATGAAACCATTTTCACAATTAATGTACTTATTTATTCATTCATCTTTTAATTGCTTTCCACTTCGTGTGTGTTTTGCATGGAGCTTGCCTCATCCTGGAAGAACACGGGAGGTGTGGTCATCTTGTGAAAACCAAAGTCACTGGTGATACAGAGAAGAGTTTTAATCTTTGAAGAGAAGGAGAGACGTCTGGGTGGGTGATTAAAAATAACAACAGAGAAAACTGAAGCCTGACTTCATAGCTGTCTCTCTTATTTGTTTCTGATGCTGAAATGAGATCCAGATCTGAACGATTGGTAATTAAAGGACATGTGGATGGGGGTTGGGAAAGGGGGGTGGGGGTTAGTCCCGATTCACATCCCCATGTTGATGGTGATGGTCTCACTGATTACTGACACTTGAGAATGACAAACACACATGCAGATGCTTGATTTTAAAATACGACTATTAAATAATAGTCTGTGTGCACAATAAAATGTCCAGTAGTTCAACACAAGTAATCAAATCCCATGTCCTGTGCAGAAATACAGTGTCTGATAACACACCTGTTGAACCTATTGCTTGTGTGAAGATCCATCATTGCTGTACTGTGACAATGCAAGAATGTAAAGAAACACAAATGGTGTAAAATGCATGCAATGTTATAAAATTTATATTATTTTAAGTACTAGGTCTTGCTGAAATAGGTCAAAATAAATGCTTCATGATATCTGGAGCTCATTACAGCTTACAGGACTGTTTTTTTTTAAAAAAGACTCATTGTAGGCTACACAAAGATCTTGCACTTGTGCATTGTCGTATGTTTAAACTAACACACCCTTCCAGTCTGCCAGGCAGGAAGAGACACACTCAGCTGGGCATTGTGTGGAAGGGGGCATGCCACTTGGCCTCTCTCCGTCTTTCACATACACATATGCACACACTGCTGGGTCAGTCAGGCATCGCTCCTAACAACCGGCGCCTGGGTTTCATGTTTCCATGGCAATCTGTACCAGCAATCTTCCCACGGTGGCAGCGGAACCGAGCGCTAAGTGCTGCAAGGATCTGTGTGTCAGCCTACAGAGAGCTCTATCTTGTCCCCGTGAAGAGCCCAGATGTTTAGACACTCACTGGGCTGATTCCTCTCTTGACCCCATATGCGCCTGCCCTTGGCACACACCGGCACACACACACATATATACACACACACATGCACGCCTGGCTAAAAGAAATTGAAAGCAGTTTAGATGTGTTTCAATTAAGATTTTGCCATGAGGTCTGAAACATCCTGCACAATGCGTCAAAGTTGTACTCATTTCTAAAAACTAAGACAACTTTGTGATGTCAAGAGTCAGGCAATTGTGTATTTCTTCCCACACTGCTCACCTCTATCCTTCCATCCCTCAATGCATAATTAAAGGAGCAGAAAGAGAAAGCAAGGAGGACAGAGTGAAGGAAGGAAGGAGAGACTGGAGGCTAATTGACTGAGGATGACAGAGCAAAGTGGTGGAAATGGGGGGTGGGGGTGGGGGGGTGCATGTATGAGTAGAGGGAGGGAAGAAGGGTGACAAGCCAGAGGCCGACAGATTAAAGAGAGGGAGGAGGGACAGAGAGAGGAGGCGGGGGAGCCTAAACTGGCAACCCTGCCCCAACTGCCAAAGTCCTATTTTGTCATTGGGTGGCTGTGACAGAGTGAGCGAGCCAAGAGAAAAATAACAGAGACAGAGAGAGAGAGAGAGAGACAGAGACAGAGAGAGAGAGACTATGATTGGATGCCAGTGATAGAGTAAAAGACTAAGGCAGCTTGTGAATTTCTTAGTTGTCATGGGCCCTTGGGGGTTGATCAAGTGGCACCACTGACTCACAGAGGAAAGAATAGAAGACACATGAAGAAACAACACAAAAACAAACACAGGTGACAAGAAGTAACTAAGGACAACAAGGCTTTTATAAGTGACAGCGCGAAGAGAAACTCAAGAGTGGGGGGCACTTCTAAAGGGAGACACTCCACAGCAGCTCTGAGGGTAACCGATAGCATCACCCATATCCATCAAGCCCATCACCCATCATCATCATCATCATCGCTGTCATCATCACCATCTATCTGCCCATCGATCATCATCATCAGCCCAGTGCGAGGAAGAGGCAGAGAAATGAAGAGACCTCATGACTACAGCTCCCCGGACTCAGACACGGACGAGTTCATTGACGTGGGACAAGAAGACAGCTATTGGTGAGCATCCGCCAACCACACCTGACACGTGCCCTCCAATTACACTTTAAAAGAAAGTTACAGCAGCAATTACTGCCCAGAGACAGATCTGCTCTAAACACGCTGCACTGGGTGTAACACAAAGTTTTAAGACTGTGGGAAAAGTTTTTAGGTCTCAGAAGATGTTATGGTTTTATAGTGAACAAAAAAAACATATTACTCAAAGCTCCTTCAAAGTTTTAAACTGAACTTTCAGCAAATTGAAAACTTAAAAATGCTGTCAGCTTAACGTGTCTTAGATACTCACTGTGTGAATGCCTGTCATTACAATAAAACAGGTTAAAAATGAGGCATGTCATGTCAGACACATGGGCGCAAGGGCTGACATCATGAGCAGAAATATTGGTTAGTTTTGTTAATTTACACATGATTATCATGTAATTTCAATTTAAATCTTAAAACAAAAATATATGTCGAACATCAAATGTAGTGTGTAGCATTCTATAGAAGATGCAGTGAGATCTCTTATTTATGTCATACATGATTAGAAAAGTTCGTTTCATAGTCAGATATACTGCTTTGTAAAAGGTTATCATTCTTTTCTGTTTGACTGTAAACTTTTGTTTTTGTTTATTATTAATTTGCATAGTTAAACATTCAAAAATAAATTTTGAGATTTGAAAGGTTCAAGTCAATACTTTTGACACTGAAAAATCATTCATCATCACTCATTGCAAACGAGACTTGCAATGCCAAGTTATTTAACTGACTTGTTTCAGTGCCTGATAAACAGTGAAATTACTCAAAGTACTGCACACTCCTTAAAAATCATTTCACTTTTTAGGAGAATTCGTCCTTGGCTAGCAGTGCACACATCTGGATCACAAAATGTATTTGTAACAGTGTGTCTTCATTGCACAAAAACACAGTCACAGAAGTATGGCTTACATCACTAAAGACGGTTTAGATAAATAAATCAGATCGCCATGTGACATGCAAACAGAAGACAGTGCTGTCTTTTCATGTCAGCCCCATCAAACGTAAACCTAAACAAAAACACACAGTTACGTTGGCAGTCTTCATGTTAAAATCTAATAGAAAGGCAATAAGTCTCTGGAGGGGCTTGCTCTGTAGGAAACTCCAAGCTGTCAGCCTCTCTCAGGCCTGTAAGAGGAGAATTCACAAACAAACACAATCCACATTGAGTGACTGCACTCGCTGGAGCTGCATGTTGGAGCCCCATGCAAGCAAAAGCGTTGCCTCGAGGCTATATAATCATCTTTCTAAAAGTGCTTTCGCTCACATGGAAAGAAGAACAGCATGTCATTTCACTGAGACTAATGTCCAGAAACGCATTAAACCAAAAACAATCTCATCTTCCCTCCTCTCCCGGGCACTCCTACGCCACTGTGCCCAAAAACAAATTAGATTGAAGGGAGCTGATGTGCCATCCTGCCTCTGTGTCATATTAAGGAGGGTAATAATAACAATATGCAGGAGCATCAAAGTTTGCATGTATTTCTCCTTGCACCAATGTAATCCTTCCATCTCCTCTTTTTTTTTTTATCTCCACAGCCCAGTCACCGGGTCCATGTCTCCAGGCAGCGCCTCACAGATTCTGGCCAGAAAGAAGAGAAGAGGAGTGAGTGGATTATAGCTTTGGATCTTCGTGTTTTTAAGTTCTGTCTCTTTGTTCGGCTCTGAATGTCTGTTCTTGTTTTATAGATCATAGAAAAGAGGCGCAGAGACCGGATCAACCACAGCTTGTCAGAGCTGCGGAGACTAGTGCCCAGTGCTTTTGAGAAACAGGTATACTTGCAATAATTAAAATTTAGAATTTTCGTTATGTGGAGATACTAACATGAAACAATAAAATCACTTCAGGGTTCATCTAAGTTGGAGAAAGCAGAGATTCTGCAGATGACAGTGGACCATCTCAAACTGCTGCATGCCATGGGAGGAAAAGGTGAGCGTTCCAAACACTAAACTTTCCAGCTTTTTCTTATTGTTGACTGAAAAACTCCTAAACCAATAATGCTGGAAATTTCATTAAAAAAGCAGACAATATTATTGTCCTCCATTTTGTAAGAAGAGGAAAAAACATGGCATCTAAAGTGTATTTTTATGACTAACTGCATTCCATTACTTTTATTCACTGCATGACTAAGCTCTGTTTTTCTCTCTCAGGATACTTTGATGCTAGGGCTCTGGCAGTCGACTACAGGACCCTGGGCTTCAGGGAGTGTGTTGGAGAGGTGGTACGGTACCTCAGCTCATTGGAGGGGGAGTCCCCTGACCCCATCGGGGCTCGCCTGGTATCCCACCTTTCCCAGTGCGCAAGCGAGCTAGACCCACTTCTCCTACAGTCACCACCAACCTCAGCCCTTCCCTTCCCTCCTTGGCCTTGGGCCTCCTTCCCTCAGATGTCCCCCACCTCGCCAGTGTCCCCTTCGCCTCCCTTCCCCAGCGGGCGTAGGGATTTGGCTCTACTGGGAAGCTATCCATCACCCGCCTCCCTTCGCCTTCCTCCCCTGGCTGGGTGCCAGCAGGGTGCACCGCCTCTCCTCGCGCCGACAGCTCTGGCCGCCGTCCACAGGTTGCCCTCCCTCACTGCATCTCCAGCCCTCGCGCCCTCCAGGCCAACCCAGCCGTCCCCTCACAGCACCACTAGGGCCTCACCTCTACCTCTCCCCACCGGTTCCTCTTCCTCTTCTTCTACCTCCTCCTCCTCTTCTGCTACTTCATCATCCTCAGCCCCTCCACAAATCTCTTTCAGGCCCTTTGCGCCGCCAACAGCCCAGCGCAGAGGCTTGAGTGGATCAGCCAAGACAGCACAGGGATGGGGGACTGAGATCGGAGCTTTCTGAGGGTTTTCCAAACAAACTGTGGACATGGACCACTCAGGTGCCCCATGTAGCAACCATGATATCTTTGGAGAAAGATTTGGTGATTGTCTCTGCTTTTGAGGGATTTTAAAAGCCATATCAGACGATGGGTGAAGTTTCAGATTATAACAATCATATATATATATATATATATAATGGAATAGTGAAGGAATGTGAAGGAATAGATTTGATAGAAGAGAGTCCAACAGAGCCATATATTCAATGTAATGCTCAACAGACTGAGGTTGAGGTTACTGATCTTTGAACTGTGATTTTTCTCCATGTTTTTCTGAAACATTTATACATTTGATTACATTTTCCTTTTCTGAAGAATGTCTGACAAAACCTCTATAAAGATTAAGTGCCTTTATGTTCATCTGTTTGTGTTTGTCTGGTGTGGTTTTTGCCTGACTGTACAAGTAAATGCTAACATGTAATTGCATCTGTATCATAAATGTTACCATTTATCCATATTAGCCATGTCTGCAAACACTGCTTTGCATGTTCCCCAGCCGTAACCCCCTTGGTATCTAAGCTGTCTCCATTGCTGGCTGATGGGAGCTGTGGTCTTGTGGCTGGAGAGGATAAACATGGTGGGAGATGGTGATGTTTTTGGGATGCCACGGCGACGCAAACAGACCCATCACTTTGCCCTCTAATTGGCAGTCCCCTGTAATTAACTTTACCCTCATATCAGCCTATGCATCTTCCTCTCCTCTGCTTGTCTTTATGCCATTCTTTCTCTCCAATCTTGCGGTACACCAGCGGATATCTTCTCTCCCTGTTTGTCTGCGCCACTGTCTCCTCAACAATGGACAGACAGAAAAGAAGAGGACGAGAGGGAGGGATGGAGAGAAGGGAAAACAAAGGGAAAAAGATCTGAAGGGCTGTGGTTGAGTGACTGATTCGGCGTAGACGTTCAATAACAGGGTGGGAGGGAGGCAGGAGACGGGGTTAAGGGGAGATGAGAAGGACTATAAGGGTTTAAAAGGACATGAAGGAAAACAGTGTGATTCACAGAGTGTCTGCCAGCATGTGCACTGCAATGCAGAAATCCCCGGATGATGAATGACAGTTGCAACGAGTTGTTCTTCTAGAGAAGATCAGCATAATTGTGTCGAGCTTCACCAAAAAGTGCTCCGTGGGGATGAGAGAGCAGAGAAGAGCCTTGTGTGTGTTTACTGCTGGAGAACGCTTTGATCTACTTCAGGATGCAATGTCTGTGGTCTGCGGTCCAAAAATGTGTGTGTTCCGCAAATGCATATTGTTTATTTGAGTGAGTGTGCAAGTGTGTGTTTAAGCAGGTCTCATGTGCTTTCCTTCCTTGTGTGTGTGTTTTGCTGAGTTTTTTGTTTACGTGGTGTGTGTGTGTATGTGTGTGTAATGTGAGTATTCAGGGCTGGCGTCAGGACTGAACTGCGGTGACGGCGTGGCTCTCGTGCAAGGCTGGCCGGCGGTCGGACGGACAGTGTGGTGGTGGAATGTTTGTGGAGGGTGTATGCACACACACACACACACACACACAAATACAGACACACATAGGCTAGCTGGCACTGTTCTATCTTCTGAGTGTGGAGAAGCCAGATTCACCACCGCAGCTTCCTGGAAGGACAACCACAGTCACACTGCACTGAGTTTCCCACGGGGGAGGGGAGGCTGCAGGGAGCAAAAGGGAAGGAGGGAAAGAGCCAATTGCTTGTGTTTGAGAGGTTGAGAAGGGAAAAAATCAGGAAGAGCGAGCATATTTTCCTTATTGTGTGAGCAGCTCAGAAACAGGACAGCATACTGATTTCCTGCATCAATGTCATATGGGTGTTGCCACTGCCCTGACCCTTTGAGGCACTGTAGCAGGAGGTCATGAGTCCAATAACACCAATAGGTGTGGACACAGAGTCTGATCTTCATTTGACTAAAGCTAAGTGTTGTTTTTTTTGTTTTGTTTTTTGACACAGATATAGCAGGACTAATAAAACAATAAATTAAGTAGTACAGAAATCTAAATTGTCATGAAGCAGCTTGAAGTTTGGACAAAAGGGAGTCCACATAAAGATATGCATTTAACCAAAATGTATTACTTAAGTACAAAATATATAAAATATATTAAATCAGTAAAGTCGGTAATAGAGCAAGGGAAGTCAGTACAGGTGTGAAACTATGGCTCCCACTCCTCTGTCACACCTGTTAGGACAGAACAGACACGGCCCAGAACCCGGAGGCAGAGATGAGGAGTTACCAAAACACATCAGATAATGGCAGATCTGATAAAAGCAGCCCTAAGAAGTTCATTAAATTAAATATGTAGAAGTTAATGATTGAAACTGCATTTCACTGTGAACTTGAGGGCAAAAACTAAAGATATCAGCATATCAGATAGTTTAGTGACCTCTGCTGACACAACCATAAAGGTGCAGGAATGGCATATAGGAGGAAAAGCAGACCCTTTCTGTCAACCATAAAACCTTTTGTCTCTACAGGGGCATTTTCTAGAAATCTACTCATAAAACACAACCTTTGACACAATTATTCAAGTTCATGTACCGCTAAGATCCGGTCAAACCACCAGTAAATACACCAGGCAAACCAACCGTTGACTAGACCAGGCAGGTCTAGTTGCTTTTGGACTAAAACCAAACTTTCATCAGTTTATTTTGTAAACACATACACTACCGGTCAAAGGTTTTAGAACACCCCCATTTTGGAATAAAGACAAACAGACACACTGCTGAACATGAATCATATATTTGACTTTATATTGATTACAGTGATTTGTGAATATAGAATGATTGCTTGCTTTATTTTTCTCATATTATTTAATTTAGTACATAAAATTAAAATACTATGAAAAGCAACCTAATCAGTCACTGAATCATTTATTTGATTATATTTTGATTATATAGATCACAGTGATTATATAAGGATATATGATTTCAGTAGATAGATAGATTCATTCACAGGTCCTCAGGGTGAAGCCAGATATGGCATGTTCCAGCTTCAGCACTCTGTGTGGAGTAGGGATGGTGATGACTCGCTTCAGAAAGCAGTGATGGCTAGAAGAAAGAATAACTGTGACTTGATGTATAAAAAATATAAATAGAATGTATTAAAAATATCACAGCTGCCTTCAAATGGCCATGTGTGCCAGCTATAACATCTAGTCTGTGTGTGTTACTGAACTGTGACGTAGGTGTAAAACTGGCAGTTGGGTTCATCAGTGCAGCACTTCTGACATGCCTCAGCATCGTTCAGAGGAAAAGAACAAATGTCATTATGAGGAAAGTCTACTCCAACATGAACTCGGTGAATTCAGCCTGTTGGGAGAGGAGAAGCTGGAGACTACAGAAACACAACACTACAAATAAAATGGATACACTGTTTTAGATAGAAAAGACAATAAGCATATACATATACATATACATATATATACATACTGTTATCCAGCTGACAGTAGTGTGCAGGTATCCCAGATGTGATTCCATGTCTGCTAACTCTGGGAGCCATTTCATTTATGTTACTCTTCATGTAACATTTAAACTGCTGACTGAAAACACAGTACACATTTTCTTCTCTCTAACTTCACTTTTCATTGTAACACCAATGACAACACTCTACCTGACAAAGGAGAAGAAGGTGCATAGTGGATGATCAGAGCACAATGCCAGACACTGCTCAGGAGAAGCAGCAAAGTGCTCTTCAAAGTCATTTCCTTGAATGTCAAAATTTGGAAAAAGTATTCTCTCACAAGCTGAACAAAACAACAAAGTGATACAGTTAGAAAGGACACACAGCAGTTTGTCTTCAACGTTGAGACTTTAGGTCTGATGGTTTGATTACCCTTGCTGGACCAGTACGAAGAGCTTGGTAATCTTTGGGAAAATTCAGATATTCTGTCAGCAAGTGTTCTGACTTTAGGTGTCCTTGGTATTGACCAGCTGAATCTTAGATGGTACTTATATCTAGACCAGATGGAGAAATTACATAATTACTGGATGCCTCAGAACTCAGTTAGCAGAAGAGTGAGAACAGCAGGTAAAGGTTTAGTCTCATTATTTAGTTTATCTACCTAATGTTTTCATGTTGAAAGTGTCCATCAAGTAAAGTAAAGAACTGACATCCAGGGTCATTTATGCAGGCTCTCTGACACTCCTCAGCATCTGGCGTGAAGAACGCTTTGTAGGCAGGTCCTGGGAAGTCCACGTGGTGGTAAAGATTAGACAGGCGACTAGACTAGCGAAATTAAAACAGAGTTACAGAGAGTTTCACCACATATTGTTACTGGTAGATGGCTTTGCTGGTTGGATGCCTACTTGGTGTAGGGTTGCAGGTTTTAAGGGAATAACCTGCGCTGAGGCCCTTATTTGGGACCTGATAGTCAGGCTTTCCAGAAGAAGAGGATTTGAGGAAACAATGGAAAAACCTGGTGGACAGAGGAGTCAGTTGATGTTAAACTACTGGTCTAAACTACTTAATAATTATCATTTTATTGACTATCACCCTCTAAAACATGCACTCATTTTGGGAGATTTGTTTGTCATAAATCACAAGTTTCTGTTGTTTGTTGTGTACCTTTGATCAATGATGCTGTCAGGTCGAATGAAGGCAAAGAAGAGACATGAAGAATGCTGGGTGCACATGTGTTGGCAGTGTTCGACATCAGGAGAGAAGACGAGGGCTATGTCTATTCCTGGGAAATACCAGTCTTTCAGAATCTCCTGATTGCATCCTAAAACAGAAACACAGACATGTATATCCAGTTGTACATATGTAAAGAGTAGAGTAAATGAATTACCTTGACTAAAGGGAAGACCACAGAAGAAGAGCAGACACATCAGAATGAAACATGTTCCCAACTTCTTAGTGTCAGAGGAGATTCTTCAGTCACAACAGCAGTCAAAGATCTTCTCCAACTGTGAGAAGTGCTAAAAGACCGATGTTCAAACATTTATACTTCTGATGGATGTGCATGACCTGGTGATTGGCAGACATGATCATGGTTTACTGGTTGTCACAAGGAAAACCAAGCTCCAGCAGGTGTCTGTGTAGGCTACAAACAAAATGCATGCTGACTAGGAACCATCGTGTTGTGTAATCAAACTGCATGCCTTCTGCCTTCATTGTTTTGTTAGTACAGTTTTATGATTATCTGATTTATGACCCAGGTCATACTCTCTCTTCACCAACTACAAATACACACCCACCCAGCAGTTTTGCAGGTGAGTATGGAGAAGAGCTTTGTCTATGAAGTCAATGAAAAGACTTGAGCAGGTGTAAACATATACAGTGCCGTTTCAAAGTTTGTGGAGACTTTTAGAATATTCAATATTTCTGCAGAAATATGGCCCAAAACAAATATTCTATTGCCTGCCATCCAATTTTAGAGCCTGTTTTGTCCTGTTCGCATGGGGGCTTTGGTCTATAACTCCTGTCAATTAAGAGACAGGAGTAACCTTGAAAGGTCACCAGTCTATCGCAGGGCTAAAACTCAGACTCATGTCTGAGTCATGATAGACAGAGATAAATACATGACACATGACTATAGGTATATAATATTGGTGATTTACTTTAAATTAGGCTACAAGCCAAACTTGGGGGAAGGTGGAGGAGGAACTGGATGTAAAGTGATAGTGCAGGATGGATGCATGGATGGATAAGTACATGTCATGAGATACTGAAAACACATGAGCTGCAAATAAAGAGAGGTCCAGTAAGGTGCAACAAGAAAACAAGAAAAGGCTTCTCCAGCTCCTAATGGGGACCTGTGCAACTTTATAATGTTAAATGGATCATTTGTGTTAATCTAGACAAAAAGTGACAGTATCACAAAATTATGGACAATCATTGTAATATAAAATAAACTGTTTTGTCATGATTCCAAAATTGCCTTAGAATGAAACAGTCACATTAGAGCTGCGCACTTGGAATCAATGCATTTTTTTACACTACAAAGGTGAAAAATGTTCTACATTTTTTGAAACTGCTTTGGTGCAACAATGGAATTATTATTCCTAGTATTGACTGTATCTATAGCAGTAATACATTTGTGCATTGCATGGTTGAAAAATGAACTGTACTGTTATGTTGTGCAAGTAAAGCTGAGAGAAGTCTGAAGAGCCAAAGACTTAATGAAGGTATTCACTGGCAAGAAACACACATATTTTTTTATTCTATTTAAATTGTGCCATTAATGATGAAATCCTACACCTAAAACACTGAAGAAAGAAGACAGACATGATGAGTTCATGGAATCTGATTAGAGAAAGCACATTTATTTGTGTATGTGGCTTCATGTGGTGTGAGTCTGTGCACAGTTCCTCAGGGAGAAGCCAGAAACAACGTGACTCAGTTTGGTTACTTTGGGAGGAGCAGGCATGGTGATGACGCGCTTCAGGTAGCAGCGGCGCCTACAAGAAACCGCAGAAACACAATCAGGATACAAAACACATGACTGCAGAAGCATCTGATTAATATGAAATGTTGCTGCGAGAATCATATTTAAACATTTGTACTAATCTTAGTGCATAAGAAATACTGTACCATAACTCCGAGATAGAGAAAGTTTCATTGACATAGGTGTAGAATTGGCAGTTTGGATCCTCTGTACAGGTCGTCTGACATGTCTCTGAATCATCCATCAGCACGTAGCGAATGTCAGAACCTAGGAAGTCTATACCTTCCTGAGCCACCCTGAGCCAGTCTGTTAGCAGAGACAAACGGTTAAATAAGATAAAACATGTGCATGAGCTGAGCTAAATGATATCAAAAAAGAACAATGTGCGGTACATACTGTTATCAAACTGACAGAAGCGTGATGGTATCCCTGATGTGACTTCTCCTTTTGCGCTGACCACCATTTGATTAGGATTGCTCTTCAGCTGGCAACTGAAGTCGTTACTGCAACAATAATTGAATAAAGTATTTTTGATGTAGCACAGAGTATAGCTGTAAGTGTATTAAGAGTCAGAGTATCCAAAAACAGTACATGGAATAAGAGAAGTATGTGCAGGATGGATGAGCAGAGCACAGAGAATGGCATTGTTCAGGGGAGGCAGCGGGCAGCGTTTGGATGTTGCTTCCTGGCATGTCAGTGCTCGGAAAAAGCCTGGGATTGCACACTGTATAAAACATAGATTAAAAAAAACTGTTGCAGGTAGCTTCAACAACAAAAACAGTGAAACATTAGGTATTTTAAAACATTATGTACATCTTTATGTGCAACACAATGAACTAACAGATAGATGGCATATGTATTTATGTTAATCTAATAATTTAACAATTATTGACAATGCTTTTTTTATCGCACATCATTTTGCAGTGGAGCTTCTGTCTGATATGTTGTTTTTGTGGCGTTATGTGTATAACTGTTATTGGCAATCATATGATGTGTGGAAAAAGTACATGCACTTTGAAACCACAAGGATTCAGTGTGTCTTTCTGAACCCACAGTTCACATGGGCCTCTTCAAACACAAGTGCAAATACAAGTGTATTTTTGTTCTGTTAGTGTACAGTGACATCTCCTGTCAGAAGTGTAACAATCCAAGAGGAACAGGAAGTACATATATATACATATATTTCATTACAACACAAAAAAAACTCATCAACTGTTTGTCCAGCAGAGTGTGCTACTATTCAACATTTATTTACAATACCCAACACTCCACCTACCTCCCAGCTATCAGTCTGTGACATCAACCAGTCACTCAGTCCAATCCTACCTTCTGCTAATGATGCAAAACTTCATGTTTTTACATTATATAAAAATGCATTCTTTTGGACCACATGGTAAACATCAGTCACCATTCACTCTCTTTTTTAGATTCAGCCTCATGTGGCCATTTGAGGAACTGCAGTGCAGACAGTGATGTTTAACCCTGTACCTGACAGCCATTATGTCACCATGCTCACCACTGTTTACCTTGCTAGCGGATGCTAGCCAGCTACAGATACATTATAGAATGGTATTAACACAGGTCCCAAGAAGGATTGGTCGTAATATATTTATAGTTAATAATACTTACCGCCCTCAGAGACATATATGACTAAAAGAATGACAATAATAATCAAAACTGGAATTGAGGTTTTTAATTTTTCATTTCATTTTATTTTTTAACAGCACAAAGTCATATTTAGGTTTAAGTCACAAAGAATATATAGCTTTTAAAAATGTGTCCTGCTAGAGTAGAGCAGTGCAAAGTTACATATTAACGACAGGACCAGTTAGTGTGTCAGCTGCGCTCAGAGCTCAGAGGTCTTTCAGTGCTTCCTGTCCTGGGCTCTCCTTCCAGGTGGGAGGCCAGGTGGCTTTGATGCTGGGTCTGTCTTTCAGGCTCTGGTAGTAGGCTGCCAGTTTAGAGTAACGCTCTTCACACAGACTACAGAAAAGAAGAAAGAAAAAAAATTGAGCTGCTTATTATTCAATACATTTGTATTGTTACACAAGATTTTTGGTCTTACCCAAAGCGGAAGAGATAAGCAATGACTGGATAAACAATCACATCAGCGAGTGAAAAGTTCTTTCCTGACAGGAAACCACCCGGTGTCTAAAAGAAGGAAGAAAAAAGCTGATGTTACAACAAAACACATGAGAATATCCCTATGCATCCCTATGCAATTAAATGAAACTACTTTAATTATTACTATTTTATACAGACAATATTGATGCATGAATCGAACGTATACTTTAAATTACAGGGAAAAAATGCTTTGCTTTATTGTGAGAGTGAAAAAGTGAAGACTCTTAGCAGCCCGTTACCTTTTGTAGGTATCCCTCCCACAGTTTGACCTCTGCAGCCAGGACCTCTGTGTTCCTCTTCAGAGCAGAGTCGTGTCTCTCTCCCTCCGGGACCTTCCAGTTATAGTAGATGACATCCGCTGAAATATGTATTTTAGTTTAATAGGTATTTTATTTCTTTAAGGCATCTACACACACATTTGACACACACTCTCACATTAGACTGCTTTCAGTTCCCCTTAACAGCAGGGATGCAGGATATTATGCAATGTCAAACTGAGGCAAGGGTCTAAAATAAAGTTTAAAGCTTCCAATTCTAAGTCGTGTGTTTGCACCCCTTTCCAAAAGAAAAAAAAGTCTTATGACTTTTTAGCAGGCTAGTCTGAGCATGTGATGCCTCATGGGATTAACATATGCCCTCTTAGCATCACTCCCTGCTGCAAATAGGGCACCACATAGAATGAACACACTGTGTCACGGTTTAATTATGTGAATGCACTTCTTATTAGTGCATGGTGTATGTTTTGAACAGCTCAGGTCTCATGAGTGAAAGAAACTGCCTCTAGGAGGCTAGGAGGCTGACTGAAGACATGAAGTCTCAGTGGTTTAAAAAAAATTGCAGGTTAGTGTATGATGTGTATGATAGTTGCTATGTGCACTGTACTAGTACAAAGTCCCAAAAGGCAAATCACTGAATGACAACAACAGCAACCAATGTGCAGTCATCCTGTGAAATAAGTAGGTTGGATAACTAAAGGTTGCCTACCCAGTTTCTGCATGAGCGCAAGACCCTCAAACATGCGCTGGTACATTGTGGCCTGCTCAGTGGGGCAGTCTGGGATCAGCTTGTTTCCCTGAGACTTGAACTGGCTCTGTTGTTGGGAGACATGAAAAGAGCAACTATTATGAAGAGCAGCATGGAGCTCCGGTGTCTGTTTCCTCTGCGGTGTAGGGTGTCCGATTGTCTCAAAGATATTGTTGAAGTAACACCTCCTGCTTATTAACTCCTTAGTGGCATAAGACTGCATTAAATTTTAACCAGGTTCACTTCCAAGTTCTTACCTCCAGGTAGAGGCAGGCAGCATAGGACTCATTCAGGGTGAGGTTACCATGTTTGAAAGCAGGAAGCTTTAAAAGATAAGGCGGATTATAGCTCATATAAAACATATTGGTGAGAATTTGAATTGTAAATGGATTGTTTGAAATGTACTTACCTGACCCCTGGGGTTCATGTCCATGACTTCCTTGGACTTGTGCTCCATTTTCTCAAAGGACAGCAGCTTCTGGTTGTACCCCTGCAGGTTCTTCTCCTCCAGAGCGATCATCACCCTCCAGCAGGGAGGAGAGCCGGAGCCCCACAGCAGAGTCATATCCTTGGCCATGGTCTTAGAGTGCTTTTTGCCTGACTACCAGAGCGGTAAATAGTGAGCTAAGCGGAGGAGTGAAGCTGGAATACCACAAACCTCTGGCTTTATAACAAGTTCCGGCCCCCTCATCATCCCGATTGGTGGAATTTAGCCCCATCCCATTTCTTGTGTTATCACCAAAGATCTGTGACTCCAGGCAGCTAAGAGCATTCACTCTGCTGCTAAAAAAGCAGGTTAAACAGGTGCTTTTGTTTAATCACAGCAAGACAACTTAGAAATATATCTAGAAATATTTTAAGGTTATAGTTGTGACTGTGTTTTTTGTGGATTCTGCCTGCAGCTGCAAGTATCTACACGGATTAATGTGAAGAGCAGGAGGAGGGATTCCTCTTGCGTTGTGTTGAATCTGCAGTTGACTGCAGGCAGATATGGGCAAAAGGCAAGCATGAAATCAGCAAAAAAAAACAATATAATTTTGTTAACTGGTGGACAACCATACATTACTTGGGATTCTATTTGCCATTGAGAGATTACTGTATCTTTAGGCTTTGCTTTTTCTCCTTGTTTAAGTATTTCTCTCTGCAGGACTTTGTTTTTTTCTGTTGCGTGCAAGCTGCTTCCTGACTGCTGAACACTCACCATGACTAAGCACTTTTTACACACACACAGGCAACACAATTCTAACTATTCACACTAGACAATCCACCTTCTCAATGTAACCGACACCACAGTTACACTTGCATTGGAGATCCACACTGAATAGCAACCTCTTACACCAACAATTTGTGCATCATTTTTTTTTAACTCTATGAGCAACTGCAGGTATAGTGCATGGAAATAAAATAGTGCAGCTTTCAATGGACACCTTGTTGCACCAAAAAAGAAATATTGCAAGAGCAACATGATTTTACTGCTTTCCGTTCATGCTTCTTGGAGGTTTGATATATATTGCGTAAACAATACATTCCATCAGCTCCTGCCCGTTCTGCTACTCTATCTTTGTCCTCATCAGCAGGCTGCTCTTCATGCCTCAGTCAAGTATTTCCTGCGAGTGTCACCCTTTATGCTACGGTAGCATGACTCAAACCTTTTTCTTTTACAGAGTACAAGCAGCACAGAAGTCAGTTATGTTACAGCTATGTATGGAATGTTTGTTGATAAACCTGGATGACTAAAGGTAATTTACAGTGAGAGCTGCAGCTAGTTTTTAAATTAAGACAAACAGGTCTTTAAAAATGAGGAACGCACCATTTGATAACAGTAAATGGTAAATTTTCTTGATAAATTTTAAGACATTCTAAAAGAAATGGTAGATTCTCACGCAAAATAGAGGAAGGAAACCCTACAGAGCTTGAATAAACAAAGAAACTTTTTTATATACATTACTACTACTATACTATTGTACTATACTTTTTTATTAACATTTTTTATATAATTAAAAAATTAATTAAAAATTTAATTATATAATATAATTAAAAATCTACCAGATAAGGAGCCAGGCTAACACAGGTGTGTACAAGTGAACATGAGCAGGATCTTAACCCACAATCTGTGAGGCTGAGCATTCCACATAAAATGCAAAATCATGCAAAAGCTGCAATATTGACCTATCTGATTCATGCAAATGATTACATGTTACAGGTGTTTTGAGTTGAGACAATAGTGCAGACCAAACCGGTTCTGGCACAGCCATTCACATAATGAAACCAACAATACACCACCTACTTCTTCTTTTCTTTTATTGTGACATAGGAGAGATGTGAGAGGCTGTATGGTGTCAAATTTATCGAATCCTAACCTCACGCTATCTCTTTGATCTCAAACTTTGTTCAGGCTCTCAGTGTGACTTTATTAGGTGTACGCTACAATTAAAGCCATTACATACCTGTTAACACCACTAACATATATAAGTATCTGACTTTTGATATGAACAGACTGTATCTGGGCAACAAAAGCTGATACAGGATGCAGTCGTGTGATTTACTGCTGTTACCCTGACAACATGAAATGACCTTTAACAAATGCACACCGTGGTTATATCAACTACTTTTTCTATCATTAAGAAATAACAGCAGAATGACTCTAAATAAAAATAACAGTCAAATCATATTAGACGCTACATTTGTTCAAATGAAAAGCTATATTAAAGGTATTAAAAAAATCGGACGAAAACATAATGCATTCAGCCGTGGTTGTCATTTGCACAGCAGCCTATAAAAGTGAAAAATAACTATGTTGTTATGCCACAATCACTTGGTTGATAGATATCTTCACCTTGAATCCAAAGACTTTTCAATAGAAACCAATTTTTCAGATGTCGTTGAGTGTGTCCTGCCCTTTCGGGTTCTCCAGCCAATGAGGAGGCCAGCTGGCTTTGATGCTGGGTCTTTCCTTCAGCAGAGCATGATACTCTCCCAGTTTAGGGTATGTCTCTGCAGACAACCTGTGCATCAGAAGGCAGCAGGTGTTATCAACTACAGCTTCGACAGAGCCCTCATTTTATCAGTCACACCTCAGGTAAATGCAAACACACTTTCCTCTTACCCGAATCGGAAAAGAGTAGCAACCGTTGGAAAAACAACCACATCAGCCAGCGAGAAAGTTGGTCCGGCTAGGTGGGAGCCTGAACCCAGCTGGAGAGAGAAGTAAAGTGGAGTTTAAAATGCATCAGTGCACGTAGGGTCACTGTGTGCATGTTATCCACACACACATACCTTCTGCAGGTAGCCCTCCCATAGTTTGAGTTCAGTGACCAAAGCCTCTCTGTTTCTCTGCAGAGCCGAGTCATGCCTCTCATCCTCAGGGATAAACCAGTTATAGTAGATAACCGCATCTAAAAACAGGATTGTTATCACTACATCTGTATATGAACACTTGAGCTTTTTATTGCAGGACAGCTGAAGAAGAGTATTTTCCTGCTGGGAGCATCTGCAAATTTGCAGCACAAGACAGGAAACATCTGGACAAAAATGGTACACATCAGAGCCAGGAGGCTACAGGCCAGGAATTATGATCCTCTGCAGAAATCTGCACCCTTACACTACAGAAACGAGAGCACAAGAGTCCTCTTAACCCTCTGTAACCCCAGTTAACATTTTTACTAGACTAGAAAGGACAACCAGGTTCCTGGATTAACAGGACAGTTAATGTGCTGTGTACTCCAAGCAAAGTTCAATCCATTTTTATGTGCTAGTAAAGGCAGCAAATTCCTGAATCTTTAAGTAGTGCATCTGTACGTTTAGTGACATCTAGTGGTGAATTTGCAGACTGCAAGCAACTCAACACTGTCCTCAACAAGCCTACATGAGACGGCCTTTCTGGTGGATCAGTCTAGTCCTAACTTTGGTCATTGTGTAAAGTGAAATCACACTTCCACAGAATTGGAAGACCTTTTCTGTGTTTCTACTGGATGTTACTTGTCTTACTGAGCTTTTCGTAGAACGAGAGTCCCTCGAACATGCGCTGGTACATCCGTGCTTGTTCTTCTGGACTGTCAGGGATCAGCTGGTTTCCTTGAGACTTAAACTGGCTCTGAAAAAAATAAAGAGAGAAAAAATTAATTAGGTTAATTTAAATTCAGCGTTGCAGTCTGTCAAACTGCAGCTTCCTCACCTCCAGGTAAAAACAGGCAGCGTAGGATTCATTCACAATGATGTCTCCGTGTTTGAAAGATGGAAGCTGGATAATCAGACAGACAGACTATTTAAGGGTTAACCGCTCTCAGGCTTATTATCATATATTTTGTTTTAATGCTAAACCCACTGGGAGCTGATTAGGACAACCTGCTGTGCTGCATTATGGGAAAAATAATCACAACTAATTAAAAAATAGTCGTGCACAGTGTTTTCTTTGGCTGTAAGAAGTGATGGTGATTTGCCTGATTTTAAAGAATCAGACTTTAAAGTGACACATACATATTATTGTGCACCTATCACTATATGATTATAGGGACCAGGGTAAGGGATTCTAACCTAATTCTACATGGTTGGTGGGTTTAAACAGCTAAGGCCTACCTGACCTCTTGGATTTATATCTAACACCTCCTGCGACTTGTGCTCCATTTTCTCGAAGGACAGCAGCTTCTGGTTGTACCCCTGCAGGTTCTTCTCCTCCAGCGCGATCATCACCCTCCAGCAGGGAGGAGAGCCGGAGCCCCACAGCAGAGTCATGTCCTGGGCCATGCTTTTTACGTTTAACAGCTACAAGTGCACACTTCAGATTGTCACAAGAGTCGAACTCCGCAGAAGCGTAGCGGATTTGGAGCCACTCGCGTACTCATTTAAGTGGTTCTCACCTTATCAAAAGAACGCATATTGCCACCTGCTGGCTGGAAGAAGAAACTACAAGTAAAACATGTTTATATGGAGTTTTTGTGTAGTAGGGACTATTTTTTGGGCGCAGGGACACTGTAAACATTGTTACTGTTAGATCTGCGTTGAGGAAATGTCAGTAAATCAAATGTGCCACAGCCTGGTTCACAACCTGTGGTCCAGACCCCATTAGGAGGACGCTAGAAATCACAGGAGGTCACAAGGCTGTGTCTCTGCTCTGAGGTTGTTGGGTGTTTAAAATTAGATTTACACATTTAAATCAATATTTCATTTTTATTACTTCATTGCATAAAGAACAAAAGGTGTTTATTATGAGTGTTAGAGGTCCTTCAGGATGTCATATCCCTGTGGGCTGGCCTGCCAGTGTGGAGGCCAGCTGGTCTTGATGCTGGGTCTGTCCTTCAGCAGGCTGTAGTATTTGGCCAGTTTGGGGTAACATCCAGCAGACAACCTAAAGACAAAAGCTCATCATCATGAGACTGAAAAGGCAGAGTGGACATCACCCTCCAGGGTGTCAGTCACCTACCCGAAACGAAAAGCAAAGGCGATGTTTGGAAAGACGACCACGTCGGCTAATGAGAAGGCCCCCGCCAGGTAGGAGCCTGCAGCCACCTGTGTGCAGACAGAAAAATGTAAGAAGCATTGTTATAAACATACAGCCTGCATGTGAGTGTGTGTTCACGTGCACACATTGTGCAGGTAACCCTCCCAGAGTTTCAGCTCAGCAGCCAGAGCTTCTTTGTTTCTTTTCACAGCAGATTCATGCCTCTCTTCTTCGGGGACAATCCAGTCATAGTAGATAACTGCATCTGAGACAGAACACCTAACATGAACATCATTGTGACGATGATTCGTTTGTCTTTCTGCGTGCATGTGTGTGCAATTTACTGAGTTTGTCAGCGAGGGTGAGACCCTCCATCATGCATTGATACATCAGTGCTTGTTCTGCAGGACTGTCAGGAAGCAGCTTGTTGCCCTGAGACTTAAACTGATCCTGACACAGCAGGGAACAAAGATCAGACTTACATTAAAGGCAGTTATATTCAATGTTCCAGATTTAGTTTTTGCTCTTTACCTCTAGGTATAGACATGCAGCGGTGGACTCATTCACTATGTTGTCTCCATGTTTGAATGCAGGGAGCTGAAGGAGAGAAACTGTTCAATTCAATTCAAACACTTTCTTTCATTAAGGCACAGGGAGCAATCAAATGGACAGGGACACACAGGAACAAACATAAAACCTATGGGAAGTGCAAAAGAATATAATTATTAACCTCAATTTAGTGTCAGTGAGTTAAGTGAAGCACAATCACCACTAGAGGGCACTGTCTCCTTTCTCTACTTAAAGAAATGCAACAAGTTTCTGTGTAACCTGTATATTTGAGGTGTAAATATGTACTGGCATCTTATAGGATAGACATAACACTGTTATCCTACCTGAATAAATAATGACTGCTGGTTATGTTTGTTTTGTAAGCATATGTATCTTCAGCTGATAGGATTTGTTATACCTGTATTTAAACTTTTGTTGACATACATTCAATCATTGGTAGATCATGCATGCTCCGCCTACCTGCCCTCTTGGGTTGATTTTCAAGACTTCCTGAGATTTGTGCTCTCCTTTCTCAAATGATAGCAGCTTGTGTTTGTAGCCCTGCAGCTTCTTCTCCTGCAGAGTGATCATCACACGCCAGCAAGGAGGGGATCCAGCCCCCCACAGCAGACTTATTGACTTGGCCGAGGACATTAGATACTGCAGAAAAAAAGAAGACAATACTACAACTGCACAGATGCCGTGTAGTAAGAAGCAGCTTCTAAAGGGGTCCAAAGGTTGATCTGAAGAGCCACACCTAATTCTGAAGTGTGAAAGCAGTGAAAAAAATGTGACAATGACATGATCATCCACTTTTTTCACAGATTTGTTTAGTTTAGTTTTATTGCAGAATGTGTATACACAGCATTTCAAGTGAAAGTGTTGGTAACCATGGTTTTCTGCATGATACTGGACCTGTTCAAGTTCATACAAAGTACAATGTGACCACAGAGTTCAGATCCACAAACACTGCTTCACACTCTCAGCAAGGAGCAACATTGAATAACTTTTTTAATTACAGCTCAACCTTTTTTAAACTATAATACAAGTTTCTACAGAAATTACAAAAATATTACATAACATGAACCTCACTAGACATGCACACTGTAGTACTACAGTAGGACGTGGCAGCTGACAAGGGCATTTACACATTGTTTCTGCAGATTTCTCTGCAAGTCCTTCAAAATAGATTGTTTTTTTTAAAAAAAAAAACGTCCATATCTTTTTGTCTTTTTACAATTTACAGTTTTCTGAGATATGTCTTCAATGTATATTTTCAATCAGCATGAGACATTATTAATGTTTATTAAGGTGCAAGATGTCAGAGATTTGCAAATAAATACTGAAAAACCTGTCCTGTGAGTCATCTGAGAAGTAGGAGGTGATTGTAAGCACAAAGAGGGAGCTGGTGCAAAGAGTACAGCGTTGTCCCTTATAAACGAAAGGCACTCATCCGTTAGAAAACCTTTCACATTCCTACGAAAAACACACAGCCGCACATAAACATGTTCAAATGTGCAGCTGCAGAAGCAAAACGTGTGCATTTTCACATACATACTAAGTATTTTTTTGTTTACGGTGGGATCCTTTGACGTTGTTGAAGAGCAAATTTAAATTCACAGCTTCAATAAATGAAAAGTGGTGAACAGTGGCAGAAACAAACAAACAAACAAACAAACAAAATAATCACTTTGGACTAATTTAAAATTCCCATGAAATGAAACGTTTGCTCTGATTGGTCACCTCAGATGGCACCGCCCACCATCCTGCATCAGCTCTGCTGGTGAATGAGTTGGAATGAGGGACATAAAGAATACGTGAACCAAATTTAACTACCTATTTACCTATTTGTTGTCATTGCAGGGCAAACCACTGGCATATAGGTGACATATAGTGCAAGATATCATATCAAAATTATACAATTCTGACTTCATGGGGACTTTAAAACTTGTTTACATATAAAAAAAATGATTCGGTGTAAAAACAGCAGCACTGAATTTGAATGTTCTTATGAGGTGCGCTTTCTTCACCTTCTGAATATTTTGTTTTGTTGTAACAAATTAAAAAAACACTATCATGGCTGCAGCTTCTTCACACGGACACATCAGGCAAAAATAGCAGCTGGCAAAAACCTAACAACTCATAGCTGGTGGAATACAACTCGAAAAGAGCAGCGTGGGCCGTCAGAGACGTCGCACTGTGTTTCCACGGCAGTGTGGGCAGGTGAGGAGGAGGAGAAGGAGGACCATCACATTGGTGCGTCTGGAGAATCAGTGAGCCCCAAAGCAAGAGCTTCTTCTTGTGTCAGACCGTTTTTCAGAGTCCGTCGCACTGCAGGGAGATAAGAGGAGGAAAGAATGTTATCATGTGGTCATTTACAAATTAGTTTTTCATATAGATTTGGGAGTCTTTTTTAAGGCGTACATGATTTGCGGTTGGCCCTGGATCTCCTTCTCTCTCTTGGTTGGGCTCTGGTTCCTGGACCCTGGGTGGCCGACCTCACGATACGCTCCATGATTTCGTCTGCTGCATCGTCTCCACAGATATGTGCGTCCTCCAAGGCTGGTGTCCACGCCTGCATGCTGCGACCTGCATGAAAGAAAAACACCATACATGGGCAAAGACACTCTAAAAAGCACTGACCTCACTGGGTAACTTTGTGTAATCCCCACCTCCTCGTCCAGGCCGTGACCTGGTCCGTGTCCGGAGGCCTGGCACCCCCCCGCTCTCCTTGTCGCCACCGCTGAGGCTGGTTCTCAGCACTGCTTTCATGTGTTCATGCTCTGCAGCATCCTCAGTGTGGCCAAGACCCTGAGGCTGTTCGCTTTCCTGGCTGCCACTAGGGGCGCTGTTGTTGCTGCTTGAGCCATACCGACCACACTGATGATGAGAGACGGAATGGAAGAGGATCAGATAATGGCAGCTTGTTTTGTAATTATTTTCAAACAGGCTTTAACAAAACATCCTACTTGTGGTGAATATAGTGCAAACTGTGTTTAATTGTTTAATTCACAGGTGAAAAGAAAGTTATTAAAACATTTCATGCACAGTTGCAAACAATCATGCAGACAGCATGGCACACATGTTGATACCTCCCGCTCCTCTTCATCATCAGACTACAGGAGAAAACAAGGATGAAGGTCAAAGAACAAGTCGAAGAAAATGGAAGGTGAAAAAAAGATTAAGATATAGCTTTTGAGTGTGTGTGTGTGTGGATGAGTTTCTGTTTATGTGATGCCTACAGGAGCATTCACGTCCATGATCATCTTTCCTCGGGTCTTGTTGCGCTCACGGTGGTCGGCTCGTTTCTGTTTCTGCTGCAGCACGCGGTCCCGGGTGGTTCGGTACTCTAGCGCAAACTCGCTGAGGATTTTACTGAACCTGTGGACGCTGATCTCTCTCACACTGTAGGCTGGGTGGCCAAGGAACAACAGGAACGAATGGAATCTGAGAAGAGGAGGATGCTCATGTCAATATTACTCTACTGAACTTTAATGCAGTTTGGCTGAGGTGAAGTACCTGTTGATGATCCTGCGATGAACAATCTTGAGTATAATGATCCTTTCAGCACAGTCTTTGAGGAAATCAGACATCTTCTGCTTCAGCTGAGCCTTCATTTCATGCTTGGCGATCACCTTCAGGTGGTCCCATGAGGCTTTGCAGCGCCGTTCCATCTGACACAAGTTCTCCTGCAGCTGGTCAAAATCCACCTAATAGAAAAAATCAAAATAAATCAACTTGATATATAAACCAATGTTAGGGTGCACAACAGTCTTTCTTTTTTTCACAGCATACCTTTGCAGAACGTGTGATGGCTCCTATCTCAGAGTAGAGGTCAGTGCTCTGGGGGAAGTTCTCCACCACCACGGAGCAGATGTGATGGAGCAGGGACTGCTTGTGGACCGTGTCCTTCACTTCTGGAACCTTCTCCAGATATGTCAGTTCGAAGCCTTTGGCCTGGACACATGTAAACAACATTTATATATATATAAAAATAAATTATTCTAAAAGTAACACGACAACAAACAAGAAGCTACAAATGTCTAGACTGGTATTAGTAGGTAAGTTTGTTCTGTTTAAATTATAGTACTTAATCTGTGATTTCATTTACAAATTACAAGCTTGAAGCTGACTATTTCTACAATTACAACAAGATGTTATCATGTCCCAGTATTATAATGTGGACCTTTAATGGTCATGACTCACATTGGTGCCATTGAGGAAGTTTCCAATGGAGAGCAGCGTGGAGAGGATGTAACGCAGAGTTTTGTTCTTCTCCAGCTGATCCATCCCCTCTTTCAGATCCTGTAGAGGCTCCACTACTTCCTGAGAGGCGGAGAAAAAAAAACACACACACATCATTAGCTAAGTTAGTCAAGACTCCTAAAAAAACACGTGTCTCATTATTCTGTACTTATATAAGCGAACAGGTGCACCTCATCTCAAGCACCACATGAGAGGTTGTTTAAAGGTCGCAGCTCCGGTCAAACTTCACTATTAAATGTGCTTCTGATTATGTGCACCTTTTTGTGTTTGTGCAGCAGATTCTCTTGTGTTGCCTGCATGGTATGTTGCTCTCCATTAAACCTCCCACTAACAAAGCATCCCACAGGATGCAGTCGGCAGCGCCGCTCTGCGGAACGTGCGGTCAGGGAATCGTGCCTTGCAAGGAGAGATTAAAGACGAATGCATCCTGCTGAAAGCCGTAAAGTTTACAGGGCGGCAGCGGAGGGACAGCGTGTTTCTTATTCTCTGGGTTTTTAACTTTGAACTTTTCCTCCTGGTTGCATTCTTTGCTGGGAGAAGAAGAGGACGAGGGGCTGCTAATAAGCGCGCATATTTTGCATGATGTAACTAAGTTGATGTTTTGCGGATGTTGTTTGTACTAAAGGGATGTTGTTGCTTATTGACACAGACGTAAGCCACACATGCTGTGCACATTTATGCATTCAGCTGTGTCTGTTTCTACTTTGGTTTCTAACATTTTCCTTCTATATTTTCTGTGAGCATGTTTAAACCGACCTTCTCTGTTGCCTCGTAGTCCATCTTGAAGGCCCAGAGCTGGAGTCTGGCAGAGAGCTCGCTGATGGAGGACAGAGTGAGGAGGAACTGCTCAGCGGAGCCCAGTGGGATGTCAGGGTTAGCCAGCTGGGCCTCCTGGATCCTCTGCTTCTCTTCCTCTGTTGGGATCATCGTCAGGATTTTCTAAAAAGGACGTGTGATGAGTAGTGTGACAGGAAGGATTTCAAAATCGTTGTTTTTTTTTGGTATGTCTTACCTCTATGCCCTCCTTGTTGAGAGCATACTCATCAAAGTTAAGGATGGCCGTCTTGATGGTGCGGGGCGGAGGCAGGACGGTCAGACCGATGTTGATGGCGTTACTTCTCTTTGAATCCAAAACTATGATCTCCTGACGTTTTCCATCCGCTGCTGTTTTCTATGACACGAAAAGAGGATCAATGCTGGACCTCCCTCCTCTCCCACTCCCTTCCCCCCTCTGTCTATCTCCTTCTCAGTGTGGTCTACTTTACAGGCTTGTAAGGATTAGAGGGATCATCACTCAGGTTACATTGACTGCAGCTGTGGCGACTGTATAGGTAGCAGAAGCAGGAAACGCCATAACAAGTAAGACACATACTGTAAGCGTTTCTGTGTTTGAAGACACATTGTCGCAGTATGTGTACAGATGACCTCACCGGCAGTTGAGGCCTCTATAAGCTCTTAAAGGAAGGAAGTCGCCACCTAACAGTGTAACAGAGTAGGTGTTAAGACCTTGTTACTGCCAGTTGTAAATCATATACTCACCATATGGAGGCTGTTAAGAGTTGCACCACACTACAGCTTCTACCGAGCTGTTTCATGTTACTGGTAAATATTTGTAATTTTAATAAGGTAAGCATGGATAAAAGGAGCAATAACATGTTCTCTGATGGCTTCAGTACACTAGTGGTCCTCTAAATCTCAGATTCTCTTGTTGACTGAGAGCTTGAGGTGCTGTACAGTACCTGCAGACCACCATCAGACTGTCACATAAGCCCAGAAGCCGAGCAGTGATGAGCTGCTAACTGGCCTGGCTCTAACATAAATTGTGGTTTCCAAGCAGTGGCTCAGGAGTTCAAAGTGTCACAGGTCTAGTTTCAGATCCCTGCCTTTGCAACGCCATACTTTTCTCATTTAGAGGCTTTGGGAGGAGCATATAGGATTCAACAGCTTCTGTTTGATCTGGATCAAAACACACATGACCTCGCCTAACCCTAAAAACATCAAGCAGTGGAGATCATGGACATATGAGACATATGAGTCCATAGGTGGGTGTTTGTAAAAAAGTAGCAACAACTTAAAATGATAATATATAAGTATAGAGCCCAGCATATTGTTTGGATGATGATCTCAAAAAGTTACATAAATTGTTGTGTATCTTCACATCAATAGTGTGTTAAATAGAACTAGTGTGTAAGTTTTAGCAGCATACACAACATAGGTGGGCAAAAGGGCTCAATACAAGCTTGTACAAACAAACTTACATATTTCACTCATGCTTAATAAATACTACACCGTCGTATGATGACATCATCAACAACTTTTACCAAACCCCAATATAAGCCCTTTTCAGCACTGGTTGTTTACCTTTGTAACTGGTATTTCCTTTGACTTGGACTCAAACAGGTGTTCCAGTTTGGCTGTATCCAGCTTTACTGCTTCCAGGTTGGACCAGAACGAGTCTCCGGTCCGCTTGTAGTGTCGGTACTGAGACTCCATCTGACGCACCTGTATACAAAAAGAACAAGAAAGGACCACGTTAGAAGGAGATGTATTAAATTCCTAGAATAAAAAAGAGTAAATCTGAGAACCACAGGATCATGCTGCGTATGTCATTGTTGCTATGTGATAGCTATTTAATCTTAACTGGCTATTGGAAACATGGGAGTTTTTTCCTTATCTTGGTTGTATCACTGTGGGTAAAACATTTTCTATAAGAAGATTAGGATTAGGTCTTGACTGACCTCGCTCCAGAAGAGTCTGATTGTCTTCTTCTTTTTGTTGAAGAGAGGCGGTTCGGGGGGAGGAGGCACTGGAACTGGAGCGCTAAAGGATGGAGGAGGTGGAGGTCTCATACCAAATAAGGGAGGAGGTGGGGGGCAGCTGCCTAGCATGGGGGGAGGTGGAGGGAAGCGGGGTGGAAGAGGCGGTGGGGGCGGGAGATCACCGCATTCTCCCATCAGAACAGCATCTAGACTATCCTTGTCGTCATCCTCCGTCAGGTCGGTGAAGTTGATGTCCCCGATGCGCAGCTCTCGAGGGCTGGCCAGGAGCTGGTCCCAGATGGTGTCTGACTCCTTTTTGGGCGGAGGAGGTGGGGGTTCGATGGCCGGGCTTTCCGGGTGCGGGTGGACTGAGGTGAGGTCTTTGACCAGGTCTCCAAACCGCTCAGCAAATGGACGGATGGTGCCGCGATGCTCGGACTTGTCATCCTGTTTGTTGTTCTCCTCATTGCCGTCCAGCTGCCCTGTCGCCTCCTGATTTGTCTCCCTGTCCTCACCCTCTCCTTTCTCTTTGTCCTTCTCCACATCCTCCTCCTCCTCCTCTTCATCACTAGGCTTCTTATTCTGGGAGTACAACATGTCCAGCATGAAGAGTTTGCTGTTGAGGAGTTTGCTGCACTTCTCGTTCACCTCTGCCTCCTTCAAGCCTTAAAGTTAAAAGAAGAAAACATATAAGTATCGGTCAACATACTGGCTTTACTTGGGAGTAAAAACTACCCACCATTCTCATTGCTCCCTCTCTCCTCTCTCTCCAAAGTGCTGCTGGCTGAAGAGATGCTGGAGGCGGAGCAGTTATCCTTCTCATTCACTTCTTCATTCTGCCGTTCCTTGTCGCTCAGGATGCCACTGTCCTCCTCTGCCTCCTCTCTCTCCTTTTCCGGCTCTTGTTCAGGTTCCTCGACTTCTTCCTCCTTTTCTTCTGCCACTTCTTCCTGCACTTCTTCTTCCTCTTCTTTCCGCTCTTCTTCCTCTTCCTCCTGCTCTTCCTCCTCTTCCTCCTCAGCAGTAGCTTCTACCTCCTTTTCCTCCTCTGTTTCTACTCTGCCAGTGGAGTCCTCAGCTTCTCCTATCACAAAAAAATCAGTGCCACTTTACTGATTTAGCTTGCATGTGAGCTACAGTACCTCACACAGAAACGTACTGTAAGATATGCGACTTATCTTCAATGACTTTAAAGGCATCTCTGTTTAGGCTGTACACAGGACACCCCTGTATAAACACACTTTCACTGACACACACCCACCCGCTAATGTAAACAATATGGCAGGTAAACAAAGCCAAGCTGTCGCTGGACCAGGATATGGACAGGAAATGAAGAATTAAGTTCCTGTTTACGTCAAAACATGCTCATGTCCACGGTACACATACGTAACTCGGCAGTACAGTCCGTGCAGTGATGCAGCCAGGGTTAGAATAACACCACAGCTGTGAGGCCTGTTTGAGCTACAGTGCCTCGGCTCGTGGCTACACATGCACTCCAAAACAAGGCTGTGTTCTTACACAAGATGTTTTGGCATCACGCTTTCAAAAAGGCTCTTTCAAATACTCATTTGACCCTTTCACCCACATCCTCTGTGCATGTGTGTGTGTTTTTTTTCACCCCTTTGATGGAGAGACCCCTCCTTTTCTTACTATTTTCCACATTTTGCTCATGACAGCATCGTTAATTTAAAAGCAAAGCTGCAAAGTGAAACAATTTAAAGTTATGAATGAGTGCTTCTGAGCACACTGTTGGAAATTAAACTGACAACCTCCTGGATTTAATTATGACTTTCCAAAATAGCAAAGGGACCATTTTATCATGTCAAACCTCATTTATGGTCATCTTTTTCACCAGACCGGAAATGTACACATTCAGTATTCAGTATCACCTCTCTGCACAGTATTTTTTCAGTGTTGTTGCTGGTGTTTAAGATCATAATTTATTTAAAAAATTGCAACATTATTTTTTGTTCTTTCTCTAACACATACTGTCAGCATGTTAGTAAATCGATCATTTTTCTTGGATGTCCTACCAGTCTCTGAGGGGGCGTAGGAAGTGGCGGGGGTCTCTGCATCCAGATCAGCCTCTGCTTCTTCCTGGGAGGCGAAAGAGGATGGGGTGCTGCTCCGTGATGATGGAGGCCACACTTCAGATGGTTCAAAGTTCAGATTGAGGTCAGGGCGAGTCCTTGACGTCCGAGTGCGCTCCCTCTCATACTCCTCCGCCGCCAGACGTTCCACATTCTTATACCTGAAGTAGAAGGAGAGACAGAGAGAAGGTCGATGGAAGAAGCAAAAACAAAATCTGAGACAAAGCACCTTCTGTCCTGCTCTTTCTCTCTGTTGCCAAATTGCCTTAAACAGAACCAATAGTCATTACACTCATTGCCAAAGTACCTGAATTCTTTAAAAACTTACAATGTGTACCTAAAAAACTTGTTTCATTTTCTCTTCTACAGCTGCTGTGCCACTCTACCTCCACACATTATAATCCCATCTCACTCCTCTACCTCACCCCATTAATCGTCAACAAAACATTCAGTACATTCATCACTCATTTCCTGCTGTAAAAGGGTTCACCATCTTGTTCTCTCTAAGGTAAATGCTCAGCTTTCAACTCTCAACAGTATAACTATGCAACAAGAGTGGGGGCAAAGCAGAGACGAATGCAAGAGATGGGAAGAAGGTAATGTTAGTTTGGCTGCTGAAAGGCTAAACATCAGTAGTGAATCAGAGTAAACCTGTTCAAGATGTGCCTCCATCAGCTCTCCTCCCGTGTCCATTTCCTCCCTCTTCTCTTTCTACCAAACTTTACCATTCAACCTGCCGGCCAAAACAGAGACTTAGGGCTCCCCCTCTCCCCTCTCTCTCTCTTTCTTCCTGAAACCCCTCCTCTTTCCCACCGTACCATGAATGTGTGGAGCTTCTGTTCAGAGTTCATTAGCATCAGGCCACTTTAGAGCACTGAAGAAAGCAGATACAAATATATGGGTGTGTGTGTGTGTTTGTGTGTATGAAGATGTGATTAAGCATGAAATGGAGCAAGGGAGCCAACTGTGTATCATCCTTACGCAAACATTGAAACATTGCGAAACTGCACACAACATGTCTGCTCAGCAATATAACAGAGGTGAAGTCCTGCTTCGTTGTGGTGGATATAAATAATTCCACTGTTTAGTGATCATTTCTGTTCCTTAAATCTCTCAAATTGTAACAGTTTCTGTCGAGGTGCACTGTGCTGTGTTTGTCTGTCAGGAAGACATCACAGAGTTGAGGCAGGGTAAGAAAAACTTTTACAGCTCTTGGGAGACATCTCCCACACACTCAGCAGTCTCCATCTCCCTCCCTCCACCTGTTGTTGATTCCAATCTTAATTCATCTCACAGTGTGTGTTATTGTACAAATAAAGTGTGTATTAACAGCATTTGGTACAGTAGAAGAAGAAAAAAAATACTAAGCATACTAAATATGAGACAAAGCTTATATTAGCTCATATGTGTAAATACAACTACAATCAATACAATGAATTCAAAAATGAATACGACAGCACTAAGTCGAAAATCTAACTGCAACCTCTAGAGTAAACTTCTTGCTTCCTGTAATTTCCATCAAATTTATTAGCCTTATGAAAATTCTTCTTGTGTGTGCTTGTGAATAACAAAGTGTGTCTGCCTGTGTGCACGTGCACTGAGTGTGAAAAGCTTGACAAATCCAGGAGTCTGATTTTCTCACAGCTTGCAGCCAAAACAATCAGACCCTTGGCAAAGCTCAGCAGTTAAAATACAGCTCCTTCAGAGAGGAGGGAGCAGGCAGACAGAGCAAAAGAAAAGAAAATCACTTCAGTTTCCCCCCAGCCTCTGGCAGCAGAGGGCACCTTTTTAACCTGAAAACAATTACACTATTACCAAGCTTCCCCAAACCACCGGCTCAAACATATTCCCAGCGGCTTTAGCTGTTCTGTGTTGTTTTGATTTAGTGTGCACACACTTACCTCTCCTCTCGCGCAAGCCGGGCCTCTTCCATTTTATCCACATAGTCGCGGCTGCAGGAGACAAACAAACAGAGAATTTTAGAGATAATAATCATAACTTGCACTGCTATGAACCTGTGAGTGTTTGCACATTCAGCACGCAAGCAGCAAAAAAAAAAATAATGCAAACCATTATTCCACATACTCTGGGAATAACAAAATGAAGGCATTTTGACTCATACTTGTAAATTTAACTTCTTTCTTATATAATTAATATATATATAATATATATAATTATTCCAATGTGGCTGTTCAAAACAGCAAAATGAAGACTTTAATGCAAACCCTTCACCTGTATTGAACTGCATGGGGTACACGCAGAAGCAAAACCTCACCTGTGCTTGTTCCTCTCCTCTCTTTCTATCTTCTGAAGTCTCTCTTCTCTATCCACACGGCGGCGCTCTCGCTCAGCTGCAAGAGACTCTTGATGTTGCCGGTACGAGGAGGACAGAAGCCCCCCTAAAGGAGGCCTGAAGGTGTGAGAGAAGAAATACACAGCTAAAACATCCACCCCAGTGCTGCACACAGTCCGTACTTGTTACACGTGTGTGATCTTCATGCAAACACACATGAATATGTACTTATGTTTGAACCTGTTTGCGGTGTGTGTATATTTTAAGATGGGGTCCTCTCACCTTGGACTGGTAGGTGTGCTTGGGCTACTGAGAGAGGAGTAGGACATGAGACCTCCATTCCTGTGGGGTGGAGAAAACGGGTGACAGGGGGTTACACAACCCCACATCGACTATCTGGCATTTTGCAAAACGTGTGACAAGATACAGTGTGACACCTTGTTACATAACAGGAATGCTGTTGATGCAACACTTGAGTGACTCTAATTAGTAACTGCTGCAGTGTTTATTCTGTTATATTTTAGGAAAATTCCAGAAAAGGTGGCTGTTCCCACTCTGTAAATCTGAAAAGACTCTTTGTTAAAACATTTATTTGACATGCCTTTTGGCCAGTGCAACTTTCCTTTTTAATGGTGTGTTTTATATATGTATATATAGAAAGAAATCAAACAACAACACTAGAACTATAATTTCATAGAGGCCAATGAATGGAAAACATACAGATAAGAAAGTTCTACTGCAATGACCAAGCTGAGCAGAAAGAGGATACTACTAAGATATGCAGGTGAAGAGTTTAAAAAGGAATCTTTTCAAACACTACAGTGCGTGAGAAGAGGTGAAAAAGCCAGGAACCAAAAGTGGGGATTGCAAACAATTGTGAATTACCGATGCAGTGGCAGAACCAAGAAAAGATATGTGAAGGAATGATAGGTGATAATAAGAGCGATGACAGACTCAAAGTGAGAAGCTGTGAGGTCTGAAAAGAACTGGTGAAAAAGAGGGAGGTGATGAAGCACTAAGGTGGTGCAAAGGAATCCAAGCTGGTGCTGGGAGAAAAAAAAGCCAGAAACAGAAGTGAAAAGGTAAAAGTCGAAGAAAGCTTCTTAAATTCATAGGCGAGTCGCACTCTGCTGCCCTTCTGACCTGGGAGGTGTTGTTTTGGACGGCTCCTCGTTGGATTTGGGAGGAGTCACGGGTGAGGGCTCCTCGTCGAGATCGTACGAGAAGAGATGGAAGGGTGAGTGGGGCATGTAGGGCAGGCGGTCAGGAGAGGCGCGAGAGCAGCCACGCGATGGCAGGCTGACCTCCTTGGTAGCCGGGACAGTGACGACAGACCTCTTCCTTGCCAGCAGGGTGGCTAGGAGGGAGGGTTGGGCTGAGGGGCTTAGAGAGCAGGGGGCCGGGGTTAGAGTGGGTGCTGGAGGTGGTGGTTGTGTCCGATTCCTCTGTTCTTCCTCTGTTATGCACTCCTTTCTGGAAGTGACTTTGATGGACTGAAGGGTTGTTCTGTGAACGATGGGTGGAAGAGGTCTAGCCATGCTAGGAACACAGGAATGGATTGACAGGGATAAGTGGAAGACAGGACAACTAGGCAGACATTGCACTGATACCAATAACTAGGTAGATAAGGCACATGGAGCAAACACAAAGCAATTTACTGTAACAACCTCAAAACTACAGGACACTATTTCATGTCCATGTAATCAGCACCATGTCCTAAAATACCTGGGGGTGGTCTGAGCCCCCTGGTGCTCATCCGAGTCAGACTCAGTCACAGGAGTCTCGTCTTCCTCCTCCTCCTCCTCCTCCTCCTTTTTGACATCCTCACATTCCTCCTCTCTACGGAGGCGGGGAGGGGGACGGATGAATGCACAGATGAGTGGAACATTTAAAGGAAGGATTGAGGGAGAGATGATGCGATACATAAGAACAGCATGCAAATGGAAATCTCCACAGAAACAAAGAAAAAAAGGGAGAGGTGGAGGGTTAAAGGATGTGTGGGGGGAAAATATGAGGACATTTATGGCAGCAGATAAAGACATCTATCAGATGGAGGGAGATTGAAAAACAAAAGGAGAAATAATATAGGATAAACGGTGGATGAATGCTTTTCCACACCTCAGATTAGACAGCTTTACATGTGCATGAAGACTCAATTTGAGAAGAGTGGAGGAAGGGAGGGAATGCTAGCAGGAGAATATGCTATAGATTAAAAAAATAACTGACTTGAGATCAGTGTCATCAAATCGTTTTGTCTAGTGAAACCAGATGCAGTCTAAGCCGGTGCGCACTGCCAGGTGTTGTTCCACAAGAGCAGAGCCATGTGTGTGTGACGAATGGGACAGCCAATGAAAGTTGTGTTTGTTTTTCTGTGTGTGCATGCATAATATGAAGCAGGATGTCTGACATAAACAACTTTCACCCACCACTTCCATTCAATATATATATATATATATATATATATATATATATATATATGTATGTAGACAGATGCTCCCATCCTGGTATACAGGCAGAGGGAGTGGAGGAGAGGCAAACAGCTGCAGTCTGATCCATATTTGTGCATATACTCACAGCACTGAAATAAGCCTGTGCTGGTGTGATAATGTGTATGCTTGTATTAGAATAACAAGCAAACCCTTAAGGGAACTTTTTAATTTCTTTAGTGGAGCAGAAGTGAATGCATGGGACACCCAACTAGCTGTTACAGCATGTATGTGAGGAGCAGAGGTCAAAGAGGTCAGCAGTCGACCTTTATCAGAGTGAACTTACATGGACGGAAGGAAACCTGACAGTGCTCTGGAGCAGAAAGTGGTGTAACAATCAGAACTTCTCCTTTGAAATCATTTAGTTAAATGCATTTCAAAAGGGAATGGGACATTTGGTACAACCTAAAACCTCTGTGATGAATGTAACATTCCATGTATGTCTCACCTCTCACTCATGTCCTCAGCTTTGAGTCCGTTAAAAGGCTGGAAGCCGGCCCTCTGTGGTGACGCAGGACTGCAGGGGGAGGCGTGACCAGATCTCCCAAGAGACGCTCTGCGACTACGCCTCCTCTCAAGACCTCGCTTTTTGTCAGCACCTCCAAGACTGGCCCTCCGGCGGTCCCGGCGTCCCATCGGCGGAGGCTGGCTGTCGTCATCACCATCTTCATGCCGTAGGGTCGACTAGAGGAGGATCAAATGTACTCTAAATACTGTATGGATACTTTAGCAGCTAATATTGTTAGTGTGTGGCACAAACCTCATAGATGTTAAGCTGCTCAACCAAGTCAATATCGGTGCCTTTCCGTCCCAGGTGTCTTTGGGAAACTGTCTCCATGCCTTGCTCCTCCAGACCATCCACCATGTCATAGAAGGAATCCTGGTCAGGCAGTGCAGAAAGTGTCTGCACAAAGGAGGGACAGGAAACATCTAATGTAATACATTTATCTGAAATACAACAGCATCATTAAAACTTATATAATAAAGTACATAATCTGTAAAACTGAAGAATAAAATCATCACAGACACCTTATTAATGAGCGTCATGGCATAGACCAAGAGCTCTGTGTCCACTCCATCCTTCTCCTGTAAGATCTCCATTGCATTGGACCACGACTTGCAGCCTGAAAGTGTGTAAAAAATATGAATTGCACAAACACACATCTCCATGTATCAAAATATCAGATTAAAAGCCCAATCATAAATGTGAGGAGCTGCCAGTGAGGTTGTTTGTACCTCTCTTTGTGTCCACAGAGGTGATGGCTTCTATCAGCAGCGGGGCGTTACACTCCGAGTACTCCACAAACACCAGCAGAAGTTTCAGAGCTGTTTTCACCACCAGACGGAACTGTGGGGGAAATACGCACAAACATACACAAAGGATGGAGATGCTTTTTACGTCACATTATGGGGACAGAGACAAAAAATACTCATAATGTAATTCATAAGATTTTAGGGTGAAGTTTAAAGTGAGTAAGGTTGGGTTAATTTTAGGGTAAACTAGTGATTATGGTTAGGGCCTGTCTCATGTATACTGTTCCCTGAAGTGATTTCCTGAAGTAAGCCTGTGTGAGTGTATGTGTGTAACAGACCTTTGTTTAGCTGATTCCATGCAAATGTAAATCAATATACACAATACATAGGATGGACATACTGAACAAAATAATTGAATTAAAGCGGTCAAATTTGCCCTCCATCCAAAGCAGAAGTGAATCTTAGAAAAAAGAACAATGAAAGTACACCAAATGACACCACCGCGGGTCAAGACACAGAATACAATCAGTAGCAGATGTGTTTGTGTGGGTCTTTCTTCGGATAGAGGCTAAATATAATACTTTCAAAACAATGGCTGGTTAGCTCAGAGCCTGCTTGTAGCGTGTGTGTCTACATTTTGTTTTGTGTGTACTTGGCTGTACCTTTGAGCCAACGAGTGTGTAGAGCCACTGGATAGTCTCAGGATGGCTGATGACACCGTTCATCCCGTCCACATACAACATGATCTGCCCCAGTGCTGAGAAAGAGGGAAGAAGAAATTAAAATGTAAGTGAGAGAATATATATAGACAGATGAGTGCGTAGTGTAAAAAGTACAAGCAAATAAGGGCAACTGTGTGAAGGAGTGACGATATAAAAACACAGGGAAAGTTACTGGGGACTAAGGGTTTCCTTCCACAGGGAACATTGACTTGTTTGAGAAGCTTTAAACTTCTGTGGCAGTACAGGAAGAGGCTGTCATTAGCTTTATTTGCATGTTACTGGCTGACTTCATTACATTGACTTCATTTACAACAATTGGCTAATACTATATAATATACTATATAGTTTATTATAAAACTAATAAAAAAATAATTCCAGTAAACTGACATTTGGCCTTGTGGACCCTGTTGTAGTTTTCATCTGCTGCTGCCTGTCAAAGTACAGTGCAGATCGCATTACACCGATACCAAGAGTCACAGTGAAAGTAAATCACAAGTTGGACTTTCTGTGAAATTATTCACACACAACATGAGCGAAGGCAGAAACCTTCACGTCTACTACACATATAAACATAATTTACAGACAATAAACAAACCATAACACTGCAAAAACTGCATTACATCCTCAAAAGGTTAGAATGCAAACATTGTGAAAGTGAAAGTATTATTAGATATCGGTCATATCTAAATTGGACTGACAAATGGACTGAATATAAGCTCCTCTGAGGAGCAAACAGTGACAGTTCCTGACTGAGAGAACAAAAGAGCAGCTCCTTCCTGAAATCCTGAAAACAGGGAGATCTGCCGAAGTTCAGACTACTGGCTCATTCCTGTTCATGAGAAAGCATCTGCTGAGGAGGAGAAATATATAGCTGAGAGCTATATTCGACCTTATGGCATTCTGATTAAGGAAATAAAAATAAACCATTCAAAAACTAGCCAGTTAGCCTCTTGTCAGAAACTAGTCTCACGGCGTCACTGCAGCAAAAGAAAATAAGAAAATGCTGACAATGAGATGGCAGCCTACTCATAACTTGTCCTGGCAACAATGGGTCAATTCATTTCTAAATATTGTCATGATGAAGAGATCGGTGGCCTGAACGCATGCAGCTAGTCAGAAAACAATTAGTGCATGGAATGCAGCTTATAGTTTTGTCAGAGAAAAAGTGCAGCGCTCATAATCCATCTGTTGAATATATTTAGGTTATACCTTCACTTTCACCTACAAATATTGATATTATTTTGTAATTCTGTGAGATCCGAGGTGGGTCATCTGAGGGGGTCGCCATGGGGTTATAGATTTATTGGTTCATGGTTTGCTTACTTTCTGTATGTTCTGAATGATCTGTACTACATATGTCTTTTGTCCATCCATCCATCCATCTTCTACCGCTTATCCGGGGCCGGGTCGCGGGGGCAGCAGTCTAAGCAGGGACACCCAAACTTCCCTCTCACCAGACACTTCCTCCAGCTCCTCTGGGGGAATCCCGAGGCGTTCCCAGGCCAGCCGAGAGACATAGTCTCTCCACCGCGTCCTGGGTCTTCCCCGGGGCCTCCTCCCAGTGGGACATGCCCGGAACACCTCCCCAGGGAGGCGTCCAGGAGGCATCCGAACCAGATGCCCGAGCCACCTCAGCTGGCTCCTTTCGATGTGGAGGAGCAGCGGCTCTACTCCGAGCTCCTCTCGGGTGACTGAGCTTCTCACCCTATCTCTAAGGGAGCGCCCAGCCACCCTTCGAAGGAAACTCATTTCGGCCGCCTGTATTCGCGATCTCATTCTTTCGGTCACTACCCAAAGCTCATGACCATAGGTGAGGGTAGGAACGTAGATTGACCGGTAAATCGAGAGCCTCGCCTTCCGGCTCAGCTCCTTCTTCACCACAACAGACCGGTACAGCGACCGCATTACTGCGGAAGCTGCACCGATCCGTCTGTCAATCTCCCGCTCCATTTTCCCCTCACTCGTGAACGAGACCCCGAGATACACAAACTCCTCCACTTGGGGCAGGAGCTCTCCTCCGACCCAGAGAGGACAGACTACCTTTTTCCGGTCGAGAACCATGGCCTCAGACTTGGAGGTGCTGATTCTCATCCCAGCCGCTTCACACTCGGCTGCAAACCGTCCCAGTGCACACTGGAGGTCCCGGCTCGATGAAGCCAACAGGACAACATCATCTGCAAAAAGCAGAGATGAAATCCTCTGGTTCCCGAACCAGATCCCCTCCGGTCCCTCGCTGCGCCTAGAAATTCTGTCCATAAAAATTATGAACAGAACCGGTGACAAAGGGCAGCCCTGCCGGAGTCCAACATGCACTGGGAACAGGTCTGACTTACTGCCGGCAATACGAACCAAACTCCTGCTCCGGCCATACAGGGACCTAACGGCCCTCAACAGAGGGCCACGGACCCCATACTCCCAGAGCACCTCCCACAAGATGCCGCGAGGGACACGGTCGAACGCCTTCTCCAAGTCCACAAAACACATGTGGACTGGTTGGGCGAACTCCCATGAACCCTCCAGCACCCTGCGGAGGGTATAGAGCTGGTCCAGTGTTCCGCGGCCAGGACGAAAACCACATTGCTCCTCCTTAATCCGAGGTTCGACTATAGGCCTAATTCTCCTCTCCAGTACCCTGGCGTAGACTTTCCCAGGGAGGCTGAGGAGTGTGATCCCCCTGTAGTTGGAGCACACCCTCCGGTCCCCCTTTTTAAAAAGAGGGACCACCACCCCGGTCTTTTGTAAATACTTAAATAAAAACATTTGATCAAAAAAAAGAACTTCTAATTTGGGCTGATGAAATTAAATCTAACTACAGAGACTTCTTGTATTATCAATTAGGCGACTCAAGTGCTGCTACATTATTTAGTGCTATATTCATTGATCCTACTGCTGCTTGATTTTAAAAGTTTTAAACTCTTCAAGGAAAACTTGTAATTCTGATTGAACCAAGTGCTTACAGGAACAAGAGTCTATTGATGCCTTCAGCTAATATTAAATCATCTCTGCCCTTAAAGTAAAAATGAAACAGATCAAACAAACATGCTTGCTAGACATCTGCCTCACAACCACATAAAAGCAAATGACATGGCAGAAAGGGGTGGCATTCATTCCAGCCAATGGTGTTTCTTCCAACAAAATCCAGTCTGTTTAATTGGAAATGAAAGCAAAAGTTTTCACAGCTCTTCCCCACACGATTAGGCAAGGAGTAAAGAAGTAACTCCGCTCTATACAACCATGTATCTGGATTTAAATCTAAGAATTGAAGTTCTGTCTTCACTTCTGGGACAGATCCTTCAACCTTATGACAAGAAAGGATGTAAGATAGCAGCTGATGTTTTGTCTGTGGATCAATTTCATCGCAACACAATCTTTGGGAAACGACAGGCGGCCTATGTGAAGGAGCTGTTTGTCAACGAGGAAGATTTTTTTGATCCAAAGTATGACTGTGACTTTACTAATCTTGCTGACTTCACTGAGGTCACAAGAGGTAATGAACCCTACGAACGCCCAAAAGGTTGGTACCGCATGGCCTTAAAGGTGAGAGGTAAATATCCAGATGGAGACACCTGGTTGGGCCCAAACGGATGGAGGAGTCACTCTGCACCTGGAGAATGGCCTGTTTCTTATCATGGAACAAGCTTGGATGGAGCCAAAGGCATCATCAGGAGCCACTACAAAGCAGGAAAAAGAGCTATGTATGGAAGAGGAATCTACTCAACTCCAGATATACATGTGGCCGAGAAAGAGGAGTACGCCAAGACCTTCACATCGATGACGACTGGGAAGAGCTACAAAGTGATCCTGCAAAATCGGGTCAACCCTAAAAGGAGAAAGATCTGCCAAAGGCCAGACTACTGGCTCATTCCTGTTCAAGAGAGAACACCTGCTGAGAAGGAGAAATATATAGCTGAGAGCTCTATTCGACCTTATGGCATTCTGATTAAGGAAATACATAGTGAAGAAGACCATAGTGATGATGATGATGCCAGTCACTATAGTAGTGATACTGATGATGAAGATGATGACGACAATGATGATGCCGATGACGATGATGCAGACGATGATGATGATGACAAGGATGACGATGACAACAGTGGTGGTGATGATGATGACGACAATGGCAGTGGCAACGATGGCGACAGCGATGATGGCGACAGCGATGATGACAACAGCGATAATGACAACAGTGGCGATGACGACAGCGGTGATGACAACGAAGGAGAAAACAATGATGGCAACGATGATGAAGACGGCTGTGATGACCATGGCAGTGATGACGACACTGATGGCGATCTTGACAATAACAGTGGTGAGGATGATAGTGGAGATGGTGATAATGATGCAGCCAGTCACAATGAGGATGATGAGTATGACACTAGTGATGATGATGACTGCTACTAAAGCAGCCACTATGATGGAGTGAGGATGGAGATGTTGATCTGTTGCCAGTGGTGATGGTGGGTATGTCAGTAATGATGATTATGATACTGGGGAGTGAAGTTACATAAACAAGGGTACATGAATGATGGTTATGACAGTCAGTATAATGATACAGGTGATGGGGATTGTAGTACAAATTATTATGATTACAATGACAACAATGGTGGTGATTATGTTACAATGTTGATGGCGATTATGCTGCAATCTGTGATGATTACAATGACAGTCATGGTGAATATGTTTATGATGATGGTAATCAATATGGCAATGTTGATTATTATAATGACTACAATTATGGGAGCTACTATGATAATGGTGGTTATGATGGCAGAGATTTTGACAGTTACTATGATGGTTATTATGATTATGACTATTACTACTGATGATGATGGCAGCTTTGACAGTCACAGAGAAAATGTAATTCTCCGCCATTTTTTTTTAATCCCTAAAGTGAGAATTTTATTGTATTTTAAAACACAGAGTTCAAGTTGATTTGGGTTTGGTTTCAAATGTTATAGATTTAAATAGATTCATTCTCACAAAAAACAGTATTATACTATGAATATATATATAAACTTTTCAACTTAATTTTCACTGGTTTCCTTGTTACTCAAAGGCTTATTTGTCATGTAAATAAACAGCTGCAGTGTTCTCCCTGTTCTGTTTTATTGCTGCTGTGGAGTTTGGGGATTTCCATGTCACACCACAAATGGAAAAAAAAAGTTGCTCAGATTTGAATAAGATGAGATACTTTTTTTTAATTGCAAACCTTATATGTGTTAGTATTAATAAATGTATCACTTTAATTTGGGTGTAAGCTCATTTGTTCACCTTTATGAGTCATTTTTATATACATTACACAGGTCGTATATTCTATATGTAGCCTATATATCAGAGAATGATTGAGTGAGCCTGTACCTCTTAATATGTAATTCTGGTAGTTCTGGTCAGCTTCTGCTCCCACCTTGATGAGACACGTCAGACCTTCGGCCATCACAAACTCATGGACCAAGTCTTTGTCATCCTGAAGTTTAACAGAGAAACAAGTTGCATTGCCATTTGTCACCACTTGATGTCAGAAATGTGCGGGATGGGATTAAAAGTTGGCAGCACATAAACTTTCAGCCCCTACGGTTCAGGCTAGATGATTTACACACACTCCATTTGTCAACAGGTTTGGTCAATGTGTTTCTTCATCACTTGCCTCTGATATAAAAATCACACATGTGTATTCTGGCTTCATCCATCTAAGCCCAATGCTGAATGTTCCATAAGTTTACATTTACTACTTGTCATCATGTTGCAGTTTTTGTTGGCTGACCATTGTGCTTTTCAATTCTGTGTAGCAAACTCCTTCATCTTAAAATAAAAGATTTCCCCACAAACATGAATGCAAACACCCACATGCTAAGATTTACACAAAGACACAGACAGAAATGCCACGTTGATGGAGATCCTGTCATCACAGAAGCGCAAAGTGGCTACAATAACCAACTGTACTCTGCAACAACAAAGTGACAGTAATTGCATGTGAAAGATGTGTGTGTGTGTGTGTGTGTGTGTTACCTGAAATATTTGCTTTAGAGAGAACAGTGCTCTTCTCAAGTCACGCCCATTGGAGTTATACAATCTTTCTGCAGAAAGAGAGGAAGACATAAATGGTAATTTGCATATAATTAAACAAACAAAGCAACACAATGACCTCTTCATATCTTTCTTATTTGTTTCAAAACTTTGTTTGTGATCAGCTGTGCACAGTCAGTCAGAGTAGATGGAACCAATCACACCACACTTCTGTGATCACCTAAGGTGGGCACTTCATCAGACGCTTTCACCGAGTCCTCACTTGCAGAGCAACACGTGCATGATCTCTGCCTCACACACACACATACACACACACAGGCACAGACAGATACACATTGCACTGGTGATTAGAGCTGTATTGGAATGTTAATGAGTTGCTGGCTGAGCTATAGTGTTGAGGTATTCAGGTCACGACACGGAAACTACTTGGAACCAGCGGTGACAAACTTGTACACCATGACGTTGCTATTATTTTTCGTCTTTAAACACAAGACGTTATTAAGAAACTCTTATAATAATCCTAAAAATCTTCCACCATAAAAAAATGCACAAATTATATTGTACTACTTCACAACAGATGTTACAGTACCACTATTATTACCAGACAACGGAAATAATTTTGCTAAGTGCTTTGCATTAAGCTCAAAGTCTGTTTGGTTGGGCATCCATGCTGTCCATTAGTGTGTATGAACAGTTGTGCATTGTACTATGTGACAGCAGGGGGTTGGGGAACCTGTGTAAATCCTGAGTTTGCGTGTTGATGACAAATCCTTCAGTCCCTCAGGAGCAGGAGGGGACTGCTCAAAAAGGGTAAGGGTGTAAGGGCAGGGAAGGACATGCTACACACTCCCTGGTGAGGGTCCAGACGTGGGCTATAGTCTGGCTATGGAGCCATCCAGTCTGACCCTGCTGTCTGGAGCTCAGTGGTTGCTAAGCTAAGCAAGGCTAACCCAAGGCCAGGGTCAGAATCATTATCATTCCACGCAGAGAGGAAGAATTACAGGCCCTGTCTGTCTCCAGAGGACCATTTCTGTGGCATTCATGAAATACTGTAAATCTGTCTATAGCAGTAGATAAACAAAACATCTAAATTATTAGCGATAAGCTGGCACCAAATGGTTAATGCGTGGGTAATGTAATTACAGACTCAGTATCAAATGAGAAAAATGTATATTTAACGTGCAACATTTCTCATCAAAATGGCCAGATCCTGGTTCTTGTGCCTTTCCAGATTTCCCTTATAATCAGGTAACCACCTGGCCCCTGAGTGCTGTGGTTCATTTAGGATCACGTGTAATGTTTGTGCTCTTCATCAGGCCCTGAGTGGAGCTGTCAGGGCAACCTTTATTGAACGTCTGCTGTGCATCATGAGCATGTCAGCAGCAGCAGCGATAAGGCTTAAACTTGGCTTCATTGATGTGTAGATGAGTGTGTGAGGCAACTAGTTTCCAAAGTATTTAGCATATTTTCATTTCTTGTTTGGATTTTGTGTTTCTGAAGTGCACAAAGGTGAAACATTACAAATGTATTACAGCATTAATGTTCTCCGTAAGCGTGTGATGGCTGTTAACAAAGTCAACATAATTACCCTTTTATTCAGAGTAAATTTGACATCTAAAAAATTTTTTTTTCTGTTTGCACACAGAGCTCCAGCTGTCTTAAAACTGCTGGAACTAATTCAAACACAAATCAATCTAACAACCACCCTCGCCAAACAACATACTGCTTCAGTGTGTGCATCTCTCTAATAAAAAAATTCAATGCTGTTCCCCTGTTCTGGATCAACAAATGTAGGAAAAGGTAAAGAGAAATGAGAAGGACTGTCCACGTGTCTCTACTGGTCATTCTCCCTTTTTCCTGGCTCTGGGTTTTATTATTGTCACTAGAAAAGTTCACTGAGATGTGTCATTGTGGCTTATGTGAGTGTGTGTGTGTATGTGTATACGCGGCCATATGGAAGCCAGTGCCTGTGTGTGCTGAGTGCAGTAGGACAGAAAAAGGAAAGACAGACAGGCAGATTTCATTTATAGGCTCGCTTGGAGTTTTACTGTTTTGTTTTGGAGGACTCTCAGTACTCATCCACGCTGTTTCACCGTGTCCTCACATGAACTGCAACATGTCAGCTTTAGCCTCAAGTTCCATCATAAAATCTTCATTTTGTTAAAGTGACGGGATTTCCACTTGTTTGTCATGTAGGCACTTTGTTATTTTTTAATTTGATGCAGAAAAAAAGTGTTCCATCGTTAAACAACACAGAAAAATTGCACAAACCAATAACAGATTACTGCCTTTAAAATGACTTTATACAGTGTGAGGAACAAATTAACTCCCATGCATATGTGTACTGTCCCATGTGTGCGCATGTGTGGGAGTGTCATCTGCAGTTAAACAGGGATTCCCCGGTGCCTAGGCTGCCTGCAAACTCGCTCAGGAGTGGTCAGATCCCTCCTTCTCTTCCTGCCATAATGAGATTAGTGCTGTGACCCTTCAGCTTTTACTAATCCCTCAACATTTACTGCACCATCTACACATCTCCAAAACAGAAAAACCACACAGGCCAACTCAGGCTAGACACTGCCTAATCCACTGCAATTAGACTAAAAAACACACTGCATTTTGTTGCACTTGTCACAAGTACAAAATCAAAAGTAACCATAGTCTAATTCAGCTTAGCTGGCCTTAGAAAATACATTAACAGCGCTAAAGCATCTATTCAGGAAGTGATGACTCAAACACATCATATACCAAAGCTGCAGAGTTACAAAAAGCCTGCAAAGAGACATTAGAACCCACATACTAGCCTCTGACCAGGGAGAATGCTTTTAGCGAGGACCTATCTTTATTAGGCCACGTGCATGCTTATTTGTGGATATGCATACACTGAGGTCAACCGTGGGTAATATTTTTCAGTATGGTACAACTGTTGGTCAGGCAAGAGGTGAGGGGGAGGTGCACAGCTGGTAGTCAATGCATTAAAGTTCAGTTATAACCGCTGACTCGTGTTTCTGGAGGATTTTGTTGCACCTCTTTAAAAAAAAGAAAAGAAAAGAAAAGTGATGCCGCTGTCTAGGCCAATCAGTCAGTTGGCTGTTTAAACTGGGTCTTCAGTGGGATCTGGAGAGCTGGATTTAAACCTAGGAAGTCTTTCCCTCTCTGGTATCACGCTAAAAATATAGAAGCATCGGGTATCAGGCAAACTGTATCCACCTCGGGTATTCAGGTTCAATCTTTGTTCGGGTCACTTAGTGCACTCACATTTGTTATTTAATGCTGCTTTTCCTGCAGGTTCCTCAGCATTTTGTGCACACATGCCCAGTGGCATAAATAAGTTAACAATCCATCTGCCATACGCTGATATTTGGACAATAATGCATGATTTCAAGTGAAATGAAAAGAAAAAGCCAGCAGACAGCAAAGGTCAGACTGTTGTGGAGGTTATTTTGCGACTGTCTATTTTTTGTCTGTTGTCCTTGGCCTGCAGTGCTGGAAGCTGCTGATGGTACAGATGACGATAGAGGCCTCATGAGTTCAGTGTGTACGAGAGAGAGGAAGCTATACCTCAAAAAGAATAATGACTAACCTAGACACACACCTTACACAGCATGCACTCACACAGGCATGACAACAAGTTGCCATGCACACAATTCTGGACAAAACCCACAACCTTAAGCTACAATCAAGGATATCAGCTGTGATAGAAGCTCAAAAGCAGATGTCTTCAGGAGGGAAACTTACTGACACAAACATCATACACACACACTAAAATATACGGTATGTCCACACACACTGCAAGACCAGTGCCGCCCTTCATGTGCCCCTGTCACCTCTGAATTAGTCCAGAGACACACACATAAATAGTAACTTACAACACAAATGCACACTGTGCTTCCTATAGGCACCTAGTGTTACTGCAGCAATAACACATCTGAGCCCAACAAGCAGCTGCAACAGTGCTCAACAACACACAACACAACATTAATACCATTACATACATCAAGACTTTCTCATCACTTATAAGTCATTATGTCGTTTTGTTGCTCTCTAACTGCACTTAGTATAAAATGTGACCTGTTTTTTTTGCAGTGTGCAGCCAGACACAAAAAGCTGATTGTGGGAAATATTGTGGTGTTCAATCCCACATACAAATGTGCACGTGTGAAACAAGTGCCCAGTGTTTTCCCCTCGCTCTCCTCCCCCCTCCACCCTTTTGTCATTCTGCCTCACTTTCTCTCTCACTCACTTCTCACGCTCCGATGTTTGCGTCATTGTTCACTGAGCAAAGGGAGTGTGTGTCAAAAAAACAGCAGACGAGTAAAGAATTTAGAAAACAGACTTGTCACCGCTATGTGTTACTTGAAGCAAGAAGCAATGATGATAATATAAGGCCACAAAAAGGAGCTTAAATAGGCAGAAAACACCTGGTTTAGAAAATGCAAATAAGTTAAAGGGAGTAAAAGGGAGTGAGAAAGGCAAACACAGGGTGAAACCAGAGCGGGACTAACAGCAGTCAGAGCGAGTAAACAGAGAGGATACAGGAGGATATGTGCCGCTTGCTTACTGGATTAACCGAGTGAAATCTTGCTGTGACTCATACCGCACTTGTCTGTTATTATACTCCTCCCTTGTGTTTGTGAGTGCGTGCATGTTGTGTATCCTTGTGCCCTAAATCAGCCGGCAAAATGATATATGACATGAGCCACAGTATGAAAGGGATATTTACAGACACAGAAGAGACCTTATCTGCTTTTTGGAACTATTTTCTCCCTGTTTGTGTTGCCCCACTGAACACTGAAGTAGTTGCTGATTGTACAGATGACAACAGACAGCTTATCAAGTGTGTGTGACAGAGAGGGAGAATGACAGAGCTGGTGGTGTTTCCTAAGCAACCTCCAAGTCAGTCTATCCAAATTAATCCTTCTATTAAGCTGAACAGGAAAGCCACAGTGTAGAAACTGCGCCGTTACTCTCCTTCCTCACTCCCCCCTCTTCACCTGAGAGCCAGCAGACCACAGAGCTGTGACATAACACTCAGACCTGCTGCTTCTTCTCTGTCTGGCAGGTGCATTTCCTCCTAGCTTTGTTTTTCCCTTGTGTCTAGCGCCCCTTAAGTGATCTACCATTTCCCTGGAAATCATCCCTCTCTCCGTCTCCTTCCACACATCCCCTAAACCCATCATCTCTGAAACCCCACGGCTGCTCAAGATGCCAAGCCTGCAGATTCTCCTGGATGTTTAGCCTGTGGTAATTGTAATGTTTTATTGCATTATGTAATAGTCTCAAAATGATTAAAACAGACCAGCCAGAGGTTTGTGCAGGCTCACTTGGGTGCGTATGTGAACAAGCTCAGACAGAACACAGAGATGAGTGTGCAGTGACACACACACACACACATATATGTAGTGATATATTTCTTACTTTCTCTTCCAGTAAGCCTGCTGAGGCTTGGAAGAGTAAAACCCCAAACAGCAGTATGCTGCACCACAGCGCAGCAGTTGGGCTTCTCATGTTTGTCAGCATAAGTACAATCCAGGGAAAACCCTGCCACATCCACAGAAAGACCACACCACACAGCCACGGATCAATAGAGTGACAAAAGCAACACACACACACAGCTGGAATCTAGATTACACAGCACAACTGTAAAGGTTTTGAATAATCATATGGAAACGTGCTACAAAATAATAAATCACCTAGAACTGTTCACCTAGATCTGTTAACTCGGATTCCATTTTTAGAAAAGTACAAGTTGCTTTTCTACAACAGCTGTAAAGTTATTTCTACACCTCCATCATCGGCCCATCTCTACATCTCCCTTCGCAGTAACTAAAGCATGACTCATGTGGGTGCTCCTCAGCAGCTGGTGAGGGTAGAGGGAAAACGGTTTGAGTAATAGGTTTAAACTTGCATGCAAATGAATGAGAAGTCAAACAAAATATCCGTGTTGACTCAGAACTCAACAGAAGGATCATGAGGGCACAAACTCCTTGAGCTGAAGCCACAGGTGTCTATCAGGACAAAGAGTCATGGACTGTATGCGAAGCTGTGCGTCAGTAGAAATAGATTTAGAGAGCAGAGCTTGCATGCCAGGAGAGACATAAAAACTAGGAGTTAAACAACAGAAGTGGAAACCTGGGAGATGTTAATGGGGACAAATGGTAGAAAATGATGCCAGATCAAAAAGCAGCAGCATGCTGAAGTGTAGCACAGATATAGGGCAGCATGCCAGCAAAAATGTGTCTGGACTTCTGCTGCAGATGTCCTATAGTGCTGCATCCCTCCCAGAATTACCAAGCATTATCTGCCTGTCACACCATGGCATTACCAGGCCTTATCTCCCACAGCAGGGGGACACAAACACAGTAAATCGCTGTTAGAACCAGCTGTAGTCATGTATTTCTGCAGCATCTTACTGCTGTCACTGCCAGAGTGACTACTCCTTTATTGCTCAGGACCACCCTGTCAGCATTGTAAGCTCTCATATTTAAGGATTTTAGTTTGTGTAACTCTCACTGATGCCATCAAATCCTCAAAATATCTCTTTACCGTGTTTAAATACTCTTGCGATAGATCCCATCCTTTTGCATAGTGGCCTATTATCACTTTTCTATCCAATAGAAAGCACGACAAAAACCTACAGTTGGGTATAGTTACAATAGTTTTGGAAACTGTAATGGAGGCACAGAAAGGATGCAGCAATCCCCCAATTTGAGTCAAGCAGCTAATTTGTTATTTAACAATACAACCAGACTCCACCCTCAGCATCTGGCCCCCACCGCTCCTTTACAATACTGCAGGGGGTGATTAGAGATGGATAATTGGGACGGAGAAATCCAAAAGTATAGATGGGAAAAAGGGAAAAAAGGGTATAAATTCCAGAGCTCAGTGCCAAGGGATTGAAGAGGCTCCAAAACACATGCAAGGTCTTTTGTTCTGCACTCAGGCTCTTTTTGTTTCACCTGCTGCACCGCTCATTACAGGGAGCTTTACCTGTCAGATAGCGTGCCCGCTCTATATTTGATCACTTGAGTTACTGCGTATCCTTTCTCTTCAGGAGAGGCTGGGAAATGAGGCCGCATGGGAGAAGCTTTAAGAATAAACATAAAATAACGTGCAGTTTAATCAGTCTACAAATGACAAAATTACAGTTTACACTTACACTACACACTTATGCTGCGTAGTTTTATAATTTACTGACATGCCAAAATGATTGGTCTTATAAAATTAAAATGAATCATGTTATTACCTTATCTCTAGAATATCTGAAAACAAATCTTCATTTAGTAAAACCATAGAAAATAAAGGTTGCTAAAATAGATACAATAGATCTGCAGCTGATCTCAAACCAAAGGCCATGTTGGCACCTTTCAAAGGATGGATGTTAGACACTATTAATTCGTCAGCAAGGTTTACGTATTTATTTAAAATGTCATAATGATCATAAAAACTATTTTCATTTTAGCCTGAAGGCTCTCCACATGTTGGGTCCCCTCAGAGAAACAACCCTGACCACAATGAACTAATTAACATCACACAATTGTTCCAATAATTGTTCTGGCACTTTCATGTTGTGGAAGGTAATGAGGAAGGATTCCCACAGGTGCCACTGACGCTGAGAGCTGCACTCATTATGTAAAACTTCTGTTTAGTGCAGTCTTAAATAAGAAATCTAATAAAATATTCTTCGCTGTGTCCACTTTACTTCCCTCTTGCTTCTTTTTACTCTCACATTTAGCAATAATCATGCTGCCTTCCTCGCATATTTCAGTGCTGTCAACACTTTCTAAAGATAACACCTCCACTTCAACCCCCCACCCCCACCCCCGCTACCCCCCCGAACCACCTCTCTGACACCATCCACAACAACAGTCCAGCAACAGAGACAGCTAAAATTAACCCCCTGAAACAAGGGATTCTGATTGGCACTCTGCAGACTGTGGGATCAGCCAACAGGAGAGGTGAAAGTATGGGAGTTGATATTGAAAGACAGCAGAACAAATGAATGCTGGAGACACACAACACACCCACTGTGCATACAAAAAAATCCCAGTGGGGAATTCAGAGAGTGAGAGCTGAGAGGTTCTGGATCATTAAAGGGCCTCTCCACATTGATGCAGAGTAACACCAGCTGTCAAAGTCGCTATTTTGCTGACCATACTGAAGTGTCCTCCTTTTCATGTGCATCAGAAAAACTCATTAACTCACAAGCACTGTCACACCCTCACTTACACATTACAGAGCTTCTTTAATCCCAAACTGGCAAGCCTGCATGCAATTTGAACTTTTCGCAAAGGTGGTTTCTCATAGTCATTTTTCTCACCCTTGCAGCTTTGAAAGAAGATCAATGGGGGACCGTAGAAGGTCGTAACACTGAGATCTAGCTAACATTTGACCCTAATACAATGAAATCCTGATCTTTACCAATCAAACCTGAAGTCTGAAGATTAGGGAAATCTGCAAGGAATTGATCCTTTCCTGCATTTTAATCATGAAACATTACACATCATAGCGGGCTCAGCAATCCACACAATTCAAACATGCAATCCTGCAATGCTGACAAACGTGTCACACAGACACTTAATTCTGCAAGCAATCTGCATCCTTTTCATTTAGTGAATATCCTGCTGACCACTACTCAGAGGATTTGAAGGTCAAGGCCCAGAAGGATTACAGAGGGTAGATGAGTGGACAGCTGAAACGACACTAAGAGGGGGGTGGTGGCTAGTAGATCTTTAAAGTGAACAGATCCCTCTGACTTGCTTAAGCTATCTGATTAATGCTGCAGAATTGCACACTGGCACTTCAGAATAACAACTCCGGGCAAACATTTGGTTACTGCTCAGCATGTGTGCCATGCTGAATGAAATCTGGATTGTGGTCAATATAATGAGAAGTTTAGTCATCATGACTTGGCACTGGTCAGATCGCTCATGGATATCATATGGTGAAGAAGCAGTGTTGTTTTAATAAGAAGCAAATATAGAGAACTGCTGGTTTTCTTTAAACCCTGGGAAGATCCCTCATAGGAGCCAGTTTATGTGTGTGTGTTGTACATATCCACAAAAGACCTGTATTACACCACTGTACACTTCATTTACTTAGAGACATTGGAGGATTACAAAAAAGTGTTAGTGTTTGTGTGTGTATGCATACAGTTTATAGTGTATGTTTGTAGCAGGTGGTGGTCATATACCACTGAGCCTGGACAAGCCATTGCACTTGTGATGAAATGGATCAAAACAGTGATTGACTAATATTTATGTAATTCTTTGCACTGCAAACAAGCAGAGTAATGACCCTTGTACCTCAAGGCTGTACTTCAAATACACCCCTAATATAATACTTGATCATTTTTCTGGTTGTGCACATTTTCTCTCTTAAACACTCTAAACTCCACTCAGACTGACCTTCCACCTCATCACGTTCTCAGCCAATCAGAGACTCTGAATCAAGGATCCAGAATTAGCACTGCTATCACTGGCACGGAGAGTGTTGACCGTGCAGAATGGCAACTGAGAAACTGAGTAAGAAGCACACGGCATAAAGAAATCAAGTAGAAAAATTAGAAACAAAACTGGGATCTCAAATTGGTATCATAACTCTATCAAAGAACATATGTTAAAACTTAAGATGTTATATTAGCAATAAATATAGTGTTTTTGAATTTCAAATGTTAAATTCTGGCCTTGCAATACTACTACTGACTATTTATTTTGATGGATGTTTTTAATAAATGTACTCAGTATGCGGGAAAAGATTTAAACTGACATGGTGGCTTTCACAATAAAAGCCCTGCAACTGTTTCTAATATACATGTGGGCTTTAAATTTATATTGCAGAGTTTCTTTAACACAGAAATCGGGGGAAAGATCAAAACAAGCCTTAGTATTAAAATAGAAGCCACTATCTTATCAAACAGAATGCCTTCAGTCAGACTCTAACACAAGCCTGCGGCCTGCAGCATTCTGCAGTTAAAATGAATAAAGCCTCTGGTCACTTATTGAGGAAATCTGGTCACAACCACCTTGTTTGGGCAAGTGATCACCACAGTCATTCAAGATACATTATGTGGGTACCAAAAGAAGATTATTTTTTTCTCTTTTGGCAGAGGCTCCAATGATGGATTCATGTTCTCATCATAAAACAAGATTGATGTTCATGCAACCTTCCAATCGAGATAAAAACATGCTAACACTGCGATAAAAAAAGATTTGTTGGCTATTTCTGGTATTTCATTACACAATGTTGCCCTTCAACTAAATCTCATATCATTCCTTCCCTCCTCTTGTAAATCCCTCATTCACCTCTTATCACAACGTATTTCTGATTTTGTGCTGTTATCTTTTTATTGCCACCTGCAAACATTCGATGATAACCACACCTCCCTTACCTCTTTCCTTCTCACCATCTTTACACAGTGCCTGCATTCTGGTGTGAAGACTTCAGCATAATGCAGTTTAGTAGTGTGATAACACACCTAAAACAACGAGACACACACACACTAAAAACTTACCTCAACCTTTTTTCCTTTCAGCATGTAATAGCTCCCACTGCACTGGTACGAGGGGTTCTGTGTGTTCTCATGGTTGCTGCATTTGTGTGTGTGTTTCCATTACGTTAAAAAACATGCTGCGTAAACATGTCACACACTACTTACCGATGCAGGCATGTACACGGACAGTCAGCTGGGTGCGTAAAATAACACTGTGCTTCTTTCCTCTGGACCTAAGAGAGAGAGAGAGAGAGAGAGAGAGAGAGAGGGGCAACAAAGACAGACAAAAAAGGAATTATTGTGTATTCAAAAATATTTTCTTACAGCCAAAGCTACCTCACGTTAAGCGCAATTTTCTTGGCTGATGATTGTTCATTGAGAAAAATGGGATTTAAATGTAAAATATGCATCACTGATGTTTTCATAATGCTGTTGGCATGATGGGAATGATAGAAACAAACAGAAGCCTGCATTAAATGTGTACCCCTATACTGATATACATCTGAGCTGAACTGCAGCAGACACAACACACATCCGCACACACCTCCACATGCCATTGTGCAAATGAAGACACACTAATAAAACACCACATTTCTAGTGGGAAAACACTGAAAAACATCACGAATGATTGGCATTCTGAGCACAACTCAAACTCCCCTTATTATCTTCCAATCTGATGATACCATCCAAGCAAGGGGAAGCACTGCCCTGAGATTCCCATTCTGCTGGGAATACACCTATTATGTATAGCATGGGTTATGACAAACAAACAAGAGCTGGCATCTTATCCCTCTATGTGCTCTGTGTTATCAGCTTTGCTGGGAAATAGAGCAAAAAAACACAACTTGTTGAGATTTTGATAGGAAAAGTTCTTTTTTTTTTTAACTTTTTCTGATGTGACGTTTACAGCAATGAGAACCGAAAAGGCTAAAACTGGCATACAGCATGTACCATTTAAATCTGTAGGATGTGGTGCATTTTGGTTCACACAATTTAAAAATATGCATGTAAATATAGATTTTGAGTCAGGTGAAAGTGGTTCAGAGAAAGACTACAATCTACAGGGCCTATTTTTTCTCTTCCCTATCGTTCAGTGGAAGCTGAGCTATCCTTGTCACCAGAAGACTTTGTTTACTGTCAACTGTGGTGAGCAGTGTCTTGCCACAGCTGGAATCACAACGCATTCTTGATGTGTGGGAACATTGATTCTGGGTGAAAATTGGTTTGTGTTCTTTATAAAACCTCTGGATATTTTCAGAAAAAGAAAGAATTTCCAGTAAAAAATATGCTTTTTTAAATCTCACAATATGTGACCAGCATATTTATTACAGTCAAAGCTGCATTGAGTGTGATTTCAGAGTAAATATGTGACAGCGCAGTACCATCTTGTCGAAATTCGCACCCACTACTGTGGATAGTGTGTCTGTGAGATGCTATTGAAGCTAATCAAGCATCACACATTTTGGATATTTTGGCAAAAAAACAAAAACAAATTCTAACTCTAAACTAAAAGTGTGATTCATTCCCCCTGGTAGTTCAGTGTGAGACAGGCAGGTCTGTCAAACCCAACCAGTTCCTCAGCCACTCACACATACACACACAAGCTTTGATTCACCTGTCTATCATCTGTCAAAGGGCAAAGCCACTCACACACAGGAACAAACAAATAAATGTGCACATAGAAACGGGTGTGCATACAAATAGTTGGAGACAGAGAACAACTCAGCTGTGTAGGTCTCTCATCACTCATCGTGCTGTCGCCCACAGTCCTTAACAGATCAACATACCAACAACTCTCAACATACTGCCTTAGTGCTCCAAAGTAGTGACCATGCTTTGTTTAGGCTGCATTAAATTTATTTTCACTGACTTTCTTGTTCAATTGTGTCCTTGATGAAATAAAGTTGTTGTGACAACTGAAATAAAATAGTACACCTCATAGGAAAAGGTGCTACACTGCAGCCAGGAAAATGAAAAACCTAACCTATTTGCTGTAACACACTGACACACACAGAATAAACACAGCTGACCAAGGCTGATATTCTCATACAATGTGTCAGTTACTATATATGACACAGGGAAGCCAGCCTACACTACAAATGCCACTCTACTAATGGACTGTGAATGTGATTGTCTTTTTGAATAGTTGTTACATTTTTGCTTCAACGAAGAATATTATTTAATATAGAAAATACAGTGAGAGAAGAACAGTTGCTGTGGAAGGGAGGGCACATGTGTCCTCCTTTCCACTGTGCTTCATACTTTCCATGAACTTGGGCTTCCAAGTAATCCACATTCGGCAGCTTCTTCCTTTTTTATAAGAATGAGACTCAGGAAATACTTATGAGGGAGAAAAGCTGCATCTCTTTGTCGTATTATGTATATTATATTTGATGATTGTATGCAAGTGAGTCACTCTCACCCTGTGTCATCCTGCTGAAAGCCCTCCAGCTCATCCCTCTGCTCAGCCAGAGAGGACTCCAAGTCCAGATAGGTTCCATTGTGGGACAGCTGAAGTGCACAGTCATCAAGCTGTGGAAAGAAAAAGAAAAAAAAACGTATTAATACAGAGAAAAACTGAGCAAAAGCACTGCAAAAAAAGGTGATTTTACACATAAAAAAGTTTGGTCTCTGGGCTCAGTTTCCTTTAAAGCATCCTTACAGTGTCTAACAGGGCTTCACACCCTTTATAAAACAATTTGAGCCTGTAAAATAAATCCAGTTTACAGGGCTGAGGGTTTGAACACAAGTGTGTACAGGGCTCTGAGAAGAGAGAGAGAGAGAGAGAGAGAGAGAGTGAGAGAACCATATGTGGCATGGCTCTGCTTTTGGCATTCTGAAGCTGTTAAGGGAATTAAGTAGTAATAAAGTCTGCAGTACATGAAACCACAACCAGAGTGGAACACGGAGGAAGAAAGACAGATTCAAGCGCATTTAATAACCCGCTGTAAGAAATATGACTCTTAAATATTGCTTCAGCACATTGGAGTGTTAGTGGAGCTATCACAGCCATTCCCATAACGCACATGTTTGCATTTATGTATATGGCAGATTGTGATGATTGTGTGTGTTTTTTTTTTCCCAAAAACACAGCAATCTCACACTCATGCTGCCTGCATGATCTTAGGTTACTGCCTAGTATACGTCAGAATTGACCCACTATGCTGTGTAATAAGAAACCCCGCTGACTGTGAGACCAGGTGCACAGCAATATATCTGCACACCACTGGCAGCGCTGATGTTTATTAGTACAGTCACAAGCTGATAGCAGGTGCGAGCAGCCGTCCCAGAGACAACACATTAAAAAGGCAACTGACATCATTATGTTGCAACATTCAGACATTATAGTTGTGACACGGGAGCAGCTCAGTGGTATATATTCAAGCTGTTTGATGACTTTTCTGACCAGCAGAGACCGCAGATCACAAGACCTGCTGCTGCTGCTGCTCCCTGTCTGTCCCTCCCTCCCTTTCAGTTGGAAACAGAGAGACGGACTGTCGGATGGACTCACAGCATAAATATAACCGTGCTATATTTACTCTGCTCTGAGGCAGCATGCACACAGGAGCTCGAAGGGTGGGTGTGTCCACAGGAGCTGGGAGTTGAAGGGGGGCACTGCCAAGGCCGAAATATCACAAAGAAGAAGCTCCATGGTAGCGATGAATTTTCTTCTAATTTATCATAAGCAGCACAAGCATAAACAGTTCATCATTACTCCCTCCTAATAACATTAATCTGTCTGTACTGTACTGAAGCTAATCCACAAAGCACACAATTATTGGACATGTGCAATTCTATGTTTTGCTCAGTTAATATGCTGGTGTTGCTACAGTTCTGTCTCTGACTGGAACTACAATGAAAGGACAAAGAACTTCCAGCCTGGCAACAACAGAGAGAGTGCAGTTGAGCCTTTCAAGGTGAAAACAATTCATCACACTCCAATGACTTTGTACTGTGTGAAGGTGTCTCCTTGTCACTGTTGTGTGCTTGCAAGCAACTGAAAAAAAGGCCCAAAATGTGCTGTGTTGTGGGGCACACTACATTTGCTAATTAGCACACAATGTAGGGAAAAGTTGTGGGTGACGGGAATGTTAACATGTTTTTGATCATGAGCCAAAAGAAAGGAAGCATTTAGTAGTATGCCATTGTTTGTGGTCGTTTATACATCTCACTAAAACCCCACATGTTAATCTTACAAGATGATCAACAGAGGAACTGACCACACTGCCTTGTTTGGCCTAAACATTGATGAATTCAAGTGTGAATAATTTAGGTTTTACTTGTTTAGTATTAAAACACAAGTCTACACTATTCACGCTTTCCATGCATGTGAGATTTGGCAAATCTCAGATTGACCGGGGGTAGAGTTGGTGTGCAAGGGGGGGTTAATCACATCCTGTCCCACTGCCCTGGTTTTTTCTAAAGAAGACAAAAACATTTATTTTAGCATTATTCAGCATGTTTAACATTTTGTCTACATTTCTACTGATGTTGTGTCTTTTTTGGCACTTAGACTTAAGACTTGAGAAACAGTGCCGTCAAATCCAGCTCCCTGCTGTGCCACACATGATAATAAATACTGCTTGGACAGCAAGAAGTGAGCCCATACTACTTTGTAACACAATATGTTAGCAGCTAACCCTACAGAGTGTTTCTCTTTCCTAAAACACTTGGTTTTGTGTAATGGGAATAATAACATAACAAAACACATCATGCTGGAGAGAGGTGGCTAAATAAAAAAGAACAACAAGCTCTTTACAGCTCAGGGCTCCAAGACGGGCCTGAGAAACACTTAAAGGGATAGTATACTTTACACTCATTTAATCAAAATCTCTCAGAACAGCAAGGCAGAGAAAAGAGAGGGGGTGTAATTACTTCCATGTTAAAACAGCACAGAGCCTGCTGGCGATCATGGTGGGACGACGGTTAACGATAGTCTTACGTAACTTAAACGATGAGTTTTTAAGAACTTTCTGTGTGTGTGTGTGTGTGTGTGTGTCCGCATCAGAGCCGCACAGGATTGGGCTCTTTGAAGAGCATAGAGGAGGGTGTGTTCTACACGGCCATTAAATCTCCCAGTGTTACTTTAATGAAGTTAGTGCTTTAATGTTTTTTTGTTTGAGGGAGTTTGTTCTAGCTGTTGGACTGATGGTGCAGCTCCCGCAATTAGCTGTGGCTCATGGTTGATACTTAACATGTAACTTATTGATATTTTAAATGTAGAAGTGATGGTGTCTGTTGTGATAGAAACTTCTTTGTTGGACAAAATGCCACACAAACCAGTAGCCTTGGCATCCCACTCCAATCTTATGTGTGTGTGAGGACTGGTGCATGGTCAGAGAGGTGGAAGAGCAGATGGAGGAAGAGGTCAGGAAAACCACGGCACCCAAAGTGAGGAGAACAAAGTGTCGCAAGGGATCCAGGCCCCGGCCACAGGAATTCTGGGACAAGTGACCTATACTTTACATGCAGGCCCGGCCAGGCCAGCCATACACAGAGCTCTACCATCACAGCATAATAACACGGCAGGCTTTTCACAGAGAAGAGCACAAAACGACAGGAGGGCTAGTTTAACAAAGAAAGTGAAAGGGAAGAGTCAAAAAGTGAGCAGTTTTGACATTTTCCAATAATATACTGACACTCAAGCCTCCTAAGAACCAAGGTTTAGATTTGGACAGTCTGGCAGGCAAATTTGCAACCATTCAGTTTCATCCCTATAATCTAAGCGCAATATCCAGTTGCCGTTGCGCGCAGGCCTTTTTTCTCCTGATGTGAAAAAAATTGCAAACACAAATGCAGTCTGTGCCATCTGTCCTGGTATAGGTCGTAATCATAAGCTTTTCTGTGCTGCGGACCATTTTTCATTTGTTTTGTGGCTTTTTTAAAGATGGGGCAGCAAAAGATCTGCTGCTTTGGAAAACCGCCGAACGCTGCTTTGCTGTCTGGGAGGGTCGAGTGCCAACAGTTAAAACTTTCCTACAGTTAACTTTTCAAACTAAATTCTCAGTATGGATGGTGCAGAATCTAAATAATAACAATAAGGTCAGAGAAAGTGTCTGTGCAGCTTGTGTAGCCTCTGTGGGTGTGTTAAGTTTTACTCAACCTTGTCAGTGAGGAATGTGGTGTGTTTTTTTTTCAGGGCTGCTTCAAACACTGAAATTCAACGAAAATGGCAGCTTTCATTGATTTTGATCACCTCTGGCTGAGAGTGCTGCTATGACTGTCACTGCTGCACAGATGAAGGAACTCGGGGTCCTGTTGCACTGATGCAACCACCTGTCACAGTGACTTGCAGTGTGCAAAAATAAGGCTTCTAGAATGCAGATACACACGTGGATGTTTTCAATATTTTTACACCCCTCGGCAGAGAGAGGTCAAAGGTTGCAGTCTTTTTTGATCCGGCTCATTGGCACCTCAGTTTAGCGAAGGTGTACCCACACTGGATTAGATCGGAATTGTTGAATCAGAGTGAGCATGATTTAGGCTTTGTGGGAAAACATTTGCAACCTCATACCATTCCCCAGGCTGGAAAGCCAATCAGTTGAGCTTTCATGTGTTCTTAAAATAGCCCCTGAATGGTGGCTATGGATGTTTATTTGTTGAAAGCTTGAAGTGAAAAACCAACAAGCTTAAACCTTATGAACCTCTGAAAATCACATGTAAACAGCACTTACAGATTCTAACATCCACATCATGCGATGTTATGGTACTTTATAATGTATTTCTGTGTAGACTATTTTTATACTTAATTCCAGGATGTGATAATTCTACCTTATGTGGAGCTTTGAGCAGCCGGTGGACGCCTGCGAGCTGGTTGATGAGGGGGATATCCTCTCTGAAGGTGTACAGCGGTGGTCTCGTCGGCTCCGGGAAATTGGTGCTGTTGAATGGATCGGTGTCATCTAAAAACTGAACCCTGCAGACAAACGTGGCCATGGTGCATCCATGCAAGTGGCTCCTCTGAGGGGGCAGCCCTTTTCAAATGAGAGCTTGTGTTAGCGGTGATCGCTCTGCTCTCTGAGCGCTCCTCTCCTGGTAACGACAACAAACTCCGGTCGCCAAGTGCGTCCTGTGCGCAGCGGCAGCAACAGCAGTAAGAGTGGATGGCGGAAAGATGGCACAAAACACCAAACAGGATCTGGTCTCGCCTCCTCGCTGTGGGTTTGTTGATGTGTTATTCTCGGAGAGGCAGGTGGCCAGTGATAAAACGGAGGCAGCAGGCGGACTCCAGCTTTGGTGCCGGAGAGTGAAGGATCAGCGCAGCTTGGGACAGCCGGTCTGCTGTCTGTCTGAGTCCCACTAAATCCACCCCACACCCCACCCCCACCCCCCGTATCTATTTTCCCCTCTACCTCATCTCTCCCTCCTCCCCCTTTCCTTTAGATCGCTGTCTCCGGCTTAGCACCGGCTTTCTATATAAAAATGAACTGCACTAATCCTTTGTTATATTTATTCAGAAATTAATATTATAAATGTCATTTTAACATTTGACATGAGAAACAAATAAAGCAATATATTGGTAGTAGCATATATTTAAAAGTTATGGTGCTTTATAGCTTACGTAGAAGTAAAATATATCAAAACACGTCTCCTAAGCTCGTTTATATATAACTTCTTCTAACTTTCTACACAGCAGACGTAGCCTGAACGTAAGTCTGTTAAAGGGCCATCTTGACCAATACTGACATCTTGTGGCCAATGTGGCTGGCTGCATGTAGGAATCTGGTTTTTGCTGCATAGGGCAGACTTTTCCTATAGAATCAGAAAATTCAATGAAATTTTGGGGTGTGACAAATGCCTAAAAATGGCCTGGAGACTAATAAATGCCAAAATATTTGACATTACTGTTTTTTGAAAAAAACATGTTTTTTTGTAAAAATTGTGTTGTGTGACAACAAGGAAAACACCACCTGTGGCATTTCTGTGCAAGATATTTATACTATAATTGTACCAAATATCTTCATCTTGCATATTTACAGTGATTTTGCAACTTCTTTTACAGACATAATGGATGATTTCATGTGGAATGACCCTATCAATAATTATCAAGGACATTTTATGGACACGGATGGCCACGCTACACCAACAAGGTAAAAGATGACAGAGATAATCTGTCAAGTGTGAAAACACAGTGACGCACACACCATCACCACTTGTGCTGTTTGATAGCGAGCAGTAAGACCTTTCCTGCTCCTTGTGAGAAAGCCTGCCCTGATACACTATGAGACTGGTTCTTCCCAACCCTGGGCTGGAAGAGCGGATCCCCTCTCATGGGGACCTGGAGAAGATGGAGAAAGAGGAGGCAGGGGACAGGCCCAAATGGGACAACAAAGCCCAGTACCTGCTCACATGTGTGGGCTTCTGTGTGGGACTGGGTAACGTCTGGAGGTTCCCATACCTGTGTCAGAGCCATGGAGGAGGTAGGCTAGGCTCTTCTACCGTCAGAAGGTTGAAGCATCAACTTCAACCTTCTGAATAAAAATGACCTGGATGATTGAGAATCTTTATCAACATCTACATTAATATCAGTGAAATGCATAATGATTCTTTGTAGTAGGAACTGATATTCTTAAACTGTCCAAGCATATATTATAATGTGTATTGACTCACCCAGTTAGCAAATTCTAATGTATCTTAAGTGTTTTATTATTTTACATATATAACTAAGATGCAAACAATAATCTTTGAATCCTTGACTCATAACTCAGACCTTTTTGTTATATGCATATATATTTCCATGACACAAATAATGTTGACAATGTAAACGCTGGAGAGAAAATACTAGGCTTACATGATCCATAATGCAAAGTGCACTATAAAAACCATGATGTGTCATTGTGGTGCTAATATCTGCACTTAGAGTGATTTATGTTAAATATTAACTCTTAGAGGTGAATGGAAATTGCAATATAAAGCTGAAATTTCCATTTTATAACTAAGAGCTAGTGATGCGTAAATCACTGCAGGCTGCAGAGCATGTTTTCAGCTAAGGATGTTTAACATGATTTTATTTTACCTGACCACTCTTTAATGACAGGGGTGATGTAACTGGAGTATTTCAGAATCAGAAATACTTTATTGATTCCAGGGGGAAATTGCTTGCATTCCAGGTGCGCCATGTATACTCAAAAAACAGGTTAGAAATATAAAATCAGGTAAAATACTAAGAGTAGCATACAAATAAAACAAAAATTCTAAACATTAATAAACATTCAAGTTAAATCCAGGCAAATGAAAACTGATAATATATATCATATATAATACAACCTATAATGTGTGTTTACAAGGACTAACAGAAAAGGGAGCATTTTTACTGATTCCTTGAACTTTAACCCTGAGCTATAATTGGTGTAATTGCATAAGCATGGCCTTTTCAGCAGATAATAGGTGAGCAGATATCAAATCAAGGTGGAAAAACAGGAATGTTAATGCTCTGCAGAAATGTGTACCGTTGGTAAATAATACATATAATAGCATTTTTATATATATATTACTATTTTGCATTAGGTTTAATGCCATGTGCAATGGTTGCCATTGTACCATTGCCATTGTATTTAGCAACATTTTGTGGATATAAACATCAAATGTATTTTAATTTATGCATCTCAAGCTGCACTAATAGAACTAGATTGTAGAGCCTACAAAGTGAAAGTCGTGTAGATGAAAAAGTACAGAGTAGCATTTGTCTGACCAGAAAATACTATTTGCACTATATCTCTGTAAAATTGGATATTTATGCAGCTAAAAGCCACAACAGTGTGACAAAAACAAGTTGATCTATCCTCATAATTTTTCCGGTTAAAAACACATAATGTCTGAATGTGAAAAAATTGGCTGCACAGATGTTAACAGGCTACCTGTTGTCTGCCAAAGGTGAAACCATGTGACACAAATACAGGAAATGATTCGCTTGAAATGATTCGTCTGAACTGTACTATTAAATTTAGTAAACCTGAAAAAGAAATAGTATGTCCTTGTACATAGTTCAAATGTTAAAGCATCAAGGCTTTTATGACTGACCCACAGTCCTACACACAGCTGAAGTCACACGAGAGAGCGCAGATAAGTTAAGCAACGATAGCAGGAGTGGGGAGTTCAGCACAGTGTTTTATGATATCTCACAGATGAAAACACCCTTTCCGGAAACCATAAGAGTCTTTTTTTATTCATTATTATTTTTATTCAATTATTATATCCATGTGAGTGTTACTATAGGTGCTCTTTCTTTGATATATCACAGATTTCTTGTGTGTTGCAGCTAGTTTTTATTCTTTCTATTCTGCCAAACTGCATTTCATCGGTTTCTTCTATTCATTGGTGAAAACCACAGGGTCAAATCACATGTCACTAAGCCTTCTATTCTTCTTTCATTACATTTTTCTCTCATCTACATTTACTGTGCGCTGTCTTAATCTTGCAAATTCACTCGGATAAATTATTTGTTATTAATTAATTAGTTAATCAGTAACTCAATAGCAAAACTGGTGACAGATGGGCATTCAGATTAGATTATCACTCTGTTCAGCACAAACACATGCACAATCAAGGCATCCTATAAGGTCATTCCAGGTGAAATTGTGTTTGCTGCATAGGGCTAACTTTTCCCATAGAATCAGAAATGAAATTTTTTTATTAATTAATTTGATCTAGAATAGTTTGGGTGTGATAAATACCTAAAAATGGCTGGAAATCAATAAATGCCTAAATGTTTTGCATCACTGGTTTTTGAAAATAGCACATTTTTAGTCTTTTGAGTCTTTTTTTTATTTTGTGGTTTTCCCTTTGTTTATAGTTGATAGTTAAAAACTTAAACCTAACAAACCAACAATGTGAAACTCACATCTAAACAACACTAAGATAAACAGATAATTTGTCAAATGAGGAAATCCAATTTCCCAACAATCTAAGTTTCATTGGTGTCAAAGTAAAACATGAGCAGTCATTTAGGACAGTGTACTACCTCAAGGGGTTAATATTTTGTCATTACTGTACTGACATAGGCAGCAATTAGAATCTAAATATGGTCATCACCACCTTTCTGGAAAACCTGATGATCATTCATAAGCACCATAATCTGATGCGTCATTCAGCCTCTCCATATCAGCTCTTTAAGATCATTGCTATCTGAGTGAGTCCTGACAACAGACTGAACTTTCAGCCCTGACCCTGCTCCAACTGCTCATGCTCGATAATGAGGACAATAAAAGCCTTCTTGTGGTTGTCTCTATACTGCATAAACCTGCAAAGTTAAACGAGACAAATTCTGACTGACAAATGTTAATGAATGACCAAAAAAAAGAATTATAAAACAAGGAAGAAGTTATGGAGAAATTATGATCTAAACACTAAACAAGGTATATTTGATCTAACATGTATCCCCTCTATCTTTGCAGTTATCTGAATTCTCCTTGGTGTGTCTCTAGGTGCTTTTATGATCCCATTTCTTATCCTGCTTGTTCTGGAGGGCATCCCTCTGTTGTACCTGGAGTTTGCCATTGGTCAGCGCCTCAGAAAGGGCAGTGTAGGGGTTTGGGCGGCAATTAACCCTTACTTGACCGGAGTTGGTAAGTGTAAATGGGTGCTTATGAAGGTTAGACCATGCTTTGCAATGCAGTCCACAAGGATTGTCATTTAAATACAAATTCCACAAGTTCACTAATCTATCTCATAATATTATCAAAGAGATAATATAATGATGATTCAGCCCATAATGTTCTGACTATGAGCCATCGTATTACGATCTAATGTTCCTCAGATGTACACTTAAGGCCCGTTTACAGCCTGGTATAAAAAATGTGGTTTGTTTCAAGGATCAAAATTTCAGAACTACCACTGTTACTTTTCCGCTTATGTTCAAGGTATAGCCTCCATGACTGTCTCATTCTTGGTGGGTATGTACTACAACACCATCATCGCCTGGGTGATGTGGTACTTTTTCAACTCATTTCAGCTCACCTTGCCATGGAGCCAGTGTCCTCTCAATGATAACCTAACAGGCATGCTACCATTTGAAAAGAAATCTATAATCTTTCATTTTAATAGAAACACAGAAGCAGTCTGACTAACCTCAGCTCCTTGTAGATTTTGTCTCAGAATGCAAGCGCAGCACTCCAGTGGACTACTTCTGGTACAGAACCACACTGAACACTTCCCAGGCTATAGATGAGTCCGGAGGGCTGCAGTGGTGGATGGTGTTGTGTTTGGTTGCTGCTTGGAGTGTGCTCTATGTTTGCTGCATTAGAGGGATCGAGACCACAGGCAAGGTACATCTGTGAAAGAGCATTACGGCTATTAATGTGGCATGCATGGCAACATAGATACATAACAGTAATATGTGTGATGTAATATAAAAAAAGTTTAAAGCTGATCCCACTTTAGAATAACTCTGTTCACAGTAAAGATTTAAATTTCAACCTGAGGTCCAATTCAGGGAAGTAAAGTTTCTTTCTTCTAGGCTGTGTACATCACTTCCACTCTGCCGTATGTGGTCCTCACCATCTTCCTCATCAGAGGTCTGACTCTGAAAGGCTCTGTAGAGGGAATCAAGTATCTCTTCACACCAGATGTAAGTACATCCATCATCTAACTCTGCCATCAGCCTAGATGCAACAGCTTTACTGTAACATTGTCCATTTTTAGCTGGATGAGCTAGTGAACCCGGCAACATGGCTGGATGCAGGGGCGCAGGTTTTCTACTCCTTTTCCCTGGCCTTTGGGGGTCTTATCTCATTCTCCAGCTACAACCCTGTTCAGTAAGCACACGCTACTGTGGATTATTGTAGACAACTCCTAATCTTATCAGTGATCTGCTTCATTTTTATGTTTGTATGTGTAGTATAAGGAGGTACAGGTGTGTGAAGATCCAGTAGCGTATAGCCAAACATATATTCTCCTTTTCAGCAACAACTGTGAGCAGGATGCTGTTATTATCTCCATCATTAATGGCTGTACGTCTGTCTACGCTGCCACTGTTATCTACTCCATCATTGGGTTCCGGGCAACAGAGCAGTTTGACGCTTGCCTTAATGAGTATGTACACGAAAAAGGATTTTAAATATTAAAAACTATCAATATTTCAGGTTCCTGAATGTTCTATTTCAGAAATATTCTACTGCTGCTCAATGCTTTTAATCAGGCTGAGGGCTCCATCACTGAGAGCAACTATGATGAAATGCTGCAACACCTCAACAGCACCGCCTCAGGGTCAGAGGTCATTCAAGGCTTGGGCCTCAGCCCCTGTAACCTGCAGACATTCCTCAGTGAAGTATGTTGATGATTTATAACCTGTTTGCCTGTAAATCCATCCGTCCATCCTTTAAGTGTTACAGGTGAAATGTCTTCCAGGGTGTGGAGGGAACGGGCCTCGCCTTCATTGTGTTCACAGAAGCTATCACTAAGATGCCGCTTTCTCCTCTGTGGTCTGTACTGTTTTTCATCATGCTCTTCTGTCTTGGCCTCTCCACCATGTTTGGAAGTATAGAGGGAGTGGTGGTCCCCCTGCAGGACCTGAAAATCCTCCCCAAGAACTGTCCCAAAGAGGTGGTCACAGGTACACACTGCACAGACCCATGGGGCATGGATGATTGTACACAGATTACAACACTGGATAATGGCATGTTAAACATGTTATGTTATATTTCAGGGATTGTATGCCTCTCATCCTTTGTGATTGCCCTCATTTTTGCCTTGCGGTCTGGTAATTATTGGTTAGCGCTGTTTGACGGTTATGCAGGCTCCATCCCCCTGCTCATCATAGCTTTCTGTGAGATGACTGCTGTTGCCTATCTGTATGGAATGGATCGGTAAGTGAGTGCAATACTGCACAGGACGACGCGTGTTGTCTCACACATGGGGCTCTGAATCTGATCGATTTTGTCTGACAGGTTTAATGAGGACATCGAGTTTATGATTGGACACAGACCTAACATCTTCTGGCAGGCCACATGGAGGCTTGTCAGCCCTTTGATAGTCTTTGTCATCTTTGTGTTTTACTTTGTCACCAAAGTCCAAGACAAACTGTCATACATCGCCTGGAATCCAAGCTCGGTACAGTAAAAGGCTGCACTCAGAATATCCCAGTAGAATACAAAATCATTCAATTCTAAAACCATATTTGAATTCTTTGTCATGTTTACAGGCAAACTTCCCCGTGTTGGAGACGTTACCCTATCCCAGCTGGGTCTACGTTATCATCTTCATCCTGGCGGGAATTCCCAGTATTTTGATCCCTGGATTTGCTTTGTATAAATTATTTCAAAGATGCTGCTGCAAAAAAAGTATTAATAAAGATGAAGTCAGCACCATCTCAGCCAAAATCTACATGTATGATGGTCCAACAAACTCATAGAATGACAAAAATAACCCTGGATTTTGCTGCTACACCAATGTGATAAAAAGGTAAATAAATGGTGCTTTACAAATTCCATCATAATTGGAGTAATAATTCAATAGTGCGTTATAAATACATATGTTGTATTTTTGCATTTTGTGTTGTTATGTCTTTGTGAATGCAAAAATGAAGAAATGTAAATGCAAACAAAGTTCCTACTTTCTTCCTGTGTGTTTTCCACTACGTAAAGCATAGCATAATGTACATCCTAAATATAACTTTAGATATGACTGTTGCAATTTTACAATCAGAACACAGGAGTCTATAAACCCAGACATAAGTCTTTGTTGGGTTAATAATTGCAGAGTCTGAAAGGAACACTGATAAGGTTTATATGCCTTGTTAACTGCTTGACAGGGGAAAATGATTGTATATATAAAAACTTAAAACTAGAAAAGTGCTTTCATTACTACACTTATATTTATCCCTAAAGAAAGGAATAGACCAAATGCGTGTATAAAGAACGAAATGTCAATCATTGTATGTAATAAAACAATCTACCATCTCAAGGGTGATGGTTAATAAAGATAATGATGGAAATAATGCTGCCTCTACAGTGTCTTATTATTTCTTTCTGTCAAACAAAGTAAGACTAAATGTTGTTTTTTTAACAGCTTTGGATGTTTGTTGGTTATTGGTAAAAACTTACATTAAGAGACACCTCATACCTACTGTATTGTCTGGATCTTCTGTTCCAGTACAACAGCCTCACATTCTTTATAAATGATTCTAATATCACATTATACTAATTACCAAACTCATGATCATCATGCTCATCTTTCAGGAAAAAAAGTGTTGGTGACAGCATCTTATGTGATTAACCATTATAGGTTGCACCTTTTCCCGGTTAAACTTGCTGACATCACGCAATACAACACAGGCTGTGATGTGCTACTGATAACTGCACTTTGGGTGCCACAGGTCACAGTTAAAACCTCAGTGTCATCCAGATAAACAGTAGAAGGAGAGAGAGAGAGAGAGAGAGACAGAAGCAGTAACTGTATGGGAGAAAGGACACAGCTGCCTGGAGGTTTGCAACAGTAGCAGTTGTATCTAAGGAAGCTTTAACAGCTACATTTACAAATTCTGAGTCAAGTGAATTTTACAAAAAAGACAACAATGAAGCTGAAGCTACCAAACCCAGGACTTGATAATAGGATCCCCTCTCATGGGGACCTAGAGAAGATGGAGAAAGAGGAGGCAGGGGACAGACCCAAATGGGACAACAAAGCCCAGTACCTGCTCACCTGTGTGGGCTTCTGTGTGGGACTTGGTAACGTCTGGAGGTTCCCATACCTGTGTCAGAGCCATGGAGGAGGTAAGCAGCGATCACTGTAATTATATAAATGTACAAAATGTTTATGATTTTACATCATCTCTAATAAATAAAATCTCACCTCTTTTGGGGTTGAACACATTAAAATGCCACAATCAAACAAACTTACTGACAAACTTTGTCAGTCTGCACCAATGGTATATATCTTTTGTTGATACAAGAACTACTTTTGTGCAGTTTAAGCATTATTTTCATATCATATAATATGTGTAGTGCAGTTTTAGTGTGTGTGTGTTTCTTATGGCATTGTATTTTTTTTTTAGATTTTAGTTTTAGATTAGATTTAAACCGATTTAATCAATGCTGTGCTTGTAGGAGCGTTTATGATTCCATTCCTTATCCTGCTGGTTCTGGAGGGAATCCCGCTGCTGCACTTAGAGTTTGCCATCGGCCAGCGCCTGAGGAAGGGCAGCGTGGGAGTGTGGAGATCAATCAATCCTCACCTGACTGGAGTTGGTATGATAAAAAAAGATGGCCCATTTTTCAGCTGGCAAAAATAACACTGGGAACCTAATTATTTTTAATACAACTACTGCATGTTTTCATTCTGTTACAGGTATTGCCTCAATGCTTGTCTCCTTTTTGGTGGGTATGTACTACAACACCATCATGGCCTGGATCATGTGGTATCTCTTTAACTCCTTTCAAGATCCTCTGCCATGGAGCCAGTGTCCTCTCAACGCTAACAAGACAGGTGTGCATTTATTTATCAGGACAACAGCGAAGCTTCAAGACATTTCGTTTTCAGCATTATGATCCAACTGTCCATTTCAGGTTTAGTGGAGGAGTGTGCACGGAGCTCCACTGTTGACTACTTCTGGTATAGAGAGACTCTGAACACTTCCACAGCGATCGATGATGCAGGAGGTCTGCAATGGTGGATGGTGCTTTCTCTGGTAGCTGCCTGGACTCTACTCTATGTTTGCTGCATCCGTGGAATTGAGACCACTGGCAAGGTCTGAAAGTCACATTATAACTGAGAATTTTAACAAGGGCTCCCTTCCCGCACATACGTTTCAAGTAGGTTCAAATACATATCTGTGTCATTCCTTCACTCCTCAGGCGGTTTACATCACCTCCACTCTACCGTATGTGGTCCTCACCATCTTCCTCATCAGAGGACTGACTCTCAAAGGCGCTGCAGAGGGAATCAAGTTTCTCTTCACACCAGATGTAAGCACGCATCAACCAACAAATGCCAGGCTAGCATAAATAGCAAGAATAAAAAGTCAGGATAAAGCTTATTTTGGCATTTTAATGAATGACTTATTTATTAGTTAGTACGTCTTAGAGGTGTCTGTTTGCTTAATGAACACCTAGGGTCACCCAGGAACATTGATTAAGGCACCATAAACCTGCTCATAAAAGCTGATGATAAAGGGTTAATACAGTACAGCCAATACTGTAAAATATAATCATAAGCAATATAGATAGTGAATTATTTGCCTAGATGAGTTTAAAATCAACCTGTCCAAGATTAATTATTAATAATGACTGTAACAAACATTCATAAAGAAGTCATTTAGTAATTTTGGATTTTCTATTAAGGTGAATGAGTTAATGAATCCAGCAACCTGGTTGGATGCAGGTGCTCAGGTGTTCTACTCCTTCTCCTTGGCCTTTGGAGGTCTCATCTCCTTCTCCAGCTACAACTCTATTCAGTGCGTAAACATCTCAATCATCAACAATCATAAGGTTCATCCTGTTCAGCAGCTGAATTCACACCATTTCCTTTCCTAATGTTCTTTCAGCAACAACTGTGAGCAAGATGCTGTTCTCATCTCCATCATCAACGGCTGCACCTCAGTGTACTCCGCAACAGTTATCTACTCCATCATCGGATTCAGGGCAACAGAAAAATTTGACGACTGCATTTCAAAGTGAGTTTCAGAAAACTAAGACCCTACTACCAGGCAATATTAGTGTCAACTCAATGTGTGTGTGTATTTTTCTTTTTTACAGCAACATCTTGAAGGTGATGAATGCCTTTAACTACCCTGAAGGCAACATAACAGCAGACAACTACTATGAGACGGTGGCCCATCTTAACACAACCAATTATGATATTATCCAAGGACTGGGCTTAGCTGAATGTAACATGCAGACCTTCCTCAGTCAGGTGAGAGACGCGTTATTTATATTTATTTTAGGACAGTTGCCAATGAAATGGAGAAAAACTAATGTCACAGTGCTTTAAATGTACATACTATCCTCCTTCAGGGTGTTGAGGGAACTGGTTTGGCCTTTATCGTGTTCACAGAGGCCATCACCAAGATGCCTTTTTCACCTCTCTGGGCTGTCCTCTTCTTCGTCATGCTCTTCTGTCTTGGCCTCTCAACTATGTTTGGGAACATTGAGGGAGTGGTTGTTCCTTTGCAAGACCTTGGAGTCTTGCCCCGAAGTTGGCCCAAGGAAGTTTTCTGTGGTAATTTTCCTAATTTCTTGATAGATATGAAATACAAAATTGGGGGGGAAAGACAAATTTTAAAGCATAACCATTGTTTGTTTTGTTTTTTTTAGGTCTTTCTTGCCTTGTTTCTTTTGGTCTCGGGCTCATTTTTGCTTTACGCTCTGGGAACTACTGGTTGGCTCTTTTTGACAACTTTGCAGGCTCTATCCCACTTCTGGTTATTGGATTCTGTGAAATGATTTCTGTGATCTACATCTACGGTATAGATAGGTGAGTCTGTCCAGGAAGTTGTCTGAATTTTTAGTTAATTTAAAAAAAACTGAATCATTAAACCTAAAGCATCAATGTAGCTAGGCACAGCCCAACCATTAGGCTCCTTTCACACACTTGACAAAAAACCCTACAAACATTGTCTTCCACAGACAATGATACACTCTATATACCTTCCTAAAGCCAAAGTTCAAATCACTAGTGATGCAAATATACTATTTTTTACACCTATTCAGACTATCCACAATATTGTACTGACCATTCAGTCATTTTTTTAGGGGGTATATGATTATATTGCACTCTTTGGCAGAGACTGGCTATGCAGTCCATTGTTGGTGTCTGATATTCTGTTCTGTCTTGTGATGTAGAAAGGCTGGGGAACATATCTTTTTATCAATAATAGTGCAAATCAAACGTGCTATTTCAACCTAATTAAAAAAAAACATTTGTAATATATGCAAAATGTACAATATTTCTTGTGTCTTGATTTGGAACAAAAACTTTGAGTGACAGTGTTTTAGCATGATGCTAACAGCGCACACACGTGTGTCTTTACTTCCTGTAACTGATAAAACTACAAGGCCATCTTTTATGGATACATATACTTGACTACACAACGTCTTTCTCTTTTTACTTCCGAACAGGTTTAACAAGGACATAGAGTTTATGATTGGCCACAAACCCAATATTTTCTGGCAGGCTACATGGAGGGTGATTAGCCCACTCATTATGATCTTCATCTTGATTTTCTACTTTGTTACCCAAGTCAGCAAGAGTCTGACCTATCTGGTCTGGGACCAAGAGGCAGTAAGTGTGCTTCTCACAGGATTTAATTGTTGTAATATGTTGTATTATGTTGTATAGCTAAATTAACTTTTGCCCACTATTACAAATTTACAACTGTTTTTTTCTTATCTTTGGTAAAAGTTAAAAATAAGCCAGTGTTACCTCAGTCCTTGCGTGCATCATAGGTTGCTGTAACATTTTTCATGACTCCATTTGCAGCCTGGCTTTCCCACTCTGGCAGAAACCCCCTTTCCTTCCTGGATCTATGTCATCATCTTCATCCTGGCGGGAATTCCCAGTTTATCCATCCCTTTGTTCGCAATCTTCAAATTCTTCCAGAGGAAATGCTGCAAGCAGAAGGACTACAGTGACAATACAGTGGACACTATCTCCGCCAAAATACAAATGCATGACAACATGAAGTATTAGATGGTTTTTAAATTATTTAATGTGACTTTGGATTTTTATTATTGTGTGTTTTTAACTACTGCTGCTTTTTATCTGACCTGTATTGATAAACATCTACCTATCTCCAACTTTGTAAAGGAGGGCAATAGTTTTCTATTGTGATACAGGTGTTTGTGTACATTGTACATTCAAGTAAGAACTGTTGTAAATTTTCCCATGAGACGCTACAGCTTGTTAGCTTAGCAAGGCATCAAGCTTGGAAACAAGGGTTACTGTAAGCCAGGCTACACCAGGAAAAAAAAATCTAAATATCTCAAATGTAATTGTTGTTGAGCCAGTCTGTCTGCTACCCCATTTGCACTCTTTATACCAAGTCAAGCTAACTAGCCACTGGTTGTAGTGTAATATTAGCACCGAGAACATTATTCATATTTTTGCATGTTTTTTTGCTCTTTATATGAAAATAAGTAAGCAAATTTTATACATTGTTTTAATGTCCCTGTGAAATCAAACTCCGAATATTTTATATGATGTTTTGCACAAAGTCAAATGCCAGTATCTGGCTCAAAAATGACAGAAATAGTAGTTTTATAGGTATGTCAATGAAGATTCTCAGTCATCCAGGTCATTTTCCTTCAAGAGCTTAAGCGACTTGTAGATTTTTTTTAAAGACTACAAAAATTACTAATAATATTTAGACATTGTAATTCTTAGGAAGCTAATTACAAATGTTGACAACTCATCCTTCACTTGAGGGTGTCTAGTTTTTCTGCTCTCTAATCTCAGATCTTTATTTCAGATTTGAATTATGAGTGAATAAAATAATGAAAATATCATGACCGTGAATTGGTGGTTTCATAGTTTTTGTTTATCAACACATTTAAGATTCTCAGTCATCCAGGTCATATTCATTCAGAAGGTTGAAGCGAGGCATCTGGACTTGTAGAGTTTTCTTACAGATGCCTTGCCTTAACCTTCTAAACAATAATAGTCTTTTTTTTCAAATTTAGTGAAAAAAACAAAAAAAAACTTTGATTTTTTTTTTTGCATACTAAACTGATTGGGTGAATGATAATTAATAAACACAAAGGTACAACATGTGCTCTGGCTAATCTACAGAAGACAACAGATAACAGATCATAAAATTGCTTCAGCATTGCCAAATGCTATAAGATGGACCCTCCTGGACTCACATTAACCCCTTCAATATGGTTCAGCAGTTGTAGACAGGACTACCAGGCTTCAATGTGATTGCCATGAGACTGGTGCTCCCTAACCCAGGACTGCATCTGTGGATCCTAAAACATGAAGATCTGGAGAGGATGGAAAAGGAGGGTTCTTATTACTATAGTACTTTATGATGCTTTATACATGTGTGTTTCTTTCTGTGGTGGTTAAAAAAAAAATTCAAACATACTGCCAAATATGGTACCTACAGTAAACTGTGAAAAATTCCACTTTAAATAAATCATCTGGTCCTTTGCACCCAAAGCCTAAAAGGAAGTTAAATATATTACTCATTCACAGCTACAAGAGAATGCCAGGGAATCTGCCATCAAGCTGTATTAATGATTCTCAGGAGCATTAGGCCTTCTAATGTAATGGATAACCATTTGTGTGGTTTGTGAGGTAGAGACGGTGACCCCCGGGGTCAGCTGTTTATTGCAGAAAATGGATACCAAACACATTTTGCAATGCATATTTTCAAGTGTTTCTGTGTTCAGTGATTCAGCCCTCTGGATTGCTGCATATCACTGCAGTGGATAGATAAATACAAAGACAGGTAAAAGTCAAAGTCCAGGTGATCAGTTTAATGTGTGACTTTTCTATCATTAATATGCAATATAAGGGATACAAAGAAATAACAGTGTGTTACAGAAATCACATTTGCCTATGCTGAGAAACATCTGTGATTATAGCCATAAACTGTGTTAAAACAAATCAGCAGCTCTTAATGACATCCTGTTGTTAATGCCTAACTGCTAATAATGCTTATCTTAAAACATATGTTGAACTTCAACCCTGCACAAGTCCCCACAGGCTGTTTCATGTAGAAATGCTTTTTTCAAAGCATAAGGCCAATCTACTTAAGACATAATAAGATATTTTATAAAGCAAATGGGCAAAATAATCCACACAAAAAACACACGTTTTTAAGATGCCACATGGAATACCTTTTGTCTATGTCTCATATTAATGTTATCTTGAGTCTCCCTTTCCTAATCTCTTCATTACTATCACAAACATTTCTCAGGTGCCTTTTTGATCTCATACGTTATCCTGCTGGTCCTGGAAGGAATGCCTCTGCTGTTGCCCGAGTTGGCCATTGGCCAGCTTCTCAGGAAAGGCAGCGTGGGAGTTTGGAGGGCCATCAGCCCTCTGACCGGGGCTGGTAAGTAATTGGTCAACAGAGGGAGCCCTCACACCAACTGTGAGAAGGCACGATATGCTGTGAGAGAGCAGTTCAATCCTATACAGCCATGTCAATAAAGAGGAGAAGAGATGCATGTCCATTGGGAGTGTAAGGCTGGGGACACCCTACACCTTTTTGGAAAGCAGCAGCTTCCTCAAAGACTTATGAACAGAGGTTCTTATTTATCTCATATGTAGTGCATGTATTGCATTTTTAGGGTTATCTTACTTAGGAGCTAACTTTGATAGATACACTAATAACTTGGCTCCAAAAATAGGTTTTGCAACTGTGGATAGATTGTCTGTCATATAAGTCTTTGCGATTACTTTACAGCTTTATGCAAATGAGCACTTCTTGATTCGTGTTGTAAATAACATGTCTGACCTCCAGACAGCATACTATTTTTTTGGTGTTTTAGTGAACTTGGATGACTATCTTTTAATATATAATCAAATGTAATAATTAACAAAATTATGATAAAAAACAAGATATTATTAGGTATGAGATTTTTCAGACATTAAATATTGATTTATAGCATAAAACAAAGAGCATCATGAAACAGATTACTTCAGAAAAAGACTCTGTATCTGTCTCAGCCAGCAAAGGGTGGTGTTGCTTGAGAAAAGACACATTCCCTGACATGACAGTTAAATCTCCTTAGCAATTCTACTCGGGGCTTAGTTGTTTTTTACAGCCAAAACCCCCTAAATCAAATACGTCAGGGCAACAAGGACTGTGTTCTCCTCTTCATCATAACAGCTTGTCTAAGCACTTTGGGTTATTTAGCCCATTATCAGCAGGGCCACAGAGGAAAAAAAACTACTGCACAGGTGAGAAACATAGAACAAGTGGATTCACACTGAGGATGTTCTTCCTGTCAGGGGACAATAAAAACCACTTTGCCATTGTATAATATTTTTAACCCTTGTGCACTGTTCGGGACATTTTTGCCCTCTGAGAGTAATTTTTTTGTTTATTTTGGCTATAACTTTGTCTATATGTGAGCAAATTTAATCATTTTTGCAGAATAAGCTTAATTTTACATACATTTTGTTAATATGATTTTAAAATTTTTCATAGGTCAATAATTCACTGTGGGCAAATTTTACCCCCTTTCGTGTTGTTCGGGACAAAAACGTCCTCTAACTTTAACGGTTGTAAAAATATATCAGATAAATATTTTTTGCATATTTTTTGCATAGACCTTTTATTTACTTCAGTTCTGATCAACAGTAGTTTTTACTCTTTTTCTACTGTTGACCAGAACTGAAGTAATTAAAAGGTCTATGCAAAAAAATATGAAAAAAATATTTATCTGATATATTTTTACAACCGTTAAAGTTAGATGACGTTTTTGTCCCGAACAACTTGAAAGGGTAGTGTGTGCGAACGTTGCATAAGGGTTAATGTTTGACTATAACCAGGGGCAGAGTGTACTCCAACTAATCTATGAGCTGAACTTGATAAAGATCCTAAACTTGTTTTAGCCTTAGGAAGAGCACTTCACCTGACTATCACACTGAATTCTAGAATCAGAAGCATAACATCTGTGTGCCATGAAACTGGTGCTTCCAAACCCTGGACTGGATCTCCGGATCCCTGATTACAATGACCTGGAGAGGATGGATAAGGAGGAGGCTGCAGACCGGCCCAAGTGGGACAACAAAGCTCAGTACATCTTAACCTGCGTGGGATTCTGCATTGGGATTGGAAATGTATGGCGGTTCCCTTACTTATGCCAAAGTCATGGGGGAGGTAAGCAAAGGTGGAAATGTTTATATGATAAAACTTTAATTTTTATTTTCTGTTATTGTTTCACAATGGTCCAGATTTCTTGGTATGTTGTTATTTCTCAATGTTCTTAAAAAGGAACAAGATGGTCCGGTCCAGTACTGTGTGCACATAAGGGCCAGGGAGCAGAGTCAAAGACTTTACTGTCACCATGCCCTGCTGAGATTATGTTGCTATTGAGTTGTTTTACATAAAACACAGACATAATGGTCCAGCCTGACAACATAAGCAGAAAGAAATGCTGTAAAAACAGGCAATTAAAGTCTGCAGTGTAAAGTATATGTTGGGCTGGGGAAAGGAAAGGAGATTTCAGCAGTGTTTTACAGCTCTAGAAACCATCCTTGTGATGTGTCACCTGCCTGGGGCGGGTGGGTGGCTGGGTGGGGAGTCTGATGACATTGACATTCACATGACATCAAGTGGCCATGCTGTAATAGCAGTATGGCAGATGTTCCTGAGGCAATCATGCTCTTGTCATGGAATTCTTGTGGTTTTGAGAGATGTGTTAATGTTGGGGTCATAATGTTGGAGTCATAATAGGGGTCAACTGTAGTCCACAGTCTGGCAGTGAACCAGTGCATCATGGATAATGATGTGGAAGTCCAAGCCAGTATAGTTGGCAGGCAGATTGCATTCCTGTTGATATCAGGCCAACTGATATCAGGTCTCAGTGGCAGATCTGGCACTTTTAATGTCTACCGAATTGTCTTAAGACAGGATATTAGAGGCATGGCTCCTATCGCTCATGATATCGAAAGAGGATTATATTCAACATCCAAATGTATTCCACATTTCTCAGGTGCCTTTTTGATCCCATACCTTATCCTGCTGGTCCTGGAAGGAATGCCTCTGTTGTTGATGGAGTTTGCCATTGGCCAGCGTCTCCGGAAAGGCAGCGTGGGAGTGTGGAGGGCCATCAACCCCTATCTGACCGGTGTCGGCAAGTAACAATTTGACACAAATAAATTTGACATCCAAAGAACACAACCAGTTATTGAACAATTGGGTCTTTAGTGTGTTATTAGTCATTGTTGTTGTCCTACTCAGGTATTGCCTCCATGCTGGTGTCCCTATTGATTGGACTGTACTACAACACTTTAATAGCCTGGATCATGTGGTATCTCTTCAATTCCTTTCAAGAACCTCTTCCTTGGACGCAGTGTCCTCTCAATGAAAATAGGACAGGTATCCAAGCGCGCACACACTAATCCCTAAACCATACATCACCAAAACTGACAGTTTGATGCTTCTTCAGGGTACATACCAGAGTGCCAACAGAGCTCCACTGTGGATTACTACTTTTACCGAGTGACTCTGGACACTACAACCTCCATAGCAGAATCTGGAGGGATACACTGGCCCATGGTAGTCTGTCTTTTAGCTGCCTGGACATTCATCTGTGCCTGCTACATACGAGGAATCAGCACTTCTGGAAAGGTTTAGTGAACCTACTTTCAAACAAGCATTACCCAATCACATCTATCATCTCATATGTTTGCATCTCTTGTCACGACCTCAGGCAGTGTACGTCACAGCTATCCTGCCCTATATAGTGCTGGCCATATTCCTAATCCGAGGGCTGACTCTGAAGGGAGCCATGAATGGAGTGAAGTTTCTCTTCACACCAAATGTATGACATAATAAGTATCTATAAATGGCATCATAAAAAGTCACATCAGTCACTATATGTCTTGCCCTTGCAGGTGGAAGAATTAATGAATCCAACAACCTGGCTGGATGCAGGTGCCCAGGTCTTCTACGCATTTAGCTTAGCATGGGGAGGCCTTATCTCCTTTTCAAGCTATAACCCTGTTCAGTAAGAGACATTTAGAACTCCTGCAACAGCTAAACTCTACTCTCAGATACACCATGTTCTCAATCTGTTGTCTTTTTTCCTTCTCCTAGCAACAACTGCAAGCAAGATGCTGTGATTCTGTCTGCTATAACTGGCCTCACATCAATCTATGCTGCCACAGTCACCTACACCATCATCGGCTTCAGGGCCTCAGAGAAATATGACAATTGTATCAGTCAGTGAGTAGTCTGAGGAGGACAAAGCTGTTTTTTACAGTACTCAAAAACTGTGAATTTTGAAGACATCTGAGTACAAACAAAGATCTTGATGTGACATATTTCCTCATTAGAAACATCAGGACACTATTGAATACATTTAACCTTCCTGAGGACAGCATCACTGAAACCAACTATGATTCAGCCTATAAGCATCTGAACAGCACCTATCCTGATATTGTTCTTGGACTGGACATTCAAATTTGTGACATGCAGAAACTTCTTAATGAGGTGACTACTTTGCACGTCTATACCATGTTTATCATGCTGTTTACTCTGATCTGCATTGTGTTTCTTCAGGGAGTGGAGGGAACAGGTCTGGCCTTCATTGTGTTTACAGAGGCCATTACTAAGATGCCCGGCTCTCCAGTCTGGTCTGTCCTCTTTTTTGTCATGCTTCTCTGCTTGGGACTCTCAACTCTGTTTGGCAACATTGAGGGAGTGGTGGTCCCCTTGAAAGACTTGAATGTGTTACCTAAAAAGTGGCCACAAGAGGCACTGACTGGTAATCTGTTTTAAAACTATGAAGATTTGTAACTGATGTTTATAGCTGATGTTTTACCATGACTCATGTCTTTGTGCATGTGTGTTTCAGGAGTAACGTGTGCTTTCGCCTTTATTATTTCCTTGCTATTTGCGCAGCAGTCGGGACTTTATTGGGTAACTCTATTTGACAACTTTGCTGGATCTGTTCCGCTGCTGACCATTGGATTGTTTGAGATGATAGCTGTTGTTTACATCTATGGCATAGACAGGTAAACCTTACATGGTATTGTTATTAAACAGCATACCACAAATTGACCACACATCTGTGTCCTTAAAGACACATATAGAAATGTAGACTTTTCTGCTCTAGTTTCAGTTTAGCACAATTGACCAAATCAGTCACTATTTCTCTTAGCAGCTAAATTTGTATCCCTACCAGTCACATTTTCCAGTACAATAAGAGAACAGAGAACATGAAAACTTAAAATATAATACTGCCTCTGTGATGCTATAAAGGTGGTAACATAATTTAATCACAATCTTCTTGTGTGGCAGGTTTAATGAGGACATACAGTTCATGATTGGACATAAACCCTCCATCTTCTGGCAGGCTTCCTGGAGGTTCTTCAGTCCTGTAATCATTCTAGTTATTCTTGTTTTCTACCTGGTGACTCAAGCCCAACAAGAGCTCACCTATTTAGTCTGGGACCCCAACTCTGTAAGCTCACACTTTCCTAAAAATATTCAAGAGTTTGTGTATGTTTTTTGACAAATAATAGTACTATTATTATTATATTGTTTTACTGTTAACAGGACAAGTTCCCAGTCCTAGCATCAGTACCTTACCCTTCCTGGATCAACGCTGTTATCTTCCTCTTGGCCGGAGTCCCCAGTCTGGTGGTGCCTTTTTATGCATTATGTCGGCTGGTATATGTTACCTGTAAACAAAAGGAACAACAAAATGATAAAATTAGTCATGTTCCTTAATTTGATTAAACTTTTTAAATACAATACAATCCACCACTATTTAATTTTCAGAGCTATCTTCACCTGTTGGTTACCTATTTATATTCGTGCACAAGTTTGTGATGTAGTTTTATGAACAGAATAAAGTAATTTATGCTCACTGTTGCTGTATTTCATGGTTTCCTTTAGTATTCTACACATACTGACCTGTTAAATGAATGTACACCTGGTGATTCAGAGTCATGGTTATGAGGTGTAATCCATTTTCCATCTGCAAAAAAGAGGTCTTGCAGTAGCATGTTCGCACCAGCAGGTGGCACAATGCAACTACTCGGATACTAATTCAAAGACAAAAATAATTTTCACACCCTCATTTGATATCAAGTACCAACAAATGTTTTGTCTTGCTAATATGGTAACATTCATGAATGTTTAACACAGGAACAAAAAAAAGATTAAAATGTTATTTATTCTTGGAATGTAGGTGAATAATTGGTGGTGACTTCCATTATTCCTGTAACCTTTACCTTTGTGTTTTTTTTTCTGTTGAGCAACAGTCAAAAGGCAGCAGGATAAATTGTTAGATTGCACGAGGAGCTGTGCAGACTGGGTGTCTATATCACTGTAATAAACACATAAATATATATAATTCCTGTATATAACATGAAAAAGTTCTAGATGTTTATCATTTTACCCTAACCCTATGATATAAAGTTCCCAGTCCCCTTCTCTTCATTGATTGAACACCACCACCAGGGATCATTGCTGACAAGGACAATAAAGCCAGGCATCAATCCATTAGACATGTATGAAGTCATGGGCTTAAGCTAAACACAGCAGGCAGCAAGCCAGGGATGGTATAAACTCACTTACAATTTATGGGCATAACATTATACCTGTGTGCACAGTCAAAGGAGAGAAATAGGGGCATGAAGAGGTTATCACTAATTACATATGTCACAGCAACACTCGGTTAAATCTCATTTTTTCCTTCTACTTTTCACATACACGTTTTACAACCTTTACACGTCCGATGACTGATTAAGTGAATACAGACTAAAGCATTGGTTGTGATACAACTATTTTCATGTCTGTTTGACAGACTGTTAAACTAATTGTTAGGTCAGTGTAAAACTATAGCAGCATCACCAGGTTATCCATTAATTCAACACTGAGCACACTCCCATCTTAAACAAGCAGGGAGATTTGAACACTAAATCATTGTGCCTGGTGTTTTCTCTCCCTTCCTCATGGCCTTATGACTTCATAAAAAAGCAATAAAAAAACTGTGTCTCTGCCTTAAAGCTGTGACTGATTGAATGTTAAAAGACAACTCACTGAGGAGTTGGGCTGTGGAAGACAGGGGAGTGCCAGGCATCACTGGAGACTTTTTTTTTTTTGCACAGTGATTAGGCTGAGAATTCTGGACTAAATACACTACCTGACTGAAGCGCATGCTAGGATCCAATTTTGTAACAGAACTGGATTTTTGCCACATTTTGCAAGCTGAAAATGGGTCAAACAAAGGACTCGGGGTCGGAGGAGAGACCTAAATGGGACAACAAGGCTCAGTATCTGCTAACATGCATTGGCTTTGCAGTGGGACTTGGAAATGTGTGGCGGTTTCCCTATCTATGCCAAATCTATGGAGGAGGTGAGATGCTATTTTGTTGTTTTTTTCCTTTTTTAAAATTAAAATGCAATTTTAAGTATTTAACCCCTCATATCAATTTTATCCCATCTTGAAGTGCTTTAATTTTTTCAGGTTTTCTTTTTTCTCCAGTTTAACAATATATTAACAAACAAACTAGGCCAGTCACTGCCTTGTCTATGTTTGGCTGATCATTAGAAACATTAGGATTTTTTCCTACACAATACACCTACTTTCTCTGTTTACTTCCTCATACCTCGTACCATACCTCGTTCCTCATACCGAGTAAGATTATGTTGAGCCACAAAGTCGCAGAATCCTAAAGGACACAGGTCAGGGTTACCTTCGTTGAATATCTATTAACTTCACATATTGAGTCTGAGATTCCCACAGATGTGGGTGTCAAACTCTGCTGAACCTATATTGGTCTTTACCTTTCCTCACATGCAGAGGACATTTATGTATGAATATATATTATTTACCCTCCTAACAGACAAATATTAACAGTTTTATCTTGATAATAAAATATTCATTGAGACATTACCTAGAATTAAAAAACTAAATTTAAAACTACACCACTCTGCAAAGCCTAATGATCAACACAATCTAATCTCTAACTTGATTTCTAACAAATGAGACCAATGTTTGCTTCAGGTGCATTCCTCATCCCATACCTGATCGCCTTGGTGTTTGAGGGCCTCCCCCTGCTCTACCTGGAGCTGGCTATAGGACAGCGGCTCCGCATGGGCAGCATTGGTGTCTGGAATTCAATCACTCCATTGCTGGGAGGGCTCGGTGGGTAACCTGAAAATATTAGTAAACTAGAGTTATTATGTGCATATTCCTCTGAATGACTCAAATAAGAAAGAACGCATCTATTTACAGTTGGACCTACACCTGTTAATACTTTCTGTTTGTAGGTATTGCATCCTCTATAGTTTCATTCCTTGTCAGTATTTTCTACAATACCATCTTGGCCTGGGTACTGTGGTACTTCTTTCACTCTTTCCAAAACCCCTTACCATGGAGCCAGTGCCCACTCAATGATAACCTCACAGGTAAGGGGAAAAAACATTTATGATCACACACTGTGCTTGCTAAATAATGTTGACAGTTACAACTGAAATATTGTCCGATCAGTCCAAGTCCAATATTGAGCTGTTCTGGTAAGAGTAACTTTTCCAAAATAAAAGTTTTATTACCAAGACTACTATCAAAATCTATGTGGACTTTCAGATCAGATTTAATGAGAAAACTACTTAAACGTTTTATGGCACAAAGGGATATTGCACCACAAGACAAAGAGCATACTTTATTTTCAAGGTAGATTTACCTGTCCGATAGCAGAATGGGAAACATTCCCAACTTTGTTTTGGGTAATAAAAATGAGATCCACCACATCTCCCTGCAAAGCAAGGGGTGTGATGATGTAATGCTTTTCAAAAAAAAAAATTTATGTTGAGTCCCTGTATTTTAAGGCTACAATGTTGAGTGTGAGAAGAGTACTCCAGTGAATTACTTCTGGTATCGTGAGACCCTAAACATCACACCTGACATCGAGACCAGCGGCTCCCTGCAGTGGTGGATGGTCATCTGTCTGGCCAGCGCCTGGTGTGTGGTCTACATCTGCTTCATCAAAGGCATTGAATCCATGGGGAAGGTCTGTGCACCTGCTAGAAAACATTCATTTACTGGTTTAAAATCAACCACTGTATTATATAAAGCCGTCTTCTTCTCAGGCTGTGTATGTGACCGCCACCTTTCCCTACCTGGTGCTGACCATTTTCCTGATCCGTGCCATCACCCTGCCTGGAGCTACTGATGGACTGGTGTACCTCTTCACTCCTGATGTGAGCGACTTTTGCTAAGACAGCTTGCATTGTGAATCCCAAACAAAGCCCATGATCTGAAATGCTCTGCATGTTTCAGTGGGAGACTCTGAAAAACCCACAGGTGTGGCTGGATGCTGCCACCCAGATCTTCTTCTCTCTTTCTGTGGCATTTGGAGGTCTCATAGCGTTCTCCAGCTATAATGCAGAAAGGTGAGACCTGAAACTCCACACCTCCCCCCTTTATTAAAGCCAGAGTATAACAAATCTGTCTTTTTTTCCTTGATCTGTTAGAAACAACTGTGAGAGGGATGCTCTTCTTGTAGGAATAATAAACAGTGCCACATCTCTCTACGCCTCCATCCCCATTTTCTCCATCCTGGGATTTAAAGCTACCACTGGCTACAACGCCTGTCTAAAAGAGTAGGTATGATGCCTGTTTAAAGAATGATTTTGAAACTTTATCCGTTGATCTCATTTCTTAACTCCCCTCTGCAGAAACATCATGTCCCTGACAAACTACTTTGAGATTTCAGATCAGAACATAACAGTGGAGAACTACAAACAGTGGTTTGATCATCTAAATGAGACATTTCCAGATAAAGTTTTCAGTTTGAACCTGAGGGAGTGTGACCTACAAACATTTCTTGACCAGGTACTGTAACTTTGAGAACTCATCCTATCTTTGAAGATGCATTCCTTCGCTCTGAATCTGGTTTTCTATCATCTCTCCCTTCCTTTTATTCATCAAACGGTTGTGTCCAGTTTCTTATCATACTTTCATTTTTTCCTCACCCAGAGCGCTTCAGGTACTGGCCTGGCTTTTGTTGTGTTCACTGAAGCAGTGATAGAGATGCCAGGCTCGCAGGTATGGGCCATACTGTTCTTTGTCATGCTCTTCAGCTTGGGTCTGTCCTCAATGTTTGGCAACATAGAAGGTGTCCTCACACCCATCAATGACCTCAAACTTGTGCCCAAGTGTATCCCTAATGAACTTGTAACAGGTAACAACACATAAGCTGAAATCTGTTCCCTAATAAAAAAGGACAGGTGTGTTTCTGATCATTTTTTTCTCCCCAATTATTTTCTTAGCGATCCTGTGCCTTATATCATTCTTGGTGGCCCTCGTCTTCACCCTGGGTTCAGGGAATTACTGGGTGGAGGTCTTTAACAGCTACGTGGGCTCTGTGCCTCTGCTCATCATCGCGTTTTTTGAGATTATTGCAGTCATTTACATCCGTGGAATGAAAACGTAATGTTTTATCATTTACTTTTTTTTTTTAGATTGAGACCTTATTTTGATCCCACTGTTGAACATTTTTTGTCTTTTGACAGTTTCAGTGAGGACATTTACTTCATGACTGGACGCAGGCCTAACATCTTTTGGAAAGCATGCTGGATGGTGATTAGCCCTGTAATGCTTCTGGTAGTGTTGGTTGCATACGTGATCATCCAGGCACAGACGCACCCCACCTATCATACATGGAACCCAGATTATGTAAGCAAATCAACCCCACCAGCACCACCGACACCACATTAACCTAGATAATCCTCATCTATATAATAGGATTATTGATAGCATCTGTACTTAAGTATTGCTGGGTAACTGTACTTTTATAAGGTAAAAAGTGCCAAGCTTCAGTACTTCCTCCACCACCGCAGCCTGGACAGGCCATCGCTCTATCACAGGCCTCCCAGAGTGTACAACAATGAAGACAACTTCCCCACTACACTATACACATCATAAAACTAGTTATTGTTGCTTATCAGACTAGAAAAGGTTATAGAGCCATCTCATGTGGTCAACCCATAGGAAAAATGGGAAAAGGTTTAGTGGAGCTCAATATAACATTGGGTTTAAATGGGCTTGAACCTGGTTAGGAATCATTCATTCTTTGTTGACTAATGAGAAGTTCACACATGAAAGACTGGTAAATAATAAACATAACAAAACTAACAAATGATTAGAAATGGGTTAAAAAGCAAATAGCAATATTTGGTTTGATTACATTCTGCCAGGATACACTGCTGGATATGAAATCAAACTGAAGAAAACAAGAGACACATTTTTACTAAGGTCTCAAGTGTAGACCAAAAACCACAGCAATCTCACCTTAACCCTTTCTAAGTTGTGTGCCTGTTTTATGTAGCACCGGCTCCTGCATAACATCCTGACATCTCCATTCTTCAGAGGTGAAAAGTAACTGAATGGTATAATCTGAACACAAATCCTGTCTGTGTTTGTAGGAACGATTCCCCCAGACTCAAGTGAAGCCATATCCAGACTGGGTGTTTGCCATCATCCTCCTGCTTTGTGTTGTGCCTGTGATTTCCATCCCTCTGGTGGCTTTCTACAAACTGATCTGTAGAGTCAGAAACTCCTCATCCCGTGCCAATTTAAATCCCTACTGCAACGGCGGTTTTCAGGCTGACACATAGGAACAGAAGAAGCAGCAAAGTGATAAAATAACATCGAGAGTTATAATGCTACTACGATCTTGACCTGAGACTGTGGAACTTTCATCTAACATGTAATCACTTAAAACTGACACACGATTTTCTCTTGATTCTGATGTTTACATTAAAAGAATAATTAATGGGAAAACACACAGGAACCACTGTTTCCTTGGTAACAGAACTGTATTTACAGTCAATTGTATGCATGTATGTACTTTGTGAAGTGAATTACAATATAATATCCTGAAACACAAACTATGTTTTGATTTATATTACTGTACATGACATGATGCAATTTTAAACACATCACTTTGTTAAAAAAAAACTTGTCTTCTTGGTGTAATGGCTAACATTATCGCTGTGTTCATTTTTTACATTGATTATTGTCCAGGTGACGTCATGTCTTCTTGGTGGAAACCTACCATGAAGAGTAAATCAAAGTCCAGAAAGACAGGCGGCTGTGGGATGACACCGACTCCATCACAGTAGCTGGATGAGTTTCAATTATCCATCTTCATTGATTGGGTTGTTGTTGGTTTACAAGATGTGTTTATGACTGGGCTTTATCACTTAAGTGTTTTATATCAGAGGACTAAGGACTGTTTTTCTCAGGTAGTTTTGCTCACAATGTATGTTTGGATACAGCCCATGTAATTGCCTTGGCACACTGACAAATCAGATAAATCTACATGCCTCATTTTAACACAGTGAGTCTCTGGGATATTGAGATATTAGCCAACTCTTCAATGCTTACATTTCACAGGGACGTGACTTTAAAATATGTATCCATATCTTTCAGCTTTCCATATCTTACATGTTTCTTTAGCTGTGTTGAGAACTGTCACTGCTAGTTGTACATTACATCTGGATTTCCATGAAGTCCACTGGGGTCCTGCTGTTAGTGGCCTGTCGGACTCTGGCCAGTCTGAGATCTCCCAGGCGCCGCTCCAGACTGCGCTTCCCTGTCAAAAAGGATGTGAGAGAGTAAGATCATGTTTTTGTCCTTCTTGTAAAATTCTTCCACCTGACCTGTACCATATGATGAAGAGGCAATAAAACCTGTACACATGAAAAATCACGGATCTAATGTAGATGTGACTGACTGGAAATGTTGCCTTTGTTGCTGTGCCTGATGAGGGTATTGGCATAGTGGGCCATGTCCCATATCATCTGCAAGAAGTAGACAGGGTTCTTAGCAACCGTCTGACCAAAGGGCAAACTCTGTGCACACACATGGAACCTAACGAGAAAAACAAAAAACAGAGTGACAAAAGAGAACACAGATATAACACATTGACATTCTAAGATAAAAGGCAGCGCAATTATTTCTCAGCTCACTGCAACTATCGATTGACAACAATCCCTGAGCTTATTTTAATCAGAGTATTATCTTTACAAACCCATTTATTAAGTCGAGGTCAGTGAGCAAACGCAGAAGTGGAAGTGAATTATGTTTGCAGTTTCTGATTTGTTTATTACTCATGTTTTTCAAAATGGCAAGTGCAAATAAATTGCTTACAATGTCCCTTGTATGTATTCAGTTTAATTTATGGCAAATGTATAAAGGTCTCTAACTTGGATTTTTCTAGGGGAAAAGCATACTACCTGAATGCATGCAGCAGCACCAGCTTTTAAAAGTTCTTGTAGACAGATTCAAGGGAATTGGTCTAAGAAGAAAAGATCTATTACATGGTGGTGCAAAGACATTAAGTCAAATTTATGACACACATTTTATATTTATATTTTATGTTTATATTTTTACTGATCATTTACAGCCAACAGCAGTCCACACCAGGGGAAAAGACAACGAGGGGGCAGCAATCGAATGCTGGGACAAGAGTCCATGTTTTCTGACACTTGAAAGTTAACCGCAACTTTTTGTGGGTTGACCACCAGACCATACTGTGGTACTCCTGCTAGCAGCACACTGCAAATAATGTACACGTCAGATTAAATGTCAATCAACATATTTTTTACAAACTTGACTTGATGTGTTTGTGTCCTACTTGAGAAAACTTAGTGCTTTGTGTTGGTCTGGAGTGATTAACAAGAAGTCATCAACCAGCCTCATCAAACATCTACACGGTAGAATCAAACAAAAATCTGTTACAGTAAAGAGTGAAGATGTACAGCTACAGAAAGACTGCCCTCTACTGCTGCCATTGTGCTATTACATCTACACAAACTGATGTTGACTGAGGTGCCTGCTGTCCCCTGACTTTGAAGAGGACTTTTTCCATGTGACCATAGCAGAGGCAGCAGAGCAGACTGGATACAACTGATCCCTGAGGAATCCCTCTACATTGATAGTAGGTCCTGCAACACAAAAGACCAAACTGTACTAGCCAAACTGTATCTATAATAATGCTCACATTACTTTTATTGTATGTATGCAATTAGCTTACTTCTTCCCATACTGGACAACACTGCTGGTTAACATTTGGGTAAAGAACTGTAAAGCCTCTCTGCCGTGTAGATCTGAGCAGAAAAACTGTGACAACGAAACACAGTAAAATGTGTAAATTAACAATTTTCTTAACCCTAAATCAAACTAAATGAGGAAGTCAGGGACACCTGCTCAACCAGGATAGCGTGATGTACTTTGCCCATTTTTTGCAGTGACATTTTTCCTTTTTCACATCCCTTTCATGTTGGTGGATTCCATGTTGTCCTCCAGAAAATCTGCCTGTGTTGTCCAAAATTAGACTAACAGATACTGCCTACATATATGCTCACATGAGTATATCTGTTGGTATAATGGTACCTGTCTAAACAAAGCTCTTTTTCAGGCCTTCATGGGAATCTGACCAAATCTTGGCATAGCGTCGGATGCTGAAGAGTTCATTCTAGACAGGTGACAGAGCCTGGCCTATCATAGGGTCCACTCACAACCACCTTAAAACAGAGAGAAAATGTAGAGTTAATTCATCAAGGTGTAAATAAAAAAGACTTATTCTTCTCAATGCACCTTTACAAAGTAGAGGGGCTGTGGTTTTTCCTTCTGGGCTGGTGCAAAAGAACTCAACACTTTGTGAATATCTGTCATCCCCCACACAGTGGAGCCCAGGAGGGAGGGATTGGAGCACACTCAGGCACGCAGTATATCCAGTAAATCCCGGACACGCCTTTGGTAGAGCTGTAGAGGAGAAAATAGGTCTTCACAGACTCACAGCATTTAATGCTACACAAATCTGGTACAATAGGAAGTATGTGTACCCTTGTGTAGCGGCAATGTCCCAAAAAGAAATAAAAAAGCCACCTAGGCTGTGTGTGACAGGCTTTGTCTGACACCTGTCCACAGTTGTTGCTGCAAGAATCTAACAGGCGGCTCGGCTTTATTCATCTTTATTCATCATGCAAGTCCATTTCAGAAGTCTTTATAACAAAAAACACATGGTTGAAACACACAGTCAAAAACACATGGTTAGAACACACGGTCAAAAAGTTTTTGCCGTGATGACCACACAGCCTTCCAAAACCATCTAATTAAAAGTGCACCTGTGTGCTTTACCTAAATAAATTCAGCTCCACCCAAGGACAGACGGGGCGGCCGCCCACTGGTATTTTAAGATAATGCCAATTTGCATATAACTTAGGAAATATACTTATTCAAATGTATAAACCAAATTAAGGAGAAACACATAAAATAAATTATTCTCATTATGGCATCTACAGCCTGGATCATGTGGTATCTCTTCAATTCCTTTCAAGAACCTCTTCCTTGGACGCAGTGTCCTCTCAATGAAAATAGGACAGGTATCCAAGCAGGCACACACTAATCCCTAAACCATACATCACCAAAACTGACAGTTTGATGCTTCTTCAGGGTACATACCAGAGTGCCAACAGAGCTCCACTGTGGATTATTACTTTTACAGAGTGACTCTGGACACTACAACCTCCATAGCAGAGTCTGGAGGGATACACTGGCCCATGGTAGTCTGTTAGCTGCCTGGACATTCATCTGTGCCTGCTACATACGAGGAATCAGCACTTCTGGAAAGGTTTAGTGAACCTACTTTCAAACAAGCATTACCCAATCACATCTATTGTCTTATATGTTTGTATCTCTTGTCACGACCTCAGGCAGTGTACGTCACAGCTATCCTGCCCTATATAGTGCTGGCCATATTCCTAATCCGAGGGCTGACTCTGAAGGGAGCCATGAATGGAGTGAAGTTTCACTTCACACAAAATGTGTGTTTAATTTATGACAATATATAAACATCACCCACCCACCTGTCCTGATATTTCCTCATTAGAAACATCAGGACACTATTGAATACATTTAACCTACCTGAGGACAGCATCACTGAAACCAACTATGATTCAGCCTATAAGCATCTGAACAGCACTTATCCTGATATTGTTCTTGGACTGGACATTCAAATTTGTGACATGCAGAAACTTCTTAATGAGGTGACTACTTTGCACGTCTATACCATGTTATGATGCTGTTTACTCTGATCTGTGTAAACATTGTGTTTCTTCAGGGAGTGGAGGGAACAGGTCTGGCCTTCATTGTGCTTACAGAGGCCATTACTGTGATGCTATAAAGGTGGTTACATAATTTAATCACAATCTTCTTGTGTGGCAGGTTTTATGAGGACATACAGTTCACGATTGGACATAAACCCTCCATCTTCTGGCAAGCTTCCTGGAGGTTCTTCAGTCCTGTAATCATTCTACACTCAACAAAAATATAAACGCAACACTTTTGTTTTTGCTCCCATGTTTCATGAGATGGACTTGAAGATATAAACTTCATTCCAGATACACAATATTACCATTCCTCTCAAACATTGTTCACAAATCTGTCTAAATGTGTGATAGTGAGCACTTCTGCTTTGCTGAGATAATCCATCCCACCTCACAGGTGTGCCACATCAAGATGCTGATCTGACATCATGATTAGTGCACAGGTGTACCTCAAACTGCCCACAATAAAAGGCCACCCTGAAATGTGCAGTTTTGTCTCACAGCAAAATGCCACAGATGCCACAAGCATTGAGGGAGCGTGCAATTGGCATGCTGACAGCAGGAATGTCAACCAGATCTGTTGCTCGTGCATTGAATGTTCATTTCTCCACCATAAGCCGTCTCCAAAGGCGTTTCAGAGAATATGGCAGTACATCCAACCGGCCTCACAACCGCAGACCACGAGTAACCACACCAGCCCAGGACCTCCACATCCAGCAGGTTCACCTCCGAGATCGTCTGAGACCAGCCACTCAGACAGCTGCTGAAACAATTGGTTTGCATAACCAAACAATTTCTGCACAAACTGTCAGAAACCGTCTCAGGGAAGCTCAACTGCATGCTCGTCGTCCTCATCGGGGTCTTAACCTGACTCCAGATCGTCGCCGTAACAGACTTGAGTGGGCAAATGCTCACATTCGATGGCGTCTAGCACGTTGGAGAGGTGTTCTCTTCATGGATGAATCTCGGTTTACATTGTTCAGGACAGATGGCAGACAGCGTGTGTGGCGTCGTGTGGGTGAGCGCTTTGCTGATGTCAATGTTGTGGATCGAGTGGCCCATGGTGGTGGTGGGGTCATGGTATGGGCAGGCATCTGTTATGGACGAAGAACACAGGTGCATTTTATTGATGGCATTTTGAATGCACAGAGATACCGTGATGAGATCCTGAGGCCCATTGTTGTGCCATACATCCATGAACATCACCTCATGTTTCAGCAAGATAATGCACGGCCCCATGTTGCAAGGATCTGTACACAATTCTTGGAAGCTGAAAATGTCCCAGTTTTTGCATGGCCAGCATACTCACCGGACATGTCACCCATTGAACATGTTTGGGATGTGCTTGACCGGCGTATACGACAGCGTGCACCAGTTCCCACTAATATCCAGCAACTTCGCACAGCCATTGAAGAGGAGTGGACCAACATTCCACAGGCCACAATAGACAATCTGATAAACTCTATGCGAAGAAGATGTGTTGCACTGCATGAGGCAAATGGTGGTCACACCAGATACTGACTGGTTCTGAGTCCCCAGACCGCCAATAAAGCAGAAACAAAATGCACATTTCAGGGCGGCCTTTTATTGTGGGCAGTTTAAGGTACACCTGTGCACTAATCATGATGTCAGATCAGCATCTTGATGTGGCACACCTGTGAGGTGGGATGGATTATCTCAGCAAAGCAGAAGTGCTCACTATCACACATTTAGACAGATTTGTGAACAATGTTTGAGAGGAATGGTAATATTGTGTATCTGGAATGAAGTTTAGATCTTCAAGTCCATCTCATGAAACATGGGAGCAAACACAAAAGTGTTGCGTTTATATTTTTGTTGAGTGTACTCCCTTTGGGAAGGTCCCTTAGGGAAATTTGGGAACCAGCAGCAATACAACACCGACAGTCAGAGCAAGAGTTATAAAATAGAAGAAAATAGAATATAGTGCAGTAAAAAAATAAAAGATAAGAGGAATTATGTACAAAAATTGCACAGCAGCATAAATGGTACAGATGGATTATTGCCCATATAAATTGCACGTGTGTTGTATCAGGCGGGCTGTACTCCTCCCTCCTTCTCCTCCTCCTGCCAAAAGCAGAGTTGTAAAGTTTAATGGATAGGGGGACAAAGGAGTCTCTGAGTCTGTTGGTCCTGCTCTTGGGGAGGAGCAGCCTGTGACTGTTCAGGCTCCTCTGAGCGCTGATGACAGTGTGCAGAGGATGACTGGCATCGTCCACGATAGCCAGAAGTTTTCTTAGTGTTCTCCTCTCTGCCACTGTCACCAGGGAGTCCAGCTTCATGCCGACCACAGAGCCGGCCCGCCTGATCAGTTTGTCCAGCCTGTTAGTACACCTTTTGTTTATGTTACCCCCCCAGCAGACAACAGCATAAAAAAAGTGTACTGGCCACCACAGACTGGTAGCACATCCAAAGGAGTTTCCGGCAGATGTTGAAGGCTCCCAGTCTTCGCAGGAAGTACAGATGGCTCTGGCCCTTCTTGTACAGGTGATCTGTACAGCATGTCCAGTCCAGCTTGTTGTCCAGCCGAAACCCGAGGTACTTGTAGTTGCCTACAATCTCTACCTCGTCGTCCCTGACGGTTACTGGACGTGGCTGTGGCCTGGACTTCCTGAAGTCGATGACCAGCTCCTTAGTCTTTGAGGTGTTAAGCTGGAGATGGTTCACCTGACTCCAGGTGACAAAGTCGCTGACTACACTCCTGTACTCATCCTCTCCATCATCCCTGATACACCCCATGATGGCTGTGTCATCTGCAAACTTCTGGATGTGACACAGTTCTGAGTTGTAGCAGAAGTCTGAGGTGTAAAGGGTGAAGAGGAGGGGGGACCAGCATTGTCTCCTGGGGAGCTCCGGTGCTACTGATTACAGTGTCTGATGTGGTGTCCTTTAGCCTGACGTACTGCGGTCTCTCCATGAGGTAGTCAGCAATCCAGAACACCAAGTAGTGGTCCACTAACATCTCCCTCAGTTTGTCCAGTAGCAGCAGGGGCTGGGTGGTGTTGAAGGCACTTGAGAAGTCCAAGAAAAGAATCCTCACTGTGCCCCTCCCTTTGTCCAGATGTGCTTGAACACAGTGTAGGAGGTAGAGAATTGCGTCCTCCACACCCACACCTGCCCGGTAGGCAAACTGTAGGGGGTCCTGAGCCTGATGCACTTGGGGCTTGAGGAGGTCGAGGATGAGCCGCTCTATTGTCTTCATCAGCTGTGATGTGTGCCACCGGTCTGTAGTCGTTCAGCTCCTGAGGGCAGTTTCTCTTTGGAACTGGAACAACACTGTTATGTGGGGTGTAGATTTTAACAGGACCCAGGTGCAGTGAAAAGTAAAGTTCAACAAATGGAAGCTTTATTTAAAGCTAAAACAACAAAACCAGTCCAGAGGAGCAGGTGAACTTAAGGAGGGCTACTAAAAACAGAGCCAGTAAATGCAAAAATCAAAGTACCAAAAACCAAAGAAAAGATCAAAACACAAACCAAACCTGAGAAAGACAGGAAAACACAGAGGGAAGAGGACGACGACAAGACGGTGGACGGTAGGTAATCACAAGGGATTCACATGAGAAGAAGACAAAGGGGAAACACAGGGCTTAAATAGGGAAGAGACAGCACAGGTGAAAACAATTAGGGAGGAGCTGGCAATCAGGGAGGAGGAACAGAAGGAGAGAGGGAAGGACTGAGGAGGAGCAGAGAAAGAGGAAAAACACTGAAGACTAAATAACAAAATAAACAATATGATAACATGACAAAGAGCAAAACCCAGGCTCATGACAAACACAGGATTGTTTTCCACAGGGTAGGCACTCTCCCCAGACTGAGACTGAGGTTGAAGACATGCTGGAGTGGTTCCCCCAGTTCAGCAGCGCAGGTCGTCAGCAGACGAGAAGGCACCCTGTTGGGGCCCACCGAAGCCTCCTCAGTTCTCTCCTCACCTGGTCTGCTGAGATGGATGGATGTTGAGATGGGGGGGGGGGGGGGTGAAGGATGTTGAAATGGGGAAGGGGTGATAGGTGGGGAGAGGGCTGCACAGGGGGTGGAGTCAGGGGGGTCATACACTGCAGTGAGGAGGGAGGGACAGTGGGCTGGTCAAAGCGGTTGAAGAAGTTGTTCAGCCTGTTTGCTTCCTCCACTGTCCCCCCCTGCTGTTGTGGCCTTTGATCTGTAGCCTGTGATGGTGTTGACACCATCCCAGACCTCCTTCATGTGTCTCTCACTCAGTTTCTTGAGCAACAGTCAAAAGTCAACAGGATAAATTGTTAGATTGCACGAGGAGCTGTGCAGACTGGGTGTCTATATCACTGTGATAAACACATAAATATATATAATTCCTGTATATAACATGAAAAAGTCTTTCTAGATGTTTATCATTTTACCCTAACCCTATGATATGAAGTTCTCAGTCCCCTTCTCTTCATTGATTGAACACCACCACCAGGGATCATTGCTGACAAGGACAATAAAGCCAGGCATCTATCCATTAGGCCCCGTTCACACTGGAGAAAGTCATTCCAGCTAGAGTAGGATTGAGCCCAGACAGCCTTTAAGCTGGATGCGTTCAGACCTATTTTCAAATCTGGCTAGCACACACTTGTGTCCGCACTCAATCCGGCTTCATCCAGCATGTTTGCTGTCCTCCAAACCACTAGGTGGCGCCTCGTAATATACACAGTCTGTTCACGCCGCGGTAGGACCGTGTGTGCGCATGCGTCATGCGTTTTTTTTGTCTTGTGTCACGCCCTGTGAACCGAAAGTAGCACATCGCTAACCAGAAGTAGCATGTCGCTAAAAACACATCTGGATTGATCTGGATGCGGCCCAATCCTGCTTAAGCCACATTTTTTTCCCCAGTGTGAACGGGTATTAGACATACGGCATGGGCTTAAGCTAAACACAGCAGGCAGCAAGCCAGGGATGATATTAGGCTTGTGCAAAATTGTATCGTGTGTAATTAATCGTCAGAAAAACTGTCACCGATTAATATTTGCCACTTATCGATTGCTGTGATTACTGCCTCGTCATGATGATGCATTTTTGTGTGCGACTACTCCCACCATCACCCACAAGCATGCACATGTGAGCCCACAATAACAATTATGGTGGAAGGCATTGGTATTCAGTAAAAATGATGCGGAGCAGCACGTTCCTAACAGTGGTTCAACGTCTGTCACGATAAGCCGGAGTACAAAGAAAGCCGAAGAAAGCCGAAAAAAGAGCAACGAGGCCACAACGCCGGCTACAGCTGCCGCGCATGCATAGGCGACATGCATTAGGTGTGAAGCGTGGAGCATTGGTTGTTGCCATAGTAACTGGATGTTTGTTGTTATCAAAGTTATAAACTCCGACTGGAGAAGCTGCCTCCCGATCTTTATTTACGGACTCCACTCCAAGATAGGAAAACATTACAACAGAGAAGTCTCCTCCAGCAGATATTGGAAAGAATTCCACTCAGCCGAGAATCCGCGGTACGTTTAGTCGTTGTGCTCATTACGACCAAAGTAAGCGCTGAAAGAACGTAAGGCAGGTTAATTTGCACACACATACATTTAAATGTGGAATTGTTCGGTTTGTTGTAATGTTTTTTTCTGCTGCTGTTCTACAGTAAAATATGCACTACTGTGTGACATATTCCAGTCACACTCTGAACAGTTCACCGATTGCTTACAGTTGCGATTGATGCCAGGCATCACTGGAGACTTGTTTTTTTGTTTCTTTTTTTGCACAGTGATTAGGCTGAGAACTGGATTTTTGCCACATTTTGCAAGCTGAAAATGGGTCAAACAAAGGACTCGGGGTCGGAGGAGAGACCTAAATGGGACAACAAGGCTCAGTATCTGCTAACATGCATTGGCTTTGCAGTGGGACTTGGAAATGTGTGGCGGTTTCCCTATCTATGCCAAATCTATGGAGGAGGTGAGATGCTATTTTGTTGTTTTTTTCCTTTTTTTAAAATTAAAATGCAATTTTAAGTATTTAACCCCTCATATCAATTTTATCCCATCTTGAAGTGCTTTAATCTTTTCAGGTTTTCTTTTTTCTCCAGTTTAACAATATATTAACAAACGAACTATAGGCCAGTCACTGCCTTATCTATGTTTGACTGATCATTAGAAACATTAGGAATTTTTCCTACACAATACCCATACTTTCTCTGTTTACTTCCTCATACCTCCCAGTAAGATTATGTTGTCCAGAGGGGAGACTAACGAAGAGTAAATCTGGACAATTGTAAACAGACACGGCGTGCGGGGGCATGTGGGGGGGCAATCAGAAATAATAAACAAAGGTTGCTATAGCTGCACTTCAAAGCAACAAGCGTTGCTATGGCTACACTACAAACACAATAGTTGCTATAGCTGCACTACAACTGCGCATGCTCCGCAGTTGCATCATTCATTTATACATCTAACAGTCATGAACAACTATTACGGACAAACACAGTACCTTAAACTTCCCACACCCACATCAGGAAATAAAGTTTTCTACTGGAAAATCCTACACAGATTTTACCTAATTATAAAACTAAATTTAAAACTACACCAGTCTGCAAAGCCTGATGATCAACACAATCTAATCTCTAACTTGATTTCTAACAAATGAGACCAATGTTTGCTTCAGGTGCATTCCTCATCCCATACCTGATCGCCTTGGTGTTTGAGGGCCTCCCCCTGCTCTACCTGGAGCTGGCTATAGGACAGCGGCTCCGCATGGGCAGCATTGGTGTCTGGAATTCAATCACTCCATTGCTGGGAGGTCTCGGTGGGTAACCTGAAAATATTAGTAAACTAGAGTTATTATGTGCATATTCCTCTGAATGACTCAAATAAGAAAGAACGCATCTATTTACAGTTGGATCTACACCTGTTAATACTTTCTGTTTGTAGGTATTGCATCCTCTATAGTTTCATTCCTTATCAGTATTTTCTACAATACCATCTTGGCCTGGGTACTGTGGTACTTCTTTCACTCTTTCCAAAACCCCTTACCATGGAGCCAGTGCCCACTCAATGATAACCTCACAGGTAAGGGGAAAAACATTTATGATCACACATTGTGCTTACTAAATAATGGTGACAGTTACAACTGAAATATTGTCCGATCAGTCCAAGTCCAATATTGAGCTGTTCAGGTAAGAGTAACTTTTCCAAAATAAAAGTTTTATTACCAAGACTACTATCAAAATCTATGTGGACTTTCAGATCAGATTTAATGAGAAAACTACTTAAACGTTTTATGGCACAAAGGGATATTGCACCACAAGACAAAGCGCATACTTTATTTTCAAGGTAGATTTACCTGTCCGATAGCAGAATGGGAAACATTCCCAACTTTGTTTTGGGTAATAAAAATGAGATCCACCACATCTCCCTGCAAAGCAAGGGGTGTGATGATGTAATGCTTTTCAAAAACAAAAAAACAAGTTTTTATATTAAGCCCCTGTATTTTAAGGCTACAATGTTGAGTGTGAGAAGAGTACTCCAGTGAATTACTTCTGGTATCGTGAGACCCTAAACATCACACCTGACATCGAGACCAGCGGCTCCCTGCAGTGGTGGATGGTCATCTGTCTGGCCAGCTCCTGGTGTGTGGTCTACATCTGTTTCATCAAAGGCATTGAATCCATGGGGAAGGTCTGTGCACCTGCTAGAAAACATTCATTTACTGGTTTAAAATCAACCACTGTATTATATAAAGCCGTCTTCTTCTCAGGCTGTGTATGTGACCGCCACCTTTCCCTACCTGGTGCTGACCATTTTCCTGATCCGTGCCATCTTCCTGCCTGGAGCTACTGATGGACTGGTGTACCTCTTCACTCCTGATGTGAGCGACTTTTGCTAAGACAGCTTGTATTGTCAATCCCAAACAAAGCCCATGATCTGAAATGCTCTGCATGTTTCAGTGGGAGACTCTGAAAAACCCACAGGTGTGGCTGGATGCTGCCACCCAGATCTTCTTCTCTCTTTCTGTGGCATTTGGAGGTCTCATAGCGTTCTCCAGCTATAATGCAGAAAGGTGAGACCTGAAACTCCACACCTCCCCCCTTTATTAAAGCCAGAGTATAACAAATCTGTCTTTTTTTCCTTGATCTGTTAGAAACAACTGTGAGAGGGATGCTCTTCTTGTAGGAATAATAAACAGTGCCACATCTCTCTACGCCTCCATCTCCATTTTCTGCATCCTAGGATTTAAAGCTACCACTGGCTACAACGCCTGTCTAAAAGAGTAGGTATGATGCCTGTTTAAAGAATTATTTTGAAACTTTCTCCGTTGACCTCATTTCTTTACTCCCCTCTGCAGAAACATCATGTTCCTGACAAACTACTTTTCAGATCAGAACATAACAGTGGAGAACTACAAACAGTGGTTTGATCATCTAAATGAGACATTTCCAGATAAAGTTTTCAGTTTGAACCTGAGGGAGTGTGACCTACAGACATTTCTTGACCAGGTACTGTAACTTTGAGAACTCATCCTATCTTTGAAGATGCATTCCTTCACTCTGAATCTGATTGTCTATCATCTCTCCCTTCCTTTTATTCATCAAATGGTCGTGTCCAGTTTCTTATCATACTTTCATTTTTTCCTCACCCAGAGCGCTTCAGGTACTGGCCTGGCTTTTATTGTGTTCACTGAAGCAGTGATAGAGATGCCGGCCTCGCAGGTATGGGCCATACTGTTCTTTGTCATGCTCTTCAGCTTGGGTCTGTCCTCAATGTTTGGCAACATAGAAGGTGTCCTCACACTCATCAACGACCTCAAATTTGTGCCCAGGTGGATCCCTAATGAACTTGTAACAGGTACCAACACATAAGCTGAAATCTGTTCCCTAATAAAAAAGGACAGGTGTGTTTCTGATCATTTTTTTCTCCCCAATTATTTTCTTAGCGATCCTGTGCCTTATATCATTCTTGGTGGCCCTCATCTTCACCCTGGGTTCAGGGAATTACTGGGTGGAGGTCTTTAACAGCTACGTGGGCTCTGTGCCTCTGCTCATCATCGCGTTTTTTGAGATTATTGCAGTCATTTACATCCGTGGAATGAAAACGTAATGTTTTATCATTTACTTTTTTTTTTTTAGATTGAGACCTTATTTTGATCCCACTGTTGAACATTTTTTGTCTTTTGACAGTTTCAGTGAGGACATTTACTTCATGACTGGACGCAGGCCTAACATCTTTTGGAAAGCATGCTGGATGGTGATTAGCCCTGTAATGCTTCTGGTAGTGTTGGTTGCATACGTGATCATCCAGGCACAGACGCACCCCACCTATCATACATGGAACCCAGATTATGTAAGCAAATCAACCCCACCAGCACCACCGACACCACATTAACCTAGATAATCCTCATCTATATAATAGGATTATTGATAGCATCTGTACTTAAGTATTGCTGGGTAACTGTACTTTTATAAGGTAAAAAGTGCCAAGCTTCAGTACTTCCTCCACCACCGCAGCCTGGACAGGCCATCGCTCTATGACAGGCCTCCCAGAGTGTAAAGCAATGAAGACAACTTCCCCACTACACTACCATAAAACTAGTTATTGTTGCTTATCAGACTAGAAAAGGTTATAGAGCCATCTCATGTGGTCAACCCATAGGAAAAATGGGAAAAGGTTTAGTGGAGATTAATATAACATTGGGTTCAAATGGCCTTAAACCTGGTTAGGAATCATTCATTTTTTGTTGACTAATGAGAAGTTCACGCATGAAAGACTGGTAAGTAATAAACGTAACAAAACTTACAAATGATTAGAAATGGGTTAAAAAGCAAATAGCAATATTTGGTTTGATTACATTCTGCCAGGATACACTGCTGGATATGAAATCAAACTGAAGAAAACAAGAGACACATTTTTACTAAGGTCTCAAGTGTAGACCAAAAACCACAGCAATCTCACCTTAACCCTTTTCTAGTTGTGTGCCTGTTTTATGTAGCACCGGCTCCTGCATAACATCCTGAAGTCTCCATTCTTCAGAGGTGAAAGGTAACTGGTATGAAAAGTAACTGAATGGTATAATCTGAACACAAATCCTGTCTGTGTCTGTAGGAACGAAACCCCCAGACTCAAGTGAAGCCATATCCAGACTGGGTGTTCGCCATCATCCTCCTGCTTTGTGTTGTGCCTGTGATTTCCATCCCTCTGGTGGCTTTCTACAAACTGATCTGTAGAGTTAGAAACCCTAGTGCAACAGCGGTTTTTAGGCTGACACATAGGAACAGAAGCAGCAAAGACATGGAGAGTTATAATGCTACTATGACCTTGACCTGAGACTGTGGAACTTTCATCTAACATGTAATCACTTAAAACTGACACACAATTTTCTCTTGATTCTGATGTTTACATTAAAAGAATAATTAATGGGAAAACACACAGGAACCACTGTTTCCTTGGTAACAACTATATTTACAGTCAATTGTATGTATGTATGTACTTTGTGAAGTGAATTACAATATAATATCCTGAAACACAAACTATGTTTTGATTTATATTACTGTACATGACATGATGCAATTTTAAACACATCACTTTGTTAAAAAGTGTCTTCTTGGTGTAATGGCTAACAATATCGCTGTGTGCATTTTTTACATTGATTATTGTCCAGGTGACGTCATGTCTTCTTGGTGGAAACCTACCATGAAGACTAAATCAAAGTCCAGAAAGACAGGCGGCTGTGGGATGACACCGACTCCATCACTAGCTGGATGAGTTTCAATTATCCATCTTCATTGATTGGGTTGTTGTTGGTTTACAAGACGTGTTTATGACTGGGCTTTATCACATAAGTGTTTTATATCAGAGGACTAAGGACTGTTTTTCTCAGGTAGTTTTGCTCACAATGTATGTTTGGATACAGCCCATGTAATTGCCTTGGCACACTGACAAATCAGATAAATCTACATGCCTCATTTTAACACAGTGAGTCTCTTTGAGGATTTGTCTTCATTTTGACAGATATTAGCCACCTTTAAAATATGTATCTATATCTTTCAGCTTTCCATATCTTACATGTTTCTTTAGCTGTGTTGAGAACTGTCACTGCTAGTTACATCTGGATTTCCAGGAAGTCCACTGGGGTCCTGCTGTTAGTGGCCTGTCGGACTCTGGCCAGCCTGAGATCTCCCAGGCACCGCTCCAGACTGCGCTTCCCTGTCAAAAAGGATGTGAGAGAGTAAAATCATGTTTTTGTCCTTCTTGTAAAATTCATCCACCTGACCTGTACAATATGATGAAGAGGCAATAAAACCTGTACACATGAAAAATCACGGATCTAATGTAGATGCGATTGGAAAAAAATATTTTTCATTTACCTAACTATTCCTTTAAAATCTTTCATTTTTTAGTGTCAAAACTTTTTTTCTTGCAACACTACATTTTACATGAAGTGAAATACAAAATATATATAAATATACAATTTTTATACAATTACTGGATGAACATACCACATCAGTAACGGTCATCATTAAAAAAAAAATGACACAGTGATGTTGAATGGGAGTACATACGTTTGTGCAGGTGTGGGAGCAGGTCTTTATAAACAGGACGATGCTGTGACAGCACCAACAAGAAGGAAAGGCAGAAAAGCAGCTCCACTGCTTCATATTGCACAATACCCATTTGGGCCTTACTACCTAAACTCATCCCTGGAGAAAGGGCAACAGAGAAAGCATAAAATTATAAAGCAGGTTTTTCACTTAATCTTTCTATCAGATGAAGGAAATGGAAATGTTGCCTTTGTTGCTGTGCCTGATGAGGGTATTGGCATAGTGGGCCATGTCCCATATCATCTGCATGAAGTAGACAGGGTTCTTAGCAACCGTCTGACCAAAGGGCAAACTCTGTGCACACACATGGAACCTAACGAGAAAAACAAAAAACAGAGTGACAAAAGAAAACACAGATATAACAAATATTGACATTCTAAGATAAAAGGCAGCGCAATTATTTCTCAGCTCACTGCAACTATCGATTGACAACAATCCCTGAGCTTATTTTAATCAGAGTATTATCTTTACAAACCCATTTATTAGGTCGAGGTCAGCGAGCAGACGCAGAAGTGGAAGTGAATTATGTTTGCAGTTTCTGATTTGTTTATTACTCATGTTTTTCAAAATGGCAAGTGCAAATAAATTGCTTACAATGTGCCTTGAATGTATTCAGTTTAATTTTTGTATAAATGTAAAAACGTGTCTCACTTGGATTTTTCTAGGGGGAAAAGCATACTACCTGAATGCATGCAGCAGCACCAGCTTGTAAAAGTTCTTGTAGATAGCTTCAATGGAATTGGTCTAAGAAGAAAAGATCTATTACATAGTGGTGCAAAGACATTAAGTCAAATCTATGACACACATTTTATAGTTTTACTGATCATTTACAGTACATGTCAGTCAATGCCAACTGCACTGACTTGCACTATACATCTTTTGCACTCTTACTGCATTGTGCCTTCATTATGTGCCTTGTATTTTGTGTGTGCCTCATTGTAGGTAAATTTTTTTACACTTTATATTTATCTTTAGTTTTTAGTTACATGTTATATGTTGCAGAGTGAAGAGTAACGCATTTCGATTCTCTGTATGTCCAGCACATATAGCAGAGTTGACAATAAAGCTGACTTGACTTGACTTGACAAATGTTGTGATTCATAAACTCAGGTATCATAGTTCTTGACATGTCCACTGTTATTTACAACTCCAGCCAGAACATATGGAATGTTTTTACTCATAAAATGCATGATTTCTTAAAGGAGGTTCAGCCCATTAACCTTTAGCCCCAAAGTGGACATCTTTGCCTGTCTTGACTGTTTAATTAGCACATCAGTGGGTTCAAAATGCATAGAAATAAAACAGTTTGTTTCATTTCTGACAATTTTGTGAATTGTACAACCCTTTGAGCAAAAAATTATGAATGAATGAATGTTATAAAATGACAGGATTTTGAATTTATTTTTGTTCACTGACCTTTAAATCCAAGAACAAAGCATGGCATTTGAGTCTGAGGATTGCCATCAGTTTTCTCCTCATTTGCTGGCCAGCTGACTGGGAAGAGCCCAGAGTAAGGCTGTAGCGCAGAGACAGGCCTGCGTAGCTGTGACAGATCAAAAGGTAATACGGAAATTGTGATATGTCAGGGTCAATAAAGTATCTATTTATCTATCTATCTACTTATAAAAGCGTCATGTTTAGACTGAGTAGAAGCATTCACTATCTGAAGGGATGTTTTACCTGGAATAGTCTTTATAGATGTCTAGGGAGTGTGTGTCCAACAGCAGTCCACACCAGGGGAAAAGACAGCGAGGGGGCAGCAATCGAATGCCGGGACAAGAGTCCATGCTTTCTGACACTTGAAAGTTGACCACAACTTTTTGTGGGTTGACCACCAGACCATACTGTGGTACTCCTGCTAGCAGGACACTACAAATAATGTACACGTCAGATTAAATAACAACATATTTTTTACAAACTTGACTTGATGTGTTTGTGTCCTACTTGAGAAAACTTAGTGCTTTGTGTTGGTCTGGAGTGATCAACAAGAAGTCATCCACCAGCCTCATCAAACATCTACACAGTAGAATGAAAAAAAATCTGTTACAGTAAAGAGTGAAGATGTACAGCTACAGAAAGACTGCCCTCTACTGCTGCCATTGTGCTATTACATCTACACAAACTGATGTTGACTGAGGTGCCTGCTGTACCCTTTGTTGTCAGTGATGTCTTTGAAGAGGACTTTTTCCATGTGACCATAGCAGAGGCAGCAGAGCAGACTGGATACAACTGATCCCTGAGGAATCCCTCTGCACTGATAGTAGGTCCTGCAACACAAAAGACCAAACTGTACTAGTCAAACTGTATCTATAATAATGCTCAAATTACTTTTATTGTATGTATGCAATTAGCTTACTTCTTCCCATACTGGACAACACTGCTGGTTAACATTTGGGTAAAGAACTGTAAAGCCTCTCTGCCATGTAGATCTGAGCAGAAAAACTTTGACAAAGAAACACAGTAAAATGTATAAGTTAACAATTTTCTTAACCCTAAATCAAACCAAATGAGGAAGTCAGGGTCACCTGCTCAACCAGGATAGCGTGATGTACTTTGCCCATTTTTTGCAGTGACATCAAAAACCCCTTCATGTTGGTGGATCCCATGTTGTCCTCCAGAAAATCTGCCTGTGTTGTCCAAAATTAGACTAACAACACATACTGCCTACATATATGCTCATATCTGTTGGTATAATGGTACCTGTCTAACAAAGCTCTTTTTCAGGCCTTCATGGGAATCTGACCAAATCTTGGCATAGCGTCGGATGCTGAAGAGTTCGTCCTGGACAGGTGACAGAGCCTGGCCTATCACCTCTATGAGTTTGTCATGTGGCAGGCTCTCATAGGCTCCACTCACATCCACCTTAAACAGAGAGAAAATGTAGAATTAATGCATGAAGGTGTAAACAAAAACAGATTTAGTCTTCCGAATGTACCTTTACAAAGTAGAGGGGCTGTGGTTTTTCCTTCTGGGCTGGTGCAAAAGAACTCAACACTTTGTGAATATCTGTCATCCCCCACACAGTGGAGCCCAGGAGGGAGGGATTGGAGCGCACGCAGGCACGCAGTATATCCAGTAAATCCCGGACACGCCTTTGGTAGAGCTGTAGAGGAGAAAATAGGTCTTCACAGATTCACAGCATTTAATGCTACACAAATCTGGTACAATAGGGAGTATGTGTACCCTTGTTTTGGCATCTGCTCCCATGACCCGTGTAATGGGCCTCATGCCATCAGTCTTTGGAATGAAGCGAAGGCGGGAGATGACAGTGCCTTTGGGGAGTGATGCCACCTGAGATGGAGTCAACTCTTTCATCTGGCCTTTGGAAAGGTGACCTCTAAATGACAAACATATTAAAAGTTTGTGTCTATTAAAATATAAATAAGTGCCTTTGAGTGTAAGTTTTATTTGTACCTGAAAGCCAGATCCTGGAGTTTGGCCCAGACCTCCTGTCTGTAGAACCTGATGGCATTCTTCTGCCCCACACTCTCCGTGACGTAGAAACAAGCTCTAACGAGACCTACAACATAACCATCCAGAAGCCAAGCCAAGAACTGACCCAGGATCTGTGTCCGATATGAAAGCTCACTGGGTGGGACCCGGCCTGGCGATAACAGTGATTTTGTTAGCTTAGCCAAAATACATTTTGCAACCACAAAGAAAAAAGAACAATCAGTAATCTCACCTGTCTTACTGATCTTCAACCAATCGCAGTCTTTTACTTTCATCTTCCACATCAGTTCAGACAGTGAGATCTTCTCAAACTTGCCACTGCACAAGAAGCCCCTCACCCGGGCAAAGAAATGAAGTCTGTTATGGTCAGAACCCCACAGCTCTTTTGGGATCACAACAGAGAGGCATTCCCTGACAAATAAGTAGACCCGGTGAGGAGCACAGTGTTGAGGTAGGAGGGAGTTTAAATCTCCCTCTCCTGTGATGTGATCATTGAACACTGGGCACATTTTCTGCAGTATTCCACTGTAGGAACACCTCCTGTGCTGTTGTAACAGCTGACCAAACAGTGGGACCATGTTAAAGAATCGACGTGGGAGTTTTTTTGGCTTCCTTTCTAGCCCATTTAAATATGGCTGTCCTTCAAAAAACACTATTCTTATCAAATCTTTCCCTTGTAGCCTTCTGGGTCCATCAGCGGTCTTCTTCTTCCTGTTGAGAAGGAAGCTACGCATACCCCTGGCACCGTAAAGGATTCCTAGTGTCCGAATGAAAATTTGTGAGGGGGGCAAAGGGGGAAAAATCCCTGATCTCCAACTGGGAGCACCCTCCAAAGGAGGTATGCTCGTTTGCTGTTTGAAACCACTGATGCCATGTTCAGTTTTCATGGATCGTGATGCTTCAATGGGCTGTCCTTCCCCCACTGCTTCATAGCAAACTTGTGGTTCTTGCTGTGATACTCGCCTCCTCTTCCCTGCAGAAGTTACATTCTCCTCATCCTTTTGATCAGTTTCCCTCTTTCTTTTCCTGTTCTTTCCACTTACGTTCCCTCTCTTCTTCTTGCTGCTAGAAAGAGAATGAAGCACATTTTTCTTTCTTAAAGTCACTGCCTTGCGATGCCTTCCAAACTGGGCACGTTTTTGTGTGCTTAATTGACGCTGGAGATGAAACCCACTAGAGTTGGTTGTCATGGAGACCCTGTCATAGACTGGAATGCCACAAACCTGGAAAACACATGAGGGAGGAACTGCAACAAAAACGGAGCAGCTCTCCAACAGGTACCTTGTGATGTCTGTGCCGAGACGTGTTGTGACTTTTTTCCACAGGTCGCTGCCATGGATGTAGGCAGCACTTTGAGTTACATCTCCCTGGAATTTAAAATGGTCTGCATCCCGATCCTCTTTTGCCAGGGACATAAAATTATAGCCATGTGCCAAGACGTTTTTTTTTCTTTTTCTTGTCAGAGTGTTGAGGACAAAGGCCAGAAGTTCTGGCAGAGTGCAGATCTGTGGAGACCAAATCACACTAAATTAGTAATAATTTAATATTAAAGCAAGTTCTTCTTTTCTGACAACATATGTCGACTCGAGAATTGTAAACAAATTGTGCATACGACACAACTATTAACCGCTATTGTATTTGTCTTTATGCTTAGAGTAAACTTGATTTAAACCTGTGAATCATTCGCAATGTATTCAAAGGAGATAGCGTTAACACTACAACGCTACAAAGAATTAGCATGGCAGCTAGCAGTGTTTCAAGATTTTACAACAAAACTTACACGTGTCATTTTTTTAATAAGGTAAAGTGTACCTGTTTGCAGCTTGGTATCTGCTGTAGCTCCTTGTCAAAACACACAAAAACGCTCCTAACAAATGATTTAAACCGGCCTGTGTCTGACTGCTCAACAAGAGCTGCTTTCTGTCCCTCTCTGAAAACAATGCCGTTCGCAAACTCCTCCAAAGTTTGTATATGCCGGTAAAGTGACCGGAGTATGTCGAGCACACCGGACATATCAGCCGTTGACATTCTGACTGCTGCTTGTGTTTTCTCTGCACGCCATAGGTTAGCAAGCCTCCCTTTTAGCTTTATAACTACCCGCGCCAACATTAGCCAATGAGAAATTAGTTTATTCCATCTGTCCAATTATAAAGTCCAATACTAAAGGGGCTGTATCAACATTGACCAATAGCTAAATAGCGAACTATTGTTGCCATTTTTCCATTCTTATATTCCTATAGTAGAATTCGATGGATTCACGGGCAAAACAAACTAAACGTAATTCTATGTTTAAACAATAAAGCATCAAGGAGAATAGCTCGTTGACAAACAAGAGGCCTGAACGCTATGCGATCAAATTAAAACTATGCTGTATACACTTATTTTAAATAAAGTGTAGCTTTGTTTCAGGAGTTGCTTGTTTGTGTAAAAACAATAGTACGAGTGTATGAGTGTAAGTATAACGCGCCTCTGCTTTTGGTTACCACGTGACCAGCTCTTGGGCTGTGATTGGTGGAAAGAAGACTCTCAGTCTTGCTCTGAGCGCGCGAATGTAACCACGTCTCCGCTGCTCAGACAGCTGTTAGCTTAGCATTGTCAATACTATGGTATAACAGCACCGGAGGTTGGCTGATACTCCACAGGACGGTCTGGGAAGAGGATTATTGGCTCCATATCAAAGTTAACCTTCAGTCTCTGTATTATACCGGATACACAATGGCGGATAAGGAAGGTAATGTGAAGATCTTTTTAATCGAGCAAGCAATTAATAACGATGTTATCTGACATTGTAGCTAGCTACCATGCTACTTCGGGTATAAGCTAATGCAGACGGTTGTAGCACTTGTGCTAATATTTGTCAATCAAAATAGTCCACTCTCGGTTTTAGTGTTCAGTTACTGTCTCTTTAGTGTTTTTATTCGCGAATGTTCGCTAACGTGCCGGTCATAATATGGGCATGCTAATGCTGTAGCAACCTAATCTAATTGTAACGTATTTTAATGTTTCACTCCAAATTTTACATGCTGGACGCCGTTTTCACGGTAGTAACAGTACTGTTTGGTATACAGACATTACAAGTGATGTGTAGTTACTCATTTATCATTTTTTTACACGTCTAGCTGGTGCCTATGACGATGCAGTGGAGGAGAGGGTAATCAACGAGGAGTACAAGATATGGAAGAAAAACACTCCCTTTCTGTATGACCTGGTTATGACCCATGCTTTAGAATGGCCAAGCCTCACTGTACAGTGGCTCCCTGACGTCTCCAGGTAATTTTACATGACTTTATACTAACCACCACTCTTGCACAGTGATAATGACATGTTTAAATCTTTTTCTCAGGCCAGAGGGGAAGGATTACAGTGTGCATCGTCTGGTGTTGGGCACTCACACTTCCGATGAGCAGAATCACCTGGTTATTGCAAGTGTTCAGTTGCCTAATGATGATGCTCAGATTGATACCTCCAATTATGACAGCGAAAAAGGAGGTTGGTCACTTGTACAGGGGGAAAAAAAAACTTTTAAAAATTTAGACTCTTCTAGACTTGACTTTTGTCTTTGTTTTAAACTACAAACATATTTGCTTGTGTTTCCCTCAAGAGTTTGGAGGCTTTGGCTCAGTAAGTGGCAAGATTGAGATAGAAATTAAGATCAACCATGAAGGTGAGGTGAATCGAGCCCGATACATGCCCCAGAACCCCTGCATTATTGGCACTAAGACCCCCACTTCAGACGTGCTGGTGTTTGACTACACCAAGCATCCCTCCAAGCCAGGTATATAAGTCACACACCATACAAGACCCCACTGAAAGTGATGAGCTGTGAAAATAAAGCACGTAAATTTTGTTCAAAGATGTTTCTGGAGAGTGCCATCCTGATCTGCGTCTCAGAGGCCATCAAAAAGAAGGCTATGGTCTCTCCTGGAATCCAAACCTTTCTGGGTGTCTCCTGAGTGCATCAGATGACCATGTGAGAGTTTTTTTATATATTTTAAGAATTTATCAAGCATCTTCCTATATTTTGTATGTTTTTTGCATTGCATATGTAGAATAAGGGATCTGAAACATGAGTATTCTAATGCATCATTATTTCCTTATCTAGACGATTTGTCTGTGGGATATCAGTGCTGCGCCGAAAGAGGGCAAGATAGTAGATGCAAAAACAATCTTCACTGGTCATACTGCTGTGGTGGAAGACGTCTCCTGGCACCTTCTTCATGAGTCACTATTTGGATCTGTAGCAGATGACCAGAAACTTATGATGTAAGAATATCAGTAATGTGTTAAATCTAACAGGCAGATGAAACTGAAAAAAGTGCTGAGATGCAGCCATTTTTTTTTAAATAATTCATGACCTTCACTTGACTCTTTTCACTTTAGCTGGGACACTCGTTCCAACAATACTTCCAAGCCCAGCCATGCAGTCGATGCACATGCAGCAGAAGTCAACTGTTTGTCATTCAACCCTTACAGCGAGTTCATTCTTGCCACTGGTTCAGCAGACAAGGTAATACAATATGTTAGTTTTCACTGTGAGTAACTCTGACATTATGCACATGTTCTAACTCTTTCATTTAAAGAATAATAATGATTGTGGAACTGATTTGCCACTGCAGTGTTATTGCAGAGATAAACTAGGTCTCACAGGTATGTGCAATTATTTTTCTCCTGCTTACAGACTGTGGCTCTTTGGGACTTGAGAAACCTGAAACTGAAGCTGCATTCCTTTGAGTCGCACAAGGATGAGATTTTCCAGGTAAGATATTTACTAGGATTAAATTTTCTAAAGATAATGATAGCAACATACCTTTTGCACTCTGAGTATAATGGTTTTGCATCAATGGAACACTCTGACATCAGCATTAAGCCTTTTAATTCTGTATGCTTTCATTTGAAGTAATCTGAGTTCCCTCACTGGCTGTTTTAGGTCCAGTGGTCACCCCATAATGAAACCATATTGGCATCCAGTGGGACAGACCGTCGCCTGAATGTCTGGGACCTCAGGTATACAACTAGACGTTTCACCCATACAAACACGTGATCCATTTTGTAATGAAAACACGTATCCCTCATGACCAATGGCACTTTCTGTGTATTTAGTCATACTATAACATTGTTTGTGACGATCTTTATGTATGTATACATTTTAGTAAAATTGGAGAGGAGCAGTCACCGGAAGATGCAGAGGATGGACCACCTGAGCTACTGGTGAGTCTCCCAGCAGTGTGATATATATTTTTTGGCATCATGTTGCATTAATGCATAACAAATATGGCTTTTTTATTTCTACTAGTTTATCCATGGAGGGCACACCGCCAAGATCTCTGACTTTGCCTGGAACCCTAACGAGCCCTGGGTTGTATGTTCTGTGTCTGAAGACAACATCATGCAAGTCTGGCAAATGGTAAAGTAATTAGTAGTTAGTTATAGAGAGTAAACATGCATGCTGCTAAACACTATACAGTATTTTCTTGTTGGAAGATTCACAATCACCAGGCTGCACTGCTCTCAAAGAATCTCTCACCACTTACAGACCAAGCAGCAATACAATTACAGGAATAAGTCACACAATGGAATTTTTTTACATTACTGTAAACAACTACAAAGATAAATGCATTCAAGAATATTTTTTTATTTAACATTTGGAGTAAAGGCAAAGCAAGAGATTAAAGAGACAGAATGGTGAATATACTAACTCTCTTGTGCTTAGCATTCCTCTATGTTTTGTCATATGTTGTAATGCTATTAAAACACGTTTTACTGTAATACACACCAGGGAAGCTTGCAGTGAGCTATTTAGTCAGGTGATAAATTTAGACTTTGCCTCATTTTCTCTGGTTGTACGTGATGTTAGAGAATGCAGCTGACTTATAGATGACCGACAACTAGACTGTGCAGCTCATTCACTAGCTCACTAATTCCCTTTTTTAGGCTGAAAACATATACAATGATGAAGATCCTGAGGGTGCCACGGACCCTGAAGCCGCATCATAACACATCTGCCTCATCACCGACTGTCGCCTCAGCTCTTTATTGCTCAGCTTATCTGCTCATCTTTACCAGTGGGAGACTTCGTTGCAAAGGACTGTAAAACTGGAGAAGTTATTTTTCTGAAGAATTGCCCTGTTGTGTTTTGCTATGCATCTAAAGATATAATTTTGTAAACTGGCTCTTCTTTGTACACTGAAATAGTTTACTAACTGCTTTTTTTCATACAATAAAATACATATATTTATAGTATTTTCAGTTGTGAGAATATTGACAGCCAGCTCATAATTCGTAATAACTTGCTCAGATTAAATGACTCCTCTTTGAACACTAACACTGCAAAAAAACGATAAGTATCATTCTTACGGTTTCAGTCCTCCGATTGTCTTTTGTGAATGAAATTAGAACATTAGTGTTTGAAATCCATTTGTTTTCCACCTTCTCTTACCTTTAGTCCTACATCATTTAAATACCATCATGTAGTTTTGTTTTTGTGTGGATTTTCAATTGTACAGTGAATGCATTCTTAATAAAAATGTCTTTAATCAAATATTTTTTTTGTTTAACTACATGTATTGTTAGCATTTCCATGTAAATGGTGTACAGTATATTTATAGCATCAGCGTCATCAGCAAATTGTGGATGTGTTTTCAACAGTCTCTAATAATTCTTTTTGAAAGAGTCTGTACCTTCTCAGCATTCTTCTCAGACTCTTTTTTTATGACTGGTGTGGTGTCTTGGTACTCTACTGTGTCCGAGCTCACTCTCACTCTATTACTCTGTCTCATTGTTTAGTTCTTCAGACAGGTTGCCCTTATATGCACATGAAACCCACTCTGCTCTTCAGAGACAGACATTAACTCAACGGTCAGACTTGGATAACGAGGAACAGTTGCCCTTTATTCCTAACGTACACCGTTTACTAACTGCAGTCTAGGTCATCTGTATACTGTTCTACAAAAAAGGCTGAACAATTTATAAACAAGTGCCTGTGTATATGTAAAGTGCATTCATTGAACCTTTAGAGTTCACTATGTTGTAGATAAATATGATCAAGCACAGAAAATTACAAGAACATAATTATGTCTTCTCATGGTCACACAGGTTGTGTCCTTCAATGGCAGCCCTGTAAGAAAACAGATGACTATGTTGCAGATTTTTCATTCTTTTAAATTGGTTTATAGAGTATAGTAAATAAATACATTACCTGTAGAGCTGTAATTGCTCGCTAAGGCTTTCTCTGAGCTCCTCCATCTCTTTGGTTTTTCTCTTCTGAATGTTTAACTCGGTCTTCAAGGATCTGCTGCTCTCCTCCAAACAGTACACTGTCTCCTAAAAGGCAACAGAGGTCTTATTATTGTCTTCCCCATTTTACACATCTGTCTGTCATCTTGTTTACCTTGTACTGCTCTACGTCCTCTCTTCTCTGTATTTGAATTAGTTTGAGCTTCTCCTCCAGACAAGCCCTCTGCAGCTGTAGCTTTTGTATCTCCTCCCTAAGAGGTATCACCTGGGCCCTCAGCTCCTGCGCTTGCTCTTTGGCTTTTACCAGAGTGCTGCCTGCTGCTTCTCTTCTCTTCAGCAGTGCCAGCAATATGGGCTCATACCTGGAAAAGAAGCTCATTTAAAGTTTGGCATGGTTTTCAAACAAAACATCACACGTCAGAAGTAAACTGTGTCACCACCTGTCCTCCAGTGCTCTCAGGCCACCCTGCAGATACTGCTGGATGTCCCCACAGGAGTGCCTCCTGCACTCGGTCAGCTCCTTGTGAGTGTTGGATGCCTGATTGGAGCTGTGGGCATGAAGATCTGCTTGCAGGACTGAGAGCTGTTGTTCGTGTGCTGATCTGAGCTGGCAGCCTTCTTCTGTCAGCTGTAGCATCAGAGAATTCAGTTTCTCCTGGAAGACAGAGGTTTTTTTTAAAATGTGACACACATTTGAAGATTTTACTTGAGCACGTTCTTACCTCTTCTCTCCTCAGCAGCTCCACCTCACGGCGCTGGGTGTTCAGGTTGGCCTGACTGTGAGCACAGTCCCTTGCCATTGCGAATAGCATCCTCTTCAACTTTCTGAGCTCTTCTTGCAGCCCTTGTCGCTCCAGATTCACCTTCCACATCCTCCTCTCCTCCTCTGCCCTCTCTTCTCTGAGGCTTTGTATCTCCCTTTTTCTCTCCTCCCTTCTTCCCTCTTTTTCCCTATTGAGTACACTCATCAGCTTGACCACTTTGCTATCAATGTGCTCCTCTGTGTCTTCACTTATCCTTTCTCCCTCCACATTATCTCCTCGCAGCTGCAGCACCTCCATCAGCAGCTCCCTCCTCCTTTTCTGTAGCTGCTGTGCCTCCTCTATGCACCTGTCCATCTGAGACCCCAAATCTGCTAATTCACTCACACCAGATTCCAAATCCACAGTGTCCATTTTGAGTTCACATTGCTCTTCAGCTGGTGACTCAGTGTCAAGCCCAGTTCTATCCCCCCTCGTCCCTCCTGTGCCTTCATTAAACATGTGACCCCCTTCATAGTACTTTGGATCATTCTCTGTAGGCCCTAAAACCCCTTTTCCCATTGAAGCGTCTTTTTCCTCACCGGTTTCTAGCTGCATTGGCTGAGTCTCTGACTTCAGTGGCCTCTCTTGCTGAATAGGCACCAGTGTAGTACCTCTATGTTGATTCTTACTGATTTGCACATACTCCTGGCTTGCATCTGTAACCCAGTCTTGTGGCTCAAAGTCCATGCCAGATTCTTCCATGCAATTCTCCAGCATTGCCAGCATTCCCCACAGCTGCCCTTCATACTCCACCATGGTTTCACTCAGCTTCTTACCTGCAGAGGTAAGAGGCATTTCTCCTGCTGCTGCTCCACGCCTGTTGATGATGGTGCCCACGCTTTGTAACCGGCTTTCTGTCACAGCTTCATCCATATGTGTGTCGATGTAGCTAGTGGACAGGTAAGCTTGGGGAGATATATCCTCTTTGCTCTGAGTGTGACTTGATTCTCTGAGACTAGTTTCGGTGTAGCTTTCTGAGTATTGCGCGCCAAAGGGGAAACCGGTGAGCTCCTCGCAACTCTTCAGTAAGTCATCCATCTCCTGTAGGTATGGTTTCATCAGGACGGATTGTTTGAGCTGCTTTTCTTTAAAGGTGAGATCAGGTAGGTCTCTTGGCCCAGGAGCCCCTTCCTCTTCTTGGATGAAGAGCGGCTCAAACCCAGGAGGTGAAATATTATCATCCAGGTCATCCATTGGTGTAGCCTGTATTGATGTAGAAGTCATCAGAACACATCCTAGCTGATGCTAAAAGCATTTGCATCCTCTTGCACGGTCTTCACTAATGTCATGGCAACATACGTGTTGGGTTTATATTTTTGTCAGACTTGTAAACTATGCTGATGTCATTAGCACATGTGGGCATGTGGAGCACAGCTTAGCAGAGCTACTGACAGCTGCCCCCTCAGGCTAGATGCCCGGGCACCAGCTCACTACATAGCAATGCTCAGACACCTAAGCATGTATTCAAATGATCACCACAACACTACTAATATAAACAGCTTTCATCTGAAGAAACATTACACAGATTACATTAACAAGCAGATTATCATAACATGTCATTGTGCCTGCCGATGGATGGGCATTCACACTTTCCCCTGGTGTATTTTTACGTTTTGAGTGTTTGCCAGGACTGGCCAGAGACTCCCAAAGAGTAAATTGATCAAATTGACCCAGTAGTGTCATCAGACTGGTATTGCTAAAACAGGATAGCCACTGTTTCCTGGGTAGACTCTCCTCAAGATGCATAAGAAACTAGGTCAGATTATACATTTTCTGCTGTGTGTATGCGTGTGTGTAAAGTTTTGACTTTGCAAGGCTGACCAAAGCAGCACACTGACCAGCTGTCTTGGGGCAGGACAGGCAGTGGCACAAAGCACATTCCTTTAGAGCTCCACCACACAAAGAAAACACTGGCCCACACTGACCATTCTCATTTTTCTTCTTCTATGAAAAAGTGGCTACATCTTAAAATCTCTCTTATATCTCTCTCCATGACATGACATGCCAAGGACTCAATTACTATTACACAAAATAGGACATACATAAATGCTAATGTGTTTAAATTGAGCTTACCTCTCAGCTTATGTTTCCTCCTGTCCCTGTGCTGTCGCCTGATTATGAATTTGTTAATGGGATTATTATGAGCAATCTGTGGTCCAACCAGCAAAACTAAGTGAGGGGCAAAGAATGAGCAGGAGCGGTGTGTGCACATGAGCTGAAAGAAGTAGGGGAGGGGGTTAAAGACAGTTGACCCAGCCTCCTCTCTCCTCTCTCTCTGTCTCAGTCACTGTGCTGCTATGTGTGACCATGACTACCTCAGTGTTTAGGTTTATTAATAAACACCAGGCAGGGTGACAGAGAAGACACAGCAGGCTGTTTCAAAGGATTTACCAAAATACATTTTCTAAGAATTACACTGAACATCTGGTAATAAAAAAAATCATACTATACTGTACTACATAACATAGATTTTTATTTATGTTATTTATGATATTTTTTTACCATTATTACTTTAGAACACACATACAACTTTTTTTCATTTTTACTTCTGTGACACCATGGCAGCAGAGCGGTCACAGCTGAACACACATCTAACACAGTTGTGTGTGTTTGTGTTTATGATGACAGAACATTGCTCCAAGATTCCACTCGTGCTTCCTCATTATCAAGAGGCTTTAAATAGAGGCCTTCACATTTCAGGCTACTTCCCGTGAGAGGATTGGTTTTCACTTAAACTCATGACCCCGACTATTGACCAGAGGACAGGTGGCTCTCCACTGCTGAGTGTGAGAATGAGAGGGCACAAAAAACAAGAGGGCATGTGTGAAAGATGATGATGATGATGATGATGATGATGATGATGCAATGTTCAAAAAGGGTCATGGCAAAAAGTATTATTATTATTATATTACTGCAATATTTGTGCAGAACTCTCACCTGCACATCTAATCATTAATGGTGCTTATGTTGGGATATATTTATGTTTTTGCCCTTCTTTACAGCTTTTTTTTATTTATTAAACTTTACATGGGGCCAGTATGACAGACACCACTAGATGGCCTCACAGATTCATTTAACCTCCTTTTAGAGGGTAACAGAGGTCATTCAAACTCACCCTAGTTGGCTTTTTATTAAAAAAAAAAAAAAAAACAGCAAATAAATGGCTATATTTTAAAGTAAATACAAAATCACATTGAAGTCTTACATTCCCTTTTCTTTGTTTCATATTAGAAGTCCTGTTTTACATAGACTTCTATACATTGCTTAAATTGCTGAAGTTTAAATTACTGCAAATTTTTTCAGTGTGTATACCTGACCTTTTTTTTGCTACAAAGTAGCTATTCCTTCTGACTCAGTGTTTCCAACAGCCAGGTTATATTTATTGTGCTCCAGAGAAGATGTAATGTTTATCTAATTCACCCCATTTGACCACTTAATCTCAGTGTTTTAGCATGTCTGGGCTTTTGGAAAGAGGTGGTAATTTACATGACGTTACGTCCACAGTTTATCTGTTTCAACACACTGTTTAACACTGTTGTGATGATGCACACCCACAAAGCCGAGGTGATCTAGATAGAGACTCTCCCTCTCTTGCTTTCCATAAAAAAATCCTAGTTTTGTTTTGACTGTTTTCTATTCCTTTATAAAGGAAAGTGGATCATCATTTTGTGTGTGTGTGTGTGTGTGGGTGGGTGTGGATTGGGACTACAGGGGAAAACCCATTTAAGGGGGTGTTGTGGTTGAGGGCCTAATGTCCCACTGAGACAGACCATATGCTGGACTCTGATTTGGACTGGTCTGTCTCCTCCATTTTGCAGCACTGCCCAAACGCAGTGGAACATCCTGTCAGTGTGTCCTCCTCCTCCTTCTGTTTCTCTTCTCTCACCAGCAGCACTAAAGTATCATATCCACATTTTTCAATGTCACCAATTTCCTTCATTGCATAGACATAAAACACATTGTGTTTCTGAAGTTTATATTGTCTGAATTTCTAATGTTTTCAGACTTTTTTTGGATCTTGAGTCACATTTAGACTTTGGTGGAGGAGCACATATTGCCATCTGTTTTTGTGTATTTCCCAATACCTGTGCTGAGTGGCTACACAATTGCCTCCTTGGCAGAAACTGTATGAATAGCCCTTTGTTTTGCTGTATGACAGTCCAAGAAAGGTTTGTAAAGAGAACCACATTCAGCCTTCAAGGATGTAAAATGTCTCCTCACACTTATATTGACATTCACACACTTTGTTGTCCAACATTTATGATTTCCTAGTCCATGCAAATAAACTGCCTTGCTCAAGGGTACATATACAGCTATTCATTGAGCTGTAGGCACAAATTTCCCAGCTGGTATGGAGATTCAAACTGACACCACACCTACTTGTTAAACGCTAACATGCTTCATTCTCTTGCTTTTGTCCTTGTTGTTGCTGGCTGTCTGTCCTGTCGTGTATCATACAGCCTTGTCTCACTGCGGCTAAGTGTGTTTTAATGACAGTGACCTTATCTGCTGTTTACTTTGCAGAGAGTGCTTTTGCTACATAATTGTCAGCCGCCATCTTCTCACTGTCATCAGCCACTCAGTGTTTGTACCAGTTGGCTTTTCGTGGTCTTAAGGGATCACTTAATATAATGAAGTATGGGGCCCCGTGTTCTTCTTCAGTGTGTTTTTCCACTGTTCTGGATTAGGCATGTTTCCTCTATTTAAATATGGCGGATGTGCTTACATTTAAAAAAGACACACAGCAGCTACATTTTGTTCCATTTTTTAAGGATAAATTCACACTTGAGAGCAGTTTCTATGTTTTGACCATAGGCTACGTGTTGGAACAGAGCCCTGATTTTCCGTTATTGCGTCAGCTTGTGGTGAAATTCATTTTGATCAGTGTATCGCCTTTATACTGTTGCACGGGCACAATCAGTTCCCATGAAGGCACACTGCAGATGATAACAGCTGATAAGTACAGATGAGACAAGCTGAATGAGATCACATGTTGACGTTGTGTCTTTGTATGCAATGACTTGTATAGATGTACAAAACGAATGTCATTCCTGTCACCCTCAGCTGTACTCACTAATTTCTGGTACTTTACCAGACTACACATTAGTCATCTGTAGAGGCTCACCCAGCTCTTACTGGTGCTGCTTTTAGCACAACTATCTTAAGGCTCCAAGAGGACGTGCTGTTCATCTCAAACTTGGCTTAAAATCCAAACATACAAAGATTAAAGTCAGTTTTGTTTGTGTTGTGAGTCATTGGCTGAAAGCATGTGTAATAAACCAGCCAATGTGTCTGTGTGCACAAATCTGTTTTCATTCTTTGACAAAATTGCAGTTTGCTATTTTGATGTTATGTAAATGTCAGGCTGAAGTACAACAGTAAATATAGCGAGAGCTGTTTATTGTGAAATAACCTTTATGACATTTCAAAACTTAACAAATGCTCTCCTGATAGCCTTAGACTTGGACTGTACAAATATGTTCATAACCCCTGCTGTTTCCAGAAATGGTTGCACTCAAGAGAACTGTTTTCAACTCTCCTAATGAGATGTTGTGCATGTGCCAGTACTGTTATTTTAATAAAACAGTGACAGGATGTGACGTCAGCATCTCATTCGAACCCCCTCTCCCCGGAGAGTTGAAAACACACAGATGGGGAAAGAGAGAGAGAGAGAGAGACAGACAAAGAAATAAAGATAGAACGAAAGCATTGGATGGGATGGATGGAAAGCTGTGGCCTGTTTTTGTGCTGGTCCCAAACAACCCAGCAGCGACCACACCCTCTCAGGAATTCCTGCTGCAAAAGAGGAGGCTGTTTAAAGGGGCAGTCTGATAACAATCATATATTAAGTTTAAATAACATGCATGGATGAGGAAAGAGACTGCACATAAAAACAGGAAGAGTTTAGTGTAATTTATTATGTGCTGGCCTTTAGTCATTAAATTAGCGACAGCCAATTTAATGCCAACTTTACAAAGCCAAAGTCAAAATATCGCAGACAGCAGTCCAAGAAAAGCTAAATACAGACTTTTCCTTCATTAAAAGTTCTGTATGTCAGATTTGAGGGTAAATACTTCTGCATGGTTTTTATTTGAGTAAATTGTGCATATAGGTCTGTGTGTCTTAAAATGTGTATAAACTGCCGGCCAGATGGCCTTTTATACTGCCAGTATGTTTTGGCCTGGACTGCTCTCAGATTCTGAGAAATACTTGACTGTCCACTGTGAAAACAGTACACCAGTCTTACTCCAAACATCATGCACACACACACAGGGCTTTGTGTGTTTGCTCTTTATTATTTCATCTTGTACTAAAAAAATCACCACGGGTACAGGGTAGCTGCTTATGTTCCATATGTATTAGTTCTTATTTATGTGTCTGTGTATATGTGTCTAAGTCAGCCTAAACAGGGCAGCACCAAATGTTCCAGGCAAAGGCAAACACTGATTGGCCAATAAATGGCTTCTGGGTTACAAAGCTGGTGTTTGAAAGGGAATGGGAATCCTACACACCTCCTCTTCTTCTCTAGATAACATCACAAAGGAAACCTTTAAAGGAAATGTTTTTTTTCTCAAAACATGGGTTTTAAAGCAGATTTAAAAGGTTTTATTATAAGAAACAACCAAAAACTTTCAGTAACTAACACAACAACTGTGTGAGAGACAGGTCAGAGGAATGTGTTAGGGACGGTAAAGGTCTAAGAGGGCAAAAACGTGTCTGGACATGGCAAGCTGCAGTGCATTTGGGTCTGACTTTTGTGAACAAGTCCTCAGTTTATTTCTTTTCTTTCCACACTTTCTTTTTTACTCTGAACCTTTTTACACTTTATACTCACTGCGGACAGAGGCTCTAACCTCTATTCTAGTAACAGGCTGATGAGACAAAGCTGTCTCACACAGGAATCCCCCCTGCATGTTTCACAGCTGAGTATCAACATCTCTAAAACTATTATTACATGCCACAATTCTATGTCCCTCTCTGCCCTCATTTCTTTTTCTCCCTTAGCACCCCTCCCATCCTCCTAGCTGCTTGATGTTATAAATAATAGACTGTGCTATGTATGCTGCTATTTTTTGGCTCTTTTTACATTGGTGCAAAGAAATACATTTCTAATTGATCGTGGAGTCAATTTTGATGTAGATTCTGTGTTTTTATGGTCAGAGGGAAGCAGTCCGTGCAGAAAGAATGCGTCTGTCACAGGACAAAAGCAGGTCGGGAATGATAATGCTGGTCCGAGAGAGCTGGGCTTATCCCAACCGGCAGTATGGATTTCCTGCCTGTAGCCTTCTCTCTGTCACCCACTATCACACACACACACACAGGTCACTGACAGAAATTATTATATTTATTATATTATATTTATGCAACATGGCAAAGCATTACAGGGCAATAGCCATGTGTGTTTTGTGATGTGCTATCATGCATTCAGACAGAAAAGTGCAACCTGGAGAAGGAAAGTTTCATAGTTTGCAACTATTTAAAAATGGATTCCAGGCCTTAGTTGTCCAAATACATTGTACATATATTGCTTATATATGTGCTACAGCCTTCAGTTATATTAAAAGTCTTATCAAAGCACATTACTGTAAATGTACTGTATATATGCAGCAAATATAGCTAGAGCCCTTCAAGGAAAGATACCAGGGAGCACTGGTGATAAATTCCCCAGTAGGCTCACAGTGTTCTGGTGGTTAATGATTTTGTACCTCTTACTGCACACATATTCACATGGGTGCTCCGCAGCTCCCTTGAAGACAGCCGAGGGTGGCTGTTTTTGCCTGCATTGCCATGGAAACGTTAAAACATTTCAATCTGTTAAGCATGAGTGAACTAAACTGTGAGTCATTTAAACCCCTCCCAGATCACCAGTGCACACATACAGTATGGATCCCTACACCCCTTGTTCTCTCTCACTCTCTCTCTCTCACACACACTCACACCAGACATCAAATCATACACAGACATTATGAACAAGTTGGATTATTGGGAAAAGGATGATGTGCAACAAAATCTAAATCTGAACACATTAACTGCTCACTCTCTGCTGAAGCTGATCCTCAAAATTTTCCATTGTGTGTGTTCATGTAGCAGGAAGGCGCTGACTAATGCTGACAGTATATGATCAGCTTGAGGAATGGCGGCCCTTAAAGCTGTAGCATATAAAAACCATGTGTTTGATGACTTTTCCTTTTTTTTAAAACCTGTCTGGGCCAGAAATAGCTCAGGAATCCCAACAGACAGGTAATATGGCTGTCTCATCTCAGGACTTAAGCGAAGACAGATATGGGCTGCACATGTGTCCTTTATGAAGTTGAAGGAATGTATGGGTGTGTGTGTAAAATTCAGATTGTAGAAGAGAATTTCTACCCACTAAGAGTGGATGTTTTCATATAAACATTTTTATGGCACAGATATTGCTGTTACGTCAAAATGTAAACCACAAGTCCCATGTTATGTCGCACAGGTGTGCCTCGGTTTTTTTCTCCCCCAAGGCTATGACAGCGTCTCCTCCTCCACCTCCAACTCCTGTCCTCCTGATGGGTCTCATTCCCATTTAAGTGCCTTCACCTTTGCAGTACCATTTGAAACTTCAGATGTCAAATTGAAGGTGAGTACTAGCCCCTTGTGACTAGCCCTGTCTGTCTACCTAATTATGTGTGTGTCGCATTTAACAAGGAGTGTCAGGTTTCCACCTGGTTGCACAGGGACAGGAAAGAGCCACCCCATCTCATCTGCAAAAAAAACCAGCTGAATCTCTTCATTTTATTTAAGCTGACCTTTCAACACTGGACTGTTCAGTATTTTCCCAGGGAGCTATGTCAACATATTTCCTTTTTAGTATTTTCTCCCCTCTGTGAAAGAAAGATTTCCGGTCATGTATGTTGGGTATAGTTACACTGGTGTATATTTTTCCTTCATAGCTGCCCTGATAGATCGTGACCCATGGGGTCCCCTCCTGAGGGAGACTGGCATGATTGCACCTGATCCCCAGAAAGGAGGCTATAGGAGGAAGAACAAAAAAAGGAACTCCAGCAACGAGACAAAAAAATACTTCTTCTGATTTCAACACTGAAGCCTAAAATGCTAAATCCCAGCTGTTTGAAGAGAAGCAACCAGGAATGGTGTGGCTGACTCCTAACAGAGGGTGGAGGAAAGGCTGGCTCTCATACAGAGGGAGGGACTGTTCACAGAGCATGGAGCTTCATTCACTCTGCAAAACACACACACACACATGCTCTGCAAGGCTGTTCTCAGGCTGAGAGAAAAGAGGGGAGCGGAGAGAGGACAGCACGCTCGCTGAGTAAGTTGTACACAGTAATGTTGTTTCTGACTGTTTTACACCATAAATATTGTATTATTTGTCTAAACAAGTGAACTTGTAGGTCTAACTATGTGTGTCTGTTGTTTGTATGTCTTCATGGAAAAAGGGGAATTTAAACTTTTTTTATTGTAAGTTTTGTAGAATTGAGCACCTCTCACTTCTGTAAGTCACACATACACACTTTTTCTGTTGATGTAAACCACATGGCACACACACAAAGACGCTGCAGAGGTAGCTCTCCTCCCTGGGGCTGCGACTTGTACAAAAATGAGAGAGAATAGAAAAGAGAGAGTGGGGGCAGCCCAGTGACGGGAAGACTTTAGCAGGAGAATGTAGGAATGCTCTTAATTTATTGTTAACAGTCAGAGTGGCGTACATTCAGGTTTTTTTTCCTTTATATGTGTATGTATCTGCCCGGGATTTAAAAAGGTTCACACTCCATACTGATGTCCACAATCACTTTGTTACGCCATGAAGATCTGGAACACCGTGAAAACTAAAGAAAATAAAACGCTTTAGTAACAACATCAACATTAACAAAATTTACAAAGACTCTCTTTACCGTGTGCACCACGTATAACCAGAGGTAGATAAGTTTATTTTGATGAGCATAAGTCTGTCTCTCTGTAGTCTGTCTCTCTTTATTCTCTTCTCTTCTCTCCCGTCATCTCCCGCTCACCGCTTCCGGGTCATGTGGCTCACGTAAACTTAACTTCATTATTAATTTTCAAATCAATTTTACAAACGTAATGCATCACTCTCATAAGGTAAAGTATATAAACAACAACAAAAAAACAACTACAATTTATGACACTGTGCGGCATTGTCATGGAGGCACATAAACCCTAGCGTCAGCTACACTCCCACCAATTACCTTGATATGTATGAATAAAGATGTTTAACACTTAACATTCATTAGACAATCAATGGTAATTCAATAGCTGTTTTCCTTAAAACACTCACATTTGAAATGAACCATGTGATCTCCATGACCGATAACTTTAGAACAGAAGGCATTACAATAGAATTTGCATCTCATCACAAATAATAATGCAGCAAATGGATAGACTACAGCATAATGACCACCTTCCACTCAGAAGGATGTATTTAATCAATATCTGACATCTTCCCACCCCTTTAGTTGCTCTTTACTAAAACCACTAACTTCTGAATGGGTCTTTGAACAATAGATGGTGGGTTGAGATTCTCACCCCCTTTTCCTAACTTTCGTTCTCCAATCTGCACCTTCACTTTCCGTACAAGACCATCATCACCTTCAAGTGCTTCAACAACTCTAGCAAATTTCCATTCATTTCGTGGGACATCATCCTCCTTGATGATCACAACATCACCCACATTCATGTTACGCCAAGGTGTATGCCACTGTTGTCTCAGAGTAATGTTTGCCATGTACGCTTTCCTCCATCTGTGTCAGAACTGCTCTGATAGGTATTGAACTCTTCTCCCCCGTTTTCTAGCATACACCTTGGTGAACTGTCCAGGTGGGGGCAGATGGTTTGGCGTGAGGGGCTCAAAGCTTGTGGGATCATTAATGTTATTAACAGTGAGTGGGCGGTTATTTACTATGGACATGGTTTCATAAAAGAATGTTCTTAAGGAAGTGTCATCCAACCGTCCAGCACTGCGGGTAAGTACTGTGTTCAGCACACTTCTCACCGTCCTGATTTGACGCTCCCACACTCCTTCTGTGTGACTCGAGTGTGGTGCATTTATCTGGAAGTCACATTGTTGATCTGCCAGGTATGTGGCCACTCTTTCCTTATTAAGTTTGGTCAGAGCTCTTGCCATTTCATTTTTTGCTCCGACAAAAGGGTTAGTGCCCTGATCTGATCTAATGTATCCAACTGCTCCACGGATAGAGATAAAGCATCTTAGTGCATTGATGAAGGCATCTGTCGTCAGATCTCCCAACATCTCTATGTGTACTGCCGTGGAGCAGAGACATGTAAAGAGTAGGTCATAGTGTTTTTGTTCTTTGCGTCTCTGCTTGGTGTGAAAGGGACGGAAGTAGTCCATACCGCAGTATGAAAATGGTGGTGAGGGATCACTGGGTAGATCCGCCATCCGTTGCTCCTCTGGTGGTGCACGAGCTCTCCTACACTGTACACGCTGCCTGATGTATTGAGCTACGGCTTTACTTCCACCTACAATCCAGTAGCCACTGGCTCTTAGTTAATTAAGGGTTTGCCCCCTGCCTTATGATGTGCAATGATGAGGTTTGTGACAGCACCATCTTTCTCTCGCTTTGCCCATAATCAGGGAGCAGTGCACTTGTCCTTCGCTCACTAATCTAATGTAAGAACACTGTCCGTACCCTTGACTGCTTGCATCAGAAAAGTGGTGAAGTTCCATTCTTTGGATCTCAACAAAACCAGGTATGAGGTATCAAGGTTCTCCAGATCTTTCATCCAAGCCTCCCACCTTAACTTCAAGTCCATAGGTAGTGGTTCGTCCCATCCTGTGCCTCTTTGGCACATCTCTTGGAGCACTCTTTTCCCTTCAAGGATAAATTGAGCTAGGAACCCTAGAGGGTCATATAAGGAGACCATGATAGAGAAAATTCCCCGCTGTGTTGCAGGCTTTTCCTCAATCAACACTTTGAAGGAGAAGCTGTGGCTTTCAATGTTCCATCTTATGCCCCGTGCTCTTTGCACTGGCAAGTCATCTTGATTGAGATCCACATTTTTTACTTCTGCAGCACGCTCTGCGACATCGATAGAGTCTAGCACCTCTCGGTTGTTGGAAAGTAACTTGTGCAGATGTAGCTTTCCTTTAGCACACACAGCTTGGGCTTCTTTCACCAGCTTAATTGCCTCACCAACCGACTGCATGCTCATCAGACTGTCGTCGACGTAGAAATGCTTTCTGATGAAGTTTGCTGCAGAAGGGAACTCTTTTTCACTTTGACTGGTGTTTCATGCCATAATTGGCACAGCCAGGGAAGGATGACATGCTGAATAAATGTGGTACTCTGTGGGTTCTGAGTCTGTGTCCCTATTTTCCAACCAAAGAAAACGCAGATAGTCCCTATCTTCTTTGTTGACATGGAACCTGTGAAACATTGTTTCCACGTCACACATGACTGCAATGGGGTATTTATGGAAGCGGCACAATACAGCTGTAAGGCCATTGGTGAGATTTGGTCCTGTCAGCAGATGGTCATTTAATGAGGTGCCCTCATACTTAGTGGAGCAGTCAAAAACCACCCTAATCTTGTCTGGTTTCCTGGGGTGATACACCCCTTGGTGTGGGATATACCAGACTTCCCCAGGCTCTGGTTGGGTGTCTACTTTCTCCGCATCTCCATCCCTTAAAACGCCATCCATGAACCTCACATAATTACTTTTGAACTTAGGATCTCTGTCCAGCTTCCGTTTGAGGTGTTTGACCAAGGCCCCTGTTGTCTGGAAGGTGAGGACGTGCTCTGAAGGGAAGAGGCATTTCAAGGTGACCAAGCTCATTCTGCTGAATTCCTTCTTTTAGGATTTGCAGGAAGGAAATATCCTCTTGAGATGCATTAATCACCTGATTTTGTATCTGCAAAGTCAGAGTCAAGAGCTTTAATGATAGCAGATAATGTTATGGGAGGCAGCTCTCTTACAGATACCCGATGACAGAGGCCTTGTGCTTCCCACAATGCTCCAACCAAGGTCAGTTTCAATGGCGTAGGGTTCATAGTCACCCCCAGTGATGACCTTTCTTGGAATTAGAGCTCTGGAGCAGTCGTAGCCAATAAGCAGTCCAACGCCACAGTCTATTAGCGAGTAGCTCGTGGGCTATTTTGGCAAGGTTATTCCATTTGCTGGCTGTTTGACAAGTGGGGATATGTGTGCGGTCAAGAGGAATAAAGTCCCTCGTGTAGGCTGGAGGTAAGTCAATGGAAATGTTTGTGGAGAACCCTCTAATTTTGAGGTTGCATACTCTTTGACTCTTCACTACGGAGTCTTTTCCCATCATAGTGGAAAGCTTGAGTTTTACTGGTTCCATTGCTGCCTGGAGCTTTTCACATACCTCCTGATCAACAAATGTGTGGCTGCTTTACGTGTCCAGTAGGGCATATGCTAAGGTTTCAGTGTCAGGAGCATTTGGTGCGGAGGGCCACACTGGCACAATCATAGATGTGCTCCCAGCTCCATTCACACAGCATGACAGTGAGGATGTACTTTCTTCAACAGCACTCTGCGTTGATGGTGCCTCCACTGAGGAGCGGTTTTCATGCAGTGAATGCTATTTCTGCAGTCCTTAGAGTTGTAACCTTTCCTAAGGCATGCAAAGCACAGCTTATTCTCATATATGCATTTTTTCTTTTCCTCCATAGACATTTCCATTAGCCTTTTGCACTTGTGCATGGAGTGGTTTTCTCCACAGCAGAGACACTTGCTTGTGTTTGACTTTTGGGATAATATGCTCCATTTCTTTGGCCTTTCAGCATCTCTCTGCCTGGACTCAGTAGGGTCTGCTTTGGCTGCTGAGCCTGATGAAAGAGGGGCCTTCACCTCTGTGGCATCTCCCGCTTACCACTTCCGGGTCATGTGGCTCACGTAAACTTAACTTCATTATTAATTTTCAAATCAATTTTACAAATGTAATTCATGACTCTCATAAGGTAAAGAACAAAAAAAACAACTACAATTTATGACACTGTGCGGCATTGTCATGGAGGCACATAAACCCCAGCATCAGCTACACTCCCACCAATTACCTTGATATGTACCGTGTGCACCATGTATAACCAGAGATACATAAGTTTCTTTTGATGAGCATAAAGTCCGTCTGTAGTCTGTCTCTCTTTATTCTCTTCTCTTCTCTCCCGTCATCTCCCGCTCACCACTTCCGGGTTATGTGGCTCACGTAAACTTAACTTCATTATTAATTTGCAAATCAATTTTACAAACTTAATGCATCACTCTCATAAGGTAAAGAACTAATGTATAACTATAAATAACTATAAAAAGGCATTTCCTGAAGAAAATGCAAGTTTGATTGCTGCAGCTGAAGCATTGCTTTGAATGCTGATGTGAAGGATTGCTCTAAATTGCTGGAGAATCAGAGCAATTCAGAGCTTTGTATGCCTCTGTGTATGCCTCTGTGTGTCAGCCTGTCACCATGGTAAGAGCAGAGGAGACCTCAAAAAACAACCCAACTTTGAGAGCCTGGCGTGCGGAAACGATTCGGAATTAGAAAATTCTGAATGCAAGTTTGATAGAGCAGCATCTAATGAGCGTTTTAAGACTAAAATGGAGTCTGTAGCTTGAAATTTGTAGGGGGAGATACATTTTGCAGATGACACCGAAATTGCACCGAAAAACTAACATTTTTGGAAAAAAACTTGAAGTTGACCCGAAATGTCCCCAGTGAGATGAACATTTTGATAGTTGAATGGCTGAAATCGGTCAATGTATGCTGAAGATACAATGCACCAAAAAAGTACGGAAGAATAAAAAGTCTTCTTTCTCTTCATGTCACTTTCACATCTTTCCTTCTCGGCCTCTTTCTCTCCTCCTGCTGATCTCATTGTTGTCCCAGGTGGTGACAGACAGGGAAAACAGAGTTACTCAGAGAGGCCAAAGAGGGACTTAAGGGTTCATCAAACCCTGCGTGGCGTGGGGATGTTCCAGATCCTCTAATTTATTCCCAACAGAAGACACACTGAAATACTCCAGGTGGAGTTACCCAGAACCCACCTCTAGGATGTCCCGGAGGAGGTCAACAGGTGACTTGGTGCCCAGGGACATCACTGAGATCTTAGCCCGTGAGGTGAGGGCTCAGCGTGGGCAGAGGAAAACAGGGAGCTCTCTGGGACAGGCCTTCAACTGGTTAAAGGGGAGCCGGAGGAAGAAGAGCATTGGTAATGGACTGAACCGTACTGGTGCTGGTGTGACAGAAGCCAAACTGGGAGTTCAGAACCATGATGCCGCAAAAGGTCAGTGGGTTGCCATGTTACAGCTTTTTTTTATATCTGTGGTTTTCTTCTGCATGAAATATATTTAGTGACTGTCAGAGCGTTGCTAAAAATGAGTCTCAAAGTATTGCAGAAATCAAAATGACACATCCATACACATCTAACCCAGTGATATCTTTAATCTGTGATATTGTTGATGCAGATGAATATTTTTTGCAGTAAAACTGGATCATTAATTAGTTTGTTATTAAAACACTTTACCGTTTGGTAGCTTTGCTGCCTGATTTTGTCATGATCACAGACTGTGTGGTCCTGATGTGTTTCTGAGTCATGTGTTGACTTTTGGATTAGGATACAACGTTAAGACAGATTTTACTATCATCAGGACATCAGTCTGCACATTTAAAACTTGGCAAAACTGACACACACTCACACACACACACGGGCATCTAATCCTCTTTACTGTTTACTGATGCGTTTGCCTGGTCGGCAGCACAGAGATTACCCACAGTCCCTGTTTCCTGTTTTTGTTCCACTTCTAAAACCATCCCTTTCTCCTCTGCTGCTGCATGTGTGTGTATGTGTTACTCTTAGAAATCCTGATTCACACTATGTCAAACTTTTCTGGTCAGTCTTCTGTGGCTTTTGTACTCGTTCTGCTTAAGGACTTCCATGATGCATTAATACGCCTTATATTGTGGCTTTGTAAAGTCCATGGAGAACGATGAATACTGGATGGGTACCATAGAGTGGCTCCATTTAAAAAGCCAAGATTAACTCGTAGTAGTGCTAATAATTCCCCTGCAGAGGATGTGGTCAAAGGCAGATGTTAAGAATGTGTGGGAACCATCGTTTTTTGGCATTTTGTGTCTGTGATTTTTCCATTTTAAGACCAAATGGAACCACTGCGAAGACATGAAACAGATTGTAGATGGTTGTGAAAGCCAGCACTTGCAAAGACAAGCCAAATGAGATCTTTGGAGCTGTAAATGAGGTTTTTGTTCATTTTCTGACTATGGCAGGGTCTGGATGCAGTAGATGTGTTCATGTGTGAATTGATGTAAACATTGCGGCATTTCCTGTTCTGTGTTTAAAACATCCAACTACAAAAAAGAGCAATTACATCATTTGACAATCATTGACTGTTTTCTGTCTCACCTGACAAAGGTCTTTTTTCCCATCAGAAAACATCTATTACCATTACACCTGTCTTTGTAGTCCTTTGATTCTAAACCAGCTGGGTTACTTCATCAACATGAGGAGACAAAGAATTAGTTTGTTTGAGTCTCACACGTGCAGTGACACACAGACACACAGTATGTTTTTGCACTTCATCAAATCATTATACTGCCCCAGATCCTTTTTTAGGATTTTTTTATGGGTTTCTGTCCCAGCAGCTTCTAACACATTAATAACAGAAGAGTGTATAGTACAAACACATAGTGTATTTGTATAGTTCAGAGATGGATGTATGGATTCACAATCCCAACACTTGAGGCTTAAGTTTGTGTCCATGTCAGACTATGACTCCTACAACAAAAAATGGGCAAAGTAACCTCTCTATAACAAGCTTCTTGGCGATGATTTAAGGATGTGCTGTGCTGCCCACCCTCTGTACACTTAGTACAGGTATTATAGAGGACCCACAGCTCATCAGATGCCCATTTCTGTCATTGTTAGTGGGTTGTTACTCATCTCTGCATGACCGGCTCAGATCCGCACCTCTGTGATCCTGAGCGCAGCAGTCCAGCACTGTCTGCCACAGTGTATTTTACCGAGATTCTTCTCTTGTAAAAAAAAACTGTCTTTGATGTCCTGCATTCCTGGGAGCTGTATATCAGAGCGGTTCGTGGGTAAGTATGTGTGTGTGTGTCAAGGTCTGTTAGTGTGCTTGTGAGCGTGCACGGCAGCCTGGATGCCAGATTGGGCCTAGAGTTATGCGATGTAGAGGAGAGATTACAACGAATCACAAAGACCCATTCAGCCTGGAGAGGACTCTTAGGGAACACTCTCTCAATGCTTTTTTAATTAGAGCGACTTCTCAGCACACACAAACACACCAACATAAGCCTTTTTCTCTATCAGGTTTTTGTGTATTCATTACAGAATTTTACTGTTTTTGATTTGCTTCACAGATTGTGTAACACCCTCTATTCAGCACCACTGTGGGTGTGCTAGTCTTCACCACATTGTGCAATCAGCACATGTTTATAGTTGTGTGTTGATGTCTGCGGGGCCGTGTGTGTGACCGAGTGCTACCCTGTGTCAGAGGGTATCTCTGTGTTTGTGTGTCAGCAGCATATCATCGGGCTTAGGGCGGCGCCAACATTCATTACATCACCGCCACACACAAACACGCATAAGGGCGTATAGAAACCTCCATGCAACTACCTGCTTTGTCCAGCGGAGCCCATCTTCGGCTGCTGGTTGTTTGAGCAGTGAGGTCACTTTGCGCGATCTCAGGGATTCCATGTGTGTGCTCGTGTGTGTAGTCATTGTTTTCTGCTTGTGTGAAGCCATGTGTTCATTTAAGAATGCTTTTACTGTGTCACAGCTCTTGTAATGGATCCCTTTCTTTGCTTGATTTTCTCTGTCTTCATGGGTCTGTGTATGTGTGTGTGTCTACCACATCACAACACACTGTCAGGGTGTGTAGATTCACAAACTATAATATAGATTACAGACCTAGCAGAGTAATTGAAGAGCAAACATCTCATTACACGGAGAACACTGTATACAGCCCTAGCTCTATTACAGGCCACAACTCAGGGCTGCTTTAATTCACCTTGACAGTATGAAGGCAGTGAGTGGAGTGTAAAGAAAGAGTGTGAAAGTTTAATGCAACCCAACGATGCCCCCCTGTGATTATCATTCACCACCACTCACACACACTTTGACGAGCAAGGTAATTTTACCTGGGTAAGCAGATACCTCCGACCGTCATCCATCACCACAGACCTGAAGCTTTGCCGGTGAGGTAAACATCTCCCAGGCAACGGCATTGTGAAGAACATGCCACTTTAGCAACAATGGGGTCTGAAAATAATGTTGGAGTGAAACATTAATCGACTTTCAAGTCACGTTTATGTGAGAATATAAGGGTAGCAATGCAGAGATATGTTGCAGAGTGCTGTGATACTTAAAATTGAGGTTAGAAGATCCATATTTTTTCACTATGAGATAAGACACACATCTGTACATCTACAGTTTCTCTTTACAATCACTTGATGTGTATAAGTAGCATGAGGACATTATATGTAGAATATTATTTCAGTTTTTTACCACGTGTCTTAATATAATCATGAACACATACACTTTGATGAATTACTTGTGATCATCATCCATTTTTCTGAAGGTTGTGTTTACAAAGTTTGTTGTTTTATATAGGGCATGTTTCATGTGGCAAGGAAGCAGCTGGAAGACATCAATATGGGACTGTGGGAGTGGGAATCTGTATACACAGCAATATACAACCCATTTTCCCCTCAAGACTGTGTGTGTGTGTGGTTAGTATTATGTAATGTGTTGTAACAGATACACCTATTGAACAGTGTTTACCTGATCCAGCTGCATGTTCTCTTATTTTGATTTTTTGTTTTACCCAAAGAGAGGAATAAAACTAGACAATGACAAAGTACCCCAGGAATTCAGTCAGGGTTGTGTAAAGTGACACTTGGGACCATATATGTTCTGCATACAACGAACCAATGTCACCTCATCCAGTGTTTGTTTCTGTTCTAAGCTGCTGTGCCACATGGTGATTCATCGTCTGGCTGCACTAACACTCCAGCTCAGATAGTTTACAGATAGAGATTATCCTCAGGACATGCATATGCTATCCCACACCAGCAGCAGGGAAGGGAGCAGCAGCACTTTAGACTTGCAGATGTGTGAAAGAAAATGCCAGCTGAGAACATGGAAAGTAATTAAGGGCACAATAACAAAAATGAATTTCAGAATAGTTGGAGAAATACATTTGGGGGTAAAACTAGACAGAGGTCTTCTCACTATTTAGCAGAAAATAAACTGCATTTTGCAGGTTATTATATAACACACATTCACACTTACTCAAACAGCAGCTTTATGTTAGAGAACAAAGAGATTCTTGCCTGCAAATGACACACATCGGCCTCATCTACATAGATAGATATTGCATTTTAGGCTAGAACTGCAGCCAACTGTGGCTCCTTAAGCTCTGCTGGTGTTAGTGCGTGAGCGCTTTAGCTCTGCTGGTGTTAGTGCGTGAGCGCTTTGCATCATTGGTGCCGTTTGTCCTGGTGGTAGCATGTTATTGCCACAAGATGGGAGTGCAGGGCTGATGTTAGCATGATCACATCATGAGTATGATGATCATACCAAGGTGAACACATGTGATCAAGGTCATACACAGTTGGACTTCCACTCTTTTGAATTTGCAACTTTTTTTAGAGTGTAGCATTTAGCTTGCACACTAATAAAAGTACACAGAGAAGCATTTATAAAGGTAGATTCCTTAATCCTATCTTGCTTGAGACCTGGTGATGGTCACCTTGACAACCACCTCGTCTGCAACTACACCCTGACAACGGCATTCCTCCGCACAAATGTCCTTTAATGTACGCATGCGCACGAGATACATGCTCACATCCGCCGACTCTCTCTTTTCTCTCCTTTGAGTTCCCTGCAACTGTCAAATCGAAACATCTCTCCTGACAGTGGCACACACTTTGATCACTCTCATATTTAAATGTATCTGGGGCATGTTTGGCACAATGTTTTTCAGTTTGTAGGTGAAAGCAGGGCATACAGCATCCAGCACAGACAGGGAGACACATAATAAGTGCACTCTCAAAGCATTATGACAGATGAGATATGGAGCCTGGAGTACTCTACCAGCACAAATGCACTGGGTGTGGTTGTGTTGGGGGCTGCATTAGGAGGCAGCATGTCTTTTATTGCAGATCATTTTACACTGCAATGGGGTGATATCTTATATCTTTCATGCAGATACGCATACACGGCAAGCGTTTCATGTTGGGAAAATCCCCCTAAGTCCTCTTCAGATTCAAATCGATCCCTCTTCATGAAAAACAAGGGAGTGTAAATTCTTTGCCCAGCAGTTCTCTCCTTCCACACTACATCCCCCCTCCCCTAGACTGTAAATCTGCTTTTTATTGGAGGCTTTTTTGCAGCAGCAGCCTTCTTCTACACATCAGAGGAGTAGAGAGGATGTAGGGGTGGGAGAAAACATGAACAGGGTGACCACAATGAGGAGTGTGTGGTTTCATTTTCTTGCTCCTCATCATCATTCTTCCTCCATTTTGTTCCTTGTGAGGAATCACATATGAGCAAACATCCTACCTCTCTCTACCTCTCTCTCTCTATCTCTATCTCTATCTCTATCTCTCTGTCTCTGTGACCTCATTCTGAATGAACAGTATTGATCCACAACCGCTGGGAGTAGTGTCATTGCAGTTTAGCGACAATCGTGACATCATCATTGTGGGACATTTGTTACCCTGAGAATTTGCCTTCAAAGATAAAGAAGCCGGATTACAGTAAAGATCTTTTTTCCCCCTAGAATTCAGCATCATCTTCCTTTCTGTAACCCATTTGGCTCAGCATCTGCATTTCCTCTAAGCATAGCTGGTTGGAATGTTCTCATCTCAAAACAAGCTTTGATCTGTCCGCCTAGTTGACTGGCATGAATCCCACTCTCTCTACTTTTTATCTGTACATTCATACTTGTGTGTGTGTGTATGTTCCAGACAGGAGGGCTGCACCTGCCAAGATCAGTTGAAATATTAAACATCCTTTGAATGTTTATATTCTGCACTCATACCTTTATCTGAGTTTCTATTCATTATTTTGTTGGCCATTCTCAAGAATAAACACACATTGATGTACTGCTGTTACTGTCAGCAACTCAGTGTGTGTGTTTGAGATGAAGAAATCTGTGTTTTCTCCATCAATGCATTGTGTTGACAGGATCTGTCAGCTGTGCTTATAATAGTTAACTATAAAGACAATTGATCACCTGCGTACTGTAGGAGAAAGTTGCTTTTAGCCATGAGAGAAAGCTGTGTGAATCATTAGATGATCTATAAGCTAAGAAAATAAGTGTGTGTGTGGGTCTATGCTCAGCTGTGTGAATTCTCATCTCGGGAGCACAGCGATCACAGAGGCAGAGAGTGGGAGGGGCATTCACGCAATCACACACATACAGATCATGCATACATACACACACAGACTTGAGCCTGTCAGCGTTGGATGCTGCCGTGGCTTCAGTAGCTGGAGCAGCAGTGTCTCAGCTCAGAGAACGGGACTGACTTGGGTGTGTGTGTCACACTGGATCTACATTTATGATGAGCTGAAGCTTGTTTGTCTTATAGGTATGGTGTCAGTGGGTCTTTAGCACAGATACTGTAATGTGTGTGTGTGTGTGGCAGCAGGGCTGAATCAGCAGGAATGATATGACCAAAGGGTCTCAGGAGTGTATTATTGACTTGGAGATAAAGTGCAGGGACTTGAGAGCACAAATGTTACAGGACAACAAGATGGTAGACCCACTTTAGCGGCTTCAGGACTGCCCCAAAATGGGGAACAGCGTCCAAAAGAAGAAGAAGGCACAGACAGAAAAAAACTTGTCTTCACCTCAGTCTCAGAGTCCCAAGCAGGAAAAACCTTCCTGGCTGTTTGGACGTCCAGACAAACTGAAAACAGGTAAGAGAAGAGCAATATGATAATGTGCTTAAATGATTGTCTGAATGTTATTTGTCAGGCTGTGGCTGACTTTTGCAGTTGTGTATGTGTGTGTAGTCATGCAAGTTCCTACAGTAAGCTTTTTAGGTGCAGAGTGACAATATTCTCATGCTGACTTTACCTTAGTCAGCTTCAAGGCTTCCTGCTTATTGCACACGTGTGCAGAAGAAGGTTGTGTGGTTTGTTTTTTCTTGTTTTGGTTCTGCTGATTTGTTTCTCCTGCTGACAGATGACCAAGGGAAAACAGCAATTTACTTTAGAGTGAATTTACCTTTCATGCTTTTTCACTACACAGTGTGGGATTGTGTGTGTGGGGTTGGGGGGTGGCTAGGATCCTGTGGCTAGGATTAATGTATGCCTCTGTGAGTTGTGACCGGCAGACCACTAATATCTGCAGTGGAAAAACAGTGCATAGCTGCTCCCACGCTGATCATTGTCTCTGTTAGCTGTCCCCGAAGCGACAAAGGGAAAAAAAAAAGAAAAAACACCTGACAAACAGGTTGAACACAAGCTCACACTGACACAGACAGATTGTCAGATAAGGCTCTACCACTGAGGTTTGTTATTGACATAATGTTTTTCTCCTTAACCAAGGCTGTTGTTCTTTCGCTATCCCGATTGTTATCATATTACCTCATCACAGCTGAAACTGACAGACACACAATCTGTTTTTGAGTTTAGTTTCAGTTTAAAAAGATATGCCACAGCTTTACTATAAAGATATTGTGACTATAAACCTTGTGTGTCTGCATGTCTATACAAACACATCTTCATTTTCTGTCTGGGTGGTCAATGTCTTTGTGTGTGTGATCGTCATCTTCTTCTCGGCAGCATTCACCACCTCATTCATGGAGAGTTTATTCAGAAACTTGGGGTGTGAATGCATTCCTACATTCCAGCCAATTTCTTTACGCATGGGCACCCATCCAGCTCACAAACAGACAATTTTTTTATGTCAGAATGAGGCTCAAGGTACTGATTTTTTGATGATTTTAATCCAAATAATCCTGCATCATGTCTATGTCTAAAATATAAAAAATAATAATGTGTCATCTCTGGTTCTGCACACTTTCCCAAGTCCTGTTGTTTATGTGCGGGAGTTTGGCACTTCACAGACTGAGAAACGACTGGATGTCACACATACGCTCCACTGCATGGCTCTCTGCTGTATTTTTGGTCAAGGTCACGCATGGGAGGGCTCTTCATGTCACACTCCCCACTGCTGTTTGTGTGTTTGCCAAAAGATTACTGATTTTATAGCAAAATTAGCCATATTCTGGCCACAGTGGATGAGTTGAGATCACTTTGCTGCATCCACAGGTGGTCAGTGATCCAGATGAGATTCAGGCACACATACAGTTCTGTGATGCAGCTGATGCCTCTCCAGATGTTTCATTTTTACTTTCTCATAAATGTCCACTCTGCCTTTCATTGCAGGATAGTCTGGCTCAGACGCCAAATTTAAACCTGTATTACTAGCGTATATCTGCAATTGCTCATCCAGCTTCGTACTCTCATCTCTGCTTCCTCCACTTTCTTCTTGACCTTGAATGGTTGGGGAGTTATTTATCTTCCAGCATTTGACAGGAGAGATGTGTACATGTAGGGTTTTCACTGACTCCTCACCTTTGACTTTGTAAAATGATAAGATTGTGGCTTTGAGGACTTGCGAGGTGAGGGAATGTGAAAAGAGAGGACAGAATTAGAGAGGGAGAATGGAATGGTGACTCTTGTCTAGTGAAAATAATGGGGATTTAAGAAGAGAGGAACGTGTTGTATAATTTGAGAACAAGGCTGCCAGCAGATTTCCAGGCCATTTACATTATAACTGTGTGATATTCCATTTTCCATTATGCTGCTGGGTAAGGCTCACCCTAAGCCTTTTGATTTCTGTAAGACTCTCTTCTTGGGCCTCCTTTGAAGATCCCATTTACAGAGTGCCACTGTCAAAGTCATGGGCTCCCTGCAGAGAGCTTAGCCAACACACAGTTGGATAAAGAGGTGATGAATATTTGTCTCTGTTATCTATCTCTCCTCTGCCTCGCCCATCTCATCTTCCAGCTCTGGTCTGTTGTGTTTCTCTCCATGCATGTCACTGCTCTGTTCTGCTTTACATGCAGGCAAGCATTACATGTACATTGCAGTTTAGATATAGCCTTCCAGTTATATGCCAAGGGGTGGCCTGATCCAATCAGCATCCTATGAGTAAAAATGGTCAACCTGTCCTCATAAAAAATGTCACATTTGATCATTAACACATCCTCCAGGTATGACAAACAGGCTAATTTATACTAATGTATGATTGCATTGCCTTATGTCATCTGCTCATAAGACCAATACAGCAGTAAAAGTTCAATTAGGGAGGTAGTTTGGGGATCGTCTGCAATGTACAATGTGGTGGACTCAAGAATCCAAAGTTTTAGTACCACTGACACCACAAGCTGTTTTGTTAAGTTTTGTTTTTAATCATGTCTCCGCCCCATGTCGCCAGAGAAATACACGTTCCATTTTTAAGGACTTAAGTATCGACTATATAAATATAAATACTAGCTATTGGTGTGATTTAGATGGCAAAAATAGACATACTAACCAGTACTTGCTAGGTATCTGGGATCTTTCACAGTTTTCCGACAATCCTTTAATCTCATTGGCTGACGTTTGCTTGTATATAGCAATGAGGTAATTAGGAAAAAGAAAAGAACAGGAGATTGAGAGTGACTCTGATCTCCTTAAAATTCTGTGTATTTGAGAGCCCTTAGTTTAAATAGGAGTGTCTCCTTCTCACTCCTTGACAGTATAGATTTATCACTAAGGCAGTTGCCAGTTGTCAGAGGTTTTCTTTTAAGATGAAAGGCGATCGTTACCTTCTTCCATCCCGTCCTCTGGTGCCCTTTTACAGCAGAACTTTCTTACCCTTAAGACACATCTGACAACATACAATTGTGGTTAACCTGCTTATTCTGACCCTAAATGCAGCATGGGAATGCTCAGCTGCTGGATGTCATTTCCAGAATATTCTGAAGCATGGATAATTCCTTGCTTGAAGTCTCATGCATGTAAAAAGGAAGTGTATGTAAAGTAGTCACAAGTTTGCAATGTAATGAGGTGACCTAAATTTGGAGCAAAGCCTCTACACGACTTATGATAATGATGTTCCCTTACTGCCCTTTACTTAATTAAAGCTGCACTACACTAGTCAACACTTTCACACAAACACTGGATCGAATGCGTTCTGTGATCCCTTGTAGCGACAAACCTACAGAGAGTTTGCAGTTCAGCTTTAGGATACCTTGAGTGTATTTTGTAATTTTCATAACCTGCAAAATCTGCTTAATTAACAGCAGCACAAAGCAGCAGGCAGTTAGACTGTGTTTTATATAGAGAGAAGGCGATGAGTTGGACATTTGTTTGAGGGACATTTACTTCACCAGCATGTTGCTGCTCCGTTTCCTTGTAGTTTCATTGTATCAGTGACACAACACAAGCGATCCCTCTGTCTCCAGTATAAAACGACTAAGTGGTTTCCCTGTAATAGGGCTCAGTTCATTGGCTTCCTGCATTACCACATAAATGAAATTAGAGCATCAGACTATGCTGTTAAACTGCACACACACACAAAGAGAGAGAGAAACATGCAGACCTGTGTGCATGTGTCATTCAAAGGTCACCATTTCAGCTGTGGACGTGTGGTATTTGATCCCTATCTTTTGGCAACAAGAACAAACTCATCTATTATGCTTACGTTAAGCTTCCAATATGGCTGTGTCCAAAATCTGTAATTTAAAACTTGTGACAGTCTCTGCTAAGCATCTTTTGCTAAAACTGAAATCAAATTAATCAGCAATCAGAGAGCTGCTTATTGTTCATCTCAAAGTGCTCATTTAGAGCTTTCTTCTGGTACAGATCAAATAAATCTGGTTTGGAAGCTGCTACAAACACTTTTTGATGTGCGTTCGGTGTAAAAACAGACAGAGATTTATTTTTGGACTAGCTATGCGATAAAATCAGGAAAGTTTACAACAACCTGAGCAGCATCACACAGAAAAGAGACATTGTGCTGTAGTTTGCAAAGAAGGAGCTATAGGATCTAAATGCAGACTACAGCACGAGACCAGTTTATTACCCAAAAGTTGAAAGTTCAAAAAATCCCAAAAACATGAGCTAACAAAAAGGAAAGGTCAAAATTAAAACTAAAACTGGCATAGAAGAGATCATGGATTATGGCAGCTAATAGATTAAAATGAAAACACAAAAGAAGCAAAACGAGACATTTAAAAAATGAAAAGAAAAGAAAACAACACAAGGAAAGTAGAGTGCTACTAAGGATCATACCATGTGATGTTATCTCCTATCTTAACCCCTGCATATAATACAGAACACTGCACACAGTGTGGGAAAAGTTTTCCTTTCTTTGAACAACTTGGTGCCCAAATTTTTCCACATTGTGTTTCTGCTTCTTTTTGACACAAATTTTTTTTTGCATATGATCCATTCTCACATGTGTATACTACAGTAACAAACTCAAAGTAGCCAACCTGTTACACATTGTAAAACAGCAGCCATCATTAACATCGTGTCTCACTGGTGTCAGGAGACCTTGGACATATGCGGGGGAAGTTACACTTGGGAGCTGAGGTTTACTCAAACACACTGTCGCCTTTTCACACAGATTTGTTTTCAGAGAGATTCAGTCAGAACTGTTTTGACTTGTTTACGAAAGAGAGTCTTAGTTCGTTGGCCGTGCATAATGGGATTTGAATGAGGAAGAGTGAGGAGGAAGAAGAGTGTGTTTCTGGGACATTAATGAAGGCTCACTGTTGGCAGAATGAGTTGTTGTTCTCTGTGGGCAGAAGTCGCTCGCACAAGTTGACACGCCAAACTCATTCTCAGCATATCTTTCCCTCACACACACTGACAAACACATTTATGGTTGGTATACATGTGTGTTGCAGTGTATATGGACAACAGGCTGCATCTGTTTAAGCCTAATGTGTCTGTGGTGATTCAGATGACTCATATCAAAACATCAGCAGGAAATTTGCAATAAAAATATTGATGATATATTAATTAACTATATAATATTTGAGGGGAGTAAAATTGACTCTTTATTCTTAGTGGCACAAACATAACTTAACATAACATACAACTTATATTTTATTATTTCCACTGTTAAATAGCTTCTTTATCTATGGCTCTTTGTCATAGCAGCAACTGACTGAGTCAAAATGCAATTAATCCATTATAACAGACTAAGGGTCCACATACAGAGAGGAACAAGGGACCATTGTCTCAAAAATGTCCATGCCTGGAAATATGTATTATCTCTTTAACTTCCAGAGAGAAATGAGTGCATATAATGACATAAATGACATTTGGGTCTAAAGGAAAGCCCAATGCAGAATACATTTTATTCCCTATAATGAGACTAACCAGACCATGGCATTTAGACCTTATGTCATCATTACATTTAAAAAAAAGGATTTTGAACAGCTGCTAAATGTGAAACTAATTTTCCTGTGAAACAGACATCTTTATTTTAGCAGATGTTTTGTGGTAAAAATGGTTTATCTGTGACAGTGGATGCACAATGTCTCACAGTTTGTCTGCCAAAGAAAATTAATTCCAAGAAAGAAGCTTGGGATGCATAAGTAATCTAGGAAACCACACTTACAAAATGCTTATTCATTTTCTTGCAGCAGTCTTGATATCTTTGTGCCAAATGTGGAGTTGCAGTAAGAATGGCCGTTAGCTTAGCTTAGCATTGAGTCTGCAAAGGTGTAGCTCAGGTAATGAGAACATAAAATATCATTTTCATGCTTCGGCTTCTTTGCATATTAATCAAAGGATGTTCATTAGTAATCAACAGAGCCGTGTGGTGTCTAGGGTAACATCAGAGCAGTGTTAGCCTTCTCATTTAACTTAATAAAGTATCACAATCTAAGTGAACCCTCAAAATTCTAAAAAAGTCTCCAGGTCCTTAAGTGTAATCAGACTCGAGGGTGTCAGGCCTGTCCTGTCCCGGCCTGCTCGGAGATGACCCCTCACGGAAGCTGTAGGTCTGTCATTAAGTCATCAATCACATTCAATGAGACCATTCTGCATCAGGGATATATGGCCTCAAATAGCACGCTCTCTGTTCTTTCCAGCTGTTGCCTATATGTTAAAAAGATTTGCAAAATATATACTTCTTCTGCAGTATTTACCTGCTAACGATTCATGCTGCTTTACTGACTTGTGATAGTTAGTATAACAACCAATATTTTTTATGTTTATTCTTCTTCTATCCCGTTGATTATAGTGGATATTTGTTGTCTGCTCTCTGGGTGGTTTTTGTCTGGAGGCCTTTTGCAGCTATCCTTAGCCTCTAATTTTCCAGTGTCACCTCACTCCCACCCACCAATGGAAAACAGATTTATTATCCTGTTTTCAGATAAATGTAGTGAACAGCAGCTTCAGCTGTGAGGCATCCATACCTGTATATGTGTTTACAGAGCTTTCAGTTTTGCTAAATTGGTATGACACACCTAAAAAAGAGAGAGCTTTAGGAAAAATACCCACAATCCTCTTATCAGGTGGAGAAAGAGAGGAAGGAGTGAGAGAGGGATAATTACAAAAAAGGAGTGACAGATACTATTTTTAAGCACAGCCGCCAAGTTTAGCTCGACGTTCGGGTGCTTCTCTCAGAGGGTCCCGAGGTGTCATCAGTCACCTCAGCTTATTGTTTACAGCCTGCTTTAGGTCAGGATTAAGAACAGCAGCAAAAATGCAGGATTTATCTCTGCTTGGTGAATAATCAGACATGTAAGGAGACATTATTTCTACAGTGGTGTTTTAAAGACTGATTTCTAAGCCTGTACCAGGATCAGCTGTTTGATGTCACTTCTGATACCTTTGGTAATCGGCTAAGCAGTGGTTGCCTTGCACAATGGCTGCCTGTATTCAGGGATCAGACTAATCTCTGTAAACAGATACTTGCATATGAATGTGAAGAATCTGTTGACAAGGGACAAGAATATGGTACCAGAGGCTTTCTGCTTGTAGTGTGTGTAAATAGACAAGCATCGTGTCAAATAGTCTCCATCGTAGGTATCTGCATATCCTCAGCTGACACATTTGCTGCTGTAAATGTAAATATTAAAGAATAAACTCAAGTCTTTCTACAAATATTATAAAATTACCCTGCAGGGATCAACATCCCTTTCTTCACTCTCTTTCTTCCTTGTTCCCTCATTATCTCACTGTCTCCGTGTCCCACCCTGAGGAAATCAGAAATGCAGGTGGCTCATGGGTAGTGACAGTTACTGTATGCAGTGATTTATGTCCTCTCTGTGCCCTGCACACCTCTTCCTGTTTCTTCGTCCCTTCTTCACCTTGCTTCACTCTCATCCTGCAGCCATCTCTGCACCATCTCCAGAGCCATGTTATACAAGTCTTACATTTTGATTTTGTTTCACGCTCCTTCTGTGGCCGTTTGCTCTCATCAGATAAATACAGTGACAAATGAACCTAATCTGGCAATTCATATTTCATTCTGACTGGGCCACCTGAAAAGAAGGCGGCAGATTATCACAACAAGATACCTGAAAAATTGTGCTGAATACAGTATGTCCTCCATCTCTCCCTCTCTCCCTGGTTCACACTACACCGTGTGGGAGCTCATAACTCAAGTCCACCACAGCGGCTATTGAATACAAATCAGGAGAACAGCAATGAGCTGAATAATGACACCTGTGTGTGTGTGTGTGTGTGTGGAGGTTTACTGCTGGTCACATTTTAACCCTGTCTTCCAGTGCTGTGGCAGTTTCATTACTTCTGGTGAAAGCTGGGAGAGACTGTGGACAAGAACAACACTGTATAGGCCACTATCGACAAAAAACAAAACAAATTAATTTCACTAACAAGCATAGGTGAAATCTTATTTTAGATAGATAGATAGATAGATAGATAGATAGATAGATAGATAGATAGATAGATAGATAGATAGATAGATAGATAGATAGATAGATAGATAGATAGATAGATTATTATTATTATTATTATTATTATACTCGTAACCCTGAAGATGCATCCCAGGCCTCTGTATTTAACAAGCGCTCATTGTCCTTGTTATAGTCCACAGCTGTGTAAAGCCACCCAGGCTCTGCAGGTGTGTCTGAGACCAAGTGGAAAATGAGCACAGTGATCAATGTTTTTTAGCCTATGTTGTTCATTCTTTTTTTGACATCTTTACAGCTATGTCACCCCATGTCCCTGCACTGTTTTAATGAGCCCAGCATGCAGGCACCGAACCACTAACCCTGCTATACACTTAAACAACAGCAGTTTTCAAGCCTAGCGGGGCATGAAGTGGAAACCCTGCAGCTTGTCACGGTCCAGTTGGTCCAGCACTCACCTGATACTGATGTTGAGGTTATGACAAAGGCTGCATCACTTTTTACCCTCTTCTTCTCTCTTTACCTCCTTCCTCCCATGTGCAGCTAATGAGAGGTTGAGCTGAGGACATCAGATGAGCTAATACACACCATGTGGTCAAAGTATTAAATTTTCCAATCAGTGTATGTGTGTGTGTTAGCGTCAGAGTTTGGGCTTGGTCAGTCCAAAGGGAGCCATATTTTACATTTAGCTGCTTTTTACCCAGCATTATTACAAAGCGGCCACGCATCTCTACAGTAAACATCATCATCAGATGACCTGCTGTTTTTTGCAGTCTCATAGTCACTGAACAAACAGAAAGAGCTGATATAGCACTCTCTAGTGGAGTATGAAGACACTGTTTGGGTGTATACATGGAATGACGTAGAGCAGCGTCTGCTCTGGTAAAACTGATGCATTTACTTCAGTTAAATAGGTCAATCACTCTTTATATGGTGTGTATTTCATAAGTCACTTTTATTTCTCTCTCAACCAACACATAGCTCACTAGACAAGTGAAAATAATACAATACATTGTTTTAGAGGGAATTTATATTGTTTTAATAATTTTCTAACTAAATAGTTAAATAGATGTAAACCTGTTTTCTGTTGTATGCATGTTTAGTTTAAATCTTTATTTACAGTTACACTCAGATAGCTGAATCAGGACATATTGTCAAATAATTATTTTAAATGCTTTCAAGCTAATGATGTGTGGGTTTTTCTGGTCTGACATTTTAACAACCAAGTTGTTGTTGGCTGTTTAGACTCTGATTGTTCCTCTGCAGTCTATTTGGCCTGTTAACAAGTTCATTAGTCTGGCAGTGGTGATTTATGATATTATCTTTAAAGGAAGCTGTAAAACAACGTCTCATTATTCCCTTATAGTGGCACATAAGCTTTTTTTTTAAACAGGTATTGTCAGGGTTTGTGCGGGTGAGGCAGACACAGATGCAGAATCACAGGGCGGTCACGTGGCAAAACAAAGTCTTTATTACAGGCCAGGAGAGCAAACAAAACTAACTAAAAATCACGCTTGGCTTGGTTCAAAAGGCAAGGCAAAAGTTAACTAACTAAAAATCACACTAAGGTGGAAAAGCCACTACAGGGCAAAAAAGGCTAAATCTAAGCATGGCATGGCATGGCATGAAAAAACCTGGTCATAGCATCGAGGCATGGACACACGATCCCCTAGAGTGACGACGAGACAAACTGGCAGAGAGCGCAGGGAAGACAAAGACTAAATACACAAGGGCCAGGGAAGACAACGACACACAGGTGACACACATGAGGGCAGGGCAGGTAATCAACAAGGAGGGAAAACACAGGAAGTAAAACACAAGACTACCAGGGAGGACAGGACTACCAAAGTAAAACAGGAAACACAAGACAAGACTAAACCCAGGGAAACAAAACACCAGAACTACAGGAACTAAAACAGATTAAACTAAAAAACCCAAAACAAGGAAAACAAAACCAAAAATACACCAGGTCGTGACAGGTATAGTTGGAATATGTTACTTATTTGACTATAAAACTGTGAGAGTTAAAAATGTGCATTAGCATTGGCGCACATGCGCTCCTCCTTTGTAAACCCATTGTTGTGTTTTCTTATGCAGTGGAATGGTGTGTTTGCTGAATCAAAGGCATGTGAAGCCACTCTGCCCTCTCCCCCAGGACCAGATGGTGTCTCTTTAGGCCTTCTAATGAATATTGATATGAGGGGTCTTAGTTAACAACAGGGGGGTTGCAGAGGCTGGCCCAGAGACCCCCGAATTTGGCACATTGCAAAGGTCTGTGTCGAGTAGACGGGGTGTGGTGAGGTTTTTATATCTGTTTGGATCTTAAAGGGCCTTGTCACTGTGTAACAAAGTGCTTTTCTCATGCACAGAAGCTCCTGCACGTCCCATAGTGGTAAACTGTTTGCAGAAATTAATATGGATTTAGGGCTTAATGAGCATAAGTGATGTCATTCATCTGAGATGAAGAATGTGACTGAGTGAAAAAGATGTGATAGAGAGAAAACAAATGTCAGGTGCAGGGAGGTGTGAGGTAAAGGGATGGACAGGTTAATCTACTGGCAGAGTTAATCCTCTGGCATGACTCCTGTGTGTAAAGCTGCTCTCCTGAACGCCTCAGCTTATTCCACTCACCCTGAGGCTGAACCAACGCCAGCATGGACAGTCTGATTCGAGGCACCATGGTGGAGATTTTGCTGGTATTTATTCAGTGCCAGGGCCCTGTATTGATGAAGTGTGTGAAAGGATGTCAGGCGAATGTTTTGAAGATAATTATGTTACTACCCTCCAGCTGGTGGAGACCAGCTGTAGCCCCCCTGCTGTGCCACTTTATTGGGAATAAACATCCATTCAGAGGAAAAATGGATCAAAGTGCTGCTTTCTCACCAGGAAAATAAACCCGGGACCCAGCGCTGGTTCTTCGTTTGGCACAGAAACAGAGTTTTCTCACAGCCGTGTTGTATTTCATACCCTCTGCAGTTTGTCAGGAAACATTAGCAGGCGTACAGAAACTCATCCCCAGACAGCACCATTACAGATGATGAACTGAGCCTGTGTCAGCTATTTATAACTCAAACTAGACCTCTTGTTAGATATAAGGCTAAGGGGCAGACAGGAAGAGTAAGGCAAAGAGATTGGCAAAAGGCAAGGAGTTGTGCTGGAGAAAAGTGATGTAGGGATACATAAGTGGATGGAGCATACAGTAGCTTTTCATTGAGAGGACACAACCTTCACTGTCAAATGAAGAAGCCTGTAGCTCTTAGATAATGAGCAACAGCGTCAGACACATGCAAAATGCTGAAGGCCTCCATTAGAGAAGGGACAGTGACAAAAACCTAAACATACCAATAAACATGCAGTAGTTTGAGCTTTTATCAGAGCCAACAAACACAAAGAAGGATGCCTCCAGTGAAAGTAGTTTTAATTAACAAACTTTTACATTTATTTTATATTTAAATTTGAACAGATCTGGTGTATTTTCCTCTAGGACAATATTAAGTCAGTACATTATTTTTTAATTTTCAAGCTTTGTTAACTGTGAAATCCAATGAGACAGGACATTTTCCAGGCTATTTACAATATGAATGTGAGGAACTGGGGGGTACAGCGAGTGTGTGTGTGCACACAACCTCACACGTGTCTGTCTATATTGAATGAAGAGGGGGTGGTTGCTTCCTGAAAGCCAAACTTTGACAGACGTTTTGCTGGCTGGGGGGGTTCATCATTTGACAATAGAGAGGGGAATCGAAATAGAGAGCGAGCGAGGGAGAGAGAGAAAGAGAGAGAGAGAGCGCAGAGGGGGAGGGGATGAGGGTATCAGACTCAGGGATAAGGCAGCTGGGACAGGCTGCTTTGGCTGGAAGCAGATCTTATTGTGCACTTGTCCTTCCTAAGTCAGTCTGCAGAATCATCTATGCTCACAACTAGCCATCAAGTTTTTAATTCCTTTTTTTCAAAAGTCAGTCCTTCGAGGTCCAAGCAGCCAGATTTTTTGTAGATTTTTCTCACTACTGGCAGAAAAAGTTGGACACTTTACTCCACGATTTTGATTCTGTTTTTGCTATGGCACTGGTGTAGGCATGGTTGTCTACTTGAGGAAGAGCATCCACTCTCTGCTGTCCGTCTTCAAGAAGAAGGGTGAGTGCTGAGTCACATGGAGGAATGTGGCAGGCAGCATCTTAATTGTCAGGATGCTGAGGACTGAGTGCTAGACTTTATGACAGTAGCTCTGAAGTACCACAGAAGTTTATGTTTATGCACTGTTAATTCTGAGATGTGATGGACTGGTCTATTTCTTTGAATGATACAAACATAGTTACAGATATTTTTCACGCTGGTCTATGTGTCACAAACACAGACACACTGGCACACAAGAATTAGCCATGAGGGCAGTTTGGGGGGTCTCTCTAATGAGATAAAGGGCTTTACTGACTTTTTTGGCGATCGTCTTAATCAACTGGAATCCCCTAAACCTTCTTCAGGGGTCTGACAGAATCTCAAATAGGGATATTGCTCCTATTAACCACAACTCTACATTGTATGTGAGTGATTTGTGTGATGAAAAGCTGAGAGTTCCCCTTATTTTCTTTGATTGTATCAGACAGTACCAGGTTCATACTGAACTGAGCTGCACACAGGGGAGGACATTGTACTGGGGCTGCCTCACCTGTGTGAATGTGGGAGGGGTGTCTTACCTTACACACACTACATCTAATCAGGTGAGACTGGGAGCCAGCATTAAAAGGGACAAAGGAAGGAAAGTGGACACCTCACATTAACTCTTGTTGAGCTAAGCTTTTACCCACTTTGCGTAGCTAATTTCCCATAGGTTATGCTCTCAACTTGAGATCCATTACACATCTCTGCTACCATTTAGGCTGTTAAACCATCTGCAGGATGACAAAACAATGACTAGAATCAACCAAGGCAATGGTTCTTGCAATCATGTAGTTTCATTTTCTGTTTAGTCTCATATGTTGTCCTTTGACTCTGAGTAAAGCCACCCTGAAGGAAGGGCTCAGTCCAGGTCCTACACAGCAGGCCCCACAGCATGAGACAGTTGCATATTTGCATGCTGACGGTCCAGATTACTTAATCCCTGCTGTAGGAGATTAGCCAGCCCATAGTTCACTGCTGAGTGCCTGGCAAGGCTGGAATGTCTGATTGCCAGTTGGTGAGTGTGCTGCGTCAAAGATGCTCTGGTAAACACACACACTCATGCCAGGTGTAAGTCCAGAGGATTCACTGTAAAGCTGATAAAAGTTGGACACCTGTTGAGTGTTCGTTGATGTTTGTATTTCGCCAGAGGACACCAAAGGAAAGACCTTTCATAAGGTTTCTTTTTTCCCCCCAGCTGGACCGAAGGGCAATGAAGACCAGAAGAGGCTAACGGTCCATTACACGCCCTCACAGCACTACCAGGAGAATGTTTTCATTGAGGGCAGCAGGCCACAATACCTGGAAGACCTGCACATCGAAGCTCAGGAGGGACTCAAGATACTACAGCAAGAAGGCACGACGCATAGACACATAGACACATAGACACACAGTCACCAGCTAAAGATTCTAATCTTTTTTACATAACTGATGATAGATTCTGTACACTTATGACTGCGAAGAATGCTTCTGTGTGTTCAAATTGTGTGTGTGTGTGGTTTTTTTTTTTACACAGAGCACAAGAATGGAGTGAACTTTCCTGACAATGAAAGCGTTGCTGTAAGTGTCCCTGAAGCCTAATGGATCATTTTCCCTACTTCCAGAACACATCCAATGCCATCTAACTAAACACTGTTGTGTGTCTCTGTGTATATGTGTGTGTGGGTATCCACTTCAGTCCACAGACACTCTCTGTCCTGAGCAGGATTTCAGCTCCAAGGACAGGGATGGCTCTCCGGAGTCCATGAATACTGATACTACTGTAACCTCTACAGTGCTGACTAGGCCTGTGCTTACACATCAAGGTAAATTGCAGCCCTGTGTGTGTGTGTGTGTCTACTTAGAAAGGAGGCATCAGTATTGAGTTCATCTTAGAGAAACAGGAGCTAATCATAGCAGCAGTGAGCAGTTTGAGTTGTATTTCTGAGTTTGTTAAATTGTCAAATTCAGGCACTTATTTAGCATGCATGTCTCATTAGCTGCTTGGTGCCTCTGCAGTTATTGTGTGAAATCAAACGAAGGGCAACTTGACACACAGGCATACACTTATATGCAGCTGAAGCTCTTTCAGTTTCTCAAAAGTACTAAGCATTTGAAGATGGCACTGCGGCTGCCTCCGCATATCACAGCTGGAAGGCTAAGCATGTCACTGTGTGTGTGTGTGTATGTGTGTGCAGTGTGTGGTTGGTTTTCTGATCACATCCTAAAATTCTGAAGAGAAGACAGTTTCCTAATACACTCAGCAGTTTCTGTGCATTATGGAGCATCACTTTGATTTAACCTTTAGACTAAACAACTAATGTATGTTAGCAAATGCAAGCTTTTAATTCCAGCCTACACACAAACAAATACACACTTAAGACTGATTTCCCTTTGTCTCTCAGGTTCCACATTCAAGCCTTTGAATCCAGTGAAAAGATTAGACAAGACCAGGAAGAGGAGCAGGAGGACCACCATCATGGGTATTCCTAACCAGGTCCAGAAGGAGCTTGGTATGTCTACAGCACTAGTTTGCTGTCACCATGCTAGCAACATGTAATTTTATATTCCTTCTTCACAGCTTTGCACAGAAGTTCCACTTTTCAGCCACTTGTCTCTATCCACCTCCCTAATCATGAGAGGCATGTCAGTGACAGTCAATCTGGTGTTGTTATCATTCCTACGGTTAATGGCGGGACTCCAGCAGTGAAAAAGGAGGGAGCCAGGGTGCACCTTTCAGAGTTAGAGGTAAGGTTCTCCAGAAAAAAAACAAAGACAGGCTTCATTTATTTTTAGCATTTAAAAATGGTCCCCTTTTCACTTCTGTGCAGGCGTTTAAAGATGAACAGCTGGTGAGGGAGCACCTTCAGGCAATGTACCATGACGAGCAGTCCGTCAACCATCAGGGCTTTGGTTCCTATCTCTACCCCACCTCGACTCTGAGACCAAAATCCCTTGCAGTCTCTGGTATGACCACCTCCTGCTCACTTACTCCTTCAATGTTTACCTTCTTCCAGGAACCCCAGGTAAGAAGAACATCAGATAATAAGCAGAAAAAGAAGACTCTTTATTCTTAGTACCTCATTGTCTACATTTAGATGTGAAATTTTTGTTTCCCGTCAGGGCCCAGTGATGTCCATCTCCCCTCAGGCTACTTACTTGTCAACAATCATCCCTAATGCTGTCCTGCCAGCCTCAATTGAAGTCATTGAGATTGACCGCAGCACTAGCCGGACCCGTGGCAGCAGCACTGTAAGCAAAAGCAGCCTTACATCTGGGGACTCCTCAGCTAGCCCTTTGTTGTCCAGAAGATCAGATGGTGATGGTTCCCAGACTCACAATTCCAATGATAACCCCACACTCATGTCTACATCAGTCTCAGGGTCAAACTGGAGCGAGTCACAGTCTTCAAAGACCATTATTTCAAACTCCTCACCTGTATCCTCAAAGAGTAGCACACGCAGCGGTAACTCACAGAAAGTGGGTGTTAATGTGCAGGAGAGCCACGCAGAGCACTCTGGTGGAGACCAAGAACTTGTCAGTCTCTGTAGTTCAGCTAGTGTGACCAGCAACCTCAGCAGTAAAAATGAAAATACTGTTAGAGGACCAGGGTCTGGGTCTGCAGCACCAGCATCAGCGGCTGCTGAAGAACATGCAAAGAACAAACACAACTTCACTCGTAGCCTTTCGGTTATGAAGACGAAGCAGCCCCCTGCACCTCCACGGAGAACAAACTCTCTGCATAATAATAAGATCAGAAGTACCTCCAGGATTCTGGTAGATAGCAAAGATCTCAGCGATTCTGCTTCTGGGGAGGCAACAACTGCCACAAGGAGTACAGCAGCAGAAGATGACACAAATAAGAACATCACACCAGTATCAAACTCTACTGGATCTCCAGCTCCATCGGCCATTTATTTAAACCCCATGCAGACATCTTCTATTGTGACTGGAGGAGCAAGAGATCCACCACCAGAAGCCAGCCCATCCTCTCCACAGAAAACTCCCTCAGAAGGGGGAAAATTCGAACGGACTATGTCCCCTTCCAGTGGTTACTCCAGTCAGAGTGGCACTCCAACCCTCTCCCCAAAAGAGATCTCCCCAATCTCTCCAGACAAACAGAAGAAGACGCCAGTCAAACCAGAGAGATCAGTATCGCGAGCTTCATCAGCAGCTTCTCCTTCATCCTCTCTTACCTCATTATCATCAGGTACATCTGAGCTCGCCAATGCAGACATCTCCACAGGTGTGCCTCCGCAGGCTGGATCTCCACCGACTACTGCTACAAAAAACAATTCAAGTTTTAGAGCAGAAATCAGAGACCTGTTGAACATCCCACCACCTCCTAAAGTCAAAGCTCCATGTCCTCCTCCTCCAGAGACATGGGCTCACAACAGATGCACTTTTGAGCTCCTATGTGGATCATGCCCTAATGTTAGCAAAGTCACACAAAAACAGGATAGCACAGATAAACAGACAGGAACCCAGTCTGAAACCAATAAAGACACAGATGTTTCACCTGAAAACCATACAAACAAGCCTGTTTTAGAATTGACAGAAAACAAATCAATGACAGAGCCATTGCCAGTCATGTATTCTTCTCAAGATGTGCAAACAGAGCAGGAAGGTAGTGAATGTCCAGACACTGAACAAGTTAAGTCTTTAATCCAGAATAAAACAGAGGAAAATGTAGATGTTAAGAGACCAAGTAGCTCTGCAGTGAAGGACCCAGACAGTCAAGAGGTAACTCCCAAGAAAGAGCCACCTCCTGTCATGAAGAAACCCACAAACATACTGCGCAGAGAGGAGGCTGTGTTGACAGAGCAGCAAACGGAATTGGGTAGTAGTGCCACAACAGAGGTCCATTCACCTGCTGAGAGTCATAAGACGTCCTCACAGAACGGCCTAACTGTTTTAGTTGATGAGAATGAAAATGAAGTAAACAGAAGCGACATCCCATCCATGCAGACGCTTTCAATAGAGATCCCTAAAATACACAAGGTTTCACCACCACCTACTCCTCCCCCTGCATACCATCCCACACCTCCTCTATCAAGGAAAATGCCTTCTTCATGTGTGTCTGTGCCACCTAATGAACTTCAGATCGTGCAGGAGGAGACCCACGTTGTGGAGTCTTGTTGGCCACCTCCTCCACCTCCTTTGGAAGGGGATTCTGTCTTTGACGGAGGGGAGGAGGTGGACTTTCCTCCACCACCTCCACCAGATAGTGTGCCGGATGTAATGGACAGTTGTGTCACAGTGCGTGATCACAGTCCCCCAGGTCCCATGCCACAACCAGTTGTAACTAATAAAAAACCAGTGGTTGTTGTACAGGTTTCCAACACTGATGATGAGGTTTCTTGCAAGAGTATTTCATCTGGTGTCTCACCTCCACTTGAGGAATCACCTCCTATTCCACCTGTTACAAGAGCAGAGAGCCCAGTAACAGTCATGGCTGTACTTCCTCCGAGCACTTTCCTGAAGCAAAACTCTCTGAAAACTGAAGCTCAGTCTGCTTCTGTAGCTCTTGTTAGCCCCCAGTCTTCAGCTCCTACTGCTATACCAGTAGCACCCCCCCTCCCAGCAGAGAATTTAACCCATGGGGTTAATTTCCGAAGGCAACCCAGTGTAGCAAATCGCGACGCAAGGAGCAAGGAGCTTCTCTCCCGCCACAAAAGTGCACCCATTCCTAAAGAGGATGCTAACATACCTCTAGTTACCCCCTCCCTGCTTCAGATGGTTCGCCTCAGGTCAGTCAACATGACTGAAGATCAAGGGAAGGCTCCCTCCGAGGATAAACCCACAAACGAGGGAACCCCTGTTCAGGAGAATACCCTAGTCTTAATCCAAGGTTCTCAAAGCATTCCTCAGAAGCCCATCCGCAAGTCTTTGTCATTGAAATCTCCTCCTCAGAATGTAAAAACACCCTCTGTGACAATAAGCACTCCTTCAATGCGCTTACAGGAAGCTATACGCATTAAAACGGCAGCCATGTCCTCAAGAGACAGTCTCCCCTGCAGACTGGGTGTGAGATCACCCACCTACAGCTGCATGAATGAACCAGGAGCTCTGTCACCGAAACCACCTGAAGGATGTGATGTGCTCAAGTCCCCAGCCTCCACCGCCAGCTTTATCTTTTCTAGGAGCACAAAAAGAGTCGTCATAGAGACTCCGGCTGCCTCCTCCCCAGAGGCTCAGGCAAGTCTGAAGCAGAGTTTGGCGGCCGAGCTCATGCAGGTGTCTGACCAATCAAAGGCTGCTGCGTTCTCAAATGGTGGAGTCAAGTGTGAAAGGGTTCCTCCACCTGTAGCGAAAAAGCCAGCCCAGAGCAGCATTACTCCATCGCAAAATCCGCTCAGTTTTTCAGCAAAGATGGAGCTTGGTGAAGGGAGTGGAGCAATAGGAGTAACACCTCCTGAAATAACAAGTAAGTGAAGTAGCCATGATCTGCTATCATTTTTCTTTTTTTTTCTTGCAAGCAAACTTTAAAGTGCATATTTGATGCTCAATGCCAGCACAAGGACACACTGCTGGCTCGCCTGCAGCTTTCTTTCAGTTAAATGTGAAAGCATGTGCTTTAATCAGCCTTAACCTGAACCTCATGATCATGTCTCAGAAATTTAATTAGATTAGGACAGAATACTCATTACGTGTGTTCCTGTGTCTGTGTTATGTTGATGCCATAACATCTAACCTCCTCTTGTCTTCCCCCCTACAGCTACAAGAGTGACGGCAGACACAATTGAAACACTGTTTTAAAAGAGTAAACAGACTCATGTCAGAGGAACAAACAAAGGACTGACATTACTGCAAGATATTGAGCTCATCTATCTTGTTATTGTGTGTTACGTCTTCTCCAAAAGCCTTAGCCTGAAATGGCCTTCCTACATATTTATGCAAAAAAGCATCACTCCCAGTTTCTTATAGCTTTATTCTGGAGTATTTTTCTAAAAGTATAGTCTATCTCCTATCCAGGCCCCTCAGGGTGAAATGGCATACATTGGCTTGTGCAAGATCGCCTCCTAGAGGTTGAATTAGGTAGTGCAGCTTATTTGTCTTTACAAAGCATTTCTGTACAGAGGTTTATCGTCTGTTTTCCTACCCCTTTTGTTGTAATATATTGCCCATTTCTTATGGGAGATTTACAAAGAAAATTACAGGCAGGTAATCTTTTTAGCTAGGTTCAGCCTGCTTTGCACTGTGTGGAAAATAATTTGAGAAAAAGGGATGTTGCCGACGTTTTGTCAGTTAAGAGGGAGACATATTTGTAAAACAGTTGATTTTCCGGTAAGACTCCACAGAAATAAAACATCTGATTAAAGCGAGTAAATACCTATTAGATGCTTTCTACACAAGATTTCTTTTAGGACAAAAGTATCATATCTTATTTATGAGTGTAGCACTGTCAGTCACCTTTTCCTACCAAATATGAGATATTTAAGAATCATATAAGAACCACTTTTAGGGCTATGGCTGTGTTGATTGGCCCTTGATGACTGATACACTGGAGCAGACATAAATGATTTTATAAAATATTCTCCATCTAAAACTCTGGTCCAGACCATTACGATGGAAAAATCCAGCTCATCACTATTTGCACAAATCACTTTCACCCCAGCAGAATCAACAGCAAGTGAATTACATGGACTCTTTGTAATGGGTCAAAAAATCTTGGCGATTATAAAGAATTATGTACAGTTATTACTTCTATAAATAAAATCTAAGTGTATTAAATCCTGTCTTTTGTATTCATATTTTTACAGTTTCCAAAAACAAACAAAAACATCTTTCTTGTAGACCACAGAATTCAACCAGTGTTTATTTTAAGTTAGAGATGATGCATTGTTTTCTTATGGCTATGATTTCTGTGCAACATTACCCCAAACACAATCGTCTATAGTACAATGTATACTGATATATATATATATATATATATATATATATATATATATATATATATATATATATATATATATATATATATATATATATATATATAAATATAAGATGTATGGGACCAATAAGACCATTTAGCATGAAGGCAAACAACTTTAACCAGGAAATGTACTGTAACAAGAAGTCCCTTTTAAGAAACCTGAGATTCTTCATTAGCGACATCCAGGAATGAGCAATCAGTTTCAATTCATCCTTGTTAACTGTGATTTACTAAATATTTATGGTATGTCAGCATTAATAACACCATAGATATTTAGAGGAAATGAAACCAACCATCAGTAGATTAGTTACATTACTGTATATTGTATTGTATATCTAGTAATCAAAGCAGTTACAGAAATTATCTTAGCCAGTCTGAACGATTTGAGTGGCACCAATGTCCTGTCACATCCATATAATGTAGTTGCCATGGCGATTTGTTGATGAAAGTATGCAGTCGTTGTCATGTGGCCATAAGGAGCAGCCTCAATTTCTTAACTGATGTTGCCTCCTTTGAGTGTCTTACATGTTATCTGTCCCAGTTTGGTCATCAGCTGCTTGTCTTTCCACTGAGCAACACACTCGTCTGATATGTTCAGGTCCACCTGAAAGAACGTATTACATATATGTGGTTCGTATATAAAAAAATTGCAGTAATTTAGTGTATTCAATTTTTAGACTACAGAAACATACCTGTAGTTTCTCCCACACTTTCTTCTTTGGGTTGAGTCTCTCATCTGGTTTCCTTGAGTCATACCCTTCCACAAAGACCTGCTCACCTGGCGATGAACCCTCTGGCGGGTCCAGAGGTTCCACCCTCCTGGGCTCCCCTTCACTGCAAATCAACCAGGGGAAGTCAGAGGATTAAAAAACAAAATCCTGAGTGATAACACCATCTTTGTGCACAAACAACACTCACATAGAGGCACACAACAGCATGGCTTGAGATTCAATCCCTCGCATCTTCTGGGGCTTCAGATTGCAAAGCACCAGCACCATTCTGTCCTGCAGGTCCTCCTGTGAGACATAGGCCACCAGCCCACTGACTACGGTCCTTGGCTCCGGTTCCCCAACGTCAATCTTCTCCAGGTACAGGGAATCAGCATCTGGATGCTGCAAGTTTGAAAGACAGAAGTAATAATATTGCAACATGACCACACTTATAAACATTGTGCCATCAAGCTATCACTTACCTTCTCCACACTGACAACCTTTCCCACCCTGATGTCCAGTCTGGAGGGGACAACGTCATCGTCCCCTTCTCCACCTCCTCCAGCGCTTCCTTTTATCTTTGCACCCTTTCCTGCTGCTTCTAAACAAACACAGAATACAATGTAAAATCTCAGAATGAAGTTCCACTGTAAATAAAACCTTTCAAAAATACTGACTTGTCTGTGAGGGGTAGGCAGAGTTGGTAAGTTTGCGGAGCTCAGGAGACTGAAACTTCTTTCTGATTGGCTCCAGCAGCTCATTTAGTGCGACTTCCACTGAGGCCTTCAGATCTCCTGGGTGGACCAGCTAAACATGAGAGTTTGCAAATAAAAATTAAAAAGTATTTGAGCTGAAATATACCTATACAAGCATATCTTATCGAATAAACCATTTGGGCTATGTCACCTCCTCAGCGAAGTCTTTTTCCAAATCTTCAACTACAGTGTAAACTTTGTCTCCACCCCACTTTGGGTCTCTTTTGATGGAGAAGTCTAAAATACAAATGATTAAATATTTTTATATGTGGAGTAAACATCCAAAGCCACGGCAACATAAGGACAATGAAGACTGTTTTCTACCTCCTCGTAGAGGGAAGAGCACATATTTGACAAAAGACAGAACTCCATTGTTCTGTGTGTTGCCTGGCTCACAGAAAGCCTTCTTCAGCTTCTTCTTCACATCCTCTTTTGAGTCCAGAAGATCGATCTTTGAATCCTATAGCCAAAAACACATAGTTATGACTGACAATGTGTGTGAAGAAAATCAGCTGACAACATTGTTACAGCCTTACTTCTTCTGAAGAGCTCATTTTGGCCCCGGTTAGTCCTGGTACCATGGGGTTCATTAGGTGGGCACGCTTAGCATAGCCAAGGGAGGGCAGGTACTGAAAAAAAAAAGAAAAGAAACAATGTCAACACCAAATCCTAATCAATGCTTCGCAATCATTTAATATACAGTAAATAAACCCGAGACAGGATACCTTCTCTGCCAGAGTGAAAATCTTCCTCTGGTCTACTCCTCCAAACTGGGCATCCACCTTCAGGTACTCCTCATCCAGAGCCTGAGCACAAGTACAGATTCTATTTACTAAGGCTTAGTCTAAAATAAACCTGATAGTATTTAGTAGCGGAATTTCTATTTGAGGATGTATTCAAAGTAGCAGTGATATTACCTGCAGGCCAGGGTACAGCAGACCACTGAGTAGAGGATGCTCCACCTGCTTGACGACCTCAGCTCCAGCCTTTTTAGCATCATGCTCTGTCACCATGGAGGAGAGGCGGTACACATCAAGAGTGTACTCTCTGACAAACATAAAAACACAGACTTTACAGACACTTTAGACAGGATCTGCAGCTAAAATGAAATAAGGAAAAGTTTAACAAGAAAGCATTTTAAGCCAGTGCAGCAGACCTGCTGAGTTGGAAATTGGTTCCTTTGATAAACTTGAGCTTTTCCAGAGGCACACCAATGCTCTCCAACATAGCCTTGATGACCTGTTCATAGTATTTCACCCTGAGATCCAGCAGCTCCCAGGGAGCTTTCATGTTGTCTAGGTAGGCATGCAAGTCTGCAAACAGGATTGTGACCTAACCAGAGGAAGAACAACAAAACCTTGTTTTTTGTTACTCTGATTTGAACCAGAAATCAGCACTATTAGGTCTGACAGACAAGCTCCTAAATGATCTCTTCCCACCTCACACCCAGCCTTGAGAAAGTCTGCAATCTTGGACATGGGAACAAAGTAGGCTACATGGGGTTTGCCAGTAGTTGCTGTGCCCCAGTACACCTTCAGCTCTCTCTCCTGAAGAACCTGCTTCACCTTCTCCTCTCCAAGGACCTCCTGCAATATACAAAACCAAAAACTTGTGAGACAGAGCTACATGAGAACATTAGTCTATATAAGAAACTATAATGAAAAATACAGTGGCATAGGAAGCATTAAAAATATGTGTGTGTATGTGGGGGGGGGACTTTCTGTGGGTGGGTGGTGAAAAAAATATACATTAGTATATTATGAAATATAATATAATAATATGAAGTACCGTATTTTCGCGACCATAAGGCGCACCGCATTATAAGGCGCAGTGTCAGTTACACGGTCTATTTCTGTCCTCAGCGCATACACAAGGCGCACCGTACCATAAGGCGCAGGTTACGCTAAAACATACCAGTACGTAAATTCAGTAAAAACCGGATATCAGTGAGGAGAGCCGGTGCAGCCTCTCTCTCAACGGTGGCAGAGACAGAGAAACAGCGTGTGTGTTTCTATGGGCAGAGCAGTGGCTGCTGCTGAATGCCTGTTGTGATTCCAACTTTATCTTTACACTTTATTAATAAATAAAGACCATCTTCGGATATACGTTGTCCCGCATTTTAATCAGATGCACCACAGTGATTCCTAATTCATCCTTACCAGTGGCTGACTGTACAGAACATTTATTACAACAATAAACAGGAAACAACTGCGCGAGTTCAAACCTGCCAGCTTCCCTCTCGTCGCTGTCAGAGTCACAGCCACACACGTTGCCGGCTGGCTGTTCGGAAATTATTATTATTATTGTTCGGAAATTATGCCGGCTTTCACAAAAGCTCAGGCAACAGTCACTGCAGAAACATGAGCCCATGTGTCCACAATCCATTCACATAACTGACGTAACTCGCCCGGCGCTGCCTCGCAGTAAAGCTGTGCTCGCTGTCCGCCATCCATCGCTCCCACACCGCTCGCAACTTTACTTTGAACGCCCTGTTTACGCCGATGTCCAGCGGTTGGAGTTCTTTGTTAACCCTCCCGGGATAACGGCAAGCTATGAATTCATCTGCTTCGCCTGTATTTTTACACCAGCGGTGAGACGGGCGTACGCGGAGTCGCGGATCAGCAGCGAGGGTGATGCGTGGAAAAAAACCATCCGGTCTCTTTACATAAACTTCCCTGAGCCACTCCTCGTCTCCTCATTTCTCCTTAACAAAGACTCCTGCTGGAAACATTTCTTTAGGCAGAGTCTTTCTCTTCCATAGGCGGAAGTTTCTGTCCATTAGCATCCAGTCCACCACTACAGTCCGTATTGATACCGTGCTGGTCCCCATTCTCTCCACAGTTTGGTTCACGGGGATGTCGAAAGTGAGGTGGACTTCATCCATGTTGGTGATGTGGCTGGGCTGGATGTTTTTGCTGGCAATGTTGTCACTGCATAACGCGGAAGCTGTAATCCGCTGGAAGTTGCTGCGCCAGTACCGTAGCATTCAGCTGATTGGTGAATTGCTGCCAGCGTACGTAGTGTACGCTGGCAGCAATTCACCAATCGGCTGAACCGGTGTGTTATGTAGTATCCATCTGATTGGTTCATCGCTGCTAGTGTACGTAGTGTACGTATGACGTACTGTTCAGCTGATTGGTGAATTGCTGCCAGCGTACGTAGTTTACGTACCACGTCCCCGTGTCTGGTACTCAACCCATACACAAGGCGCACCGTATTATAAGGCGCAGGGCCGACTTTTGAGAAAATTTTAGACTTTTAGGTGCGCCTTATAGTCGTGAAAATACGGTAGTTGCGATTTCCTGTGGATTTTAACAGGTTGTTAAACTATTTTACCTACAGAAGTAAACACTTAATGACTATTTCAGAGACAGATTCAACAAAAAGTCATTGATTTTAAAACACAGTGGCATAGAGAAACTAATTCCAAGTGAAACAACAGTTTTGTCAACCACACTGGTGGCACTACACTAACAGATTATACAAAGCCTCTATATCTGCCGCCTTCTCTCATTTACAGAGACAAAAAACTGGCAAATCTCCCTCATGTCCACCTGATAAGAGTTTTCCCGTCATCACTCACCTCAGCAACAGAATTTCCTCCACTGGCCCTACATGATGGCCCTGCCTCTGACTCACTCAGTACCAACCTCAAATATGGAGTAGAGAGATGGAGCTAGATTATGCTTTACTTTTCAAATAATAACCAATATAAATGAGCCTTAAAATACATATATCATCAATGAAATAGCATCAGCATTGATTTAACACAGTGGTTTTCGCATCATCTAAGTTTCAAAAAGTTGTTGGACCATGAACCAAACTGCTTAATGCAGATAATACTGAAACACTAAAAATACTAACTTACAAAAAAATGCATGTCTTTATTTTTATTTGCTTATAAAACTGCTCAATTCACAACAAACTTTGTGGATGGTTTATAATGATGCATCAGTGTTTCCCTGTTCATATAATGCACCACTGTGTCCTGACGGTCCGTTACATTTATTGTATTCTTGCTGATAAGAATAGGAGCAGGTGGCTATGTGCACTGGCTAGGTGAGGCTGAAGCCAGAAGGCTAACAGAAGCTAACCTGGCCTTATTGTAATATGGGTTAATGCTGAAAATAACTCTTAACATTCTGTGTCTTTGTTATTAATCTCCTCATGTCCATTGTGTGTGGGGAGGCAGCAGAAAAGGCAACAACATGTCGTCAGACAAATAATACCTACTGCAACTAAAAGTAAACAGTAGCTTCCTCCCAACTTTTCTAAGCTGACTTAGCATCAACCTAACGTCACCTGGGGCCATGTAACAAAACAGTAAGGCTTCAGTATGAGCTGGACTTTGTGGGATGACACTGACGTCACCTCCTCCAGCTTCTACCAGCACTGACGGTTCTCTTTGTGGTGTTTTACGCTCGCCTGAAGAAAGCCACTGGCTTTGTTAGCTCCGTTACTATAGTAACGGTATTTGAGGGGTGAAAGAATTTATTCTGCATGGTGTTAATATGCAGTGTGTGTTCAGATATATAGAAGTGTGCCACTAACATGAAGTATTCATGTTTATATGTGTTTATCACTCAATAATGTGATTTTCATAAGTGTTTATGTGTTAGGAAGTTTTATAGAAAATCAAAGTAATTCAAGGATACTGAATGTATTAAGAAGTAATTTCATAGTGTGTCATATAACTTCTGGGGGGGTAGATGCCCCAGTAGATGCCCCTGTGGGCCGGCAGGCAGGAACACCCCTGTGGTATATCAATGTGTGAATTCTATGTCCAGTGGTCGTTGCATTGTTCGTTGTTGCTGCATGGTTGTTCGTTCTTGTTGGTTGTTCTGTTCTTGTGTTGTTCTTGTTTGGTTCTTTGTGTTGCAACAACCCAGAGCTCTGTGACTCAGAATCTGCCTCATTGTTCAATAAATTGTAATCTTGAGACCAGAATTTATCCGCTCCTTGCTTATAAACAAACTCGGGAAGGTGATCAGAAGAAACAAGGGGAATTTCATCCCCAACATATTGCAGCGCTGTGGTAACCAGGAAAACATTGGATTTCAGCAGTGAGGTTATTCTCTATAATCTAATGAACCAAGTGGAACAGAGTTTTTTCAAGAGCAATCGAAACGGCGTTAGGTGGAGTTTCCTACTGAGTAAATGTGTGTGTGTGTGTGTGTGGGGGGGGGGGGGGGGGGGGGGGGGGTAGCTACGCCTATGGAAAAATATATATGAAAAATGTCCTACCTGGAGGTTCCGGGTGATGAGGTGAAACTTCTCATCTGGACTTAGCTGTTCTGCCATGGTGCAGGGCCCTATGAATACAAAGATGGATGTTTGGCCATTCATTGTCACCTTAATGTTACTCTTGACTACAAACACTGAAAGTGTTTCCTCTAGGCTGTCATAATCAGCGGGGAGCAAAACAACAGGAGCTCTCTATCCGCTGGTGGGACTGTGCTCACCTGTGTTCGCAACACTGGAAATAATGTTAAGCATCACAACCTACACACATTAAACTGATTGTAACAGATGCTAGCTATACGGATTATGACATGTTCCAAAAAAAGAAACAAATAACGTAGCTTAGTTTGTCAACAGGTCAACTCTAACCACACTAATTACAAAATGCTTCTCGATTCAGGCCATGAAAGAACAAGCCAGACAAGCTTGTAGCTTGTTAGCAACAAAACCATGTGCAGCTAATCTTAGCTCGCCTCGCTAATGTTTTTAAGGAAAATCCGTTTAGCTAAAAAAGCTTTTAGCTACATCTTTCTAACAACCTACGTCTGTTTAATTTAAAGCTGCAGAAGAGGCAACCCATTGACTTACCTCAAAACCTGTGTTATTTCTGAGAGCCGTGGGTGAGAGAAGCCGACTGGAAGAACCTGTCAGTGACAGTGTGTTGCATCAGCGAAAAGCATAGCTCTGCTATCGACTCACATCTTCTCCAGTCGAAAGCAATCGAGCGCAGACTGTAAGGCAGCATCGATCATTATGATTAAGAGGTAAGCAAATATGCTTTTTTGTAAAATATTTACTGAAATCAACATGTTTTTAGAAATTATATTAAGATTGAGCAATTATGTGGTGATTGTATCAAATATACGGACAGGACAACAGTGATTTATCATAAAATGTACCATATTTGTATAAATAATCCCTTTGCATTATGTGTAGTAGGTGTTTTATGACTGCCCAACCTGCCTGCGCTGTAACAACAATCACATACAATATTTATATAATAACAAAATGTATAAAATAATAACAGAACTAGTTTATGTCTGGCGATAAGGAAAATGTCATATTTTATTGTATATAGCTCGCTTTGTGATGATCTTCACAATATACTTGATAAAATCACATACAACAGAGTAAAAGGCAGCAGATTCAAGATTGTAAATAGTTCTCCACCCTTGTTGGGGTCGAAATCAGGATCCATATTTGAGTCCATATTCAAAGTCAAAAGTCTGGCTCCAGCCGGGGCAGAACGGGGAGAATGAGGTTCCCAAACGAGGAGTCCTGAGTGATGAAGAACCCAGAGGAGTGCACGTGTGCGTGCTGGAGGGCGGCCTTCTGCTGGGCGGCGATGTGCTGCTGCTCCGCGCTGTCCCTCACCTCCTTCAGGCTGGGTCTGGACGAAAGGGGGATGTTAGCTCCGGGGCTGTTCATGGACTGACTTTGCATCAGCCGCCTCTTCTCCTTGTCCAGCTCTGCCAGGATAGCCACTCGGGTCTTGTTTGGAAAGCCTGGTGGGTTAGCGGCCATGTTAGCTTAGGAACGAACACAAACAGAGTTTAAAAGTCCGTGAGGCAGATAAAAGTGAGTCTTGGCGTTGCTTGTTTACAGTGTGTGTTTGTCCGGGTGTCGTCGATGTTGCTAAAACCTCGACAAACATGAAGCACGTCTCGTGGAGAATTTAGCAGTGAAACTACAGTCCTTTGTACCCGCTATGGGTAGAGAGCTACCATAAAGGTAACGTTGATAACATTGGGGCACTTCCGGGTAAGAAGTTCACCTTTCAAAATAAAAGTATTCGAAAATATTAGGAAAACCTGATAATATAATAAAAATAGGGGAAAAGGTCTAACAGTGTATAAAAACAACACATGACCTAACATTTTAAAGTCATACTTGTTGTAAAATGATTGTTGAGTTGCAGCATACGTTTACTTTTTGTTTGTAGATATTTATTAAGACACCAACACTAGGTGGCAGTAGTCTACTGTAAATAGTATTCCATGTGTATTACTCAAACGTTGGAAAAAAAGATTTTCTTCATTATTAACTTCCACCTTTGTTAAAATATTATATTAAAGATTACTGGCACTCTAAAAAATATCCTTCAAGTTCAAGGTTAATTTATATGTTTAAAAGACAACAGTTGACAACTCGTTCACAGTACAGTTATCAATTAGTATTTATTAACATATTTTACCATTGCAGTATTTTTTCTTAAATAACTACAGTACAGTGTACATAAGTTCATTTCACTTGCAGCCACAAATATCAAAGATATTTACAGGTTTACATATACACTATATACATATGCACAGGAAGCATGTACACAAGGCTACTGTGTGTTCATCTGGCATTAAAGCTCACACATTTGGCGACAGCCTCAGAGTCATGAGAGAAGTTCACTGTCAAATTCATAAAAGACACAGACAAAAAAAACTAAAACTGGAAGAAATTTACAGGATGTACAATTATTACAGGGTTAGTAAGAGAAAATGGCACAATGTTGGCAGGTACCGTATCCTCTACTAAGGATATGAGGAAGATGTAACAGTATGTATAACATATGACACTGCATGTACACATTTCCATATCAACAGATATGAAATATGTCAATCCTCATTTTCATTACAGGGATTGAGATGATCACAAAGAATCCTGGTTGTTTCTTCAATAAACACACATATACATATTTTTTACATAAGAAATTAAATATTGACAAAAACACCCAACATCAACTTCACTTCTCCATCTTTCATACTTATTTTTTTCGCTCAATTATGTGCTTCTTCCCTTTGTTTGAAACGCATACAGATCAAAGACAGTAGCGATGGCAACATGCAATAAAAAGTCACACGAATGTTTTAAAATCTGACTCCCACCTCTTTTTTTACTCACTTTGAAATTTCAATCTCAGATGGAACAACCCTACAGGCTTTAAATAGATTTAAATACTGCAAGAAGCATGACTTTTCTGGCACACAGTAAAATTAAAACTAATAAATATTTAAATAATGATATCACTAAATTAGTACCAGTTGTAGTCAGTATTAAGGAAAATGAAAGCATTTTAGAGAAAATGAGCATTTCATGTCTTCAGTAGCTGTCATGTAAATGTAATGTAAATATTGCAGTTATGTGTGCAAATTAACTGCTTTTACTGCTGTAGTGGTTTCAGTATGTTTGTGCCCTAAAAAAGCCCTTAAAAAGCCCTTATGGGCACAGTTTGGTTTAGTTCCAAAATCACATTTTTACGGCTTCTTCCAAACAAAAAGAAAAAAGGTATGGGGAATGAGATGGAAACAGACTGGCAGACTGGTTTCTGTAAACTATCAGGAGAAATTGTAAATACACAAATACTTTTAGATACACACCAAGTCAATCATTCAAGAACAAGTGACTGACGCTCTATTTTTTGGGCGGGTGGATTTTACACCCAAATTTGGAGCAGAAATTAAGGCGGTTTCTCACAATGTTTACACAAAAAGAGCTGTGTTCTGCGCAGTGTCCAAGGTCATAAATGCTCGATGTTCTAAACTGCTCAGCTCCAGCGAGAAGCACCAATAACATGTTCCCAAAGTTTTTGTGCAAAGTCAGCTAAGAACAAGACCAACCCTTAAAAACAGATCCCTCCACAGTGCTCAGAAGTAGTACAAAGAGTAAGGCTTTTGATCTAAACGAACAAAAGATAGGAGCAAGTGTCGTGGCAGGAGAAAATCATGAGGATAGGTTGTTTTTTGTCTGTAGAAAGACCTCAGCTTGGCTGAAGCGTTGACACTTTTCAGTTCTTATACATGGAACAGCAGCAGCACAAGGCAGTGTCAGTATGATCCGACGGGGGCCAGGTCTGTTGCTCCCGCCCAGTGCAAAATTGCTTGTCGATCACCCGATTGGTCCGTGTGTCCGCCTAAATGTGCTACACAATGTTGGCAAGCTCTGTTGAGTCTGTTTCTGAATCTGCCTCATTGTCCCTGGAAGAAAAACAAGACACTTGAGTTACAGTTTTGCTCCACAGATACAGTGAAGTGTTTGAGCCTTTGGCTGCCTCACCTCTGCTCCTGGAGCAGCTTGCGGTTGCCTTGCCTCCTCTCCTCATTGATCGGATATGAGTACAATATGCATAGGCCAATCAGGATGAGAGCTATGGGGGCAGCTGAAACCAGCAATTTCAACGTTAAATCCACTTCCGACGGTTGAGTACAGCCTCTACTGATGTAGCCTGCAAAGCTAAAAAAAAAAGGACATAATTAAAACAATTTAAATTATATATATTTGAGGAGTGACATATATTAAGTACATCTACTAAAGTCACCCATTAGTACATGGGAGATGTTGGTGTGAAGAAAAAGTTGCTGATGAATCACAGATCAAAGGCTAACGGGGCTGTAGTCAGTCATGTGACACACACAGGCTTACTGTACTTAATCTAATAAACGTGAAAGAAATTCCTGCTTTGATGTAGGATTTGGGTGCCTTTTTTGGATTATTCCTTTTAATGTATTGACCTAGTATATGGGATTAAAATGGACAAATTTGTGTTTGTGCTTGTGTGAGTTCTTACTCTAAACTGAGAGTGGAGATTCCCAGAGAGACTCCAGAGGCAAACTTGGTGAAAAAGACGTAGAAGGAGTAAAACAGAGCCTCGTGGCCGGTGGATTCAGGGTTCTGCACTTGGAAATCGTCAACAACGTCGGGCAGCATAGACCTAAAAGACACAGAAAGTCAGAGTTACTTGTGTGTTGCTGAAAAAAAGACAACAAAAATGAAGCAGCAAGCGTCTTACCATGGCAAGAGGAAGGCTGAAGCCACTCCAACCCCGGAGAAGAAGGAGACAAAGTAAGTGACAGCCAGGTTACTCTTCATGCACACCACCAGGACCATGAAGGGGACCACAGACTGGAAAAAAATAGAAAACACAATTAAAGATTGCTTCCTCAATTCACCTATTATTCCTTTCACATATGTGGACATGACTGTGGCCTTTACCAAGGAGCCAGCATAAACTGCTGTCTTTTTCCCGAAGCGAGTCAGGAACCACTGCCAGAAGGGGATGGCCAGGGTAGCAGAGAGCTGTGGGAAAGAAAGGAAACATTTAAAACACAAGTCAGCATAACACAACAAACTGCCAAAATTCAAATATGTTCCTGTAAATCCAACAAAAAGTGCTTTATTAGAGGTTAAAAAGATCAACAGAGAACCATCTCTGTTACATAACAGGAGACACATTCCCTAAATGCTTCTGTCTGACTGACAGGACTCTAAGTGTGCTGATGCAGAAGCACATTTGACCTCTCATGTCTGCCAAACACAGCAGCGGTGTGAAAAACAGTATGGCCTCTCCAGCTCTTCCCAAAACAAATTTGAGCTTAATGTAATGCAGAATTCCACTAAGGTTTTTTTGCCGGGCTCTACAGAGAGGTAGCCTCTGACCCAAATGTTTGACTAAGGTAAAAAGAAGCCATTGTGCAGCAGTATTTTCCCACCTTTTCTTATGGATATGAGTGAAATGTTAAACAGGAAACTGCCCACACACTGTTCTGTGGCTTTCAAAGTGATTTTAAGTTGTTTTCGTATTGAGTAAGCATGCATTTTAACTTTAAGATTTCAGAGCAGTGTGTGTGCATGTGAAATGAATGAACCTCTGTGCACCATGAGCCTTATCAACCTTCAACTCAATGATCAAAACATCATTATCGCATCATAAAGTCTTATCATATACACAGACCTCATAAAGCAGGTTTTGTACACAATGCCTTTAGTGTACTCTGTGAAATATTACTCCACTACCTCTGCCTATCCCATCAGCTCATGGAAATGAGTTGCAGTGCATTAAAGCTGCAGAACAATGCTCTGTAGAGCATGCTCCCTGCAATGTGCATCACACAAGGTCCGTATTGTATGTTGCTATTTGATGAACATCCTGCTCCTATCACAAGTTTCATCACATTTCCTTTCTTCACTGTTTTTTTTTTAATCTTGTGACTGACAACCGATTTGGTACAAGCCCATGATGGCTATTAGTGAGAGTTCATCTAATAAGATTGTCTTAGTCCTACATCTCATCAAAATCTTAGAGGATTAGTGCCGAGTTATGAGAAAATGAAAAAAAAGCGTCAGTTTCTTCAAAAATCAATTCACTAAATAAATGTAGCCTACTTTAGTCAAAGGTCACTGCCTTGCCTCCATAATCCTCTCCATAAAGTAAAGGCTCAAAGCAGGTAATCTTTTCAAACTCACTAACCTGTACGTTCTCAGCCCTTTTTACAGTATTGTGTGAGAGCTTGGCACATTTCTGGATTAATTAGGTTTAATAACTGTCAGGATCTAATGCAGAGTGATTCTTTAAGCTTTTCTCCATACAGGTTTAAATCAAAAGGGGGGCCATGGCGTGAACAGAGAACCTAATTGTTGCTCCTGTACCGTCGGTGGGAATGGGATGGCATTCAGATTTAGCAGTCAGAGGACAGACATTATGAAAAAGTCGGCCAGGAGACTTGCTTTATAACCAAGTACAGAGCGGTCTTGTAATTGAAGACAATTTATGCATTCGCCTTGGGAGGGAAGGCATTTGTCTGTAAGCAAAAGGCATAACTTACTCCACACAAAGGGGTTTCATATGCCGAGTGAAACACGGTCATCCCTATGGGAACTGTGCACCTACAGTGAGTATCTGTCTGGAAACACCACCTGTGTGTGTGTGTGTGCTCACCATGATGACCAGCAGAATGTTCTGGAAGTCATTTCTGAAGCCCAGTGTGGAGCTGCAGAACAGAGCAAAGTTTCCCTCCAGGAGCTGCAGAATAGAACCCAGAGTCAAGGTTTACTAAAGCAAACAAAAACTCAGGCCAACAGACCATATGCATTCTGGCTGACACCAACTGCCAATGGCACACAGCGACTAGGAGAGATTGTGTGTAGCTCTATACGCACCATAAAACCCAGTGAAGTAAAGAGGAAGACCATGACCAGCTTGGCGTACGGCCCATGCCCCATCACCAGCCTAATCCCTTGGAAGAAGGACATAGGCTCCGACCTGAGACGACAAGACTCTAGAGAGAAAAGACAAAAAATGAACAAATTACATCTGCTTCAATACATTTCACTAGTTTTCATTTTTAATTAGGTTCTGCTCCCTTGACAAACACATTTTATTATTCCCATCACTGGTCACAAGACTTGTCAGCCCATAGTCACACCATAGCATGCGGCTGTCACTGTGCATCCTCATTGGTCTAGAAGAGAAATGTCTATAACAGCTAGACTAGAGTAACAAAAGACTTTTAGATTTTTTTCGTGAGACATTACCTTTTTTCTCTCGCACACCGAAGAATAGGATAACAGCACAAAGGATGTAGGTCAAGCAGATGACACCAGATGCAATCATGTAGGCCACTCTCTGATAAATAGAGAAAAGGACAACATTTGGAAAAGTTTAATTTTCTGCCTCATATAAGGGAGAAGCTATTATTATCATTTTTTGTCGAACCCATGCCTAATCCATAAATGTGTTTACCGTGTGCTCTAGGGAAATAACGTGTCCTGACTCATTCAGTCCTAGAGACATGGAGGAGTTGCTGAGGTCTGCCACAATGTCACCAGGTCCTGGAAGACAAGGAGCATTCGCCATTCCAACAATCTGCCCCTGGATGGCAGTACCGAGCAGAGTGCCTAAAACCTCCACGGTCATCCCTGATGAGGAAACAGAGTGAAAGGGTGATGTCTTTTCTAGCAGGAGATTATTTTATAATATTTTAAATACCATGATACTCACTATATGCAGTGGCAGAGTCCCTCTCTTTCTGCTCAGAGCTGATGAACATGGTGAGGGCCGAATATGGCACATGGAAGCACTGATAGTGATGAAAGAGTGAAGACAATATTAAAACAAAGACCAACGTTGTGGAATACTTTCAGATTCAGATGAAAGCATCAGTCACACTCTCAGGCCTTTATGTAGAAAGCTGTATGCTTAGCTAGGCTAAGCTCCTGGCTTTAAAATATTAAAAGGATCTCCTGACAAAATGCTTTGCCACACTATGGGATGATCAAATCCTTGTATAAACTTGAATTACAATTAAGGTTGACCTGATACTTGTATGACTCATATAAATGCAGTGAGGGTGTGTGACTGTGACTCTGTGTTGCATGAAGGGAACATGGGAGTGTTATTGTGCACACAAGTGTGGTACTCACAGTTTGGAGCGTCTGGAAGAGGCAGTAGAAGAATAGATACCAGATGACTTTCGTATTCTCGAAGGGAGGGACGTACCATATGAGGAAATAGGAAAGCACAGCCAGAGGGGTTGAGAACAGGATCCTACAGATGGACAGGATGGGCGAAGGGAGAGGAAGAGAAGGGGAAAAGGGAGAAAACAACAACAAAAACATTAGTGGACAAAAAACGTGATTCTAATGAAGCGTAAAGACACTCACACCGTCAACAAACACCCATCTTTCTAAAGATACGGGGCCTCATTGCATAACAACTTGTGGCTATATGAGAGGGTCTTTCATTCAGCTTGTGACAACTTTTCCCTAAGTAGTGTTTACCAGTTCACAGTGATTACCAATAATGAGGACACTGTGTTCCTGATGCTCACATGCAAGAAACAGGTTGAGCTACAAGTATGGCCTGATCTGAGCAGACTGGGGAATGTTGCCAAACAAAACTTCAACACCTCCTCTTACATGAATGACAGGCAGTGACGTGATTGTACAATGTACTGTGAGTAACATCCTGTAAATTCAAATCATCCTGTGGAATGGAATCCCCTTGGTCACTTCCTTGTTGCATTTGCGTTCTTCCTATGGTCAGATCGACTGCATCCAGTAAGAGGCGAGTGCAGCTCTAGAAGAAAAAAAAATTGTCTGGCTTGTGGAACAGTAAGCAGTTCGTTGCATCCTGCTCGACCATTTATTCCATTTGGGAAAGTCTTATCAGACAGGCAGGATGTGAAGTTATCGCAATGCTCTGTATGAAAGCATCTAACTGTTGTATATAAATACAGTGACTGAATGTCTCCCCCATTGTGCTGGCTGATATCTAAAGTGCTTTACTTCAGACACACTGCTAATCAACTTAAAACTGATTAATAATCACACATCAGTATGTGCTTTAAGGAGAGAATTGTCAGCAGGAGCAGCATTGAGCCTGCTCTCTCGTCCATGTGATGTAATTAACCGTACACTGTGTGTGAAGTCACTGTGGGAGTGAGCAGGGATGGATGGCAAGTTATAACAGATCAGATTTTATCAAGAGAGGACAGTACACACAGGAATGTGTTGTGTGCTCTGTTAAACGATCGGTAATTATGGCGGATTATTCGGCAGTGAAAGGCAGTGAAAATGCCCGTCAGTGATTGCAGGGCTAAGCTAACACTTGCACCATTTGAGTGGGCTGCTGACCTCATCTACCTCCTGGAATCATATGCACTCTAAAATAGCTCTGCTGACTCCTGGGGAGTGACAATATCTCCCCAAGTTAATGATAGCAGGTGTCAGCTTTCAGTCAGGCATCTATTAACTGTAAAAACTTTTTTTTTTAAACTAGTAAAATATTTGTTTTTGGCAGATGTTGCTGGACTGGATGACTGCACAGCTGTACTGAAATAAGTCAGCAACAGTTTTGAGGTATCAACAGAACAAAGATCATTCGTTAAATTAAGGAATCAAGTGGTTAGAAAAAAAATAAAGAAACACACAAATTTATGTTTAGCACTTAGGACATAACAGTAACTGTCTCTCTAGTATCAGTGAAATGCATTTGCAACTTGAACTGCAGTAACCCTGTGATTTCTCATTCACTCTTTAAAAGCCCGTCTCACCCAGAGCTGAGAGACCATTGGCCAGGATGGGTGGTGTGTTGCGAGTTAAACCAATGAGAAGCTAGCTTGCCTTGAGTCACCCTCCCCCACAACCCAAAAACAGAGCTTTTAAGATAGCGCGGCTCTGACCGCCGTTTCCCTTGCTTACTCTCTGCTTTCCTGCACCACACTCAAGTGCTTGCATCTTTACGAGTGAGCGGACTGTAATGTGACGGAACATACCAATCATTCCTTAATCCTCTACTCTTGTCCCACGCCCCTTCTCCCGGCAACAAATGGTGGAGAAAGACCTCCCTTATGACAATCCTGCCTAATTTTTAATAATGGTGTACAAAACCACTACCTTAGCTTGTTAATCCAATTTATAGTAATAAAACTGATCCAAGTCAAGCTTTGTAAAAAAAAAATGGCCCAATTGAAAATGTATGACATGCAAAAACCACATATGCGCATTTCCTTCATTCTCAGAAACTGCTAACCACCACCAGATTATGTTGACAAGTCCTCTGCGCTATAAATTAATTATGCAAGTGTATGCACAGAGAGAAAACCACACAGGACTGTTACCTCCCATTTGTATCCCTGTTAATCAATCAAGCAGGCACTGGAGTAAACATACTGCCACTCCCTTTGGTACTTATTATAAAAATGCTGAGACCCCCTCCGAGACTGCCTCCATTTGTCACGCTTTCAAGGGTCTAATCCTGCTATGAGGTACAGCATGTACTATAGGGACAGTAGCTCTAAAACATCTTCTGTGCTGACAGGAGAGTGGCACCCTGTAGATCTCCCACCTCTGGTGACACCCTACACCACCTGTCTATCACATAACAGTGTGAATTCTAACCCTCTAAGGTCAGCCGTTTCTCCACAAAGTAGACACCATCATTGCAAAAATCGGGAAATTTGAATAAACAGACTTATAAGTGTATGATATATAGGATGCAGAGATGGACTTGTATGGGGGAGGGGTAAGGGATCTAAAAAGAAAAGGGTCAGTAGCCTTTGAAAATGGCCTGCAGCACCACAGGCCTCCCACTCCCTCAGCCTGGCTGCCACATAAAGACAAAGCTAAATGCAGATTTAAGTAATAGGTGTCAATCGGTTTTGGGGGGCAATGTTTGTAGCAGGCAGGAGTTACATTTGTCAGTGCTGTGCCAAAGGCCACAGTGTGGGAACCATGCAGAAGTGGCACCTGCAACACATCCTCCATGTTTATTTAACAAAATTTAGTGTGACTTTGTTGTTGCACTCTAGACCATTTTAACAGGGCACACATTTGAGTAGATTAATTTTGTATACATTTAAATATGGGTGTGTGTGTGTGTGTGTGTTTGTGGTGATGTGTTTGTGTGTGCGAGAGAGAGAGAGAGAGAGAGAGAGAGAGACGCTAACTGAATGGTACAGGGCAGTAATTGCATCAGCATGACCCACGGTAACCCTTCGTGGGAGGTGACGTTCGATTTTCAAATGCAGTCAGGCCACTAAACCCCACCCCTAAACACTGACACATGCCCAGTGTTTGGTTAGGAAACCACCACTATGTCACTCAGACTGATAGGAACCCCCAATTTGGTATTACAAGATCATGTGAAAAGCGCTTGAATTATATTAGACCTCACCAGCAAAGAAAAAGACAGAGAGCTAGAGGAGATAAAGTTGCGGAGATACATAGCAAGGAGGAAGACATACCAGGGCAGCATACGTCCAAAACGTGTCCATGGGCTCCGAGAGACCAAGAAGCCGATGGTGGGGTCTGTTATGGCGTCCCAGGCCCGGCCGACAAACAGGACGATAGAGGCATAAAAGGGATCCAGCTGGGAAAACAGAAGTCACAAACATTTGAATATTCGATGACAGTACAAACACAGTTATGCATGCTTGATGTCACGAGGAAGCTGGCTTGTACAGTTTATAATAGCAGAGTAAAACGTATTGCTAAGGCCAGAAAGGGCAACCATGAACAAGAAGCCAAACAGTAAACGTGCCACTTGGCAGCTCAGCCTGTCTGCTGTTCATCTGTACAGAGGAGCCAGGCTCGATGAATGCCCGACTCCTGACTGTACAATCCGCGCCATGCTGTGTCATCCAATAGACTCTTAATCAACAATCTTAGCAGCCGAACAAAGCTGGACCCTGGGAAGCCTTTGACTTACATGCCATCCTGGCCTTAACCATCAGATTAGTGTCGCAGCCCATTAAAAGGAGCCCGTTCTCGTTGTACAATGGTACTACCCCACCCACCAAACAGTTTCAGAATCAAGCCCCTGTAAGCCTTTTGATACAGTGGAGTTTCATGTTGTAGGTCAGTGTTAGAAACTCCCCCGCCCCCTTTTTGCTGTGTGCTTGCTACTGTGATGGTGCCTTGAGGGCAGGTATGATCATGTACAAATCATTACATTTATAGAATAGTAGATATAGGACAGCTGTGGATGTTCCCTACATTCCCAGTGAGGTTAAATACAACATGGGGGCTACATTTAGCTCCATGTTCTGAAAGGGGCACATGAAGTTTGCAAATAATCTCAACCTTCTCACCTGAGCTACATCCAGAAGATAGATCTGCAGAAAGAAGCCCAGGGCACACCCTGTGATCTGGTAGGGTGCTCCACCAATGGCATAGCAGATCTTGTTGCAGACTGACAACCTGTTCCTGTGCTCATGCTGAGGGGAAAAAAGAACAGAGATTCAGGGTCAAATATATCAATCCAAACAGTGAAACATCTGATCTGCTAAAATAAAAAAATACTTTACAGGTGCCTGCAAAGCTTTGGAAGAGCCAAGCCCTTGTAATTATAGGAGGGGTTGATTATCCCATGTCAACTACAGCAGTTTACATCTAACAGCAAAGATGGTGACAGTGAGTTAGGATTTCCTTCTGCTTATAAATAGGCTGCTTAAATTATTCTGACTGAATAATTTAATCTTCAGTCTTACTTCTGTCTTGTTAGTCCGATTACTACGTGTTTTTAGGGTCTCATAAGGTATGTGGCCTAATTTCTTAATTACTATGGAAGTCTTAAAAGCTTATGAGTTCTGCAGGCAAGACGCTAGCCATGGTGTAGTGTTATTTGGCAGAAGGCAGGGACAGCCACAGAGGAAACAAGAAACCCTTGGTTTCCTAACAAGTGCTCATTCGTCTGCATTTTCTCCACTGTAGTAAAAATTTCCGCAGAAAGCAGACCATAAGCAACTCTTCTAATAGCAACACAAATATGCTCTGATTAGTGCCAGGGCATGACACCACCAAAAGCCAGGGTGACAGCACCTTGGCAGCAGCTGGATCTGGCTTAGTATACAGAGGAATTGCCAGTTTAACCAGCATTGCCCAAAGAGACATGAACGCACACCCTCCTCCCGACCAATCAAAAGCGTGCATTCAGTGCTGCCTGGTCTGCCCTGGTCAAAGAAGTTTTCAGCACTGTTGCTGAATGTGGACATGGACATTAACCCCGTTGCATATCATCAGATGAGGAAAATTACCTTGAACTGCTGATACAGTTTAGCATTTATGCTTGATCATGCCACTGATATGCATGGGAAAAATGGACACGGCTTCTTTTTAGTGTGACTTAATAAACAAGCCTGTGCCTGGTTGTTACACCCAACTCTGTCTTTGTTTAGGTGACAAAATGCTGAAATGAAAAACCAAAGCCATCAACAGATAGAAGCAATTATTGAGACAATAGTTGTTGGACTATTTGGTGTTTTAACTGATGTCCCCATGGTAGTAAATGCAGGGTTGTATGGAGGAACAAACCTGACCTTGCCATTTTGTTCTCCTTTTCAACCTGTATGCATAACTTTATACAGGTTTCTGTCCCTCCTAGCTTTAAAAATACACCGCTTCCGTCCTGCTGTCATTCAAGAATGTCACAATGTGACTACTGTCTTTACACAGCTTTGAAGCAATCCAGGATATAATACATTTGTGTTGTATACATGGAAAAGGAAAGGAAACTCTACTGAAATTTGACATGAATGGAGGTCAAACCTCTGTGTGTGTCTTGTAAACATGAGAACCACCCTAAACACCACTTCAAAGCATGCAACATTTGCTATCAGTGTGCTACCAGTAATTACTGCAGTGATCTGATAAGAAGCATGTTTAGGTCAAAGGCATGAGAGGCAACAGAAATGTATGCAAATTTAAAGATGTTATTTTTTTAAAGAAATTTTTAAGAAATCAAATAAAGTGTCAAAAACACTGGATTTTTTTATGATCCTCTGTCTGATCCTTCTGCATCTGACACGTCGCCATGGTGGGCGCTTCCTGTTGCGTTTACTGTTATCGGACATATTCTTACTCTCCGTTAAAATCCAATCTAAATGGCACATTTGAATAAAATGTCTTCCTAAATCAATGTTAATTTAGTCGTACGGGTTGCATTAAAAACTAAACAGCACGATATAACTCAACCATTACGTGCTTTCTTTACGCTACAACCAGCAAGCTGATGCAAATTTTCTCCACCTCAATTTGCTACCATAATGCAAATCATTGTGTCGTGTTCTGTATGTAGCCGAAGGACACACACTAGTGACTATATCCTATACACACTGCCCTCTGTTTATCTTATAAATACAATATATGACATATTTTTTAGAAGTAGTGGATCTTTACGAGCCCCTGAACGCAACATGGCCACAGAATTCCGTATTCAGTAATATCAAGCTACACGTTGGTTCAGAGGGAAATTTCCAATACAAAATTCTACAATTTTATTTAATGAATTTCATCATATTAATAAAATGAGACCCCAACAGAGTATGTGTGAAAATCAGCAAATTGTTTACATAATATCAATAATAATAATACACGTCTTAAACCAGAATGATGACGTTGAAACGGTCTTAGGAATGTCACGTGACTAGCTCGCGTTCAGAGAAAAGGGAGAGCGCTCTCTGGAATCTGTTGCTATGCTGAATGAAAATGAACACATTCGTTTAAATTAAACATTTCTATCGACAGTTCCATTCATTCAACGTCATTTTCGATTAGTGATGTTGGTTTGGTGGTGAACAGAAATACCACAATGAACGCCTCGCGCCCAAGTTGGCTTACGTAGCCTATCAGTCCTTGAAAATGAATCACGCACTTTGCCGGTGTGCTCCATTCATTCCGATGTCTCACACACAGCTCATCCAAAAACCTATAGGCTATACATCACAGAAGAGACCTCAAATGTATCGTTCTAACACATATATTTATATATTTATTACTGGACTCACCTTCCTTCCATCCGAGCCGGCCGGTTTATTCAGTAAACTGGCGTTGGAGTATTGTTCACCTCCTTCTCCCTTTGCCATTGCAGAATAGCTGCTGTCTTAGTGGAGTTTGTCAATAAAAATACAAACAAAACGAGAGGGGGAATAAAGCAACAAATCAAACTGGTTTTCCCCGATAAGGTCTGAGTTAGGAAAAATCGTCCTAAAATATCGTGGCGGTTTGCAATCTGTTTGAAAACTGAGAAGATGCGGTGGCAGCAGGGCTGGATGTAGTAATTTTTAGAGATCCCCGCCCCTCCACGTACCATTCACCCGATGTCTACACCCCGCCCACATGCAGGGCGGGTCACACAGCAGGCAGGCTGAGAGCGAGCGCTCACGCTTCTGTTATCATGGAAAGAAAGATAGGACGTTTCCGCAGAACTTCTAATTAGGTTCACGAGTGACTGATAAACATAGAAGGTAAATCATTATATAGTATATAGCATACATCCTGTTTGCTCATAGATACATAAACAGATGATCCCGTAACCTGCTATTTTACCTTCTGAATAAATAAATAAATAAATAAATATGATTACGATTATAACAGTTTAAAGAATATATATTAATAGGTCAGTTTCAGTGATAAAACCACATAGGCTACCATAAAATTATAATACAAATGAAGTCTAGATCAAGTGTAAATCAACTCCTCCAAATAGGCCAACAGTACAAAGTCTTCTTTTGTAACTGTTGTTTATTTTGGCAGGCTGGTGTATCACTGTGCTATCTCAGGTCAGTCAGATTCTAATTGCAGCCTTTACAAGCATACTGGTGCCATCTGAAAGAGACCGCCTGAATGTCTTTTCATATTTAACATGTGTTTATCCCGACTGTATACACAAAATTCCTTCATGTGTGGGAATAAAAAAAAAAGAAGACATGATTGCCTGAGGGTTTCTCAAACTTTCTCACTCAGGTCTTTATTTGTAAAGCTCCTTCTGCTCTGGTATATGTTCCCAGTTTAGCTGAGCACACATTCTGTGAAGCCTACAGTGTACATGTATACACACACACACTCATCACCGTGAGTTTGAATGCTCATCTGTGTGTCTGAAGAACCCCAGAATTACAGGAGGCACATTTGCAATGTTTACTTATGGCTTTGCTTACACACACACACATGCACATATACATGCACACACAAGTGTGTGTGTATAACAAATATCTCCTCCTATATCAAACATAGGCTACTGATAGAATGCAGCTTTTTCTCTGTTCCATTTGTTTATACACCTCATAAAGGGACTCTCCTGACTGCAATGTTGAACTTCTGATTGCTGGACCCTGACCTTGCCAACTGTACAGTCAAGTTGCTGCCGTTTGCGCATGTGGTGTGAATCTGTACAGACAAATCAATGTGTGTCAACACATTGATTAGATAAGGTGATATTGCCCAGCAGAGGCTGTGTTGGTCAATGCAAGTTGTTGATTTTTCTGTGCCCAGCACATAAGACAATAACATAAGTTTGGTATCAAAACATCACTCCACAATGTCTCCATGTGCGTCTTGTCTGCTGCCCTTTGAGTTTATTTCAGCATAATGACAAGATCAGTTGCAATATGTGTGTATGTTGAAATGTGGGGATGATGATAGTGTGGAAAAACTGAAAGGGAGGAAAACGACTTTTAAGAGGAAAGCAATGGAATATGATAATTATGGTCTAACCTGCAAAGATTTAAGTAAATTGTTTAAACGTCTCAGCTGATTGCATGGCTCTTTTATGCAGGAACTGGTTCTTACCAATAGGAAATCAAACTCCCTTGCAGTTTACTGAAAAAAGACAAGGACTGCATTCTGCACACCACATCCTGAGAGACCTTACCCTAATCCAACAAGGTACTTTCCCATGGATCCCATTACCTGTCCCATTTCTGTCAGCTATTGAGCCCAGTGTGGGTGCATGTGCATCCACAAAGGAGATGCTGGATGTGTAACTTGGAGTAGATGCAGCAAAATGGTTCATTAGCATAGCATTAGCTAGTGTGTGATTTTATGGTGGGTAGAAATGTAACAATTGTTACCCTGGAAAACCTTTTTCCAGGTAGGCTACTGACACAAGCAAACATTTATGTGTGTAAGGACATTTTGTGCTACCTCAGTCCATTCACGCTACCTGAAGGCTATTGCAGTGGCATTTGTATTTGGAATGTAAGTGTGCAAAGTGTGCACGAGCAGGGACACATGACTGTGCGTTTGTTGCCAAACACAGTGTGTCCAAGAGCACTATGCAGCGAATGCAGCGGCAGGCCGATAGGTTAAACTCTGTGTGCGTCAGCCAGGCAGCGGGGTATACATAGCTACAGGTGGGGTGGAAATTCAACAGGGAGGGGAGCTCATACACATGAATAATAACACACAAACACATAGGAAATAGTGTGAGGGCAGCAGCAGGGGATCAGCAGCTGTCATGTGCTTTTTTTCCCATGAAGAGTATTTCAGAGAGGAATGATTAAATGAAAAGCACTTGTTCCCTCTCTGCGTTACTCTGTGTCAAAACAGTCAGTTGTCAATATTTGTGAGACACAACTTTGTGATCGCAGCTAACCCTCCGGTGCATTAGGATCCTTCCCATGATGAGGACAAGTTTGCCTGTTGCAACTTGCATTATAAGCTATGCTATTTCTTGCTATCTTGCCCATGCATTCATAATGCATCAGGGTAATCTGATGCAGGAGCTGCAGAGATTTTTTAACCCATCGGGTGCTCAGACCATCCCTCATGTAGGCTACAGTACACTCCGGGTGGCTGGATACATGAGGAACAGATTTGTATGCATGACATTTGATGATAAAGGCCACCCTTTATCATATGAGCTATGTTTTTGCTTTTTCACTTCTTTTATTCTCAGCGACCGTAGCTGAATTTACATGCACAAGTTTCCACCTAAACCAAATCATATTGTTTTAGGGTGCAACAGATTTAACAATACATAAAGAAGCTTGCTTTTAAATCCTATTTTGTTGTATAAAATAAGATGATTTAAAGTCCATTCATTACCTCTATATGTTTAATACAGGGTCCATTTTTTTGACTCACTCACTCATTTGAAACCCACAAAGAGGAAGTTGAAAAATGTGTACGTTCACCCCTTCCTTCTAAAATGCAATGTACAAGACAGTGAGTTAATGTCAACACTGTCTGCCTCGGTTGTGACCCCACTCCTGCTGCAGACACAACAACATGCAATGCACACAGACTGTGCTGAGGTGACTATTTCAAAGTCCAGATTTTTTGACAGTGTGGCTCTTAGAGACAGAACATTGAACCTGACTCTTATCAGGGTGGACTGACCCTTCTGACATTGTGACATTTGGCCCAGTTTGGTGATGTCACCATGTTTGGGTGTCCTGTCTATCTGCACATCTGGAGCTCATATAGGCCAATGTGAGGTAATGCATAGAGAATACATAATATAGGATTTTGATCAACTGCTTCCCAGAATTTATATGAGGGCGTCCTAATAAACTGAATGAGAAGCTGGTAAAGGACATATTAAGCAAGGGACACTTTTAAGCGTGCAAAATTTTAAAACTTTAAAAATAGGTGTGTTAGACCAGACAAAAGGTCAGTCAGATCAAAAGGTCAAGATTGGGGAGAAAATGGAGTCTTATCCCACTCGACAGCAGACTGTAAGTGGACACTTCTGCACAGCAAGACACATGAGGCGATCAGGAAGGTAGAGACGATCAAGCTGTTATAAAAGAGTTATTGTAAAAAAACTTCACTTCAGGAGATATAACACACGCTGCGTTTTTAATGTCAATAGGGTTGTGTGTCGGCAGAATGCTATCTTGATAGAAAAAGTTCAGTTATCGGAGAAGCTCCAGGGAATTACAGAAACCTCTGAGAGGGAAGATACAGAGGAAGAGGAGATTTGTGAGAAAGAAAATATGTTAACATGCACAGACACAACTGACACACCTGCAAACAAACAGGAACACAACAACAGTGGAAAGATAAAAAAAGGAGGTGTGCCAAGATTAATCCAGTTTGATATACATTCCTCTTTACTGTACCCCGCCCTTTATAATTATTCCCCAGGTGTCAAAAAGACAGGTTACAGGTTAATCATGTTTTCAAACAGTGGTCCTGCTTTATGATGTTAAACAGGAGCATTCACTGTATGTATTTAGAGCCATAGTGGTGCCCTAGGCAAGGCTGGTCTCATGCTGCTGCCATCACTGTGTTTGACTGTGGGAACTTTGCTCTTTGTATTCTTTTCCTATGCAAGTTTCTTAGTAAAAATTCACACTAATTTTACATGCACTTATTCACAGAAAACCTCAGTAACAAGGCAAAGAGCTAAATTCTCTAAAATAGAGAACAGGCTTTGTAGAGGTAACATATGTGAATATGTGATATTTGACACAAAGACTAGTAACTGGTGTACTTTCATCAATAACTATGTACAATTCCACTCAAGCAGCTATAAGCCAAAGTCCAGCTGTGTGGGTGTGAAGTGGAGAATTCCACTGTGGGTTAATGAAAATATTTTAGTCAACCTTCTCAAGTTTGTTATCAGACTGTATATTTTTTAAGACAAACTAAGATATGAACAGATAGAGATAGAGTTTATTGATAATACACATCACAGCTCTGGCTCTGTGTGTTTTTGTATTGATCATGTGCTTGGTGCCACGTGGGCGGGCACTCTGGTGCCACTCTGGTGCCTCAGGGTGTCCCAAGGTCATTTTGACTTTTCTATACTTATTTCAGGTAAAAAAGTAAATTCACATTAATGAGACATCGGTCACTGACACTCAAAGTATTGATCTAAATGAGGAGCTTTGATTGTGTCTGGTGATCTATCCAACACCTTGTTGATATTAGCCCCTGAGAGACACGCCATGTCATGGCTAAGTCATGTGAAGCTTTACAACATGCACACAAGAAGCAGCTGAGGGTGTCATAAAAGATTTCCTACAGCTGACTGTGTATTGCTTTGCTGGAGGTGCACAGAGTTTATTTATGTTTAGAATGGAAACTGTGACGTGTGCATGTCTCTCTCAGTGTGTGTGTGTGGCATATCTGCCTCTGTCCCTCAAGAGAAAATAGACAAGGACAGTCAAAGGAAAAGGAATTCACAGGTTCTCTGCCTGCAGTGTGTCATTAGAATAATGCATCATTTCTGCTGTTCTGTTATTAATGTCACTGCACACACTTCTTGTATGTGTGGTTGTATGTATTGAACTATACATCAAAGTGATAAGCACTATGTACAAATAGGTCTAAACTTGATATAAGTTAATAATCTATTACATAGTTCAGGCACATTCAAAAAAGGCCATTCCTTGATGTCTTATCTGTACAAGTAACCCATATGGCTTACAATCCTTTGCTGTATCTTTATAACATCTCTGGAGATCCATTTCAGGCATCGCTTCCTGCTTCCTTTCTCTCTGACCTTCTTGTATCTCCTTCACATTGTGTTGCTTAAAGAGGGAGTGGCACAGGGAAGTTTTATGTGATCAAAAGGGCAGTTATAGGGTGGTATAAAGAATTACACATTTATACATTTCACAGTAAAATGTGATGAGCTCCAAAACGGTTTCATTTACCTTTAACATGCTTTTTAACATTACAGAGGCTGCGTCATAAATGTGCTGTCACTCAAGGACGGAGTTGGGTCAGCCTGGGTAAATTCATGTGAATGAAAAAAAAATCTTTGCACTTCCCTTAAGTTATTAATCCAAATCAGACCTGGAGCAGGCATAAAGAGGGAAACATAAGCTCATTGCTTACATTTATTCCACTTTGCTGTCACCTTGTGGAATATTTGTGCAATTACAATTTGTGCAGACTCACCGCAATTGCACACTGAATCTACAGCTAATTTTACATTAGTGCAAATCCTTTGGTACACCAGTGTTTAGCACAATTTCAGATACATTTTAAAGTACAAGGGTCCCTGCCGCATAGATCTGATTTAAAAATCATTTAAATCATTTAATTTAATATAATACAATCATGCTTGAATCATAAAACCTAAAAACTGGCACACACTGAAACATATTTTATTTAATTTTATTTATTTCTGTAAATTACTTCATGCATGCAGTAAAACGTTTTGACCAGCAGGGTGCAGTACAAATCTATTGTTGTAATTATAATTCATTTGCAATGCAGTTATTCCAGGAAATTCCCCAGAAGATGCAATTAATTTTACACAAAGAACATTTTATTCCCCATATTAAATGGCACCGTGGACACTGAGCAGACTGTCCAGTACTTCTAAATGAAAAGCAGCAGGTGAAAGTTTACAGAAGCCACTGGGGCACTGACCTTTGCTGATGAAGCACACACTACAGACAAATAAATTATAACACACAACACAAAAAAGCGCAATGGGCCTCATGTTTGTATTAAAGTAAGCAACAACAAGATCAGCTGTATGTTTTTTCCTATCTATAAGGCCACAAGCCAGGGCACACAATCAACATATCTCTTCTATCCAGAGGACCTTGGAGCTTGCACATGGCATTCTTCAAGGTCTCAGAGAGAATTATTCCAGCTGGGCCTTGAGCTGAAACATTGCAGTTAATGCAGCAGAGCTGCAGAGCGAAAGACACACACTGAGGATGTGAGGCTGCTCCTTTATAGGCGTACTTCTGCTGATCAGTTAATCACTACTGTTAGTTAAATAGCATAAGGATCTATATATAATTATAAATCTTATGACTTGTATTAATAACAGCACATTCATTTTGAACACACTGATTTCACCATTTGTGCTGTATTTACATACAGGGTGACTGCCACAGCAAATTCAGATTACATTCCCTCCATTTCACTCTGTAGCAGTGCAGCAGCAACAAAGTGGAGATACGATGTAATGATATATAATGCTATGTTTGCCTCAGCCCTGCTGGTTAGAATGTTTATGTCAACATACACATTGTTTTAAAGGAGGAACTGCATGACAGTTCACTAATCCCCCTAATTTCCTCCAGATGGCTTCACCTCTGTGTGCTCCTGGTAGCTACAATGCTGTTGTTTACAAAGGGTTACTGTGTTGTATGCTTCCTCAAAAATATAACACACCCGTGGCTTGTTGCAGACGTGTTACATGAATAGAGAATGCATGCAGAATTAATTTAGCAGTAAAGACAGAGCGTTTTTGTTTTAAGAGGCATGGTTTCTGGGTAATTGTTGCATCGTGTGTTAACTCCAATAGACTAAATCTGATTAAAAACACAGAATTTTGTCTGATGATCACTTAGCTGCCATTCCTCAGTGTGTCTCTTTAATCAGCCTTGTGGAAGTATTGGATGATGTCACTGCTACCTGTCTGGCCGACTGAGTGATTAATCATCAGGGAGCTCAGGGTGGGAGGAGAGGGCGAAGGGGATCGGAATGGAATGAGGGTGGGAGGGGCACAGGACTGATCAATCTTAGTGATTGACAGGCTTGATCTAAGGATCAGCTTCCCTGGAGGATACTGCATCACCACAGTCAGACACAAGGCATAAACTTGCAAACACACACACACACACACACACACAGAGGCACATGTGTATGCATGTATTGGCTCATTACCAAAAAAAAAGTGCAGACTCAGTCAAAAATGGCACAACCCCAGCTCTGGGTGGGGATTCTCTACCCGACCTGCTCTTAAAGAACGTGTCAGGATGAGAGAATTACGCCCAGGTTCATGTTGGATAATAACAGCTTGAGTGCAGGTAGATTTACAGCCATCACTGGGACGCACACACAGTCTGTGATCATCACCATCCGTTTATGTCAGTAACACATTCTCATCATGGCTGCAGGAAGAGAGAGAGAAAGAGAGAGAAGGAGAGCCAAAGATATACAGCACAATGTTAGATTTAATGCCACTATGCACAAACATGTGAAAGGGAGCTGTATGCAGATAAATTCCTGCATCACACTTTCAAACTCCTCTTCCTCTCTCACTGTCCCTCCACCTCTGTTACAGTATCGCCTGCTGATCAGTGCCATTTTCTGCTGCTTCAGCGACATCTGTCACTAGCCAGGACAGACACATGGAAGCCCCCCCGATTCCAGAGGCAAGAAGCTGACCACCACCAGAGTCTCTCCCCTGGGGTCTGACCACTTCTCCCCCACAGACCAACCCCCCCATCCCTTCACCCAAACGCAGCCTCTCCATCATATTTAACCCAGTGTGCTCATCATGTGCTATTCATTTCCTATCCTCTTAATTCCATTCCATATGCTGTTTTTTTCTACACAAAGGGCCAAGATTATAGAAAACATTTGCATTTTGCTATCTTCATCCCACCCCCACGTTAAGGACTCATCCCTACCCCCAAGAGATGGTAGCATTAGAATAGTGGTGGTGTGTATTATTCAGAGAATCCCTGCCTCCCTCCCTAGTTAAGATGTAACAAAATACTCCCTGCTGATTATATCTGGCTAGTCTTTTTTTCTGGACGTGGGTGTGCATGCTAAATTCATGGTTTAATACATACTTTAATACATAGTTGGGGTTCATGCTCGGTGCACTGACCAAGCTCTTTTTTCACAACTGATGATGCTACATGAGCTGCGCTGCTGGCCCTAATGAAAATCGGTAAGCTGTATCAAATCCAACATGTTACAAATGTGCTTATACAGTTTGTGTGTGGCCATACAGATTCCCATGTGTGTGTGTGTGTCCATGTTTGTGTGCACTTTCAAGGTTATAAGTAAAAAAGAAAGACAGATTCCCAGAATGGCTTGCATTCCATTAGCCAGTGACCTTCTGCCTGTGATGTCAGAAGGCCAAATGCTCCAAACAGACAAAAAAAAAGAAAGAAAGAAAAAGATACAAACACATACACACAGCCCTGATAGGAGGAGCTGAAGAAGGTATTGTTAACATTAACTATTGTGTCTTCCTCAGCAGGGATGGTTGAAGACAATTGCAGGGTGCTCCAGTGGGTGTGGAAGGGGAGTTAAGTAGTTTTTGGTGGGTGAAGGGAGACCATCAACGAGTGAAACAGTCCCAATGAATATAAACAACAGATTGTGTGTGGGCAAAGAACACTCAATGTGTCATTTGGAAGACCCCTTATGTCAAATGAGCAACAATGAAGATAACTCCCACAATCCCTAAGGGCCGTCCCTGAAAACTCAAGTGATGCAACAATGTTTGTGGTAAACGCAATTGCATGTAAAAAAACAGCAAATACAATAAAATCCCCCCTACATATCTTACTGACCTGGCGGGCATCCTCATACACACTCTTATTTTGTCTGGAGATAAGTGTTCTCCTCCCAGATATCATTGCACAAGAAGAAAATTGGATTTTCCTCTGGTTCCTCAGTGCAAGAGATTGGATTCGTGATATGAGGTGGTCTATCATGCCTTGCTGTATGAAACACCAGCCTCATTTCACATGCATACTTAAGACATGTCACAAGAGTTATCTTTTACCAGGATCATAATCTTATCTAATAACAGATTGCAGTATTCATTCTGACTTCTTCTCTAGATTGTTTCATACTCCGTCAGTTTTAAACTTTGTGACACACACATGATATTCACTGTAGGGACATAGTCATCCTGCATCCTTATTCCACCACATTCCTGGGAGGATGTACAAATATTGATGAATGCAGCTTTAAATAAAATATTTGTTCCCATTGGTGGGAGCTTGGAAACATGTCTCTGGTCTGGTCTTAAGTGGCTATTATGAGACAATGCTAACTACATATCAGTATTGACGGTCTTGTTGTGTTTTGAATCATCTTTCTGTGGGAAATCACACCCACAGGACCAATGGGAATTACCTTCAGCTCTCCTAAAGGCAATTACTCTTAATTAGGAATAATTATGAGGCATTTCTCCTGGATGCTTCCCACTCATCCTCTGCTCTGCTGTGGAGGTAACTCAGCTGTTATATTTTTTTGGAATATATTTCCTCACTTTATCTCAAAGCCCTTTGTAACAAATAAACATGTATCTCTAATATGGGCTTAATTGTTATATGAGAAACACACAAACTCTTCAGGAAACCCTGATATTTTTTGCCTGCAGTGATTGTCATGATAATTTAAAAACACAAATGAGCAGATCTCTTCTTCCTCACTCCACTTCCTCCATTCTCCAACCCAACACAGATGCCTCTGTCTATCAGTCTTTATCACTGACAAGTCAGAGTCACACTCCGTCTTTTGATCTCTCTGCAGGGCCCTTTGTGTGTGTGTGTGTGTGCATGTGCATGTGTGTGTGTAACCATCTGTGTCCATGCAGCCATCTGTAGGTTACCATACATCCCTGCTTACCCTGCCTCCAGGCTGGAAGACCGGCACAGGTCCAGTATTCAGCACTCTGCTCAGTAAAGCTGCCATAGATTAGATTTTTTTATATGTAGAAAATAGAAGAACAATTTTAGCATCCATAATCTGCCTTACCTGCAAAGGCAACACTTGTTTATCATCTGCATCACCCAGTTAGCTTAGTTTATGTGTTAAGCTTGCTGACTCCCAGCTGTGAGATACTAGTGATACAACACTTACCATAGCTGTACCACATGAAGTATTCATTTAGCATTCATATTTTTGCTCTTGTTTTATTCATCAGCAGGTGGGTACATTTATACATCACTCTGTGCTATGCAGGTAGCACATGTGAACAAGAGATTTATTAGAGCTTTATTGCATAGATCACATTTAGTTGGCTTCCAAATGTGAACATCATGTACAGAAAGCAACTGTTGAATGCCTGTATGAAAAAAAGGAAAAATCAAAACTGAACTGCTGCTTCTCAGAGAATTTCTATGGTTTTTCAGCTTGTATGAGACAGTTGGTAAGAAAATAATTTTAAAAACAAAACTTTACATGTTGCATTCGTACCTTCATCATGTTTGATGTTGCTCTGTATCAAAGTGCCAAGATGTTTTCATCTGAACAAATGCCAGCTAAATAGTCTGTCCCTATCAGCTTCTCAAGGCTGCATCTGCTCTGTGCTCAAAAGTCATCTGAGATCATCATTCTTGCAGACACACACACAGAGCAGATTCAGGGCTGCAGTCACAGTCCGCATTTGTCTGTAAAGTCCTCAGATAAACCTGAACAGCGCTCTTGCTGCAGTGTACAATGATTGGCATTTTTATGTTGTAGTGCCTGTACAGCTATTTGTCCGCCAAATGTGAACATCATGTACAGAAAACAGCTATAAAAGCTGACTGATTGTGCAACTGAATGCCTGAAAGAAAAAAAAGGAAAAACATGGAGACAAAACTGACTTAGTGTCTCTCTTGTGGTTTAAGTATCAAGGCCACAGTGTCAGAATACAGTTTTTACCACCAGATGTTGTGATCTGCTGCTGCGTTCAGTTTAGCATACTTTTAACTAATTAAAAATGCACTAGCCGTTCTAATCAACAGTTCGTTCAAGGGCATTGTATGTGACACAGATAATCATCACCCGACTCTTATCAGGGAGCTTTATAGCGTCTTTGAGCTAATTAATTTTCTTCAAATTTACAATTTTACTTTGCAGCTGTCATGTTCTTTGCTGTAGTAGTTCGGATCCAGGTCCAGAGTCTCCAGTCTAAGTCATTGTGGTCTTCAAGCGATGTGACGGTCTCTGTTTCCTGCCTGTAAAGTGATGCTTCTAACACTGTTGTGTTGTGAATTTAGATCTCAATCACCCTTTCTGATTGTAAAGTATCAACACGTGTACCACATATTTGCTGTTGGTTTGTGCAAGAGAAGGATGAACAACAGATTGTGTATTTATAATGTGTCATCAACACTTTGTATTTGAGAATGTGAGACATTAAGATGTACAGACAAAACAGTGATAACCATTAGAGCTGACAGCATCCTCTCTCAGTAGACACATTCAGCTGTGTTGATTATTACACACGGCGACATTTACACACACACACTTTGATAATTTCCCAGACAACCGTTATAAATGTTAAACAGGAGGTGTTTTATCAAAGGAAATGTTAACAGACTACTATTTGCTTGTATTTGTTTACTTATATGAGAGATTATCGTACTCTTGTTGTGCTCCTGTGTTGACTGTGTGAGAGTGTGCACATATCTATCAAAGTGTGTATGTGTGTGTGTTGGTGAGCAATGCTTTAAGAATGCTCAGAAACGTTGCCCTGCCAAATATCTGTTACATAATTGGATCGTTTTCTTCAAGTCTGTTCCTGTGAACTGCTATATCCTCACCTCCCTAAATCTCCATTTTCCTCCTCCTCGTCTCTACCTCGAACCCTCCCGATACTCACACGCTCCGCCTTGATAGATAATACTTCCACCCATCCTTTCCCCAGTTATGTCTACATTCTTCACACCCTGCTCTAATTCATTATTTTACACAGCATCTTTCTCCTCTCTTTCTTCTTCTCTCCCCCTGCAGACACTTGTTATTCCCTTGTTCCCTGACACACACACACACACACACATATCCCTCTCCTCTTTTTCACACTCACACCCTCTCTCTATACCTCTCTCTTTCAGTCTCTCCAGGGTACAGTCTGTGCTGACATCCTGTTCCTCCAGAATTGATTTCTACAAAGAATGCAATAAAAGCCGCTGTGTAACAACTGCTTGTCAATCATCGCTGAGGAGTGTGTGCAATTTGGGATGTGCTTGTGCACACACACATCCATTGTATGTTGATGTACCTGTTTAAACATCACAGTGACAGTGTTTCATGTGAAAGCACTTTCGGGTATAGGGGCCATTTCCTCATAAGGCAGAATAGATTTCCTGCCACGCTGATGCCTTTTTCTGTAACTGCTTGTCATTAGCTCTGCTGCCATTTGATCAAAATCAATTTCTCATTTGATCACACACAGCTGTTGGTTTTACACAAATGTGTGGTAACATGATAGACACAAACATGATGCTGCAGATCACTCTGAGAGGGACTATAAATAGATGACACACTGTATTTCCTGCTTTGATTTTCTAATTAAACTGGAAAGATTGACCCACCCATTACTGGAAAGCCCATAAAGGGGGTAATCTAAATTCTAAAGAAATACAACATTAGATATTGACAGTTAAAATGTTTAAGTTAGTAAGTTATAGCAATATTAGTTATATTTCTGTAGAGCAGCTTAGAGATATGTTTTGATAGCTGAAAGACAGGTAACGATTTTCTATTGTTTTAGAGGAGGGGCCTATGTGCTAACTACTAACAAACTGTATCTTTGGTAGGTGAGGTTCAAGAACTAGCCTGCATTTACATCCTATGTGCCAAGACTGACAGTGATGACAAATCTGCACAACACTGCCAACATCAGATTCATGTTTACTGTGTGATGAAATATATTTGTATGAGGAGAACCATTCAAAAAGGTTGAGACAAAGACACAACTGTGTGTATATGTATGTGGGCACAGCTCAGTGTATGGTAGCTTGTGGTAATGAGCATCTGGACTGAAAGGCAATCCTCTCATTTACCATGTGTGTGTGTGTGTGTGTGTCAGCAGGAGGTCAACACCATCCAGTGGGTAGCAGCTGTCACTTTACCTCTCCGGTCTCCCAGATTACATGAAGTGAACCTGTGGGCCTTGCAGACGCCACAGACACACTGATAATGGGTGGGTCCCAGACTAGGTGTTCATTGATCAGTCTGGAAGGTCAGAGTCGAGTTTGAGCGGGGGTGGGTGGAGGAATGACGAGAAGGGTGACCCGGGGGGTGGGGGTGACGCTTGTCATCCCTTTTTCTCCGCCTACGTTCATGACCACCATTCCTTTCTCAGGCTCAATCTTCCTTTTTTTTGCTCTATCTCCTTTGTTTCTCTCACATATACACATTTTACACACATAATCACCTGCGTGTAACTACCATTTACTCTGAATGACATCGTGTCAACAAACATTGCACATTCTTACATAAATATTTCTATGCATAAATCTTATCCGAGCTTACACTCTATTGTGTTCATGTAAACCTGCACCCTTTTATTCATGTACTTATGCAGCTCTATATTTCTCTCTTTGCATAATAAGTGTGATCATTTTATAATCTGCTGTATTCTGTATAATAAAGTCATCTCACTGCTGCTGCAGCAGCCCAGAGGGGATCATCACAGCTTTATGTAATCCAATCCAGTCTACAGTTTTAATGTAATGCCTAGAATCAACAAACTGCGTTAAAATAATACACAATTTAATGCATGCACAAAAGTGCAGAAAAAACCCACTATGTCTGCTCAGCACGGCATTGCCTTTACTTCTACTCAGATATATAAGAGTTAAACCTAAAAAAGTAAATATTTCTGAGGTGACAATAAGGTCATTAGTGATGAAATGAGTTATTGTGTATTATTATTGTTGTAAAGAAAATGTGCAACAGTCTCATCCTAAACAGGCTGATCTTGTTGCTGCAGCTGCCTTGGCAACTTCATGAACTAACACCACTGTGCACAGACAAGAAATAGCTGTGCACAAAAGTCCTTGTTAAACCACAGCTGGAATTTTTTTCTTTACTTTCACATTTTTAAAAGCTTCTTCTTCTACCACACATAGCCAAAATGTGGACCATTAAGGATTAAAAGTGTCCATTATTTCACACTGTCTTCACCATCTTGTCCACTGTGTATATTCTTTCCTCATTAGCTCTCATTATAGGGTTGTTTTCTCTGCCTTCATACCACACAATGTGCATATTAACTTTACTCTGGGAGACTACCACTTAATTGGTATATACTGAGTGTAAATATTTCATTAATCCTTTATGATGGTCCCAGGCATGCCTGCGTTATTCTTATTAGAAAGAAAATGTCAGGAAACAGATCACAAATTTAGCAAGTAAACATCACAAGTTACATCCCATGAACACAGGATTCAGTAACTCTTTAGGGAATTACTGTGTATTATTTCCCTCTGAGCCTCACTGCAACACATCCACACAAGGATCTGCATTTTCTTGAATAATAGTCATATTTACATATCAAGTAAATGTTGCTTTTAAAAGTATTTTTTTATATATACATGTAAATGATTACCACCACTGGGAGTCTTTAGACTTATTTATCTAAAAAGACACTGCTTTGTGCATGTTGAGGAGCACTTGCACTTACTTTTGATGGTGAATTCAAAGGGAGGGGGGAGATTAGGCATTTCAAAGTATAAAACAAGGCAGAGGACAGAGAGGAAAGAGATGAAAGTAGCAGGAGAAAGAGAGATCAGTATTGACTCGAGCTAAAGGACGGAAACTGATAGAGACAGGGAAACTGAAAGATTGCTGCGTCTGTTTCTCCAGTCTATTAGTTCTGTGTCTTTGTAGGATCTCTCCTGGGAAACAGAAGATATAACCCTCTAAAGTCTCCCTGCTTCATGTAGGGTCAAGATCTTTTTGATCAGGGGTGGCTGGGGATAAAAGCACAGGAGGGGGTCGGGAGAAAAGAAGCCGGAGTAAAACTGAGGCGGCGAGAATGGAGGATGAGTGACAGAAGATGGGGCTTGAGAGAAAAAAGGGAGTGAGGGTGTGGCGTCTGAGTTTGATGGTAAGATGAGGTGGACAGACAAGGATTTCACGCTGTCTGCTTCAGCATCAAGCTGAAGGGGGAACTTCAGAGGGGCAGTTATAGGAAGGATGTTTCTCAATCATCATCCTCATCACAGTTACAGTGTGTGGCACCATTTAACGAAGGCCGTGAATTGGTTTCATATGTCAAGAAAAACAAGTGTCAGCAGTTGTTGGCATGTGTGTGCAGCTGTCGAAGAGACACACACACACCCACACACGATGTGGCAGACACAGAGCGCTGCTTCCATTCTGACTCCCAGAGGGAGGGCTTTACATCATAGGCTTGATATTGATTACAGAGACTATGAGATGCATGGCTGACACCAGATACTGCAGCCATATGTCCTCAAGAAATTACTGTGACTATCCCACACACATACACACTTTTAGCCCTTTGAAACCTGGCACAGACTTCTCATCACCCATCCTCCTTCCTCACACACTGCTTATGACGTCCACTCACCCTGGCCCCTGGTGCCAGAGGTTGCAGGGTCCTTGCAACAAATATTGCTTAGTTTATCCTATTTAATCATGGTTGTTGGATGATCTTTACGTTGTAGCACCCTACATTAATGGATGTACAAGTGTACACACACAGCTATGATGCCCTCCTTATTGCAGCCCCTTATACGCAGCATCATGATTACACACAGGTGCTCATGCATTTATACAGACGTACGAACACATTGTTGTTATGTCTGCATCATTATTGCAAAAGGAGCACACCGTCATGTTATGAAATCAGTGTCATATAACCCTACGCCGATGGGATCCATCACTTGTTTTGAGTGTGCTGCTCCTTTAAACAGCAGGCGTGGCTCTCCTACTACGACCCGCCTATCGTGCATAATAGCCAACTCTCCTACCCTCGAATCATATAGTGCAGTAGTCTGCAAAGAAAGTGACCACAGCCAAAGCCTATCCAGCTCGTAGAGCGGTGGGAGTGCGACTAAACGGACTCATTTACCTCAGTGACTGTTTACCATCTAAAAAAACTCGCCGCACGGATCAGCGAGAAAGCGCAAATTTGAAGCAGGCTACTCCTAAAGGAAGCGTTGTGGTTGCTGCCTTTTTTGGAGACTTAAATTGCGCACAGCGGATCTATGAAGACGCAGGCAGGTTTTTCACTCTCGGCACCAGGTAAAACTCCTCTTATTTTATCGACAACTTTTGAGGATGATACGACACCCCCTCACACACACACACACAGACATGGGTGGTTTAGGATGATATATTCACCTCTCTCCTTAAAGTTTGGGATGTTTTCCAGCGCGCCTGCCACTTAATTAACTGATCTGCGCTTTTTAGTCGCAGCTGAATTCTTTGAGCTTGATAAGGAGTTAAACCGTGGAGGAACCCGAATAAACTACTTTACGCACCACTCCCTTGTCTGAACAGGTTCACTGAAAGGCAGAAAGGGTTCCTGTATGTCCAATTAATCTGTTTGAGTTTAATTTAATCACTCTGTTTTCTGCTGAGCACTCAGTCGAATCACCAAACCCCCATCTCTCTCTCTCTCTCTCCCTCCCTGTCACAGTATACTACTAAAACAGTGTTATGTAATGAAACACTGTTGCGAAACTTGAACTTCTCAGCAGCAGTTTTTTAACATTGCAGCGTGTATTCAGGAGACTTTATAGCATTTAAAATCATTTAAAATGGTGGTTTCGATCTTTATTGACCTTACAAGGACTTAATGTCCCGGTTCTGAAGAGATGATCTGCCACACCTTTAAATCTTTAAATTGCTTATTGTTTTACTGTATGACGGAACAGTGTTTATTTCCCCCCGGGGATCAATAAAGTATTTCTGATTACCAAACTATCCCTTATGCATGCAAAAATATATCTGCATTACGCATGGCCACAAAATCAACCCTTTCCTCTCCCAGGGGACAACATGTCTAAAGACAGCGGTGTGATTATTTTGTTGAGAATGAAGCTCAGTTCTGATACAACTCTTGGCTCTGTCTGTCTCTGCAGACACCGGGAACAGGGAGTGATTCACCCCCCCCCTCCTGCAGCCCCCATGCCGGGCATTAGCTCCACTGCTCCTCGTTATGAAAACTGGGACATGGACCACCTCGACCACTACCAACATTATTTCTACGACGACCACGACCCGGACGAGGATTTCTTCAAGTCCACTGCGCCCAGTGAGGACATATGGAAGAAATTTGAGCTGGTACCGACCCCGCCCATGTCCCCCATCCGGGCGGTGGAAGGGTCGGGCAGGGTCGGGCTGCTGTGCCCATCTCTTGGGGATAAGCTGGAATGGGTCTCTCAGTTTTTAGGGCAGGACGATGAACAGCAGCACCAGCACGACCTGCCCTGCAAGCTGACCACGGCCAATGACTCCTTCGGTAACCTGAGCTCCATTATCATTCAGGACTGCATGTGGAGCGGCTTCTCGGCTGGACAGCAGCTGGAGAGAGTTGTTGGAGAGCGCTGCGCTTCCTGTCCTGGGACGGGGGCGGCTGCCAAAGTCGCAGCCGGGACTACAGTTACATCCCCGGGGAGGGTGCAGGGAGCACACGGTGGTGACACACATGCCCTGAACGGGTTGGCGACGGACTGTGTGGATCCAGCGGCGGTCCTGACTTTCCCGTTGACCAGTGGATTCAAGAAACAAGCTGTGTCCTCTGGATCAGAGTCACACACAGACTCATCAGGTCAGTCACAGATGGAATATGCATCGCAGAAAGATATGACTGTATGCGCTAGTTTGACTGTATTAGAGAGAGGCAGGTGGATCACTGTGATATTTAGCAGGGAGTTTTGTCCTAAAATCATGGTGAAGGTAGTTTTATTGCAATATTTCTATTATATTGCCATATTTTCATCCTTTGTGATTCATTAATATGCATAAATGATGAGAGTGTATTTAAACTGAAATGTCATTTGCTTTGGTTATGTGGCAGTAATGGTTGGCATGGCACATGACTGCATTGCGTTACCTTGGTGCATGGAACACATGCTTCAAGCCCAGAGAGCGACACGCCCATTAAAACATCTGCTGCTTGGCAGGTCTCCAGCAGACCAGCTGCTACCTCTCCCTGCTCCTCCAGTCAGACTTATGATAACAATATCCTCCCCACGCTATCCGGCTAGGATCTGACATGAATTCAATAAAGAGTGCTCCTCATTGGAACTTTATGTAACAGGGACAGAAAGTGGAGGGAACTCTTCCCCCCTCTCATTTAAGTCATTATGTCTAGCCTACATTTTCCCTGACTCAAGACCTACTTTTTCCATTTTCCACTCCTTAGAAGCCATATGATTGAGTGCGGTATGTAGGCTGCCATGTGATGCCCGGACCATGCATAATGGTGTGTGGAATGTCACAAAGGGAACTTGTTGCTGCATTCCTCTGCTCAACAGGCTGCGGCGCCAATTGTGTCAGTGGGTGGATTTGGTCCGAGCCAGCCTGGGCTGTGAATAGAGCAGGATTAGCCATTTAGGAGGGCGGCTAGGGCCTGCATAACTCTTTGACACACAAGTTTTAAGGGAGAATTTCCACACCTTTTCAGAAGGGATAATACACGCTCGAAGAAAAGGAGCAATCACAGGAAATAGATGTACGCTTAGGCTTCAATAAAGATCCATTATAGTGTTACTTTAGAAGAATTCACTCCATGTGCCGTGTAATATGAGACATCATCTTTTGTCATAGGAATGCCTGCACCCCTGGTACACAAAGCTCTTTATACTGTGATATTCATATAGATATCACTGCATTCGGCAGAAGTGCAATCACTCTAAAAGTGTGCTCCAATTTACAAGAGCATTTGAAAATCTCCCAAGAGTCTCGTCATTTTGTGAGAATCAAGTAAAGAAGTCCTTTATTCACATTTAATACCCGTTTCCCACTGGTGTAAACAGAGCAGCAAATGGTTTTGGACATGTGCAGCTTTGAATAACAAGTTGGAAGTGTTTCTTAGTTAACCTGCTTCTGCCTCGCTCTATACACATGAATGGAGAGGAGGGAATTTCCCACTGAGGGAGCTGACCTAACACAGTGATGATTCAGAGCATTAGTGAGTGTGTGAGATCACACCGTTTCAGAAGGTTGAAGTTCAATTTTACATAAGCATTTAATTGGCTTAAGGAAGCAGAGGGTGTCCAGTCAGGTTGTTCATTCACATCTGATGTAAGTTTTTTTTTTAGCTCTTATTTATTTTTCAAACATGTATTTTTCTCTTTTAGATGATGAAGATGACAAAGATGATGATGAAGAGGAGATTGATGTAGTGACAGTGGAGCACAAGCAGCAGCGCAAACCTCGTCGGCTGGTCAACGCCCGCAAACCGGTGACCATAACGGTGCGAGCAGACCCCCTCGACCCCGGCATGAAGCGTTTCCACATTTCCATCCACCAACAGCAGCACAACTATGCTGCCCCCTCCCCGGACACTCTGCCAGCACCAGCCGAGCCGCCTCGGAAGAGAGTGCGGCAGGAGGCCTACACTCAGGTGGCGCAGCCTCAGCAAAACTCTCATTACCATCAGCCCCGGCCCGGCCACGTCCCCCTGAACTTAGACAGCAGAAAGTCCCATGTGACTGCTGTAGGGGTCAGGTCGGAGTCACCTAACATCAGCGCCTCCTCTCCTACCTCCTCCACATCGCCTTCATCTCCCCCCTGCTCTTCTTCTTCTTCCTCCTCCCACCTGAGCTCACCCTCAAAACCCCACTCTCTCTCGCACCCGCTCTCCAGCCCCCAGTCGTCAGACTGCGAGGACACAGACAAACGCAAGGCGCACAACTTCCTTGAACGCAAGCGACGAAACGACCTGCGCTCGCGTTTCATGTCGTTGCGGGATGAGATTCCCGGCTTAGCGGACTGCCCCAAGACACCCAAGGTGGCGATCCTGACTCGAGCCACAGAGTACCTGCAGCAGCTGCATGCCAGCGAGAGGCAGAGGGCTCAGGAGAGAAAGCAGCTGAAGGCCAGGCAGCTGCAGCTGCTGCAGAGGCTGGCACAGCTCAAGCGATCCTAAACAGCTGTCACCTTAACACTCACAGTACTGAATGGGACTACAATGAAGGAGAAAAGACACTAATGTTCACTTTGAGTTGGTCACATTGGAATAGTGCGGGTGGATTGTTTTTTTTTTTTCAGTTTTCTACTTTTGTGGTTTGCACATTAGCTTCTGAGGTTGAGATTGACAAGGCCACAAGTCGTCAGGACAACAAACTAGGGACTGATCTTGTGGGGCGTCTTAGGGGCAGATTAATATGTCCATGGTCACTCAATATTTGCCTGTCAAACTGTTATATTTCCCCAGGTGTAAAATATTTAAACTGTTGCTTGCCACAGGAAGGCCTGCTGTGGACACAGAAGTGTTTGTTTGATAAACTGCGCTGTTAACTGCTGCTCTGTTCCGACATCTCCTTGATTGTGATGGGGCTTGTTGTGCTTGCACAGCCGTGATGTCTCCCCTGAAGTTTCTTCTTGTCTCCCCTCTATACATTTTCTGGTCCGCTGCTCCTGAGTACTTGGCATACAACTTTTTCCTGCTCCATTTCCTCGCTTTTCCTCTCATTTTGCCTCCCCTCTATTGGTTCTTTGCATCTTTTCCTCATCAGCAGGTTTCATGCAAGCCTGAGACATGGAACAATAGCATTACAACATATTCTGCATGTCTGGAATAGATGTGATCCTAATGTCTGTGCCTGCAGGTTCCATCTGTAACTTCAGTATTTCCTTATGCACCAGAAAATTTTTTAAAAAGCATTATTTGGAGAAAAAAAAAATCTACTGAGATTCATCCCGATTTCACACAAAACAATCTGCAAAAACACTAAATATTTACGAGTTTGACTCCATCTTTATTATTGTTGTGCCATGGAGAGCAGCTAGAAGATGAATGTTGGCTTCAAAGTTTTGGCTTAAGTTAAATCTGTCAAATATGGTCATCTTTTGCTTGAAGATGAAGCCCACTGGGTTCCAACTGTATATTTCTTTCATCTTGCTGTCTGATATTTGTAATAATTATTTTGCATTTGATGTAATGCCTTTAGAAGCCTTTCAATGTATGTAGGCTATCCAATTGGATGTTATGTAAATAGTACCCTTACTGTACAGTCCCTTCCAAACCAAAACCAGAGCGGTCTACTATACTCATCCTAGTTTTTGTTCGGGTCCTGTGTCCTAAACTGGGCAGGGGCCAAGCTTGCTGGCTTTTCAAAGATAACTCAAAGCTTCTATTTTTGTTAATAAAATGATTATGGAAAAAAAGAGTCAAAATAAAACACTTTGAACATTGATCACACTATAGCCACTTTGTCACTTTTTTTGTTTGCAAAGCAGATTTGTTTTTCATTACTTTTCTGTTTTCAGTACGTGTTGACAAAGGTTTTCTACTATATTTTCCTACCAAGTTGTGTTTTTGGTGTGAACTGATGACTAAAAGTTTTGTTATCATAGCAGGTGGGGCTTTATTGGTGGTTTTGTGTGCTGGAAATGAGCATGTGTGGACTGCTTTCTTGCTCTCTGCTGAGCAGAAAGCACCTGAATGCTCCTGTGTTCAATCCAATCACTGTAGCTGTAGTGCTCCTTCTCAGATCTGGTGCGGGTGGTGTCGTGTAGAGGGGAGGGTGGGGACTTAAGAGGATCTGCCGATTAAACTTCTGGCTGTATGTAGCCTTTAGTGACCTTAATGTTAATGCTTTCCCTCTGCTTTTTTTGCAAGCCTGGTGCTCCCCATTGTCCCAAAAGCCATGTGACAGAGAACACTGTAGCTTCTGGATCTAGTACTGTAAATGAGAAGTAGCATGACCTGCTTTACCAGCACTCAGGAAAATCCATGTAGTCTGTAACTCTTATGATGGGGCCAAAGGCTGAGCTTGAGAAAACACCCCCTGTTGTATGTAGGACACAACATCAGAATCGACCTCAAACGTGAGAAAGAGAGCATGATGGATTTAAAAAAAAACACACAAACAAAATCTATCAAAAATGTTTCCCTTCTCTCTCAGAAAGGCTAATTAATGCAGCACAAGCCACCAGTAGCCTTGACTGTAGTTTGTTTTCCAATAGGGTGCAACTCCAACAGGGGTTTGTGCTGTTTTTTATGACATGTGTCTGCTGTGGCATGGTCATGGTAGCAGTGGACATTTCTTACTTACTTTGGGAGTTTAACTATGGTGATTTTGGAGCCTTGTCTCAGCACTTTGTTTGTTTTTTCTGTACCTCATAAGCCTCTGTGTATGAAGAGTAAGTCTGCAAATTAATAAATTTCAAGGTTTGACATCATAACTGATTTGTGTGAGTAATCTTTGTGTTTTTAAATTGGGGAATTATACACACACACACACACACACACACACACACACACACACACACACATATATATATATATATATATATATATCTCATTGTCAGCTGGATGAGAATAGTATTATGCACATTTGTTTACCATAAAAACCACTTGTATGAGTGAACATCCTTCTCTCCCTCCCCCTCCACTATTAGTTCGCAGCAGTCTCCAAGGTAACCTGTCCTAGCATCTTAACCATGGCAACAAGCCTCTTTTCTCACTACTGCAGAGCTCTAATAGTTTCCATAGTAACAAAAAGGACTATGCTGAAAATAAATTAGTAAAGCATTTACCAGACATTGTAGTTCAACAAAAAGCAAAGAGTTGTGACGATAAAATCATTATAATAGATTTTTGCACATAAGCTGGGCTGAAGTAGTAAAAATATAAAATCCATTCAGCGTCACTTACATCTGTGAAATTATTCTAAATAAAATAAAAGATCCTCTCAAACACAAATCCACCTAATCAATAAACGTTGCCACGGTAACGGCTGCCCGTTGCTTAGTAACAGAGCCCACCTTTTCCCCTATTGCGCTAACAGCGCATGCGCGCCGTCGTCAGCTGTGCGCCGAGCAGGCAGCATCATGGCGGCTTCCACTCTGAACGTGCAGCGTGCCTTGCAGAGAGCGATGGTCCCGTCTTTGGTGGTGATTTTAGGAGCTACCGGCACCGGCAAGTCCAAACTGGCAATCGAGATCGGAAAACGGCTTCAGGGAGAAATAATCAGCGCCGATTCTATGCAGGTAGGAAACACGAGGAATGGAGGAATTACACGGAGAGTCCTTGACATGGCAGCCATTATGCTTTTGGTGACACTCGCATTGTTGAAATAATTCGAGCAAAACAGCTGCCCGTTAGCTAAATGAATGTAAATGCAAATGCAAAAGAGCAGAGTTGGTGTGTGAGTGTGGAGAAAGTCAAGTATGAATGCGCAATTTACAAGTCGATAACAACAAGGTACGGCAAAATGACAACACACGATTAAATACAACGTTTCGTGTTCGATCGCGACTCAGAGTTGTAACTTAGTTGGTGTAAAACACGAAAGCACATCTCAGATGTGTTAAAGGTAGCAGAGGAGCTGTGTCTGATCTACATTAGCCTGAGCCTGAAGGGCCTGTAGGAGCCTGAAGGAACATGGCTGCTGCAGAGGAAGCACAGGGATCCAATGATACACACTTGCTCCATAAAGTGACAGTTACAGTAAAGGTACGGAAAGAAAACAGTATAATCAGTATGTAAACAGATAGGGCTCAGAATCATAGACGCATTTATTGCTTCACGCTCATGTATTCTAGGATTTGTCCTGGTGTTTGCTGTGTCTAGTTCTAAGATAACAATTGATGGAGTGCAGGTGTGCAATCTTTACACGGTAAGGAAATGGATAGTCTGCATTAATGTATTTATGGCTTTAATAGAGGTGGCTATACTTGAGCATTTTCTGCATTCAGGGACATTATATCTATACAAATTAAGCTCTGGAATGACACATGGCACTCTTTCATGTCATTATTTAGTCAAATATGTGAAAGCCATAATATTAGGTTGCATTATGTTTAGATTATTTTCTAAGAGTCCTCCACATTAACATTACAGCAATGAACAATAACAAACACTATTAATACAACACACTGGAATCCACTATTTACCCCATGCCTGAGATTAACATTAAGAAATTACACAAGATATTATGATATGAATATTACCTTTTTTCACACCAGCAAAAGGTGTTACAACATTGCATGAGCACTGTTTTATAATATTAACTTATGAATAGCACATAGTTCACATAAAAGAGTAATTATTGTGTGCCAAGTCGCAAATATCTCCACTTAAGAAAAGTGCAGTGAGATGTTATTTGATATGCAATAAGGTATTAAATTAATTAATCAGTAGGTGCAATTCAAGATTCTAACATCATGTTTATTTATTTTTTATGCTTACACCAATGTAAAAGGGTGTGAAATCGTGCGTGAAATTGTTTGTGCGGCTCTGAGCTAAATAAATTAAAGTGATGATGAGTCATGGGGAGTACTGTACTATAAAGAGAACACGGGAATGGTTTTTATCCATTATAGACTTATAGCTCCAGATCCAGTTAATATCTCTGTGCTGCGTGAGACCAGGTATGGTATGGTACCAGGTGTATATGTCCCTCCTTGTATTACTTGTGTACTTGAATTTTAGACTGGCTCTCTAGGCAGGTGGTGGTGAATGCAATTGTTACAGTACGTCTCTCTGTAATGAATGTGTGTCAGTATAGTGTCCTCTGTAGTCATGGAGACACAGTTCCGTGTCAAAGAGGTGACATTTAAAAACTCTCACACTCGTGTCATTCGCTTTCCTTCTCATCTAGCCCCGCCCCTTCTTTTGGTTCTCAGGCTCTGTTGCCACAGCAACCAGGGGGCACGCACACAGAAGAAAAGGTTGGGTACCAGTTTGAGTCTAGGTCACACACATAGAGAAACAAGCAGTGTAACTTCAGCACACATGACAGCAACTAATCACATTTTTCATTACCTTTCTCCAGCCCACCACCCCCTTGCATTGTCCTTGAGAGTGTGTGTCCCTGCGTGGAGTGCCTCTTCCAGCAGTCACCTGGTATTGGGTAAACTGGGTTACGCTAATAACATTTCAGCCCAGAATATCTCAACAACCAGCAGCTCTGGTGAAGAGAAACAGTGGCCTAGTTACAGCACGGCAGCCACAATCTCCACAATCCCTGGCCTTGTTGCTACCCTGCTGTTGGTGTGTGTGACAGTCAGAGAAAGCGAGAGAGACATGCAGACATGGAGTGAGTGAGAAAGAGACTGCTTATGTGAGAATGAGGCTGTGTATAGGCTAGAGCTGCCCTGTGTTGTCTTTGGGATAGGAAACAGTCTGGTCTTGTTTGGGAGAAAGCAGCATTGTGCTGAGCTGGTGCATATTCAGCGCCGTGCTACGCCGGCCCAGCAGCTGATAGTGAATGGGCACGCTGTGGCCACTGGGAAGTGTCTATTGTCCCGGGGAGAATTGGTTCCCACACTCCCTAACACTCCTATTGTATTAATATCACCCCTCTCTCCTGCCCATGCACCATGCCCCCAATCCACAGTTCATTGGACATGCAGGGAGATATTATTCACTCAGTAAATGAACATGCTATCTATGGCAAGCACACAAGTGCTGCGCTGTACTCTCACTGAATGAGCCACTGCCAAATAGTGTAAACCCAGGGTTCCCAAAGTGTGGTCCAGGGACCAGCAGGGGTTCCCACTGGAATTATGGGAAAGTGTGAGTGTGAGTGATTTTTAAGGGGTTGCAGCCTTTATTGTGCTTGTTCATGGTGCCTGGAAGTGGCTCCATATATTTGTGTGTACCCAAATACAAATGATATCTTCACTGGTTTCATGTTCCTACATTTTACACTTTCTCCTCAAATTCAATGCAAAAATGTAGTGAATTTGAATTTGAATGTAGGCCACAGCAAGGTTGGACTGCTCCGATAAATATATATTTTTTTGCGTCTGAACTAGTTGTATGGATATGCACTTTTGTAATTTGTTTGCAATTTGCACTGTATTCTTTCTATTTTGTCCCATCATTTCATTTGCAGGGCTTTACTCTAGGGGCTTTATGACGATCCGAAAAGTCTTGGCTTTGTTGGTTTTATTTCACACAGAGAATCTCAGGTGCACCATATTCACTGTGAGGCAAATCCAGATCTGGGTTAGTAGCACAGTACAGCATATGTTTTACTACATTTAACTGGACTCTGCACCCTTCTGTCTCCTTTTCTTGTACTGCGAACTTAGATTAGACATGGTTTTTGTCATTCCAATCTAATCCACTCATTATACTAGCTGTTGATTCCCATACAGAGTTCTGAAGGAGCAGATATATGGCTGTATGCTCATTTGTTTCTGTTACACTGCTTGTTTGAGATTCACAAGAAGCAGGATTAAATTGCTCAAATCAGGCTTTTGATGAGCTGTAACTGATAGACATTTGTTAATCAACTGTCTCTTCAGGGAAGAAGGTGATTTATCAAAGCATCGCTTGCTGACAACACTGCAAGGCATTATTGGTAATAGGAAACAGTAGACACAGACAGTGACAGTAAGGGGATAGACTGAGTGATTCATGTACGCAGTGCTCAGACTGAAACATTAGACCGGTGTACCTTAAAGCAGTGATCGTATTCTGTCCGTTCTGCTATGCTGCATTTTATATCTGTGAAATGTACTGAGGTGTTCTGTCTGACTCTTCATTTGTCATTTTGTTGTACTTTTCCTCCTCCTTGTTTACCACTTTGTAACTGCTATATCAACAAATGCAACTTAAGTTTATTTAATTACTAACTTGAGGTATGTAATATGCTTTTTTGTTGCTTGCATGGTTATATTAAGGATGACAAATGTGTGTTTGGGTTGGCAGGTATTAAAATTAAAAGGTGCAGTTCACTTTCTTGTGTTTTTAACCATAGGGAAACAAATACTATCACTCATTTTAGTGCTAGCTGCTAGTTACATGCTCAATAAATTAATCGCAGTATTGCAGGGTGTAGTTGGTGCTTGCGTCTGTGTGTGTGCGTGGCAGTGGGAGGGTTGCATGTCATACTAAACAACAACGAGAGGTCTTAGGGGCCAATTTAACAGGTCACGCACATGCATTCCCCATTACTTGTGTGTGTGTTGTGTTTTGGGTATATTGGTGGCCAGTGACCCTTCTCATAAAGCGCTTCTGAAAGGAGTTGCTGCTGCATTCTTTTAAAGGCAATATAAGCAGTGAAAAGCTGAATGATTTGTCAGGCCTTCATTTTCTATTGAATGTGTAAAATAGGGCCGAGCAGCAGGAAAGCTGTTCTGTGTCATCTTGGCCCTTATAGTCCCATAAAAGTGGAATGAGCAATGCTTTCCATGCTGATTCTTAAATGATGAATCTTAAACGTGATGTTCATTTGTTCAAAGGTTATGCTTATTGGTTGTTACACACAGAAAAACGTGCTCCGACACCAGCTGTTTATTTACGTATTAAACACATCCTACACTCAGCAACTGTGCAGCTATGTGTTATATTCACTCATAGACTTTCTCTATCACTCTGCATGTCTCTCCATCTCTCTCTTCCTCTTACTCCCCCTCCCACTGTCTCTGTGTGTCTGCTGTGGCTATGACCTGTCTGGGCTTTGACGTATGTGTTTGTGTTGTAACTCAGGCAGTGCTGCCTCCCACATCCGATTTATGATGCATCTTTTTTTTTTAGTAATCTAAGCTGGTGTAAGAGAGAGCCAAAAAAGAGAGCTGATTAACTCTTTATTTTTGTTGTGTGTGTACGTGTGTGCGTGAATTGCAGTCTGCGGGTGTGGTGATGCGGTCACCGCTACAGTAAAGTGGCGAGGGAGAGGACGATAGTAGGATGCTAGAGGAGGAGAAGGAGGAGGACGAGAGGGGGTGGAGGGGCTACGGCATGAATGATTTATTAGTCTGGCATTACTGGGCCATTCCCCACAGAGAGACAGAGGAGAGGAAGATGGAGGGATACATTGTTGAAGGATGGTACCCTGAGGGAAAAGATAGAAGGGGTAAAGAGAGAAAACAGAGCAGGTAGATATTCTGTTGTAAATGGTGGAGTGGAGGATAAAAACATAGTGCAAGCTTATGTGTATGGCTGTCTCCGGGTGTCAACCATCTGAGCCAGGATCAAAATCAAGGTAGCATTTATAGCAGTAAATGAGTTATTTTTCTTCTTTATTTTGCTGTTGAGTATAAAAACCACTGTGTCACACTTCTACATGCACAATGAGAGTCCTCAGTGCCATGTGGCATTCATGTCAGCAAGAATGCTAACGTCAGCTAACGTAAGAGAAATTAGTTCCAGTGTCTGTGCTTTCAAAGTAAAGGCGTTCCACTGCTGTCACATCATAATGCATTTATTGTGAAACACTTGGTGGACGTTTTTTTAACACATAATTAAGTTAAATACTGGCACTGTTTGGTGCACATACCCATTCAGTCAAACCATCACCATGGCCTAACTACAATCTGAGAGGTGTCCTTTATCTTTTCTTTTTCTCTGTATCTCATTTTATGTCTCAATGAGTGTTTGTTCTGTGTCTTTCTTTTCTCCTCACCCCTCTCTGCCTCTCCTGCCCTCTTTCTTTTGGTTTGCCCCCCCCCCCCCCCCACTACCTCCTTCTTATTTATGTGGCAGAGGAACAGCTGTCTCGTGCGGGGCGTAAGGTTGGCCAGGCAGGCGGGCTGCAGGCCCTGCGGAGCTCAAACACTGAGTTCATTGTCTCATGCACACATACACTCTTCTCTTCCTCGCACACAAGCCACATGGTCGCATCCATTCACATCCATTTAAAAGCGAGACAGGAAGGAGTAGGCAGCTGCACCCACATTAGCAGGGTTTCCATTGAAGTACATCAGTGTGAATTATGACATTTGGAATCAGAAAACCTGAATGGCCCTGAAACCTTCTTTTCAGCAACTTCTCAGAAAACAACCGAAGATCTGACTCAGGACTGGAGCAGTGTGTTGAATTACTTCATGTCTTTTGTGTTCAAGAAGTTGCTATCTGTCCACCTCTGAGAAATGTCATGCATAAGGCTGCTGCGCTTTATTAGAAAACTGCTATGTGCGGTTTTTGATGTTGTTAAATATGACCAGCATACTCTGCAGCCAGATAACCTGCTCAGCACTAATCAATTCTTACTTTTTTCAGCCTATTGTCTCTTAAAACTGAGCTGATGGTGAATAATTTGCATCTTTTCACATCACATGCTTACTTAAGAGAACACTCGACATGCAGTCTTCTCAGTTTGCTCTGATGTCTTCCTCGCGCAAACACGATTAGCTGTGTTGATTTTTTTATCTTTGATTCCTTTGTGGTTCAAACATCACTGCAATCTGTAGCTCATTTCCACCGCCTCAACTGGAAGTCTTAATTTCTTTCTCATTTTCTCTCTCATTTGCAGCTCCCGCTCAAAGCATTTTTTTCCCCCTCATATCTTCCACTGAAGTGGCTCTTTATTTTTCTTGATTTAAACTCCGGCTTTCTTCTGCCTGCTTTTACTCATGGGTCTCCTTGTCCTCTTTAAGGCGAAATTAAAATCACCATAATCTGTTTTTTTGTGAGAGTCTCAAGAGAACGCACTAATGTACATTTGGGGGTGCTTACATAAAGATTATTAGAGAGCGAGCTCTCGCTGCGGCAGGTAAGAGTGGATAGAATGAGTGGAACCTTGAGGAATAGAATGGGAAAGGTGAAACTGTTCATGCTCGGAGTGTGGAGGAAGCTCATTTCATACGCTTGTCATATGATGAAGGGTGTGTAATATAAGTAAAAACAAGACAAAGGCTGTGTGGAGATTATTTTTGCTAACTTATTAAAAGTTGTGTGAGCAACAAATGTGTGTAAGTATGAGGGGGTGTGGCTGAAAATATGACACAAGACTATCTTTCTTTCTTCTTTCTTTCTTTGTCTCTATGTAACCAGTCCATCCCTCTTTCTTTCACCATCATTCTCCTGTCCTTCTGCTAACCATCATCCTGCCTTCCATCTGCAGAATCTGTGTGTGTGTGATGAAGAGAGAGGGAGAGAGCAGTGAAAACAGAGGGGGGGGGTGGCGGTGGATAATGTGTGCAAATTTGTCAGGGAGCATCCTGTTCTCTGTAACAAGTACACAGTGCTCCTCTGTCTCCTCTTATGTCTCTTCATCTCCTTTTATCTCTCCTCTCTTGCTCTTCCAAAAATAAAAAAAAAACTCTTCAAATCTTCATCCTCCTTGATTTTGCTCTCCATCTCCTTCATTCATCCATCCATTCATGCATCAAACCATCCTTTGGCTGACAGTGGTGTCGTGCAGAGAAACTGTGAATAATTTATCGGGCTGGGTTGTTCTGCCCTGCCCTGCCCTGCTCCCCTTTTTTGGCTTGCCACGGAACAGAACATTTGGTGGAGTACACGCAACCCACACATTCTCACACCATGGATGTGATCAGTAACCTGCTAAACTAATTACCAGAGCTGTGTCTTGTGTTGTTGTTGTCTTCTTGAAATTGAGATTTAGACTACAGGAAGAAGCTTTGTAAGAAAGTTAAGAGGATGTGGGCAAGTCTTGCGCTACAAAATGCTTTCTAAGTTGAGACATCAAAATTGTATCATCTAGTTTGGGCTGATGTTGTCAACCTTGTTTCGATGTGTCATCCAAAATGATGAATACACAATAAATATTAAAACTAAACCCCTCAAGTATGCATGGGCATCAAAAAGGAGACCTAGCTAATTAGGCTAACATAAGTCTAATGCCTTTTTAAATGCTGGAAAAAAACCTGCCATGGTTGCTTCATGTTGCTAAGCTACAGATACTGTATATGGTATGCATTAGAACATTATTGGTGAATATGTTTGGTTATAAGAATATTATTAGAATCCATTCAGAAAATCCTGCAAAGTCATACTACTCCTGAAGCTCTTCCTTCTGCACAGCATGTGTGTGTAGTCTGTAGTCTAAGTCTTCAAAGTGTGTGTGTGGCTCGGAGTGAATCAGCCTGAAGCTGCCAGGAAAACTTTATGAAACCCTTTCGAGTCAAAATTTACTACGGCATTTGAACCTCTGCTTTGATTCAGACAAGATTTGGTGAAGCGCTCTATTGTCGGATACTTCAGAGTTGGAAAATACAGCTATTGACTCTGCAGCACAGTCCCAAACTAACACACAAGTATTGTTTTTGCAGCATGAACCAACTAATGAATGAAGTCACTCTTACCTATAACTTGTGAGCTGTTTTTTTCCGCTGTAAGAAGTGATGACACTACAAAAGATCCACTGTGGAAGGACTTTTTTTTTCTGCTATTTGATATTTTCATGACTAGAATCTTTATGGTGTGTAAGTCAGCTGAGAGGTCATAGTGAAAAGATCAGATTTGGTCTCGGTGTCAGCAGCTGTAATCTTTTATTTGACTGATTTCATGATTCAGAGCTTTTAAAAAATAGTTTGTTCTTACCTGGATGTGGATGTCCTTTATTTGAGTTGACTTGAAATCAGTATTAAAAATTGTGATCATAAGCCATCATGCTACCTGTGCAAATATGGAACAAAACAACAGGAATGGCAAGAAATGGACACAATGGGTGGGAAAAATTGACATGTTTGATATTGATGCATCTGTAGAGATGTCCATGCAGACAGGAGCAGCCATTTTGGCCATGTGCATGCTTTAGGGTCTGGAAATCATGAATAAGTCTCGAAGTGGTTCGCCAGTGGAGGACTTTAACCACACTGCAGTCCTGACAACTCCCTAAGGGGAAGCTAACCAAACCACAGCCTAGTCCTACATTGTGCAGGAGCTACAAATCTGCAGTCTCCTCTCTTCCCAGGCATTGTACATGTTAACTGATTGTCATCAGCATGTGTTGTCGTATGTGCTCATAAAAGGTCATTTATACACTCTTAACCAGGAAATGCAGTATATTTAAGCCAATGTGAACTTTTGACCACAAGCTTAGCATGTGTCTCTAGTCCACTAAAAATACAGACACAAATCTCAGATGCAATCAGGAAGTGCATGTGAACCTTATCTGTGTTGGATTTCCATAATAATCAGAGGCACAGGAGAAGACTCTTTGAAGTTAAAAAGGGCCTCTGGAAAGAGAAGGCCAGTTAGAAAGGTGCCATGCATCCCTCTAAGACTCTCGCCTGTGTGTGTGAGGATGAGAATTATGACGGTGTGACACCCAGCTGTCACATTCCATGAGGGAGCCCCTGCTCGCTCGGCGATGTAAAGTGGACAGAAGATGTGTATTATAATTTGCAGGAATGTTCAGAGACATCTCATTTGGAGAGCTCAGCTCAGAGCTCCTCTTTCTCACCTTCATAATAGCCTCTGCTTCCAGTTTGTGACATTGACAAATGCATACCCGCCGTCCTACTTGCATACATTTCAATCGTTTATCCTGTTTGTTTCATGATGTATATTCTGATTCATTCCTTCGTTTCTCCTTCAGGTGTACCATGGTCTGGACATTATTACCAATAAGGTTACAGCGGAGGAGCTCGCCCAGTGCAGACATCACATGATCAGTTTTGTGGACCCATTAGTGAGCACCTACACTGTGGTGGACTTCAGGAACAAAGCCCTGGCCCTAATATCCTTTCCTGAAAATATGTGAATGCAAAGCAACACCTCTCTCCACACATTGCTATCACTTCCCTCTCAGATTATTGAATGGTAACTACACAGAAAGAATTGAGTCAATTTGACTTCAACTAATTGGTATGGAGGTGTGTGTGTGTGTGCTGTGTCCTCGTTTTTTTAGTGTGTCTTACTGCAGATGTTGCAGTGAAAAAGAGAAGAGAGAGAGAGAGATCACTAGAGAGGGTATTTATAGTAGAGAAGTCTGTGGAGCCACTACATACACTCACACAGACTCTGGGCAGTCACACCCTCCCGCAGACACTAGCCGTCACACAGATGTGGAGAGAGGAGGCGATAACTAGAGGGGGTATTAATAGATCAGGATGGCATGCACACACACACACACACTCCAGTGCAGCGAGAGGATGCGGTAGCTCCAAGAATAGGCTCAGTGCAGCGTGAGCCTGCTGGTGGGAAGAGAGAGGAACGGGGAAGAGATGAATACAGATTAGTAGTGGTGTGGAGGAATTTAAAAAAAAAAAAAAAAAAAAAATGAGGAGCGTGTGTTTGTGCGGTGGTTTGGGTAGGCTGGCAAGCTTGATGCAGGATCTAATGATGCGTGATCAGCCATCAATCCTTCACTCAACGTGCCATTCACATAACCTCCCTCCTCTGTGGCTCTTCTCTTGCTCACAGTTTTTTCCACTTCTTGCTTGTCAGCGATCACCCTCACTCTCCATCTCCTGCCTTTCTCCTCTGCAAACACAGAGATGCTGCCTTGTACGTGTGAAAGAGAAGGTGTGCGGCAATGGCTGATGGGCCTTTATCTTGTTTGAGTGGTTATTTAATTATCCCACAGAAGAGAATGTGGGCGGCTACAGGGAGGGAGGAGGAGAGAGAGAAGGAAAGGTGCAAGATGAGAGAAGATGCGACAGAAAAAGAGAGAGAGAGGAAGTAAGGTGTGGCGTTCAGGCTCTGTCTGCGGGAGCAGCAAGGCTGTTTTTTATTGAGTTTATGCAAATTAATACTGCTTATTCTGACACCTATTTTCCCAAATAAATAAATTTATTGTTTGAGCTGTATAAGTTTAGTAAATAATTCAAATAATAAATATTCAAATAATTAAATGGTGCCTTCAGGTGTGTATTTCAAAAAGCACAAAGCACAAAGATAAGAGATCATCATCACTCATCAGCCATAACATTATGAGCACTGACTAGTTACCATGGCACCTGTCAGTGTGTGGGATTAGGTGGCATGTGACCATTATGTGCTCAACGTTGATGTGGTAGAATCAGAAAATATGTGATTTGAGTGACTTTGACTGCAGCTATCCCTGCAGGAAGTAATCCAAGGAAACAGGCAAGCTACTGTAGCTCAAAGTGATGACTGGCCACAGAAGAGTCACTGTCAAAAATCTTAACATTAAAAAATGTTTTCCGCCTTGTTTGCTGCATTCTTGAACGTGCACATAAAGTAAAAGCATTTAATGTGCTGCCCTTATGTAAACAGCTGGAGGTGTGTGCATTAAGAAAAAAAAAACATTGTCACTGTTGGCATGTCGCAGTGACTGATTGAATTAAAGCCAGCTGGTGTTGTTTTTATATCCCTAAGGATTGAATGTGACTAAATGAGCTCCACGGGTCATTTCAGAACGGTATTGTAATTATATGCCTTCCTCCTTAACGCACTCTGACATAGATGACATGCACAGCAGAAACAAACTGCCAATCATAGTCGGAGGAACAAACTACTACATCGAGTCTCTGCTGTGGAAAGTCCTGATGGATACAGGGGTAAGAGTGTGTAAAAGTCAGTAATAGTGACTTATATCCATACACTTTGCTTAATGGTATTTAATTCCGTTTTGCAGTTTGAATCTGTACAGATGCATAATTATTTAATGTTAATAAGACTCCCCAGGGAGCTTTTTCTCATTCTGTATTTCTGTTTTGAAGGGAGGGTGAGTGATGTACTACAGATTTGGGAGCAGGAGTTTTGAAGCCCAAAATAAATAAAGTATGTCTCACAGCAGGAGAACAAGGAGTCAACGGATGGAGGAGGCGGGGCTTTAGACAGGAAGATCGAGCTGGAGAGACTTGAAGGAGCAGAGTTACATAAACGACTTGCCAAAGTAGACCCCGACATGGCTGCCCTGTTGCACCCCAACGACAAGCGCAAGATAGCCAGGTGATGCAGCTGCCTTCAGGTGCAGGTCTCTCATTTGTAATATGTGGGTAATAAAAGCACTGTGGGGCTTTAGTTCTCCAACCAGAGAAACACACCCATAGTTAAGTGCACATATACATTACATTAGTGTGTATTCCACCTTTAGGGTAAAAAAATGTGTAGTCTATTCTATGATATGTGCTGTGCTTTAGAATTGATTTTCCTCATTAGTTCCTGAACGGCCCGTGGTCTGTTTCAGACTGACAGTCACAGTATACAGGCAGGGAGGGTCAATTTACACACACACACACAAACACACACAGAGGGCTTGATGAGTCGCAGCATGCACTCTGGTCTTCTGTGTGGGCAGGTTAGGTTACCCTGCTCTTTAAGATGACAGAAGATGACAGGAAGCATCTATTCCTCATAACCTCAGTGTGCTGCCAGGCATGACTAAAGAGCCTGGATTGGATTTGAATCTCAAGCTCAGTATTAAAGTATTAAGAGAGAATGTAATGTCATCCAGTGGTTCTTGTTCTCTTGTTCATGGTTTATGTTTCCTCTTGTTTTATGCCTTTATTTGTCCTTGGGGTAATTTTTTGGTGTAGCACTCATTAGCATTCAGACTACTTTCAAACTAGACACTTAATTTGTGTCTTAGAAGGGGAGTTGGAGGTTTTCATTTACATTGGATTTAATGGATGAGTGGTTGGTTAACTCGTCTAATCTCAGCTGAGGTCTGACGAACGGGGAGTGGAATGTGACTTCACAGTACACTGGGGAGTGTAAAAATCTGTCCCAAACTTAAAAACACTGGGAAGATGTTTGTTTTGTTTTCAGAACGTTTCAGGATATAAATGGCATTTTATTTAACCACTGTTATACTGGTCATTTGTAGAAGTCTTCAAATCCATGAAGAGACTGGAATCCCTCACAGCCACTGGCTGGAGGAGCAGAAGGGGCAGGAGGGAAGCAACGGGCTGGGAGGGCCGCTGAGGTACCCAGAACCCTGCATCTTCTGGCTGCATGCTGACATGGAGTGTAAGGAGGGATAGTTTGTATAGATTCACACTTGAGAATTATGGATTTGAGAGACTGAATGCTCTCTCTCTGTGTCTTCCAGCTCTAGACAAGCGGCTATATAGTCGTGTAGATGAGATGTTGGCTGCAGGATTAATAGAGGAGCTCAGAGACTTCCATGCCCGATACAATCAGCAGAAGCTACAGGATGACAGGTAAGACGCACATGTCAACAGATTTTAATGGGTACATTTGACACACTCTCCCTTTAACCCCTATGGTGACTGTTGTGTTAATCTTCTCTTAATTAATACCAATTAAAGACACCCATCATGTAGTTCTTGCACTTTACCCATCAGCCAAAATGGAGCTCAGCATTGAGGGATTAATGCCTGAACTGTACTAATTTGGTGTCTGTGCATCAAGTTCAACACCACATTCTCAGCCTGTTGGCTAAATGAAAGTCCAAGACCTTCAGTCTGGGCTTAGAGTTGATTCTTGCCATCCTGAAACCCAGGGCAACAGGAGTGTGGTAAACTCCTCCTTTCCAGTCTGACAGGTCACCGTGTTGTGTGTGCTTTCATTTCCCAGTGGCCTGCAGACCGATTTAGATAGAGCCCATACTCATGTTCAGATGGGACTGACCTTTCTTTAGGATGTCCAGTGATTATTACAATTGCAGAGAGAAGCCTTCCCTTTTCTATCTATCAGCACCTCCAGGGGAGTCTGCTGATCTGTGTTTATTACCTCAGGGCCTCAGGAACTTAAGCTGAATGGATATTCTGGTGACCATGGAAGAAACACACAGTACACTTCTCTCCGTTTGAAGCTAGAACCAACAATGCTCTCTGATTTTAGGCAATACCAATGAGAACGTTTTTCCTTTTCAGCAATATAATGCCCAAGTACTGCATGTGCATTTACCAGAAGAGGATTTCCAGCTCTAAGAATCTCAGTAATTGTCCCTGAATTTCCACTCAGACAGGATGGAAAATGTCATGATTGACATTTCCACTTACAAGCACACAACCATTGATTCAGCATGTGTTATTTTTACTTTTAGCAACAAGCACTTTCTTTGGCAGGGACAAATTATCCATTATCTCTACCAAGACATTTTTAGATTTAGCTGCAGCAGCTACCTACTCACCATATGGTGCAATACACGAGAGAAAATGCATTAATAATATGTGATATATTCAGTTTACATGTGGTTTGTTGGAGGAATCTGGTGTCTTGCATCTTATTCCCAGAATATAATCTGATCTCTACTGAAATGAACTTAACATTTAATATGTTTAAACATGTATGTGAGGGAATCTGATACACTGTGTGTCTCTTTTGGCAGCAGATATTGATATGGTATGTGTGTGATGGGGTGTGGCTGCAGGGAGTTGATGCATTGGTGGAACGGTGCCCTGAGGAAGCTGCCACTTCCCTTTCTTCGTCCCTCCTTTCCTTTATCACCCCATCCCACCTCATCAACCAGCCTCCTCCTCCTCTTTCTCTCTCTTTCCCTCTCTCTGTCTTCTTCCATCTCTGTTGCTACTATTGCCCTCTCAGCAATCTGATCATCCCTGCACTCTACTCCCCCACCCCCACCCCTCTTTCTCTCTCTCACTCCCTCTCCTCGTCTGTCTGTCTCTCTCCTTTACCCTCATGTCTCCATCCTCTGCTGGCTGCTGTGGCCAGACATCAAGGTCAAATCTCTCCCCCCTCTCTTTTTCTGTCTTTCTGTTCCTCCCTCCATTGACTCTACATTTCCTGTCCTCTATCGCTATTCTCAAATTTCAGTCTCTGGCCTGTCTAGCCAGATTTATTTTCATTTCCAAGCCTTGCAGTGTATAAATTAGGAACCTCAAATACTTATTATTGTTACCATTGTGTTTGCTCTACATTGTATTTCAAATTTGGATACAATCAGTCCTATAATGAAGTGACACAAGTTCAGTGTTATTATCAGAGCACAGGTCATTGTGTCTCTTCCACTTCTCTTTTTTGTTGCTGCTAATTAGGTTTTGCTGAGTTTGCTGAGATTTGTTCTCCTGCTAATATCAGAAAACATACTTATCAAAAATAATCATTCAGCTTAAGGTGCAGTGATATCTGAGGAGAAAATATGACAATACTCTCATTTACAACTTAGAAAACACATTTCAGATGTTTAATGCCATGGTATATGTAAGCTCAATATTAAGATATTTGGCATTAATATTAAAGCATAGAAATGTGTAGAAAAAATATGTCAGCCATAACTGAAAAAGTACAGACTGGACTTGAACCGGCAATGCTGCTCCGATTGGACTGAGTCCTGTATGATCTGACGACTAAAATCTGGCTGCTAACTAGCAGGTTTCTGCCCTAGCTCTGTATCACCCCGGTCACCCTACTGAGTCTTAGCACCTGTGGGTCCCTCTGTCTGCTCCGTTCAGTTTTTTTTAATGTCATTCTGTCACTTTGTCCCCTGAAGGGCCTCACAGCTGCTCAGACTGATATCCTTTGTTCAGGGAGGGAAGGAGAGATAGAGGAAAAGGTGAAATGAGTCATCAGTGGGTGTCTATAAATGTCATATTGGAGAATTAAACTTTTTATATTGATAAATAATGTTTCCTCCTCTCTTTCCCTCTCATTTTCTTCTCCTCTTCCCTCCTTTCCTCTCAGTCAGGACTATCAACATGGGATTTTCCAGTCGATTGGTTTTAAGGAGTTTCATGACTACCTGACTGTTCCTGAAAGCAGCACCCAGCAGGAGAAGGACGCTCTACTAGAAAAAGGTCAGAGAAACATCAGATCAAAGTCACTATGATGGATTTAGATTCACTGGTTGGTCACCTGGATTTCCGATCAACCAGAAGAATCCATTTATTTTTTCCCCCTCCTGTCATTTGCTTCAGGTATAGAAGCTTTAAAGATTGCTACAAGGCGCTACGCACGCAAACAGAATAAATGGGTCCGTAACCGCTTCCTTAAACGTGAGTATTCTCCAGCTCCACCTCGTGCAGTGTGTTTGCACCACCTTACCTATCAGCACTCTCTTTAACAAGATGAGATTCATGCACACCACACAGTAAGACACACAGTAAGCTTCTCAGCCTGTTTATTGTGTTCCAGTGAGTGAGTGTGTTCATATTCATGTGTCATGCTTTATAGTATAGTTTTTAGGTTTTTATATAAACATATGTTTCCTAGAAGCCAGGGGGCATTCAGCTTGAATAAGTGCTGTTATTCCCCTGCAAGAACACAATTGTTGCTTTTGAAAGTGGTATTATTGATTGGAAACTTCTTGTATACCCTGAACTCGCCATCATCATTGCTGTTAGAGAGTATAATGTTTCAAGAGACCCTTAAATGTTTTTTTTTTCCACTGACTTGTGCTAACCACATGCATAGAAATGAACTGGACAGTGCTTGGTTACCTGCCAGATGGATCTTAGTGGTCCACCTTAGCCAAAATCAACCATTGCTCAGCAGGTGCTGATTTCCCACCCTGTGTGCAACTCCATGAAACCACACTGTGTGTCTGTGTGTGAGTGAGTTTCTCTCTTACCTAAAACCTGGCCTCTGTGTCCCACCAGCAGCCTGCCCTGCAGTAACCCAGCCTCCTAATCCTGTTAGGCCCAAGTGGCTTAAGGCCACGGCAGGTCCTAAACCTCAATACTCCTCTTTCTGACCGCCTGCCCGCCGGCTTCACTCACCATATGGTCTTCATCACATGTGTCTGTCTGTGTTTTACATATGGAGTAATCTGTCTCTGTTGTGCATGCATGTGTTTTTGGCCGTCCATCCGCATCACCTTCCCTAAAGAACAGTGTGCAGGATCTGTAACATCAGGCCTGATTACTAACCCCTTCAAATGACTCAAACCTCCCTATGAGTCTTCTTGGAAATGTAGTGTCTCATTTTGCTTTTACTCAATTATTGAACAATGTAACTCATGGCAAGGAGCACAAGCATCCAGCATTTCAAAAATCATCTAAATCATCATCTTCAGACCCAAAGTAAACATAAATAAAGCACCCCCTTGAAGGTATGTCTAGCTTCTGAAGTCACTACTTTTAACTTCACATCAGTGCCTCCAGGGGCTTCCAGGGGACTGCTTTCTATGTTAGGGTAACGTAAACCTCATATGAAAGTTATTCAAATGTGAATCTGCACAAAAACAAAAAGTGTGCTGTCTTTTCTGCTGTGCAGAGTCTGTCTCAGGCTAGCCTAATGCAATGCTTCACATCCATCTTTTGAAGGATTTTTTAACTGCAAATACTAAAGCACTGCAAAATATCATGAAGAGGTATTTAAAGGTCTCCTCTTTTGTTGATGCCAAGTCTGAAAAAGGCCTTTATGTTATAAGATAATCTGACTGGTTTTCTGGTTGTATGTTTTTCTACTTTTGGACAAACATATATGAATCCTGTGTTTCCTTGTCAAATTGCACACCAGAGTTGCACTCCTTTTTGTTGATAATTTCTATTTACAGTGTTTTTCTCTGTCCTAATCTTAAAGCATTTGCCGGAGGACAACCTTGTTATTGTTGGTGTTGTCCCGCCCTGGGCTGAGATTTTGCTGTTTAACCTGGGCCACCTTTCTGTCCAGCACAGTCTCTGTTTACCTCTCTGTCTTGCTGTGACTGCTGACCTCTTTTCTTTTTTGTCTGAGCCACACACACACACACACACACACTCACTCACACAGATGCCTGCAGGACTCAGCTGACAGGCTAATCTCTTGAAGCGTTACAGAGCTTCTGGGAATTTGCACCGACCACACAAACTCGGGCAACAGGGTCGCTGGGGTCCACCCGGACCAACCCAAGCATAAAGGGACTAGTGGGTCAAAGGGAAAGATGAATTGGAAATGACAGACTGTGCCTCAGTCAGACGCACACAATGAAGTAGGTTAAAGAAGCTAGAAAATGATCTGAATGTTGGCTTTACGTGTAAATATATACAGAGACAGAATCACATGCTTCAAAAACACATGTTTAACCCAGCTCTTCACAGTTCATAGTTTAAGTGTTTAGCAGCGTCAGAGAGAGAGAGAGAGAGAGAGAAGGTGGGCGTCCAGTCTTAAGTACTTTTCAGTAGGATACATGGTTCTGATGGGCTCAGCTTTGGTTACTGTGGGGATTTAAACACCAGGTCAGCCAGCTCAAATGAAATCAAGCTTAATTTGACTTGCCTTTAAGTGCGTCACATTGTGCACATACAGGCTGGGAATGTTTAATTAGTGGATTTAATTATCCTTAAAAAAATGGTAATCTGAGGTTATATTCATTTTAATAAGTGCCTCACTCCATCTAGAGAAATACAGCTACCTTCAAGTGTTTGTTCAAACTCCCTTAAGATATCTGCACAAACACGTACACACACACTCACACACTCACTACCGGTAACCAGGATACGCAGGTGTAGTTTGACTGAGGCCTCGTGAGTGTTAAGTAACAGGGGTGTAGGTATCTTTTAGCCCCAAGAGGGAGTGAGGAAAGGCTGGATGGATGGAGGGATAGATGGATGGATGAAAGGAGGGAGGGGAATGCCACATGGATGGCTGGGTGGATGGAGAGTGAAGGTAATCTGATCCAGCTGGGGCAACAGGTGTGGGGCAGGTTTACACCTAGTCTTCTAGCAAGTGCAAAGCATTCGTGAACACACACACACAAAACCTAAAGTCAAGCCTGATAGACTGTTCTGTGACCTCCACTAGGTGCAGAAAGATGAAATAAGAAAAAAGTGTGTCCCCAAAAAAGACCCTTGATTCCTTCAGCTCAGTTTTTTAAATTTGGACATGCTGATTCATGTGTGTGTGTTCTGTTTACCAAGATACTTAACCTGCTGCTGAAGTGTCACTTCTAAACAACAGATAAGCAAAGGAGGTGAGCGAGACAAAAAGTGGAAGGAAGCTGCTGAGTGAATAGAAGCAGCTGTCGTGTTCCAGTGTGGACGACAGCCAAAGAGGCACAGCTGGGCCTGGAGGGGGACGCCGCACTAAGTCAGATAGTGGAGTTTTTATAGTGAAGCACACACACAGGCGCACATCCTCACTCAGCAAACATGACCATAATGCAGCAAATGACTCCTGGCCCGTTTGTAGCAACAGGTGGACTACTGTTTCAACACAGACACACACACTCAACACTGGCAGGCAGCTGCCCAGCGACAGATTACGCTCCTGCTTGTTGGCAAAGGGATCTCCCCTGTGTGTTTGAAAGACAAAACTCACCGTTTGTCTCCCCCCTGTGCTTTGTATCTCCAACGTTTCTTATCAACCCTCATAGTAGATTAGCAGAGTTAAATTACACCAGACCCTCAATGAGACTGGTGGAGGGTAGCAGGAGGGGTGGGGGTTTCCATCCAGCATCTGGCAACCCACCATACAGCAGCAACTTTCTTTTATTTTCCACCACTCCGCTCGGCCCAGTGGGAGGTTGGTGATTGCAAAAGGGAATTGTGGGAGGAGTGCTGGTGATGAGAGAGAGAGATAAAAAGAACAAAGTAAGGTGAGAGATAGTGGCGACGGGAGGCACAAGGTGCTGGCTGGTGCGGTATTTATTAGTATTTATTAGATCTCCTCCAACTCTGCACCTGGCATAGGTATGCCAGGTGACACTCGCCGCCACCTGCTTGCTATTGTGCCACAAACAAAAAAGAGTTCTGACGCCCAGATAAAACACACTGTGCAGTAAACGTGCAAGTGTAATCTGAAGCTTTAATTAACAGTTACCTGTTAACAAAATAAAACAAGGAAATGCACACACGGGGAAGCGGAGGGTGAGGCGTTGCCACTAAGCAACCTTTTTTGTATTTTGCTTTTACACCCAGTGAAATACATTTAATTTTACATTAAATACAAATTGAGCATTCCTCCAAGTTGTTGATATGTGTCAAAAATCAGGCTGAATTGTGCTTTTATGGCTGTGTGAAGACTCAGTGTTCCCACACACACTCACTCTGCCAAAGTCAATACTGTTAGTTATACAGATGACCAGTCATACAGTTACTACTCTGTTCCTTTATAAGAATGAAGGCCCAGACAATTCCCAGTAGACTCCTGTCTATAGGGTGCTGCCCACAAATCTACCGCTCAGTCTGTGTGGAAAGGATTAAGCCATAATTGAGTTGGCTAGCAGTGCTTTACAGGTTAATGGGATTCATTTACGTCAGAGTGTAGGCTTTAACACATAGATATTATATTCACCAGCGGCACCAGACTATACCAGTTGTGTATCTTCTTTGACATACTAGATGGTAAACAGCAGAATTTGTGTGACACTGATGGCACAGAGAGAGCTGGTAAAATCTATGGATTTTTTTTTGGACTGTCCACTGTTCAGTGATTTAGTGAGCCACGGGGATATGTCCCAGATTGCTCGATGGCTGCCTTAGATTCTGCCACAGTGCCACTTGGTTAGTGTGGGCATCATGTTTCTCTGCAGCCCTCTCTATCCTTGTCTCTGTTTGAGGCCAGTAACTAAAGGCTACATAAGACACAACATACTTAAATCACTGACTGAACTGTCAGCTGTCAAGTTGCATTGTGGGTGATGCAGGCACAGATTTGACAAGATGGATGCATGTTTAAAAAGAGCTTAATCATGCATTGATCAGTCTGTAGAATAAGTTGTCATATCTGTACAGTTATATGTGGTACCTGCTTGCATAGCTGTAGTTTCTTGTTAGTTACCCCTGATTCCCCCTCTCTCATTTGCATAATCTTTCCTGAATGTAATGCTTAATTTATAACTCTAGTAGGTACACTGTAAATATAACATGAATGCATAAAATATGACTTTGTTTACATAAAGTTGCACCTTGTACAAGTTGCAGCATCCACACATTTCCCTGCTATGTGTGTGTATCCTTTAGTAAATGATTCAGGGAGGGCAGTGGCTCCTGATGCAGACGAGTACCCGCAGCCAGACAGACAAGCAGACAAGAGAGGCAGGAACCAGTGCTGCTGTTTAGTGCTGAGGCCTGGCCAGGGGACTGCTGACTGATGCAAAATAGAAACACGGGGGTGGAACTGTTAGAGAGAGAGAGTGTGAGTGAAAGCCGAAGCGAGACTGATGGCGAGAGATGGTGCACAAGAGAGGAGGGTGGGAGGAAGGAGGGAGAGACATTATCGAGCCAGTGTGAGTCAGCAGGTTGACAGAGCCTCAGGGTGCGGCTCCAGCACATCACCTCTTCCTGTACATCTCCCAGTTTGTACTGGTCCATGCCAGCCTCCCTGATGTTCAGATACACATTTTGGAGCATGTTTGTTTGATTCAGAATAAAAAAGAGATGTTTGTTTTTTTTTCATGACATTTTAGATCTAAAATAGATCACTGTGTCAGAGGGTTTTCACTAATCCAATACATTATAAAAAGTGGGTGCACTCAATCAAATATGAGCCTTGAAAAGCCTTCACTACTTTTATTGGCAGGATCGGTCGGCCTTGTAAAAGGGATATAATGTATGCTAAGTGTGTGTGTTTAACCTTCCTGTGTGTGTGCAGGACCAGGCGACAACATCCCAGCAGTGTACGGCCTGGATGTGACGGACGTGTCGAGGTGGGAGGAGACAGTGCTGAACCCTGCACTGCAGATACTGGACAGTCTCAGAAAGGTGTGGCTCCCACTGTCCAAACCTCAGATACTTTTTATGTAGTGCTGCATATCTGTATCTTTACGTCTGCATATTTTGTTGTTGTAAGTAATCCTTTCTTTTTCTTCTTTTGTTGTTGTTGCTGTTTTATTTTTATTTTTTTCTGCTTGTTTGCCTCCATGTATGATTCTCTAAGGAAGAGGAGCCAGCTATAGCACCAATCAGACTACAGGAGGAGGTGCGGACGAACAAACGGAGCCACCACACCTGTGATCTGTGTGACAAAGTCATCATTGGTGACCTGGAGTGGACAGGTGAGGTCGGACACCGCAGGTTGTTTAGTATAATATCACAACATTTTGGCCACAATCATGCACATGTTATTCAGCCATCATAATACACACGCTCGGCCACATTAAAGCTACCAACAGGTGAAGTGAGCAGCAATGATTATCCGGGCAAGCGTGAGTGACTTTGAGGGTCAGTGACTTTTTCTTGAATATGAACCTTCCTGTGTGTTTTTGACCAAATGGAAGCTATATTATACCGTTTATCTGCTTCCACTAAAATTGGACCTGTCACACCATATTTCTGTTTACTTCTTTTTTCTGATCTACAACTATCACAGTGCTGTCTCGTGCCAAATATATCCTAGATCGTCTTTATCCTCTGTACCTGCAGCTCACTTGAAATCCAAGAAGCATCACCATCATGTGAGGAAGAAGAGGAAGCCTGATCCAGGCTGTGAGCGGCCCCAGAGCACCAGACCTGCTCCTGTCTCTGCAGCAGAGGCTCCCTCAGAGGGCTCTTGTGCCACTGTTGCCCCGGGCTGCAGTGAAACCTCCCAGGACTCCTCCAGAGACACCAGGACAACACACAAGGAAGTACAATTAGTGACAATTTAAGAGCTGCTCTCACTTGCAGACAGTGGTTCACTGGTGTGCACTAATTTCTCGCAGTCCTTATAGGGCTATTTTCTTGCTTCCATTGGAGCTGTGATGGAACTTTTCTACATGTGAAATCCTGGATATTAATCTCATAAATGTTTATGGACACAGTGGAGCATTTTTACAGAAGTGGTGTGACATAATTCGAAACATTTCAATTTTTAGAGATTTTTTTTTTTTTTATTCTTGCACTAAGTGCCTTAAGTAATTTATCAGGCTTTAAGGTGTTGCCTTTGTCCTATTCAGAAACATATATTTTTAATAAATCAAGAAATCTTGGAAGTTTCCCCCTCATTGATGATGGTGCACTTTTACCACCACAGTATAAATATATCTAAAGCCATAATATTGGATCAGATTTGTTTTTCACATGATGACATCAGCAGTTTATGTCATTGAGCTCACATTGGTGTGCTTACACAGCACTGTGCATTGTGCTTTGTTTGCCTGCTGCCACCTTGTTTTATTGTCCTGAAATAGGTTTTTCTGGTTCTTTGTTTGATAATGACTGGCCACCTGATTTGTGCTCTTGTCTTTCAGTGAGGCTCAGCTGAGCTCATTTCTGCCCTGGCAGTGGTATAGTGGTATATGGCATCAGGTTAGGTTGTGAGGCGATAGTGTCTTTTCACAACAGTGATTGCAGGCCTTTGTTTATCCAGCGGCATGTCGTACCACTTTCAGATCAAGGTGTGTCTGTCTGCTGTAAAACCACTTGCACAATACCTGGCATTCCTCCAAAAGGCCTCTTTTAGTGCTCACTTTCCATCTCCTCACCTGACACTTTTATTTTTCCACACCTCCTCGCTCTTTTTTTAGGTTCTCAGACATATTCTTTCAGCGTGCGTCAAGTTCACAGGCTCCCAGTGTTTGACCTCATCCACATGACTAAAAATATTTGCAGCTATATAATAGCTGGAAGTGTGTGTGTGTGTGTGTGTCCGTGTCCCACATTCTCTCAATCTAAACTAGGTCAGGCTTCAAGCTTACTGGGGACTTACCATACAGTATGGCAGTTAGAGTGATAGCAAAGGTCACTGTGCAACTGGTGTCTGTTTTTTATAACCCTTTTTGTCTTTGGATGGTTTGTTTTTCTTTCCTTCTGTTTTACTTTTTATGTTACATCTGCTGTTTTCTTTTCCCTCCTGTGATTTTTTTTTTTCATCGTTGTCATCTCTGTAGTTACAGATAAAGAAACAGTGTAATGAGTGTAACACCGTTATTATCAGTCATCTGATACACTTTTAAACGCCTCGTATTTTATCTGCTAACTTTCTGTGTGGTATGTTCTTATCTTGAGCGCCCCAGCAAGTCTGGCTTGGCACCTCCAGGCACTGCTGAATCACTCCATATTTAAAGAAGCAAGCTTGTGCAATCCAATGACATAAAGCCCCCTTGGACCTTGCATACACATTGATAGAAGCAAAGAAGTAGGCCAGCGTCCGTGGTCACAAGGCTAATTAGTGATTTACGCACAGAGTGGATCATCTGCACAAAGAATCAACACACAAAATCAGCTTTTAAATCTCAAACCTACAACCATCACTACACACACACGCACACACACACATCCTTTTAAAGTGGAGAGTTTTCTGCATTCTTGAGAGATGGATTAGATGACTGCTGCTACGGGAGCAGGCATACATCTCTCCTGGGTGTGTGTATAGCTGCATCAGTCAGCGAGCTGAAGGATAATTCACCCAGTTTCAGCAGTGTCTCGCTCTCTCAGCCCAGTTCTGCCCTATATCCGATCAGTAGCCGTATATGCTCACAGAGCACACACTGTCCTGTACATGAGGCCCACCGTAGGGGAACTACAGTCCGTCTTATGTAACAGGCTGCAGCCTATAGACGCTTGTTGTCTGGCCTGGAATTCCATCCTCTGGTACTGGCTCCATGCTGCATGCCTCCCAGTGTATGTTGGGAATAAATATTTTACATGGGTTTTCCATGTATCACTTTGGTTTTGGTTGTGAGTGGTTATGCAGTCTATAAAGATTTGATGGTCTTTGGTCACCACAGAGTACTCTGTTGTAGTTGGTACACATGTACATGGCGCCTTGAGCTCCTTGTTTATTTCATGTCAAGGTGGCCGCAGCTGTTCACAAGCATTAATAATTTACTGTTATCAATTGAAGCTAATGTGCTAGTGTGTTTATAGGGTTAATTTAGTCAGTAATGGTTAAGTACTTATCTTATACTTATTGTTTCCAGTAAGACTACCACATGCTGTATTAAATTTGAAAATACCCCTTCTTGTCCAAATTCCTGCTCTATTCAGTGTACATGTAAGTTCTCAAGAAGTAGACACAGCATTAATCTTTTACAGAGTAAACAACTTAGTAGCAACACAAAAAAACATAACCGAGGACTTTCTACCTCAGATTCTTATAATTTATGTATGAACAATAAAAAAACAGGAGAGAATAACTAGCTGTTTAGGTGGGCATAAACAAAAAAAAAATATATAAAAAATAAAATAGCCAAGAAATGTGCATAGAGCTTTGTGATGCTAAAATGGGTCTCGTGGGTTTTGATACATTGAAACATAGCTGCACTATTTACAGTCTTTATGCTAAACTATTGTAAACTGTGCTTACAATTTTTCACTATCACAGGAAAATGTGTGCAATGTTTCCCGTTAACAATGACACCTGTGTGTGTTTGAACTTGTGTAGCCTCTCCGCCTCAGAGCTGTAGTAGTGTGTCATCCAGTGACTGTGCGTCTACTTAATCCTAATCTCTAATCCCATTTGACTAAACATTCCCTGCCATCTGGCCCCGGCGAGACAAAAAATACTTACACACTACTAAACACATACACAGACATGCAAACGGCTAATCAGATAGAGCTGCAGTCGAACACATTGTTGACTCGACTATCAGTTTACAGTAAATGCTGTGTTGATGACCATGTATCACATAGTCTGATACTCCCAGCAGGTTGAATGTGAAGGACATGACTGACAGTTTGGTGTATGTCTTGTTCAGACTGTAGGATAAGTACGGACTGTGAGGGCTTTTATAGTGTTGTTGGCATTTGTGCTCTTTGACATCCTTTCCTCCTGCGTGCATCTGTGTGTGTATCCCTGCGTTCACGTTTCCTCTATTCAGAGTCAGAACTCTCATGTGTATAAGGAAGAGGACAAAGACAGTTCAAAAGTTGCATAACCAAGTGAGGAACACAACACTGTCAGGTGTGACTCAATCAGATAAAAGAGCATTGTGTTCTGTGCGTGTGTGTGTGTGGGCACACTTGCAAGAAGTTTCTTTCTTTTGTTTCATATCACCAATACAGTAACAAACACCCTAACTCCTCTAATGTGTGTGTGTGTCCTTCAGTGTAACAGTTGCGTGTTTGTACCTGTATGCATTATGGATTACACACACACATGCAGCCGGGCATGCACAATGTGGGGATGCAGCCTAATCCAGTCCAATCTGGAGATGATGTCTATATAAATGTGATGTATGCACACAGAGCTAAGTGCAGACCATCATTTATTTATGTGTGTCTATAGGAACGAACTGGGTTCAATGAGTTCATGCAGCTCTCTCTCTCTCTCGCTCTGTTTGTCATCTGTCTGGCTCCTGCGGTGGTATATGACAAACGGACAGAAGGATAGGACTAATGTGATTAGATGAGAAATGCCTTTTAATGAAAGTGTCATAGGTGCAGCATATGCATGGCTTCCTATAGTCTCTCTGTCTCTCTCTTGCTCTCTCTCTCTCTCTCTCTCTGCTGCATATTTCCTGCCTGGTTATGTAATGCGGGGGCCGCTCAGTACTTTTTTCTTCTTCTGCCCTCACCAATCCAGAGCATGACATGCCTTCCTGTTTTTCCAGCAACCCAGTGAACTCTTTTCCCAGGGCAGCACTTAGGAGGGCACACACACACAAACAGAGCCCATACTCAATTGTCACATATTGTATGTAATGTGCTTATTTTAGACAAAGCTGCTTATCATTGATGTGATTGTGTCTGCTGGGCTTCATAAATGTCTCAGCTTCATAATAATCAAACCCTCCTCTGCCCTCCTGTCCATCTCTTCTCTTGTTTATGTCTGTTCTCTTGTTTTCTCACCTTTGCTCTCGCAGGCAGGAAATGGGTGTGTTGGCTCATAATGGCCTTAACAAAGCAGCCTATCTGCTAGTTGTGTGCATGCATGTGTGCTCATTTTTTATGGTGTATGTGTGTGTGAGTGCGTACACAATGTGCAATGCACAATATGTGAAACAAAGAGTGTGTGTGTGTGTCTCTCCCATCTGGATTTCTCCATTGTCGGTGAGTTAAGCACTGGAGCCGGCTTTTTCCCGCCAGTGCAGTGTTTTGTGGGAGGGGTTTTGGCTGGGCTCAGCAGCAACAAAGAGCCACTGCTTCCCGCCCGATATGCAAATAGGCTCAGAGTGGGTGGAGAAGGGTACCTCCCCTTGCTGCAGCGCTTAACGCTTTCAATGCCAGGGTGGAAGCTGGCATATATCAGACAGAGCGTGTACTGAGCTGTCACCAGTTTGTATAAGAAGGACACTTGCTGTTCAAGTTAAAAGAATAAAAATCAAAGGACAACTTCATGCCACATTTATAAATTCTAATTAATCTTAAAGGAACACACTGTGTACTGATCTGTACAATGTTTTGTCAGTTTCTTATGCAACACATTAGTTAACCCACCCAGGGGAGAAAGTGAGATGATGGCTGTGTACAGTATATATATTACAGATATGATTAATAATGATCTTAAAGCAGCAAGGACACAATGCTTTTCAGTAAGTTAAAACAAGATCTCACAGTCAATCCTGCATATGTTCTGTGAAGTTTTTTAGTTATATTTTGCCACTTTGAGCACCTAGTTCCATTATATTGGTGAGGATTTTGGGGGTGAACTGCCCCTTTAGATTGTTGAAGTTGTGTGCTACAGTATATGAAAGTAGCACTTGTGTTAGCAATAGGATGATACAGTTGCACTGACCAACTTACCACTAATGATCAGTTTATTATCGCATCTACACAGTTGCACTAAAGTTACATAACAAGCCATCTTAATGTAACCTGTCTTCTTGACGTTCTGCAGAGCCGCCTGTCCCACCTGAACCACACTAGTTTCACTGTTTCTTGTTTAAAAACGTTTTTTTTTTGCAGATATTGTAAAACAGATGTGCATTTGTGTGTAACAGCACACAGCTCACTCATGTTTTAAGAGTGTTATGCAACCCTCTGTAACATAATATGGCATGTAGACCAATAGCAGCTGCACATATGTGTGCGCACACTCCTCTTCACCTCATTTCTAACAAAGGGCCCTATTATAAGAGGTTGTGTGTTTTAACATGCTAAGCAGAAGGCTGACACAAACAAACATCTTATATGCTCCATGTGTGTTGCTAACCACGCCACTGCAGTACATCTGCTGTTGCTGAGTCTTCCAGTTTGCAGGCATATAACATTTGATCCTATGTGCACCATAGATGATGCATGTGGGTTGTGTATAAATTGTTTGTTCTGCAGTGTTAGATTTTAAATGTATTTACATTGATGACTCAAGTGTGTTTTAATCATCTCAAGATGCCCACGCAAGACACATCGTCATAGGAAAGCCTGCCGCTGAGTGCACTCTGCAGAGATCTCGAGCACCACTTTACCTCCTTTAACATGAAAAATCCAGTGTTGTGGATGCTCGTAATAGAAAAACCTCTGCAGATGTACACAGCTAAAGTTAACAGTGATACATTTGTTCTCTTTCACTAAACAAACACTATTATTGAAGTATAACTAGCGCTGTGTCTTGTATTGGATTCATGAGGTGGCAGTTGTCTTCATAGGCTCACACAGCCTGGTTGAAATGCAAACAGAACTGTTGCTCAGCACAATTTGCACAGTGCAACAGTTGGTACCCAGCCTTAACGACACGCTGGCTGATTTCCATTGCGGCTGCTGAGGACAATGACTGTCTGCTGATATGAAGTCTGTCAGGAGTGCTGTTGATCAGTTAGGTGTGTGTGTGAGTGGGAGACAAAGAGGGAGAAACAGAAACTGTTTATTGTTGTGTGTGTACTCTTTGAGTTGAATTTCTACGAAAGGCGGGAGAGGAAAGGCAGTGGAGGGAACCCGCTGCCGTGTGTATATCGCACACAGTTTGCCTGATAAGGTGTTCAGTGCTTTGGGGCAGTTAACGGTTAATACTTGATCCGTTTTTGGGCTCAGCCCTGCTGCTTTAAGAGGGAAGGGAGTCAAAGCAGGAGGGGAATTTACAAAGCATGTTCAGGGGAACTTTTGAATAATCTCAGATAACTGAACCTAACTGAAAAAAGATTTTACTCATTCATGATAAACTTTTGTGTGCTATTGTATCATTGGGGTTTTATTTGTATTTTTTTTTATTTGTCCACACACATGCAATAGTCAAAAACACATAGTGTGTCTTATTTGCATAATTTACTTCTTCATTTCATTATAAAATGTGTAAATGATTCCCTCCATAGAGGTACAATGCAGCCCACTACCACCTGCATACTGTATGTTGTGCAACTTTCTGTTACATTTTGTTACATTGTCTATTGTAAATGCATAACTGACACTGGTAAGAGTTAGTGCACCTCTGGATTTGAATGCATGCAATTAGGGAAGCAAGCTGGTGCAGTGGTTCCTTATTTATTACATGGCAGTTAGGGCACAAAGCCAGGTCCATTTGCCTGGTATCTTTTTTTTCTCTTTATTTGACATCACGGTTCCACTTAATTTGTCTGTATTTCATTACAGCCCCTGCAGCTGTGGTTGCATTTTACCTTATAAGACACTACTGCATATCTGCCTGCTGCTCGCTTTTCCATATATAACTTCTGACTGGCTCTCCTGTGTCCTCCTGCCCTACTTTACAACCTCCAGCCATCACACTGTACAGTACAGTTAGATGGACCTCTGCGCCTGGCAGTGTAACCCTAAACTGTCTAATACTAAATTTGTTCATGTGCTAAATTAGTCAACATTCCTGATAATTTGGAACAGGACATAAATTGTGTTTTTTTTATTATTATTTTACAACTGCAGTGTTTCAGTTCTTCCAACCCTTCAAATCTTTCTTGTTTTTATTGCAGATAAAGCAGGTTACTGACATGTACTTATCTTAATTGTTTAGCAGTTTCATAAAATAATCCTTTGCTGCACCCTTGTGGTAGTAGAGGAAGATATCCTGCAGTTCTTCAGGATATATAATCAGGAATAGGACAATATCAACTCAATCCAACACTTTAATGTGCAAAGTGTGTTCATTAATGTGTCCTGTGGTTCCTTTTAGCCACATGTTCTTGCAGTGCACACTTTCTAGAGCTTTTTGAGTCTAGAAATGCAGTTTCAGTTGGTGTTTTCTGCCTGTAATGGATGTGGTGCAGTATTATTGATTAATCTATTGAAGAGCAAATCATCAGCCCACAAGTTATCTTAAGAGAACTCAAGCAGCAGGGAACCCTGAGCTTGTGCTTAGCTTGTTTAAATGGAAATGGAAATCTAAATACAACACAAAACAAATCTTGTCTTGTTTTTACTTTTAGATTACATTTTAAATGTTTTATGACTTGAGAATATCTTTGTGCAGAAGACTACAGACTGGTCCAAATCACCCATGATCAATACAAGATGTAGAAATTAATGCAACTCTTTAACAAAATAATTGTTATGACATTTTTACCTTGGGCAAGACATTTTACCCGCACTGCCTCCAGTGCACTCACTGGTGTGGCGCGACTTGCTGGTCATTGTATGACACTGCTTGGCAGCAGCCTTAAAAACAATTTCCCAATTAAATTCCAATTAAAGTATCTAAAATAAATGAATAAAAATAAATTGCAGAAGCTTGTAAAATGCTGTAATCGAGGGTAATTGAAATATTAGTTAACTTTTTCTCTCACTTCGTCTACCTCACAATCAGACATAGCGAGGAAGACCACACCTTGATCCTCGTCATTGAACATGTGAAAGTGGTCAATGAAGCAAGTAGCAAAACAGAAATACAGATCAGAATTCATACATCATCCAGCAAGAATATCAATGTTATCAATGTTCCTTTACAGACAAAATTCAGCTGGTACCAAAAATGTCTTAGAGGTGTCGAAGACAACAATGGTAATCAGAAATCTGAACATAAAAGCCTTACCAGGAATTCCAAAACAGACTAACAAAGGTTCAGACACTGTCTGCAGCAAGGACATCAACAAAAATGCAGCCCCTTTAGAGCAAGACAAAAGCAGTGGTTGCAAACACAGACAAGAAACCACAATTAGGCAGAACAAGTTCAAGAACAACAACTGCCCCAAGGACATCAACAAATTGCCCATCTACTTTGCAAATTCAACAAGTAGCAGAGCCCTCTCAGAGGAGGCAAACGCCAAAACATCATCAGAAATGCAGACGTGAAACCCTCAGCTCCAGTAACACAAAGGTACAAATGAGTAACACCTGTAACAGACACCTTCTGCCCCTTGGAAGTCAACAAAGTGCCCTCTTCGTCAAAATGTCACTTCCTTAAAGTGCTCTGGGTTTCTGTACAGCACCTAGAGACTCATGACTGTAAAAGACATTATACAAAGAATATTGCATTGAATGGGAGTCGGCAAAGTGCCCACTCCAGCGCAGTGTCCCGTCTTTGGAAATTCAACACATGGTAACATCCACTCAGTGGTATCAACACAAACATTTCTCAGGAATACAGATGGGAAGCCTTCTGCAATGATTACACAACAGCTGCAGCAACAGAAACACCTCAATGTAAATGAGCACCTGTTTGAGAAGTTTGACTTCATCTCTCAGACTCACTGTTATCTACTTTATACTGTCTGTCAGTGAATTCATAAAGAAACACTAGCAACGCTGATGGAAAAGAAAATCTTTTCAGTTTTTTATGGGCAAAAACACTCTTCTCTTCATAAATACAAAGCAATTATTTGCAAATTATTTAAATCGTTTGCTCGTTGATACGTTTCTTTGACTTCTGAAGCCACATTCATAATAAATGATAATAATATCATTGAATGTTTTTGCATCAATAATAATTGAGTCAAACACAGACACAGGAGGTCAGCAGTTGAATGTAATAAATGACAAGTTTATTGTTGCACAAAATATACAAAATAACAAGCAAATGGACAGCCCCTGCCCCTCCCTGTCCCCCCTCAGCGTTCCCTCCCCTCCCTCCTGTTTCATTCACCATAATGAAGCTGAATTTTCTGAAACCTATGACTACGGCAAGTCCGATGGTCCAAGCCAAATGCATGGTAATTCTTGAGAGACAACACATACCCAATTTCAGCGTCACTGAACAATTAAAAATGAATAAAAACACCTTATTTACACATTTCTGTCAGAACTTTTACAACATGCCATCTATGTATTTATACAGAATATGCTTGTGCACATACCCCTGTATAGAAAATATATTATAAGATCAAATTAAATTAGACTAAGGGCTATAGACATCCAAAGTACAGCACTTCTTTTGATCTCCTTTTTTTTTAACTGCTTTTATTTTTTCCCCACTTATCGAATGACTTTATCAACCTCATACTAAAAGAACTCTATGCAGGTGTTTCCTCCTTAAGGACCCAAGCTGACCATGTAAATGCCTGTTGAGAAAAGCCTAGCATATTTACACTTTAACTCTCCGATCTCTGTGTGTGTGTTGTCTTCTAATCTTCATAAAGGTGATCACAATGAGTCTCCCTACCCACAAACCCTTGCAGCCTGGCTTATTGATGATGTAAACCCATCAGCTTTGGCACTGGGTGAAGAAGTCAAAGTGTGCTGTGGTCTCCTGCAGTGTCTTTCTCTGAGCTCTTGTGTGACACTGAAATTCATCCTTGTTTTTTTTTTTTGCACTAATGTGAAAGAATTAACATATTAGCGCAAAAATGTAGAGTTTGGACCTTGTGTGTCACAGCTGTATGATATTTAACAAGCTAATACTGTGATATCTAAACCACATTAGCACCATGGAGAGGAAAAACAGACAGAGAAAGAGAGTGGAGTGGTGTTGTTCAAGTAGAGCCAGACGGCTAACAAAATGTTTTTTGTGCTGGAACATATACAGCATCAGGGCACACTACATGGGTAGATCTTTATTTTTTTATTGTGCCATGGGGGGATGGGGGGGGGGGTAAATACTCATCCAGTGGATGGATGGATAATGAGGAGAAAATTAGGTCTCATCTCATGCAGCTGCTCCGATGTAGAAAAGAAGTGAAACAGGTGGAGGCAAATCTCCGGAGTGTATCCATCACATTGCTTCATAAGTCACCTGTAGGTGGAGATCGGTGCAGCTGTAAGAGACGAGACGGGCTGCAACCTCAAGAGCTCACTTCTGTGTGTGTGTGTGTGTGTGCAGGGAACCGGTTTAGGATCGGATTTCAGGGGAAAGGAGATGTTTTGAAAGTGTGTGCAAAAATACTTGTCAGACTACTGCTGGAACATGAACCCCCTTTTTTCAGTTCTGACCTTAAATTTTTCCCAATATAGCTTTTAATCCTACCTACTCTTCATCTGCTGTTTGTGTTTCACTTCTTCTTTTAATATATATCTATATCTTCTTTTCTGGCTTTTTTTTCTTTTTGTTACTTTACAAAATGAGAGACAGAATGATGGACAGCTGACAATATATATAATTATTTTCCTCTTCATATTCTTATCATCAAGTTGTTCATAACCTGGAGATGAATTACTTTGTTCGTTGTAAACAAACAGCTTTATCAGCCACTGGCGTTTGTTTGCCTCCTCCTTCAAGTGCGCTCCTTCTTTCTCCCCTCTTCCTTCTCCCTGCTGCTCTCCTTCTCTCTTTCATTGCAGGAGGGCCCTGATTTGTTTGGAGGTGCTGTCATCGTTTAGATGTCGTGTTGTATACCTGGATAAGAAGAAGAAGGAGGAGGAGGAGGAGGTGTGTTAAAATCTGTCACTGAACCTTTTTGTGTCCTTTCTCTGAATGTGTTCATACACACCTCAGTGCATTCAGGAGTCCCTCCACACTGTTGGATGGTTGCTCTTTCAGCACCTTGATGCAGCCCTTCATCTGCAGCCACAAAGACACACACAGAGCGTTACAGAAAGGTCAGCAGCCTCAGATCAGTCTCATCCCCTGCTGCTGCTACTGCTACCGCAGCCAAGCACACACCCATATACACACTACATGTAATTTACTCCCATCTTAAATGTGGATCATGCATTAGCAGAAACCATTGTTTATACAAGTGAATGATACTGTGTGTTTGGTGAGCTGTTCTAATAAGAGCTATGGAAAAGCTCTTCAGGACTTCCTATATTATTTTCATTAGGGTTAGGGTTAGGTATCCTACAATCCCTTGACACATATGAATACACTTAAACTTTTATGCACAGTCTTAAAGTTTATTGAACTCCTTGCATGATTGGCTGAGCTCCAGATCCATAAATATAGATTTCTCTTCTTTCAAATCTGTCCATTTACTGTAAGATTAATCCTCAAGGACAAACATATCAATATCTGAGTTTATAAATCCATACCTTTTATCATTCTTTCCACTATTAATATGTATGTTAATTGGAAAAACATGTCTATATATAATCTGCACATGACTCTGTTGCCACCCATTTTGACTGTGAGGCAGAGTTATTGATCACAATACACTGTGACCAAATACAAATTATTTTGGCTTGTGTACTTACATCAATTTTGGATGTCTTGGCGAAGGCCCCAACAGGGTGAACGTGGTCATACAGGATGATGACACCCACCATCACCCTCATACAGAACAGCATGGTGTCTGTGTTGGTGAACCGACAGCGGTACTCCCTGCAGCCCAGAAATTAGACAATTAGATACTGACCAGAGCAGAGGATGATAGGAAAAGAACAACTTGCAGATGACTTCCTACACACATGGAAACCAATCTAATGAAAAGGATTTTCAGTTCAGCATGAACTGACTGAATCAATCAGTTAAATAAAAAAGTAAATTGGAGTTTTTTTGTGTTCAATTTGAAAGGGCCAGTTTATTAGAATTTAAACTTCTGACCTTCAGAAAAAATAAGAGGGAGAGAGAAAGATTGACGAGCAAAGAATATGTCAAAAGCACTCACGGGGTCTCGAGCATGACACGGCACACGCAGGCCATGGTGCTCAAACAGTCTGTGGTGTCCTCTATGGGCAGGGTCTTATTCTGAGGAGAGAGAGAAGTCAGACCAGAGTTACTCCCATGATCACCACATCCTCTGCAGTGTGGGTGCTGACTGGACAAAATGTTCTACCACTGGGGGGAGACAAAGTGCACCACGATCAGAGATAAAAGTCTGCTTTGCTTTAAAGCCAATCATCACCTATACATTTTATATGACTCAGGTTGCACTGAGGTGTGATGTTAGCAAAAGCACAAAACTAAAATTGTGCTTCGACAGCAAGGGGGTCTCTGAGTAAATAAAAATGCACAGTGATTTTTATTTGCTCAGTTTGTCTATATGTTTCAGTTCTGTACTCAGACTGTTGACTCTAGTCTTCATGTACCTTCTGGTAAGTTAGCACAAGATGTCTCAACACTGATGACAGCTTCAGAGTGGTGAAGGATCATCAGAGGGAAAGGCTGATGTTCCTCTACCACTGACTCATCATACACAAGGGAAACTGATTTATTTTTGTTAAATTCAACGTCAGAGCTGACAAAAATGTACCTCTGAAACAAACTTAGTGGTGGCGTTACTCAGAGTCTTCAGCATGGGTGTTGCCTCAGCGTAGAACAGAGACATCCGATTGGCCATCTCATTGTTCACCTCGTTCTCTGCTTCCAGCTGTGTGCCAAAACACAACACCACCAATTCAACAGTCAGGTCATGCAGCTGAGAGCATAATAATAAGCTAGTCCTGGTTCCAATTTGTAAAGCTCAAACGCTAAATGAAATATTGATTGTACATGTGTTTGTGTTGTTCAGAGGAAAGAAACGGCTCCACTTAAGTCATTAATGATTAAAGACAGAAAGTGATGCTGCTCCATTGGCTCCACATTTGATCATGTATGCAACATAAACAGCCTGATCACATATGTAAGGTCTCACCTGCTGGTTGTTCAGCCTGTTCCTACTGATGGTCCTCCTGTAGTAGCTGAAGTCATTTTGAATGGCTGGATTTGTCATCTGTGTGGTGAGAGAGGCGATGTATGCTTTTACAAGGCTGCTCAATGAACGTATTGATCTTTCAGTACAATAAAGGTCAGTGTCTGAGGGCTGTAATTAGAACATTCGTCTCACCTTTAGTTCATCAAAGCTGAGTGTAAAATGAAGGATCTCAGCAAATTGCTTGGCCAGGGCCTGCTCTCTCTCCAGATGCTGCATGGGAGCATAAGGCGGGCTTGTCAGCGCCTCCAGCAGGCTGCGCAAGGCATTCTCTGAAAGTAAACATACATATATCGATGTCAGAAATTCAGCTGCTGAAGCTAAAATCTTCCTGTCACACTGTTCAGGCTTTTATCTCTGTTTGGTCAGACTCTGTTATTCTCTCTTATCTAGTATGGATCTGAGGGCTCTTTCATGTCACCAGCTTAAAAACAAAATGCAGCACCAGGAGGATTCTAACTCATTTCATTCAAGGTTTGTCATCTCTTTGTAGGATATCATTGGACACAATTTTTGCACTGTGGCATGTGAGATCAAGCAGACCTTTGAATCCCTGCTGAGCACACAACATCTGGCTAAGATTAAAATGTGATTTAGAATTAAGAAGGATGTTTAATTGTTTCTGTATTTTTATATGGAAGGTATCTCTGCAGTTTAGCATCCTTACTCATACAAGAAACAATGGGCTGTTGCATGCAGACACTTGGAAGCAGCTATGTTGTTAAACCCAGGGGCTCCTTAGTTATGGATTTATTCAGTCATTCGCTTACTTCCAGCCAAACCAGTAACTTTAAATACAGTGGAATTTACCTTCATCTAAAAGATAGCAACCACGCTGCTTATTATGTCTGCTTAGCATTTATGGCTTTTAGTCTTGTTATTTTGACCTCTACTAAGGACATCCGGTCTGACATGACTACTGGCATTTACAATAAATTCCCCTCTACATACACACACACTCTTAAGTGGTGTTCCACAGAGATCACACTGCGGCTGATGGTACAGCCTGTGGCTGCTGTAGCAGTGACCATACCCCTGTGTGTCACTTTGGCTATTGAACTAAACCTTTTTGCTGCTTTGCTGTCTGTAACAAATCAGACACCAGAGCTGGACCTCGGAGGCTGCATGTACTAGTGATGCCTTAGAAGCAAAGTCCCCCTGAGGCCCCATTCCCTCCTCAGCATTAAAAATGCATAAGGGCCTTCTATAAATACAGCACTGAGTGTTTCATCTAAAGGGCCTGGGCAGATACCCCAGTCTCCCTCCTGCTGTTAGCAAAGAGCACATGTTCCCTTTGCTTTGCACTGACTCCTCATGGTTTATAGAGACAGATTGGATAGAGACATGCTGCAGCTGTTTGTTTACTGTCCATGGGACCTCTTAATTTCTTAATGCTCCCTTTGAACAAATAAAGATATCAAACAAAGGCTCAGATAATACTCTCATAATAACTCTCATCGCGGCAAAGCAGTCCGTTGTGTGTATCTTACAGATACATTAGTGCTGATACATTATCATCAATTATTAGTTAGCCCTCATTGTATGGTAAGCTGAGAACACAATATCCCTGAGATCGAAGTGTTATTGGAAGGAAGCGCAGAGGCGGCAGCGAGATCTCCATTTCTCTGCTCATACATCTCCCTCTCTTTTTCTCTCTGCCTCTTTCAGTGGATGAACATATACCTCTGTTTCCGTAGCAACGGCTGCCTGGCTGCTGGGTCAGGATGCTGCAGAGATGGCTGAGAGGACATCATAGTGCATGACTGAGTGAGTGAGTGTGTGTGAAGGAATGCTGTCAGACTGAAATGGCAGCAGCGCTTGTCTAATTTTTATCAACTTTACATTAATCTTCCTCTTGTTAATGAGGCGTATGAATGCATCCGCTGTGTTGTGATTATATTTATATGCACTACACGTCTTGTAACCTTTATACCAATAGTTACATCTGTAATCCGGCACACTTTTATGCACTGCAAATGCTAAAAAACTTCCTGTGCACCCTTCACCTCATTTTCTGCTGCATTCTTCTACACTTCCTGCCTTCCCTCTCACTGTCACAGTGTCACTCATGTTAAAAATATGTACTGAAACATTACTACAGCAGTCTGTTGTGTTATAGGTGCATTTTCTCCAAGATGAGCACAACAGCATTTTAAAACTTCATCAGAGGCTTTATATGTGACAATTCTCACCCAATCGGAGAGAGAACTCATAGAACCTCTTCAGCTTGGCCACCAGGGGGCAGACCGCATTCCAAGCCTTCTCCTGAAGAGCAAGGTCGCTTGGGTTCTGGATGGCCTGCAGGTGAGTAACACAGGCAGATGTTACTTTCTGAAAATGATTTTACTTCCAATCGCTCATAGCCTCTTTACAAATGTCTTAAGATTTCATTTCCTAAAACATCTGGGCCCTGTAGTTAAATATGAGCATTTTCAGTGGTGAAACAGTACATGTGATACTCCAGTGATGCTCAATCATCATCCTTTTAAACCACATTCTGTGTCCTTGGTGGGATAATAAAACATTAAACATCAGCAGCAGTAATGGACCCCTCCAACAGCTCAGCTTTGAAAACTGAAAACTGAAAGTTATTATGTGTGTAGGTTAAGTGTCTGTCCTTACAGCTATGGAGCAGGGAGAGGAAATGATTTGTTGTGCTATCAGCAGCAGTCATCCACACTGCAGAGGGGACTGTCTTGCAGTGATGTGTTGTTGTGGGAAAAGCTGAATCAGAACACAGTGTACTGATGTATGCAACATATTGCATGAAGGGTTTGTTTGAAAATTGCCTTCACACATTTCTTTTTCTGCACTCTTCATTGTGTCATTCATGGCACACTACATGTGAATCACCATGAGGGTGTTATTTTTTCCACACTGCACTGTGTTTACTGATATGCTCAGCACTTATCGACTGCTGTGCGCTTACTTCTCGTATCTCCTGGCCCGCGCCGTTGTAGGACTGCAGCTCAGCTAGGATCCCATGAGCCTCCTCCAGCACGGCACTGACCTGGTTCCACACGGCTGTCTCTGCCTCTGTGGGCTGGGCATCTGTGAGGGGGAGGAATGCAGGAATGAAAAGAGGAAGAGAGGGAATGGGAAGTGAAAGTGTGATGCAAGGTGCAGAGAAGGGAGGAGAACAATTTGAGGAGAAAAGGAGGTTATTAAGGAAGAGAGAGTTGATGATATCCTTGAAGACCAGATAACAATCCTGATTATTCACTACATGATTGCAATAAAGAGACTTTATAAGTGTAAGTGTATATTCATACTTTTCATCCAAATTAGTGGACTTGAATAATCACTGCTGTCTCTTAAGGTGAAAATCTGGCCAGCAAATAAATGATCCAATGTACCATTAGAATTGTAAGAGCACACTCTGTCACACAGCCAGGTTTGATTACAGTCAACCAATAAAGAGCTGAAGATGACGAGTCAGTTTCACTTCAGGGAACAATTTGAAATCTAACATTGTGATGGTTTTCAGGAGCTGGATTGCAGCACACAGCTAACATGTCTGACTCCTGGACTGTATAATAGTCTCCATTGTCCATTCAGCAGAGATTTATACTGGCCTGGATAGGTGTAATTGTCCCATCAGATTGATATAATAGTCTTATCTATCTTTTTCTCACTTTCTTTTCTCACATGCACTTCTATGAATGGGTAGCACCTTTTTTTCGCCCTTTAGGTTTAATTATGATAAATGTTAAAGCAAACTATCAGCAGCAGGGAGGACAACCTCTGGGCATGCTCAGTCTTTCTCACACGTACACACACACAAAGCAGTACTGTAAACTTAAGTGTTTTTGCTGCAGGGTGTCTCCCAGCCACAGTTCTGCTGAATGTTCTCATGCGATATGTTACTTGTATTCAAGTAAGGATTAAATGTTTGAGGGACACAATTTGTCCTCTTGAGTCATCATTGTGTTTGTTTTGTGTGACTCAGGTATGAAGTGAGAGTGAGTGCCCAGGCAGCTCTCTGCATGCGGTGGCACTGATGATTATTTTTGCACCCTGAGGCACTGCCTACCTGCAGAGAAATAGTAATCATGGAGTATCTATGTGCACACCGGCTGCTGCAACACACACAGCAAGATTTGCTATTTTAGCACGCTAATGCGCTTGACCATTCATCATGTGAACAGCATATTATGTTCACCAGGCATCAGATAGGGTACCATAGCATAATCCTTTAGTATTAAATAGGGAAATGGTTGCTTCGATGTAGCAAAACAGCAGGAAACTGTAGCAAGTAGCCCATTGTCCAGTCTTATCAGAGACATAACTGTTAGATGTAACTGTCAAATAAAATTGAGTGTTGCATTAAAAGAGCCAACAAGTAGCCCTTTGTCAGTGCAAACCCACACATTACCAATTTCCCTTTTTATTATCTGAAGATGTGAGATAAGATTTTTTTTTTGCACAGAGCCAGGCTTTCTTTTGGCTTTTAAACCATGCAATGATAACTAACTAATTTTTAGCTCCTGTCTTAATTTTACTCTAAATATGTGAATGGTATCAAGGTGTAAAACTAAGGGTTAAAAAAACAGCATTGCTTCAATTCAGTTTGAAGATCTCTTAAGAATGTGAACCAAACATGCAGCTGTGTGACTGAGGTGTGTGTGTGTGTCTCCGGGTGAAGAAGGAGAGCTCACAGATGGCACAGGAGGTGGGTGGGTGAGAAGGGGGGAGGGACCTCTCTAAAGCTGCCATGCCTGACTCTGAGTCATTCCACTTCCTTTTGAAGTAAAGTGAATCACAGGCATAATAAATGAAGGAGGAAATTCAGTCTATTTGACAGGCTGACGTATCTCGCCAGCAGTGAGCTCTCCCACTCGCTCTGTAACACACAGCCAGTAAAAGGAAGAGGAGGAGGAAGTCAGCTGTTGAAGGGGAGAAAGTAGTTGACGAAGGGGAAGATTGTGTCAGGATGCAGTGCAAAATATCAGCATCCTAACAACTCATTTAGTTAGTCTTAAAATCTTCAGGTAAAATCCAAATATCCCAAATTTAGAGCCTTTAAAGAGCTTCGCCAAACTTTTTACAGCATGACTTCTGTTTAATTGTGACTACCACATGTTAGCAAACATGTTAGCACACCAAATTAAAGTGTCTACAAGCCTGTAAAAAGATTTTAACACTGATTACTAATAAGACTTGTTAGGATGGATGCTTTCACACTGCCAAGTTAAGACTTCACTGACTGGGAGAAATGAGTCAAGAAGGGAAAGAGGTGATTTTATTTTCTGGTCTTTTCACAGTCATACACTCTTTTTAATCACACACACACAGGTCAGACACAGATAGGGAATGAATAGATGACGAGGTGGAGAGATGACGATAGACTTTTTGTTAGCCGTCATCATCCCCGAGCAACAGAAACCCACACAGGACTGGCATTCACCGTTTTTTTCTCCTCTATTTTTGTAGCTTAGGAAATCAAAGCATTGTTGTTGTGACTTTGTTGCAGTGTCACTATGCTATTGTGCATCTGTCTGAGTCTAATAAGATGTGGCGCATGTGAATAAGACCCTTTAGAAAGAAGCCAAATGACTTTCAAATACCAGTCCCTGGAGCAGAAATCAAAAGATAAAGAGAACGGGGTGAGACGGAGAAGAAGAGCTGAAGGAGGGGGAAAAGGTTAAATAAGGACATAAAGATGACACAATGGTCTGCTAAGATGGATGGAATGACAAAAAAGGAAAGGCAACAAAGAGAAAGGGATAACTTAAAAAAATAAGAAGCGGATGATCTCACGTTCAAAGTCAAGGAAAACTATTGGGCCATGCTCAAGTTCGGTGCAAGCCAGCACTTTCAGGAGGTTTCCCATGAGCCCCCTGGAACAGAGAGAGGGGAGAAGTCTGTGGGTGATGAGGGGATGGGTGTTCGGGGTTGTGCGCACGTAGGTGTATGTGTGAGAGCTGTGTGTGTGTATGTGGTGCGTGAGAGGTGAAGTGTGGAGGTGGGGGACTGGATGAGAGGACGTTGTTGGAATGGCATGGTGGGAGTATATCCTGGGTGAAGTATGGCAACATGGATGCAGAGCTTCTTTAATCCCACTCTCATGGCATTAGTAAGGCATTTCTTTAACTAAACGCTATTTGACCTATTACAAAGTGATGCTTATAGGATTTTTAACTAAACAAACAAGCAATAATCATATCATATCTCATCTGGCATACATCTTAAGCATACGTGAGGTGATATTTGTTTCAGTGGGAACTGAGCATCTCCCACAATAATTAAAACAAAGCTGATAAAGAGAAAGATAAGATATAATACATAAGATTTAATATGAAAAAAAGATGATGAAGATGCAATTGAAGCAAAAGATAAAGAACGCAAAGAAGTAGAGGAATAAGACAAAGATATACAATATGAAAATGAAACAAATAAAAAAGATAACAATAAAGAGAAATGTAAAAAACACAAAAAGTTGCCGAAGAAGAAGGAAAAGAGAAAAACATAAATAAATCATAAGATATATTCCCAGTTTTGGTGAAAAGAAAAACTCCAATCAAATACAAATACATGTAAAAATCAACTGAAAGAGATTAACAGTTATTTGAAGCCATGGCCTCAAAAACAAACCTGATAATAAAAGTACACAACAGTGTCCCCATTTAAATAAAGGGCCCCATTTGCAGGCAGGTGTTCGTGAGAGTGAAACTGAATAAAGAGGTGAGTTTCCATGACACGCACACGAACAATGCTGTTAACACTGTGGGAACTCTTGTGTATTTTTATTTGAGTTGTCACCTTCCTTTTCAGAAACTAAAAAAACTAATCTGACTCTGATCTACTGGCTTTAACTGATGCTTGTTGGCCTGTGAGAGTGGGACTAAAGAGTGTCTGATAATGACAAACCACACCCTCAACAACACTCCACCACTCCATCAACAACTCAGAGGCCCACATCCACACGTGCCTCCCCTGACCCCCACCCGCTGGCCTCCCACAGCACACCTCTGCATCTCCACACACTCACAGTTCAAACACACAAACACATGCACACACACACACACACCCCGGCGCTCACTTACTTTCAAAGTCCAGGAAAAAATGTGGACAGTTCTCTAAATCCTTGCCAAGGACCTTAATGAGGTTCCCCATGGCTGGCGACCTGGACGGGGAGGAAACAACAAAATGCATACAGTACGCAGAACCTGGCAACCCGCAAGAAAATACACAACAGGCACATGGAGTACACAGCATGCTGTGGCTGTTCTAGTTTTTTTACCCATCTGCACTCCTCTAATTAGCCCTTCTTCCTTTGCTCTGCCATCCTTCTGTCTAAGCAATGTGTCCAGACATCCAGGACTTAAATGACACTCATCACAGTTTGCATCCAATACGCAGTGTACCAGTATGCTATATTCAATTACAGGACGGCCTAAATCCAGTAGTGTATCATTTAGCCCACTCACTGGGAGGCACTAGACCTGAGCGGTGGCTTTAATCCATTTACATTACTATAGTAACTTAATAACAGCCTGCCATGTACAGACTGCTGTCCTCTAATGCTCCTTATGTACAGCAGTCTATAGATACTTTGTGACGAGCTCTATACCTCATAGCGAAGCTTTATGAAACCCAGCTTCATTAGATAATACTGTAGGCAGGATACACACACACACATATATATGGTACATGTTAGAGTTTAAAGAGAGGGCAGTGGCCCCTGTTTCAAAATGAACTAATGATATGAGTGCTATGCTTCACATGCAGTAAAGACTGCTGAGAAGATGGATCTACTTTTTGCCTTACAAACAGAAAACAGAACTTAGTAGTATCAGTACATAGTGTTTTAATAGATACAAGTGGTGAAGGATGAGACTGGTGAGTCAAACATTACTGCTGTATGTCTCACTTAGTCTCCAATCTTATCACCCAGGGAGGACACAAGGACATCATGACAACGCCAAGAAAGAGCGTTCCTTCTTACAGCATAGTGAAGAAGTCAGCTACTGAATTCCAACATGGCAGAAAGAGTCTGGAAGATGGCCGTTCTCCCTGGCACAGGGAACTATCAAAAATATCTAGGTATGATCCACTAACACAACAATACTCGTCTGTGACTGATCGAGATGTCAGCAGCTTGGTGACACTCTGAGCCTGATGAATGTATGATTCAGCACAACATGTCAAGGGACTTTCTGACATATCTGAGGTGAGATTTCTAACGCATTCTGCAGCCCTGGATGAAACATTCATAGTGTCCAGCTGCCAAAAAGTCCACCTCAGTCAAGTCTAAAGGTGAATGTGATTGTCCTCATAGTCTGGGGTTTCAAATGGACTGTTGCTGGTTGACTGGCTGGAATAGGGTCACACTGTTTGAGAAACCCACAGTGCTAATCTGTGAGACACCTATGGCACAATAACACACACCAAAATGGAATCCAATATTCTGAAATGACTGAGTGTGAGTATGAAATTCTTCCTTATTAATCATCTCCTCCCTTCTTGATCATAGAGATTTTGGTAGCAGAAGGTAAGCAGCTTCCAAGTTTCACTTCCCCTGCCTATCCTCTGTATTTATGTGCTATGTTAGCACACAGTGGAGGCCTATCAGTTTCCTCCCCCTGTGAGAAGGATTTATGGCCAGCATTAGCATGTTTACGAGATGCCACCATCCTGTGAAAAAGACAATGAAGCCTGGTGTTTTTGCTGTTACTCAGCAAGTATGGGTGTTGCAGTGCAGCAGCACAGACAGAGGAGGGATGGAGTTACACCGTTCAGCTGCTGAGACAGCTCTCTGACATTCTCCAAAGTTACAATGCACCTCCTATATTATATGTCTATCTACCGCTAAATCTGTTGTGAGGCAGCGCTGTGTGCTGAGTCATTGCTGTAACCTACGAGCATCAGTCCAAATGTGTAAAATGCACCCTGTCTCCGCCTGACTTTAAGACCACCTGCTCCAAGATGCACACTGAACCCACGCTATGAATATATGAATAACCGATTCTCATTCTTGGCCTGACAAGGTGATTGCAAAGGCGAAGTCAAGCAGAGCTCCTTGTGCACAGCAAATGAAAGCTTTCTGACACTGTGCTGGTGTGTGTTGGAGGTATCCTTGCACATATTAACGTGCATACACTGAGTCTGGAGCAGCATGCGGTCCATCCTGAGAGCAGAGCACGGCTGATGGTTGCCAGGATACAGTTGGCCTGGCAATGTTGTCTGCTCATCTCAGCTGAAGATGAAGGAGACTGGGGGGGGGGGCATCCAGCTTGCTCACACACACACTCCGGGTCAGTTGCTTATAACAGTGATGTGATGCATCATATCTGACCGCTTGTCTTCAAATTAATTGCACAACACAAATACACAATTTAACAAGCTTTAGATCAGGAAATGAACACACTTACGCCTCTTTCTTCTTTTTTGCCCCTGTTTCCTCTGTGCTCTTACTTAATCCTTCAGCTTCTTCTCTCTTTAACCTCTCTGCTTTTTGAAACCGTCGCTGTGTGTAAATCCCAGGTTAGCCTAGGTCGGAGAGTCCCACAGTGGCACAGGTTGCCACTCTGCTTTTCTTAAAGACTGGTGTAAACTTCTGCTCTCTCTCTCTCTCTCTCTCTCTCTCTCTCTCTGTATGTCTGTCCACTTCACACTTCTCTTTTTCAGCCATCTATTTAAAGGCATGTGGTTTTCTCTATTTGTGCTGCATTTCAGGCTGTTTATAGATGACGATACTGCTGGGTTAGGCTGTTGGTATACAGAAAGGAAGATGTGTTAGTGTTGTTTATATCTCTGTGTTTTCCCCCACTTAACTGTGTCGTCCTCATTTGCATTTGTATCATTTCAGTTAGTGTAACTACAGAGAAAACTCCTTCTCTCTTTTTTTTTCTGTATCTGACGTCAGAATGGGTTCCTCAAAAATATCCCCTTCAGCTCTCCTTTCTGCCTCACTTCTCTATTTCAGCACTCACAGCACTCTTCCCGGCTCCTCCGGCCTTGTCTTGTCACAGTACATCTCTTGTCACGGTGCCATTCAGTCTCACTGGTGGCCTTTAGGTGCAAACAAATCTAAGTGGTGGATCGGGGTAGTGCAAACACACGTTTCCTATTAAAACCTGTAGATGCCAAATTACCACTGGATGCAGCAGAGTCAGCCTGCAAAGGGAGGAAGTGTGTTTGGTGGCTGCTGGTTGCAGTTTCTCTCACACGCAAACACACATTATGTTCCAGCATGAAAGTGGAGCAAAGTGCCTCTCTTATGCAACTGCACATCGCACACAGCTCTCATCTGTAGTCCGGCAAGAGAAAGCAAACGGAGGGGCTCCTCAAGCCTTAATAAAGACACGGCTCTGCTCCCACATGGGCCTGAAAAGCAAACCTGGTCTAGACTGGAAGCCAAGCAGCAGGGCTGAGCCTCCCAGCCTGCCTTTCAGTCCTCACTGAAAGATTCCTCCTGTTACAGCCCGGCAGCTTCATCAATGTGGATTTACTAAGCACAGAAACAGTGGCGCTCATCTTTGCCAAGTCTAACCTCTATTAACTCACCAATAACACCATTCTCACTGCTTCTAACCACAATCTCTCTGTCACCGGCTGAGTATTCAGTGGCCTGTGAATCAAAACCATTCAGCAGCTGTACTGTATGCTCATCTTCCTTCTCTACCAGTCCTCACTCCCACCACTTCTCTCCTCTTGCTGACTACCATATGGCCTTCCCCTGCCATATCTTCCCTTTTTAGATGTGATTTTTTTTTCTACTCCTCATTTTTCATCCCTACCTTCGCTTGTGTTTATCCCACTGGAACACTTCACTGCATCAACCAGGGCTTGTCAGCTCCACACTGGTTACAGCATCAGCACCCACCACCTGACAAACAGACAGAAAGGGAGGAGAGATGTTAGTATACAATTTAACATTATAAACAGTGATGTAAAAACAAGAATGTAGAGCAGTTTTCATTTTAAATTGAAGATGAGAAGAGGCTGCTGGGGTAACTAGGATTTTCTTTAGAGTGTGTTGCAGCGAAGCATTTCATCTGTTTTAGTCTATTAAATAACTAAACTGAATAACCTAGGATAGCAGCCCTCTGGGAAGTGAGTAGGCACCAGGCAAGATGATAAAGCAAACATGAAGCATTCAGTCTCCAAATATTCATCTCTTAAGCTGCTAAATGCTATACTCAAAGCCACTGACTTGTGTTTGCCATTTAGTGCTGGTGAGGTAATTTAGCGTTGTTGTTTTCCAGCAGAACTGTCACAAAATAATGATATAAGAGGGAACAAAGCAGTAAAAACCAAACCAAAACAACAGTTTGGCCTTTTTGTTGACTAAAATCTGAAACCAGCTAAAAGGCTCTGCAGCAAGAAGTGAAAACATGGAACTGGGTAATAACCCTTTGTTTGATTTGCTTTAGAAATGGATTGTGTCCATCTATTCACATGTTAGATGCAGGGTTGGCATTGCATATGACAGCAAAGGTCACCAGTAGCACTTGTTCCTGTAACAGGACACCTTACCATTGTTTGTTTGTTGGTTACCTCACATTGATGACAACGTTTATAGATTAAGCTTTTAGGCTCTGGACAGTGACAGTTTCAGATTGTGTGAACTTAGTTGACAAAGGCTCATTTATATGCACAAAGAAATCCACAATGGAGATGCTTTAATGGAGATATATTATGGTACAGGACAGCAGAGGCACTGTGAAAGCTTCCATTCAAACTCATCAGTGTTAGAAACAATCAACAACCGTCCAACCTGGCAACCCAAATGGCTGTTTATTTCTTTCTTCCATTCCGATTTAAGCTTGTTAAATTCCTCTTATTCATTTGCTGTGCATCTCACGCAGCTCGAGCAGTGTCTTTCCCGCTGACTGGTGTAACTATTAACACTGCTGCTGCTGCCCTTGCATCATCGTATCTCATCAAGGGAGAGTGCAGACAGGAGGAAGGCAGGATATTTGCAGAATAGTTGCCAGGGAAACACAGCTTCTTATTCTCATGGTAACCCACAGCCCGGTATGGTTCGGTGTTATTACTCAGGTGGATTGGATGGACTGATTGATGGACTATACACTGCTCAATCTCTTTGGGACAGCATTTTCTTATGCGTGTGGGCCGTAAACTACCGTCCACTCTGGGAATTACCTGTCCCCTCGTTACGCAGGGAGTTTTTTTCTTTTGACTGGTTAATTGCCTAATGCTTATTGATCTCTCCTGTCAGTGAAAGGGCAGAGTTCAAGCCCTTTCATGGGTGTAGTGAGGTTAAGGGAGGTAAATGCTCCACCTGTTGACATTCAGTCATCAGTCATCTTTTGGACAAATCTTTTAGCACGGATACACATTTCACATGTTTCACTCCCTTTTGTCTCCAATTTAAACAATTCAAATTGAGAGCAGATATCTATTTTAGCCCCAGCTTCAGGGCCATACCACACATTTTGATAGATTACTATTTTCAATTCAGCTAATTAGTCCAGTGCTTTAGTAGGTTTGCTTCGTCAGCACAGACTTCCATCTCTGTCATCTTTACTGTTTGTAATTTTGATATTTTTCACTTTAATCTAATGAATAATGGATGATTGTAGTAGGAGGTTAAGAGTGGGCATCTGAGAGCATCGTCTGGTACCTTCGAACGTCATCATAAACCTTTCGATCTGCGTACTCATGCTTGAAGCATCTTTCTCTACAAATGTAATCAGCTTTTTTCTTTGAATTGGCAGTGTGAATGTCTTGAAGTAGTCAAAGCTAATCAATCAGATTGCAGGAAGACTTTGATATTAGCGCCGCCACTTGATGAGCCCCCTCATGAATCAGTGTCACGTTAATCAAATATTAGACTACTCTGCAGTCTCTAGAGAGCAGACACTGTCATAGGAGTCTGGCCAGCTGGATGGGGAGTTCAAGATGGGGAGACAAGGATAATAATAATACAAAGTCACTGCATGGAGACAGCTCCTCATATTACTCAGTTTTGCTCACTTTTAAAAAAAAAAAATCTGTGATAATTATTCCTTTCCTCACTTCATCTTCTCTCCAACCCCCCTGTTTTCACCCCGAGCTCCTCTTTTATGTTGCCGCACATTCACTCTTCTCACCATGCACCCTTTTGACCTGTTCCTCTTCTTGTGTGTCTTTTATATACTCCGTCTATCTTTTGCGTCTTTGTTCTCAGTGTATTCTCCATAAAGATAGAGATGAGTGCAGGTGGCTGGTTTAGGAAAGGACAGGGGAAAACAAGATGAACCAAAGTCAACTAGAAGGTTCTAGCCATCTTATGATTTTCAGAAGGTTTGAATACCTTTTTTAGCCTTATGCACCCTGATCATAGTGTTGGGTAAAGTAAGATGAGGGAAGGGAAGGAGAGAAGATGTGACTAAGAGCTGGTTTGAGGAGTAAAATGGGAGGTGGCAGTGTCAGACTAGACCATCGCTAAAGATTGACCGCTGATGGAATGTTACAGCCAATTTGCCTCAGGCACACACACACACACACACACTCACACGCACACACTCCTATGTTATAAAAGCTCATGTTGTCTCTCGTTGAGGTGAGGTGGGACAGAAAATAAAAGGAGAAAAATGCTGAGCATGAGAGCTAAAGATGGAGCAGCAAGGAGTGATGGAAATCGAAGGAGAAGGTTACGATTCTCCTCCATCACCCCTCCCCCCTTCTCACTCTCTCTCTCACACACACACACACAAACGTATATACCAGTCCAGACCAGAGCTGTGCATGGTGCCTCATGAAAGGGCGATTGCAAATGAGCATTGTGAGTCTGTGCGTCTGCGCTGTGAAGCTGACAAAGAAAAGACGAGGATAGAGAGACAGCAGAGGGAGAGAGAGAGAGAGAGAGATGGTGGTATGGTGAGCTGAATCCATTTCAATTGATGCTCAGTGTGATCATATTTCATGTGATATAAGGAAGTGGGGCAACAACGGGGGGGGGGGGGGGGGGGGGGGGGGGTTATGGCTTATAATAACCATGTCTTTGCATTAAGTGCCTAAATGTTACAGCATCTTATTTGTCAATGTGTCCATCAAAAGAGATTCTTGGTAACATAATTCACAATTCTCATCTTTCTCCACCACAGAGATTAATATATGCCTCGGCCATTAATATTTGAACACCACAGTTTGGCCTAGGGGCATTCTAAACCTTGGAAAAACAGAGTTTTATATCTCAGATTTAATAGCAGTTTTGTGTCTGAGCTTCAGTTATCAGGGGAGACATGGATGTACAGTAAGCTCTTGTTATCTTTATTTGTGATGCCAATTAGCTGCTATCAAAGAGAAGCCAAATGGTTTTTTAGTGGTCTACAGTAGAGTGGAGTCATGTTGTGTGTGTGTGGATATCAACTCACCCCAGCACCCTGTAAACAAAGACAGACGCAGTGTGTGTGTGTGCAGCTGCTCTTTGTCCTTTATGAACTGCTGACACGTTGGTTTATCTGGTTTGTCTGTTTAACTTGAGTTCATGAATTTGAACTGATGTGTTGGTTATATTGATTGTAATTGCATGTGTGCATGCACTGTGTGTGTGATTGTGTCTAAAAGACAGAGTGTAATGCAAAGTGAATGACATGAAGACAAGGACTAGTACTATAAAACAGTAACGGTACATAAAGAGGCAGTTTGAAGTCAAGTCCCAGTCGTTGTTGTCTGGTCATACTCCTCTCTCCGGGTGCCTGTCTGTTTGTCCATCCACTTCCCTGCTTTCTTGTTAGTACTTAATATTACTTATTAATACTTGTTATTACTTATTCACCTCCTGCTGCTGCTCTCTTGTTTTGCCCAAATTTGCTTGTATAGCAATTTCTCAGTGGTGCTAAACAGTTAAGTGTCTTTATACTTGAGTATTTTTGCATTGTGTGTTGTGTTGATGCACAGCCAACTACTCCTGTCCTTAGCCCTAACCCTGACCATTTACGGTTGTAATATTACACACAAAATGGTTCAAATGTATGGCCATGATATGCAAAATATGCAAAATGTTCATCCGTATTATACTGTTACATTAGTCTGTTGTTCACTGATTGTTTTAATGGCAATATGAGGCGATCTTCCTGTGCCAAAAGAGTGCTGCCACATTCGGCATAATGCATGAGAGAGCAGAAAAACAACAGCTAAACTGAAAAAAGCTTTGAAAAAAGCAAATGATGTAGTAAAAGGATATGTCTACACAACGTCTACATCGGCATGGAATCGGGACACATCCTGTGTTTCACAGAGAATAGGTGAATGAGGTGACCCCCCGACCCAAGTGTGACCTTTAATCTATATTGAGCTCTCTGAGTCGAAGTCTACCAGGAAGAACCAGCATGTCCTTGATGGAGGCGGTGCTCCATCACACTGTGCTGCAGTGTGTCTCATATGGCAGAGGATGCAGTGTTACACTATTCCACTATTCCCTGTCCCTCTGGGAGGGGCAGGAGAAGAGCAAACATAGGAAACGGGTGTTGATGTAAGATGTGTGCACGAGCTGACACAGAGAGGAAAAAAGTAATTGAAGGATCTAAAAAAGAGAGTGGATTTTGGGAAGTGATGGTGGATCCCTGATGGGAGAGTTTGAGACCTTGGCAGGTTTTACGGGTTATTTTTATCCGATTGTTTATTTTTGAGTCACATGCCTGTCCTTCCTTTGTTGTTGGATGCAAAAAGAATGATATACGGTAGATAAATCCTTACTGACTCAAGCTGAACCAATTAATGAGCATGTCTGTGTGTCTCACAAGCCTGATCAAACACAGAAAAAAAGCATAGTTGCCAGCATCCTAGTGAGCTCATGGCAGATCTGGCATGCACACACATGAGAAACAGAGAAACAGATAGAAACATACAAGGCAGAAAGGAGAGTTTACAACAGCCTCATCTGCCTTAGCTGCTGTTGCTACGCCTGTCAAACATAGAAACCAACGCGCAAGTGACAAAACTTGCAGTTTCTCAACTCCCCACTAGGGGCTGGCTCAGTCAATAGAGAAATAGACCTGTAACATTTCAGGATGGTGTTAATAAAATAGTTTTGTCTTTGGAATTCATTTTCTTTTTTATGTGATGCACGTGCTGCACACTCACCTCAAGCATCAATAATCAAACACTTGGTTAGATTATCCAGCAGAACTTATTACGAGCGCTGGTGCTAAGTAGATAATTTGTCTCTTCATTTATTACACGCTAATTGCAACACAGTGTGCCTTCCTCTGCTCTGCTGTCTTTGGACTGGCTTTACCTTCCCTCAGATTTGGAATATTGATCTTAAATACAACCAAAGGGGTGAACGTTTGGGATGTTTATCGATGACAGTGGAAAGACATTGATCTCATCGATGCACAACAGGCCAGAGTATTGTCGGAAGTCCTCAGAGAGTGGATCTGAGGTAATCTGATTACATGCAGAAATTCACCCTCTCCCCTTCTGTTGCCATAAAAAGACAGTGCTCGACAAGCCTAGTCGTGCCTGCTTAAAAGCAGGGGAGGATTGTCTGACTGCATGTAATATCACACATTTCACAGCAGGACACCCATGACAAGGATGATAACAGACTTTAATAAGACTTTTCAGTAGTTTCCATAAGTGCCATCCAACATTGGGAGTTAGGCGATATTATTTGAAGAGATATTAGATCCTGGCTCCCTTGTCACAGAGAATTAAATCTCACCGTCTCCTCGATCTACTTTCTCACTGATGCGTTGCTTCAAAGATAGGTGTATAATTAGAGAATTGATTTTGTGTTGAATCACATTTCTCTTTTAACTTGAGAAAATTTGGACTAAATCAACTTGTGCTGCTGATTGTGTTGTAACTTTTAAAGCGATATTAGGCTCCCTTACCAAGAAATATATAGTTGTAGTCCCTAAACTGAAAACCTGTCTATTATAATAGAATCTCTGTATTTCCACCTTTTTTTGGTATGTTTTGACAGACAAGCTAGTTATTTGACCAATGATTCTAGCCTTTATGCTAAGCTAAGATAATTAGCTGCTGATATCTCTGTAAAGTTTGAGAAAGATTTTCTCTTTTTGTCCACAGTGAATCCTCTGTCTGCAGACAAACCCTTTCAGCCTCGTATATCAGGACCCACTCTCACCCTGCACCCGCTGTCTCTCCACCCTGTCCCATTTTAACAGGATCATCTCTGCTCTAAAAAGGTAATCCCTCATTCCTGACAATACTGGATTATAAAGCATAAGATTACCAGGTGGAGATGGATCACATGTCAAATTCCTAAATTAATACTTCAGCTCATATTGTGAAGCCAACTACAGGAACCTCGACAGCAAGCAGGAAAGTTCAAGTGACAGATGTTTGAGTGACAGATATTGCTGTAGCACAGATGGATCAGTGAGTTAACAAGATTAGAAGTGTTTACATTAAACAAGGATTGTCTTGCGTTTTGTGGAAACCACTTGGACCACATGGACAAACATATGGATGATGTTGTATTTTAATAAAAGACTGAACACAGCACGGCTGTCCACTTCTTAATGTCACTTTTTAATGTGTGTATTCAAAACACACAGATGCAAAATATGCATATAGGGCAAATTCACAACATCTGAGGTGCCGAATGTTAACATAGCATGGGTCTCTGTTGTGCTATCTAATGACAAAAGGACAAATTAGGACTATAGATGTGAATTCACCCAAGATGCATTTTGATCTGATTGCTCAGATATACTTGGAGCTGTCCACTTGTGATCAGATCATCAGATGCACACTGATGTAAGCTGTAAATGTGTCGGAACTTACTGTACACCATGACTCTGCCTAGCTTTACATGTTCTTTTAGTCTGTCCTATTAACCTCCATTCTGTCAAAACATTTTGACAGTTTGGAGTGGCTGCACATATTTTCATGTCATTTTAAGAGTCACTCATCTGACTTTGAGGTGATGCTACGACCTCAGCCATGTCTCAGTTCAGCAAATGCTGGGGATCATTACACATCATTACACCCGATGGGCTGTGTGTGATTTCTGCAAAAGTGACACAAGCAGAAAGCAAAAGTCACCCATCGCTGCCTCCTTTCTCTCTTTTTCCCTTCTGCTAACCTTGCGTGTCCCCTTTTTTTTCCACATGCCACTCCCTTAGCATGTGTTAACCAATATGCAAGAGGTGTAAGGTTGCATACAACCATGGTGTAAATAAAATACATGTCTTTACAGGAAGAAATGTGTAGCTGTGAACTTCAGGTAATTACAGTTATAACATGAATGCATACCGCAAATAACTATCATCGAGGCAATTAGGCGATGTACATTAATAGAAAGAAGGCCTTCTTCGCAGGCAGTGACACTACAGCCCCCATTCCTGTCTTCCGCCCTGTCAAACCTGATAATCCTGACACATGGTAAGGCAGCCCTAATAAGATGCCTCACCTCACATGGACAGAGGAAATGGGACTTTATGAGACACACAGAGTAGCAACTAATCCTCGGCAAGACAGCAGGAGACACTGACTGTACAGCCCTGGAAAGACAACGCCACATGCTGTCAACACCATTTTGTGATGAGCATTTTTGACCAGATGAGGCAGAAGGATGTGACAGAGAGTGCAGCACTGATGAAGACTGAGGGGAGCAGAGAATTACTGAGAGCAAGGATTAATTAATGAAAAAAATGAGAGAGAGAGAGAGAGAGAGAATGGACAAGTGACAAAGAGAAAGATAAGGAAAGGCGTGTGTGATACGAAGAGTACCAGAGAAGGAGCGAGGAGAGTGGAGGAAATGCAGACGGGCATGTTTCTATGGGCGCTCAGGAAAGATTTGGGGTGAGGGAATCTTGCATCATCGCGGCAGGCCAATGAAATGGCTCAGTTAAAATGTTCAAAGGGAGTGTCCTAGCAACAGCGGAGTAAATACCGTAGCAGCCACCATCTCAGACCGGAAAAAATTCTATACACACACACGTACACATTCTGACACACTCATAGGCTGTACATACATGTAGGCATGTAGTGTGTGTTACATTCAGTATCATCTCATACATGTGTCTATGTACAATATTATTAGGGTGTTATATTCTGTGGGCATATGTGCTGAGAAGATTAGACTGCATATTAAGTGCGATATGTAATCTATGTTACATGTGTGTGTGAGTCAACATGGCAGTAAATCACCCGCTAATCTACTAACATGGATTATAACTGGTCAGTAGATTATAGAAGGCACAGACAGAGAGCTGAACTTTAAATTACACTGCTCTGCTGTCAATTCCTATCTCCACACACACACACACACTTTCCACCTTGCTTTTTATCCATCTCTCCATCCACTGCATTCCCCTCTTCCCTCTCTGCACACACAAAGAAAACCTGCAGTCACATGGTTGCACTGTAGGTAGCTTTACCCTTTCTCACAACCTTTCCTTCACACACATCTTTTTAAGGGAATGACTCCTGAAAAGCCTTAGCTTTCATTCATCCCTCCATTCAGTTTTTCCCTTGCTCTCTCCCTCCCTCCTTCCTTCCTTCCCTCCTCCCTGTTTTCCACTCTAGTCGCATGCACCCACCGCTTTCTGATCAGCATTGCAATCTGGGGCTATTGTTTTTAGCTGTTCAGCTCACACCAACAGCGCTGTATGAAACTGAGAGCCTTCTGTACTGACATATCCGGATAGTACATGTGCGATAATAGATGTGAAACAGCGAGGAAGCTCTGCTTGACATCTAATTCATCCACATTGTTCACACGCCATTCCGTTGCATCATTGTGATATATGATGCATGTGCTGTGATGGTTCTAGGTCACATATGTCCTGTGACCAGACAACCATTCATCACTGATAATATACACACGATAACACACATGAACTGCATGTTCTCTTGATTGAAATAATCCACACACATCTTTCCTGTGTTTCTGTGTGTCTGTGTGTGACTGTGGCAGTGACCATGCCGCTCCGGCTAAGCACTGCAGAGAAAGAGGACAAGCCCCAGCTGACCAGCCCCACAGGGTTTAATTCAACACTCCCTCCCTATTGCTAAGATCCTGATCCACAGTGGACCCACAGGCACATCATCCCTCAGCCAAACACCTTGCTAACACTAAGCCACCAGCCTCCGTCCAGTCTCTGACCCACATCCATCCTCCTGCCTCTCTCTGTTAGGTGCAGGGTGGGACTCTCCGGCCCCCTTCCTGCTATCAGTGCAGAGTGCGTGAAACGATGGTGAGAGATAAAAAAAAAAAAATAAAAGAGCATTGGTGGCTCAGCTTACCGACTGGGCGTGCAGGAGGAGAGGATGATGATGATGCCTCTGACTCTGTTCTTCCTTCCTTTCCTCTCTGAACTGAGGTGAAACAGAGATAGATGCAGGGAACAAAAGAGAAGGACAAAACAAGTAGCAAAATGCAGACACTGGCAGCTGGTGGCTTGTGTGTGAGAGAGACAAGGTGAAAGAGCTGAGAAAAAAAATCAGAAACAGTCCCTGTGTAGCTTTTCTATGTTTCTTCTACTTCTTCTGTAAGGATCCTTTATCCGTGTGAGCCAGAGGGCTGTAGATTCACCTAAACACTGAGCACACGCACTGCCTCACGCCACTCAGCCCTCCCTCTTCCTCTCTCTCTCTCTGCACTAAAGACAGCAGCTGTTGGTCTATGAGAAATAGAACGCTATGTCCCCCCCCCCCTACCCTTCTCCTCCTACCTCTCTCGCTCACAAAGACCCCCACCACACACACACACACATTTGCCATGTCCTCACAATACCCCCTCCCCCTTTGACTAACATCTCCCACTAGCCTGCTGGCAATAAGAGGAGGGGGCATCACTGTGTGTGTGTATGTGTGTGCACAGTTGTATTGTATTTGACATTGTTTCAACAACAGTGACTTTTTCTGTCCACACAGTGTGAAAATGAATCATGGTGAGTAGGGATGTGCATCAGGGTATTTTTGCAAACTGTGTGGGTGCTGAGCATCATTGTGCTACTGTGCTGCATAAGGGAAGGAAATTCACATTATTTGTGGTTATAGTAAGTGTGAGGCTGTTTATAATTACTGTTAACCCCAAACCGTACAGACCAACTCTGAGCACAAATGAGCTTACATTGATGACGTGTGAATCTGTCCATTATTTCCTAGTATAGTGGGTAACTATTGACTATTTGTGTGTGTGCTGCCTCTTAGCTGTCTGTTCTTGTCTTTCAGTAAGAATTTGAGCTGGTGAAAACTCCCACTGGGGACCCTTACTTCAGGGTCGCAGCCTGGACGAAAGGGTAAGGTTAAATGAGCCATGGCTAAACTGTCACTCTCTCTCTCTCTCTCTCTGTATGTGTGTATATGAGGGAACAGAATGCCTATTGTCTGGTGGTCTTGTACTCAAAACTATGCTGGTGGCTGCCCACAAAAGTACTAGAAGAGAGAGCAAATGCTGATGCCCAACCTCGGTTTATTTTGGTGCTACATGTAGGGCAGAAGGAGGTTAAAAAAGACCAGGTGCCCTTTTATAATCAGGTTGTGTGAGCATATTTGGGGACTAGGAAATAAGTCCAGTTGATGAACTCTCAAATAAGCACAAGAGGACACTTGCAGTCAATGCTATGATTTATATTAGGCTTTTTAGGCCTATTAATTCCCACTGAACATGATTTAAAGAATATCTGAAGGGAAACATCACCTATTTCAAGCTGTGGAGGTAAACCAGGGAAAGTAAATACTGATGTTGGTGGCATCTTTATCTTAAGAGGATTACAGACATAATTTTCTAATTATGTATTTTATTTTATTTTATTTTATTTTCATAATGTTGTGCAAAATAAACCACTAACAATAAAACAGACTCCGCTATCAGAGCAAATAGAACTTATTTTTCATTCAACACAAATATATTTTCAAAGCACTGCACTTGCAAAAGTGAGAGACGGCAGTCAGAAACACACCTACATAACAACAATAGTGTTAATGTAAGACAGAGAAAGAGGTCTTCCTGTTTTTGTGCTTGGTTGTATCTGAGAAGTGGATCTTCTGACTGCTACTTTCACATCACCAAATGCTGTCCAACATTACTAAACTGACCTCACAGGGGCTGTTTGTAATCACATGCAATCTTTAAGCATAGTTTCATTTTCACATCAGCTTCCCTGTGATAAAACACCATTGGCACACAGATATAAAAATGTTATACTACATACGAAAGTAGGCAGAAATACAAATATAGCCCGAAACATTTTGAGAAAATACCTAAACAAATGTGCATTGAAGTCTCCAGAGAGATATTCAAAGAAAGTAGAACACCATATGAGCCATTTCACTCACAGAGGAAGACATGCAGAGGCATTTTGAGACACACTTTGTGAGTGAGTCCTTTAGCTCAATTTAATCTGTTTACAGAGACATGCTGGGACGATAATTTGCCTCCTGACGGAGGTTGATGGTAGAGATGGAAGAGGAACGTCAGAGTTTCTTATGAGTCACTCAAGCTTATTGAGTGGGAAGTTTTTGTAAGCGCTGTGTGCTCCCCATTATAATGACGCATCTCAGGCTCCTATGATGTTTTATTTAGTTATCTGGCTCTTTGTAAAGTGAATGAGCTGTCCACCTTACACAGGTAAAAACATCCCCTCTGACCACTAATCAGTTACACTGTGTTTTCCTCTTTTACAGTGTTTTCAGTTCTTTCAGGTGACTATGGCTTTATTGTCCCATGCTTTTATAGGAGCATGCATTATCATTAGCCATCTTGCATGGTGCTATCCTTAGTCGCCGACTCAAAGACAGTCAAAAAGTAGGTTAAGTGTCACTGGAGCAGCGATGAGCAAGTGACTCCTGGACAGGCAGCCAGTATCCTGTCACGACTCCTACCTGTCACTTACAGCAGTATTTGAATGACAACATGAGTGTGTTGGCTGTAAGTTTGGAGATTGAATATCCATGGAGATGTTCTTTTTTTGCACATTTCCTGTCTTGCCAATCAGATCAGTTTAATTTCTTCTTATCTCAGAAAAGATCCTTAATTCAGGTATTATGTACGATGATGCCCCTCCTACTCACATGGAGGAAGTCCAGATGCTCTCTTTGAAACAAGCAAAGAAGGGGGAGAGTTTTCCCTGATGTCTGTTAAAAACCAGTCTTTGACTAACTGGTCTCTGGCTGACTGATAAATTGTTCACATCTCACCACACTGTGAAATTCAGTTCTGTATGCTGTTAAGTGTGGACTCACACCAGTGTAATTCTTGTCTCTGTGTGTATGTGTGTGTCTATTTGTGTTTGCCAGATTGAACAGCAGATACTGCAGACCCCGGCTGAGACACATGATCATCACCTGATCTGGGTGCATTGCTCTAAAAGACAGCGGCTCTGCAGTGAAGAAGCCCAAGATGAATAAAAAACATGTATCCAAGGATACTGAGGGAGGATGATGAGTAAGTCAATTTGCATATTGCTTCTAGGGAAAGTTTGCCTCTGAAGATACTTACTGTACACATCAAGTAATGGTTGTTAAGCTTGCTTAATTACACAGAGTTCTGCACTGCATCTGATCACACTGTTTAACTCACCATTAAAATCACATCGGCAGTGGAATTGAAAGCATTTGATGTTTGTTTTAGTCCATGAATTTTAAGACAAAAAAATGAACACGCTGCCTGTTCAAGCCTCCAATGTGTTGAAATACAAGAAGGATATGAAGGTCTATTTAAATAAAATATTAATATCTGAGCATTATTGCCGAGGTAGAGCACCTTGGATTATTTATACAGTGTCTATTACTTTTTGGGTCAATTGTCCCACCCTGCTTGCCATCAGCAGACACTGTCTGAACCTTTCCTCAGATCAGTTGAGTCTCTGTAAAGGCATGCTTTATGAATAATGAGCAGTGAAGTGCACTGCTGCCAGTGAGATGAAGCATTGAGAAAAAGAAAATTAAACCCGCTTTTTAATTCAGAAAAAATACGCTATACAGCCAGAAATACATGGCTGTAGTGTGAAAGATTTCTAAACCTTTTTTCCATTTTTTGGCTTGAGTGCAACACCATTCCAAGCTATTGGCATTGAATGTTTGATAGTCCTATTGATACAGTTATATAACTTCATACAATTTACTCAGGATGCTGCAGCCCATCCTCTTCAGGGAAATTTAGGGCAATGTTAGGATTTTTAAGTGAATTGACAAGTGACTTGCATCCTATATGTAGTGCATGTAAGAATATCAAATTGGAGCCGTCATAGCCAACAAAGTAGTTTGTTTCAGGCTTTAGGTATGCCAGACACAGCACTACTTCTTCCTTATTATTAGTCCCAAGTGGTGTAATATTTATTTACATAGGGGTAAATAAAAAATGTCCTGCTGACCTTTGACATGCATAGTCAAGATCCAAACGAAAGCTGCAGTAGTGTTTGGTGTATGATGTAAAATCTCAATGAGACTGAAAAAGCACTCAGTCAAAGGTTGACATTCATCAACCAAGGAAACATCTGAGGCTGGGTCTGGTCATGTTGAACCACAGACGTCTGTACTGAAGCCCACACTTTCCCTCCATAACTCTCCTCAGCTAAATGTTAGACTTCTATATTGATGAATATGTGGGCTGCTGGTGAGCTGGCATTATTCAGAGACCGCCTGGAGTGTCAGAATGGCAAAAAGTGACAGCTCTGTAAATGTATATAATCAGTAGGGACTGACTTTTGACATGAAAGGTAAACATATCTCTTTGTCTCTTTATACCTCATGCACCTGCACCGCCTCACACCTCGCCATCCTCTCTCTCTCTCTCTCTCTCTCTCTCCCTCTCTTCAGTCTTCAGGCCTATTCTCTCTCATCCCACCTCCTCCTCCGTTGTGTCTATTTTTGTCATCTTACTTGGAAGTCATTGACAGAAGTGTGTTAGCTCAACACCACCACCACCAACTACCCCCTCCTCATCACCCCCACTCACCCATTCTGCTCCATCCTCCTCCCATCTCACCCTGCCGTTACAGTCGCCATGGTCTCCCTGCCCCTGCAACACCCCCGCTGAGCTCACACGGTTAGTACAGTCTGCCTGTGCTCTTTCCTTATAAGGGCAAAATACATTGACAGAGCCAGAGAGAGGGGGCTGTACCAGCGCAGGAAAGCAGGTAGGGGGACAGTGGCTCAAAAAGGAGGAAAAGGGAGATGATGGAGAGGCAGAGAAGCTATAGTGAATAAGAAAAAAAGAGTGATGAAGATACGGAAGAGAGGATTATGATGAGAACTTTCTTCTTGTACAGGTCACACTAAAATAATTGGATCTTATTTTAAAAAATATGTATGAAAATACATGAAAAAATGTATAAAAAATATAGAATATTTCAGCAAATGCAGACTACTAACACACATCTATTGAATTCATTGACCACACACACACACACGTTTGCATCCGAACTTCTTTAAGCTACAGAATAAAATCCTCTTTATGAAAGCTATTTATTATCCCCATAGAGGATAAGCAAGTTATCAGCGTCATCATTAAATCATCAGCCTCCTCTTCCTCCCCATCATGATCATCACAGTGATTGTGTCTACACATTGTAGGCAGTAGAATAAAGTAAAACCCTTCACAGTCAATTCAGGTGGCCTAAAAAGAAAAAAAAATAGAAACCTCTAAAAGTGTCCAAGTGCATTTTAAATGTGTAAAATTGACTTTATTGGTTTAGACAGGTGGTGTGTGAATAAGCTGGAAGAGCCTGTGTTACCCACAATTCCATTCTTGAGTCAGGGAATAGATAAAACTGTGTGCTGTGAGTGCTCTGTTGATTCAGCTGGAGCATTTCTCAGCGTCACACCTCCCATGTAGCAGCAGGCCTGGCCTGCCTGTGAGGACTGGGCAGGTGCTAATTGGGCCTGAAGCTTCTGAATGGAGTTGCCTGCTGTGAACGGTGGTGAACGGCCTCATGTGATTTACGTATTTGTTCAGCACCTGTACCGTGCATCAGAGTGAGAGCCTGAATAAACACTTCTCCTGTCTGTGTACTGATATCTGTTTCAGCAAACAGACCCTTGCTTTTGTTGCAGATGGAGGGATGACACCCTTTTGAAAATGATGCAGGAAGAGAGATGCAAATCCAGTTAGTCACAGGTCCCCAAGTGGAGTAAAAGGGAGATGCAAAGGGGGAAAGAGAAGGGAGTTAAACCAAATAAAACCCGACTGCTAAGTGTGTCAGCATCTAGGAACCGAAACAGGCTGGGAGTTGTTTGATGGTGTAGGCTTTGTGTGTGTGTTTGTTTCAGCGTATTATCAGTATGAAACATCCCCGCTTGCTAATCTCTAGCTACCTGTAGGCATTTACTCTGAGTAATTCCCCATGGGGCCAAAACCTCAAACCCACCCTTAAGCCCACGCAACTGAGTAGATCTAGAAGAACAGATGAATTAATAGGATCCTGATTCAGATAGAGTTTGGAGATAAACCTGTGTGCGTTCACCGTCTCTCCACTCAGAATATGAAACATTGAACAATCTGCTCCCTATCTCTCACACCATGTCTCTGAATCAACATATCCCTTGAAGGAAGACACAGATGAGCCTTGATAACTCCCCTTGGTGTGTCAGTTATGTAAAGAGGCTATGATATAACCCATGAGGAGTTGTTGATATGAGCAAGTTGAAGGACATGGAAGAACGAGGCCACAGATTTACACTCATAGAGACAGAATACATATGAACACAGAATGGGCAGCAGTTTACAGGACAACATTTTATGCTCACCTCTTCCTTTGATTGGTTGTAGTCGTGAATGATTATTGGACATATGTGTATGCTAAATAAAAACAACAGGGCATATTGGTATGTTTACAAGTTGGAGATCTCTACATTTTGTAAAGCAACAGTATAATACCCAGAATGCAATACTTTTTTAACGTGATTAGCACTTCGGAGCATTTGAGTGCTACTCTTACATACCTAACATGAAATATATTATATCATATATAATTGGCTAATAATGTGTATGTCTGTCCTGATTTTTAGGATTCTTGGTTGAAAAAAGTGTTATGAACCATATGCATTCTGATGAGGGGTTTATCTGTAGGAACACAAGTGATGACTCCAGGCTGACTTTGTGATGCACATTTGTACATTTAGGACCAAACAGTTACTGGGTAAAGCAAAGGAGTTAACACATTATTTGTGTATGTGTGTGTGTCAACGCCAACAGAATAACTTGCAGCGGAGGGGGAGGGGGGGGGGTTGTCCCAGAAATTGGCTATTGCCCTTCACCCTTCCCCCACGTTGGGCATCCACATGGATAGTGACAGACAAGGAAAGAAAGAGGGAGGGAAGATGTGGAGGGATGCCAGCATGTCTCCCCCCCTCCTAACCACACCACTGACTCTCAGATGATCCTCGTGGTCTGCCTGCTGTACCCTCTTTGTGCCGATCCATTTAAACGCTATCAGTTGAAAACAGATCCTGGATTAATGCAGCTTGAGGGGCGAGTGTGCATATTCTCTATATAGTCTATAGGAAAAATAACTCCACCCCCTGCTGCCTCATTCAGAAACACACTCTGCACTGCACATCCTGCTATGTGTCTATAAACCACTAGACTGGAGTTTCCCAGTGACTTTTAGTTGTCCAGACTTCTCCTTTCCCCCCCAAGGCTGAGCTGATTAACACTAATAGGGAACAACAATGCATGATAATGTGAATTATAATGGGCCAATGGATGCGGCCTTTTGGCCCCGTGCTCCATATGAGTACAGTGGCACAGTAATGGTGTACATTGGCCCTGCGGGGACACGCCAGACAGACAAAGCCACGCCAGACTCTAGGTTAATATAAGTGGAAAGGACATGTGAGCCCTCGAGGGGGTGCGTATAGGTTTTCAACACGGTACATTCAACATTTAAATATGTAAATATGCTCATGCACAGAAAAACAAGAAAAAAAGAATGGCACGAGCTAAAGCGCAGCATTTTTCTGCTTTCTAAAAACATTTTTTTCTAGAGATTATGTGGTTTTTACTGTAGAACAGCCAAGTGTTCAGAGAGTGTTTGGTTTTTGCAGCAGCCACAGAAGTTATTTGCCTGTTCGGCCTTCACTCAGATTTTTTCAGTGGCCAGCTGTTGTTCAGCCACTCTGTGGGCAGTGTGGTGCTGGCAAATCCATCGTCAGAGATACACATCACAATGAATTGTCTGAGAAAAGACACATATACTGAGTTTGGAAGTCTTATCCCAAGTGACTCCCCACTTGTCTCACTCAGGAGAGGTGGTGAGGTCAGGCTATTTTCTCTGGAGGAGGATTCTCCATCTGTCTGTGGTCCAAACACACACACACACATATAAAGGCAGGCAGACAGTGAGGAACAGAATTTGTCTCCTTTCACCTCTGTCATCTATCATTCAGCAAATTGGGCTCTGTCTTCTGTGCAGTGTGTTGTCTGATTATGAGGAGCTGTAAGCGATGGGGCAGACAGTTAAAGATACTAATGAGGCTCATCGTCTTGCTCTTTCTAACTCTCCACCCTTATTTCCTTTATTTTTATTTTTGTTGGTATACGTCAGTATTCCTACCACTTTCTTAGTGACTAAAGGATGTGACTGATGATGAAGACAATAAGAAAGGAAAAATACTGGAAGATTCAGGGTCTGTGTTGTTTAGATGGATTGTAGGAAGTTGTCATAGTGTGCAAATGGATTAAAATCCAGTGATTCTAATTGCTATATTCAGGTAAATCTTAAATTTATGGGAATAACAAATGGAAATATTGGTTCTTATATGCAGTAGTTCTGTGTCTGGAAAAAAAAAAAGAGACCACCCCCACTCGATGTCCGCTGTTCATCACAGACACTTCGCACCCCGTCCAAAACTTATGCGTATTTCTCCCAACTGGCAGGCGTTAAAAAGCACTGGGCGCCAAAACAAACAGACACGAAAACTGTTTCTTCCCACAGGACATCACACTCATGTACAGTCAGCTCAGTTATGTGATTCTCTCCCTGCAGTCTTTGTACAATACATGGTAGCTATTGCCATGCAAGCACTATTGTTACAGCTCCATGCACAACAGGGCACTTTGGCACTTAACTTTCCCTTCAACAATGATACTATCACTCATAACACTCTTGTACAGCTGCATGTATCGTCATCTCTCTAATTAATCTACCACATAAAGTAGGTACTTCAATGTTCTTTATATCATTTTACCCTCTTTACATCTGATATTATTTGGTAAATAAGATGATCTGAATCTTTACATCATTGCAACCACAGCAGACAGGGGTGCTGAAACCACCAAATCTCTTTGGCTCCATCTAATGGAGATTGTTGGGAACTACAACCTTTTGGTTTCGGGTTTCCAAATAAATGAATAATTAAATACATTTTCAATAAAACTGCAATAACTGTGCAGTTATTCTGTTCACCAAACTCACACCAATATCCTTGCCTAGTGACAGTATATTCCCAAAATGAACTGGTATTGTTAATGCTTTTATATGCATCTTTAAATAGGTCTAACTGGAGGCAATCAACAAAATATTTCTGTGTAAAAATACATGTTTATTTTAACATTTAAATTTGAGGTATTGTACAATGTACAACACTTCACAGAAATAAATCTTAAAAACAAGACATGACAATGTTGAAGAAACTAAAACTGTGGTTTACAGACAAAAAGCACAAATGATCATGATGGCACGATGTAACAAACTCAAGACTCTCAATGCCAATATTGTCCTCTTGTACTGGAAAACAAATCAATATCTGTATTTTGTAGAATAATCCTTAGGAGAGACCACCAGACCTCTTCCTTTTCTTGCTCCTCGATACACGGTTTCAACAATGTCTATCATCTCCTGCTTGTCCTCCATTGTCCAGTTGATCTTGTTGTTGTTACCAGTGCCCAAATCAATCATGATGTGTTTGTTCCTGGAAACCACAGACAGAAATGAAATAAGTTTATGCTTGAAGAGCAGTATTTATATTAAAAGCCCCTCACTTTAATACCACTTAAACAACTATCATGCTAATGACACTGATAGTATACGGTGTAGACATTGAAAGTCTTACCTAAAAAAGAACATGACAGTGCAGGGGTCATACAACTCATACATCTTGTTGAAATCAGGAACTTCTGTGATGTCCACCAGGTAAATGACGGCAAAATTCTTTACCTGTCAAGATTAAGATGGGCACAGTCTTATTACTGTTATAATATCACCAAGAGCAATTTCCAAGAGCAGAGAGCACAGTGACAAATTTCCACATCCCATTAGCAAACTTTGTGTAGCAAGTACTAGAGAAAATAATTGATACTCAGTCTAGGTCTGTAGCAGGTTAAATTTCAGAAACAGTTACAAACACAACACAAGAGGGGCTCAATAAAGAGCTCTTTGAGACACATGTATAAGATTTGCGTGCATATGTGACAAAGACACACCAAATGGTAACCCTTATTCTAAAGACAGGATAACAGACCAGCAGGAAATGACACTAAGCAGGGTTAGGGGTTACAACAACGATCACAAACTACTCCAACCTTTTCAGCGATGCTGTATAGAACTTCGTCCATTTTCATACATGTGGGGTCCCAGTCATGTCCGAAGCGGATTACAATGACTCGGTCCTCCTCAGACAGAATGGCTTGGTCAACCTGCCAGCCATTATGGAGATGTGGTAGCATGTATGACATCTTGATCCAAAGCTGTCGAACCCCCTACGCTGTAAATGAAAAAGTTTGGTTTTAAGAGTGGGTGTATTAACATTTAGATAAAATAACATCCATTAAATCCAACATTTCGTTGCGTAAATGGGAACAAAACAATCCCGATGCTAGCTAGCGACCAGCTAACGTTAGACATGGAAACGTCTGGAATGGGAAATAGTGAAACATTACATAAAAGGAAGTGAGAAATGACACTTACCTCAAAATCAAAATATGTATTATAAGTCGAAATAAATGTTTTGAATGATCTCAAAACAAGGTAAAATTTGTTAAATGCTTTCGAGCAGTGTATCCTGTCGCAAATGCACCGTTTGGTTTACGTGCATACAACGTCATCATATCAGCGACAGCGTGGACGCAACTTTGTTACGTCACGCACCTACATAAACATTGGTATTGTTTGTGGTTTAAGAATGTTTAATAGGATTTAGTTTTGTGGTGTAGTCTCGAGAATAACTATTATTGCAACGACGGATTTTATGCTTTTTATGCTTTTTTATGCATTTCAGAAGAATCAGGTTGAAAAGCAATTTTCTTACTTACAGCTAAGTTGTAAACAACCATCACATGCAAGTTATATTTTACATTAGCACGTAGACAGCGTTGTGTTTGAACAGGTTTATGTAAAGTAGATGTTTTTATAGCCTATGTATAGTGATTGTATATGATTATATATGATTTTAACAATTATATGATTCATTACTTTAGTGATACTCACCATAAAAAAACTTCTTTAAAGACCTAAACACTTATTTTACCAAATGTAGTCAAAGGAACTACAGTGTTACATTTCCTCATAACGCTCATTTTGCAACACAACGCTTGACTCTCCTTGTCCCAGCATGCCCACTTCTAACACACATGTCTACTTCACTGCTATCACTCAGCTGATGGAACTTTAGGAATCTTCTTTCTTGTTTTTGTTTTGAGTAGCGTCCATTAATGGGCAAAATTCAATGGCAAAAGATGAAAAAGTACAGAAAGGTACTTATGCAGGAAAAACACACAAAGACAAAACATTTATTGTTGTGCAATTCATTACAGTACAAATAGAAAGACCAAAGGTTCAAAGGTTACAAGAAAAAGTTCCAGTCTAGGACATAGCAGCATATTATGGCACTCTTTACGGAGAGAATGAATTATCATTAGATATGTCTGAACCTATCTTTATGTTCACCACTAAACTACGCAATCACATTACTGTGGTTCTAAATGGCCAAGTGATTAACAGAGTTCCACTATTTCACATTAGACTATTTGGTCTATGACACATGATTGTTTTCACAAACAATATTGATAGCCAATTTTGCAATAAAATTAAGATCTAGTACTTACAAACAGCCATCTACACTGCAATCATCCCTTAAAGCTGATATAGGCATTTTTTATTCTGTATGGCTGTTTCATATTGCACAACATCAGCTCTTTAATCCAGTCTCTGAACAGTCTCCCAGCCAAAATCCCCTCTGAAAAGAGACACCAGTCATCCACTATGTTGGGCATACAGGTCTGCTATAAAACCACACCCAGTTCAGATTCCAGGTTTCACAAACCTCATTTAGGCCAACAGGTGGTATAAAGACCATTCACATTTTTTTTCTAATGACAAAGGACTCCACTAGTGGTTCTTTGAACATCCCACAACATCTACAAAAACATCCAAAGTTTGTCGCTGTTCCATGAGGCAATATGAAAAACTCAGCACATGATATTGTCTCACAATCCCTGAGGAGCCCTGATTCTTGGCTGGAACAGACAGTGTTGGGATGAGGTCAGGGTGTGCTTGCAGCTCCTAGTCAGCAGGGTGCTCCGGACATGAGCGATTCACCTGAAACCACTCGTCTATACACCTGAAACAGGAAGCAGTTAAGGGACACTGACGTGTGTGACTGAGCAGTAATGTAGAAATGTCATGCTGGTAAGGGCTCATTTCAGTTTGTTGAATAGTTTATTTAATTGTACATATTTGATATATTTTCAATTTACATATTTTATTCTGATGTAATGTGTTTGTGTCTTATAGTTACCCTTTATGGTAGATGCAGAGGCAGGGCAGCCTAGCAATGGTGTCTCCCTGCTCCAGCTCGTCTAAACAGATGGCACATTCCCCAGAGTCTTTGGACAGGATGTCCTCTGAGAAACACAATAAGGGCAGAGACAAACTGAGCAAAGTGCTGCCCTGCACACCAAAACTGGTATCAGATGTGCAGTTCACTGAATCCTGCACAACTCTCTGCTTTAACTTCTGATACCAGAATACCTGTCGTCATCTGTGCCCAGATAAGGACAGCGAACATGTGCAGTCTCAACTGGGAATGAGCTGTGAGTGTTGGATGTTTTGTTTTCCATACCCTCTGATGTGACAGACGTCTAGCGACAGTTTGTAGCTTTTCATGCAAAAGCCTCAGATTGAAAGCATCTGTAGGATTTCGTGAAGGATAATTTACACATCTGTAAGCAGATGATAAGCTAGGAGACTCTGCAGCAAATGAGCTGCATATCAGTATCATGCATGGTGCTGTGGGTGTGTGTCATCTCAAAACTGTGTATGCATGCATCCAACTGCAAAGATGCGGAAGAATCTACTGTTGTTGGAATACATACGATGCAAAGCAGTGAAAGTCTCTAGTACACAGTGTGCACAGTGTTTGCCTTTCCTGTGTGTGCACATGTTAATGTGTGTGTGCACTACACAGGTGTTCATGCACTCTGCATGCATAAGGGCGGTGCATGGGTGTCCTGCTGTAACACTCGTGTTTTTATATGTTATGTGTTTTTTATCTGTCTGTGATATTGTAAAGCCTTTATCACCATAGTGATTTTTACAAATATAATGCATTGTTAAGAAAGTTAAAAGATATGTAGAATTTAAGCCCTACATATACACTGTTATGTGATAACATGGTTCATTTAAGTCATTTGACTGTCATGTTATTTTAGGAGGGCATTTCAAATAGTCTGGCAGCAATAATGATATTAAAAAAATTCAGAATCTTTTCTCAGTCTTACTGTTATAAGAGAGGCGTGTTTTGCTGAAACACATGAGCAGGTGCTTCTCGATTTCATCTGACGCCATAAACTTGGAGCAAACAGGGCAGGGAAAGCCTGTAAGGGAAACACAAAGACACAAAGAGTATGATGTGGCAATGTTGGTCTCATAACATTTTATTGATATGTACACAGCAGAGAGCGTAGCTTGTGCAACACCTGCATGCACTTCCTCTGCTCACCTAATAAAGCCTAGTGCATACTAACTGCAACCATCGTGTGTTACCTATTGTGCTGCATCTACAAACATGTATATATGGATTAATAATTTGAGACATTAACAAAAGGCCCTCTGAACAATTTAAGGGCCAAGGGCTGTGTGACCTGAGTGGACCACCTATTCAACATTGCAACACCTCAGAAGGACAGAAGGACAATAAATGCATCATGTATTATGCATACAGCAATTATCAGCGGGTCTGCTGTGAGCCTCATGTTGTTTGTGTCATGTGTTTGTAAGGGAGGGGACGAAAGGTCTAGAGACACATGTAAGGCCTGAAGATTATGTGACTATTATGAGCAAAGGTGATGAGGCTATTAATGATTAGACTTCCGTATCTGGGAAATACTCAATGCCAGTAAAAAGATGAGGAAACTGAATGCCAGCTGGAAAAAATAAGAGGAAAAATGTTAATCCGTTTGTGTTTGCAGTCAAACGGGTGTTAAAGTGTTGTAACAGACCTGTTATGTCAGTTCGACTCCTGTTTTGTTGTGGTTTTGCCTGGAGACAACCCACCAGATCAGAAATGGCTAGACTTGCCGAATCAGGAAGTTTGTGCGTGTGTCTGTGTGTGCTTCAGTGAGGCAATGTGCAACCGGCAGGAAGCTCTTATCTGCTGACCTACATAATGCACTCTTCCCTCTCAGGCTGAGAGAAAAACAGGCCCGTTTAGCAAAACAGAAGAGAAGCAGAAGAAGAAGAAGAAAAAGTTGCCGTGTTGTACAGCAGAGCCACCTGTGGCCACTACAGTAAATGTGCACAAGTGCTAAACAAAGGGTGCAGTCATCAGACGGCTATTACACTATACCAGGTATCACATATCAAATGGAAAAATACAAAGCTGGACTGTAACTGTAAAGCTTGATGCCTCACATTGTCTTATAATACTAATTGTAAAGTAACATGTTGAATATAAACTGTAAAGCAAACAATTACAAATATATCTCAGTGACACAAAGTTGCAGTTTTGTGGGACTGGGTTTACAATTGTGCAGCAACCCAGTGCCCTTACCTCCAAGCAGACGTGGAGACAGATGAGCCGGTAGGGACCCAATAATCAACCTGTTGCCCTCAGGGGGCAGTGTCCCCTCATCCTCACCATCTGTGCCATCGAGACTCTGATTGAGTACGTGTGACCCTGACCTGCCGCCTGCAGGTATACTGAGCCCGGAGCTCGTCGGCCCTCCACCCGTATACCTGATCCGTGGGCCATCGGGTCCATTAGTATACCTGAACCCCGCAATCCTTTCCCCTCCGCCGGAGTTTCCAGATGGGAGATCAGAGCTTGAATAAGCCCGAGTTCTGCCATCAAACACAGGGCTGCTCGCTTTGGCCCCCATGCTGTCTCACGTCCTCACCTCCTCAGGTTTTCTGTGCGCTTCAAAGTTTTTTTAGCCACGACACATGATCACAGCGAGTGTAGAAGTGCTGATACCAACAAAGGAAACAAAGACTAACACATGTACAGCAGCACAGCCGAGCTGATCCAACATCTCAAAGTTTCATGGTGCACCACTGTGCGTAAAGTGCGCACTCACTGACGCATAACTTAATGTCCAAATGCTCCTGTTTTCTTGGCAGAGCCCTTCCCTTTTTTCAACAATGTAAAAATATAAAAGAGTAAATCTCTTTCGTTTGACGCCTTCACTTCTTCTGCTTCAGACGAGGATTAAAGCGCAAGGTTGACCCAAAGCTCGTCTGGTTCAAGTTTGTTTTTGTGCTCAACAGCAGCCGTCTGGAAAAGAAAAATAAAAGCAGGGATTGCCCTCCTCCTCCAGTGGGGCAGGTCTGTAAAACTAGCCAGTGTATACCAGGATAAGATCACTTCCCCTTCAAAATAAGAGTATTTAATTACAAAACTATGTAGTAAAACATGGCTTCCCATATTATTATTATTATTATTATTATTATTATTATTATTATTATTATTATTATTATTATTATTATTATTATTATTATGCCGTGTCTACTGAAGAAGCCTATATTTATCCATTACAGCAGCTTAATAGATGCAAAAGTTGTGAGCAAAACAAACTTCTTAAAGTACTATTAAAGTAAAAGTCGTCAGAGTTCTGGAAATTTGTCTCAGTGAGCATTTTTGGATTAATTTTACTGATGTATTATTCATTCCCGTGACCCTGTTATGCTTTTAGTTTGAAAGCCAAATCCTCGCTTCCTGTCGCAGACCCTTCCCTCTTCACGCTTCACGCAGCTCTGAGAGGGCGCGTCAGGTGGCACGTGACGTCAACCCCAGTAACACCAGCGGGCTGTTATTGGCACAGCAGCAGGTCACCAGTCCACTCTGTGTGATATGAAAAGCCCTCCATGTTTGGCGCTTTGTCTTCCATTAACTTCAAGCCATCGAGGAAGAAAAGAAAAATGACTTATGAAACTACTGGAACACTTTGTTCACACGGTTTATTGACCAATTTCACACACACTGGGGGGACAAACAGAAATATATACACTGCATGAGAAACATTCAAATAGGCAATAAAAAGACAAACATTTACAAGCCAAAGTAAAGGACCAAAGATTCTAAAAGAGTTTTTCATCTGGATCTTGGGGGAGGGGGGGGGGAGGGGGGGCTGAAGCATTGCAGTGCACCTGGATGTGACACAACAACACACGCAGGGGGGAAACAAACATTTTATTCCTCCCTGTGATATCACGCAGGGGTTTGGGTGTGCCTTTGTTAAATTTATGATAAATTTATGATAATAAATTCCAAACAACACATGTGAGAGAGAAAAAGAGAGGGAGGGAGGAAGGGAGAGAGAAAGAGTTTGGCAAGCTATAAGAAGGTGTCTCCTCAGATCGTGCTGAGAAAAGAGGGCAAACAACCAGGAAGACTACAGAATACAAGAATTAGGGTGTCATGTGACAATAAGACACCCAAACCAAGCGTCAGCATGGGCCTTTGTTGTGATAGTCATATGATAACACTTAAAACATCTTTGTAAAGTGACTTTTTGAGGTGTACTGCTTCGAAACATTGACAAAAAATACTTTGAGATAAACAATCCATGCTACTGTAACGCTGCACACTTTTAGGAGCAATTGGGTAAAATGTGATAATTTTGTGTGTGTAAAAATTGTTAGTTGCCCTATACCTGGCACAGATTATACACCCTCACTCCGTTCCCTCACTTTCCCTCCATTAAGTGGAAAATTATCCTCCTTACATCACTCAGGTTGCCTTACATAGCCACAAACTGTCAGTTTTCTGCTTTCATCATGCCCTGTGTCAACAGACAGTCAGAGAAAGTAGGCTATCTGCCACATGCATCTCCACGAAGGGGAAGTGTGTGTATTGCGGGTACAACTGACTGTATTTCTGCATAACAAAGACAGCTGAGGCCGATGTAATATTGCTGTGCCGTGGAACTTTAACTAACCAGATGGTGAATGATTATGACTTGCATTGTACATGGCTACTGCTCACGTAGCCCCAAAGTGTATGTATGTGTGTGTGTGTGTGTGTGTGTGTATGCGTGTTTATGTGTGTGTGTTTAATAGGAAGGAGGGGGTCAACAAAGTGCAACAAAGTGCACTCTTTGGGAAGCAAAGCCACTGAAACATTCAAGAATAAGGTGGTGCATTTTTTTTTTTTAGCAAGTTGACTGTAAATACCGTATGTATGATTGTGTGTTGTTAATGTGTCAGGAGGAGCTGTGGAGCTGCTCTGCCCCAGCTCAGGCCTCCTTTTGGGGATTATCACTGCTGGCTGACCCCCATCTGCTGGTGGTCTGGCCCAGGTTCCCCCTCCATATCAGCGTGGTAATGCTCAAAGCTGTCGTCATCTATATCTGGAAGACCCAGCAGCTAACAGGGGGAGAGAAGAAGTCTGTTAGAGCCATTAGTGTGTGTTTATCTTCATTATGAAGGCAGGTCAATGATGCTTTGTTTATCGGTAAACACTCAGTTTACTCAGTTTCAGATTTAGTACCAGATAAAACACAATGTGAGTAACTAAACACAATGTTCTCCTAAAATACTTGAAATGAATCCTTGATTTACTACTGCAAACACTAAGTATTTTGCCATTTGTCTGTACAAAAATAATCTACAAATTCACAAAAGACCTTGAATCAATCCATGCTTTTTATCATTTGTTATCTGATAAGCAACTCTGTCAGGTCTCTGACATGATGTTTTGTCCGCAACAGAGAGTACAGAACGCATCAGGGCTGCATAGACACAGCAGGCAGAGGTCACTAACGGCTGCTGCAGTGTGTTAACAAGCAAACTGTGTGAACCCTAAACACATGTTGTCTTTTTGTTTGTTTCCTTACAGGCCTGAAGGACGTGAAGACCTTCTCCAAGACCTCCAACAGGGTCTTCTTCCCACAGGAAGAGATGTAGTCCTGGGCCAACTGGAGGAAGGGAAGGCAGTCCTCGCTCTCGCTCCACACATGCTGCACACACACACAGATCAATGCCATATTTCTCATCAAAAAAACTATTCATAAATCTGCAATGCAGGAAATCAATAATTATTATGCTATTTAAACACAGATGATGTAGTGTCACACACCTTAATAATAGAGAAAGAGACAGAAGTAAATGATGACGCAGCCCAGAAAATGAGAAAGCTGATAAACAGAAGAAGCTGTCACATTCACACAGTGCATCACACCTACTCCATAAATAGAAATGATCCAGTTTATGATCAATAAAATGTCATTAAATCGGCATAAGTTCTATCCCTTCATATCAGATTAAAAATCAACTTCCTTATTAGCACAAGTCACATCTTTTACAGGAACTGATAAATATTACTGCTTGGATAGGCCAATGGAGCGTTAGTCTGAAGACTGTACTGTTAGGTTATGTATTAGGTAAAGCTATTACGAGTGTCTTGTCAAGTGTGCAGGATAACCTACAGAGAATACGCTGCAGGTGCAGGTTCATATTAAAAGTGTCTCTTGAAAATTAACCTGTAGTATCAGATCTAAAAACGATAGATTATAGATTATTATTATTATTCTACACCAAACAATGGTCTTAAGAAATGTTTTGTTTGTTTGTTTTTTAAGGGTGCCTTGTGAAACCCTTGACATTTTAATTTAAGCCCCTTTGATTTTATCCCTGAAAACTGTATGTATTTGATAGAAGGTGTGAAATAGCCTGGTGTAAATATGTTACTACATTTTTGCATAATGGCAGCCTTCCTTGCTCTGGCTCTTCTTCTGTGGATCCTTTTTCAAGCCTGTTGTTAAGGCCGCATAACAAATACAATTGTTCTAGTTTATTATTTAAATCCTACATCACGCAAGGAGTAACTGTTGTTATTGTAGAGTTGATATCGCAGTGCCCTCTAGTGGACAGGCTGATAAACCTGGGTGTTCTTAGGTTTAAAAACAACAAGATAAACTGACCGGTACTGTGAGTGCATGAGACTCCTTGCTGATCACAGTATTGATCGAGTGAGAGTAACTAAATCTTAAGCGTCCTGTAGAGACACGGTTACTCCATCTGATTTGATTTGAGAGTGCATAGCAGACAGAGAACTGACTCTGTGTTTGTGTGTGTGAGAGAGAGACAGATAGACTGAGTAATTAAACTCTGCAGCTATTCTCACTAAGCAGGTTTGATCATGCTCCAAGCTATAGTTTACTTTTTGCTGTGTTTCATCAGAGCTAAGCAAAACCCCTACTGTAGCAGTACTGCTCTGCTGATGTGGGACAGCCCAGACAGGACCTGCAAAAACAACACAGGGCACGGTCTTTGTGACATAATGTGTTATTGACTGAACAGATGCCCTGGCTCCTGGATCCATTTGCTCCATTGCCCCTGTCACTTAGGAGGAGGGTGGGTCTGGTGTGTGTTTTTAGGACTCAGAACACCACCGCTGCACCCTGCTGGTGTTGGATATAGCTTTAGTAAAGTGTTGGCTGATGATCAGAACAGGCCACTTGGCTCAGGGTTATCGCATACAGCAAGTCGAATGCTCTTTTGTGGTTTGTGGATGTCCAGTGATGCTGTTTGGGTCTTTCCATTTCCATTTCCATTTTTTTTGCAAGAAAATAATGTGATTTAAAGAGTAAATAATTATACTGCATGCAAGTCTTTAGGCTTTTATTGCAGCAAGCACTGGCCGTAGTTACTGTTCTGCTAAAAATTGTAATAAAATGGCATCCAGTGGCAACATATATTATATCTAAATATTCGCAAATATATCTAATTGTATTTGTATAATATATACATTTATTTTTATGATTATCTCATGTTTATGCTCTAATTTTAACCTGAGGGTCAGTGCAGGGCTTTTATTTTGAAAGGTACAGGCCTTGTGTTTCTAACCTGACTATCTTGGTGGTGTTGCGGTTCACAGGGTTATCGCAGTTGATTGTGTTGGAGGAAAAAAACACCATCGACACGTCGAGGGAGGGAGGGGAGACCCAAACTGAAATGACATCATCCCCTCCGCTCTGCACCCATAAACCCCCCTTCTTCCTCCCATGTCCATCAGCGAGAAAACGGGGACCAACCGGGACAACCCCACCTCCAGCCCACCCTCGACACACCTACAAGAACACACACACACATTCACTCAGCTAGAGGCCCTGCAGAGCTCACTTACAAAACTGTCGGTGCCACCGGGACACAGCACGTAGAAGGAGACACCGGGCTCTGCGTAAAAGTCCAGCCGCCTTTCGTCGTCCTCCTCGGCGAAGATGAGGTCGAACGGGTTACCGGAGCACCACTTCTCCGCCGCCTCCACCAGATGCTTGAACTCCATCCTCCGTTAGGCTATCCGGTCTGCGGTGTCCCTTGCTCGATCTCTATCTCTCTGGCCGTCACGGCGATGATGCTCAAGACACAAATAACAGCTGATCGGACAGCAGCATCAGCAGCCTCCTCTACCGCATCTCCTCTAGCGCACCTTCTGCATGGCCCGGGGATAAAGATAACGTTGTTGTGGAACCGAGCCTACCGGGGTCTGGCGTTCATCCGCTCTCAAAGCCCCATTCCTCTCTTCCTCCCCACGTTATGAAATCAGCCCGTCGGTCGCATACATGCATACGCAGGAGGACGCTGGAAAAAACGCGATGACGAACAGTGAAACCGGGCAGCCGTCCATATCTGAGGCTCTCTCTCACTGTCGGCTGAATTACTGTAATATTATAACCTGCTCGCGCCGGTGGCCGAACAACTGACATACACACTATAACTGTACAATAAGTTGTCATAAACCCTATAGGAAAGTCATCGAAGCATCTGTACACCAACCATTCAGGTGGACCTTATAAAAATGTGCTAAACACTGATAAAATTTCACAGATGTGACCAGGTTTATGAAAATGTACAGCATGTAAGCACATTAGACTTCTGTCTGTTAACAGAAATGGTGAATATCTTATCATTAGAATTTTATGTTTGTGAAATATCTTTATAATAGGCCAGGCACTTCCAAAAATAATTACAATCCAAACTAATTTTCAATATTTCCATAAATTGGAGAGTAATTCTGAACAACTGTCTGAGAGAAACTGTCTTTTAGTATCTCAGGAGTTTTTAGTGCCATCTATAATCCTGGGAACCTTTTTTATACATAAACACTGTCCACACTGTTTACAGGAATGCAGCCAGCTGCCAGGATCATGCCTTGAGCCTGACCCTCCCTGCTCCCTGGAGTCCTCACCACCAGAGGGCGAGTGAAACCAGAAAACCTCACATCCTGGAGCTCTGTCAAGTTGAATAAAATAACACGTCCGGAAACCTTTCAAAACTGAGGAGTAACCTGGGAAAATTCTTATTTGGCAACACAGTCAAACATGATCCAAATACAGGCTCAGCAAAGTCACTGGAAAACAGCACAGTACTGGCACATGCTGTCTGCTGCTAGTTAGTTTTAAAATGATGATTTAAACAGGCTATTAGGCCATCTATATATCGAAATTAGAATATCTAGAGGCATCCTTATTAACATGGCCATCAGGTTTTTCAATGGGAGCAACCTAATTGTTCACAACATCAGATTTTGTGTAAGTTCAGGTAAATATTTCACATTCAGCAGCCGGCCTTTATTTTGAAAGTAATTCCTGGATGTTGTGGTATTGCTCGCTATAGTAAATCTGATGCCTTTTTTCCTCCACAGTTGTTTTCACTTCGATCCCTGAGGTGGTGTCCACTCCACAGAGTGTGTTGGATCGGCAGTATACGCGCGTCTCCGCGCACACCTCACTCCTCTGCGTCTTTACGCACCGAGCGGTTTTAAAATCCAAAGCATGTGCACCCTGCGCAAAGGTTAGACAGAGGGCGGATCAGTGGTGGACAACCCTGCCGTTCAGCACCCCGGGGTCGCGCTTTGTTTGCAGTGCTCATTTCAGATAGACCGAAAATGGAACGAAATGGGGATAATAACTGTGAGGATGACCTGCAGTGTGCCGAGGAGGAGGAAGAAGAAGTGGACCCCAGAATCCAGGTGAGACAGGGTCAAAAAATGGTCTCAGTGAAGTGACACTGTATGGGTGAAACATTGTCATATCGGATTTATTGAATAAATTCAGTTAAGACAAGTACAATGTTTAAAATCTGTAATTACATTGCTGTTTTAAAGGACTGTGGATGTAAGTGTATAAGCTGAACGTTGTAAAATGTTATTATGAGAAAGACTGAAGAGTGTTTTACCTTTAACACTTTTTCAACCCACCCACCCACCCACACAGTAATTTGGTAAACAGAAGTCACACTAACTCTTGAAGATACACAATTTGATTTAATCACCCTCCCTCTTTCTGTGTGTCTCTCTGTCTTTCCATGCATGCCATGTTGTCTGTAAACAGGGAGAGCTGGAGAAGTTAAACCAGTCCACAGATGACATTAACCGGTGGGAGAGTGAGTTGGAGGTAAGACAAGAAACAAAAACCACTTACACTATTATCTTTAGTGCCTCTCTGCAGGGGTAAAAGCACAGTATTGTTTGAGCTGTGTTGCAATCATCTTGAGGAGACATGAAATTTCAATTTTAAGACTCAAAATGAAATGTTTTACTCTACACAAGTGATAAATCCTGTCAGCTCTGCAGGATAATTCCTCTTATTTCTCCAGTGTGGTTTTGATGTGTTTCGAGAATTCGCCTAGCAACAAGCTTGTGGCTTTCACATGGAATGTCTTGAAAGATGAAAATTTTCCTAAATGCATGAGCTGCATGATGAGGAAAAACTGAAGCATAACTACCGAATAACGACTCCACAGTATAAACACTAGCTGCGATGTGAATTTTAAATATAATATTTAAATGGCACATTTGGAGCAGTGGAAATCCCAAGTGCTTACATCGTTTGCACTGCATCTTCCTTTAAAAACACACATGTAAAGAGGATAAAGGCAGTAGAGGAGCTGCAGAAAGGTGGATGGTGCAGGGGAAGTGTTTTTTTATGTCACTTGTTCCCGTTTAGATGTGTGTTAGGTTACTGTTCAGCAAAACTAAAACATTCCAGAGTCTGGCCACAGTTTTTCTTTTCCTGAAAGTAGGCCTCTTCTGTTTCTCATTAGACCTACTCTCCACAAACATAACTACAGGCAGACAGACCACAGGACGAGGTTTGTTACATTTATTTTTAAGTCATGAGTTCAGGTTTAATACTGCAGAACTATTATAGATCCTGCTGCTGGGTGTTTCTTTGAAAATGCACCTTTGACAGAGATTTGGTGATGTTTTCAAGAGACAGCTGTGGAGACGGTAGAAGCTGTTATAAATAACCGCACAGACACATGCAAACACGAAAAGAAAGAAGGCAATTCATCAGGAGGCGAAATGTAAGTAAGGAGCTGAAGAATGTGAAGAGTTTCCCTGCAGGCTGTTTTCCTGTAGAGTCTGGAGTTGATTAAAAATGATGTACAGTGGATTCAGAGGACTCAGTCAGTGAGGTTAAATCCATGATGAGGCTCTGTTTTGGCTCAAAATCTTGTGTGTCCTGGCAGAGACATAAAGCCGAATGTGTTAGCAATGAATAAAGACAGGAACACCCAAGCCAGACGTGCGTGACATCATTAATGCAAAAATTTGTAGTAAGTCATGGATTCTGTGCCGACGTCACTATCTCCTTGCAGGAAGTCAGGAAACACGATGATGTCACAGGAAGTGCGTTTCCTGTTGCACCCTCTCCCTTCTCCCTTCTCCCTCTTTAATCTCTTCTTCTCCTGTCAGCTCTATGGACAGGATGCAGGTGCTGCTGCCTTTCACACCCCTGCTCTGCAAATTTTATAGACACATAGAGGCAGCTGTGCACACACACGCTCACTAACACACACACACACACACAAATAGATGGCCTCCTTCAGTAAACCTGCCTTAAAGATTGTAGTTGACATCTGTGAAAATCATGACACACACATTTGACATGGCCCTGCCTGGCCCAAAAGTTGCACTTTGAATAGCCAGCAAATGAGAATAATCTCTTTCATCCACAGATTTAACATGCTCAAACAGCCGAAAAGCTGCCAGCAGCAGCCCAGGATATTACCAGCATTCTATGGCAGACAGCGAAAACCAGAACTAAAAACACTCACAGACAACCATCAACCTCACAAACTCTATTCTCCTAATAACCATCCTAATTAAGTGACTCAAACAGGCTTTTGAAGTCCTCACTTTGATGGTCAAAAACCCAAACTGGTCCTGTTAAACATAGTCTTGCTATGATGCATTATCATTACTCAAATTCACCACTTCACCAACAAAATATGCACCAAGGATTGCTCAACAGCACTAAAGGCTAAGAGTAATACTTTCATGAAGACTTTAATGGGAGGAGCTGCGTTTGAGGCCTAAATTCAGCACAATGAGGACCAAATTAAAATACAGCTACACTAACAGCGGTGCTTTGAGCTAAAATAGTAACATGCTTACAACACCTTGCAGTTATCTGACATGATCAGTAAATATGTTTATTTCTGTTCATTTGTATGTGTGCAGGACTGCCGTCAGAGGTTCCGTGCTGTCCTGGTCGAAGCGACTGTGAAGCTAGATGAGCAGGTGAAGAAGATCGGACGGGCTGTGGATGACTCCAAACCATACTGGGAAGCCCGCAAAGTGGCAAGACAGGTATACACACACACAAAGAAAAGACTCTGAGGCAACCAGACAGTGTGTGAGGCCAGGCTTACTGAGGATTAGAAATGAGAAGTTTAAAGGGCTCTGCAGATATCTACTTAAAGGGAGCTCAGTCACGTGATGCCTATTTTTAAACCCACTCACACCTCTGTATCCTAAGCTGGTGTCACACACACATTCATACACATTGTATTGAGAAGAAACTGAGAGTCTTGCAACAATTTTCAGTTTTTGGAGATTTTGCCATCATTGTTTGGGGTACCATTGCAGATGTAAAGTAGGACAGCTTCCCTGATTGTTAGTGGGGTCGTGTACTTTACTTTTTAATTACTTTTTAGTTGAGGCCTTGTCTGATTGGACAGCACCAGAAGTTTAATGTCCGGCACACACCCCTTCCTTTCTGCCCAATGAAGAAGAAGCATATGAGTCATGCATCAGAAGGCTGACATTTGTGTGTCAGAGCTGAGCCGTCAAACTGAAATAGATTATATGTGTGTAAGTGTGTGTGTGTTTGTCCTTGCCTATATCTGTTGCAATATGACAAACTACCTGCCAGTGGCATCAGCAACACGTGAGCGCCGGGGATTACTGGGAGGTTTTGAATTTTGATGGGACCTGCATTCATGTGAAAAAACCTTCTATAGCCTTGTGTGTGTACAGCGCTGTAGGTGTGCGTGTATTTGTATGCACAGGGGGTTTAAATAGAGCTAAGCCGATAAAGGCCTCAGGTTAAACTGGCATGGTTGGTCTGGTCATTATTTATAGATGAATATTTAATATTTAATACATGACCCATTTTAACAGGATTCAAATACTTACCCTTGACGACCCCCCCCCCCCCCCCCCCCCCCCCACCAGCACAAACACACACATCCACATTATTTTACCTACCCCCACCCATAAGCCAGTCTCATCCCCCTGCCCCCAATGTTTTCCCCCTTACATTCCAACAGTGTATAGGAATTTGCCTGTACTGTCCTCTCTTTTGTCTTTCTTTTACCCAGCATTCTCTTCTGCACCACTGCCTGTCTGTGTCTGTCTCTCTCACACTCTGTCTACCCCTTTGCCCCTCCCTCTCTCACCTCTAGAAACTGTAAATACACCAATGACAAAGGCGACAGACAGGACGACAGTGTCAGACAGTGTTAGGAATAAGTCACGAGCATAGTGACACACAGGCACATCAAAAACATCCTTTAGTAGGATAATACAGAGGGTCATATCACGAGGTGACAGCGTGTCATGGTGAGTCAGACAAAAGCCATCGATGACAAAAGCCATTGTATTGTCGGCTCTGTGCATCGAGTTAATTAACTGATAACACAGCTCATCAGTGGTGTGCCGTCTGAAGCTCAGCAGGGTTTTGTGTCATAAAGATAAAGAAGCAAATTTTGTCCTGCGGCTTTGATACGTAAGTGTGAATTTAACAGGGGACCACAGATTTCTCTTCTGGTCAACTGTTTATTTTATCTGGAAAAAAAGGAAAGGCAGAAAGTTTATAACAATTTTATACTGAAATTAGTGCAATACTGCCACATATAATACAATAGGAAAAGATCATAGGGTTTAACCACATTAACATCCCTTGAATATGCATTGATCTCAGTGTAAAAAGGGTGTAGTCCTGCACTGCCCTGTGACTATCTTCAACTTAACGCTTCCACAAAACAAACAACAATGATGGATGTAGCTTTTCTGTTCCTGTTCTCGTCATCAAATATCCATCATCCTCCTTCTGTTTTGCCTGCCACCACTTTCATCTCTGAGCCTGGGAAATGGGTCACAATGGGGGACAAAGAGAATGGATTCATCTTTGCCAGTTTATCAAGCTAACTGATTGCATGCAATGAGCAACTGTTATCTTCCCACTGCTCTCCTCTATCTATTCATCTTCCCAAGAAGGCTTTGACAACCTTTGATGGCATATCTATGGTAAATCTCTGCAACACCTAGATTTCATAACAATACCGGCACAGAAGATTTATTTTCTACAACTTGTGAGAGACGATGCAGACCTCTTCTTGCGTCACTGTGGGAGGCTTTATCTTAAACATGGCTGACACTGACAGGGGTCACATTACAGGGGTTAAAATAACAGAGAGCAAGGAAGTCCTGAGAAAAATGTGAGGAAAAAAAACAGTTCAAAAGACTGACACTGACCTGTTGGTATAGTCAGTTTAATGTGGATACACTGAAAATCAATATTCAGTCTGCATTTTCTGTAAATTGAAGGTTTTAGTTTCTTTCTAAAACATAGGTGGTGGTGTTATGGCCCATAATTGTATAAACGTTTGAGCTAGACCTCCTATGACACATGTTACATGTCGGCTATAATACATCATTAAGACAACAATTAAGCTTTTTTTAAAAAAATAAAAAAAAAACATATGTGTTACATGTTAACCAGTTGATGTGGCCTTTCCATTTCACATTTAGTCTGACAAAACACCTCTTGAAATGATCAAAATATGATTGTATTTGTGCCAGTCAATTCATAGAGATTGGATTCTGTTATTGTACAGGAAACAGATTCAAAGAGTAGGCGTCTGAATCTGTTAAGTATTAACATGAATGGGCGGCTTTATTTCACAGCTTGCTCACAACAATAATCTATTGAAAACACTCATGGATAAAAACACAAACTGGACCAGCCAGTGTGTAACCATTGTAGTATACAGTCAATACACATGGGCGGTCCTGGTAAAACAGCACAGACAGCTGTATTGATAAAAACGTGAGAAGGTTTCAGACCTCATAAAAGAACTAACTTCCCTCCTCAGTGTTGGCAAATAAGTCCCATTATCCTGATGCCTTAAACGATACGTACTCAATAACAATTGGAAAACAGAGTTGTTAAAAGTTGATCATGTTTTGTGTAAATAATATGCCAGATTATTTGTCTACTGATGAAGTGTTTTATATTTGAACCTTTACCTTAAATCCATATTTACACTGCAAAAAAGTTAGATATAAATCTTAACATTTAAATTAGCACTGATCCCTTCAGATTTATCTTTTTTTCCGAGACAAAGGTCTTCATTATATTCAAAACAAAAACACAGCTAACCATGTTTTCCCGATGATTTTATCCTCTGGTTGGAGTTACTGTAATCTTGGTCTTCATCCAGTATTCTGACCTTTAAGTCAAGCCTGTCAGAGCAGAGAGTGGGGTCCAAATATGTCCAGCGCAATGAGAATAATCCTCCCATTGACTCTGACTGTGGGCAATCAGAGCCCACTGACAGTGTGTCAGATTTCCTTAGTGACAAAGCATCTGTTTGTCTATTGAATTAAGGCATGGTGTGTGTATGTGTGTGCAATGCCGGATCTCTTCAATCCCTCATTTGGCTGTCATAAGGAATCAACCATAGTTCCCTCAAAAGGCAAAGTAGGTCATAAAACACACAATGCAAGCAGCGCAAGAAGGACTGCTACATTCATATCATGTATGCACAGACACGAGTCCAACTTGCTGGTTTGAATTATTAACCAGAAAGGGGATTTTTAAGCTGCCATGATGCTGTGATATAAGCTTTTAGGTCATCAGGTTCAGACTGCTATCTTCTCTCCTTAATTCCCAGGCCCAGGTTGAGGCCCAGAAAGCCACTCAGGAATTCCAGCGTGCAGTGGAGATACTGCGGGCAGCCAAGGAGACCATCGCCCTGGCTGAGGAGAGACTGTTGGAGGAGGACAGTCGCCAATTTGACTCCGCCTGGCAGGAAATGCTTAACCATGCCACACAGAGAGTATGTACCCAATGCAAAAGGTGCAGACTGCTACTGTTATAGACACATATAGAGATTAACCTTTATCCTTGATTGTTCCAGGTGATGGAAGCGGAGCAGGCAAGGACACGTAGTGAAGCTGAACACAGAAAAACAGCAGCCAACTACAACGCCTGCATCAGCCATATGAGGCAGTTAGAGAAGAAACTTAAACGATCCATCAACAAATCAAGGTTTGTTAAAGCTCTGCTTGTTATCTCTCCCCCTTGCACGGGCCTCTTTATATGAGAGTATATGAGAAGTAGGTTTACGTCATCTGATGCAGTCCAGATGTTTCTTGTGTTGGTTGCACTGTCATGGGGTGTGCTCCCTTTGTAAGAGCCAAGGAATGTGAGTGCTCACAGAGGAGTGTTATTCTTCTAGCAGTTTCTCCAGGGGTAAAAGTTCCTCCCTCCCCCTCTCTCGGTAATTCTTTTTCTCCCCCTGCAGACCGTATTTTGAACTGAAAGCAAAGTATTATCTACAGCTGGAGGTATGTATATCATCGGATTACTAAAGTTTATACATTTTTAGCCTCACACGTTGGTATGTAACAATTTTTATTTTAACTGATTTCCTATAGCAACTGAAGCGCCAAGTGGACGAGCGTCAGGGCAAACTTGTGGTTGCTAAGGCTGAGTATCGCACAGCGCTTCGCAACCTGGAGAGCATCTCAGAGGAGATCCATGCCCAGCGACGATCCATCGCCATGGGGGCCAGGGGCCAAGGTGTTGGCGCAGAAGGAGACATGGGAAACGAGGACATCACCAACTTCAAAATGGAGTCAGACGGTCTGTCAAGTAAGTACGACCAAAGTCTGGACATCAATAATCATCCCCCTCATCAATCCATTTTTACTATGTTTTTCTTTTTGGTGCATGTATGTCTGCATGTTCAAAGTTCACATCTGTGCGTCTGAATGTGTGTTTCAGTGGTGTCAGTGTCAATTGACGAAGAGGGCAGTCACAGTAGCAGCTCAGAGGAAGACACCGACACTCACTCCACCCCCTCACCCCAAGCAGCGCCCTCCACACCTTCCTCTTCCTGCTCCCATCCTTCCACCGTCACGTCTGTTCCCCTGGAAATGCCCTGCCCTTTCCCCTCCTCCTCCTCGCTCCACACTTCCTGCTCCTACCTCTCCTCCTCTTCCTCTTCCTCCATCCTCTCCTCCTCTTGCCCCAGTGGCCTGGAGTTGGTGAGTCCCTGTAGCTCACATGGCACAGACTCAGTGTGTGGTTCTGGGCATGCCTCACCTCTTCTCGGCCCACGGAGCCAGTGCAGTGGAGCTTCATCTCCAGACTGCGAGCAGGAGAGAGGTGTGTGTCAGACTGCCTTCTAATGTGTATGATCAGTTAATTATCAGGATTCCATTACTACTCAATAATAATTGATATTTATGTTTATTCAGTGGTCAGAAATAACAGGAAAATGCAGATATCTACCAAATAAGGCAAAACAGACTTATTTGTTCATCTTGCTTAGTGTCATACAAGGTCACTCAGCAAAGGCCATTCTTAGTGCAAACCTGCACATATTTTAACAAGTGTGTGTCCTTTCCTCCTTCGTGTCTTTCAGGTGACAGAGCAGAGGGAGCAGAGGCGACATTAGAAGCCGGTTTGAACAAACTAACTTTAACCGTAACACACAAACAAGAAGGGGACTCTGGAGATGAAGAAGACCACCATTACATTAACTCTGACATCTCATCTCCCAGCACTGCCATTCTGCTATTCAACAGTGTCTAACGAATGTCTGTCTCGCTTTAAGCCTCAAATTGGACTCACTGGCAGAGATGAGTGCTGAAAGACCATTGAAGGTGCTACACATAGTGTATTTAACATTAGTTTAGCATCAAATTGTGAAACTGGATATTATTGTAAGCCAATGAAGCCAGAGATGACTGGTGGTCTCCATTTCACACCTGTGGTAATCGTTTCAAAGCACTGCATTTCTCCTAAATCTCCTATCTTAAAGAAGCGTTTGCCACTCGCTCTATATATGCGAGAAGACATCATTCTTCTCCTTTTGTGCCATAAAACCTCCTTGTGTTGTGTTCAGCGGCGTGACAAATATCTTGTCATAATTGTAGAAGCTGACAATCATTTAAACAGCTTGTGTGCAGCTATGCAGTGTCCTAGTTAATGTAGTAACCTTTACTTGATGTTACTCCACTAAGAGACATTTTGTATTAATGTGAAGAGTGAGCCTCCTTACTGACTCTGTAAGAGGATCAAAACAGGACAAATAGTCTCATTTAGGATTATGTCTTCTTCTGCCTTTATTTTTGAAATAATTCCTTTATATTCCTGTCAGATTGAGGGCTATGAAGGAAAAACTGGAGTACAATCTGCACTCCGAGCACTAAGCTAAAGAGACTTCAAAGAGGACTTTTGTGACATATATGGTCTTCCATTTTGGATTTATGAATGAGTTAATGTATTGTTGAGTGCAATGTGCAGACCCCATTTTGAGTTGGTGGTTTGTGTCTGTGTGTGTGTGTGTGTGTGTCGTGTTTTTGACAAATGTTCAAATACTTCCCTGTAGTACAGATATTCTATATTTATACTCTTGTATTCTTGTATATGAACAGTGTTTTGTTGTAAATGTTGTAACTGTTAACACAAAATAAGCAATAAACACATGCTTGATGTAATGTGCTGTTATTTATTATAAGAAGATCTGTCTGTAGTTATGAGGTAATGTGTCCATGTTTGTCTTTGGGTTTGGCATGTTGGGGGAACTCTTGCATAATAGCCTGAAACTTGAGTCATCTGACATACCAACAGCTGCACACTTTTTGCACTAAAAAGTAGCTAAAGTCACAGATTTGCACGACCACCTCTTAAGCAATGGTAATAGGATGGCAGTCAGTTTTGCAAAATATGATTTTCCTCCTATTTCTCTTTAACTTTTTTTCCCCCCACAAAGTGGCCATTAAATCAAAATGGCCTTCTTCACTTTTCTTGCTGACTACTCCTGTTTTTCATTCAGCTGTTCTTTTGCCCTGAACACTGTTTCTGTGTCCTGCTGGCAGCTGTCACAGCATTATCTTATGACTTCAGTTAGTGGTCCCACCTGACAACACTCAGAACATGTCTTCCAGTCCCGTATGTTTTTTTCTGTCTGTCTGCACATGCTCCCGAGGAAACCTTACCATTCAATTATGTTGCATCCTGTGATTTCAACATGTGTGCCACATTAGCTCTAGTCTCACTTTAGACAGAACAAATTTGCAATGCAGGGCAATAGTAGGACTAGTTTTTGTTGCATATTACTGACATCTAGTGTTAACTTTAGGTTTTGTTTTAATTTTCCAGGCTTTTAGTTTACAAGTTCCAAACACGTTTTACAGTGTCTTTTTCATGTTTTTCATGCATGCATATTTATTTTCAGTGAAGAAATAATTATCATAGACATATAGCAGACTAGGGTCTTTCTCCCCTTTTTTCATCTGAGGTGAGGTTCACTCCCTTGTTGTCATCTGTTCTCTGTTACTAAGAACTGAAGCCCAGTTTTTGGACTTTGTGACTGTTTTTTATAGGGTTTGCTACCTTTACAGATTAAGTTTAGGCTGTAGCCTTCATGTTTTGGACAGCACATGATCACTTTGATGTAATTCCTTTTCACCATGTCACATGTTGTGTGTAGTTTGTTGCATGCATAGCAGCAGTTTACACAAAAACATATGGTTTGTTCTGTTGTCAGAAATCTGTCTTAACTAATAAAAATACTTATCTGAACAGTCAAACTCCAATTTCAGTCCAATCATACAACAGACTTTTGTGTTATGCACTGTCAGCTGGGGGCTTTATTACTGAATTCTTTCTCTAAAACAAATAAATTCCCCATTTAATCTTATCAATTTAGCCACAAACAGCTAACGCTTTCTTGCTAGATATATGCATTTCCCTTTAATCATTGGTTACTTCAGTCATATGACACAAATCACATGATAGTTGTACAATATAGACCCGCCTCTTGTCTCTGATTGGACTAAATTCGTCCTTACACCGATGTGATTGGTTTAAGAAGGGGTCGGTAATTTTGTAATAGCTGCTTTTTATTTATTCAGTGCTTTGGGGGTTACGCAGCAGATAACATGTGTCTTAATGTAGTAAGTTTTTAGTCTGACTGGTTTTATTTCTGTTTAATAAACGATGAGGCGTTGGTGCATTGCAGCTGTTCTTCTGTGGGCGATCATTGGTAAGGAAAAAGCTGGCTAATTTACCACATCACGTTTCCTGTTAGCTACATGCTATGTAAACAGCTAGCATTTTGTGCTGTTGTTACAAAGTTTTTTTAATGGTTGTGCTACTGGTTGAGTATTTTCGATACAAGGACATGTGCCTTAAAATATGGCGTTTAATCCTATTGGAACTATATAGGTCTACCTTTATTGTAGCACTTCTTAAATGTACCTTGAACCTCTTTATATGTCTGTTTTTCTTTCTTTCTTTCCTTTTTACGGAAGACATTTTGACTAGTCACCATGGGGGGAGCACAGGTGGTGACTGCATTCCACCTATAACAAACCTATAACATTGTAAATAAAACAACATTATTTGTTCAGCTCTTCTTGTAAGCAATAGTAAAAAGTGTTTAACCAGATGAAAGATTAACTCAACGCTTAACATCTTGTTTTTCCTGATCTTCAGCTACAGAAGGAAAAGCAGTTCCGTCCCTTCCTGATTTTGGGAAAGCATACCATGTCAAAGGTAAGCAGTAAAACACCAGCAGCTTACAGTGTATTTTGGTGCCTCTGATTTGGACTGTACTAAAAGAATGTTTCCTGTTTGCATTTCAGGAGTGATCTCACTGCCCTATGCGGAGATTGAGGAGCCGTTTGAGGCCTGGTTTGACTCGGCAGCAAAGTCCAGCCGAATTGACTACTACCATGGTAATACACCTCCTGGCTTATAGATGTTTCTCTTAAACCTGAGTCAGTATTTATTAGATTAATGATTTGAAACATATCCTGTTATGTTTTAGAGAAGACCAGATCATAAGATCCTCACATAGAAAGGAAGTGGAAAAAGAAAGACTAAGCACTTTTGGAGAGTTCAGCCTGGTTCCTCGTGACACATTTATGACTTTCATTATTTTGTTATACAGGATTTTATATAAACTAAACTTTAATCTCTGTCATAATAAAGTCTTTATGATTATAACTGACAAAAGAAGACAACGTTATTTTGTTGTGACAGAATAGGTGTTCTTAAATCTAAGCAAGAAAAACCCAGCTGACAGGAGAAGTATGTCTGTTTCTAATATTGTAATTGTCAACAGGCCAGGTTTTGACGTACCAGTTGGGGTCAGAGCATGAGTTTGGCATAGCCTATAAAATCACTCCAGAGACTACAGAGGAGGAGCAAAATGTGATGAAGTGCTTCCAAGTTAACGGAACCAAGGATGAAGCAGTCACACCGCAGGCATCACTGCCCGATGTTGCAGGCTTCCAGGTGGGTGAACTTTAGCCTTGATCCCATAAATTTAGTTTTTCAATTGTTGAAAAACTTGCCCCAAGTTATGTTCATGGAATGATTACGTGTACCACTATCCACCTTTAAAAGATACACTTTTAAACTGCTGCATTCATGTCTTCTCCTAGTTCCTGAGAATGGAGTACTATGGAGGTTCCCTGTGTGAAGTCTGGCAGAATGTGACCTCTGTGGGTTTCAAGAAGAACACATACACACTGTGGGTGACACATTCAGAGGGAGGTGCAGATGGCAAAGAAGCGTCTGCCACTCCCCGTCATTATGAGATGATGGGGTACAACACACTGCTGGGGTCACATTATGACAAGTACTTAGTAGATTATAAAGAGTTCAGCAGTCATGTGGACCCAAATGTCTTCTCGCTGCCTGAAGGTTTGTGTATGTTCTGTAAAGTAAGGACTACTACATCTATGGCAAGACTGAAAAGAGAAGAGCTTATTATGTTCTGTTGTTGTCATTTTCATAGAGATGAGCTGTGGGGAATTTCCTGGTCCAGGAGTGGAGCACCATATGTTGGCCAATCCAATGAAAGATCTCATCCACACCACAGCATCAGGCCACTCACAGAAAATGTTCACACATTTCAAGGAGAAGTTTCAGCGTCAGTACAGTGATGAACGAGAGCATGAAATGAGGGAGCATACGTTTGTTCATAATATCCGGTGAGAGGATCATCTAATATTCAATTAGGACTCAGCATTCTGTTCTTTTCCATTATTATTTAATAGAAGTCTCCCTTGTGACCTGCTGACTGTTTTGATTTGTTACTGAAGGTATATCCACTCTAAGAACAGAGCTGGGCTCTCCTACAGCCTAGCACTAAACTCCCTGTCGGATCGCACCATGTCAGAGCTGGCAACCATGAGGGGCAGGAAGCAAGGAAAAACCCCAAACAGAGGGCTCGCCTTCCCCATCAAAATGTATGAAGGGGTGAAGGTACCAGACTCACTTGACTGGAGACTTTATGGTGTGTATGAACCTAAAATATGTACGAAAGTTTCATCAGTTTGGCAGGACCTCAAGTTTTTATCCTAACCGCCTTTCCAGGTGCTGTGACTCCAGTGAAGGACCAGGCCATCTGTGGCTCCTGCTGGAGCTTTGCCACCACCGGAGCAGTAGAGGGCGCTCTCTTCTTAAAGGTAAAAACAAAATACTACTTGCTGTAAAGTCACTGGTCACTGGGTTCTGCTTCCATATGCTCTTTGAAGGCACAGATGTCAGCATGGTGCCTAATGTGTTTATAGTTTTGTTATGTTGTTAGTTTTTGTATGAATGTATCATTGGCACGGGCTATTAAACAAGTAAGCATTCACTATATATTAACAAAGACAAGTCCACCCCCTCAGAGCAGGGGCAGGTCCATCACAGCGGCTCTCACTCATGTTAAACAGCCCTGCAAGTGAATATCAGCTCTGCCCTGCCTCCAACTTGTAGTAAGGGCTCAAAGGCATTCCTTCTTCTGTGTTGCTTTGCAACATGAGCCAGACATAGGCCTGGTTTATTATGGGATTTGAAGGCACCCCATTGATGTGACTAAATTCTTTGACCCTCCCTCTCTCACACACCAGTCTTGACTGTGTGTCTTGCCCTTGGTCAGAGCCTTTGTTATTAATGGTGTGAGATTAAGTGGTGAAGTTCTCAGATGTTTTTCTTAAATAAAGAAAACAATACTATAGGGTAATGAAAACATTTCAATATTTTAGTAAAGATCATTTACTTATATCCATTTGCAACTTAATTATTATAATAATGGGTTGTAATGAATGGTGTGTACATCATTATAAAGTTGCAGCTGGTAAAGTTTAATAATAACTGTAAGGATCTATCTCTACCTTAATAATACATAATTTACTGATATTTTAATTTGTTAAATATGATGTATTTGAAAAGTAACGAGCTCAAAACTATACTCTAATTAATTACTCGTCCCATAACAGGTAATTAAAACAATTATATTTTAGTTCATTGCTGTCATCATTTAAAGCTTTAGAGTTTTTTCCTCCCAAAAAAACAAAAGAAAAGGATTAAAATGTTCAAATCCTATAGTGATTTGTCAGTCATCAAAATAATGAGACCACAGCAGTAGACCTGAGTCTTTTCAGCAGGCGAGCACTCCTAATTACTTTGCAGTGATTACAACAATGGTTTGATTTGGCTTGAAGAGAGCACTGTTGTGAGGCCTCAGCAGTTCTTCTCTGTACCTTTGCCAGTGCACAGTGCAGCAGCAGGAAGTGATGCAGTAACCCTGTCCCCACAGGCAGGTTCACAAACAGAACCACTCTCCAGGGGCCACTTTAAAATGAACCTTTTCCAGATCTCACAGCATCTGCCTAGCAACATGTAGATAACAGCTGGTGTCAAATGTTTTTTTGTAAACTTCAATGTTTTCCCATTATCTCACATGTTTAGCAGTCTGTGACCTTTAGCCTAATTTTATCCTGCTAAACCCTCAAGAATTGTCTGTATGTTCTGTTTGAGGGATTAATTGGGCCCTTAGATTGAGTTTTGTGCAATTCTGTATATAAATCAAGTGAAACCTATATTTCAGCGTTTGATTCAGGACAGGTTTCTGATTGTGATCATGTTTTTGCTCTGGTCTTTCAGACAGGCTTCCTGCAGGTTCTGTCCCAGCAGATGTTGGTGGACTGTTCCTGGGGTTTTGGCAACAACGGCTGTGATGGAGGGGAGGAGTGGCGAGCCTATGAGTGGATCATGAAACATGGAGGCATCTCCACGACAGAAACCTATGGCTCCTACATGGGAATGGTGAGATTGTGTTATGGTGATGGAGCAAAACATAAACCATATTTTAAAACAGCAAATCACAATATGATCAAGTTACATTGAGGGGATTGTGAAAGTTTAGTGGGAAGACTCAGCTGGACATGTTTAAACAACTACAGCTAGGGTTACAGGTTCTCATGGAATCTGATTCCACATGTCTGTTTTTTAGGTATTTTTGGAAAGACCTTGATGCAGAAAAAGGCATTTTATTGTTGTGATAGTAGCTCTGTAAGCCTCTATGATTTCCGCTTGTAAATGACCTGTTTTCTCCCTAACAGAATGGATTTTGCCATCTGAACTCATCCCAGCTTACTGCCCGCATCCAGAGCTACACTAATGTCACGTCAGGGGATGCAGAGGCCCTGAAGCTGGCCCTTTTCAAAAATGGGCCAGCGGCTGTCAGTATTGATGCCTCCCATCGATCATTTGTTTTCTATAGCCATGGTGTCTACTATGAACCTGCTTGTGGTACGTTAACATTTCATTGCTAATTTATAAACACACTGCCTGTATCTCTCGAACGTCACACATTTGTTGTGTTTTCAGGTAACACCACACAAGATTTGGACCATGCTGTGCTTGCAGTGGGATACGGCACCCTGAAAGGCGAACCGTACTGGTTAATAAAGAACTCCTGGTCCACCTATTGGGGCAATGATGGCTACATCCTCATGTCTATGTTGGATAACAACTGTGGTGTCACCACTGATGCTACATACGTCACACTGGCATAGAGGGTGTGCTTTCTGTGTTATGATGGATGTAAATGCTATTGAGTTCCTATGGATGCCACTTTCTGAGTGCCTGAGGCTAAGCAACACTTGATTATGAATGTGCCATGATGGTGTTAATAATGTGTTACATCTTGTTGTTTAAATGTGGTTGAGCTAACAGAACAAGTCCACTTCTTCAAACCAGTTTATTGCTGGAGGCACATAGGCACACTGCCTTTAGTTGGACAAAGTGACATGTTACCACTTGCTTTATACAATTGTTGCATTCAAATTGACTAGACAAAGAATCATTTGATTAAATGATTAAAATGTTTTTCATTTGCTGGTTTAAGTGACATCTCTGGTTAATTTTAACATGCTGCAACCAGCAATAAGGCATGCTTTCTCAGTTCATGCAGATAACAGGTTACCCCTCCACATTTATACTACAGGAACAATAGCTTTCAGACAATCTAAATCACTTCGTCTGAGTAAAATGGCATAAGCTTAAAGTTGCATATCACGACCTGTGCTTCAGCTACGTATATGCTTGCAGGTTTTTTTTTTTATACCACTACTTATATACTACTTATATATGCAAAAACAGCCCTTAAGAACAATATAAACTCTACTAGAGGATCTAATCATCACAGTCAAAAACAAACTTTTATAATCAAAGCTAAAATCAAATCTTCACATGCTGTCATCAGTCACATCCCATGATGTCCATACAAATCTATAAATCTACAAATCTATTCTACAGAAGGCTACATTAGGAAGAAGGTAACTGCTGCATGCAATCACACTCCTCGCCTAGTTCTATTTATCTTGGCATGAGACCACAAATCAAAGATGAGGCAGTCACTTGTAATGCAGCATTAAGACACAACAGTTCAGAGACAAACAAATATACAACTTTTATACAAAAATATTAAATTGTTTTGTTGAAATGGACAAAATGGTATAAATGCTTCAATCCTGAAAAAGTTCCAAAAATAGCTGCTCCATTAGACTTCATCAGAGAGGGGAAGTGGCTGCTGGTCTTTTTGTCCAGTCTTATTCAAATCTGCACATAGTTAGAAAGTTGTGTGGTGAAATACAGAAGTATAAATATAGACAAATATGCAGTGTGCGTTTAGAAAGTCCTATAGAGAACTATTATTTCTGTCTTCCAACATTTATAAAATATAACAAACCACTTTTCAAAATTGGTGGAATTTCTGAGTAGTCACACAACATAACTACTCCTGTCTGCTGGCTTTTACCTGCTGAAACAGTGGGCTGTGAACTGGCCCTGGCAGGAGAATGGAATGCTTGCGTTGTGTGTGTCTGCACTCACACACACGTTGATGTGTGAAACACATTTGGCTTACTTTGCATAGAGCTTGTAATCAGATCCAGACATAGTTGCATAGAGGACATTATGGTGAGTAGTGTGTCTGATATTTGAGCTGAGACTGTATAATATGATAATAATCATGTTTCCTTCTTTAACACACTGTTAGGTCTGGCTTGTTAGATGTCGTAGCTCCTGCCTCTCTTCATTGCCTGCTGATTGGGTAACATCTTCGTGCATCTCAGGGTTCTCCTTGATGGGAGGTGACCTGCAAGAGACAAAACACAATGTAGACAAAGCTATTTGTAGAGAGTGTTAACATGGGAACAAGCAAGACCATGACATTGTGGGTTCTGTTTAAAAAATACATAAAACAAACGCTTTTCCTGCTTCACTTTGTTTTCACGTTTTATTTTGATGGTGAATTTGTCACCTAATGTCCCAGTTCTCTACATCCTCCACTGTGTCTGGAAGAGGTCTGTCTGCAGTTTCTGGCAGTGCCAGGGCCAGGACGGCACCGAGTAACGGGGAGGTGCCGAAGATGACAAGAGGTGTGGTAGGGCTGTGATTGTGCAGCATGTTGATGATGGGTGCTAACACACCACCCATTCTTGCAAACATGCATGATACACCTATTCCTGTTTGCCTGTAGGAGCACAGAAATATCTTGTAGAAACATGTATTTGAGAGAAATGTTTAATTAATTAAGAAATCGCCTTACCTCAGCACAGTGGGGAATATCTCAGCAGTGTAAACATAGATTACAGCAAAGGAAGCTGTTATACCAAACTTCCCTACCATGGCAAGAGCAGTCAGGACACCGGGCTGATCTAAGCAAAAGAGGAAGAGGAAGGAACATCTTTAAGCCATACAATACATTTTGTGTATTATGTATATGTTCATGTTTTTTCCAAATGAACCCAAACTGTCCCTCTTAACCTGCAGGAACAGCAAGCATGAGGAGACAGGCGAGCCCTCCAACAGCCAGGAAGCCACTCTGGGAGAGTCGGCGGCTGTAGGGCAGCACGAGCAGGACCAGAGAACGAGCTGGGATCTCAATCAACCCGAACACAAACTGGGTCAAGTAAAGATCTGTCCCTAACCTCGACACGCCCAACGAAAGGCCATAGTACACCAGAACATTCACAAACCTGAGGTTGCAAAAAAAAGGGGGAAGAGACAGAAATAGGTCAGTGAAAGGAGGATCCAACTGATCTGAAACTATAAACACACCAGACCTACCAGATGTAGAACAAGATGACCGCTCTCTTTCTCATCTGAGGTGTCCGCACAAGATCCAGTGCTGAATGATTTCGCTTTGGTCCACCAAAAATCTCACACTTCTCAACCTAAGGAACACAAGGAGAAAACAAATGTGCTTGAGGAAGATAAAAAAGATATATAAACTAATGTGTTTTGTTCTTGTTATAGGTTTTGGTAAAGACACACCTGAACAGTGGGAGGTAATACCCGGCCATTGACAAGGGCTGCTTTGCGGAGGAGTGCGATGGCCTCCTCTTTCCTGTCGTTGGCCAGCAACCATCTGGCAGACTGGGGGAGTACCCTGACAGAAAGATAGAGGGAGTATACAGGAGAAAGAAGGACAGAAAAAAAGGAGACAGAGGCAATGGAGGAAATGGGCATCACAAAGAGGGTATTCATGTATAACTGCTCAGAGGATTTAAAGTTCAGATGCCAGTTAAATTTCCCACCATATATAGAAGATAAGTAGGAAGCCCGGTGCTGATATAGCTAGTTGCAGTTTTCTCCAGTCTCGTATCAGATAGGCCACCCCTGCCAGCAGCATATAACCCAGGCCAAAGGCATAATCTGTGGTTATGCCAGCCAGCATACGTCTCTTGGTGCACGTCCACTCAGTACCTTGGAGAGGAGAGGAGAGGGGAGGAATGGAGGAGAGGAGAGGAGTAGTAGTCATGCGTACCAAGTTTTACTGGGGAGTTGATTTGGAACTTTAAGGTAAAGGAGAAGGTGGCAGGAATTTGCAAACAAATACATAAACAAAGAAAGAAAACAAAATGAAATGAGAGGACTGCAGCTGTGCCTGCTACTAACATATTTTCCTTATCCAGTATATACATGACTGACTCACAGATTGATACCACTCTGATGTGCCCTGCTATACAGGAAGCTACAGGTAGCCCATTAGCTTGGGTTTTCAAGACTGGAAACTTAAGGAAACAGCAAGCTAAGTTCTGTCTACTCCAGATAATATAATACACTCACGCCTATATTAAACAATGTGCCATTTATTTAATGTGAATAAAAAGTGTATACTAGGAAATCGGGGAAAAATAGGTGTGTTAGGTGCCAGTAGGCAGATGTTTCTAAAAGAGCTGTAGTGTTTATATATGTGTGTAGGTGGGTGTGTGTGGTTAGTACCAAGCACAAAAGCATTGATGATGACTCCAGATATTGTGGTGCCAACTACAAAGCGAAGGGTCACATAGACTGGGAAGTTGGGCGCAAAAGCTACAGCGACTCCAAAGACAGTCTGGAGAGCGATGGACAGCAGCAGGACAAAACGCCGGCCGTACCTTACAACACAGGGGAAGAAGATGGACATAAGTCGACCCTCTGCTGGAAAACGGGATAGCACCAGTGATACATCTCAATGAGGCAGAAGTACAATGGAAGTGTTATTAACAGTTAAAGAACAAAGATAATGTAGCCTGATACAGCAAACTCTGACACCACAAGGACAACAACAGCTAGTCTCTGGTGACAAAAAAAGAATTTAGGAAGTGCCATGCTTGAAAGTTAAAGTGAGAACCTGCCAACAGAGGAAACGGTGTGAGGGTTTTCCACCTCTGCCCATGAGAAATGTGGAGACATTTTTATACAATTAAACCAGTAAGGCATAAACACTATCACCTAAGAAAGGTCAGTCCAATTAAGGCAAGGCAGATTCAGTCAAACCTTCTGCCCTTGAACTAAATCAGCATGGTGTGTCAACTGCCCTACTTACACACACACACACACACACACACACACACACACGTGCGCCAAGGACTCCAGCTGTGTGCGCCCCTGCAGGCATGCTTTGATGCTGAAGGATCTGGCTATGTGTTGTATCAGTGTAAAGTCAGAGATTCAGGGCCGCAGGATGAAAGGGACCTGAAAAGCCTACCTGTCAGCCATGGCCCCAAACACCACAGATCCCACCAACAGGCCAGACATGTAGATAGACGAACCAAGGCTGTTCAGAGTGGCTCTGTCACACACCAGGTCCCACTAGAAGACCGTGAAAACAAGTTAGTACATACAATACCATAGAAATCTGTTTTTGTAATCTGGATTACTTTGTGTTTATCACCCATCAGAATAGGTGGCCAGAAAAGGGGCTCTACAGACATAATGATGGTGATGATAACAACTGAATACAGAATGAGTTGTGGTTAGTCTCTTCAGCTTTGCATTTTAAGGTGTTGTTTAAGCTAAGTTGTCATGGTGATGACCATCCAGCACCTACCCCTTTCCTGGTTATTTGATAGGCAAAGTCATGGCAGAGCCAGGGATTCAGGTCAGAAGCACTGAGTCACAAAACTTTCCCAATTTCTGTTCCCAATGTCAATAAATATCACAATGATAAAGATTTTTTTAAACCCTAATTGTGTAGTGACAAGATGATGTAGGGACTGACAGCCAATTTCACCATGTGGACATATGGGAGATTATTATGGCCATGTATGGAACATAGGATTATTTGTTTATCTCATTATTGTAGAGACTATGCGTTCAGACCTATTTTCAAATCTGGCTAGCACACAGTTGTGTCCGCACTCAATCCGGCTTCATCCAGCGTGTTTGCTGTTCTCCAAACCACTAGGTGGCGCCTCGTAATATGGCTAATAATGTGGCTAGCCGGATTCACTAGCCACATTTGAGCTTGAAATCAAACTGGATTCAGCCGGATTGGAGGTGTTCACACTCGGAAAAAAAACACATCTGGATTGATCTGGATGCGGCCAAATCCTGCTTAAGCCACATTTTTTCCCCAGTGTGAACGGGGCCTTAGCGCCCTGCAGTAATGGTAATTTTGTATACTGTAGTATTTTGCTTTAGTTTGGTGCTCCCAGGCTTGGATGGAACACCTGTTTCCATGCAGAACAATATTATTTATTGTCTGCCAAACTTCTTAATTATAGTGTTAGTGTATAGTGTATCCTGTTATATTGTGAGGTATACCTCGGTGACTGTGGTGCTCTGAAAAGTCTCCCTACTATAGACCCATCCGTGGCCACACGGGACGCGCTCAGTCCGGTTGCTTTGCATCAGAACACCCGAGGAGGAGAAGCAGGAGTCGGACAGGCTGAAGTTCGCGGCGCCCCTGCCGGGGAGGAAAGACTGATTTCCCATCACAGAGCTCGACCTCTCCCGGCACTGATGGGGTGGCGTGGCTCCGGTAAAGATGCTCACCATCATGTGAAAGGCGAGGAGAATCTGAGGTAAACAAATCCATATGTACAGAATTTTCTGGTACTTTCCAAAGCCTCCGATAGCAGCGAGGATCTGGTCGAAATTCATTTTGTGGAGAGATTAGTTCTCTTAAACAGTGGGAAGGAGACGGAAGGATGGCAGTAAAACAACAAAAACAAAACTGCAGACAATAAGTCAGTGCGGGGGTGGGGGAGCTGTGGTGTGATGTTAAAGAGGTAAACAAGGTAAATCAACCCCCATGGGGCACCGTGAGCCTACCAACAACCCGTAGTCCTGAAATGACCCGGAGAAATCGGCCAAACTGAAACAATCCTCCCGAGTGCACTGAAAACATCTCACAGAGGTCGGTTAAATCTTCCAAAATCAAAGATTTTCTGTCCAAAGAGTCCCCGCATCATATTGTAAACAAACCAGTAAACACGCTCGTGCTGACAACTGAATTCAAAAACGTGCCCAATAATCCACAAGTCTGGATATTAAAAGTGAAGAGATTCATGCATCCAACACAGCAGCAAATTCCTACACGGTGCCAGGTTTGGAGAAACGCACAATGACAGCTGAGTGCGCGTATACCGTGATACCCGTTACTTATAGGGCAGGGCCATAGCATCAGTGCAAATAAGTCCCATGGAAGTCCAATGTGAGGATCATACATCAGCACTGACGCGCGCTGATCCAATAGGCCGCTGGATTTAATTCATCAGGGTTATTTTTTAAACATCTGTTGAGCGTGCTGCCATTTAGCACACTGCTGCAGGTACAAGCCAATTGTTACAAGACGACCACTCCTGATCATTTTGAAACAAACACAGCGCCTGTGTTTGACTGAGGCCCTATGCTACCCTCTAGTGGTTGAGCAGCGCAACTGACATATGCTTATGAAAGAAATCAGTTTCCGGACTGATAATGTACAGAAGCTTATTGCATTCAGAAAGGACAGAAAATCAATCAACGACTATATTCCGATAAAACCTATGATGTGATGTTAGTTAGGCGGTCCAGTCAGAAAAAAACATTTTTTTTCATTTATCTAAGAAAATAGGCTAATATATCGATTAACAAAAAAATTTTAATACATATATTATAAGAGTCATGATCGTTGCTTTTCTCCTTCCTGTTACGGGTGCGTGTGACGTCACTGATGCCTGGTCCAGATCCGATTGGGCTGGGTCCTGGTGTGGGTGTCTGGATGGCAGCAGGGAGAAAAATAAGACTGTCAAGTCCTCGGTAATTACCGAGGAAGCAGTGGTCCCATAAAAATAAAAGCATAAAACCGCACAGGTTATTAGCAACAAGCAATAAATATACATATTAATTAACCTTATGGAATCATGAGATTGTGCGGACTGTGAAGAATAGGGAAAATATTGTTTGTCTTAAAAAAGTTTGCCGAATCCACGTTCGCTTAATTTTGAGGCTTTTATTTTGAAGGTGGTGACCAGAAGTCTTGTTATTCTCCTCCTGGCTGGTTTGACACTGGTGAGGGAGGCTCCATCAGGGAAAGTGAGAGACGAGAAAGGAGAGACGGAGGGAGATGGCTGAAGGGAAGCAGGAGTGGACCGGGTCAGGAGTGAGTTTGGAAACCAGTCTAAGGTGACCATCCCGAGCTGTCAGCGTTGTACAGAGTCCACGCCGCACAGACATCACAGCGCTCCGCCCGGCCTGCTCATAGAGCCGCTGCCTGTCCTGCTCATCCTGGGAGCATTTCACCTATTTCCTTCCTTCCTTCCTGCCGGACTGTACATCTGCACCTGAGCCCTTTATTTGGAATATTGACAGACGAGGATCATTGACTGTGACTGTGAGTAGAGCTCAGATGCTACATGATGTTCATGGCGATGTCATTCATCATAAGGTCGGCTGATCATATTCTACCATTTACTGTGTCACAGTAAGGACACGATTTATAAAAAAACAAAAAAACATGCGTGACGCGATCTGGTGAGGCAGACGAAGCCCCGCCCTCGGGCAGCATTCAAATAACATTGTTTATGCCACATGCATGAATGAACCCTGACCCATTTATTGTCTGCAGCATCAGTGATCAGTGCAACTGTCATATTTGATATCTCTGATTTTTACTTAATCTCTCCACAGTGTGACTTTATGAAGGTAATATAAATGACTGTAATGTGCTAGGATGCATGACCTGCACATGCACAGTGGAGTTTCAATGATCTGATTGTGTTGTGGATGGAGAGTCTGTGTTCAGCACTCATTGGTGCAATGGGAAAGACATCCCAAGGTTGTAGTGCTGCTCTACCAAACCTGCATCTGTGCACATTCATACATCAGTCTGGTCATGCAGGTGCTTTTCTGATCTGTCTTTTCTGATACAACTAAAAAGGAGGCCACTTATTCATGCCCACACAAACACTCATGCATATACAAAGAGCCGCCTTTTCTCTGCCTCTGTTTGTATTCAGCTCACCAAAGTGCAGCCTCAGCTGTTTGATCTGTCAGCTTGCGACGTGTGTTAATGCTATTTTTTTTTTGCTGTGTGTCTGCAGTGACACACTAATCCCTGCAGAATACAGACAGAGCTGCTCGCCATGCATGAGTACCGCTGTTTTTACTGTACCTCTTACATCACAGGTAAAGGAGGTCTCCCTGGGTGACTGAGAGGTCAGGTGATGTAGGTGCAGTTTAATTCTTTGTCCTTGTAATTTCCTGTACCTGGATCAATTAACTAGAACCCTCTATAGTGCTGTTATCAAGAGTTGCTCTTAACCTCCATCTGCCTACACACTTCCCGACTGATGTAAAGTGGTGTCTGCAGTGGATAGGCAGTGATTTATGTGGCGTGCTGGCAGGCAGCACACTGCAGAGTCAGCAGCAGCACTTGAAATTAAAGACTCTGTAGGGAAAGCAAGAGACGCATTGATCAGTGTGGACTTTGGGTTACAGCAACACAAGTAAGCACAGTTCTTTAAATGTTCCTCTTTCTTTCCCTCCAGGTGTCTGTCTGCTGTCGTGCTAACCCAGTGGAGCAGCAGCTCCAGTGGCTCATGGCCCCTGTCTCTCTCCATCATTGAGAGGTGAGCCAAGCTGGCCTCCCCGGCCCCCTCCTCGCCCCCGGCCCCAGACTTAGACCCAGACCCAGACCCTGGGCCTGATCAGCAACACCTCAACGAGGAGCAGTATGTGAGCGAGGGCGAGCCCAGCCAACTCGAAGCACAGCAGGTGCTGCCCGACTGCAGGGACGCTGAGACCATCACAGGTAAACATGTGTGTGCATTTTTGTTTGTAGAAATTAAGAGAATAAAGAGTTTTAACTAAACAATTCAAAGAAGAGTTCTGGTACCACTAATTCCACTCCTTCTCCTCCCTTTTTTGTGATGTTCAGATGTGTGCAACAGTACAGACCTGCCAGAGTTTGAGATCATCAGCCTCCTCGAGGAGCAGTTGCCAGTTTACCGGCTGCGGGCTGACACCGTCTACGGCTATGACCATGATGACTGGCTCCACACTCCCCTTGTCGCACCGGAAGCCAGCCTCGATCTGACCACTGAGCAGATTGAAGAGACTCTTAAATACTTCTGTAAGTCAGGCTAAACACAGGCTGCGTTTTTTATTTAAATTCAGTGAGCGTGGAGGAAAAATGTGGGGTACAGGACAGGACTTTTCCACAGGGGATTTAAATACCTGCAGAGGGCACATATTAGGTTTAACCCTACAAAAGACTCTCAGAAAGCTAATCTGCTGGCATAAGTGTATGAAAGAGCAATATTATATGAACACTTGTGAATTTATTCACATCTGACAAAGACATTTACTTGGTTTTAGAGATAAACTGATTATATTTTGGTGGTTAAAGGTCATATATTCAAAGGGTCAAAGTTCACCCTCACTATAATGTAATAGTTTTTGCAAAGGTCAGATCTCAGGAAAACAAAACATCCCACATATTACCAAGGCCCCGCCAAATACATCTGAAAAAAAGAAAAAAGCTTTACTGCATTTGCATAGTTTGATAGCTATGATTTATCTGTTTCTATAAGTTTATCTATTTTCTGCTGCGATAACATGAATTCTAGCCTTCTTCCACAAGGAGGCGCCATTTCTCTTGTTGTTAGTATGTTGTTGGTGCTGTTGTATCTGAATGTTTTGCAGGACTTTGGTGTGGTTGCTAAATATAACCTACTTCTTCTCTATTAGGTAGTTTAAGAGGATTTAAGTGCTGTGCATGTTTTGGTTAATGATTGCGGTAAGTAGTTCTCCTTATAGTAGTCAAGCTTGTTATTTTGGGATTTCTAAAAATCTTCAGCACGTTGGCTAAGCGTGTGTTTCATTTGGTGATTTCCACTTATAAAATTAAACAGTATTTTTTCAGGGTGTGTTGTTAAATAACTCAGGAAGTCACTGTGTGAAGCCAGGAGGAAGTTGGATTATTGGTTCCTACTCTAAGTGTCTAACAGCATTTATCATAGTAAAGAGGGAGTGTGTATGTGTCAGGGGTTTGTTTGTGGATGGTGGTGTTCATGGCTACAGTTGCTAGGTGCCGATCTATGTTCAGCAGCCTTTTACAGAGCAGAAAAGTGCATTAATGAAAGAAAGGTGAAAGGGAGAGAGATGTGGGAGTTTTACTGTTACTTATAAACTAAAGAGTCCTCCTCTGGTGATTGGTTCCATCTTCCACCCTGCTTCCTCCTTCTGTCCAATCATAGTATGACTTCTTCTCACCTCAGCAGCTGTAGAGCGCTTCCAAAAATGCTCTCTGTCATCTCTCCGCCTCCCTCGCACTCACTCAGTGGGGCGTCCATGTGGGCGGAGGGTTATTCAGTCTGAGGCTGTTATACAGTAGTTGTGCAGCAGAAAGTGAATTGACCAGTGTTTGGACTCTGCTCGTCGATCACTGTGAAGGCAAATGAGGATATGGACAGCAAGGATAGAAGATTAGTGAGGGATAATTATGACATGGAGGACTGGTACTGTAAAGAAGACATCACAGGTAAACAGAAAAGATGAATGATCAGTTTGACTGCAGCATTGTTTTAATGTAATCTGACTGGTTTGAGTCTAAAGTAGACGCTGGCTTGTAAATCTTTTCTAAATGTGCAGTGGAGCTTGTCTCTGATTGTGGTCTCCTCACTGTGAGTGAATGTCCTGAAACTTACTGACCATGAATTTGCTGTGACCTCCCCATGCTTCACTGATGTGCCTGTGTAAACTATAGTGGATCACACTGCTACCTGTCTTTAGTGAAACCAAAATGTGGTCCTCCCAATGTGGTTTAATGAAATAATGGCTGTAATACTTACAGGATTACAGAAGCTTACCATAATGCATTCAATAACTTTGTACAGCATGTTATCGATTAGAGTCTGCCAAGTCAATAAGAGCTGCACCTCAGGGCAGTCAGGCCAACTGCTGTGCGCCATGGAAAACAACACTTTCACCTTTAACTCCTCCCTACTCTCCCATACACGAACAATGGTGATGTATCCGCAACACGACTGCATCTGAGCGGATGACGTTTAAAACATGTACATTACATAATGTGTGCGTGCCACCATGCATGGTTGTATACCACTGAGGTTTCTTTCCCAGTGTGCACCTCCTCAGAGTTTGATGTTTCCACAGTGCTATGTGCAGACAGAGTGGGCCAGATGACCAAGACCTACAATGATATTGATGCTGTCACACGTTTGTTGGAGGAGGTGAGCTGTTCTATTTTTGGCCGTCCTGTCAGTGTATTTCCAAGCTGCGCTGTAAGGCTTTTTAAAATCAAATTAAACCAGAGAGGATGCTTAATAACCAATCTCTTCTTCTGCATTCCAACCAATAGAAAGAAAGAGACCTGGAGCTGGCTGCAAAAATCGGCCAGTCGCTTCTTAAAAAGAACCGAATCCTGACAGAACAGAATGACTATTTGGAGGAACAAGTGGGACAAATCACAGAGGAGGTCCGCACACACACACACACACACAGCCACATCATTGACTTAAGTGGTTTGACTCCACATGAACAGGTATTGAACAGTATCTGTCCTCTCCCAGGTGGCCCAGCTGCACCATGAGCTGAACCTGAAGGATGAGCTGCTGCAGTTTTACACCAATGCAGCTGAGGAGAGTGAGGGAGAGTCCAGCAGCTCCCCAACGTGAGCCTCCTTTCTATCTTACTTACTATTTTAGATTTATTACTTGTACAGTGAGATGACCCTCTGGCTCATTGTGTTTGTATCTCTCTAAGAGGCAGGAAGAATAAGCTAGAGGCAGCTTCGGGAAGCTTTGTGAGTGACACACTACAGAGGAAACTCAAAGAGCTGGAAGAGGAGAACCTGTCACTCCGCTCCGAGGTATCACACACTCACAGCAGCACATGAAGTTAGACTATTTTGTGTAACCATGGTTTTATATGTGCAGGCTAACCATCTAAAGTCAGAGACTGAAACATACGAAGAAAAGGAGCAACAACTTGTCAATGATTGTGTGAATGAACTCAGTAAGTTTTTTTCTTGTTGTGCACTTCCATCTTTGTGTGTTTACACATCTCATATAATTGAAATACTCACTCCACCTGCACTTTCAGGGCTGTCCAGTCTGCAGATCTCTGCCATTGCAGAGGAACTGGCTCGTAAGACTGAGGATGCCTCCCGACAGCAAGAGGAGATCACACACCTTCTCTCTCAGATAGTAGATCTGCAAAAGAAAGCCAAATCTGTGAGTACATGTGTTAGCACACATTCTAACTTTGTGATATCCTATTCCTGATAAGCAGTTTGTTACGATGTTGCTTGCTGTGTGTGCTTAGTACGCAGTGGAGAATGAGGAGCTGTCTCAGCACCTGATAGCAGCTAAAGATGCCCAAAGGCAGCTTACAGCAGAGGTAACATCCCATCTTGGCCAATCACTGCTCGCTCACAGTGTGTAGCTGCTTAAAAAAACTAACTACAGTGTCCACAATCCAACAGCTCCAGGAGTTGCAGGAGAAGTACTCAGAGTGCATTGAGATGCTGCATGAAGCTCAGGAGGAGCTAAAGAACCTAAGGAACAGAAACTACCCTGCAGGAACTCCCCGCCGCTACCACCCACTGGGACTGTACCCAATGGTGAGACAGTGTGTATGCATGGCCCTTACTGTGTGTACTTTATAATCTTCCTCTCCTTTAAGAGTGTTTGTGTTGCAGGATTCTCTGGCAGCTGAGATTGAGGGAACAATGAGGAAGGAGTTAAGTCTGGACAACCCAGAGTGTGAAGAACAGAAGTATGTATTGTTTAAATGCTTACTGTCACTCTATGCTGCAGACAGTGAAGGCTAATATGCTAGTTTTGTTGCTTGTGGGCAGGATCCACCGGAAGCGCGTGTTTGAGACGGTGAAGAACGTTAACCAGACCGTCCGCCAGCGTTCTCTTACCCCGACCAGTGCAAACATCCCAGGCTCCAACCAGTCTCTGTCAGCTCGAACATCGCCCCAGTCCAGCGGCCTTTCCACACCACAATCCAGTATGTATGGGGGAGATCTCAGCGGAGACAACATTGCCCTTGACAACCGAACACAGAGCATCCTGATGGAAACAGCATCCAATCAGGAGAGGTGAGGAGGAGCAATTGGATAATTACAATTAGAGAAGAAGTGAGATTTTTCTCAAGAATTATTTTTTAAAAAATGTTTTTTTTCTGGCAACAGCTCAGAGGGTCGAGAGAAGAAGGCGAGCGGGGCTGAGGATCTCCGGCTGGCCTTGCGCCGCCTATCTTTGCGTCGACAAAACAACTTAAGTGAAAGACGCTTTTTTGAAGAGGAGAGAGAGCGTAGGCGGGGAGGACACACTGGACTGCATGACACACTGGGCCAGGAGAGTTTGTTGACTCCATCAGAAAGCATCATGTCCCTTGGGAACCTCCACCTGTGGGCCTCACGGGGGCCCTACCTCCCTGACAAACTCCAGATCGTCAAACCACTTGAAGGTGAGGAAGAAGGGGAGCGCGGGAGGAGCTGCAAGGCGGGGAGGAGTCGAGAAGGCGAGAGGCACAAGGGGGTTGGGACAAAGAAAGGGAGCAAACGGGCACGGGGGACCGAAGTTGAGAGGAGGCGGGAGAGCCGGCATGGGCGGCCATTCGACGGAGAAAGGGAGAGAGGATGGGAATGGGTGAAGAAGACTGTAGCTGGGATAGAGAGGGAGAGAGGAAGGAGGTGGGCCAGAGAAAGAGTTGGGAGCAAGACGATAAGGAGAGAGAGGAAAGAGAGGCCTCTGACGCTGATGCTTTTTAACTCTTTCTGGTCTCTGATGCATCATCACAAGTCAGGCAGCCCACTAAGCTGTTACAAAGACACACAGCCCAGAGGGTGGCTCTAGACAGACACACACACAGCTAAACATCCATTGTCATTATAAATGTAGGAGCTACATAAAGCTATAGTTTCCAGTAAATGTGTATCTTAACATAGGCCAGTAGCGTCCCCCATCATTCCATCGTGTTTGTTAAACTTTTTAGCCTGTAGCTTTTGGCCTGTGCTGCCCTCTGTTGGTGATAATTCATACTACATTTTTAAACCCAGTTACCCTTGCTCACCCATTTCCCACAAAATTCCTGCTCTTACTTCTGTACATACATATATTTGCTTATGTGCATTCGTCATATATATGCATTGCTCCCCCTTGAATTGATTCATTATTATTATCATTATTATTATTATTTTCATGTATATCTTCCTCATTTTTTATGTTTTTGTTTTGTCATGTTTCGGCCGCTCTGTCACTTCATGCTTTCTCTGTTCATTATCTGTTATTAATACATGTGTCTGACTAATAAAACATTTTCTCATTCTACTTTGCTCTTCCATTTCGTTTCCTTTTCTTGTTATTTTTCTGCGCTCCATCATTTCCTAATTACTGACTCTTATGCTATTATCCTCTTCTTAACTTGTTTTGTTTTAGGAATGCACTCTGTTACAGTGCTATTATGTCACATACCCTACAGTCTACTATATTACATATATAGAAGGATGAGTAGGGCTTTTTTATATATCTGAAACCTTGGGACACTGCAACATTTTGTCTCAAAATATTGTTTGTTGTTGTTTGTTTGTGTGTGAAGGTCAACATTGCAGTGATTCATCTCTCTCCCCGCAGGTTCTGCCACCCTGCAGCACTGGCAGCAGTTAGCTCAGCCTCACCTCGGTGTGATTCTGGACGCCAGGCCAGGAGTTGTGCCAAAGGGATACAGACCCCTCGAACTAGAGCTGGAGCAGGTCTGTTTGTGTGAGATCTTCTAGTTCAACTTTTATTTAGACTGAAAATACAATCAATCACAAAGTACGCCTCCTGACAGCTGTTGTGATCTGGGTTTGGATTCTCCTTTGTGTATCTGCAGGTGTACCCATGGGGCGGTTTTGAAGAGGATGAACCAGGAGAGCAATACTTCCAAAATCTTCCCACCTCCTCGTCCTCTGCCTCACCTGCTGTGCCTGTCACCACCAGCACAGGTGACACCAACTTCGGGCAGCCTCCAACCAGCCTCGCTGCACCCTCTCCGCCTTCTCCATCCCCCTCACCACATCTTAGTAACACTGACGCTCTGGGTGAGAACATACAGCACTTGTGTCACATTGTTGATGCTATTTGAAACACCTGTAATGCTTACAAATGTTTGTGTGATTTTTTAGCTGCATACTACCCAGGTAAATGCATGGCGCACACCAGCTCCACCTACACCTTCACAACCTGTAGGATCCTCCACCCCACTGATGAGCTGACACGGGTCACACCAAGGTAATGCTGCAGTCTCTGTTGCTGCTCAAGTCAGCTTTTGTTGCATTGTAACATTGGTGTTTTCTCCTAAAGATGCTCTTGATTGGTGCATGCTTTTATAAAGCTGCTAATATGGTGACATTTATAAAAACATAAAAAATTAGGAAACAAACATACCTACAGTTTACCAGCAGTTTTCATTTTGATCTTCTTTCCAGTCTGAATCCAGTCCCTGCGTCCTCCTCCTGTGTGATGACCAGCTCTCTGTTGGGTACTCCTGCTGCTACTCCTTGCACTCCCCGCAGGCTCAGCCTCAGACCCTCTGAGTCTTCAACTAACCTCAGGCAAGTCGCCGCAGATATTCATGTCTTGTGGCAGTGTTTTGACTCACATTGTCTGATTACAGTAAATGTTTTTGACTCACGTCTGTGCAGAGATGCAACACGCACCACCAGCACCTCCCTTGGGTTAGTGCGCCTTCTCCAGGAGAGAGGTATCTCAGCAGCCATGTATCACCAGAGCCAGGGTTTGGAGAACAGCCAGGGGAGCGGAGGAGTCCTATTCAGCACCTCCATTGCCCCTAACCGAGTATCCAATCGTGACCCTCTGCGCCCAACCACCCCTCCAAATTCCCCCACAAGGCAGGGAGCTTCAGCTGTGCCAACACCTGTGGGCTTTGACTTCAAGAGTCCTTCTTATGATAATTTCTTGGCCTCTAAACCAGCCCGTTCCATTCTGAAGGAGGTGACAGGTGGGATGAGAGGCAGACAAAAAGGGAGGGACTGTGAAAGCCAAACGGACGTTAGCGTGACTGTCCACAACCTGAACCTGCTGGATAAAGTGAAGCGCCTGGGTGTGTCTGGAGCTCCAGGGGGCAGATCAGTGAGTCCCGCTCCCATCCTGGGGCCTTTGGGTGGGCTGCGCAGATCCGGCTCCCCTTTTGGGCCCGATGGAATAAGGCGGAACCGGAGTTATCCAGCCATGGTTGGAGCCAGCATGGCCATGAAAGCCCCAGGGCCCCAGGAGTAGTCTGGACTGCTGCTGGCAGGTCATGGTAGCCAAGTAGGATCCCGGCAGGGTCAGGAACTGACTGCTGAGCGGTCACCTGGAGCCCAAACACAAACTGACAATGTTTATACTGTATGACAACAATGGGGTGGCATTACTGACTTGTTTCTGATCACTACTGCTGTTCTACAGAAAAGCTAAACAACTTGAAGGATTAGTCCACCAAAAATACAAAAAGACATGTTTTCTGTCCTGGTTTGTAACAATATACTGTATCTCTGTATATCTCTGAAAGGCTTCACAGAGTTACATTTTACCACAGCTGGCTTGATTTGGCACAGATATAATGCATTTAAATAATGTTGCTTTTGTCTAATGATCTTCTGCCCAACCTCACTTGTGCTGTGGTTATAGTGACAATTAGCAAATTTTATTATTCTACTACCTAATTTAAGATGGTTTGTCAGGAAATTCAGTTCCCTGTGTCTGAGCATGTTAGCACACTGGCTTAATATTCAGCTCAAAGCACTGCTTACAGACTTTGGGACTTTGACATAATTCATTCAAAACAGAATATCTTGAAACTACTGAGATATCTACTCAGATCCCTGCTTTGGAGACTGACTCTGCTGGCTAGATGTAGTACTCCCACTCTCGCCTTTTCTTAAAACGCACAGATCCCACACACAATCCCACACATGTCCAGGCACAGACAGAGGTGTTCAATCCTCATCACACTTCTGGCTGTTAGTAGTCGCTGTAGCACTAAATCATTTCTTCTTCAGTACTAAGGGATTAAATTTTTATAATTGCTGAAAGTTTTACACCAAATATATCAAATATGTAACCCTCACTCTCTCTGCTGTCTATCTACATTTATCTTGAAGTGATTAGGTGTGAGTCTGAAAAGTCACTTTCCACCAGTCATTGAATAGATTTTGTGTCAGTATTAAAGATGCTTCAGTTTAGTTTCCTAATTGACCATTAGACATGAAGGTTGATGGTGCTTCCTCTGAAGTGGACAGATCAATACGCTGTAGCCGCAGTTCACAATGAGGACATGGGAAGTGATTGTGGCTAATCAGCTGAGGCGGTTGGAAGCTTTCTGACATTTTTCCTGAAGGTTTCGTCTGAGAATTGAAGCAATACAGTGCCTCAGCCTGTTGTGTTTAATGATTTATGTTCCTCATGCAGGTGTGACGTTGCTCACACAGCCGTAGTTGCACTTGTGTTTATTTATTTTAATTTAGAATTTAAAGTATTTTTTCATGGAAATCCTGTTGTCTCACGCCTTGTATATATTCGTCTATCATCGCAGAAATGTCAGTAATGTGTAGTGCATTACCAAGAACCACACATCACTGTAAGTATTGGGGTGAGCATGTAATCAGGGCTTTTCCAAATAAAAAGTCATCAAACTAAAAATAATAATACCTACAAAAAATGATTGATTATTTCACTTCTTCCAGCAGGTGGTGCTCAAAAATAATTCAACACAGTGTGGAGCACATTGTGTCAATCCCTCTGTCTGCATTGGTGCATGCCAGTCATGATCATGAACCATCTGTATCTTCTGTGAAAGAGGGATATGACCAAGAGCCACTTATTAAACCTCCTCTGGCTGCAGGGTGAACCAGAGGTGAGCAATAACTAAAAAATGTCAACATGACAAGCGATGAGTCTAATCAGAAGAAATGAAACTTTCAAATGTCGCTTACGTCTGTCAATGGATATTTTTTCATTTTAGATAAACATTTTGATAATCTCAAACACCCCTGAGAACTGAAAGGGGAAAGAGATCTTACTATCCAACCCCCCTTTTAATCCTCATCTGTCTTTACATTTTAATTGCCCATCATAAAACAACTAATGTATATTACAGTTTATATGAAAAATTCCGTTTTTCAATACAGTGACATTTTTTTCTATCCTCTTTTTCCACAGTAGGTGGCAGTAATGCTTCCTAATGCTGGTAGCAACTGCCATAAAACAAATCAAAGAAGATGCAGCAGGTAGCTGATAGCACAGGGTGTGTGGCCCCAACTGCATAACAAAATCAGGAACAAGACACCTTCACCTGGGCTAAGTGTGGGAGTGTTTTGGATTAAACAGACAGCATGTTCACCCATCAACGTGTTCACCCACCTCCACCATCCTGCACATTTCACCACAGCTGAAGTAAGTTACAGTTCCAGATTTTTACACAAGTTAGAAAAAGAAAACCTGATCCAACAATACATGGACCTGTAAGATTAGCACATTAGCATCATTAAGTGCCCTGTTTTAATTAAACAACAGTGAACTGCTGTCTTCTTGATTGTGGAAGCATGAACAAAAGAGATTTTTGGGGACTTCAGAAAGTAATTCCTATGCAGCCAAGGGCCTCATACATTGTCTAATATTCAAGATAGTGAATCCAACACTGAACAACCATAGTTCATTCCAATCAGAGAAATGTATTATTGGATCATTTTACTGAATAAATGATAAAAGTATTTAATTTGTTTGATTGGCTGTCATGTAATGTTTAGGGTCATATTGTGCAGAAGATGTAGACAGCTTCACAAACGTTTGAGCATTTATGTAGTCAGTCTTATGTGTGAGCCCTAAAGCATGAAATGTTACATAGTTGTGTTGTTTCAAGTTACCATAGTGTTAGAAGTGAGTTGACAGGCTGCAGTTATGTGTTGGAAAAATGAAATGACAACATCCCTGACACAAACAGCCTCTTCTGAATGTTTGTTATATGCTTAGATTGGTAATATTTACCTGCGACTTATCTGCATCACATCAGTTTTGTGTTCATCTGTTTCCAGTCACTGTGGCAGGCCGCTCACAGTCCAGCTAAGAGGCTGCTGCCGTACACATGTGTGAATGGTGTATTCAGCAATAAATCTAACAAATGGTCTTTTAAAGTTTAAATTGGGTAGCTTGCTTCCCTGTTGTGCAGTGTTGTTTTGATTAAATCTATGTTCTGTTAACTTGGCATCATTAAGTTCCAAACATCTAAATGATTCCTGCCCCTCTGTGTTAGGTGCCAGTGAGTTTGAATTGACTCATGTGAAGTCTAGGAAAGAGGACATTTTTGGAGACAGACAGCATAGAATGAAGGACGGCGTGTTCAGCCAGTTTCAGGAACCATCTGCTTGTCACCGTTGCTGGATCTTCATTACAGCCACACGCTTGGAGCTCATGTTCCTTTCATGAGTGTGTGGTTGTTGCCCATTAGCACACAAAACCAGAGCTCTTAGGCATGTATGAGTGCTTGAGTTACTCCATGTAAGAAGTAGTAGGCTGTTCACATGTTTGCCTATTGACTTTTTTTTTGCAGTTCCACACTGTCTCACAAACACACACAGTGGACACATTTACCAGCCTTTAAACAACCTTGAGCCTTTTACTCTGAAATCTTTCGACCTCAGCACTTTAATCTTAAAGGTTGAGTCAATTCCCATTGATCACTAAGTCTCTTTAAATTTTGGATCCAAGTGGGACCTCAGACCAAGCCAGTGGCTGTAATGCCCAGTGCATATACACACACACACAAACATATAAACACATGGCAAACCCTCTCTTTCCCCCCGAGGGCATCCAAAACCACTTGTTTGAATAATTCACCGAGCCAGCTTTGTTCATCGATCCCTCTCTCCACCTCTCACTCACACAGACACATCTTTCACTTAACACACGGGGCCAGGAGCAGCATAATGGGCATCATTCATTACAATTCACCACCGCAGTGGATTTTTCCTCCTCCTCTTACTAATACCTTCTGGAGGCTGAACTTTGTAGCATTTTGTAATCGCTGGTTTTGCTCTGTGGTGTCTGTTTACAGGACAATTGTGACAAATAGAAGCAGGATGTCAAGTAAAGTGTCAATCATGTCATCAAGCCTGTTCTTCCTTTGCTTTGCTTTCAATTAGGCTGTACTGTAGCCAAAAAAAGAAGTATTAGGTCCAGCTTTAATAATTCAAACAATATAAGTTTCTCTTGCCGTTTCAATATTTAGCACAGGCGTTGTAGCTCATAATGATCTTGCCATTCTTTTGAAGATATTTTTGAACATTCCCTCGGTGAGGCATTCGCTGACTTTCATCTCCTTTGTGCGGCTGCATGCTGACCCTTTTTCTCAGCATCAGACATTTCTCTCTTTATATTCATCAACCAGCATCATTACCCATAATCCACCAGTCATCTCTTTTTTTTTCTTTTATCATTGCAACCTTTGACACAGAAAGAGGGGTCTCTCTAGAAATCATTTTGCCATTACCTGTTTGTGTGAACATGGGATTGCGCAGTGTTGGTAATCCACCTCTCTTCATTTCCATTTAAATTGCAGTGGGTTCATGTTTATTTCAATACATTTTATTTATTACCTGCAACCAAACAGAGGATAAGTGAATGGCAGCGTCGCTGGGAGGCTCTGAGAACATAGAAATATGTTGAGACACTAGATTTTCCAAACACAACAACAACAGAACAACAACAGAACAACAGAATCAGACCATCTACCTTCTGTAATGCAGCAGCTGTAACTAATGCATCTTGCTAATCTTATGTGAACACACACACAGCAATAAAACAATGCATTTCTCAGCATTTCTGCACAGGTCAGGATATTTAAGTTTTATAGGTGATCGCGGTTGGCTTGTTTTTTTGTCTTATTCTGGTCCACCATAAGGGGAGCAAATTTATGCCACATCTGTCTTTATCAGACTTTATCAAGATATTATCTACAATTGGTTATTATAAAGTAATCACAACCTAACATGTTGTGGAGGAAGACTATAGCAAACATTTAAGTGTCTATATCAGACAAGTTAGAGGACTCTGATTGTGTTTGTGACATCCTCATGTTGTCGTATTTGTTTTATATGTGAATGCTCGTCAGTACTATGGCCCTGATAATCTGTATGGACGCACATGGTTGTGTGACTCCATTGTAAGAATTGATCTGCAGAGTGATATTTTTCATCTTTATTCAGTCCTGTAAGTCTCAACAGACCCTCGACATCCATCCACATCCTTTCCACCCAAAATGATAAAGAAACCAGAGAAAACAACCAAAAAAAGGACAGTGAGAGCTTCTCTGCAAAATTTGGCATACAGTATGTATATTGCGTTATTACAGTTTTACAAACAAATGTACAACAAATACATCATAAATAGACTCTTATTGTGAGACAGTGATGAGCCAGCTTGCGTGGGTTGTTTTTTTTTTTCTTCTTCTTCTTCTTCTTCTTCTTTAACTCATGTGCCTGTACTCTTTCTTACGAAGAGTACTCGTACTCCTCTGCGCTGCGACGGCCAAAATCCATCCAGCCCATGTAATCCCTGTCTGCTATCCGGTGGTTGGCGCTCAGTCCGCCACCTCTGCTGTTTGCCGTGGAGTTTCTGCGCACAGAACCTGAGAGGAGGAGGGGAGGGGAGGCAGGGGGAGGTGTTTAAATTAGTATTCCTCTTTAGTAGAACAAGAGTGAGGCTGAGAACTGGGTTGTGGTCTTTACTGTTTCTTCTTGCTGTGATTTAGGATGTGAGGGAGAGTATAAAGTCAGAGTTTAAATTCTGTGAACAGTTTTTTAGTAAGAAAACATATTAAAATGTGTCATTTTCTGAATGAGGCAGAACGATTATTAAACTTTGTGCACAGCAGTGTATTTTCAAAGATTGATGCTTTTAATACCAAAAAACTGCATCACTTTGGTCAAATTTTCAGTTCATTACCAAAAAACAGCCTTTGTAATTCAATGTTTATTGCTTTCTGTTGAAATACTGCTTAAATTATTTACAACTTGAGTCTCTACAGCTTATGTTTGGTTTCTGAGACAGTTTACGCTTTTAAATTTCTCCTAAATCTGATTTTGTGATTGCTCTGTTATGAAGCCGGTTAGCTTTCAGGCATTTTCTAATTGCCCAGCGGTGTTCTTTGCTTGCTTTCTCATTATTTCTATCTCTCTCTCTCTCTCTCTCTCTCTCACACACACCACACTCACCATATGAGGCCAAAAGAAAAGGGATGTACCACAAACAGCTGGACATTAGCCTGACAACGTACTATTAGCCTTTCTTCCTTTACAGCAGTGTGTGTGTGTGCGCATCACTGTATTTGTGTGTCCATCCCCCAGAAATGATCACAGCACACACACACACACACACACACACCAAACACATCTCTGCTTCTGGTCTGTGAATCTCCATATTTTTTTCTATCTTATTCCAAGTAAAGCAAAGCAGGACGGCTGCTATCTGTTTGGTAATCAACTGCATGCTCACAGAGGCAGTTTTCACCCCGCCCACGTCCTCCTACACAACACACACACACACACACACACACACTAGCATGCACATACACCCAAACACAGCGTTTCACATTCTCGGTGTGCCGAGAAAGATTGGCCACAGAAGGCTTGACAATGACACCTCCTACACCGAAACATGCAAGTGAACAACGTGCACATGGGCACAGACACCCACCAACACACACACACACTCCAACAGAAACATTCACAAAGGTATTACAAGTTATTTTCACTGCACCCTTTGACATTTTATTGATTCTACTGTCTGATTTCTTCTTCTACTTTACCATTTTGTTGTGAGGGTGTGAAAACAGACACTGGACACTGTGTGGAGTCTGTTTCAATATCTGGCAGCCGAGTGGAAAATTCAGATGCTGACACTTTGTGTGTGTTTGTGTGTGTGCGGTGTTGCGTACTGTGGAAGCCCAGTTATTGTCCATCCTGTCACACTGTCAGAGAGATCAGAGTTCTTCCATAAGAAGCTATGATAGGGTTTGAAGGTTTGTTTACTTATTAAAATAAATTGAAAAAAAAAATCAAGACATTAGACATCAGATGGGGGGGAAAAGTGAACAAAGATGTTTGGAGCGAATGTCCGGAAGGAACACTAATACACGCTCTTCCAAACCACAAAAGCTTTTCAGAGCCACTAATTCATTTTACAAAGCTGGCTGTGCACTAATTCTAGTAATTAGTAAGGCTGAGGGGAGGAGAATGTCAGGAAAAAACCTCTTCTCTCTGAAAATGAACCTATGTTACAAATATTGGTTTTCTTTTCCTTATGTTCACATCTACCGCTACATCCTTTAAATGATCTTTCGATGCACACACACCTTTCCTAGAGGAGATGAGTCTTGCAAGCAGCTCGCTGAGGTTGGCCCGGGAGTCTGCATCCTCCTCAGGCAGAGGAAGAGCTTTCAGCTGAGGGGCAGAGCGGCTGTGTCGAAGGTGGGGTTCTCCCAAGGTGTGGGTGTCAGCCTCAAGGCGAGCTACTCAGCACAGACAAACAAGAGCAGATGTTAGAATATCAAACTTATTGTTGCTTCGTTCTGGGGGTTCTGCATAGCTGACCTGTACCTTCAGAAGGGGTGGCAATGGAGCGCTGGCCCTCATCTAAGGGCTGGGAGGACAAGGGGAGCCCCAAACAGCTCGTACACAGCACTGCCAGCACGACACACACACACAGCCCTGCAGTCATCTGAAACACACAGAGGGAAGGTTAACAAAAGGGATTTTCAATCAGCAATCTTCCACTCTGAGAAACTACAACTGCCATCTGCCAGAGTACTGCGCTTTCACAGTTAATGATCACTCTGAGTCCACAGAAAGGTGTGTGAATCACAGCAGCATATTCACACTGTCATCCAGGGGCACGGCGTGACAGCTGTGGTCAGCTGGGGCTCGATATCCTGAGCGCAGCTTCAGCAGGTCAGACTGACTCGACCGTCAATGCAGAAGGATTTTTTTTTAATTTCCTATCTGCATTCAGAAATCTCCAGAAATATTTTTTTGGAAATTAGATGAATATGTTTAGTTACTGCAGAAACCCTATTGTAATTTTCTTTTGACTGTATAAAAAGAAGAAAAGGAGTGTAGCATTTCCATTTTTTTACACTGGCACAGTATAAAAATAATTAATTTTGCAACCAAGAAATGAAAAAAAATAATTTAAATATAAACAAAATAAAATAAACAGTATCTCAGTAAAATCTGTTCCTTACCTTCAAAAAAGAGGTTGAGCGTGCTAGAGGAGTGTGTGAGAGTGAGGACAGCACTTCTCTGTTGAGTGGGAAGGATGCCCCTTTTATACTCCCCGCGCAGCATCTGATTGCGTCTGTGTGTGTGTGTGTGTGTGTGTGTGTTTCTCGGTGTGTATTTGTAGTGTGAGTGCTACATTTGTTACAGCCTCAACAACACAACAGTGTGCTTGAGTTTTATTGTGTTTGCTTATGGTAAATTTGATGTGCATTACCAATGTTACGATTGTGTGTGTGTTTATGTGTCTGAGTGCACAGTGAGAATACAACACTGATCATCTTGATCAAAACTGCTGATGAAATATTGATAAGTTCTTTGTTTCTCCGATGGAATAGAGTATTTTTATTCAGGATCTTTGTATGAAAATGGATGAGTGTGTGTGTGTGTGTGATGAGCAGGGTGGGGGTGGCTGCGTGGGTGTGAGTTTCTGTACACACCCACATATGTATTAGATGTCAGTGGATGCTTAAAAAGTGGGCGGATGCACAAATGAGATTCTTCAGTTTTGTACATTTAACAGGTGACTGAGCTCAAAGTGAGACATCTTCACCATCCACCTACCGTCTCTCACTCCCCTCTCTTCTCCACCTCCTCCTCTAACCACGCAGGATTAACCCAGGCTCATCGATCATGCAGGTGTAGCACATCGGCCAGCCTGACTCAATAGCTATTGATCGGCCGTTGTTAGTTAAAGTTGTTATTAATGAGGTTGGCAGTCTGCTGATGCGTGACAGCAGTCTTACCTGCTGAGATAACAAGGCGAAGAAAATGTACTGTAGTGAGTCAGTGAGACTGTTAAGTAAGATTAAAGTGCAACAAGGGGGTTGTGCAAGAAATGCTTTTATAGGCATAGCCTTATTAGGAGAGATATATGAGTGACAGATGTGATATGGAGAAGAGTTCACACATACTTAAAATAATCTATATTATTCTGTGTGAAATATGAAAAGCACATCTGAACGCAAAGGGAGAGTGGCTGTTCTGTCCAGACATGTTTGGAGCCCCTGTATTATCCCCATTATAACCAAGTGATGTTATTTACTGACATAATATCAAATTTATTGGAAACACACAAACACAAACTCAAAATTCCCTATACCTCCAGCTGCTAGTTGCAATGCCAGACTCCAAGCTGTCACTGTGGATGTTCGAGTCTCTCCCCATGCGCTCTGGTGCATCACTCCCCATTCACTTCACTCTGACATTTTTCACTTTCACATTCATGCTTTTTACAGGAGTCTGCTCGTCTTTCTCGCTCAGTGTAACATTTTCTCCAGGCACCGTCAAAAGGCATGAGTGTAGGAGGTGAGGCCATGGCCGTTCAAATTAGAATTAATTAACCATGTGGTGTGGGAGGCATGCATGTATGTGAAATCTGTGTTGTTGTTTTTGTTTGTTTTTGTTTGTTTTTGTTTTTGTGTGTCTGAGATACAGAGTTTTAGGTATCCCTTCTTACTGTATATGTATCCAAGTTTGAGATGTGGATTGGCTGCAGCCTTCAGGAAACCTGTTGATCATTCTCTCACCTTTCAGAGTGGGCGGACACTCATGACTCCTGTGAGCTGAGTGTGTGTTTGTGCAACACATCTGGCCCCTAGCTAAGTGGAGACAATTGATTTGATTTTGCAAGTACAAACTAAAGGATGCATAGAGGGCGACAGCATGAGACCCCTTGCTGAGGGCTTTTGCTACAGCTTTGGTATACAGTTAGTAAACACACTAAATAATGCATAGATCTATTAATGCATCTGTCTCTGTGGCAATGTTTTGTGCTGGAACATGTGTCTTAGACCAGTTTCAGAGGAACGTTTTACCCACACTGTAGAATTTGGAGCTCTCCGCCTCTGATTTTCTGCTTCTGTGTACATTGCTGTTCCATTTTCAAGCTCAACTGGAGTCTTATATCATTCTCAACACCCATCTGTTAGCTATAAGAATATCAGAGTGCGCAGATAACGAGTGCGAGCACTTTTAGAACATGCATCAGATATTTGTGAAAAATCCTTAAAAATGTTGCACCTTGTTCACGATTTGGCTTGTGTCGTGATTTTTTTTTTCCATTCCTTTAATGTGATTCCTACAGTTTCACAGCCCTCTCAGGCACTTAGTTTAGCATTAAAAGTGGAAACAAGGGAGGAAACAGCCTGAAGAGAAAGCTTTCAGGTGCTGGCTGGATCATCTTCATGTTTGACACTAATTTTAAAATGTGTGTATTTTTCCAAAATGAAATCCAGCTTTTAACATAAAACAAGCCTTGATCTTGTATGCCGAGCAGCTGCCCTGCTTGAAGAAGAAGGACATGATGTCACATATATTTCCATAACGTCACTAATCCTCTGGGTGCATCCTCACCTTCAAGTGCTGAGCTGCTTCAGCTGTGCATCGCACACTTGTGTATGGACGTGCCTCTAGGTTTACAATTGGACAGTTCAAGCAAACACTTGTGGATTATGGATGAATGGCAGCATGCTTGGTGGTGTGAAGATACAGAGGTGGTCCAGCAGCACTTGAGACTGAATGAATTCAGTTTGGAGTGTGATGTGAAAAAGACACCTGCTGCATTCAGACGAGGATGGAGCCCCTTTTTGCACACTCTCATGCAGTCGGACACACAGACCTTAAAAGGAAACGATGGATGAGTAAAGCATAATCCCATTACACGTGATCTTCATTCAGATTTGTTTCCGCTGTCTCATACCCATAAATAAGACTGCTTTCATATATAAAAATCAACTTATTCTTGCTCAAATCTTCTTTTAAAAAACTTGAAACACAAAGAAAAAGTTCTTAAAGCAGAGATTTTATTCACCTCTCTGCTGGATTGTGGGATTCGTTTCCACACATGAAGCTTTTCCATTTTCCTTGCTGGGCTGCAGGCGACATCTCAGTGTCGTGTGAATGAATCTCCCAAGAGATCAAGCACCAGTGTGGACAGGACAGGAAGACCTATTACACTGTGTGCCTCCCATCAATTGTTCTGACACACAGGTTGATGAGACCGAACTTGTCTCACCGCTGCAATGGACCCATTATGATGGAGATGATCACACGTATTATCATGTGCAAATTGCCCAAATCTTCTTGTTCTCGAGGTCGTTACTCCTCCCATCTCTTGTGACAGATGCACAAAGTGGCAGCTATAAATGTTAATGTCACAGAGTAACTATTTCATTTATAGTTGGTGTGATAGCGCCCTGAAATTGGAGGGCAGTGCTGAGAGTGACTGTGTGGCTGATCTTTGTAATCACTTAGTAATTAACAACAAGTTCAGCTGCTATTCAAAGGGTCTCCTGATGGTCAATAATATTGATTAGTGTTAATGAAAACATTGTTTCAGCCACATTTGCAGAGTCATTCTGCAGGCAGAGATCCACACTGCTCATGTCGGCCTTTTTGCCATTCATTTTGGATTTTTCAGATGTTTCTATAATCTGATCTCTTGTGATATTGTTCTGATTGTTGTTGGTCGTCCATGTGTTGTACTAATAATGGAGCCATTTGCTTTCATTTTACAGTGAAACAGTCTTCAGTCTAATGAGGGAAGCTCAGTATCAGTGATAAATGTCTTGTTGTGATTCCTGAGTTATTGCCTTTGGATTGCATGAATATTTTGGCTGTCAAAAGTGAGCTTTTGATCAGTTTCATCAAGATCTAAATGCACTCATCAATACAAAATGTGCCAGTGGATATATTGGAAACTGTTAAAGATTTCTCTCTCTCTTACACAGTCTTAAGCAGATGGGACAAATTTATGAGTATCATAGTTTCTGCCTATTAAAAACAGTTTCTCCTTGCCACCATTGCCACCAGTGCCTGCTCTGATGGTAATGTGTTTAAACATGATTTTAAACACTCCCATGTAACAGAGTCCAAATAAACATGTTTAACTCTTATACAAGAAACCATTATAGCTACAGTATATTTGCTTTCTCAAGAAGTTAGGTGGTTTGTCCATTTTTATTTACACAAATGGGTGACGTGACACTGTGTGGGTCATCTTTTTACTCTGTCTTCCAATGTGGCCAAACAGAACAGTAATTACATTAGAGTGTGGTTGGACAACACATTGTGTTATTTTGCACCTTTTTTTTCTTTTTGAGTATATCCCACTGTTTTCTGTTGAGTCACCATTTCTATTGAAAAACTAGTCAGTCTCACCATCTGTGCCCAGCTCATGAATCTGCTGTCTAAGTTTCTACAGAAGATTCTTTTCCCTGCTAATGCCACAGCTCAGGTTCCCCTGCTGTTGAAGGACGGTGAGAGAAAAAATGGCTTATCTTGTAAATTAGTTGGATTTTTGTGAGATTACAAGATCACTAATGAATCAGTTTTGACTGGAGGCAATGCACCTGTGAACTGATCAATATGTGAACTGTGAAAAACTGGCAGTTGTGGTGGGACAGATTCCATGGACTTCTCAGAGGGTTCTGTGTAACAAACCACAGGGTGTGTCAGGTTTTTATGTGCACTGTTTTGCAGAAACCTTTTAGAAAATACACCTTGTGTCTTGGTGATTAATCTGTAGATTAAGGCACGTTTTTGTAATAATTGACAGCTTTAACCACATAGAATAAAGATAATCGCTTAATCAGCTTCACCAACACGTTTCAGATCTTGACATGTTTCAGGCAGAACCTGTGATTTGATTCATGTTAAAGGTTAGTTTTAAAAGACCCTGGCACCCTGACAGTGAGGTCATGGCTTTTGACTTCCCTGCACACATAATTAGTGTGTCTCTCTGTGATTTGTGTTGTGTCAGTCAGATGATGTCACACAGGTATAAGTGGGAAAACAAGCCTGTGGCAGAAATGTCATCTATATAAGTGACTGACAAGAATAACATTTTGCTAGAAGCCCACTGAGCAACAACAATCTGTTTAAAATCTATTGTCTTTCAGTGTGGTTTCTCTTCTCTGAAAAATGTAACATTATGTGAATTTTTATGCATGCACTGAGAAGCAAGCAGGTTTTTGCCCAGGGATACATTCTTACCAACTGCTCCTTCGTGGTGTGATCTTCAGCATGTTCTCTTCAGGACTTGTTGTGTAACACCATCGCTTTAAATTTAGCAAAGAGTTGGTATCTGGAGTCGGAGGAAGGAAATATTGTCTGTGGATTTGTCCAAATAAACACTGTATGAGCATTGCTTTTTATATATATAAACAAGTACCTGCATGAGTATGGATCATTCTCAGCAGTTTAATCAGTGAAACTTGCCGATCAATGTGGACGTTATGGCTGCTGTTCATCATCATCAGTTATTGATCTAGCATGTGTACGTATGGTTTGTAATATGCATGCGTGCATTTATTTGTATGTGTGCCGTCGGCTGCGACATTGAGTGTGTGTGAATATTTGGCATCCAATTAATTTGATGAGCCTTCATTAAATGATGCCACATTTCTTAGCTCACAGCAATTAAAAAGCTCTTGAAGAAAAAGGCAGACAAGGACTTAGCATTCGGGGGGGGGGGGGTGTGAAACATTAATTCTGTGACACACCAGTCAGAAAGTGCATACAAACCATTTATAAAGCTGCTGGAAATGGTGGAAATTATCATCATCTGTATGTTTTTTTTATTTATTTATTTTTCTCTATACAGGCGTACAGAGAAAGAGACAGGAATCATTAGAGGCTGGTTGTTGTTGCTGTGCTCTCTTGTCTGCAGGAAAGCTATCTGTGTTCCTCCTCTAGCTCTGCTTGGTCTCTGCACTGAATTATAAATGATTCTATGGTGTGTGACTGCTGACTGCTGAGAGTGGATATAGGTTACCGCTACTGAGCAAACACAGGCATCACACAGTGAAAAGATATCCATGATGACTTTATTGCCTTATTTTTACTTAGATACCAGCACAATTGCACCAGCTGTGAAACAGTATTTTATTTTATTATTCAACAAAGAGGCACTGGAAATCCTCTTTTCTCAAATGAGCCTTTTTATCAAAAGCCTATTCTGTAATCTGATGCACTCTGGCAACAACTGAGAGGAGTTAACAGAATGACACTTGGACTGGAAAAACTGAAATAGAGGGTCATTTTTAAGAGGAGCTGCGTGATGATGTCTATTGCTCCTCCATATTTATAATTTTCTCTATAATCATTCTTTTCTTTTGTGCTTTTATTTAAAGGTGCAGGGTTGGGTGTAAAGTGACACTCCTGAAAAGATGAAGCTTCTATGTAAGGTGAAAATAGATTTATTTATTTATATATTTGAAATTTTATTACTACAAGACCAGAGAAGTGCCAAAAAAAGTTATTTTTTTCTTCAGCACTCCCTTCTCCTCCGGTAAGGTTGCAGATACTTGTGTAAATTCATCCAGGAGATAGAGAGTTGTAAATTGAACCCCTCAGACACAGGCCTTAACTATTTAGTACAGGTCAAAATATCTCTTATATGATCAGCATCCCATTAGATTTTTGGGTTGATCATGGGAATACTTTTCCCGTTTTACCCACTTTGTGACGTTCCTGTTAGCCTCCACATTAATGCAGCTCCATAACTCACATCACGGCAGTTGAGCACAAATGCATTAGATAAAACAAATCATTAAATATTAAACAGGAGCTAATCGTCATTAAGACGGATGAGCTCACACAACATGCGTACGAGGCGCATGCTCCTGTTGTGTATGTGTGTGTTTGGTGACACAGGAAGGAATTGGCCAATAAAAGGAGATTAACAGCAGACATTATCTGTCATCAAGGGAAACGATTGCCCACAACTGGCTCCCAGAATCCCTATTGATCTCTGTAATTGTTACGATCAAGCGCTGTCTTGACAAATTAACCGCATATTGATCAGGCATGATGGTTATTTAATACATTTCCTGTGTTTTTTTATCTGTCATATTATACACCACAGTGTGCACATTAAAGAAAGGAATGCATGGGATGTGTATGTTTGTTATTTGTTTTGACCTCCAGGGTCATTAGCATGAGTGTAAAAAAAAGAACAAAGTATCTGCACCACAGACAACACACTGAAGGTGTCAGCCAGTGTCTGCTGTTATATCACTGCAGGTCTGCATCACAGTGTTTTCCTGTGAGCGTGCACATCTTAGAGAAGGAATTAGTGTCAGTTAACTGAAGGCCTCATAAATGTTAGTTATCTCTCTTTATATTAGCTTCGCACATATTTCTAAACACTTGTTGAATGCTGAAGACAGTGAGGAATTTAATGATTTTCATACACTCACACACATTGTCTTCTGCCTCGCTGTCACACTCCCACAGGATGTATAATTCATTAGGTGTTAGTGGTGTTTGGCAGCCGTTGGCTCTGTGAGAGTTCGGAGCAGTAATGTGACACGAATTTGGCAATTACCAGAAGAAAAGTGTCCAAGCAGACACCAAGGACTGTCCAGGAAAGAAGGAAAGAGAAGGGGGGGGCTGTTGTTGTGAGGTGGTGAGGTAGATCATAGGTCCATCCATTAGATTTTAGTGAGCTTTTTGAACCGCCATGACATTCAGGGTTTGTGTGTAGTGTCACCTTGGCTCCGTTTGAAGACAGAAACAAAGTATGTTTACCTCTGTTAATGTGCAGAGGAGAAAGGACTATTTGGCCTGAGGGGGAGTCTCACAGTGTGACAGCAGGAGCTGAAGGAAGCGGTTTAGAGATAGTTCTGAAGGTCAAGCTGAGGTGGAAGCAGGTGACGGCACTTTAATAAAAAAAGACACTTTAGCCCATTTAGTGAACAATATTTTTAGCTTATGATATACAATGGTCATGTCTGAGCACTTTCAGGACTTAATTATTCATTTTTCATCATGATATAAGCTATAGATCACTGGCTGCAACACCTCTTTCTCCAGAACAATCTGCTTTTATTGCAGCTTTGGAAGGAATAAATAGAAAGAGTGGGTGAGCAGCGATCATCTCCCAACAGGAAACAGTATTTGATTGACACATTATCTCTGGGAGGTGAAGAACTGCTACTCTAAAGGGCTATCAGTGCCAAGGATGGAGGCAAAAATGATTAGGGCTGTTATTACTAGGACATGTATTTTTTCTGGCCTAGTTCAGTGATTCACTGTGTCTTCAGTGTCCACTCAGAGGACACGGATCTGTCTAACACGCTGACCTTCAATCTCTCTGACCAGATGTGGACCCCTTGTGTCTCATTCATTCCAGCTTTCTCATGTCTGAGTGAAAATCTGAACCAGGGACATTGCCACATTGTATTCAAACCTGGCCAATGATTAGACAAATATCCTTTACAATATCCAGGAATATTCAATGTGTAGCAACTCACATCTAAGTAATAACAACAATCTAAGTAATAATAGCATTGCAGGCCAGGTGAACTGTCCCTTTAAGAGAGTATTTTGAAATTGACTTGTAAACATCAACCTGGACAATTCAAAGAGACAACAATTCGTGTTTTACACTTGTCACAGACTGATGGGACATTTCTTCAACACAATCATATTGTATCATATTGTGTGTCTGTCAGTGAGACACTAGACCATCCTAACCAGATCTGACATAAAGGAATTACTCACACAGACACGACAACAGCCACACTGAAATCCAGATCATTTACATAGGCACACACACTGACAGGTACATTCAGCTCACAGCTTATTGCGTATGAATACAAGCAGCCTCAGGCCCTGCTGAAATACAGTATGCATGGTATGCTTGTGTGGTTCTATAATTCATAATGAATATTTCATATTTGGCATTCCTGGTCTGGATAAGCAGATGGTACCTCTTCTGCCTGTCTCCCGTACACCTGGACCCTGTTCACGTATTAGCATTTAAGAATGTCTGGTTTCCCTCTTTCTGAATGTCTCTCTGTTCGTTGCATGACATGTACTTGTAATCGTAATCATCTGATTAGTCGGGCTTAACATCATGAGATCAGCTGTTCAATTGCTTCATGATTTCCACCACATTTTGTTTACATTTTGGTTGGTCTAAAATTGGGAATCCATTTTTAAACGTCAGTTTTACGCAGCACATTGCATCTTTGTGGAAGACGATAAAATTCCTAAGAGACGATTCCTGCTGTAAAAGCAAAGAACGTCCATTTTAAACTTTTAAACAGGTGTATTGTTTACATCTTTGATCAAAGGTAGGTCAATGATTACAAAGCTTCTAATTGTGTATTTTTGCACAGCAGACATATGGAGACGTATTCTAGTGCAGAGTCACCATTATCCTTTGAGCGGGTCACCCATTAGTCAGCCATGTGGCCCACGGGATGCCAAGTAAAAAACAAGAAGAAGAAGAAGGACAAGAAAAAAAACAACCTGAATCCACAGAGATTCCCACAGAGATGAAGCCAAATATGAGAGGCAGCACTAAAGCTTGACAGACGATCTCAGAGGAGCCAAGCCGCCCATCTCCCAGATGGCTTCATCTACAAGCAGTTAGGGGGGTGTACGCTTCAAAATTCCTTGAAGAACTAATGAAGCGTCTGTTGCTGCAAGAAAGACTCTTTAAAAGTGGCGGTGCTCAGGTCTGAGAGAGAGCTGTTAAGCTGTTAAATACTGTTAAATTGAGCATAAAAAGTTGTTGTAACCTTAGTAATTAAATTCAGTCCACCTAGCAAGGCCTTAGCAGCATTTCCAAATGAAAATATTTGTTAGTGGCCGAATGACGTGCTTTACTTAAAATGTATTCTCCTTTTGACACCTCATACATCAACGATTCGAAGTAGACCTTTTGAAATTACATTCAATTTTAAACACATTTTATTCTTCTCACTCTTAATGATCACCATCTTTGTATAACAGAAGTGTGAGTGCATTTCTCCAGCCTCATCTCAGTGTTTTCAAGTGCAGGTCTCATTGTGATGGCTGCTAAAAATGGGGACAGTGTGATGGACTGATGGGAATGGTTGTCCTTGTTATGATGCTGGTACACTGTTAGCGTCACTCCGTCCAAAACTGAGGCTGATTAACATTTAAGTATGAACGTGTCGCTTGCAGTCAGCTGGTTTTATACATGGGTCTGTTTGATGTACATATTCAAACATTGTTTCTGTGTGTAAAATGACTTTTGGTTGCATTGTATAAAAATATATTATTCTGTCATCATTAAGTTTTTTTCTGTTTCTCTAAATAGAAGAACATTGATGTGAATGCAGTCAGCTGGAACAATCTGGACACTTTTTATTGAAGGTTTTACAGCATCCTCTGTAGTAAGCAGGGGCTGATCGCTGCAGTCAATCACTTAAAATGCAATTCAATGTGTAAGTAATCCAAGTATTTAGAATACGTTACGTTTTAGTTCATGTAATCTGTATTCAGTAACTGAATACTTTTTAAAAGTGTCCATCCTAACACTGGTCCCTGTAAAATGTGTTTTATCACTTCTTGTGTTTTAGGATGATCTTTATCTAACCACTTACCCTATTTTTTAAGTCTGGTTTTTATGCCAAGCCCAACATGCTGTTTAAAACTAACCTTACCTGTGGGTGAAAACAAAACAGCTCATGGTGTCAGGGGGACTCGAACCTTAGACTCCTCAGTGAACGTCCGCCATATTGCATTTATCCTCACCATCCCTGACCTACCTCCCTACTCAGAGTTGTGTGGCTGTATTGATCTAATTATATGTTCCGTTAGCATAAATGTAACCATGTGTTTTATCTGGTGGATGTATTATCGACCAAATACGATACATGTGAAAACAACAGTATGCTATCTTCAAGGACAGTTTTCACAGCAAGATCTGTATTTATTACAATAATAGACTCAGAACAACATGACTGAAAGGACTCAGACAGACAGTGACTTGTATCACTCAACTATGCAGTTGTTAGATATAAATTCATCTTTAAAATGTGTGAATTTCATTTTGCACAAATCTTAAATGTTTCAGGAAGCAGGATGTCCCCAGATGTCCTGTTTTGGGCTGGTATTGGCACTATTCTAAAATTAAATGTACCGGTATGCATCAGTGTTGACTCTAGCTTCAAAATGTGTTGGTATCTGCAATCAAGGCACCCCCTTCATTAATTCACAAATTAAATGGAAATTTCCATGTATACCTCCTTTAATATCGTGACATAACATGGGCAGAATTTCCCTCTTGACTGAATTCTTGTTATTCGAGTTGGGTGCTCTGTGCTGCAATGTTAATAGAGCTGGTTATCAGTAGGTGGTGGAAACTGACAATGGAGCTCTTAAGACCAAACTCAATCTGCACTGATGTCTGTCTGAGGAACCGTTAATTAGAAAGAGAGGCTGATAACATCTCTGACACAACATCTGCCCCTCTAATCCTAACCTGTTTTTGTTTGTCTTCTTTACTGTTCACTGTTTGTCAGATGGAGAGGACAGTAACGGTTAACACACCTTCGAAGCACTGGTTTGATATTTGGCCAGGCAAAACCTTAAGATGGAAGCCCTATTTTAAATATAGATCACTTGAATAGTTTCGTCAAAAAAAGCTGCTCTAGTCCTTTAACAGTCTTGTTTGATTCAGAGCTGCATCGTGCTTTGAGTTCAACACAAGCTCAATCTCAGCTTTCCATTAAGAATAACTTAAGTGTCAACATTTTAAATTTTTAACTTTTACCCTGGAGCTTTTCCGTGCTGCTAATGTTACCGTTGTGCCACTGATCATTAGTTTTTACTGTCAAAGTGATCTCCCTCAGAGCGAGCTAGATTTAACGTTTGCCTGAGAATGCAAATAACGCACATATCCATCTATAAAATGTAAAAATATTTCTTTCATCTGTACTGACAGTGGAGACAGCAATAAAGCCTCTAATCTCTTCATCCCCATCTTGTCCTCAGCTTGATGGATCTGTCCACCATCACCACATGTCAAAATACAGCAGCCTTCAGACGAATCACAACAACACGTCAGAGTTTCTGCTGTATAATCGAGGGGTCTGCACATGGTGAAAGGTTATCCCTCTGCTGCAGTTGCATTGTGGGATTCTGCAGCCAGTCCTCTTAGTTATTTTATATCAAATAACATCAAATGCATTTTTAACTTTGGAAAAGGCCTCTTATGTGGAATAATCACCATGATAATGAAGTTTATTCTTAGTTGAAGATCTTTCCCCGTCACTCTGTCTTTATTTATGTATGCCTGCGGACCTTTATGGTGACGTGTGATTATGAAGTCTCTCTGGTCTTCATTAGGGGTTTGCACTCACAACTTTTGTTGCAAAGAGAGAGAGAGGAAGAGAAAAGAGAATAAAGGGGAAGGAAATGGACTTGGAACTAAGAAAGACAGGGACGGGGAAGACGGCTTAGATGAGAGAGACATTAGAAATGTGAGTACATTTGCACTTCAAATGCATTACTGTCATTCTTGTCTGCTGTTACATACAGTAAAGATAGAAGTGACAGCTTTAAACTCTGGCCACATTTAACACGGGGAAACTGGAGCTTTTGGGTAAACGTAATGAAGTGTAATGTCTAATATGCATAAAAGCAGTGGTATGTAATTATATCTGCTGCTTGAGCTGATAATCACAGTGGATGGTCAGAGTCAGGTTTTTAAAGATGCAAAGGAAAGTGGAAGAAGTTTCTCTTAACATATTCCTCCAATATTATTCTCTCCATAATAAAACCTCATAAACCCCACTGTTTTCCATTTGCTGTGTAATTTCCTGGAGAAATAGTCTGATAGAATGCATGAAGAAGCATTGGGAACCATATGGATGTTGATGGATATCTGTCTGTAAAAAGGGCTCACTGTGAGTGGCTGCTTGTCTGGGCCCTCTAAAGATGATCAGTAGGAAAAGGATCAGAAAAACAACACAGCATTGTTAACCTCCTGCATTTTTAATGCATATCGCGTCAATATTTGATGGGCCTGGAGACTTCACAGATACTGTGGCATCAGCTGAAAGTTGTTGACAAATCTTGGTACAATATCTAAGCTTAACAGGTTAGATCTTAATTTTAGAAGTATTTTGTGTGTTGTATCTCCCCTCCTTGAACCATCACCTTATCGTAGTGAAAGAGTTTGAGTGCCCAGATGATCCTATAAGAGTTATGTTGTCTGGGGCGTAATGCCCCTAGAAGGGTCTCCCAAGGCAAACAGATCCTAGGTGATGGACCAGACCAAGAGCGCTTCAAGCCTGATCTGAACCTGAGTGGTGTTTTGTTATTGGACTTCTGTGCTAGTCACAGTTTGCCTCCTCTGCAGCAAACCCCAGACCCGGTGGTGGACACAGGAAGTCAAGGATAAAGAAGGAGTCCTATTGAACCTGTTTGGCTTTTGGGACTCCTGAAGCAGCTGATAGGTATCAGCAGGCCAACCGTGCTGCATCTAGGGCAGTTGTGGAGGCAAAAACTCGGGCCTGGGATTAGTTAGGAGAGGTCAAAGAGGAGGACTCAAAAGGATTCTGGCAAATCGTTTGGCGCCTAAGAAAATCGAAACAGTACCTCATCAACAATGAGTGGCAATCAGGGGCAGTGCCGCTGGACTGGTAGACTGGGGTACTAGAGGGTTCATGGGAGTTCACCCAACCAGTCCACACATGTTTTGTGGATTTGGAGAAGGCCTTCGACCATATCCCTCGTGTGAGGTGATCTGGGAGTATGGGGTCTGAGGCCCTCTGCTAAGGGCTGTCCGGTCCATGACCAGAACAGGAGTTTGGTCAGACCTCCCGGTGCTGTTTCAGATGCCTCCTGGACGTCTCCCTGCGGAGGTGTCCCAGGCATGTCTCACTGGGAGGAGACCCCAGGGAAAACCCAGGACACGGTGGAGAGACTATGTCTCTCGACTGGCCTGGGAACACCTTCCTTTACCCGGATAAGCTGGAAGATGTATCCGGTGAGAGGGAAGTCTGGGTGTCTCTGCTTAAACTCCTGCCCCTGCAACCCGGCCCCAGATAAACTGTTTGAAGATTTATGCTTGTTTTCTCTGGACTTCAATGAAGACATAATACTTATAAACTGTACAGCCATGGAACACTGTTAGCTTTCATTTAAAATTGTCTTATATTCACTCTGCTTTAGCTGTTTCCTACTATATGTTCACCAGCTACTCAGTCATTTAAATATCTACCTAAATTGCTTGTTTTTCCTTAAATTATTCAGTCCTACTGAGTCCAAACAAGATGGTACTACAAGAGGGCACACACACAGCATCAGACCTGTTAGCCTTTGATTCAGATTAGTCACTGGTGGAGACTACTTAATCGATCAGTGATCTGTTATAGCACTGTTTGCTGTACTCAATTGATATCGACTCATTGTTCCAGCCTCTTATCTCACTATCAGATGACTTTTATATGTTGAGCACATATCATTTAGCTCAAGGTGCTGTTTGTCTGCGTATGAATGAATCTTTCCCTGTAGATAATTAACACTGTTGCTCTGTGTGAGCACAGATGGATCAATAGGGATTTGCTGAAAAGAGAGAAACTTGAAGCCGATTGAGTTTAATATAATAGGACACTCTGTGTAACACCTTTATACTTTTCAATTCAAGGCTTTTGAAAGATGAAAAGTAATTCTGGCTGTTTATATTTTTTAGTTGTGTGATGTACCCTTTCCCTCTTAAAGCAAGGAAATGGTGGAAAAGCCTGTTTGCCTTGTGTGTCTTGTCTTCCTCAGCAATGTGAAAGGGTCAGTTCTAAGCTGAACTATGATCTTTTCCTACAGCTAACAAGATGGGCCAGATGGTTTGTTATGATCTTTGGAATATATCAGTCAAGTTCTTGCTCATAAGCTCCTCTCTGTAAGTTATTCCTACTTCTTATTTGCCTCAGTCATTTAACTTCTGTTTCTTAAGCTTGGATGGAGGGATCTGTCTGAGTACTGATGACTAATGTCTGAGTTCCCATTACTTAAAAAGCCATTTATCTAAAAAAAAAATGGGCTTCAAAACACCCAGTGCATTCCTCTAAAGGTGGCCCAGGCTTCAGAAATAAAGAGCCAGACATTTGCATCCCAACATGAAACAAACTTTGATGCATGCATGTCACCACTTTTTTTATGCTGTCGAGATGATGAACTCTTTTTTGTTCAAACAGAAAGTAGAGATAGAGAGATAGAACAAAGATGGGACATAGATGCAGAGAAAATCAAGGTGTTGAAGGAAGAAAAGATCATGGGTGATGTAGGCTGTTTCCATTTGTGTAACACTTGTGGGGAAACAATAGCAACAGAGAAAGACATGCTGAATGAATAAATAATGAGATTAGCGTATCGACGGCAGCGCACCTGGTTACGCACGGCTTACTTCTAAGTGGTTGATGTAACAAACAACAGGAGTTGAGGAAGGACAAATTGGCTGGGTGATCAATAAAAAAACACACACATTGTGAAATAAAACCATTCTCCAGAGATTTCAAGCTTTTTCTAATAGAAGTAAAAAACAAAACAAATATAGATGGCTATATTTTGGCAAGAAAGCTGGTGGGTTTTTCCTTTTCTAGATTTTGACATTTTTAAATTTACAAAATGAGCCATATGATCCATATACTGTATGTGCTTGGTCAGTGTAACAGTATCTTTTAAAGAAAAACTCCAAAGACATGTCCCCAGTTTACTATTATTATTTATTAGATTCAGTGCTATCCTCTCTCCCTCACTTCCTCTGTGGTTATTTCTCTCTCACACACAAAGGAAATAGGTCAAAGTTCTGGACAGGAGCACGCTATATCTGTGCAGGAGAGGCGGTGATCCTCTGTCAGTCTCATTTTGCTGTGGGGATGCATGGGGATGGATGGACGGGTAATTTGCGCTGGCGAACACGGAGCCCAGAACAGAGCAGAGGTCAATGAGCTCTTACGTGGCTCCATACTGCATCTGTCAGTTTGTATGGTTATCAGTCCACTGCCTGCTATAATGGCTTGCTCAGGTGTGTGTATGTGCACACATGAGTGTGTGTGTGTGATAAATGCATGATGACAAAGTAGAGTAGTGGCCAGCCCTAGACAAAACTTGAGGTTACAAGGCCTCAGTGAGTCTATAATCCTATCAGTGGTTTATGTGTGTCCCCCCCACATTATTCACATTCAATTACATTCTGTCTGACGATGCAGCTATGGTGGGGTTGCCATGACTCCCTGAAGGAAAGGGAGGAAGATGAAGATGTCATGATCCACTTCATCCGTGGAAGAAATTAATCAGAGGCCATCATACTATTATAAGTAAGCGCATGTCCCACAGCTGCTACGTCAACACAGTGTCATCTATGCTCTGTCTGTCCCATCATCTTCAGAGGGCTCACCAAAAACTCTCCTGAGTAGCTCCTGTCTGCTGGAGGAAAATGAGCTGAAGTATGACTCAACATGTCACCTCGATCTGCCTCAACAGAAAAGTGAGCATCATCTTTTGAGTTTAGACTTCATTGAGTATCATTGTCGCTGGTGGAGGAAAAGTGTGTGCATGCATTATGTAAAAGCTTTGTGGATGTTTGCCAAAGAGCTTCCCTTCTAATGTGAGATGTTTCGTGAGTAGTATAAAGAAAAATTATCATTTCTTGGCTTGCAAGAAAAGGGCTCAGCAGCAGCATTAGAAAGTAAACAACAGTCACTGCAAAGGCATAAGGACGGTTTTAACACCTTATTTTTAGCTCCCTGCTGAGCTGAATCTGTCTGTACATGTCCGTCCACAGCTCTGTTCTTGGTGTGACAATGGGCATGAAAAAGACAACAGTGACACACTCACTTGACATATAACAGGATGAGCTCCAGCAGAAGTTAGAATGTTATGTCAGTGAAATGACAAAACATATTGACATCAGTTATTTTCCTCAAATTACAACTTCCAGTCACAAAATGTTTTCCACCAAATCTTCACTTTGTCTTATCTTTCTGAGCGAACAGCCTCATTATCTCATGAGCAGGGTTGTTTACTGGTTGTCTCTGTGATGAGGCGGAGCGTAAACATTTCTTGGCTGTGAGTTGGAGTCAATATGCTGCTCTTCAAAGTCTTTGAGCAATGTGAAATACAAGACAAAATCAATGTCTGTCTCTCCTTCTGCTTCCCTTCCCACATCTGGCCCCTCCTCTTTACCTCCCGCCCGACAACTCGACTCTGAGGAACGACTTCCCTCAGCACCGGTGACCACGTCACACATATCGTCACCTTGATGTTAAAACTACGTCGGTAGCCAGCTGTGTTCGGTATGAGCAGGGGTGAGTTCAATTCACTCATGCTGTCAGATCTCAAGTTAGAGTTAGTGAGGTCTCACAGTTAAAAAATGTAGAAAATGATGATTAAATATATATGTGAAGATAAATCAGGGAGAATTATGTGAAAAAACTGAAAAGACACGTAAGGGGGGACCCTTGGTTTTTGTGTCAAATTAAAACATGTGTTAAAATGTAATATTTAATGTCATATTTCAGTATGACCTTAAAATAATTAAAAATAAAAAGGCTGCAGCTTTACCAGCCAAACTTAATTTTGCAGCTTGTTTATTGGCTCAGTCAGTGAGACCTGATGAAATAAAAAGTCATACATACTGAATGACTTTTTATTTCATCATTGTTTTTTTAAGTCAAAGCACTGTATGTGTTCATCTACAGCGCAACAATTGGAGTAAAACTTAAATAACTAGAGGAATCCAGCGCTTTGGTGACTAAAGGTGACTGATTCTGTCAGCTGATTCTGGCACAACAGTTCACCAAAGCGAAACAGTCTGAATCTCATTTCTCTGTGGTGCCTTCTCAGTCTGCTACAGCTAATTGGCTCCTCTGAGAGCCGGGCACAACCACTCATACACATGCAGTTCATACAGACATCCATGCAAAAAAAACACACACACACCAACTGACAAGGACCTCCCAGCCATCTGCTGGGGGCTCGCACATACAGGTGCTCCTCTGCTCCTGCTTTTCCAGCTCTGTGCTCAGGATGTCTGAGGTCCCACCAGCCTGCTGTTGTGTTTGATCAGCGATGACGTCCGTGTCTTGTCATTGTAATTTTCCAAACCTGCACACTAATCATCTCACTTCAAACCTATTTTGTTGCCGCCAGCCTCCTCTTCACTTCTGATGCTGGACATGTCACAGTTTCACACCACATCACCATCTTACATAAATATATTGTAGCACAAATCTGCTGTAACATAAATAGTCCTCAGAGTTGCTCTGAGAGTGAAATTTGAAATGTAGCACTGCTGACATCAAGCTGTGAGGGCAGGGAACTACATCTGACTCAGTATGATGCACTTTATTATCAGCATTATTCTTTATTATCATCATTATTCTTTATTATTGTTATTATTTGGGAGTGTTTGTCAGTAAGACTGTAGCTCACTGGGGCAATAAATCTTTAGTCAGGACACACAAGACACATAAAATGAATTTTGATGTGTCGCAGCATTAAAACATAAGTGTAATGATGACACTGAGGCACCACTGTGTGGTCAGTATTATGCACACAGGCTAACTGTCATGAGACAACCAAAAGCTCACATAATTCTTCTAGGAAAATGACTGAAGAGATATATACAGTTAATGTTCCATAGGTGTTCTTTTGACATAAAAGTTAAGAATGAAGCTGAACACCCTCAGGTTCCTGGCTGATCTCTGACCTCTTTCATGGCAGCCAAGAGAATTTATCGATTTATTTTTTTAAAGAAAGTTTTTTTTGTTTTTTTTTTCCACTAGGGGGGGATAGCAGTCTATGCTGCACTAGACTCCATATGCAGAGCAAAATGTTGAAGGAATTTTTTCTATCTTGAAAAAATGAGCATTTTTACACCACTTATGGTTTAGAATTTAGGTTCTTCTCTTAAGAGGTTATTTAGAGGTTAACTGGGTATTTTTCTTAGACTTTAGCAGGTTTACCTGTCTAAAGTGTCGGCAATGTAATCTGCTTTACTTGAGAACTATCTTGTACAGCACTAAGATAGATCTAAAGAAAAACATACAGGCTGTAACTGAGATTTAAGCCTACAGAACTGTTCAGAACAGATTTCATTTCACAAATTCTTAGGACAAAGTAACGCAAGGTAATTATAATAATTGGCATCATTGCTGTCAATTGATCAGGATGTAAATTGATTTTTTTTCCTATTTTATATAATCCTAATAGAGCATGTAATTAAAAAAAATTCATGAAGATCAAAAAAATGTCATACTTGGAAAAACCCTTACATAGTACAGAATGTCCAGAAAATGGCCTTCGGAGCTCCTTCTCAAATATTTTGTGGCATACATGCCACCCTCTTAGTGTGGAAGTTCTATTAGAACTACATGCTGTACCTAGTGTCTTATTGTAGGAGTCAAGAAAGAGTCGCACAATTTGAGGTCAAAGAAATACAACTTTATTTTTAAGTGTAAACAAAAAACAACAAAAAAACTGCATAAGAAATGTTTAAAGTCCACAGAGCACAGAGAGAGCAGCAGGTGGCCAATATATTATAGTCTCCTTTGCCTTATTTAGACTGAAGACCTGACATCTGCACTTCCATTCAGCACAATGCGCGAGTGTGTGTTAAGAGGGCGGGAAGGTGTGCTGGCAAACACACACACACGAACAAGGTTTGAGCAATATACACAAACACACACACACACTCACACAATGGCCTGGAGGAGGAAGCACCAGCAGCACCCATCTAAACTCAGCTGGCCACACCGGCTCACCCTGCCTCTTGGACTGCAAGGAGGATACATTCAGTGGATTTTTGCTTTAGACAACACAGATGCAGCGCACAAACACAGCACTCACGCTGCACACAGCCAGCTGCTGGGAGAACACAAGATGATGTTAAAGCTGGTTTATACACAAACACAACTCTGTATGTCCCACTATACACACTCCACCTAATACTCTCAGTATTGCTGGTGTGGAACATCACACAGCTGTCCTGTACCAGCAGCTGGCTGCAGAGAGAGAGAGAGAGAGCGTCAACAAGAGCCCACTCAGCCCTTTTCTTCACAAAATACATTCTAAAAGGGCTGATGAGCATCAAGTGGTGTGAAGTGTTTGTACTTTTTGTTAAAGAAAAACAAAATTGGTAAGAAAGAAAGAAAAAAAGAAGGGGAAACAAATCGAAAACATATATTTTTGTCAGATTGAGAAATAATTTGTTTTATATGTAAACTGACACACAAAAAAAATCAGACTAGTACTGAGAGGTCATAACAGGGGAAAAGAAAAGTCACTACGTCATCACTACAGGACACATTTCAATGAGATAACTGCAGCATAGAGCCGCTGAGAACTACCTGAGTTTTGTTTTTGTTTTTTTTTTTTTTCCTTTATATATTTTCCAACCTTTTTTTACCTCTGTCTTTCTTTAGAGTATACAATCATTTAAAGGAGGTCTATGACCTTGCACATGTCACCTGGTGCAGCTTTGCTTTTTTCTCGCTCTTAAAGTTGTGAGAGGCCAGAAATAAAATGGTGGACAAAAATCACAGGGGCCCAATAAAACAAAAAAAAAAAAAAAAAAAAAAAAGGCCTGCCAAGCAGGAGTGCATGATCACATGCTCAGTAGCCATCATCACTGCACTTCCTGGAATTGAGGTGATGGATGATTGCTAGTCTGTGCTGGAGATGCTGTGAGACATCCTGTAACAAAGTCCAACACAAAATGGCCGCCTTGTGGCTTCATCGTTGCTGTAAAACCATGCTCGGCAGCAAGCTTTTTACAGCCTCCTAAAGTTACAGGGCTTCAGTGTGAAAGCACACTGGGTAATATAATGCATATTAGAGGGACTTGAGGAAAAATTAAGCACTAATTGTCGAGGGCCAGCCTTACACTATGCCTCTGCTGTTTCTCAGACATCAAGGCTTGGCTGGCTGAACAGGTTGTGCTCTACGGAGCCTCTCGAAAACAGGAAATACAATCGCAAAGGTCAATTTTCATCTAACGCATCCCTAACACACACACAAATACACATCTTTGGGTATACAGTTTGGTAAAAAAAAAAACAGCCAAATAATCATCTACCCACCCCATCTGCGTATTTCAACACCTATCTGGGAGACATCAGTATAATACATAGACTTTTTAAAGCATGCAACAAAATGAAAAACAAATAAAGGTTTAAAATACATTTTCCTCTTTAAGAGTGAAGACCTAAGGATCTTAAAGATAGAATTCTGCCATCTTAATTAAAAAAAAACTCTGATGCAACATGAATGAACATTTCATCAAGTAATACTGAAAAGCACAAAACGATTCTATTGGTTGAAACTAGGTATTGTGGTAAAAAAGCAGCAGGGTCTGTGGATTTAAACTGGCTCAACATCAATGGGCCAACAGCTCCTCCTTTGTAATAAACCAGCGTGTTGTTGCGTAATCCCCCCTGATATGGTCAGGTCAAATCAACGACACTTAAGCATCCTAAAGTCCACACTGAAATATTGCTTAATTGTGCTGAAATCAGAGGTAATTCATCTGCATTCAAAGGCGGACACGTGAAGCTCTTAAATCTTTAAAAGAGGTTTTTTTCTCCTCCCCCTCGCCCCTTGTGCACAGTAACAAGTGGAATCAACATGTTCATCATCAAACAAAGGGGCCCAGCCCTTTTAAGTGCATCCAAAAATCAGAGGAAGAGGATTTTTCCTCAGCTGCTCCGATTTTTTTTTTTTTGATATTGCATTTTTGATATAATGGTCCAGTGACACTTGTCGTCTACAACAGCACGGTCCAAATGCCAACCCTGTTTGGCAAAGAACTCTCACAGATCATTTTGGCACAATCCTTTCATCTGACATATTTGGTTTCTTGGTGATAAAAGGCATAATTTACCAGGCAAATTATTACAGTAGATTCAACAAACCAAAAGCTGTTCAGGCTTGCAGACATGATGAGTGATGACCATTATATTAAAAATAATAATAATAAAAAAAAAAAACGGAGAAGAAAGGGTCCAACTCAAACAGTACCACGATCTTTGGTCCTAGAACTGTGGGACATGTACTGTGACTCAAGCAGAGTCAAAAGAATGAGGTACATTTGTATAAATATCCTATGAGGTATGCTTAAATAAAAAGAGTAAAAATGAGGTATTCAGAGTGAACAACAAGTTGAGGTATTTGAATGTTCAAATGCACAGTAGCTACGATTGACACACATTGAGGTAATCAGGAGTTGAGGTATACAAGAAAAGGAGGCAGAACGACCATCGGGGTATATTTGAGATATGAAGTTGTAAATCCTGAGCATGAGCAGACCGCTCTCACATCAGACGTAAGAGCCGGCCAGTGAATATTTTCTCAAGATTCTCTGCCAGGAGGTGGCGAGCTGAACCTTAATTGTCTAGTGCTTCCAGTGGGACACAGATTGAATGAAGGGCAAGGGGATTTAAACCCCCACAAAACTTTCACCACGAGGAATTTGTATCTTTTTACCTAATGGGAATAACTTTTGGATACATGCAAGGATAAGTTTAGATGCTACTCTGAGCCGACGGGCCATCTAATTTTGATGAGATCTGTGGACGAGCTGAGGCGATAAATGCGAGGGGGAGAAAAGAGTTTCTCTTTGGTGTAGGTATTGTGTCTTGTATACAAACATTTCTACGTAAAGGATGTACTTTCTAAATTCACTCACACAGCCAGGGCCTTGGTCTTAGCAGAACATGGAGGTGAGGTACTCATGCACACTGACAAAGACAGTGCCATGAACTTAGTTTGATGCAGTTTAGACTTCAACAATGATTAGTTAAGAAAATGTTTTTAAAGGTTTTTTTTTCTTTATTTGCCAAATCTATAGTTGGCCATTGTGCAGAAATTCTAACTTTGGTTGACTCTAGTTGGTCTATAGACCTCCATCTTTAGAGGAATTGGTCTACTAACGCTCAATCTGGAGGTGTCTCTTCAACTCCAAACATCAATAAATAGGGCAGGGTTTTGTGATGGTGCCCTCTCATTTGACAGGACTAAACCCTCGGCCCCAGGAGCCAAAGGGAGTGGCTTTCAACCACCATCTAAATCCAAAGGATTGTTATGTTAGGCCTTTAATTTGATGTCATTTATGTCCTCTGGACGGCCAAATCAGGCATCTACTTCAGAGGCTTTTGTCACACAGCATGCCTCGTCAACAAGGTGTCATTCGATTACAATGATTAAATCTCTACATTAAGATCACTAGAAGATCCAGATCTTGGAAGATTCGACTGCTGCTTTGGTGTGTCCTCCTTTTTCTAGAACACATGACTCTGCTTGCATATTGTTCTTGCTGGATAGTAAGGACAAATTTTCTTTGATGAACATGAATTTATCCAGTCTTCGTGAGGTACGATTAGGGGCTGGGATGTACTGCTGGACAATTTCATTACAAGGCTTATTCTTGGGGATCATTTCAGGGATCATTCCACAGCTGATTTCCTGAAGATATATATTAGTACTTCTCAATAACTCATCAAATCAGCATTAGCTGATTAGCTAAGGGGAGAGCCTGAAAAGTAATTTAAATTATTTCTATGTTGACCTGAGCTAATTTTTTGATTCTATCAAGTTTGGCATCACTTCACAGAGTCTTCTTAGGCTATACTAAGACACCAGGCTCGATGCATAATCGAAAAAAAAAAAATAACTAACTAGCCTACGAACATGAAAGGACAGTACTGTACCCTAGTTCCCTCTCTGAGCGAAGCCTTCCAATAAGGGTAAATCATGCAGCCTCTACAGCGGTCTGAGTATTGTCTCAGCAACAACATTCAGGAGGTTCACTTTAACTCATATTCCAAAAATGCACAGCAAGAATCCCATTAATCCTGTGCAAATATTAACTGAGGAGTCTATTCTTTTTTGTCTCTCTTAAATAACAAAGTATAGAGGTAGACTTTTCTTCTTTGTAAAACTTCACGGACTAAAACCTCTGCTCAGTGACTATGAGTACATTCATAAAGAGCTAAATGAGGTAGGTATGGAGCAGAGGGTAAAAGATTTCAACACGTGAGAAATTCCCTGAGATGTAAGGAGAGCTGCCAGAGAGAATTCAGAGCAGCTGAGACAAAGGAAGGGAAATATGGCTCTTTTTCTACTGATTATCAATTTGTAGAGGTCCCCTATGTTGTGTTTACCACAGATATCTGATTTGGAGAAAAGTAATGAAAATGCAAACAAAAAAAGTCTATAGTTTTAATTTCCCTTCATTTCAGCATGATCCCAATTATCTCTGAGCTCTCCTCCTTTCTCTGCTGATTCATTCTCTCTCCTCCATTTCCTTCATTAAAAACTGCAAAAAGGGCAAACGGAGGGAGAGAACGCAAAAATAGACTTTTTTCTTCTAGAACTTGAGGATGCGATTATTTCCAAAGTCAACAACCACAATGACTCCGTCTGGCGTCACAGCCACACCAGAAGGGCGATCCATCTGTCCAAAGCCACTCCCCTGTGTGGCAAATTTGCATAAGAAGTTTCCGTTGGGCTCAAATACTTGGATTCTGTGGTTGCGGGAGTCGGCCACAATGATGCGGTTCTCTTGGTCCACAGCGACGCCCTGGGGTCGCAGGAACTGCCCGTTCCCTGTGCCCTCGGAGCCCAGAAAGCGAGCTGACTGGCAGTCTGGTCGGATGACCAGGAGCCGGTGGTTGTTGAAGTCAGTCACCACCAGGTGGTCTTCGTGGTTAAAAGCTACTCCTCTAGGCGAATCAAAGTGTTTCCACAGGGCCCCTTCAAAGCCGTACTTGTTGAGGAAAGAGCCGTCCGGGCCGAAGAGCTGGACACGATGGTTCCTGGTGTCTGAGACCAGGATCTTACCCTCAGAGTTGACGGCTACATCCCAGGGATAGTTGAACTGCCCATTCTTGGCACCCTTTTCCCCAAACTTCAGCAGGAACTGGCCCTCAAAAGTAAACACCTGTCAGACAAAGCAAATGTCTCAGAGCCTGGCATGTTTACATGTGGAGCAGAGGGCGAGTACGCATGGAAAACTGTGTGTTTACACATGTAGTTTTAGTGAGTTTTCAGAAGCCAACGTTTTTTTCTAATGCAATCTTGCCGAGGCTTTTAGACCTTTTAATGCACTTAGAGAAAGCCCAGCTGCTACTTAAAACTACTAGCTGTGTAAAATATGTCAAAGGTTCATACCTGCACACGGTGATTGTCCTTATCAGCCACAACGATCCTTCTCTGACTGTCACATGCAACCCCAGCTGGACGATCAAACTGACCCGGCCGAGAACCCAGAGAGCCAAACTTATGGTGGAAGGCACCGCAAGGCTTGAATATCTGGAAACAAACTTTATTTATTAATACTCCTTTTATGTTGTGCAGTCTTTACAGAATGTTCCACACTAATGTAAACACAGGCTAATGTAAGGAAAATATTACACATGTTGAGTGCCACTCACATAAATACGGGCCTCTCTAATGTAAGGTAAACAATTTTTGTACAGATTGTTCCATTAAATAAGGTGCTATTTTTAATTTCCATTTACTTTATACCACCATCAACATTCTTAACGCTTACTTTTATCCCAGAGACCACTTTGTTGCCAGAGTGTACATTAAATTGTTCTCTACCTGAATGCGGTTGTTGCTGCGATCAGCCACCACAACATATCCCTCCTTGTCGACACTGATGCCCCACGGACGACACAGCTGACCATCTCCCTCCCCCTCACAGCCAAAGGATGACACCTGGGTGCCCAGGGAGCCGTAGCTCCGCCCCGACTTCACCATCACCTTAAAGGGGCTTCCTTGGATGTGCTGGTTACACACCAGCACAGACACAAGATGCTCTCCCTCACATTTGGGCAGGTAGCTGACGGTGTATGAGCCGTTCTGGTGGTCCACTATGTCCGCTGCGGACAGGTTGCCATCTGTGACTGACATGACTATTGCAGACACGGCGTCCCCACCCGAAAGGCGTGGCTCACCATCGTGATCATATCCGATCACAGTGAAGGAGGCAGGCTTGCCACGGAGCGCACTTTTCAGACCTTCGCCGTGGGCTTTGGTGACCGGGGCAAAGGCTCCACTGCTGATCAGGCCCATGGACTGGATGGCTATGTACAGGGCCTGTGGAAGATGGAAGACGTTTAGTTGCGTCATCTTATAATTTAGGGAAGCAGAAATCTTTCTAGCATCCTATGCTGACCTGGTCTGGAGGAGTGAACATGAAACGGTCATCCTCTTGCGGCTGCAGAAGGCCCCTGAGGACCTTGAGTTCATGGATCTGAGTGAGCATTCGCTCCCTGGCCAGCAGTACGTCCAGGTGGTGGCCCTCATCCAGTACCTGGCTAACAGCAGCAATGGTGCTGTCCAGCCTGGTCAGACTCTGGTGAAGTTTCTCCACCTGTAGGTACAGAGACTTGGCTTTCACCTGACGGATCTTCTCCACCTGAAAGAGACAGACAAAGAAAGTGTTCAGTCAGGACCACTTTGGACAAAGAAGGTTACTAAAATGTCAAATAGGTTGAATTAATCAGCTGGTCCTTTAGGGAAAAAAACCCACTCCACCATCACTTAAGCACAACACATTTCTGTTACGGTGAGAAGCCAGATCTAGTTACAGTACAGTCAGTGAGTATAAAGCATTAAAGAGGGTGGCAGAACCTGAGAAGCAGAGATTGGGCTGTTATTTACAGTCACCTAACAAAAAGAGTAGAACACAATAGCCTGACTGCCTCTATGTTAGAAGGACTTCTGACGAAGGGAGGGACTCTGCAAGAAACAAAGAGTCCAAAAGAGAAGGATCCTTTGTTACTCTTTGGCATAAGTGAAACTGCAATTTGCATCTGTGAGACTAGAGTTACACTAGAGTTATTCAGCACCACAAAGACTCAATTTAGGTTCTCTGATGACAAGTTATAGTTCTCTTGCTGGAGAGAAAAATGGTCGTGTTGGTGTGTATTTCAAAGAGACTGCCATGTAGCGACAACTTTACTTAGCAATACAACTCCTGCCTTACATATTGACACAAAAGCAAATACAAGACACACCCAAACTCACAAATGTGTCATGTATTACCCACGGGTCACATTATCGCACCCTGGCTTTGTCACAGCAATCAATCTTTCTCTAGTTGAGGATGCGATGCTGAGTCACTGTCAGTGTCCTCAGTATCCTGTGTTTCCTGGCACCACAGGTGACCATCACACAGGATTGCACTGCAGGAAATGCTAGTCATTTCAGCATCTACTATGACTCAGGCTTTGTTCAGCAAGCTTTCTGGAGCTGAGGACAGCAGAGGCTTGTGTAACAGTTAATTAGTCAGTGGGCAAGAAAAGAAAAAAGAAAGGTATGTTGACCTTAATGACTTCATCAGGTCAGGGATGAAGGGTTAGTAGTGGTGTAAGCAGGATTAAAGTGGGGAAATTTAAACCTTCTTTAGACATTTAAAGCAGTAAGATCTTAGGGAGTAAGACACAGGTCAGTTTTTACAATGTCAGTGAGCCTGCTGTGATGGAAAGTGTAGCAATAAAAGGGGTGTGTTAGGCTAAATGTATAGTCATACTCTGGCAGGCTAAGGTATCAAAATGCTAAAGTTTCAGCCATACGTTTTGTGCATGTAATACTGGTAAACCTAACACCAGACATGGACTGGACATTGATGAATATAAATGCAGTGGCTAACCTTCCACAGAAGTTCAGACTCCCGCTCCTCCAGCGCTTTCTTGTGCCTCAGGACGAGGGCCTTCACTTCAGTCTGCACCACCTTAGCTTTGATCTCCACCTGCTCTGCCATGGCCTGGACCTTCTCCATACTTAGCTGTAGGACACAGAAGAAAATGATGCAATCTTAATGATATCACAAAACGATCAGTATCAATCAGTGTAACAGGAGAGAAAATGTTTTATTGCTAGGGGTAGCTCTCAATCTGCAGCAAGACAAAGGACCACACAAGAGCATCTGAATCCTCATACACACCACTGTCTGCTACCATTTTATTGCCCAGATGGGACAGAGATGACTTAAAGAAACAGGATGCAGAGCATCAGGAAGCATTCAAAAGAATACACACTGCATGTGACATCTTCCTTTTCCTCAGTCCTTAACACCTGCTCACTTTTTGTCATCTATTCCTTTGTCACACTTGGTGGCTCATTTTATGAGGGGAAAAGGAAACATAGGTCAGGAATAGGAAGTCACTTCACACAGCACAAATGATGCAACTTCCTGCTGGGCCAGACTACTTTACACATGATCCTTTATTATTTTGAATTATGTCTCGTTTGTGCTATTTACATGTATGATTTTTGCAAAACTGAGAAAATAGGACATTCGGGATTGACAAAAAGGAAATTTGTTGCTGGAATTCTGGCTAAAAACACATTTCCCCCCATGAGTTTTATCTGATTTTTCCTCTAGCATTTTCTGGGAGGTCACGGGGTGAACTGGACCTCACAGGGACGAAGAGGAGGTGGGATAAGGCCTCCTTTGTGATATCGGCAACAAGGATCAAAGGTCACCCAAACCTCTGCAGGTCGCGATCTGTAACCTCTGTCTTAAGACACATACCGCCCACCCCCACTGCATCCCTGCAAGAACAAAGCCTGGCAGCAGGGGCCTTTTCTCTTTCGCCTGGCCATTTGAGATTGCCAGCTAAAGGGTCAACTAAATCAGGCCTCCAGAGAGGAAACAGCAGGAGAGAAATCCAAGAGAGAACGGGGGAGGTAAAACAGGAAAAAGATACTGCAGAGTATTTTGAAAGACACAAGCCTTCTCTCTGTTATTTCTATTAACTTAAAAATGATAAAATGATAAAAAATAAAAATAAATTCAGAACGTGTTTCTTCTGGTCCATTTCTTCCTCTCGATTTTTTTTTTTTAGGTCAAACTCTCTTTTTCATATTCTACTATGTCTCCTGATCCACCCAGTTTCTGCTTCTCCATCATCTTCCGCATTTCTCTCTACATTCCCAGAGGAACACAGCTTGGAACACAAAGAGAGTCAAACTAACCAATCAAACTGTAGAGGCAGAGAGGCCTAGCCAACCAGGAGGTCACAAGTCCAGGGACAGGGGTCAGGAAAGATAATGGGTGTAGTGTGGGTGGAAATTTCCTACCTCAGGGGACAGGAGCGTGTGTATGTGTGTGTGTGAGTGTGTGTGTGTTTACATATTGTCTGGCGTCAGCATTTACTCTGGTGGTGACCTGCACAAAACTGAACAAACACACACCAAACAGCACGAGGTACTGCCAGATGGTAGGCGGTGCATCTCATGACTCAGCTCTGTGCATTCTGGTCCTTTTCATTCAATAAAACGTAGGCTTATGGATCCCCAGTGAGTGCCACCCTGACTTTAATTTTACCCCTGGATACACGTGGCCTGGGGTTTGGCAGATCTGTGTTGTGATACCTTTAATTTTAAAAACACCCAGAGTGACATAAGTACCCATCCATTAAGGTACAAGGTATGCCCCAGTCAGACAAAGGTCAAACTGAGTAATGGATAGGAGAGGCCCATTGGCTGAGGAGATAGTCCATGCTAGCTATGTCATATGACCTCAGTGGAATAGCTAGTGTTTCATGTTTTGGGTGAGTATTTACTAAGGTCACAACACTGGCCCACTTTCCAGGCAACTTAGACAACACTGGTGTGTCTGACCTATTGCTGGTGGCTGTTGTTACATTTGATCCTATTTTTATTTTCTGCTTTATAATATTGTGAAAGGTGGAACAAGCCCCGAATGATAACATTTTTATCTTGCAAGGCAGCTGAACTCTTGCAAGATTTGTGTGGTCACAAAAAATCCATCTTGTCAGGATTTAAGACATGTACTTGCAGCCAAACCATGGGTGGTGCAGACCAGTCAGCATTATGTGGGGAAGCTCTTCTCATTTGTAAACACTATAGTGGATAAATCAGAAATACTTTATTGATCCCAGGGGAGGAAATTGCTTAAATCTTTATTAGTTTAATTTTTAGCTGTGAAGGGAGAGTCCTACTTGTGATCAAACTGCTGTTTGGTATTCCATCTTAATATCATCTTAAATGACCACATCAATGAATTTAATCACTTCCCAGATGGTGCCAATTACTTTTCTGTCAATTGACAAATCGCTTACGTAATTGTCTCTGCTACAATTATGAAAAAGCATTACTTTTAGATCAGTGGCAAAACACCTGTCTGTTTAGACAAATATGAAACTGTTACTGAATCCCTTTTACACTCCAAGGGGGTCTAGGAAGCTGCCACCCAATCTATAATTATGTAAATGAAGAAAGGCATGTATGTGTGAGAGTAAGAGAAGGTGGCAGTGAGTGAATGAGTGATTGAATAGGGGGAGGGCAAAGTGTTTCACTTATTTAAAAGAGGTGGGGAGTTTTCCTTTCTCTGAAATCCTTTAAATACTTCATCTACCCTCCCCCATCCTCCTCTCCACTCCTCCTCCTCCCCTTTGACCTTCAGCCCTGCCCCCGACAGAACTCATCCCATGTGACCCACCCCTTTTTATGGCCAGCTGGACACCTCTGACCCCAGGATACACAGCAGCCAAGGACTGGTCACTCTCAAACATTGTTAGGCTGATCATCTCTAATAGCTGTTCGCTGTGTGCTGAGGGACCATGGTGGGGGACACATCTGCTCTTCTCTGCTTTTCTGGGGGATGGATAAGGATGGTTTGGATGCTTTGATCTTCATAAGGACTGTCTTTTTGTCAGAACTTTGGCAAAGAGTTCTTGGCTTTGATAAGTTAAGACTCAATTAGTTTGGCCTATTCAAGTCCTGTAGAATGATACAAGACTGGTTTTCTATTGAATTATCCAACACTGCAACTCTGAACAAAAATGAGGAAAGATTTTAACTTGGCAAAACAACAAAAACAGTTATAAAAAATATAAGAATATTCTCCTTTTAACCCTGTGAATGTTCCTGTTCAGGTTCCTGTCTCACCTGTACAGCCTGTCGTCCCTGCTGTGCGTCTGCCAGCAGCTGGATGGTGATGGCCCTGCAGTCCTGCACAGCGTCCTGAAGGTAAACAAAAGTGTGTCCCATGTGACGTCCCACGCTGCACTCCCTGCATATAGGCACCGAGCAGGTTTCACAGAAGAACAGAAATACCTGAAAAGACAGAGACTTACATCAGTCCTGTGCTCAGAGGAGTACTGAATTTAAACCCCAAGGATTGCTCTAGATTGACAGTTTAGAGTGAATGAAATGGCTCCAGACCAAACAGCACCCAAAAAAAGCAGTAATTAAGGACTGGTACATTTTACACTCTCTATTACACTCTGGTCACAACAATGACCATTAGCATATCAACCTGTAGCGATGTTGCAAAACCAATAACAAATCCATCATCATCCCACACGCAGCTCATGCCTTCAACCGTTTCAAGAAAGACAACAGAAGGAAACTTGATGAGTTAATTACCAAGTTTATAACCTAATTATAAGGAAAAGACCATGAAACATGCCAACCATTTACATGTGTATGCATTCACAGGGAAGGTCACACCCTGGAGAGTATTTCTCTTTCAAAACACTGAGCAAGAAGCAACAAAAAGGACCTAAAGGCCACCTAAATGATCTCAATACTCATCCTGGTAATTCTGAAGATAAAGGTCATAAAGTGATTTTACTTCAGTCTCATTTTTCCACATCTCATTACTGTAACCAATTTGGAAAAAGTCTTTGTTTTTCCTGAATTGGTACCAAATAAAGTGTATCTTTTCACATATATACGCCATGACACGCTGTATTTATGGGGGGGAATGAAGAAAAAGTAGCAATGATCATTGTGACAAATGTCCCTGTCCCTTAGGATATAAAGTTAAAATGTCATTTAACCGTTGCTGCTAAAAATGAAGCTTTGCTGTAAACCCCTTGTCTGAATTCTGGTTGGTGGTAATGAAAGGTTAATTAAATATGCAATGGGCATCATATCCCAAAGAGACACCAGATCAATGGTCTCCAATAGCAGGAGACCTTAGAGGATGGGGAGGGGCCTGCAATCAATCCATCAATATTGGCTGTTCCCCTGGGGAGCGACATAATCTAATGAGTCACTCACAAACACACACGCACACGCACACCTCCCCCTTTATCTGACTTCCTCCTCCTTCCTGCCTCCGGCTTAACCTCCTCTTCTTGGATCTTTTTCTTGCCACCTCTCCTTCTGCTGAGCTCTGTCCCTTTGCTACATTCTCTGCTCCACTCTGTCCCATCAATCCCCCCACCCCCCCCTCATCTTCTGAATTCCAGGGGGACAGGAGACACAAAAGCGAAGAATGCCGCTGGGTTGGAGCAAAGGAGGAAGGTGATGGAGAAGGATGATGATGGATAAGAGGGTGAGGGCCATGCAGATTGATGTTGGAAGAACAAGGTGGTTTCTGATGAAGGATGAATGAGATCAGCAGCAGTCACTTTATGGCTGCCATACACGAGGACTAATTTATTCCACTGATCATTTTGAGGACAATCAGTATGTTTGTTGTGGGGTTGGAGGTAGAAAAAAAAACATCCATGTTACTGCTGAGATTCCAAAAATCAATCATATCAATCATATCACGATTGTGTTACCTAAATGTTAAAGTACCTTTTACCCAAATAAAACTTGTTATGCCCAGAAGGCTGTTTACACTGGAATCCTGTCTCAGGGAACTACATCCTATGATAAATAGCGGCAAGACAACTTAAATATTTTAAGTTTTTTTGTACACTGCTTGTGTGTCATCAATGGCTCAACAGTCCTCCAGGTGAAACAGAATCACTCATACACACAAGGCTGTAGATTATAACAAACCAGCCTCTTGGAAAACTGGTCAATATTATTGAGTCACACAGGATACAGGCTCTTCCCAGAGGTCTCGATGGAAGTGTCCTGTTCCTTCTCTGCCTGCCCCTGTCTCCATTACTTACAAGATTTAAGAAAATGACAACAATTTATTACACAACCACAGAAAAACAAAAATACATAATAAATTAAACAACTAGAAACCATTCTGCGGTGTGATAACAGCAGCCACTGTGGTCGCAGGTTCACAGGAATATTTGGACCACAACCATCCCCAGCATTTATTTTGATCTCATTTATTTACACATTTGGGTTTCTTGTGTTGATCTCCAGACGGTTTAAAAAAAAAGTGAAAAAGTTGTGGTGTCATGGTTACAAAGTTGTAAATTCCACACTAAACACTCTGCAGCCAGAGGAGACTTACCTACACAAGCATTCCAACATGGCCTGTGTTGGCTGAAATCAACACAGCATCATAAAGCTCTGAGCAGCAGGGCTCAGCGACACTGGGGGAAGTGAGTTATTGTATTTCATTAGGTGCACCGGATGTTTCTCGTTCTCCCTCCTGTACCATTCCAGGCCCTCCATTACACATGGATGACCAACATAACAAACCTGAAACAGGTGCTTGATCAATCAATTACAAGGTTACACATGATGATTTCCACTATTTTAGAGTATTTCTTAAAAGTACTTCCACTATAGGCTATGGCACAAGCAAGTAAATAAGACTTTAGTACTTGCTGGGCTTGGTAGTAGCCGTGTTTATAAGCCAGATAAATACTAAATCTGCCACTTAGATGATATGTAAATATATCTTGGCAAAAATAATACTGAGTGAAATAACGTTTAAAGCAGCAGGCTGCAGCAGGATCGGCCCTCTTTTCCTCCCCTCCCCTCGGAGGTACTGGGAACTGGGGGAGAGGGCACCATCTCAGCTAGCCAGTAAAATCACTCCATGCAGCACTCGCTGCCTGCATGCACAGCCAAGTGGGGGGAAGGGACGAGGGCCGTGCAATGTCACACCGTGGTGCCAGAAAAACCAGGCTGCTCTGGGAACTGTGAAAGCATTTTCTCTAAAAAAAAAAGACACAATTTTGACATCACTTTGACATCTGCAGCGTTTCCATCCAAAATCCATTTCCTAAGAGTGCCTTAAACAATGCGAAGCATGTGCACATTTGTAAACACGCCTTTCCCCCTAGCTTCAGAAATAGTATTTACTGCCAACCAGAACAGACGCACGTTGGACTTTTATTTTTTTCATGCACCAAAACTTAAAACTGAAAATATAAAATGCTGTTTAAGGCAGCAGGGAAACAAACTTGTATCATTTACAGTCCAAATAGTAGCCTACAATTAAAAATACATATTTTAAGTTAAAGTTAAATTATATCTTTTTAAATTGTGTGTGTACATATATATATATATATGGTGATTTTTTTATGTATTTGTGTCAGAGCCTCAGGCCAGTGGGCTCTTTCTGTCAACAGACAGAAACAAGAAAGGTCAAAAAGGTAAAGGAGCAAACAAACATACTACAGAGACATTCCAAGAGGCTGATGTCAGTGTTTTTTGGTAGTTCAAGACCAACACTCTTACTAAACAAAAAAATGGTTCCTGTTCACCGTAGATTTTTTTATATCTCGATTGATTTATCAATCAAATGTACATGTCTTTTTTATTTGCATAATTATTTAAATACACATATAAAACTACTGAACACCATTCCTTCTTTTTTTTAGGCCAGAGCTGATGCTATGTTGAAATTTTGGAGATATTTTACATTACTACTAAAAGCCTTGGCATGTAAGACTGTCAAGCATTTGATGACAAATGCACAACACACCTCATTTCAACACTTCAGGCTGAAGCAGGTGTCAGGAGGTTTTAGTTAAGCACTCGCTCACAAATGGGTAAAAATGTTAAAGAGAGAACATAACGTGTGAAAAAATGACCAACCAATTTTCCTGAATTCTTTCACTTCAGCATGTTTTACAGCTCAACCAGGGCCAGGAGGGAAGACCAGCAAACTCACTGCACTTATGAAAGACTGAACAGACAGCAGCAGCCCTAAGCCAGTCTGGTATGTTCAGGCTGGATAATCTGTGGAATACCTGATCCCGACATTCCCAGCAATCCCGGGAAAACCATCTGCTAGACAAAGCTCCTTTTATGGAAATTGCAGACACTTACTCTCATATTTTCAAGCACTTTTGTTAATATTTTATTTAGTTTCCCTCTTTGTCACATTGCCGTTTCTCACTTCTTTTTTTTTCTTCCTTCCTCAGCCACTGCCTCGCCCTCTTGTGGCAACCCCTGTTGGTTTGTTGCCACAGACACAACACACACACACGGACACTCCTGATGATGTTTTGAAACTCTGCCAGATACGACACAGGGGAGGGGGAGGCGGTGGCTATGAGCCAGCGATCTGATTGGACGGCGCTACAGCGGAGAAGGAAAACAAACCACAGTCAGCTGGCCTCCTTACCCAGCGAGCATGTGACTGAACGTCGTGTGCTTAATACTAGAGCACAGGAGGGGGGAAAAAAGAAGCACAGGAACTGATGGGATATATTTAGTTGGAAAAGAAGGTGGGAAAACAAGAAAAATACACTTAAAAAGCAGGGTGTATAAAATATAGAGGAGATGAACTATGCACATCTGAAGACACATAAACAAGCAATTGTTAGTTCTTGTAACATGAGAGAGCAGAACAAACAACCCATGTCCCTAATAATCCTCAGGCTGTAACAAGGGCACACTATGTTGTCTTAAAAGCTCATTGGCTGGAGATTTAGCAGACAACAATAATTTTATCCACTATCAGTGATCACAAGGTTTTCAAAAGCGATGTGATATTCAGAAAACAAAGTAACCTGCAAGCAATGTGTACTTTCATATGGCATGAATGACAGTGTATCATACTGCAACAAGGACACACACTGCACATAGGCTTTGTGTTACCTGATAAAGGATTCAACACACTGGATATTTATGACTTTAGGAGCTTTCATCTAATCAAACAGCTGGTTAACAGTTCTGTTCATTGAAAGATTATTAAGACCTAATGTGAAAAAGCAACAAGAGCAGACTGAAGTCCTGATTGCTGATGATGCACTTCATGATTTTGGCACAACTTACCATAATCAAACTTGAGTACAGCACAGAGCAGCAAGTTCAAAGCACAGTGTCTGATAATTATTTTCATTATTAGTCTTTTCGGGTGTAGCTTATAGGGCTGATCTAAACCCTCATTGTATTAATGTTACAGCTGAATTAAAATCAAATTAAGTTGAAGCAGCTGTAAAACAACACCTCCCCAGGACAGACACTCTGAAGCATACAGAGTAACTGTGCCAGCTAGCACAGCCTAAAACTGACAATAGGTAAATTGTGACTGGAAGCTGTCCCCCAAACAAGACTGAAAGCTTTAAAGTTGAATGTGTTAACAGCACAATCCCGTTGAGTGAGGTCAAATAATGGCCAATTAAAACCCCATTTGGGCCCAACCACTGAGTAGGAAGTGGCAGGGTCCAGCTTTTGAATGGGTTTTAAATCCTGTTGTCAAAGAGAATGTGATAAATGCCTTCCTTTCTATCCATTAAATTTATATGGGCCAAAGTCCACAAATGGACATCAAAGCACGGACGCACACACATGTACACTTCCCTTTAGCCGACATGAAACGCATTCACAACACACAGGAAACAGCGAATGCACTCTAATTACTGGGCACATGTTGTGCATTAAAACCCTGGAAGTCCAACTTCATATAATCCAACTCTGCTGGCCGTGTGGAAACACACACACACACTAAAATCCTCTTCAGAGGATAACTACCTACAGATGGGAGATGCTCTTGGAAAAGAAAATGCTGCAGACGCACACACACACACACACGGATACTTCCAGGAGTGATGAAATGTAATCACTTGCCCCTCAACTGCAACAGCTGCTAAATCATGTTGAGGAGACTTTCTTCATCTATAATGTCCATTGTCTCTGACACAGAACAGACAGGGTGCTGATGAGAAAGGCAGGACTCAACAGAGGAAATACCCAATGTATGTGAGAGAGAGGGAGAGAAGGGAAAAGAGAGCCCAGGAGGTATAAACTCAAGTTACAGGAATTCCTCTGGCCTTGTATCAGCGTCAGTGTTGGGTTAGGTTTCCTTACAAACATTCTCTACTAGTGAGTGCCAGAGAGGGGCGGTGGGTTGGGGTGGGGGGGTGAAAGCGGGGGTCACAGACCCAACAGAGCCTATCTTTTAAGTGATCTCTACAGAACTAAAGAATAGTGCAGTAAAAGTTTACAACTAAAAGATGAATTGTTAAAAAACTACAATAGCATTCCTCCTAGTACAATTGAGCATCTCACTGTCTTCCTCAAACAAAACTGGTCCCAGAACATTGGTGGGCTGTCAAACTGATTAGTTCAACTTCACCTCATCCTTATAGAACGACGCATTTTAGGCCCTCATTGCCCAGCAACCGCTTTCTGTCCACTCTCAGGCGCCTCCAGGAACCTCCACCCCTACCCCTATAGAGACTGTGTGTGTTACTGGGAAGCCATGCACGTGTACAGCCACACACACACGCAGACATGGTGACAACAATTTAATCTAAAGCACCAAGTGACATTTTGTAGGATTATCATATCATTAGCTGCCTGTCAGATGGGGCTCCATATGTATTTGTATGTTAGAGTGTGACATCACAGCGAGCAGAGGGCGCTTCTTTGATGTAATCCAATTTTCCATTTCCACTTCACACACAGCATGGGACAGCATTCTCTGACTGCTCACACACTCCACATGAGTAACAACTGACATTTATGCGGCTTAAGTAGGCCAGCAGCACTCATGAGCGCACATACCCTACATATTCTTATCAGTATGCAGCCGACTCCCTTTTCTGCCCGGTGAGTCTTATCGGGGGTTTTTGTTTCCTTCAGTTGGGAATCAATGAGGTTCTACAATTTCATCCCTTTCAATTAAATTAACAATATCCAAAATTACTCACTCAGCAATGGGAGAAAACTTAAGCCAAAGTAAATACAGGTGATATTCAATCTAGAGCCACCAGAAAGAATTAAAAAAACACAACCTCCATCTCTGTTACAGTTGATAAAGTTAAACATGAAGTGCATGTCTCTCGTATTGCCGTATAACTATATAAAAATTTGAATTGGGTTTTTTTTTTTACTTTAGTGCAAAAACTGCACATTTCATCAGCTGTAGTCACTTAACACTTGTACTTCACATTGGTCACAGATGTGCACTTATTTAAAGACTCTTATTTCCACTTCCTATGCATGTATAATGTCTCTGCATAACACTAGATCTTGTGTCTAAAGACAGACTCAGTGTCTCACTATAGAGACAGTAAAGAAAACCCTTTGAGGCAAGTTTGTATGTTTGCTTTTAAGCTGACATAGCTTCTGGTTCATAAATAATCCACAGGCCCTAACAGCTAAAGAATACACAAATATGGAATGTGAATAGAGAGGACAGACCGCAGTTCTTGGAAAATGTTTGCTCTCTAACACACAAAACATTGTGAGGAGCTCGCCCAAATAAAAGTGGACAAGGAGCCTCACTGCGCTTGAATATGCAGAAAAATGCTGCAGCTGATGGCCAGCTGACTGCCAGACCTGGATGCATGTGCTGGGCTTGCGTGAGAGGAAATAAGCGGGCGGCAGTCTGTAATCATAAAACAGTCAACATTACATAAAGAAAAGATAAACAAACCAGCAAACCGCTACTGCAAATCTGGAGAGTGGCTATTGAAGATCGGCCTCCTGGGAACACACCTACTGAATTTATTACAGTCCATCCACCATAAACCTGACTGCTGTGGACACTCCCTGTTTAAAAAACGTCTCAATAAAGCCTCGTTCATTGAAGTGAACTGGTTTTTGAATAACATAAACACCACTCATTTCTGAGATGTTCTGGCTTTACTTGTGGGGAGCTGTCATACTGTCCATTTTAACATACAGCTGATGTTTGAGGTAAGGTTGAGCTCATAGAGAATGTACCTGACAATATAGAAGGCAAATTGAAATGCATATACCAAATATGATAATCCTGCGACGTTCAAACAAGCCAAACAGGCCTTTCCAACAGAAGAGCAGGCAAATGAATGTGATTGACATAGTGCTGAGTGACAGACAATGGCTCTGCTCTCTCAGTGCTCATAGGTAAAGAAAGACTAGCCTTCTCCTGTGTCGTGCCCTCCCCCAGGGCCAATGCACAGTGAGTGAGTGGGAAATGAAGCCTTTACGGGAAAACTGAACCCACCTATTTACTGGCATTGGACAGGGGGTGTGTATGGGGGGTGGAGGTCATGGAAAAAAAATTATTGGAAATCTGAACTGGGCTTTAACAATTAGTTTTTTTAATTAAGGATTTACACCACAAAATGAAGAATACAGAGCAGCAGTGCCACATGTATTTAAAATGGGGATGTTTTCCCACTACTGCAAGGAATTCATCTTTCTATTATAAACCCAGTACTTTGCCTCTAGTTTCTGCTGTGCATAGGCACTCAAAAACACACATTCTTTAAGGGTGATTAGTAATATATACCAAAGTCAACCCATATACTAATAATATATACAATATACATAATACTAATACATTTTAATAACCTGTAGAAGGAACTATATCCTTTATTTGAGGATGTTGTTGACATATGTGCACTGAAAACAACATCCTGGTGTTGTGTTTACATTGCTGATGTGTGAAAGAGGCAACAGTGAGGTGGATCATTATCTTTCAACACATTTGAAAGGAATGCATCTGTGTGACAAACACCAAAATGTAAACAAAGAAACCCAAACTGGGCCTGCAGTTCTTTGAGAGTCTGAATCCAAAAAGTCATACAAGAAATATTTCAGTTCATGTTTTGGCAAATATAAAATATTTGTCTGTGAAGGCTCTTATCCACCCAGGTCATGTTATATCCACCAGTTCTAAAAGTTTCTAAAATTGTTTTAGCTATCCCCTGAGTTGCTTCATTGTAAGTAATGTTCAAAACAATTCAGAACTGATGAAGTCACCCGGTGAAGGGGCAAAACATCTTTAAACTTAGGGACCCAACATATTTTGATTCCATTTGTGAGCCATGAGTCTTTATGTTGTTTTCAATAATTAGTTCTGTTAAGCAGAACACACCTGTTTGCTTAACTCTCACAAAAACATGCAGGACAAATGGACCAAACCTTTCCCAGCATACATCTGGGCACACGGTGAGTCTTTAAGTCATGGTGGTACGTTTTTGCGAGGTTCTGTTAACAGTGAATGGCATCCTGCAGGGTCTGCAGAGTTTAACTGCAGGGACAGGCAGTAAGGCTACATATGCTACTGTAACTGTAAAGACTTGTGTCTGTCAGGTCTGTTATTGGTTATGGGAAAAAAAAGTCAAAAACCTGCTCAATCTTTTTGATGAACTATACTTAGACACAATGATTGTTTATTTCATGCTTTTGTGTGTTCTCCAGCAACCTCTCCAAAAGAAACCAGAAGTGGTTCAAAAACGACATTCCAAGACCTCCTCCTAACACTATTTGTTATTTTTCCTAACCATATGACTAAACCAAGAAAAAGCTGGTTTCCTGTTTCACAGGCCTTTGTAGTGTACTTTGCTCAGATCACATGGTGCACAGAAAAAAAAGTTTAAAATTCCAACTTGTCTTTCCCATTAGCAGAGAAAAAGTAGATCTCCACAATATGTCCATGCATAAGACTTCTAACAGTCATAGAAACATGTGTGCAGTTACTACAGGGGCCTCTCTCTCTGCCCTGAATGGATGGTGTGGTACAGATTAACCAGACTCTGCATGTGTCTATGCCTATAAGTGTGTGCGTGAAAATCCAGCTCAACACACGTGCCTGGTCGTCTCCAGGGAACTAGGTGAAGAGCCACACAGCTCCCTTTGAACCTAAGGCCATATGGCCCCCAGTATGGTTCTATACTACACACATAATGCTATTACACTATAAAGAGCATGTGTGAATGCATGTGGGGGGGGACTAATGTCATAGGTTTATATCCCATGGCACACAGGATTTGTATCACATAATGATATCTGTGGGTCCAAGCGTGCACCCTTTATTCCTGTGCAGAGTTGGGTAAAATGTGTCTTCATGTTACTCACCTCACTGTCATGGTGTTGGCAGAAGCTCATGCGATCCTGGAATAGGGACAGCAAGGCGAAGTTGTTCTGCAGGGACTGTGCAAGGGACACAGACACCCCTGGCTGGCCAGAGTTGCTGTTAGCGTTGACCCGGCTGAGGTGAAGGTTCTCTCCCAGGCGCTCAATGAAGTGGTCCTTGGTCAGCCGCACTCGTTGGTGGGCCCGCACACAATTGTCACAGAGGTACTCCTGGCAGTCAAGGCAGTGGGATGAGGCTGGGTTCTCCTCATCACAGGAGCTGCACTGAGGCTCTCCCAGGTGGTGAGGGTGCAGCAGGCCTCCATGAGAGTGATGGAAGCCAGTGGAGCCTCCTCCTAAGCCGCGGTGATGGTGGTGGCCATTCTTGTTCTGGATCTGCTCCTCTGAGCTCACCACTACATCCAGCAGGTTGCTGAAGAGGAAGTTTGAGCAAGGCAAAGAGTCCACCCCAGCCTCAGAGATGGAAACCTTCTGGTCACAGGTGGGACACCGTAGCTTCAACGGGTCTCCAGGACTGCGCTGTCCCTCCAGGCATTGCCTGCAGAAGGTATGCAGGCAGGGGAGGACGTGGAGCCTCTTGGTGGTCTGGCTGGAGGAAGACGAGGTATGCGATGAAGATGATGAGGTAGAAGAGCTGGAGGAAATGGGAGCAGAGGAGCCGCACAACTCTTTGCAGAGCGGGCACGTCTGCAGGTCCGAGTCTGGAAACGAAGCCATCTCAGTTTACAACACGCACAGCAACGAGGTTGAGGTATTCATCAGGGGACACATTGGCCCGCTGTCTAATATAGAAAATGAGGTATTTGAGGTAGATTCATGAGCTGTGTTTAGTTAGTTTAACAGTGAAACGGTGCTAATGGACTTTTTCTCTGTATTATATAATTCCAGTCTGATGCAGAATGAGGTAGCCAGTCATTCAAAGATAGTTTCTGAGAGAAAGACGCCTGAGGAAGGTCATGCACGCACTTCTTTCACATAACACCATCAAGGTGACAGTGGACGATTTTGGTGCGTCTGTGAAGAAAAGTGTCCGATGGTGTTTTTGTTGAAGCTCATAAACTAAACGCGAAACTGAAATAACACTGGATCGGCGTCGAAGTACTAGAAGCTCCGTCTCTCCTCCCCCACAGACTCTGCAACATGACTACAAAAGCAGGCAACTACCACAGAATTTGTTTCCTTATAGTGTTTTCCTATTCAGGCCCGTGTGGTTGTTGTGGTTTTTCCTCTAGTCCACCATCGGGGTCCGCTCAGGTGGCGTCGGCGCAGCCAGCGGTCGTTTGGTAGTCGCAGCGCGAGCCTTGGACCGAGAGACCGTAAATTATTCATCAAAGCAGGGATCTCATGGTGTGCCCCGTGTCGCTGAGGTTTCAAAACACAGTGAGTCCCCAATAAAGCCAAAACATCAGACGGGACGTGTATCCGGAGCCTCACCGGTCCACCTTGCGAAGAGGCCGCTTCCAGCTCTCCGTCCCCGTTCAGTCTGTCGGTTGGTCTCCCTCTGTGCGTGGAGGAATGCGCAGGGTTTTCCTCCACCGACAGGGCAGAAACACGTATCCTACAACCAGGAAAAACTCGGTCAAGCGACCGTGTGGACCTTAATTACGTCCCTTTCTTGGTTGTTTTAACCGGTGCGTACTCTCGGGCGAATTAACTATCACATAAACATCAGATGTGCGCTCTCATGGGCGCGTGTTGCTCAGGCTGCAGCTCCTCGAGCCGCTCTTGACCGACTGAGAAAAAAATGGACCCACTTCCGCCAGAGGGGAGGAGAGAGGGGTGTGTGCCAAACGCTCGCTCCCGACAGTCCGCGGTGTATGGCCATGTGCGCGTGACAGGGGTCAGTCAGCTAGACAAGACACGTCACTAATAACATACAGCATCCTCTGAATTGTTTGATATCAATATTTTTTTAAATCAAAACCCTCCATACGCTAAAATGCAAAACAAGCGTTGCGCGCATTTACGCACACATGGCACAAAAGTAACCGTGTAAATACTTAACATGGAGGCACGACTGACCATATGATAAATACACCAACAAAAGGTGTGTAAACCTCTGTTCATTTCAGACACAGATTCTCAGTTTTACTAACGGTTAAAAATAAACAATACTGTCTTTAAATTGAATCCTGACCTTCACCGCAGCCGCCTTATGTTACTGTACAGTATAAGTTTAAGGTGTGACTCCTTTTTAATAGTGTTTAACTACTGTCTCTACCTGCAGATAGCAGATGGACCAACTGAAAGACATGCAGTGGATCCAAAATAGGAGAGACATAGTGCGTATTTACGCACATGGCATAACAGCGGTAACTTCATTATTTATAATGAATAAAAAGACAGGATCTCAGGATCTAATGACGAATACGCTTTACATAAGACAGGTGAGATCACAGGTCACAGCACTCGTTTCTTTGCTGTCTACACGGAGGTCATCTTTATGTTGGGATAATTTTATTTTTAGCAAGTCTGATTTCTATTTTATTTTCACACAGAGAACTATCATTTTAAAACTATCCTTCAAATAAATGCCACTAATTTAATAATAACATGGGAGGAGTTAAAGGAAATGAAATTATAAAACTAAGACTCGTTTATATTCTTAAATTTGCTGTCCCCCCAGGTTACAGGGTAAATTATGATTGACGTCCATATGGTAGGGCTAAGAGAAACATGGCCCTTGGGCAGGTGGAGTTTGGACTAACTTGGCTTCTGAAGCTACTGGACAAGTGAGAAACCATTGGGCCTTATATATTTAATTTATTTGGAATTATTCGTTTTGGGACATAGAATAAACATGTACCATGATGATACCATAAGTGCTGCCCCTGGCATCCTTTTTATGCACTGATGGTGACAGGAGGAAGTGGAACTCTTGATTACATACAGCACAGGGTTAAAATACAAGAATAGCATAAAGAGTGCTGCTGGAAACGCAATAGACATATATAACTTGCACTTCACAAATCTGCTGTGGGTCTTTCTTCTTAGAAAGGGTGTTTGAGACAGCTTGCGGTGATTCATGATGTGAGGAAGATACAGATGTTGCAAACTTTCCTACTTCAGCCAAAACACTTTCTTCATTTGCCTAGTAGTTGTGTTAGTACTTAAACATGCTTACATGACTCATCATCTCACCACAGTTCAGTACTTTCACCTGGTGGTAAATGTAGGTTTTATTATTGTCAAAAGAATACCAATAGAAAATCTGCACAATCATGGTGTCAATGTCAAATAAAAAAGGGGGGCAGACAAAGAGTTTTAATTACTTTAATGAAAACAGTTACATGTTCTCCCTCCATTCTTCCGAGACAAAATGTATAGCCTGAACAGGCCATGGACCACTAGAAACTCAAACTTAATAATAATGACAATGTGTTAGTAGCTGTTCTGTTTTCTGACAAAAGAATGCCCTCTACAGGAGATTGTGTATGTTTACACCACTTTTTAAGCCTCAACACTATATCCAGATTAGGGATAATTGTGGGAAAACACCATAACAAAAAAGACAAGATGTCCTTTGAAATCTGGAGGGTTTTTTGTTTTAGGTCCCTGCATCCTATACCAATCACACTTTGAAAATGCTTTAATCATACATCGTCAGGCTTTTGATCAGTCGATCATACTTTAATACCAACACACTGCACCTTGATTGATGTGACGGTAGTCAAGCCTTTCAAACCTGTTCTAAATAACAGATTTCTACGTGAAGACAATTTGGAAACTACAACAAGAACAATTCGGTACAACGAGTGGAGATGAAGGAGAGAAAAGCTATCTTTAATAAGTAAAGCTTTCTGGAGCTGAAATTATTTGTACGGTTTACTGCATGGTGAGGTGTCTGAGCAATGTCCTGCAATGTCCAAGTAAGAGCAGTAACTGTGGTGACTTAAAAATATTATGGCATTATGTGCATACCCTCAATATACACAGATAGTAGCAATGGCTTGTCATTCTGCCACGTTTGTTTCCAAAACTACTTTCTTCCTGTGAAGTAATAAAACGGTCAGAGAAGAGCCAATCTTCTTGATTTTGTTGAGGAACCCTTTTTTTATAAAAGGAAATAAACCCAATCTCTGTTCCCAAACAAACAGCAAACACATAAAAGAACAAACAACAAGAAATTGATGAATAAAACTTCCACAAGAATTTTAACATAAACATGAACAAAATAAACGTCCTGGCAGCAGTCTTTGGTTTAGATTTTTTTGTTTCAGAGTCAAAAGGACAAACTGGGAAAATGACCATTTACATACAGCAACGTACATGAAACACAGTACATTTTCCTGCTCTAATCCTTCCAGGAGTCAACTGAAGATGTTGATCATAACCAGAATGACAGAAAAGGTAAGTAGTTGCAGCGGCAGCAGGGAAAGACCTTCTTTCAGTGTGCCCACACCTCATTGGCCCACAAATGATTGTGGCGAAGCCAGCGCCGTGCAGAGGAGACGTCAACTGTGAACACCTGCTCTTGTGAGGAGTTAACTGTGGTGTAGTGGACAACAATTTTGGGCTGAAGGATACAAGCTGCAGAGAGGACACGGCTACCAGCTGAGAGGTAGTCACTCTCACAGGTTTGAGTCCTGGAAGAGGAGGAAGCTCATGCTCATCATGTCTATGCACACTACATAATGCATGTAGTGCTTACAGACACAAAAACAACACTTACCTTTTAAGGGTGATGCTGAGAGATGCAGATGTGCTGTCTGAGGGGTGGAGAATGGCTGGTGCATTGACAGTGATGAACATCTCAAAGGTGAGAGCCAGCTCCACCTCACCAAGCCGACAGGGGACGATCAGTGACATGAAACCAGGAGGAGCCAACACTCCAGGATAGTAACCCACACTGACGGACTCTGATGATCATACACAACAATGCAGTCATAAAGTTTGATTTTTCTGATGTAGTCTTAATAAGTCATTTACATCCTTATCTATGCCGTATCTATGAGAATGATACTTACGCCTGAAGACCTCTCGTGCCCGCAGCCAGAGGTTTTGCTTTCCCAGTTTGTGTAGAAGTACCTGAAGCGCTGCATGTTCCACTGCCAGGTTTTTAGAGAACATGAAATCCACTGTTTCTGCAGCCACAGGAAGTATATGTCTGTCCACACACACTTGCAGGTGAGAGTTAAACAGAGGAGTGTACCTGGAGTTATCTATCGAAGCTAAACAGAGCAGGGGGACAAACACAAAAAACAGATCGCAATAAGGCTCATTTCTCAGAAACAATCATAACTGCAGGTGGAAAGGAAAACAATTTGTCCTAAATTTTGCCTATTTATACCAACAAGTTATGCAGCATTCAGTGTATGTGTTAGTCAACATTATCACTGGTCGAATAAGCAATAATAGCAATGAAGAACAGAAAATTCTTAGTATTACTGAGAACAAAATGGTTGTTGTGCTCACCATTTGGCTCTTTAATCCCAGGGAGATTACAGAGCACCTCCAGTGTGTCTCGGTGAGATGTTTTCTCAGTCAGACGTATCAAAACACGAATCCTGCCCTCCAGATCAGCAGGCTCACATGGCCACAAGCAAGAGCTTACAAACCACTCATTATCTGAATTAACAGATGCATCAACAAAAGTAGAACACAAAATTTCCAGCCCGAACCATTTGAAAACAATGAAGGGCTGTAAAATGTATGCTGTTAAATTAAAAAAAGCTACAATGTATTACAGTGAGTATGAACACATACTACATTAGATTCATAAGGAGTCAAAGACGTTACCTCGAAGAGTTTGAAGTGCTCCCTCCACACTGCCACACCAGAGAAATAGCTCTGTTGCCACAGTGACCAGGTTGCACCGCGACGCTCCATCTTCATTCCCAAACAAACCCTTTAGTGTGGAGTACTTGACTTTTGAGATGGACAGCATCTCCACCACCCTTCGACCCTATATATGCAGATACACACAATATGTGTAAACATTACTGCAGTACAAGCAGGTGATAGGCAGATGAATCTGGCAGCGTTCTTACCTTAAACCATTGATGTGTTTTGTGGTATCTTAACATCAGTGAGACTCCAATTCTGCCTACAAAACCAATGACAGGGCTGTCCTCTCCCTCATTCTGACACACTAAAAACATAAGAATTATATTATCAGAAATCATCATGTAGTGTTATAGCACATTTATATGTCATCTCTCGAAACAGATCTCACCGGTCTCTGTAAAAGTAGCAAAGGGCAGGGACAGCTTGTCTTTGCTCTCAGACAGAAGTGCAATGGCAACACGACCACTGATGCGCTCCACTTGCTGAGGGTGTTGGCTGAACTTGCAAATGGACTTAAAAACCTCTCCCAGCCGCTTCCAGTTCTCCTGCTTGGAACACAACTGACAAACAAAAATATTATTACACAAAAGAACACAAAAACTCTACAATAACTAAGGAGGACTAACCTCAACTTCCACAATGGCAAGGGCTAAATCCAGGTACTCTGGAAAGGGAGCAATGGTGGATACCCTTTTGGAATAAAGACAAAAGTCACACTGCATCACATACATAAAGAGGGAATGGACAGTGTTTTTTCAATAACACCTGGGCAGCAGCTTTTTACTTTTGGGTGGCTGACACTGAAACTGGTGAGTTCAGATGAGCAGACTGCTGGGACACAGGAGTATTTTTTACACCATCAAGGCAATCCAAACCCAGCTCAAGACCAGCACTGACCATCTGCCAACACACATGTACAATGAATTGTGTTATTTACACACAGAAATACAGATCCTGCTTATTTCAGTCAGGCATGTAAGATTACCTTAAACGTGAGCTGGATGAGTTCAGGTACAAGGCCCATGAGACCCTTTTCTCTCACAAAGTTATACAGGGCAAGCAGATACTCGTGGTCAGGCTAAAACAAGAGAATTAAGATACAAGATCTATATAAGTATATTTCAAGAAGGTATATCTGTTTCAAAAATACCTTACAGACAGAAAGTTAGAGCATGAGCAATCAGCTGCCACACTTACCACTATGTTGTGAGCCAAGCTGACACTGAGGACTGCAAAAACATCCGACACCAAGCCAGCTTTCAGCAGAGCCCAAAGGAGAGACAGAAGAGCCGGCATGGAAAAATACATTCCCGGTGGGTTTTTCTGGTAGTATCCTGTAAATACAGCTCCTAGATGTGAAAGCAAATAGGCACATTAGCCAAACTGACAGAGGATAAAGATTATTTTAGACTTTTAGCAAGTCTAAAATGTAAAGGAGAACGATGTGTTAAGGGGTAAAAGGTCATGCTTGCTTTGAAGTAACTTACCTGCTTTCTGGAGGCACATTGGAGTTTTGATGAACTTTATCACAGTTTCAACACAGAACTGGCAGAGACAAAAGTTAAAAGCAAAGATTCAGACACCTTTTGTCCACAAGAGGGCGATACTACATCTGTGATCAACAACCCTCTAAAAGATAGTTGTAACTCAACTCAATGCTAAAAGTCAAAATGTATTCCACTGTTCTTGGTGAATAAATAGAAACAAAGGCCCAACAGTGTTTTCACATGCTTGCAAGCTAAGAATGAATCACCAGGTCTACCTTCTCATCCCCCTCCACAGGCAGATGCTGGAAGCGACACTTCTTGAACCCACAGGATAGTGATTCACTGAAGTAGTGTCTGCAGTACTGAGGAGTTTAGGGAACATTTGTAGCATTACACAAGTACTACACTCACATCATTACAAACATGATTGTGATCCAAACAGCAAAAAACAATGCTAGAGGCTACATTAACTTTTGTATCCTGCGAGAAGATTCAATCTTCTATCAATGAATACTTACAATATCAGATGTCTGACGTTCCAAATTTATCACGCTGGCTGACTTTGTGATCCATGACCCTAAAAGCAAGGGCACCAACATCAGTCTTTAGGTAGACATTTGTTCTCATGATAAGTAAGAGCTTGTGTGGATTTATTCTTTGAAACAAACAATAAAAAATAAACACTGGTATGCGCTGTATTTTATTTCTCTCACCATTTCCTAGGGACATAAGCGGGACAATGTTATGAGGGGAGCTGGCTGGCTGTCTCCTGTTGCAGAACATAAACAACATGATTATCACATGTCACATATAACACAAAGATTTTACTCAGCAGAAAATCCATTCCATCAAGTAAAATGCACAAAGTACCAGTTTTCCACCAAGCCACCATCTGCATCATTGTTGTTGACATCAAATTCAAGAACCTGCTCAATAACACAAACACAATGTTATACTATCATATGGCAATACACATTGTATTTCTTATAACACTCTAAATGAACCTGTTGAACAAGGATGGTGTATTTAACACTGCATTGTGAACATGTACCAGGTTTCTGTAGTGGTAAGTAAGCTATGAATGAGCCTTCACAGATTTCAGTAAAATACAGTTGGATTAATTGTACTTTCATATAGAAACCTGCAATTTATTACATCATCATTTATCTCATCTGTATTGCTGTAATATATGTGGTACTCTTCTGTGTTTTAGTGTGAACCTGGACAGAGAGCTACCGGCTATGCTGTTAAGGTATCTCATGCCTTATAATGAGGCACTGAAAAAACTATTGGGTAGCAAGTTCTCAGTTCGAATTACATGCAAGATGAGTTACATAGACCTGTTACATTACCGCATTTTGAGTTTGTTTGTCTTTGTAAGGGCATGTGTTGTTTTGCATTTCTGTAGTTGTGCTGCTCATCTGAGGTCTCCATGGCCTGCTGGTACTCTCTGTAAAATACACACAATAGTATCACAGGACAATCTGGATAAAATACTTCACATTTATGCACTGGTCTTACCTGTGATATCAGAGCTATCACAATTAAATTCTCCAGTAAATGGTGTCAATCTGAAACACAGGAAACACATTGATTTAAACCATAGCATTAGTCTGACTGTAAGATGAGGCTATCGAATCTGAGACCTTACCTTTGTGCCAACTTCACTGATGCTCCATCTGTCCCTGACAACAGCTTCTTTGCCACAGCAGGTGGTTTGCATTTAGACGTCTCAGTAACTCTGGTGGGCCCTAGTTTCACCAAACTTTGCTTATGCAAGTTATTAAACAGTTCTGGGTCATCCTGGATCACATCGACAAGCAAGATATCTTGTTGATAAGCTGAAAACTCATCCAAAATATGGGACTGAGAATCATCGGCTGGCTCTTTGGTTATTTCAGCGCTTCCACTGCCTGCTATATTAGATGGGTTTGATCCCCCATTGGTAAAAGCTCCTCCATCATCTTCGGCACTGCTGGGAGATAAGCGGGGTTCTGTCAGAACACTTGAGGTAAGGGATCTCATTATTTGAGGATATAAGGGTTCTTGGGCAGTACTTTTGTTACCATGTTCCACATTATCTTCACAATCAGATTCATCTTGGCTTTCCTCTTTATTACCACCGAGGACATCATCATTATCCCTGGGAGGTGATGGTTCCCTTGGAGTACTGTCAATAGAACTTTTTGAACTTGATGAGACTCTGCCTAATTCTTCCTCACTGTGTTCAACATAATCCATATGACATGCAGGTAGTAGTTTGCTTTTGGTCTTGTTTTTTTCCTCTTCCTCATCTGAACTGCTTTGGCATGAGAAGCTTCTCCGACACAAGTGGCTTGTTGGTGAAGTGACAGGAGAGAGCACTGGTGGAAGCACACACTCATCTGAGTACGTCTCATCACATTGTTTCTTAGAAAAGGTGCACAACAATGAGCTCTCAAGGCAAGCAAGGTTGTGACTGAAGGGGCTTGTTCTATACCATGGCTTCAGCTTTGGTGGGCTCTGGCTTCTGGGAATTTCTTCATCACTCTTGTATTGACTTTGAGGGAGGAGAGAGGATTCACAAGAGTCAGATGTGTACAGAGATGCAGAGAATGAAGAACTACATGAACTCATTTGTGTTTCTTCAGAGAGGAATTCTGCTTTCAACTCTGCACCTTTGCTTTTCTTAGGACACGATGAAGGTGAGCAAGAGGAAGGAACGTCTGAGAAGTTGCTCGAATCACAGTTTGTGAATGACCAGTCATTCAGGCCCAAGGCTGAGGGGGAAGGGGTAGACCTGGAGCTGTTGCTCACAGCATTATCAAGCAAAGATGAGGCTAAAGGTGAATCGGTGCTAAGTCCCCTCTGACCACTGGTGGAAAATGAACGCAGTGCATTTTTCATTTCTTTTATGTTCAACTCTGACAACATATTACAACTTGAGTTCCCATTTGTTTTTTCTAAAATGCCTTTTCCACCCTGCTTCTCTGTAGGTGCACTTTGCACAGTTTCCTTGATTTGGCTGTTGGAAGAAACAGGCTGATTTGGATTCACTGTTGCACAGTCACTGTTGTCCCTTGCTGTTGAATCAAGAGATCCTGCTGCTTTAAGATTAAGGCCTCTATTTAGGAAGGGCCAAGGCATGTATGTGCGAGCACATGAAATGTTTATTTTTCCTAAATAAGCCTGCACTCTTTGGCAAGAAAATGACTCTGGGTCATCTAAGTCCAATTCATTATTCTGACAGAGAAGTTCTGATGAGTAAGTTTTTGTGGGACCATCTGTCTGAATACTTGGTTTCTTGGTGGTAGATTTTTTTTTCACAGCTGAGTCAAAGGGCATGCTGCATCCAACACCATCCTCAAGCTTTGGTCTTTTGTTTTTGCACATTTCTGTGCCCATCACGTCAGATCCTGGCCCGGGGCCCTCTTCAGCATCTCTGTCCCACATGCCTGCCTGGCACTTCACCTTGTTTGTGTATTGTGTTTGTAGTGAGAAACAAGTAGAACAAGAGTCTTCACTTGTCCTACTCTTGCTGTAACAACATGTGGTTTTACGGGACAGCATCTGCAAATCTGTGCCTTCTTTCACATATCTCTGGTGAGCAGACAGACTTTTAGACTGACAGATTCTCTTCTCATTAGGAACACTGAGACAAAATACACTTTTTTCAACCCAAGCACTTTCTTGACATGGGCGTTTCTTATGTTCTATACAACGAGGCCCAAACCTAAATCCATCACTCAGGTCCTGTGTGAAGCAATGCACAACCTTATTCTTGAGAACATCTGGTAACACATAGCCGCAATTGTGACTGCATGTGTCACATTTTCTGGCTAGGTCACAAAGTATCACTTCTGGGTTCTTGTCTATCCACACAAAAATCTTCTTAGAGGTCTCAGTGACAATGTGTCTTTCCTTCTTGATCTGAAACTGATCTATGGCAGGCTGTGACTTTGGGCTAAGGCTTTTTGGCCTTTGCTTATCCAGTGACTTTTGCCGAGAGAAAACGCGTTGACATTTCCCACTGAGACCATGGTCGGATGTTCCAACAGCTTTCCTTAAACACTTCTTTGTACCAGCAAGTCCGGTGAGATTTGGTTGTGTATTTCTATCAGTGTCTGAAAGTGGAAACAAAAAGTTGTCAAACTGATTGCGTGCCATTATAGAATTAAGAAGACAGCATTTTTTTGGCATTGTCAGCAATCATAGAAGGATCATCCAAAAGCTAATGGCCACGTCCATTTATGTTATAAATGGAGGGTATATAGACTACCATCTGCAGCTGCAGTCCAACAAGAGGGAACTGGCCTGCTTGCAGGTAAGGAAACACAAAATGAGAGATGCACAGTTGCAAGCTAAAAGATAAATGAATATTCCAAATGAACACAAAGTCAAAGTGCTTTGCATCAACAACTGTATGCACAAATATGAATATTTCTTACACACACATTCAACAACCAAGAGCCGTTAAGGCAGTTGCAAAGGAGAACCAAAGAATGCTAGAGGCATGTGCAAAAACTACGCAGAAGCTGTGTATTTGCTCTCATATTCAAACTTGGCATGTTCGCTTTGAGCAGTTGTGATTGTGATTCTCTAGCTAGCGCATGTATATTCGGTGCATTTGCAGATACAGAAACCTAGTGTACGTGTATCTGCACACTTTCGCAGTAACTCGGACCCGGCCTAGTTTAAAAAAATAGTGTAATTTTCCCTCTTGTGCATTTCCTTAAGTTGAATAATTGGGGGAAAAGCAACACAAATAGCAAAGGTGCGCAGACGATGTTAGCTAGCTAGAAGTTCCCCTAACGTTTCCTCCGAGTTGCATTATCAGACGTAAAGCGACATAAATCTGACACCACACAACAAAACATCTACCTAACACATATTTTTTCTCTCTCTCAATTAATCCCAAAACAGACATAACTGTCTTGCAGGGGATCTGCACAGCATATCTCATATCAATCGATCTCATTACCTCAAATACAGTCAAACCCATCAGTGTCTAACGTGTGACTGCATCATGTAATTCGTACATAACGTGGTCCTTGACATACAATTTAAATATCTACGAAAAGCAAATCATTTTGGGCAGGCTAGTCAGTAAACACACTATTTAGCCGCGCAATTAGCTTAGCATCTAACACGCTCAACACACGATTAGCAAAACATGCATGTTAGCCGAGAGTTTAGTTACTAAATACATTTGCTCATTTGTGATTCAATGCTTTCATTACACTAAAAAACATCTCCACTTACTTCATAATCGGGTGTGTAGTGACAGTTTTGTCGTTAGCACTTGTTCGGTCTTAGCAGCAACAGGCTGGTGATGGACGCTTCCCTAAGGACATGACTTTCATTGAGTTCTGTCCCTCTCTGTATGAACGCGGGTCGTACGACTTTCCGTTAATATTCAATTTACATCTTCTAGCTATATTTTAATGCAACACCGTCTGACCTTTTGGTTGTTTTGTGTAACTGTCTGCCCCCAGGTTTGACCCTGCGGTGAACTTTATTCTAAAATGCGCAGGCGGAACCAAGAGCATAAGGTGAACTTCAGTCCAGTCTGCTGTTGCCCCACCTCGTGTGGGTTTTGCTTTTCTGTGTTTATACTTGCCTCTGGTGTTCTGTCCGTCTTCTTTAAAGTCCATATCGACCCATTCAAAAATCTGCTGAAATCTGCTTTTTGCTTTGTGGGCACATACGCACTTCTCAGGCCGTTTTTCGGCGACTGTAATGGGCGTACCTGCCACGCTTTCTGGGCCCGTTTGATGTGTTAAAATCGCTTGGACAGCTTCACTGCGGTTGGAAGGTGTAGCAGTGTTACAGTCTGTCTGTTTAGAAACGTCAGTTGTGACGTTTCTAAACAGACAGTTTTCTTAACGTTACGTTTTACCGAATTAGAAGATGGAAACATGCTGACCATCGCAGCTGTGACTAACAAATCCACTGAATACTACTCCTTTAACCTGGCTGCGCTAAAACGCTTCAGTACTATTAAATTGCGCAATTCAAATTAAGTAACAGCAGAAACTAGTCCCTCGGCGATATAATTTCAAATGGAGATGAAGCACTACTGTGTTGACATCACTGCGCACGCGTACCGAGGAGTCGCATATTAAATATAAGTACATTAACCAAACAACTACCATACTTTTTTACAGTGACTTGATGGTTGTCCATACAAAAACGTTTTGCTGTTGCTATTATTTTTTTTTATTTATTTTTTTTTTTTTACAATGATCTATTTTATTTTATTGTTTATACAAGAAAAAAATCTCCTGGCTGGAAGTTACCTACAATACCTTATTTCTTGGCAAACAATAAAAGACAACAAACGCTGACAAATGCAGAGATAGATTTATATGTGTTTCACCTCATCATTCAAATAAAGCAGAAGCTTGAAATATAAATTAATTTAATTAATTAATTAATTAAAGGATATTACATTCTGCTTTTTGCTTTAGGTTACTAGCTCAAATCTTTAGTCTTCTTTTAATTATAAGGGCCCAGTTCAATATGTGTTGCACATTAATTTGGTTAATTCGTGGTAGATCTTTACATCCTTATGCCTCTTCTGTATGAACATCCTAACGGCCTATCTTACATCTCAAGAGCTGGACTACATGCTGACAGGACAATAGGAGGACACATGTATCTGCTTGGTCTTTCCACACATAAAGAAACAACTCTGGTGTATAATTGAATGATTATTGGTAGTAGTGATATTGCACAGCTATTGGTAGTTGGACAGATTATATGCCTATAATGGAGCCTTGTGGAATCCCACTCGGCTTGAATCAGAATACATGTGTTAATTAATATGTGAAGTTATTTTGCTTTGATTTTAATGCATTTTATTGATATGACTTTTTAAGAGAATGAAGGTGCAGAAATAATAAAGGCTGAACAATGTATTAATGAAAAAACATCTTTGTTGTAAATGACACAGTTTATCTTACTAAATTTAAGGCAGCATTTAAGTAAAATGTGATCAGGAGGTACAATAAAACACATTATCCATAAATTAATCAACAAACAGGACCATAAAGACAGAGAAATGTGACACTTTAGGATATAAGCAGAAATATAACCCGAGGCTCAAGGTGAAAGAAAAGTGAGATGATAGGAGTGATGGAGAGACCCTGGTGTTGGGAAGTAGCCGGTCCCTGGACTGTGGCGGCCTGATTCACAACACCAGCTGTCCCGCCCCACAGAGTCAGCAGATGGCGCTCTGATGGTGAAAGTGTTTTTCCATCAGGAAGCAGTGAAGTGGTTCCACCTCATTGCGTCCTCCCCGGGGGCACGGAGTCAGCACTGCCTCTTCCTCTCTCTCCTAATCTTCGCTACATCTGTGGCAGCTGTGAAAAGAGAACATGCAAATTAGAATCGGAGGAAACCATTCGAGGTGAGCAGAGACACTGAGGCACGAGGGAACTTTCTCTGGGATCCTCTTGTCTAGTTCTCATCATAAATCCAGACATGAGAGATTCTGGGAGTCTCTGCCCCACCTCTCTACACCTGCCAGGCATTAGACCACCCACAACCCCCTGCTTCTGCTCTCCACAGCTCCAAAAACATCCTCTATGCAAATTTTATAATCACACCACAGCAATGAAGTATGTGTGCGTATGTACAGTGAAGAGGGATATAAGCTTTTACTTAGCATATGAAATGAGTTGGGATTAGAATGAGATAAAGAGCAGAGTGAAGAGCAGCGGGAGTGTTACGAGAGAGGTCACTCATAATTTTGCTTCTATGAAGCACTTTAAATCTTCCTGACTGCTCTCACAGGCATTGGAACAGCACGCTGGGCTCAACTCAGTGATAAAAGAACACCAGCGGTTCTACCAATTAATGTGAACTTGAAATTAAAATGTTGTAGGATATCAGCATGATAAAAGGACATTTATGAGAAAGGACGTGGTCACATTTAGGTGATGCTAATTCACAATGAAGTTAAGGTTTATTGCCTCTTTTTTTAGGACAGACTAATAGTAGTGGATTCATATTTTAATCATTAATATTTTCTGTAAATGTGACCGGAAATGGTGAAAAAATGATTAGTAACGGCATTGTTTCTTAAGGGAAGACTAACCTGAATATTGTTCTTATTTCTTCTACATCTGGTGTTTATTCGACATTAATCTAAGGTTTAGATGTCTACAAAACTCTACAGAATTGAAAAGTATCACTTCCTATCATGTGTCAGTTAAATATTAGAGACACACAGAGCTTAAAGTACAACAATTCCCTCAGCAGGCGATAGGAAATAAATGTCAGCTTTACTTGCCATGTATATTCTAACAACTACCTGTAATGACAGCGTATGAAGCGAGTGTGTTTTCCTTTGTTTGTGCACTCTGCTTCCCTGTCTGTGTTCGGCATGCGAGGCACTATACGTGCACAGCAGTCATTCTTTCAAACGTCTCACACTTGTTTCCTTGTGTTTGCTGCTGTCCACTGAGAAATGTCTCTCTAGAGGGAAAAAGTATGGTGTTTTTTGTTTTTTTTGTCATGAATAATTTCAGACGGTGCACAGCACAGTGGCCCCTTCTGCAGATAATCCATGCGTATCACTGTAAAAAAAAAAATCCATTACTCTATGCAGCAAGATTTTTCTACTTTATGTTTTAACAGTGTTTCTTGTCCATGAATGCGAAAGAGAAAGAGGTTGTGCCTCAACAATAAATAAAGGTAAACTGAATTTCATTAGTTAAAAATGAAGTACACTCTCAACAGAGCATGCCAGATTAAATGTGAGTATGTGCCTTTAACTAACTGTATATATGTTGCCTTTCTCCTTCAATACTAGACATTAAATTGTACAGCTGGAGCGCCTAAGGATCTATATTCGTCTTGCGTTCACATCTACTTCTTTGTCTTTCACTGGACCGGTGTGAAGCTGACGGGAACGCGAGCAGCAGCTGAATTCCTTTAAATAGCCCTGGCTGCCTCATCATATGGTTGCTATGGTAGCCAGCCCCTCATTTCAAGATAACGTCCACATGCTTGGAGAGCCCCCCCCTTTCCACCTGCACGCCATAGATCTACGCTGCCGCTTGGTGAGAAAGAGCTTTGGAGAAGAGACGCAGCCTGCACACAATGCTTTGTGCATCTGCACATCAAGAGAAATGATCAGTTTTTGTGCTCTGCATTTTTTTTTGTGAGATCAGGCATTAGTTCTTAGTGGCTGATAAGAAAAGTGCTTATTGGGGAAAAAAATGAGAGTTTGAAAGGATGTAGGAGGGAAAAAAATTGTTAAGGAGGTAGAGAAGGAGAAAAATCAGATGTTGGAGGAAAGGGAGATCAAAAGTGAAACAGATGAGGGAACAGCTGGTACAAGAAATGGGGTGATACTGAGAGAAATGAAGGGTGAAAAAGGATGAATGATCTGTGACATTTTTTGAGAACGAAGGGACTGAAAGATAGCGATAGACGGGAGAGTATAATAGATGCCATCTTTTTAAAAGACGTCTCTTTCTGTTCTTAATAGCTTCTTCTCTAAGTGTCTTTTTTCCCTTCCTCTCATTCCCAGCCCCCATTCCTTTGTTTGATGTCGTCCTACCTCTTTTTCCCCAGTTTTCTTTTTACCCATGCTCTCAACTAGTCGTATGTTTATCTGAGGGTCAAACAGGACATTAACAGAGCAGGACTGTGGGCAGCTGATGTGTGTAAGTGGAACTACATAGATGCACCTTTCAGGCTGACTTTGTCCTGAATGTCTCTCGTAAGTGCACTCAGAAAACTATTGTGAAGCTCAAAGGTGTGAAATCAGTTACAGAGAGAGAGAGAGAGAAAGAGAGAGAGAGGCAGAATATAAGGGTATCAGCTGGTTTAAGAGCTCTAAATGCTATTATAAACTGAATCGAAATTAAAATGAGTAAGAATCTTTTAAAGCATGGTTAATTCATCTGAAAGAAATATGAGCATCAGACTTCTCCAGAAATATTAGAGAAATATTTTATATATTCATTTGATTGGATTTTATTTTAAATGACACATGTAATGTGTCAGCAGCAAGGTATAAGTCTTTACATCTAATACATAAAAAACATTTGAATAAACAGCACACAGACCTATATGTCTGTACATTTACTAAAACTTCAAGCAGCTAGAATGATCAGAATACGCTCAGTTGCACAGTGATTTCACTGAGTGGAGAAAAATCTGAACCATTGCAAAAACAACAACAAAAAAGTATATCTAAAGGTTTAAGAAATCAGATTCAATCTGATTTTTATGCAGACTAAAAATTGCAGCTGTTTATGTTTCGAAAAACATTCTGTGGAAAAAAAAATGTCGCTAAGGAAGAAGAGAAGGAGAAGTCAAAAAGCAGTCGATAAAGATGGCACCCTCAATTTCCTGTTAAAACACACAGGCAGGCTGATTGCATTTGAGAGAGTTGGGCGCGTCTCAGCATCGCCTAATGCATCTGTAAATTGAGTTGGAAAATGACGACGTCTGTTGTCTGCACTTGGGATGGAAGCCAGCGAGGCAAAAAGCTTCACTGTGTGTGGATAACATCCTCCTCTCTCTGCATTTTTAGACCCACACAATTAACCGCTATTAACCAGACCCCCACTTGTGTCAAGCACAATCACCTCATGCTGAAGAAGACTGATTTCTACACTGTTCTTTTCTCTTTGTGTGTAGTCTTTCTCCATCTTTCAATCAGATACACGATGGTACATTATTTGTGCTTTAATATTATCTCTAGGAACACACAAGAAGGCTGTGAGGTGTCACTGGGTGCATAAATAGAAATGACTGTGTGTTTTGTGTCCATTATTAAGGACCCGCGTTGGTCATCTCTGAGAGCAGCAGCAGCAGCGATAAAGATGCCGGCTGAGCATTTGCCAAGCATCCATTTCCTTTTTACTCTGGTCTAAAAGGCCCTTTGCCAAACACAGGTACACACACACACACACAGTCTCATTGTCTGGTGTCCTCATGTTCACTCAAAAGTGAACCTCCATAACATTTAGACTAAAAAGATTATGTCTTTGACCTGACCTTTCTATTTTTATCCCCTTTATGTCCTTATATTTATACATTGTAATAAATACACTCTACTTTTACTGCTGTCTAATAATATGTGATAACAATCTGTTATAACAACTGATAAAATCCTCTTGAATCTGCATATTTGGTTCTGTTAAACATTCGTTTTTGTGATGATTATCTAGTACCATAAAAGTCTCCTTATAAATTTATCTTCTACATTTCTTAAAACTCTATCTGAAATGTAATCATTGCCCTTTACTGTATTTTATTATTTACCTCTCCCTTGGGCCCTTGTCTATTGTATTTATTGTCATTAAGCTAATGGCTCCATTATATTGATATTGGAATAGGTGTAAGAGAGATAATTATTCACTCAATCAATAGTAAATTGCAGAGGTATCTCACATCCACATACATGACTCTCTAACACACAAACGCTCAATATGCACACATCCACAGACACACCCCATTACTGAGTCTTTTACCTGCGAACGTACAGCATCATATTCCCTCATCACCATCTCCACTGTTTGACTGAACAGTGTGACCGCACTATCACTTGACAAATGCATTAGAAACAGCAGCAGAGATTTTAATGCATAAGCCCGACCCTCGGCTGTCACATTCAAGACTGGGAGTGCGCACGTTCACAACCACACTCACACTCAGTCTCTCTCTCTCTCTCTCTCTCTTACACATAAGCACACAAGCCGCACACCCACACAGTTGAGATAAGGCCTGAGCACTGGTAGTCATTTAGTTCAGCTTTGTCTTTTTACAGCGTCTCCCTGATGAACTGAAGAAAATGCAAGCACTTGAATATTTGAATTATTAGCAAAACGGCACAGCTTTAACTTAATCCAGTGAGGCTTATAATCTGTGCTGTGTGTGTGTATGCAGCCTAATAAGAGCAGAAGAAAAAATAAGTAAATGTAAATGAAAGAATGTGCCTTATCTTGGTACAAAAGTGTGTGTGTGTGTGTGTGTGTGTGTGTCTTCCTTGTTGCGTACATTTTATTGAGCCACTGTGATAAGGTAATTGATGTGAGAAGAATGAACTTAGAACCTTGGAAGAGTCATTGTGCTCTTTATGTCAATGCATGAAGAGTTGTTAGCATTGATCAAGAAACAATATGGCCGTCACTCAATATCTCCCCTAAGATTAAACGTTGTTTTTTTCCACTGCAATAAAACCACTGAACGTGTTTCTTACTTGTACGATTGACTGTTATAAATCAGGCACAGTCACAGGGTTTTATGGATGGCTCTTGTTGGCTTCTCTCTTTCTCTTATGTAAGAGTATTTTTTGCTTTTCTGGCCTTCGGTTTAAATGCAGATCTATAAATTTACAAGTTCCTGCCTGATGCTTGCAGATGATTTTGGCACAGAGGCGCGCCAAAGGAGCACTAACCCTGATGACTCCTGCAGGTTGCCAGTTCTGGACTGGGCTGGGCTGGCCTTGCAAGCTCGGGCGGTTGGATGGGTGGACAGTCGGATAGCTGGCTGGGCGGGTGGTTGGGTGCTGGGCTGGCAAGGCAGAGAGCTGAAAAGAAACAACAAGGTCAGCTCTTTCGCAGAACACATTCAGCACCTTAATGCCGCTCTGTGAAATGTCGACGTTCTGAAGATGGTGGTCATGAAACTGAAAGGCACCATCACTGGCTGAAGTGGAGAGTTTCATTTTCAAAGTGTAGACTCTTTTTATAGGCACCGGGAAACATAATCATCAACCGTTACAGTATGGCAGTTTGACATAATGGCTCATACAGTCTAGATATATTGAGGTAGGTAATTATGGATTAGCAGATCTCTGGCGAGCGGAGACTTCCCCTGACACAAAGCAGTCAGTAAAAAAAAGCAAACGCAGGATTACTCTCACATAGACTTAGCACAAACACACAGGCTGGACACACACATATATAAACAGGCACATGCACACAGATACGCGCAAGCCATATATGCACACGCCTCAGACCTACACACTCTCGTCGGCCATCACAGACAGCATGCCGGCTCGGCAGCCATTTTGCAGGACTGCTCTGGAATGTTCAATTAGGATAATTGTTGCTTACGCCATCATTTCTCAGCATTACAGTCATCATATACGTTGCAAAGTATCACTCCGGTGACCGTGCAGTTACACTCACCTCATCGTATCCTACATGTAAAAGAAGGCGTCCTTAATTGTGTGTCTTTTCACGGAGGCCCCAACCAAGACATTTATATATATATATATATATATATATATATATATATATATATATATATATATGTCAGTTATTGTGCAGCCATGTGTGAACTCCACATGTATGTACGCCACTCTTTGTAATGTATGTGGTGGTATTGGTGGTGGTGTGGTGTGTGTGTGTGTGTGTGGGGGGGGGGGGGGGGGGGGCACGCCCTACAGCTTGTCAGTGTTCACATATGGAGGAGGGGATGAGTGTGTGCATATGAGCTCAGAGAAAAGAGAGAGGAAATGGGAAGGGTGAGAAATGGAAGAAACTGGAAGAGGAGAGAGACGAGAGAGAGGGAGAGAAGAAAAGGACACTGAAATGCACAGCTTGTTCCTGTCGCCACCATTTTTTTTTATCACAGACTATGCAGCTTTGGTCACTGCTAGTTTGGTTTCAGAGAAGCTTTGGGCTCAGAATATAGATTGCACATAATAAGCACAGGATAGAGGAGAATGACAGCCCACACCTGTCACGCTCTGCAACTATTTCATGATAGAAACACTATATGCTCAATTCTTCTTTCCAGGTTATGGCACAGACATCTGCATGTCATGTGTTTGAGTCCAGTTCTCCACCCATGTAGACCTAACTTTCTTGTCTCGCCCACACTGTGCTAACCACTTCATGCCACAAGCATGATGTGAAAAAGAAAGACTCGTCACATCTTACATAAGAGATATTTTTGTCAAAAGAAAATGGGTTTTTCCTCAAAATGACATTTTTGACAGTAAAAGCTATTAGTAGTCTTAACATGCTAATCTAAAGCACTACAAACTACACTAGACTGCACCCTTTCTACAAAGATCTGCAATCACACAGGCAGGATTTAACAAAGGCCACCTAAGGATAAGAGCATCTATTACAGTAGCTGACACAAAGGGGGAATTGATAATTTAGTGTCATATGGACAGGACTGAACTGGTCTACAAGCCCTTATGAGATGGAGGCTGGATGTAAATCTGCTGTTGCTACAAGAAGGTGGAGAGACAGGGTGGTATGACGATCGGCTGTCAAATGGGACAGGTTGGAATAAGGGTGCCAGGGACGGAGAGGACCGAGAACACACGGCGCAATGAGCACATGTGATCTTCTGGAAACACGGATGACACCTCACAAGATGAGCTCAAACGTGATAAAAGAGTGCACAGATATTTACAGAGGAAACGTATAGCATTCCACATACAAACCCTCGCCCTACTCCTCCCCCCACCCACATTCACACTCCGAATATGACACGAGACTGCACATATGATCTAACGCCCCTTTGTCTGGGTTCATCGGTCAGCAATGGTCGGCACATTATTCTTCTGCTCTCATTCTTTTTTTTTTTTCCTCTCACACAAACTCACACACACGCAGACAGTCATGTGCATGGCAGATGACCCACCACCCCCTTTTTGAGGATACATGTGTTTTAACCTCATTCTGTAGGGTAAGTCTATCACACATTACAGTAGTGTCATGACCGCCAACCACCCTCCCCTCCCACCCACCCCTCCTCTCAGCCTCCGTGTCCTCAGAGCGCACCCCCACCCCCACCCCGACCCCCACCGACCGGGTGATCATCTGCTGTGACTGTGTCCTCCTATCACCGTGAGTCAGGAGTGTTCGACAGGGGATGGGTGAGGGGGGTAGGGATGTGGTGGGAGCATCCTTTTTGACTTCTTTTCTTTTTCTGATCAGATATGATTGCTGACAGAGAGAACTTTCCCTCCCATCGGTGGCCGTGTGAGCGCCGCCTCAGCGCCAGACAGAGGGGACCCTTTGTCTCCCACCACCACCGCACAGGGAGGGATGGCGTACATACACACACATATACTGTACATTCTGGCATGGCTACTAACATACACACACATACTGACAGGAACTACACACGCTCACACACTACACTGTTAGTACAGTGTTCGTACTGTAGTCACAATACAGACACCCTGGAGCACATCAGTGGCTGCACACCTGCATGTAATTCTGTCCATTAAACACATCCCTGTGTGTAATCACTTCATTGTGCACATGTGCAGCATGTGTGTCAGATTGTGTGTGTGTGTGTGTGTGTGTGTGTGTGTGTGTGTGTGTGTGAGGGTGAGCGCATGTCCTCAGACTCACCTGGCGGCACCCCTGGAGCTGGTTGTCGTGGTAATGCAGCCTCAACTGGGGTTGCAGAGCTGTGACACCTGATGTCCCTCCTCCCTTTCACTCTCACTCTCTCTGCTGTAGTATAGGATCAGTAGCTACACCCTAGCACTGACAGAAGAGGGGGAGACAGAGAGGAGGGGTTATTATCCAGCCTGGTGGATCATACCACCAGCTGCACTGAGACAAGGGGACGCCGGGGGGCAGAGCTGGTAGGGAGGGCCCTGATAGCACTCAATTGAACTGCCTAAAAACCTCCCTGCTGTCTGCGCCAAGATGGTCTCTCCCGGCTCCCACTGCTTTGATTGGAGGACATGCTTCCTCCTTCATCAAAATGTAAAATTCCAAGACAGAGAGTAGTGCATCGTTTGTGTGTGTGTGTGTGTGAAAGAAAGAGAGTGTGTGAGTATGAGAGAAAGACAGACAATGCAAGAAAAAAATATATATATATATATATATATATATATATATATATATATATACTCATATATAGATATGAGTGCGCGCATGTGTCAGTGTGTGTATGTGAGCCTGAGCATTCATGTAAATGTGTGTGTTTGCGCCTTTGCGTCAGGGAGACAATATACAGGATGCCATTGTCTGTGTGGGCGTGTGATAGGAAGAGGTAGTCGAGGGAGAGACACAAGACAAAGAGAGTGAGAGATAGGAAGACATGGTGTGTGTGTTTGTGTGTGTGTGTGTGTGTGTGATAGAGAAGGAGAAAAAGAAAGCAGTGTGTATGGCCTGTGAGCTGTCATCATTAGTCTCTCTGCAGCGGCTGGTGTTGAGCTGCAAAAGGGCTTGTCAGTCAGTTTCTGTCACAACATGTCACTGAATGAACACACACACTCACACACACACACACACACACACACACACATACATACATACACACTTTCCCAGAGGGGATCATGTCAAGATGGAGGCCAGGCTGCTCTGACAAGACGATCCAACCCCCCAATAACCTTTCACCCCGCTCCTCTGCCTTGATGTCAAACACAGAATCAATCCCCCGATTCTTAAGTTTCCCAGTAAGCTGCACACATCTCATGAAAGAAGGGGCAGGTAGAATCAGACAAAACACACACAAAGGCAGCAAAAAAGGCGACAGAGCGGCAAGAGGCAGACGCTCACATACAGCCGAGTCTCCTGAGAACTAACAAGTGAAATACTGCTGACTCACTGTGCTCATAGCAGGCCCTAAAACACACAGTCCAGCCTTTATGTCCAGTATATTCACCTAAATCTATTCAAAATGGTTACTGATAATGTCGCTGTAGGGGTGAGTAAAAAAGACCGCACAACAAACAAACAGCTCCCGTCCAATTGTTCTCCCATAGCTTGCTGCAGAATGGAGTTTAACCTCACACATAAAGCAGACCTTCCCGTTTTCCTGGCTTTTCTCTGTCTCTCTCCTGCTGCCGATTTAATTACCTTCTATATTTATCAGAGCTCAAGATGCTATTTTGGTTTCGAGACTCTTGTCACTGATATCGGGAGGCTACATTATTCAGAGTGAGAGCACTGGGGGCCGTCAGGCACAGAACAAGTGCGCTGTTAACCCTATGGAGAAGGACGGAGGATGTACGACAATTCCCCACAATATGGCTGCTCATCACCATCATCGCACATCTATATTCTGGTGATTTGGTTGTGTAGGCGGTGCTAGGTGTGGTCCGTCTTTCTTGTGACTGCTTCATCTCAAATCTCTGCTCCAGAGCATCCAGAGAAAAGGAAAGACTGCTTCATACGGGTACACCAACACCAGTACAAACCACAAAGAGGTGCATCTATCCTTGTGCACTGCATGCCTGTGTACACGCGCGCACACACACACATACAAAGCGACACACACAGTGGGTATAGATCGGCGTCCTCCATATTTGGTTGTGATTTATGATTGCTCTTCACTAGAGGCCACAGTCATCTGGGAGATGATGGCCATATTGATCTGATAAACAGTTTCATTTACTGCCAAAGTCTGCCATTCATACTCTCTCTCTCTGTCTCTCTCTCTCACAAATACATACAAAGCAAAGACACATAGATTCACAGCAGGAATAACCCAGCTTTCTGCTTCATCAATTCCCTACCTCCTCCACGTCTGCTTTTCTGTTTCCCTGCTCTTTCTCTTCTCCTCCCCCCAGGCCACCTCACCCTCTCCTCCTCTGCTCTCAGCACGCTTTAACCCGTTCCTCCTCAGACCTTGTTCTCGGTCTTTCTACCAGCAATCTACTGCCAGTCACCTGGTTCTCTACCAATATCCCCCCCACCCCCATTCCCCTCCACCTGCACACATCACGGCCTCTTTGTTTCTCCGATAAGCTCTACACGGCTTCACGCTAAGGTTATATCTCACTTTGCCAATGTTTCTCAGAAAGCATTTGACAACCACATGCAGGAGGTGACGCAGTACAATAAAGTATTTCACACAGGATGGCATTACGCCTTTCAAAAGAGTATTACAGAATATTCCACATGTATACTGGGTGGACTGTGAGATGTAGCTGCAAGGAAAATGGCAGATAACATCAATAAGTGCAGCAGGAGCCAATATAAGGCTTTGTAACCTGCAGGTCCTGACAAAACTGAAAGCACAAAAAGGGGAATGCATTCTCCTTGGAGGACAATCATGAGCAGTGCATGAAATTAGGTTTTTGATATCCGATATGCTGATACTATCCAGCGCATTTTGGACGATCGCAGGTACCAATATGTCCACATAACTGCAGAGACAAAGAGATTAACAGAATGTTTTGTTTACAGGAAGTGAATTGGCACCTCCTCATGTGATCAACTTTAGTATCAGTTCAATATAAAAACTCTTTCACACTGAGGACATTCGTCCTTTTTTTAAAGGCAACAATTATGTGGTGTGTCGGTGCTAATGGCGTGTTAGTATAATTGTGCATCCACAAAACTACGTACTAAAAGTCTCATATTAATTGTAACCTGTATTTTTGGTTGGTCTAATTTGTCACACATGAATGCTACAATTCCTTTTTTAAGTAGAGAGGACGGCAACAGTTCACCAAGCTAAGGTCCAGCATTGGATGTTATCCAAATGATGGTTGAAATTCTGCTTCACACCGTGACACTGTGTGAAATTAAATAAAATAAAGACTTATTCATCACATTTAAAAATTAATTGTTTTATACAAATGTCAGCAATTGATCCGTCTAAAGTTTTCCACAGTTGCACTGACATTTATTAGGCGCGATGGGTCAAACTGCCTTAATTAGCTCCTCACTTTAACTCTGCTAACTCTAAAGTTAGCAGTGTTAAAGTGCCTGATGAGTTTAAAGTTTAAACCTTTCAAAGGTTTTTACTGTACACTGAAAATAATACAAATTGGAGCATGTAATTGTAAATACTTATTGATCTGAAAATGAGAACATGTAACCGTATGTTAAATACCAGTCATTAAAATTCTTCACGTGTCTCTCTCTGTGAGCCTCCATCATTTGTCAGTAAACAGATAATACCAGAGAAGTGAAATTGGGAAAAAACACACACCAGTGAGTGCACAACATATTCACACCCCCCACCACACACACACACACACACACACACACACACACACACACACACTAGAAGGCTTTCAGTTTCTAAATCAATCCCACATCCGTAGCTAATGCTGTGCTGGGCCCTCTTCAGGAAGCATTAGGCCTATTAGTCAAAGAGCGTACACATTCCTGTATGTGTGTGTGTGTGAGTGTGTGAAAGAGTGTGTGTCTGAATGTGTGTAGAAGCCGCACACTCAGCAGTAGCCGATCTCAGTGGATCCTGTGGGGTCAGCAGGTGCAACGGGGAATGAGGGGCCATCTTATTGTGAATGTGTGTGTGTGTGTGTGCACGTTCCCTAACCTCGATATCCTCTGGGCTCTTTATTGCTCTAAAATTATCCTCCATTTACTGGAAGACATTGGACGGACTCAGAGGGAAAGAGAAATATGGACGCTCTAGTTTGAATGTCTTCCTGGATCACTTATGGGTGCAGAACACGGAGACAAACACACTTCTCTCTTCTGCAAATAATCTAATTTAAAAAGTGCAGATAAGTTAAGAGGTCAGACAGATGGAAAGGGTGACGATACATCAGCTAACGTTTTAGATGTTTTAGCGTTGTAGGACAACTCAAATCCACAGGAATGCTCATTATTAGCTCTGATTAGCACCAGGGGTAGCCAGGGTGCTGGCTACAGTGCACCATGCAGGGGTAAGCGAGATCAGTGGCTTGTGATTCTTATTTGTCACATGTCTTATTTGATTGCATATAAATATGACACCACTTTTGGCAGATGTCGTTCTACAGAATTCAGTTTTTGTACAGCAATCATATATTCACTAATGAACTAAGAGCTCCAGTTATGTGTGTACTGCAATGATTCACAACAAAATGAATTCAGTAAATACCTGAATATAAACACTACTATTGTGGGAGTTTAATTAAAACATGATATCCCCTGAATAAGCACAACAGATCTGTCGCTTTTTTATGCTGAACAATAAATCTACATATAAACCTACACAGTAGTTGGCAGGCCTCCCTTTACACCTTGGTTTCTAATATAAATCTAGTTTAGTTTAAGTTGTTTGGCTCATACAACAGCAGATATCGAGGACTCTCACTGGCATCATTTTAAGGGCTGAAATAATGTTTCCTCTCAGCTCTACTGTGCTGTGAAAACAGTTTTGAACATTTTTCTAAGGCCATTAAGTTCTTGATTGTTGTGTTTTGGAATATAAAAAGTGTTCCTATTACCCACAGATGGACACTGTAAACGGTTTTCTGAGGGACTATATGTTCCGAAGAAAGTAGTTCTGTTGAAACATGTTTAGTGAGCTTAGTGGTTAAATCAGAGCTGATTTATACAACAGCAGAGTCTGTTTGTAAAATCCACATTCTAACCTTTGTCACTCTGCTTAAAGGAGCTAATAAGCTAAAAGTAATTGTATTAGTCTGTCTTCCAGTGGAACGTTTCAGTGTCTCATGATGGCCTGAATACAGTTCAGAGACAGATCCCCACCCAAACCCATTCTCTAAGAAATATACTTAATGTCGTACTGCAAAACATCTATACATATTCCAAGAGATGGTATTAACCTACTCCTTTTAAACAGTGGAGTACATCTCTGCATCCTTGTGAAACAGCCTTTCATCTTACATCCACTTCGCTTTTGTCTCCCTCTCTCACATGGCCTCGTGCCCCCCTCCTGCTCACACTGTATTTGTCCCTGAGGAGTTTCGCATCCCGAGGTGGATCAAGTCTCTGCAAATCAATATCATCCATTCATGCTCTTGCAGCTCACGCATGATCATGTGAACATGCACACTAGCAGATGCAGAAGTTCCTTCACCTATATAGTTATACTGAACGACCCGCAAAAAAAAAAAGATTTGTCATTATTACCAAATAAATTACAGTAACTTGGTTTATCACTCATGCCAAAGACAATATCAGGAGACAAAGACAATAGCCTTTGCTAATGTAAGCAGTAAGTACTCGGATCAGTCAGACTGGGCCAGTTAATAGACCTGTAGCGATGCTGAGGATAGAAATGAGGGTATAGGATGGAGAGAGTCTGTGGAAAAGTGAGAGGGAGGAGAGGAAGGAGGAAACTAGTGGAGAAAGCGAGACAGTGAGACTGGCCATTATAAATCATATCCGCTGTTGGCGCCGGCCACGTATCCTAGCAACCAGACAGACCCTCCGCCTCTCCTGCATCCTCGTTTCTATCTTCTGCTAAAAGCTTGGTCACTCCTATTACCCATACTGCACCGGGCTATGCCCCAAAAATTCGCAACAGAGTTTTGATAAGGCTTGTAGCTAAAGATGAGGGATTCATGGAGGGTTTGTACTAATTTGAAACACAACCAGAAGGTGCTGACATCAGATCAGTGCAGGGTAACCGGAAAACTGACCCTCTATCACACACACAACCTGGTTTATTCACTACTTCACTAGGCTACTGAGCCACAGGGACATAATTCACAATAGCTAAATATGGCAAATGACACCAACCAGCAAAACAACATACTGATAGGTACGATGATCCGTGGATAATCTGTATTGTAGTAATCTGTGATTTGTGGCATGTTTCTACAGTCTTTCTGAGCAAAATCAGTGCGATCACACGCACAATCTAGACTGAATTGTAATGACAGAATAGAATAGAATAGAATAGAATAGAATAGAATAGAATATACTTTATTAATCCCTTTGGGAAGGTCCCTCAGGGAAATTTGGGAAAACTTTGCCTGTTTTGTGGATTTTTGTTCTGATTGTCCCAGGACAGATGAGACTGAACAGACTCCTTGTTTAAATCAATTTGCTGCCAGACAGCGGATTACTGATTTTAATTCACAGATAAAACAAGAGGAAGCAGATATGTATAACCTCTAGCTAGCACGACTAGCATTAAGCCGTGAGATGCAATAAGCAGGCCGGCTGTCCGCTGCATCGCTGTGCTGTGTTCTCACTAAGAGCTTCACCTGGTAACTAGTCTCTAGACATCTAGAGTTTTATGCTACCTCTGCTTGGCTACAGCCTCATTGTCTACCGGCTTATAAAATTCTGAGTACTCGGCAGAGTGAACGGACACTAACACAGAGACAGAATGAGTGTGTGCATATATGGGAGGAAAGGAAATGAAGCACTCAGGAAGCACTCAGTCAACCCAGAGTCTGAGAGCCATCAGAAGTGGGTGGTATGAGAGGAAAATTGTGTTTGAGGAATGAAGGACGAAGAGGCCAGAGAGCATGTGTCCACAGTATGTATGTAGGCTATATACTACCAGAGCACAACTACACCACCTTGTGGAGCAGAACTGCACGCCCCCCCTCAGATTGTCCATCTGTAAGAGAAAAATCACAAATAATTTATGAGAAACTGTGAATAATTTGATTGTGGCACATACACTGATATAATGGAGTTCCTTTCTTCTGTTCTAACATAATATATTTACACAGCATGTGATGCGTTTTGTATTTAAATCCTTCACAGGGTCTTCAAGATAACTCAGAAATGTCAACTCAGCACACAGAGTTTATTGAAGGATACTCCTGAGCTCTTCAAGGATAACACGTCTATAAATCTATAAGATAAACCCCTTTTCAGGATTTAATGAGATTCACAGCCAGAGTAGAAATTTAAAAAAAGAAAAAGATGCAATTCCTATAGCAGCATTATTATGCTGTACACTCTAATCCCTGAGGATAATGAACTAAATTACCTTTATAATTTAATCTCTACTTTATCTTAAATTATAGGCAGAGAAAAGATAAGCACGGGATTGATCTTCATGTGAGTAATTGTATTTTGCTACCTATTATATTTTAATCTAAAGTTAAAAAAAAGATAATTGGCTCTCCTGAAAACAAAATGTAGCTATTGTGACCACAAATAGCCTAGGCTATACAAAATTATTTCTCTTCTTTGTGCAAAAATCTTTATAAAACATAAATATTAATAAATAAAATATCTCTTTTAAGCGATGTTTTTCAAATATTGTAAAAACGCATACGCATAAAAACAGTATTGATGGTTAAAAATTGACATGGTTATTTTTGTATGGGCCCACCGGAAGGGGCGGGACTTGCCGTTCAACGTAGCCATGAAAATTTTAAGACGATGCTTCACAATGTGATAAGAACATACCCACAAAAGGCCAAAATCATGTCAAATTTTAAAAAAGTAGTAGTAGTAGTAGTAGTAGTGACTAAACTAAATGCAGCCGGAATTCTGGAACTGGAGCGCAACGCATCCATAAAACAGTTTGCACGTGTGTGTCAAAATATTTCACAAATAATTTAATTCTTATCAGCACATTATATACTAGTAACACATATTACCTCTTCAGTTTGATGGCGGTGTCTCTGAATGCCTCACAGTTTCCCTGCAGATATCTGCAAAACCCTCAAAAAGTCCTGCAGCCTCTGCTCACAGCTCACCTGTGTGGGAGGGCCACAGCGCGCCGCTGCCTTCAAGGACCGTTCCACAGTTTCTTCAGACTAAGATCACGCACTGACGATCTTCCAGCTTCACAATGCCCTTAAGGAAAAAATGTCATCCTAAAACATTCACATAATTTAATACACTTGTTTGTAAAAAAATGTGTTTTGTAATACATGTACTATGACTTCACAGATGTAGTTGATGTTTTCTTTCCGGTATGTTCATGAACGCACCATATGAAAATCTAACTACTTTGTGCACAAGGTTTCAAGTCGCGAGACCATTCACACCATGCGAAGGATGGCGGAGGTGCAGCCTGCTACCAAAGAGCAGAGGTGAGCTGAGCTTTTATACGCTTACATTACCGAGCAGCGGAGTTTTCTTCAACTAACTCTGAAAACTGAAAACCTCAAGAACAGAACACGCTTAACCAAAACTACTTGGTGTCATGGAGAAACATACTTGGTTCTGTGGAAATAGGTCATCTTTTTATGTTGGGTAGTGATAAAATTAATTTTTAGGAGATATTCTGCTTTTGTAAATCTCGTTGTAGTGCAAACACTGTATTTGTTTTGAACCTTTGTCTTTTAAACATGTATGTTGGAGTCAACATTAAACTACAGAATACATAGAACACAGTGTCTCTATTGTTTGCATGTTACGTTTTTCTAGAAGAAAGATTGCATACCGGGAGCCCTGATAACAAACATGTCATGTGGTCAAAGTTCAGTTTATAGTTTGTTTGTGCTAGCATTTGCTTCATGTGTCTTTTCTGCCTGTCTGCTGCATGAATCCCAATGCAGCTCCTGGATATTGAGCTGGCTTCCCTCCTGGTGCCCCACTTCTCCTTCCCAGCTGAAAGATGCAGAAGAAAAAATGCTCAAGAGTAAGAGAGTGTTAAATTGACACAAATCTGAAGTAGCACATTTCCTACATTTCTTACTTTCACCATCTCTTTCCCTCCACCACTGTCCTCTGCTGCAGCTGTGAAGCGACCTTTCTCCAGACAGCACGTCCGCATATCCGACAGTAACTATCTGTGGACCCTAGCTTTCTCCACTCAGCTGCAGCCCAGCTCCCCATCTCTCCCACAGCCCCCTGTACCATTTAGAACTCCTTTGGTTCTACTTCATGGCTTTGGAGGTGGCGTTGCCCTGTGGGCCCAGAACCTGGACTCCCTCTCCAGCAGTGGACCAGTCTACGCTCTGGACTTGCTAGGCTTTGGCCGAAGCAGCCGTCCCCTGTTCAGCACAGACTCAGAGGAAGCAGAGGAGCAGTTTGTGGCAGCCCTGGAGGAGTGGAGAGAGAAAGTGGGACTGGAGGAGATGGTGCTGCTGGGGCACAACCTAGGAGGATACCTGTCTACAGCCTACACACTCAAATATCCACACAGGTGTGTGAGAAGATGCGGATTATCTTCAGGTCTGTAAATATACATGTATATATTTCTAATCACTTTTTTGTGTGTGTGCAGGGTGAAACATCTGCTGCTGGTGGAGCCGTGGGGATTTCCAGAACGTCCAGAGAACCCCAACCACACCTCCATCCCGGTGTGGATCAGAGCCATGGGGGCCGTCATGAGCCCTTTTAACCCTCTGGCTGGACTCAGACTGGCTGGGCCTCTAGGTCAGCACACACACAAACACATAGTTGCACAGTTGTAGGCTCCCTACGGGGTGGAGTAAATGTTTTTTGTGTTATCTTTTTCAGGCCCAATTCTGGTTCAGACCATCAGGTCAGACTTCAAGCAGAAATACTCCTCTGTGTTTGACGACAACACCGTGTCTGACTACATCTACCACCTGAACGCACAGACGCCAAGGTGAGGATCTTTTCACACAGAGCAATTATTTCCACACACATCACATACGCTTGTAGATAATTGTGTTCTCTGTCTGTTTCAGCGGAGAAACAGCTTTTAAGAATATGACCATTCCCTACGGCTGGGCTAAGAGACCCATGTTGGAGAGGATCGGTCAGGTCCAATCTGACATTCCTATTTCCTTTATTTATGGATCACGCTCCAGCATCGACAGCGACTCTGGATATGCATTCAAGAAATCCAGGCCAGATGTGGAAATCACAGTAGGTTCTCTTTCAGATGTTTACCTGCCTTTTAGAACCACAGCAGCTTAACCTCAAAACCTCTGACCATTTCTGTGAACTGTTTGTGCTTGTAATCAGGTGATCAGAGGAGCGGGTCATTACGTTTTCGCTGACCAGCCAGAGGACTTCAACCAGACGGTCCTTCAGATTCTCGCCAAAGGCAGCAGGGGAAAGTAGAGATGAGAGAAGAGAGCAGTGAGAGGTCCTACGCAGGAGAGCACAAGCATTAGCCAATCCATAACCATTACACAACCCCAACAGTTTAACTGTAACCCTCTTTATCATGCACTTTACTCTTTAAGAGAGACCCAACACTGACTGACGACACTTGACTCATCATTCCACAGTCTAATACTCCCTGAGGCTTGAGGTCTAAGGTCAGGTTGTATCAAGGGTTTCTTCTTCCAGCCTCATGTAAATACATTTGTAAATAAATGTGCCATGCAGTCTGTGTCACTTTGTTTATTTTCTTAGAAACTCCTGGGCGACTGAGAAAGAGAATGGAAAAATGTTGTTTTGGACAGAGTATTAGACAAAGCACACAGAATGTTCCTTTAGTGAACCATCACCCACTCTGGGAGATGATATGAGGGAGAAGTATGTAGGGCAAAGGGCTGCTGTGTGTATTCAGGAAACATCTTTGCTTCTTCTGAAACACACAGAGACAGAAAGTGGCCAGCAGATGGCAGCAGAGTAACAGCACTTCACCTCCACTCTATTCTGCTGTGAATGCCATACAGAGCTCCCTCACATGCATATTGAGTTGAGTGACCTACTCAGGAGACCTGGACAGTGACGCTTTAAGAGCAGTACGACACTCGGCTCACTGCTAAGTCACAACTGCAGTGACAGAATAGGGTCAGAGACGTGTGTTGGGCCTAAAATAGGCCTTCTGTCTGAAGAGGCATTGCCATAAGTTAAAACAGCTTATGAGGAGGCATTAATTAAGTGAATGTATGATTTAACAACAGGAGCAATATTTTAATAACAAGTGTTGTGGAATCTCTAGCTGCTCTCTACATGCACTAAAACCATTTTTATCATATTATTCAAAAACTTGAACATTTTATAAAGGCGCTTTGTTGGAGTGCTATGCACAAAGGCAAAGAATTCAAGCTGACGGGAAGACAGCACAATTTAAAACATACAAAAAAAAAGATCTGTGTTAGAAGGCATTTAACACATTTAGACAACACATCCTCATACAAAAACAAAAGAGCAGTTAGACTTTCACTGCAAGTGAAGCAGAAGTGGTGCATATTATATAAACTTTTCCCATATGCAACAAGTTACTCTTCCATTTTCTTTGTTGCCATGGTGACTGTCCTGAGTGGGACACGTTATCCATGTAAACGTGTTATAAGGACCAGTGTTGTTTTTGGCAATTGGTTGCTGCTGAATGTCAACCTAGGGGAGTACCTTTAAAGATGACTCATTTCCACTCTGTCTGCAATCATTGCCATTAAAAGTTGCAGCTCAGTAAACAAATCAAGGTAAACATAGCAGGAGATACATCCAGTGGCCTTTTACTGTTACTTCTGCCCATCTATGTCATTTCTGAGACATCAGCCCGGCCCACCCGAACTGTCTCCTGGCAACAGGGTAGCCACGGAGACAGAGTCTTTTGGATTGCAGACCTGCAGGAAGTGATGCTGTGGTTGGACGGGGTAATTATGGGTTGTTTGTTTTCTTAAAGACGTTGAGGAACATTCAGCAGGAGCTCCGTGTGCACGGGCATGGAAACGTGCACGCACAATGTGCTCAATTAAAAAGACTTATTCACTCTCTCTCTCTCTCTCTCTCTCTCCCTCTCTCTGTCACCCATTCAGTCACATGGTCATGAAATCATTTCATAACGAAAAAAGAAACAAGTGAGGGAAGTGACAGGATCTTTCATACTGGGTTTGGATATAATTGAGAGCCCAAGGGCCTGAAATAACTGCACATAAAAGGTGTGTGGACACAGAAACACACACTACTCGACAGTCGACAGTGCTTAGTGAAGCTTTAATCAGCAAAACAACAAAGACGTGCAGCTAAAGCTCAGTTTTAAAAATAACTGATATTTCCTGATTTGCATGGCTGACTAGACAATTCTCGTAATAATTTCTCATAATCCATATTATTGCAAGTAAAATGTTCAGTAGATAAGCTATCCATCATCACTGTGCTAATCCTTCTGACAATGAAGCTAATTTTTCATGTGACAATCAAACCAGTGTAATGAGATGCATGCATCATGCACGGGCAGCTCCACTCCCCTCTTGTCTGATCTGAGCAATTATAGTTCACCTATGAGTGACTGATGATATTTACAGTCAGGAGATTTATTTTTACCCACAAAGAAGAGCAGCCAGACTGACATTTACACAATAAAAAAAAAGAAGAAGAATCAGTGTTAAATGAACAATCTTTCTTTCTTCATGTCTATTGATTTAAATAACAGTCACACCAAATAGCTGAAAGGTGCAGAACCTCAACATTTTCTCAGTATTTATGCAGCGAGAGCACCTCACAGCACCTCCAAGCTCTCACATTACACCGAAAGCCACAAATTAATGATCACAGCATTTAAATTCTGACTGAGTGCATCAGGAAAAGAACAAACTGAAACCAGGGCCCGGGTTTGCCAGCTGGTTGGTTTATTCTCCACAGGCACGGCACAGGAAAAGCTGTCGGTGTGATGACTTCTCTTCATCTCGCCGACGAAATTAAAGGAATCTGAAGAGCCATTGAGACTTTTACATTGAAGCTTGTGGGAAAGCATCTCAGCAGTGACGGATACTGAAGTGCTACTGATTCATAAAATCCTGTAAAGCTGTTAATTTTTCTCTCTTCACTGAAACTATCGACCCTGCAGAAATAAATATGGTCTCTGAGCTGCTTCCTGTCACCAAGCAGATTACCAGTTTGTTTACATCAATTTTGCAGCTAGGCCACCCTCATCCACATATCTACAGATCTTGCATGTATAAACTGTGATTATTTGCCACTATTGTGTAGGCCTACATGGTTATAGCAGAAGTCCCAATTCTTAGATTTCGTCTTTATATTGCTGAACTAATCCTACTCAATGATGCTCCTCCTCTACAATAAAAGACATTACGCAACTGTTTTCAGATGCAACTCATTACTCTGAGTATGTAAAAAAAATCAATGGAGTTCCCCCTTCAGACTGAACAATGAACATTTATTGTCTGCTGCTCTTCTAACCATATGTGAGGGGGAAAAAAAACACCACGGGCTACAACTGCTAATTATTTCCAAAACAAAAGGTTTTCTTGCCAGGTTTTCTGCCTCAAGGTTGAGAAGCCTCTGCTGTTTCTTAATGACACAAATTTAAGTAATGTCTGAAGGGCCGTCCTCATATTATATATTTAAGATCAATAAAAACAGCCTTCAGAAACAACAGGATGAGGCTCAGGAGGAAGTCTGCCACTGATGTCCTTGCAAACAGTAATACATCTGTTACCTTCATATGATGTCCCTTTAAGTGTAAGTGTGGATGGCCTCAGCCTTTTATATTTGCCTGTTTACTCTTCTATTTTTGGTCATACAGTATAATTCAGGTTTCACATGTTTATAAGTGTCTTCTTTGTAATGTCAGTAATTGAATGGTCCCCTCTGTGTCACTTGTTACTGGTAGTCCTTGATTTCACATTACACAACACGAGCAAACACAATGTTTCTGCGTAATAGTGAAATCAAATGAATACACACACGTTATCACTGCACATGCACACTTTTCAATGTCATATAAATAAAGCTCCATCAGATGCCCAAACACTGTCTGTGTACCCAGAGATATACTCCGTGTTTGTGTGTGAGAGTGTGTGTGTGTTTTGGTTGGTTGGCCACAGTCACATTGAAATGAAGTTTTCAAATAACAGAAGAGTGCAGTGTCACGGCAGGCTGTATATAGTCTAAGAGGTGTCCGTATGGCTTGCAGACATTGTGTGTGTGTGTGTGTGTTTTGTTCTTTGCAGCAGTTTTATCAGCAGCTCTGCTGACAGCCTGATGGCAGGAGTTCAGCCTCGACATTCAGCTCCACTGACAGTAAATGTTTTGCTGACAGATTCATCACACAGTCTGCAGCTTTAAGCACACACAGATCATACATTGCAAATATATGGCTGGACGTGCAATCTATTGTTATCTGTTTGAATTAATAGCTCTGCAATGTCTGACAGACCCAAAACGGTCAAGAGATGCAGCTCTGGCAGGATGGCGTAAACCACAAGTTACTGCTGTAAACACTATAAAAATGTATGTTACTGTTTGTAATATACAGTGGAGCCTGTGCACACACAAAAAAGATCAGGCAGCAGCAGCAATGCCTCCTGCTGCTGTGAGAAGATTGTGGGCAAATGACAGTATCTGATTCCACCACGTGCGGCAGTGCACACATGACATCCTCTCTCTCTGACACACTATCCTCTGTGATCCATTCTCTGTTTGAGACCTGAATGACAACTCTGTCACCTGCTCATTTGTGTAATGCTACAAGGCTTCTGTGCCTCTGCCCACTTGTGCGAAGCCGACAGTGTGCTGTGTCTGTGAAAGACTGTGTGTCTGTGTGTCTGTGTGTGTGTGAGGCAGCGGGTCACACGGGTTCACGCCTCGACCCGAGAGCTCATCTGGTCTGATCTGATTTCCTCCCAGCTGGCTGATGTGGAACAGTGGCCCAGATGTTGCAGAGATTACAACTCCCTGCAGTGTTTGTAGGGGGGAAGCATCAAGACCATTCAGGAAAATAAACACAATGGAAGAATTTGCCATGCACACTGGCTCACTCTGCTCAATCACATCTCCTCCACAGAGATAATCCCTGCTTTTCTGTTTACAGATAACAAAGACTCATGTTTTTGCTCGGATGGCATATCACTTTACTGCTAAAAAGAACCTGGGCATTAAAATGATGCCCGTCTTCACCTGTGACAAATATGTATGTACATAAGAGATTGGATAAAACAAATCTTAAAATTTGTATTCCATAATTCTTGTTTATCTAATCCACACACAAAAAAATATACACCTTAAACACATAGGAAACAATACTGAATAATGAATTAAATAAATTTAACTTTAAACTTACATCCCACATATAAATGTTCTTTAAATGTTAACTTATAGCAGCCGATTGTTACTAAATGCATTTTCTAATCAAAGTGTGATTGTCTGAATAAAATTATCACATTAATCCACCAAATGCCCCAATTACCCAGTTTCCCATCAGCCCATAAATGCAGCATGTGTGGATTTGTGTGGCGCTGACACTGCGAAACAGTCTTCAAACTCCACATGCAAATTTGACCTGATCCGTGGGTGTCGAGTGACCCACCCTCCCCTCCCCTCTCCAACAGATATTTTCACACCTTTGTATGCACAGGTGGAGAATATTATTAGAGCTGTATTTTAAAGTATTACTTCTTAATCAGTTAGTGATATCTACAGTTCTAAAATTTCAATCTTCCATTTCACAGAAAATAAAGGTAAACACCAGATTCATTCACATTATTTTATTTAATAGATCTCTATCATATACATACAGTACAATATGCTCAAGACAGATATGGCACATCCATTATTGTTGTACATTTTGCAGTCGCTGGTATTGCTGTGAGGTTACAGTAAAGTGACCATTTGAATCTGTTACTTATACGACAGGTGGCTTGACCTCGGTGGATTAGGAATAAGGTTGCTACAGCAAAAAGCACATGCACTGTCAAGTTATATATTCCACTAGGGGTGGGTCACACATCCATTTACACAGACCGACACTGGGAGGAGCGTGTGTTGTTATGTTCTGTTAAAACCCCCTCAGTCGTTGTTATTGTTGTCTTGGAATATGCTACAACAGTGGCTACTGTGATCCTGGAAAGTTACGGGATGTTCATGGTTTGGGTTTGAATTTGAAGAGCTGCCATTTCATGGGAAATAATTTGGGTTCTTCTGTAGATATTCCTGAACGTTTTTTTCCAGGAAAACAAGGCAAAATGGTTATTGATTCATCCTGCACATAGAAGCATACACTCATTTTGCATCCAATGAAATGCTTTCACAAGTTTTATATCCCTCCCACCTGTTCAGGCCTTTGGAACTAACCAATCAGAGCAGCCTGTGCTATTTAAGAGGGCGTCGGCCTCTCTATCCGGCCTCCATTTTTTTTCCACCAATTACCTCTCGGTTCCACCAAAACCTTGAATATCCCGTGAGAATAAAGAATAACAATGTATAAGGATCTAGTATTCAGGTTTCTACTGCAATACAACGTTACCGTTAATACTACAGGTACAGAGTACTGCTAAGATATTCACATATGTACAAACTCTGCTGTCCAACTGCAGAGACTTGTGAGTGTGCGTCTTCTTTTCTGCACAGCATGTTCAAGATAGAAAAATAAAAGTGATAAACTACACAATACTGTGTGCCACCATCTTAACATAAGTGCTGCTGTCTATTTTCACCCTGTATTAGTCCTCATTTGAATGATAACACACTTAACACTTTCAGTCAGAATTTAAAAAAAAGATAAAATGATTGTCTCAAAAAATAATTTAAAAAATTATATTAAAAACGCAGCATTAAAGTACAACAGAAGACAATATGTAACATGATACTAAAACGTTCGCTTTTGTCAGCTTATCAGAGTGATGTAGGTGTGAAAATGTGTACAAACAGTGTATACAACTGTGTAGTGAGCACCTCCCGTGTCTCTTTCCATTCCTTAATGTCTCTTATTTAAACACACCTGCAGGTTAAAATGTCTCCTCGGTGTGTTATTTCATCTGCTGAAAGTGCTTCACATACTTGGCATTGCACCCAGTCTCCTCTATGGAGACTCTTTTGTGTCTCTGAATGTGCATTTTTGGCATTTGGACTTTCTCCCAGGTATCCACCATTAAGTGTTAAACAAAAGAAAGAAAAAAAGCTAACTGATCTGAGCCCATGGTGACAAAAGTGAAATGATAGCAGGACAATAAGGTGTGTATGAATGTGAGTGGAGGAGTGTGGAGGTGCAGCAGCTGATGGTGGGGCTGTCTGCACCCTAAATGACCTGGCAGCAGCTGTGTGGGGTGGGAGTGCAGAGCAGACCCTCCTTGGGGCTGCGGTGAATGTTGACGGACAGAGTCTTGTCGCTCAGAGGCATCTGTAACACACGGTTCTTCATGTTCCTGTGGTTTTCCCTGGCCAGGTCCAGCTCTCCCAGCCTCAGGGTGCCTGAACAGGGCCCCTCCAGCAGTGGGTCTGCCAACGTGTCCCCCAGAGGGGGCTGGTGGTAAAGGTTACCCCTTGGTGAAGGGCCACCAAGGAGTGAGACCTTATCCAGGCTGCCGGTGGAGCCACCCATGCACATCCTCCACATGGGACGGTCCTGGGGCTCTCCTCCAACACCACCACTGCCAGCACCACCACTTCCACCTCCTCCTCCCGTCAGGTTGTGGAACTGAGAGCTCAGGCACAGGCTCATAAGCTTTAGGCTTTCCACCAGGCCACTGGCAGCTTTGGCTGTGCCCTTACCTTGGCCCGACCCTGATCCTGGACTGGCACACTGAGAAGGACTGCCCTGCCCTGCCCCCCTTTTCACTCTATCCTCTTTCCTCCCTTCTCTCTCATTCCCTTGTCCCATTGCAGCTGCTGTATCTGGTTTATCGTGGCTTTCTGTGTCATCGTCACTTGTCTCTGAGCTGGGAGTGAAAGTGGCAACTGGTGCTGTTACACTAGCAGTTTTAGGTGATGACATGAGCGTTGACGGTGATGGTATTCTTGTGTTCAGATTGAGGCTGAGGCTGGGTTTGGGTGGACCAAATCCATGCAACTCCCTGTCCTCCTCTTCCTCCTCCTCTTTGTCCTCCTCGTGGATCTGGTTGAGGACCGGAGCACTCATACGTGATGTCAGTCGGTTACCAGAAGACACAGATGATGATGAGGAGGTTTTACAACGTAGCACCACCTGAGTAGGCAGCATAGATGGGGGCAAACATTTGTCTTCAGCTCCATCTTCTTCCTCATCCTCTTCCACACTGAAAAGACTTGGACTACGAGGTTTGCAAGGGCCCACTGAGGCCAACGAACATAGCCTGAGTGAGTTGGAGTGAGGCTTTGCCAGAGGCCTGAGCCCCCTCTCCTGGTTCTGTCGCACGGGTTGCTGCTGGCTGGGTGCAGTAGTGGGGTTGTCTTGCCGCTGGCTGACATCCAGAAGAGCTGTTTTGGGCCTTGGGCCTTTGTGGAGACTCTCAGCACTACGGGCAGGGGACTGAGGCCCGCCCGGGTGGGAGATAGGTGGACCCCCCAAACCATCACTGACATCTTGGTGAACATCCACTCTGGTGGGCCAAGACTGCCTATTAAGCATTAAACATGGGGTTGACTTGAATTAGCAAAACTGGGTGTAGTATATGCAAGTTATTTATTTGATTTATTATACACATTTTCTAGCAAACAAATTTAAACACAGGGGCATGCAAGATCTGTATTATTTACATTTTTTCTTAAATTTAAGCTGCGTTGTCAGATCAGATCAGCTAAAAACAGTCACACTGGACCAAGGTTAGGGTTATTGTTGTCATTGTTGTTTCAACTGTTAGGAGGTAGAATTGCCCTTCCTGCACCCCATCTGCCTGAAATGGACTGGGTCTGTTCTTCGGTATGCTCAGTGAAACTGACTAAATTTGGTCTGTTAGTTTGTCCTTTAATTCTGTGTATTTTTGTTAGAGCATCCCTGACTGCTGCTGATCCGTAGCCTCTTTTTTGTTCTCAGTCTGTCCATCATTTCCAGCTGTAAAATAGGCGCTGTCTGTCCATTTGCTGTCAGATTGACAGTACACAACACCGCAGAGGCAGCATTCTGTCTCTCTATAGAAATGTTTTTTCATTGTGTTGTGTGTGTGTGTGTTTGTTGTGTGTGTACCTGAACTGAGCTTTGCTGGGGCTGGGCGATCGTGTCTGGCTGTGTTGCTCTTTCTCTTGTCGATCCCTAAGCATCCTCTCGGCCAGCAGGAAGTAGGTAGCTGTGATGTGGTTGTACTGGTTTGACTCCAGAGCCCTGAGAGGGAAAACACTTTAAATTCCAGAGCGCACAACAGTTTATTCACACACACACACACAATCAACACATAGATCAGTGCCAAATCCTGACCGTGAGTCAAAAGGAAGTGATGGGGGTGGAGATTTAATTTGACATGGCAACAGCTCAGGATTGACTGCCAGCTGGTTGTTAATGGCAATTAAACTGTTGACGACACTCAATTAGACCTAAGTAGGTTGAGCGAGCCGTGGCAAATTTTTGGAGATTACACAGGAAAGAAAAGCTGCAAGTGAATTTAGGGGTGTGGAAAAGAGAAGGACACATACTCAGTTATGGCATCTCTGTCTGCAATGCCTCCCAACACCATGCGCTGGATGATGGAGCCGTGCTCCTCCTCCGACAAGCTGCGGTAGGACACCAGAGGAGTGGACAGCTTGGTGGCCGGGGAGGGGTCGACGCCTCGAAGCCACTCGTGAGCCTCAATCTGCTCCAGGGTCGCCCGTTTCTTGGGGTCTCTTTGCAGCATGTGGCCTATGAGACTGGAGAGAGTCACATTGGGGATTAGTAAATAGTAAGAAAAATCTGCAGGATTATTCAAACAATTCCTTTAGGACTAGTAGTAATGAAAATCACATGTTAGGCTGAGCCCATAGTGACCTAATAGACCCTAAAATAACCAAAACAGTGAAGCCAAGCAAAGGCAGAAAAAGTGCTCTTTCCTAAAGACGTCATGAGCAACAGATCTGTGTAGGTGTTCAAATAAAAACAACACATGAACTAGGATATGTGCCAATACTTAAAGTACTGTGTAAAAGTCAACATAAAGAAATGATCTCCAAAAAACAATGTGCACCCTCAAAGCCAGTAAAAATTATTCAGCAAGTATTTTGCCCTCTCTCTTCTTTGCCGCATCGTTAAACCCTCACAATGTTAAAAATAGAGGGCTGATTTTAAAGGGTGCATTAGATACACTTAACGCAGCACTGCATCTCTGGTGGAGCAGCTGACTGCAGCACTGAGTGAAAGCAGGACAGCGGCAGACGAGAGAAGAACGCTCTCTTTGGTCTCTTTTCTTCACACATCTACAAACATGAAATATGCAGCACCTGCAGAGTACTCTGTCCATCTGTGTGGGTCTGTGTGTGTCTTACTCACTCTCTGCATGCATTGGTGATGTGTGGAGGCACCGTGTATTTGCAGTCCATTATCATAGTGAGCGTCTCGCTGTCGTTGGCCTCCTGAAAGGGCGGCTGACCGCAGACCAGCATGAAGAGGATCACCCCCAGACTCCAGATATCTGCAGTGACACAGAGAGAATGGCTGTATATCAAAAATGCTTGTGTGCAAAAAAAAAAGAAAAAAAAAACTGCCACACACAGAGGTGAAAAAAAGTGAAGCATGTATGTCCTCACTGCTTAGTGACCTAGATAAAGAAAAAAAACAAGAGCTGTCTCCCCCCCAAAGTTCAAATGAAGCATGATTCATATTCTATTAGAGTCATTTCCATAAATATGAACAAGCTTAGGACACATCTGTCTAACCAAGGATGAGGCTCTGCGTTGCTGCCGGCTGCCAGCGTCACACGAGCTCCCACACATACACACAGTCTCAGGAAAGTGGGTTAACGTGTTCATCCTTCAAAGCTTCATGCGAATGCTAAATTTATGGAACAGTTCTCCTCGGTCCGATTAGCCATTTTAAAAGAGCAACTTCTTTGCTCGGGGCTTTAACTGCTGCTCGGGTCAGCAAGATGGTCCACTGACACACATTCTGCAGAGACAGTAACACAATCAGGGTCTTAGTCAGTACTATGACCCCTTTTCAGAAAAAGTCTGTTATTATTAAGATAAGGTGAAAAAAAATGTCATGTTGTAATTTTGCTTCTGTTCTCTTCCTGCCTTACATCCCACCACTGGAGAGGTGCCATTGAATACAGATAAAGTTATTCATAGTGGTTCAATTACTGTGGCTAATCATGTATTGGACTGAAATAAATGAATTACAACAGTTAGATTGTGAGCCTTAAAATAAAAACAATGAGCTAAAAGACAATAACAATGATGTGATATCCTTGGACGCTCCCTTTGTCTGCTGCTCTTTTTCACTATGCTCTGCGGACAGATCAGCGTTTGATCAAACAAAGTAACTGTGTCCCTCTTTCCTTTTACATTTACAAATAATGAAGTTTGCTCTGCGCCCACGGCTGCAAAATCCAAATACCCAGCTGTATGTATAAATAACAGAATTCATAACATTCATTGTGGATTCCTGTGTTTTCTCTTCAGACACAACAGTTCATGTCAAAATTAGACCTTAAAAGAGTGCTGTGTGCTTTGAGATTCTGCACAGAATAAAGGGGGTAAACTGTCCTCAGCACCCCTGGTGATATGTCTCCATATCACTTCTTATTGCCAGGATACACTGGAGATTTCAATCTGGCAAAGTAAAATGTGCCAGTTTACTGTGGGTGGAGAGTATTTATTGCACTGAGGCTGTGAAGGAGCATTTCATACTGCTGATGGAGGGAGCAAATGCTGCTGCAGTCCCCATCACCACCTTACCCCTAGCCAATGTATCCTAGCAACCGCGACCCTGCTCCCTCATTACTTGCGTCAGCGGTCCACCAAACTTCCTTCCTCAATAACTTTATTTATAAACCAGATGGCTGACACATCTCTGGATAACACTGTTCACGTCACTGCACATTAGCATCATTTGTGCTAACAACGCCGGCAATTTAGTGATGACAGCTGCGAGTGTAAACATCCCTTATTGCTGCCATGCACTGCATCCCAACAGGACTGCCTCCTCCTGATAACCAATAACCAGCCCCATGTGCCTTAACACCATTAACCCTGAGGCTGGGAGGGTCAAGTTCACTATCCTGTGCTGCTAAAAAAAATCTTTCTATTCAATTATGCACAGATATGCTCTGAATGATGCATGCTCCGTGCAATTGCTATTAGGCTAGTTATTATTTTTAAGACCAGCTTGTGCTTCTTGGGAGGAAACAGAAATCTATATTTAACTTTCTATTAACTGAAGACAAAAAGCAGAGAGAGAGAGCCCACACACTTACGATCATCAATAGGAAAACAAAGCACTTATTGGTCTATCATCATAATCATAAGTTGTCAAAAAAGACGTCGTACATGCTTTTGTTTGTCTTCAAACAAGCCAACAATGGGCAAAGAGGTGGATCCAGGGAGGGTGACGGATACTATGAACCTAATACATGAATGCAGTTTTGCAGATTTGCTATTCAGCAGTTTGTCTACTTAAGCACAATCAATGGGACTAACTCACATTTAGGCTGAAGTTACTTTTAATGCTTCCTCAAAAGAGCAACAAAAAGGCCCAACATCAGAGAGCCGAGTGAGGACAGCTTCTTTTTTTCTGCTCCAAACTGGGCTGGCCGCCACCTGGCACCTCACCAGAAAAACTCAGCACCCTACAGACTGTCAGCAGGTACCTTTGGCAGAGGTGTAATCCCAGGCCAGGTTACCTCAAAGTCCCAAATGCCAGTCCTGCTGCCCTCTATTTAGCCTGTTCCATATACAGACTGATACAATCACACAATATTACCATCCCGGCTGGATGGATAATCCCAGCAATCAAAACATCATCATCTCAACTGAATGAACAATAGGACACAGGCAGCCGAGAACAGGGTGCACACACATACAGACCTCACATATCCAGCTACTCACAATTACACACTTGCAGTCAAACACTAAGACTGTCATTACTCCTTTTAAAATATGGGAGCTGCTTGGCACAAAAGAGAGCAGCAGGGAGTGAAGGCAGGCAGAAGAAAATAGCCAGTGCAAATCCACTCAGTCAGAAAAACAGAAAATGCTTCTCTCCTGTATTTTTTCTCCCACTTTGGCACTAACGCAGAGGCTTCTGGGTAGACACAGGGACTGTTGATGCCTTTTCTCCCTCAGTCTGTTTTCTTCCTCGCTTCTCTTCTGTTTGATTTCTTTTTCCATTACAATTTAATTTAATATCTAAGCTGCAGCTCAGCAAGGACTGGGATCAGTATCGATGAGAGGGGTGGTGAGGCTGCTTCAGGTGTGTAGGTGTGTGTGTGTGTGCTCTCAAATCACAGTAGAACACAAAGACAGCAGAGGAAGCCAGTTTCAGTCTGATCTGATAGCAGATTTTACCATACACAGAAAGCACTGTCAGCACAGAGGATCATCTCATTTCTAAGATGCATGGTGCGCTAACATTTTCTGGACTTTGAACAGCTCCTCTCCCTCTATCAGCAGTCTGATAACGCTGCCAGTGTGCCAAATTGTCTGCCGGGTCCATCCAAAGTACTGTAGGTCATGTAGTACAGTCACAGTGTAAGCAGAGGCCAAGGGCATGCCTGTGAAAGCATCAGCTAGCCAGGCTGATAGATGATAACATGTTTTACTGTTAGGACCACACCAGACTACAGACTGAGATGGTGTCCCCTTTCTAGTAAAGCTAAAAGCTGTAACAACTACCCAAATCAGCACAGATTCTTCAGACTTACCCACAGCAGGTGCATCATACTCGTCCCCCAGCAGGATTTCAGGAGCTGAGTAGGCCAGCGAGCCGCAGGAGGTGTTAAGTTTCTTCCCAGGCTGAAACCGATTACTGAAGCCGAAGTCGGTGAGCTTGACGACACCCTGCTTCTCAAAGAACACCACATTTTCAGGCTTCAGGTCCCTGTGCACCACGTGCAGCCGGTGACAGTAGGAGATGGCATGGACGATTTGGGCAAAGTAACACTTGGCCACCTTCAGAGAGACGGGACAAAGGTGGAAGCATTGTTAGCAATGGAAAAAAGGTATTTTAATGTTGTGCATCAGTTAGCAGATATAATAAATCAATAAAAAGGGTATCACCCCTGCAGTGGAACTTGGTGTTATACTCTCAATGTCACACCGCTGCCTCCCACAGTCTGGAATTTATTAACTTCAAAGAATCTGTATGCGCAATGCATTGGTGAGCTTCTAACTACCTTTGAACTGTCCTTCACTACATAGAAGTATCAAAACTCTGTTTCATAAAGAGTCACTGTTATAATTTACATTAATATAATATAATGAAATACTCCCATTGATCGTATTATTGCCTTATCTTGAAGGTCAACTGCAGCTAGAACCATGCATCCTGCGGCAGAAATACTTCGAAGCGTACGTTCATCAGCAGCACGCATCTCGGCTCACCTCTTCACTGAGGCCTCCGTCGTGTTTCATGATGCAGTCGTACATGTCACCTCCATCGCCCAGCTCCAGGATGAGGTAGAGCTTAGTGGCTGTGTCGATGACCTCGTAGAGGCGCACCACATTGGGGTGCTGCACCATCTTCATGCATCGGACTTCCTGGAACAGGTGACCCCGTGCCACCGGGTCCAGCTTAGTCTTATCGATCACCTTTACTGCAACCTAGGAGAGAGAAACATGAATTGTAATGTTTATCAAGCAAAACTCTAACAAACATTTAGTGATCAGTTTTCTTATGATGAAAAATGCCTCTAGAACCAACATAAGACTATAAGTCAACACAATGTGTTGTCACATCAACCCACTCAGGCATTACTCAGTTTCTAGTCACCTGGCTTTGGTATGTTTGCTTCTAAGGGCGAGGTTGAGGGTTTATTTAAATATGAGGAAATAAAACCCTACACATTAAAGCATTGCACTTTCACACACAGACTTACCTTTTCCCCAGTGAAAACATGGCGGGCCAGTTTGACCACAGCAAAGTGTCCTCTGCCCAGCGTCTTATCCAGGTCGTACAGCCCAGCAACCTTCCCATCGTGATGACGTTTGAGCCCTGCCATGGCTGCCGGTGGACAGGGGAGGAGGGGGAGCTGCTTTTGGTGTCACCTGCTGGTCTTCAGATGTCAGTTCTCCATCTCTTAGTGGATTGAACTTAGACAGGGTTTGCGGTGCTGAGGAGGCTGATCCTCTGCAAGCTGTTTTTGAGGTAGCTTCTGAGGTGCTGCCAGTTAGTTCAATCCCATCCTGTCATGGTCTAAGGGTAAAACAAAAACGTCCTAACTTAGAGGTGAGGTTTAAGTGATCATGGTGTTTGTTTTGTTTTGTTTGTTTATATGTTGATTTTGTGTCCATTCATTCATTTTAATTGGTAAAAAATATTCTCATAACCCAAGCTAAATCTTCAAATGTCAGACCAAAATATTTTAGAACCAGTCAAAAAATGGCAGAATTCCCAACAAGCCTGACCAAACTGAAAGAAATCCATTTCAAATGCTGTCATGCTCACGTCTGACCCTCCGTTACCTTCACCCGGAACTGCTCTCGTCACACATTGTGTTGCCTAACAGCCCCTGGTTATGAAACAACGCCTGCAAGGGACGCAAGCCATACCAATTCCAGGAATCTACCTGCGTGCCGAGAGCACGGCAACGGTTGAGAAAACACACAATGTACAGGCACAGAACATTCCAGGGAGGTGATCCTCACCTAGGTGTGTTTCGCTCACCTGAATTCACAAAGACAACACAAAACCACATAACTGTTGCCAGGGGACACGCCTACAGATACATACAAAGATACTGTGAGATAGAAGCATCACCAACCCACGAGCAGTCTGTGGTTGCTTTAATGAAACTACAAAAGCCTAAAAAGCTTTTTGGAGTTTCTTGTGTGATCCTCAGTTACAGGATTGTACCTGTGAGAAAAGAGTGAGTCATTTTTCTTATTATAGGAGGCTGACATCTCTATCTGTCTATGCTTTGCCTCTCTCTCTCTCACACACACACACACAATCACACAGACGCAAAAGTAATATCAACTGTACTGAACTCTTCGCGTTCTTGACAATGACAACATGTAGGTGTTGATGTTCCCAGAATCTGAAGCCATGAGAGACAGCACACATGTACCTGCTTTTCACACACACACACACACAGCTATGGCTGTGGTGTGGGCAGGTTAGGCGGGATCAATGTGTGGTGATGAACTGCAGAGCTGGCCTCAGTCAAACCTGGGTATTAACATTAGCTCATCTGTGAATGGCTGATCTGCTTGTCTAAATGCAAGCTTCTTATTTACCTCAAAAGAGAGTGTGCGTAATCACTTGATCAGTTTAAAGCTGCTGAAATACAGCTTGCCATTTAAATAAAGGCTTTCTAACATGTCATGTACTAGTCATGCTTGCTTTCAGGCTGGTTGTGTAACTGTTCCCAGGTGCTGTTGGTCTGTTGATTTATTGTGTGTGTGTATGTGTGTGCACAAAGTACACAAACACACAGATGAGGTCAAGGACCTGTTATAGTAGCTGCTCCGTTCTGATAGCCGGTAAGATTGGAGATAAGAATATGGACCAGTGAGAGGTTATCAAATCTCTGGTTAACTGTTAAATCAGTTTCCTGGTACATTTTATTATGATATCACTATGTCAAAGACACAAATTGGCTCACATGTAAATGACATTACACTATGACTGTGGCTGCTTAAATTTTAGCTGCTGGATGTGTGATAAATAAGGATGGTAGGTCCCACTCATGAGTGGGATCACTAGATTATTACACACAGACATTAAAGATTTTATTCTTTTTTTATTTGTAGTTTGTTTACTTGCTGTACATCACTAAAAATGTACTGTCATGGTGATAGCAACTGCTGTTAACCGTGACTTTTCTGTAGGACTCAAATCTTTTTTATTGCACATGGTATGTACTAAATATTATTATAATATTAAACTATATTTACTCAAAATAAAGTCTCACTAGATGTCTGTATACATACAACACTACTACATTTGCACTAACATGCATAGACTTAAAAGGACATCCATCATGCACCGTTTCATCTTCCCTGCATAGGTGCTATTGCCCATATGGGACGACCGACCCCCCCCCCCTCCTCCTCCTCCTCCCCCTTCTCCATTGTCAACATGCCTGCTGGCTGCATCCACAATAACATGACAGTGCAGAGCTGACCAGCCTGCGCCAACAGCCTCACATACACCGTGTGAGAGCCGTGCAGACATGATGCGCATTAAAGAAAAGTCCCCCACTCAGATCCAAACGGAGCTCCATGCCAACTTGACACACATTACTACACGGGCCCGCACCGTCCGCCTGCATGCATGCACTACCCCTAGTCCTACTTACCACAGAGGAATCTGAAGCAGCGCCAGGCGTCTTGTCTGTTCCCTTCAAAGGTGCGGGTGCTTGCGCGGCACCGGGCGGTGAAGCTGAGGCAGGAAATCCGGCCGCCAGTCAGTTAAACAGTCGGTAAAGATTGACAGCAAACCCCGGTCACAGATTATTCCAGTGAGTCCCCGTGTTAATCTGTCACACTGTCAACTCTACCTCTCTCTTTCCCTCTCGCTCTTGCGCTTTCAGCTGTGTCAAGTGAACGAGGGTAGCAGGATAAAGCGGGACGATTGGCTTTCAAAATAAAAGCATTGAATAATTCATAAACTGTAAACTGGGCCGGAAAAACATAGTACAACATCTGGAAAATATTAAATACTATTAATTGTCATAGTCATGCATCATAATGTGATGTCTAACAGAATGAGTGAACAAAACATAAGATTATGATTTAACACAGTCTTAATAGTAGGATTCAACATATGAAAATTCAATCAATTCAGTTCTGTAAGCATGTTTTCTAAAACCAGTAATATTTACAGAACAAGTTCTACACCTCATTACTGCATAAACAGACAAGAGGATTTAAAAAAAAAATCATCAGCCTATAAATATAAAACTAGTGTGTTTTTATTTTGAAGGAAGGCTGTCTTTGGTTTCCGGTAGTGTTAGAGCTGAATGACAGCTCAGTGATCACTGCGCATCGGTACCATTCATCTCTGACGTCAGAGCTACGCTGAGAGAAAAGCGTGTTTATCAGGCCCATGATGATACACACTGAATAATATACTTTATTTTCTCTGTCCGATCAGAGTTCATACATTACAGTCACATTATAAAGCTTTATACGTAAAATTAAGGTGAGGCTGACACATAAACAGGTCTTTACTGAGGGAGTCAGGCTGCAGAAGAACAAAGGGTCATTAGGGTTTGATCTTCCTATGTTTAAACCTGGTAAGCTGACAGAGTACCGAGTCTGCAGTCCTTCTTTACTTTTCAGCCATCCTCTGTCACATCTACAAATGAGAGGAATGCAGAGCCTGGTGGGTGGTGGTGGTGAGATAGGGAGGTGTGTTGGCATTGGCTGTATGTCCCTGTTCTCTTCAGTGAACAAGCTGGGCAATGTTCAAATGTTGTTATATAATATTTACAAGCTCCTCTCTGTGAGACTTGAAGTAGAACCTGTTTGGCTGCATGGTGGATCTCCCACCATGAAGGCTTATCTCAGCCAGCACTGGCTTGCAGCCTATTCAAAGATTTTATTTAATGATAATCTGTTTCAGATGAACTGGTGGCAAGCAGCTCTGTCTGGTGGTGGTTTGTTTAGTGGCACCAGTGTAATTTAATGTTAATTTACTTTTAACAGCCTGACAGACAACATGCTTCTCTTCCATTATTTAGTAGATGCACCCCTGCATTAGAGGGCCTCTAATGTACCAATATGAGTCTGAGCCCCTTTATTTTTGTAGCCATAAAGTAGCAAGAGACAAAAGCATCCTGCTACACTGTTAGGCAGGACTGCCATCTAGTGTAAGTCACAAGAAAATATATTATACACGGATTAGTGCAATATTCTTCACAAGGGATATTTTTCCTAATCGTAAATTATACCCTCTTATGCCAGATGATCAAATTTAAGTAATAGACAAGAACAAATTAGAAAGGAAACACCCATAAAAATGTGCATAAAACAATGTCAACGGCACCCATCAATTTAATATGCTTATTTGAAAAACAATGGAAACCGATTTAAAGTTACATCGACATTACTTGAGTTTGTATTTTATATTATATCAAAATGAGGAGAAGACACAGAAGAACAATTGAACAGGAGATTTATTTTGTGGAAACTGTTCACTTCTTTGCCGCCTCTTTCTGGAGCTTCTTCACCTCATGCTTGATGATCTTGTTCCTCTGCACAAAAACAAAATGGTGCATTCATCAGAAAATATTCAATGACCGCCAGACCTGAGCTGAAGTTACTTGTCTGCCTGAATGAGGTGGTGGGTTTGTGCTGCACTTACCATCCTCTTGGCCTTCATCACCTTGTAGCGGTCAAAGTCCGACATCTTGGCCCTCTGCGAAGACAATTAAGAACTGGTCAGCCACGTAGTCTGAGTGATTTGCTTCTTCAACTTATGTCAAATTCTGGATATGTGCTTTCATGGAAGGGTTGAATAGTGACAAATTTGTTTGTGCAACTATTACTCCATCCAAATAAAGGAGAGACAAAAAGAAATGGAGAGCAGGTAATAACACTGTCACTCCGATTAAAAATAGCAGAGCTACACAGCCACTGTCTAATGAGCAAGCCATTGGGAATAGGTAATAGTCGTGTTTTTTTTTTTTTTTTTTTTTTTTTTTTAATGTGAGCAATGTTTTGTTGAAAGACACTTCTGCAAACATCTAGACAAATGCTCATTTAAGACAACTTAAACCATAATCTACAAACAGCAGAGGCTGCACTCCAAACATGAATCATGTCTAGTAACTTTATCATCATTAAGTTCTAATGCCTAATTAATCACAACAGATGTCTCAGCCCCGCAACTGACAATGATGGATTGATCAGCTCAGCACATCAAGTATTAGTACAACAAAAAAAACCCACCACTGCACCAGAAAGTTTTTGGAAACAAGCAACTTTCCTACTCCTAATACCACTATGATCAGTTTGCTCACTCAGATGAGACAGGAGTCTTAACTGCCACTGTAACTATATACTTTATGACAAACTACCTTACTGCTGGGACGTTAAAACTCTTTCCTTCATATAAAAATGTTTTTGCCAACAGTCTACAACATGTATACCCCCTCCAGTCAAAACAAAAATGTAAATAGTTACAGACCCCCACAGTTAATCAATGATATTTTTATTTGATGACCAAAAAACAAAACTCAGCCACTACCTTCTGTCTGGCCTCAATCTTCTTGGCCCAGCTGCTCTGTGACCACTTCTCGTTGACTTGGGCCTTCTCCCAGGCTTTCCTCACAAACTTCTGGCGGGCACTGTGAAACATTGCATACAGTAAGCACTGATAAAGGGCTGTGTTGTGTAAAAATAATATACATGGAACAACAAAAGAACACCTGGTTTATGTGATCTATAGAAATTTGCAGCCGATGTGTACAAGTGTGTGCGTGTGTCCTACACGACACCCTGCCATATATGGCTGCAGCCCTCAGATGCTCTCCTTTGAATTTATTATACTATAGCTATTTTATCAGTATAAGTAATTGTAAATACTGCAAATAACAGACATTTAGAAAACAAAATGAAAAAGGAGATATTAGGGGTGTGTGTTATGACGATAAATGATGAAGGATTTAAAACAAACTCTACGTATATGTTGGCTGCTGTGTTTGCCGTAGCGACGCGTCTTCAATACCCGTGTCTGCACGCAACGTGTGCTGCAGTGGAAGGACCACGTGTATATGTATGCATTATCATGCTATGGGCACATACGCGCCCACCTCTCTGAACATTTACCAGCAATTGTGTCAGCAGCGAAACACACGTGTGTGTGTAGTGGGAGGGCTGTATGAGGAGTTCTGTGCATGCATGCGTACATAGAATAGAATAGAATATACTTAATTCCCTTTGGGAAGGTCCCTCAGGAAAATTTGGGGCAGACAGAGCAACAGATAATGACGTTATGCCAAAACAATGATAACGCAGGCATTTGATGAAGATGCTCTATATGAGGACTCTAAGAAACGGTGGAAAGAGGTGACAGCAGCAGGTCCATTTTTACTTAGATATGATTCCCATTATTCATTGTTTAACCTTAGGAGGCACACTTTGGTCTTTTTAACTGACTGTTGAATAATACTTTACAGAATTACATAACTTCTTTACTTCTTTTTTAACCTATTTGAAATCAAACTTTATTTTGCTCTGTAATTGTATTTTCATGTTTGTTGAAAACTAATACCGAGTGCACTTTATCAGAGTTGTTGTTTGCCATATCGCCCACCCCTAACATATATCTAAAACCTCTTTTGGAAAGTGGATGTTCACTGAATCAAAAAAACATCCCAACTGAGAGCATTTCATGAAAGATTAGCAGCCACATATACATGTAAAGTAAATCGCTGTTAGTTCAAAAAAAGACATGCATGTTGGTCCATAATAGCCCAGTCCTACATATAACTTTTCTATTAGAGCAGTTCTTGCAGAGCAAAGCTTGTCTGGTCCACACTCACCTGTGAGGTACTTTGATGACATAGTCTGTGAGATGCATGCACTTAAAGGGCATAGACTGCCTCTTGACTCCTGTGCAGGGACCATCAACAAGAGCCTGGAAAACGCAAGAAGATATAAATAAGTCACCAAAAATAAAGATAAGCTTATCAGTCCAATGAATTTCAAAAAACTCACTCTATTTTGGTCAATGACATCTACGATGGCCACCAGCTTGCCGGCATGGGGTCCGAAAGAGACGTAGGCAACGCGGCCGATCTCAACAAAGCGCTTGAACACCTGTAACAGAGCAGAAAGCCGCACATTACTAATTGCACATTACAATTAGTAAATATATAGAGCAAGCTGAGGCTGAGCAACGGGCGATTGTAGCACTGCAGTGGACAGAACCAACTAGCTAACGTCAACTATCCAAAGCTTTTACTAAACTCTGCGTTGTACACATAATGTTACTATATATATATACCAATTTGAATATTCTAACATCATAATTACATGATTTAAAATCACTGTTATTGTTGCAAAAAACGTTAACAGCGTTTCCTTCATAGAACACTTCCAGGCCCTTTCAGCCTAACAGACCACGTTGTAGTGCGGCCAGTAGCCGACATTTTACATATAACGTTAAAAACTAAAATTTTCATTTATAGCCTATCAAAGACTCAATATAGTGGTGTGTTTGAGCGTGAGCAACACACATGGTTGTTTTTTTAATCCAACATAATGATATATACACAGATAAAATCGACTAAAAAGTCCTAAAACACTCATGGCGAACTCACCATGATGGCAGTCCGGGAGCAGAAAGGACGTTAGAGCTTCCGCCTGGCGCACATACGACTTCCGTTTACAGCATGCACATGCGCAGTGTAACTTCTTCTTCTTTATTTACGGCAGACTTGATGCCAATTGGCACATTGCTGCCTCTCACAGGTCAAGTTTTGTAATGGTTCAACGTATTCCCATTCATTTCAGAGGAAGAGAACTGATGTTGCTGTAATAAAATTCAAAACTGCTTTCACAATCTGTGGCTGGATTTCAGATGGGTTTAACATGCTTCACAGTGATATTCTGTTAATTCCAGTGTCCAGAAGATCAGAAAATAATTGCTCTCTCTGTTCTTTATATATCCAGCAGTCCATCAACTGTTTGGAATTTATTGCAGACTCTGCAAAGACCGTCTTCATGTTTCCCAATCTTTGGAAGATCCCATGCCAAACCACAATGACCTAATCTGAGTCCTTGACCAAGATAACGGTTTTGTGTACTTTGTTCTGAATAGAGAAATAATGCTGCCCCTTCTCCTCAGTCTCCCACTTCTTCTGCCACAGCGTTGTGGAATATTCTTTTATGACACACCCCCTTACTCACACCCATACTCACTGATAAATTAGGCTCCATTCTTAAGGCTATTTTGGCTGCTTTATCCACTGCCTCATTATATTATATATATAGGATATAACTGGCCAGAGGATCCGAGGAGCCACCCCCCTCTCCAATCCCAGCCTCTCCCTTTCTTGACTTTTCCTAAAAACAAAGCTCTCTTTTCTTATTCGCCCCACTCCCCACTACCATTTATCATCCATCACTGATTTTGTTGGGTGTTTTCCTTCATAACCTTTCAATTTAAAGCTAGGGTAGGGGATTTCATTCTGATGCACTTTTTGTTAAATTAGTGTAACTTCTCTTTACAATCTGATAGCAACTGATTAGTTCGGCAGTTTCGCTTTAAAACGAAGAATATTAATCATCTGTGGAAGCTATAAAATGCTAAAAACATCAACCAATCCTACGAGGCGCACCTGCGCATGTAGTTGTGTGGTTGTCACTCTCTTCCTGCTCGGCGCGCATCAGAGGGGTACTTGCATGATGGCCGAAAGACATGATGATGTCTTCGGCCACCAACAGACTGGTTGGGAGGCTTGGCTTCGGGGGGAACTCCGAGAGAAAGGGGTGTGTGTTTACTTTCAAAATCTGGCTGACTCTCACTTTTCAAAATCTCCTACCCTACCTTTAACTATATATTGCATTACAAGTCTGTCCCTCCTAATAAATAAAGGTGTTTCACCCATCTCAACAAGTAAGGCTGGGATTGGAGTAGTACGGAGGGCCCCACAGCACACTCTCAGGGCTTTTGCCTGGACGACATCAAGTTTTTTCAACACAGATTTAGCTGCAGTTCCAAAACCTAAACAGCCATAGCCAAGTCTTGTTTTAATCATTGCTCTGTAAATCATAATTTGGGTCTCTGCTAGCTCCCCACGCACAGCCTGACAGGGACCACATAACATTAATAACTTTTCCATAATTTTTCGATCTGTTTTTTCCAGGTAAGTTTTTCACCAAAATACATACCTAAAAACTCTTTAACCCTTTCCAGCACTATATTTTGAACCCATCACATTTCACTTTTTTGTTATCAAACACAACATACACACAATATTTGGATTTTTCCACAGACATCTTAAAAGTCAGTGGGAATGAATGGATGGTGGACGACTGCTTTAAAGCAGTCAGTAGTGAAAAGGATGCTATTGCTTTGAGTAAAGATCTCAGGTGGATTCTATCTCACAAAGTGGACTAGCAATAGCCATGCACTGTTGAAAGCTGTGCCTAAAAATAACAGAGCTAAGGAAGTGAAGAAGCTCCTGTTGTTCTTCCTGCAAAAATCCTTCTGCAAAGATTGTCAAAAGCAAAGTTGTCATGGGATGAACAAATCCATCAAGGATATGTAAAAGCTTGGTCTACTTGGGAGAACCAGCTCCCCCTGTTGTCTTCTTTTAAAATGAACAGATGCATTAAACCTGAAGTGTTTGGACAAGCTGCAGCAGCTCAGTTGAATCATTTTTCTGATGCCAGTGAACATGGATATGGAACGGTTTCCTACAAACAATAAGAACCAGGTGCACTGTGCCTTTATGATGGGAAAGGCACGAGTAGCTCCCCTAAAACAAACTACCACCCCTAGATTGGAGCTTGCAGCTGCTGTGGTAGCCGTAAACATGGATAAAGTGTTGAGAAAGGAACTTCAGATGGATCTTTAGCTCTCAGCTTTTTGGACGGATAGTAGAGCTGTGCTAAAATATATTGCAAATGATGCACTGAGGCTGAAGACATTTGTTGCTAACAGAGTTGCGGTTATCAGGGAAGCTACAAGTGTCAACCAGTGGAATTATGTGGAAAGCTGTGAAAACCCAGCAAAACCCAGATTGTGCTTCACGTGGACTTTCTGCAGAGTTTCTGGTCTACAAAACTTGGATAAAAGGACCCTTGTTCCTAAAAGGCCCATGCAGAATGAAAACAAATGGCTGCAAAGATTTTAAACTATCTGAAGATGATGATGAAGTGAGAAAAGCAGTTACAGTGTGTCATGCAAAGATAACTAAAGGCCCATGTGCAATAGACAAGTTAATAAATCAATACTCAAGCTGGTGGCGCCTAAAAAGAGCCATAGCATGGATGCTCAGGGTCAAAGGTCAACTGATGTTTATATCCAAAAGAAGAAGAGGTTCTGATCCTACAATGACACATGATGACATCAACATCAGAAATCAGAGTCAAAAGGTCAAACCTTTATGCCAAGGTCCTTTGTCAGTAAAAGAGCTTGCTGCAGCAGAAGAAGAAATTGTTTGGCACTGTGAAGTGGAAGCAATAATCAATGACAGGCCTATCACTGCATCTTCAGACGACCCAAATGACCTTGAAGCTCTAACCCCAAATCATCTGCTGCTACTGAAAAAGAAGCCGTTACTGCCGCCTGGATTGTTCAATAAAGAAGACCGTTGCACGTAGGAGATGGAAACAGACTGTGGGATTATATAAGGATAACTACACACTGACATGATACAGAGATCTTTTACTTTTGTTGTACTCTTATGTATGCTTTCACTCAGAGAAAAAGGGAGACTCTCTGCACACACACACATACTCCCTTACAGAGAGTTAGGGAGGATATTGACATTCCGGGAGCCCTTTTGATGCGGTGAAGACCGAAGCACTGGAAGGCATCGGATGTAAGATAAATCGTCAAACATAGGAGTGATACAGAGTGTGCCACAGAAATGTGTTAGACCAATTATAATCATTGGTAGGTGGGAATAAAAGGGTAACATTTCCCAATATGGTAAAACTGTTTATCTATTATGCAAATGTACTTCCACTTTTAAATAAAACAAGCCTGTTTCCAGGGAGGGGCAGAACACTTATGGAGGGGAGTGAAGCAGACTGAAAGGCCTGTGTTCACTGAGTGTTCTCCCTTTTGCAAAAGGCGAAACTATAAACCAAGTGTATTGTCTTTCACTCAATGTTCTGATTACAGAAGACGGAGTCTGACAATCCGGGGTGACCAGGGGAGGTCACAACAAGACTCAGTATCTCTTCGATTTATTCTGGAAAAGGTGGGTGCGGGAGTACCTACCTAGTTTGCAAGAGTGCCAGAAATGGAACCAGATAAAGCAAAATCTCAAGCCTGGTGATGTCGTGCTGATCCTTGATGAAAAGGCCCCATGCATTTCTTGGCTTTTAGGAAGAGTGGTTCAAACTAGGCTGGATGCAAAGGGCCTGGTGCGAAGTGTATCTGTAAAGACAAAATCCGGTGTTCTGGAAAGGCCTGTGAGCAGGCTCTGCCTGCTCTGTGATGCCAGTTAAGGGGTGTAGGTGGATCGCTGCCCCATAAGCAGGCACTGTGGACTCAATAATAATGTTCATATTATACTTTGTATATTGTACTCTATTTGTATTTGATGGCATGAACTCTTTAGTTATTGTTAAAATGGTTAAAACATTTAGGTTAAATAATTATGTGTCTTATAGCCCCATAATTAGGGGCCGGATGTGTAGATGCCATAATGAGAAAAATTTATTTTTTGTATTTCTCTTTAATTTGGTTTATAAATTTGAACAAGTGTATTTCCTAAGTTAGATGCAAATTGGCATTATCTTAAAATACCAGTGGGCGGCCGCCCGCTCTGTCCTTGGGTGGAGCCGAAGGTAGGTAAAGTACACAGGTGCACTTTTGATTAGATGGTTTTGGAAGGCTGTGTGGTCGTCACGCCAAAAAGTTTTTGACCGTGTGTTTCAACAGTGTGTTTTTCGTTATAAAGACTTCCGAAATGGACTTGCATGATGAATAAAGATGAATAAAGCCGCCTGTTGAATTCTTGCAGCAATAACTGTGGACACGCGTCAGACAAAGCCTGCCACACACAGCCTCCCAGCTGCTTAGCTACAGCATCATGTTACCATGGAGACAGAGAGCACTCAGCTTTGGTTACAGTGCAAATAGTTTGTCTCACGCCTAACGCAGCATCGAGTATGTAACTTTGTTTTTACTTTATCTTATCTTATTTTATTGATCTTTAGATGGATACTGATGGTATTGTTTTGTGCTTGTGTTGATATTTTTTACATTTGATCGAGTAGTTCTTTGACTGTGATTGCCGTGCAGCGTGTGTAGATACAGATTAGATGTAAATGTGCGAATGTAGAGTTGTTTATAAGATGATATATTATTCTGTTAATATTGTAGGTTTAGATTTGTTAGACATACAACGTATATACGTTTTATATATATATATATATATATATATATATATATATATATATATATATATATATATATATATATATATATATATACATCGAGGACGGCACAGTAGTAGTGAGTAGTTTGTCGTTTTGTTAGTCTGGTTGTCATGGTGATGGGGAATATTTGCGTGACGTGGGTGTAGGTGCTGATAACTGGAATCTATAAAACGGGCACTCACTCACCGGCACGGGTGTTAGGAGAGAAGGAAGCTGGGTGGCCACAGTTTTTGTTGACCGCAGCGTATCGTAATATAACGCAGCATATCATAACGTAACATACCATAGCGATTTGAGATCGGCACATACCACTTCAGCAAGCGAGGCATGCCAAATGCCACTTTGGGATCTCGCAGTCACTCGAAAATATGTCGACAGAATATTTATTGCTTGTGAGTTGTTGAGAATAATGTAGGCATACGTTAAAACGCTGTCCTGCTGTGCTATGTTAGTTTAGTTAAAAAAAACATGTTAGTTTCGTTTTTAAATGTGAAACTGAGGAGCAAGTAGGCCTACCCCTCATACTCCTTTTTAGATCAAATGTATATCATTTGAAGCCATTTATAAACCATCTAATCATCGTTAAAATACACATTAAAATGCCTAATGGTTTCTCCATTTAATGAAATTTCATACTTCTGAGTTGTCACATTTTAGATAAACAATTACAATTTTGTATTTCAAATAAACACCAGGCTGCTCTAACATCGAGGTATTTTTTCCAGGTGACAGAAGACCAAGATGGCAGTTAGAGGGTATCTATAAGAACCTTTTTGTTTCCTCTTTTGGGGCTAATTGCTATATTGATAGAGCTGTCAATGAACTAATAAAGTCTTTCTGATTCTATCAGAGATGTGGGAGTGTGTGCACACAGATTCCCAGCAGGTACATATTTCCATTACACACCATAATAACCTTTGGTTTTATATATTTTAACATGTTAATTCACTGTTCCTCATCTTGTCTGACTGTATTGCAGATGCAACAAACCTGGAGTTATCAAACTATGTATCCACACACAAAGGCGAGAGTTTCCCCTTAAAGAAACCAGCAGGCAGCATATTGAAGATAGGAGGGCTTGAGGACACCATCTACAGGGACAAACATGATGAGGTGAAAGGGTGGGGACAATTCTATCTCCCAGAGATAGTAAACATGCAGGTTGTAGGTGTGGTGGAGTCCCCCTACTTTCTATGTGACCAGCTTGTTCTGATGACCTGTGAGGATAAGAAGCTTTATGCCTATGATGAAGAGGACCTGCACGTGGTGGCTTCAAGTTTCTTCAAGGCACTAGAGGACAAGGAAATAGAGTATCCAGCTTCCAAGAGCTATTACAGTGGGGAGGCTTTCAAAGACATGGTAAGAATAAGCAGGGCTTCAAGATTCCTGATGACCTCAGATGTTTTAAATTATGTCTGTCTGTTGTGTGTAGACTGCAGAGGACTGGGCAAAAGTGAAGAACGGACCTGTGGGGAGGAGGGTTGCAGAAAAGCATCTACAGTTTGTGAGGTCCCTATTCTTAGACATAATAGGTGGGTGATGTAAACATTAACATCAGACTAAAGTAAAACATTATTATTGTTTCAAAATGTAACAGTTGTTATGACACTGCTAATTATTTTTCTCTGTTTTTTTCACAGAGAGTGATGATTTCCAAAAAACTGAATCATAATCTGCATGAAGTATTGCTTGATGATCACACTGGATTTCTCACCTATTTATGTTCCCAAAAGTGCCATTTTATTTTGGTAGAATTTATCCCAGCATGCACCTGGCATTGCACTGTGGGCAGGAAGTCATTATATCAAAACAGTGACACATACAGGCTGGTTTGTTATTCACTGTGGGAGGCAACTGAAAAACATGGAAGAGCAGAAAAGAGAAGATTGAAGCAAGGACTTGTAGAGTTTTCTTGAAGACGTTTCGCTGCTCATCCAAGCAGCTTCATGAGTTCTAACTGTTTGGTGGGGAAACATGGTTTATATGTGGTTGCAGACATCAGTGGGTGGGTCTGGGTAAAACTTAAAAACAATAGCACTAAATGTTTCCATAATTACCTGTGATGGTCTGGTTGACTGGGCCAGGTGTGTCTAACAACTGGCTAATGACCATGAGACTGCTGGAGGGGGACTGGTTGACAGCCCTTTGTTCTTGCTGTGAGTATGTGCAAACTTCCTGGGAATGGATGGAATCACTGCATTGTATGTGGTAGAAAGATGATGTCTGAGGCCACCACCTCTGTTAAGGGAAGGTTTTTCCAGCTTAACATAGATGGCTTCCTTGACTCCTCTTTCATACCACCTTTCCTCCCTGTCTAAAATGTGAACATTGTTGTCCTCAAAGGAGTATCCTTTGTCTTTGAGGTGGAGGTGAACAGCTGAGTCTTGAGGTGGCTCTCCTGTGCTGAGCCATTCTTCTGTGGAGTGGTTGTTAAGTTTCTCCAATGTACAGATCAGAGCATTCCTCACTGCACTGGACTGCATATATCACATTGCTGTGTTTCTCCCTGGGAATCTTATCCTTCGGGTGAACCAGTCTCTGTCTCAGTGTTGTCATAGGTTTGAAATGGACCGGGATGTCATGGTTGTTGAAGATTTCTCTGAAGGTTTCTCTGATACTCCTGACACATATGGAATGGAGATGTTCTTTCTCCGCCTGGTGTTGTCCTTCTTCTTGTTGTTAGGGGGTCTTGTTTTTGTGGCTTTGATGAGTGCCCACTTTGGGTAGCCACAGGTTTGCAGGGCCTTCCTGATGTCGTGGTGCTCCTTCTTCTTCCCTTCTGAGCTGGTTGGTACAGTTTGTGCTCTGTGCTGCAGGGTCCTGATGACTCCCAGTTTGTGTTCCAGTGGGTGGTGTGAATCAAACAACAGGTACTGGTCCGTGTGTGTGGCTTTCCTGTACACTTCCACATTGAGGCTCCTGTCCTCCTCAATATGTACTGTGCAGTCCAAGAAGGCCAGATTGTTGTCCTTGGTGCCCTCGCTGTTGGTGGGGAAACATGGTTTATATGTATGTATATAGGTCCGTAACCACATATAAACCATGTTTCCCCACCAACAGAACTGATGAAGCTGCTTGGATGAGCAGCGAAACGTCTTCTAGAAAACTCTACAAGTCCAGACGCCTTGCTTCAATCTTCTCTACGTATGATGACCTGGATGACTGAGAATCTTCATCAACATGTTGCCAATCACTTTGGGAAGGACACCCTACGATTGGTGAGGGAACATGAAAAGACCTCTAGGAAATTGGCAGACTACAGGAACCACCTACGCTTCAGCCTGAGATGCAGACAGGAAAAGTTAACCCCGAACAGCCTACGTCTCGGATCCACTGTCAAGGGCCACAGAGCAGACACCATCCTGCAGAAAGCCCAGAACCAACTCCTCAACAAAAGGATCAGACAGATCAACTTCACCATAGATGCTCTCATGGTCACCACGGAGCAGACAAGAGCACAGCTTGCCACCCTCCTACCCAGCAAAGTCATGGATGAAGTCATCAAACTGACTGAAAAAGTCCAGACGGCACAGCACACCAGGGGTAAGGAGCGACAAAAACGCAAATTCCATAAATTGAAAACTGTTTTCTCTGTTAAAAATGCAGCTAACCTTCACACATGGAGGAGGGAAGACCACTCACTGCCACAGCAGGACACCCAGGACAAATGGGTTAAGAACCTTTCAGACAGACAACTGAGCCAGCCGGAAAAAGACGTGTTGGCCAAAGGACTCAACTTTGCCATCTCGCCAGAGCAGATTCCAGTGGTGGACCTCATCACAGCCACAGAGTCAGCCATCAAGAACAACAACCTGACAGACACAGAAGCTGAGCAACTCCGCTTGAAGGTCACAGCCACACTCTCCGCTGCTAAAGCACCGCCATCCAACCTCTCCAGTGATGAAAGGAAGGCCCTGATTGCACTACAAAAGGACCGGGACATCACCATCTTATCAGCAGACAAAGGAAGATGCACAGTGGTGCTCAACACACAGGACTACCACTCCAAAGTGACAGATCTCCTCAGTGACACAGCCACATATGAGACACTGAAGAGGGACCCCACCGGAAACTACAAGAAGAAATTAGTCAGCTACCTACAAAAACTGGAGAAGGACCAAATCATCAACCGCAAGCTCTACTTTCGACTGTATCCTGGGGAAGCCACTCCACGCCAGTATGGACTCCCCAAGATACACAAGGAAGGAGTCCCCCTCAGACCCATCGTCAACAGCACAAACTCAGTCACATACAACGTGGCTAAGCATTTGGCTGAACTCCTGACACCACTGGTAGGTGCCACACCACATCATATCCACAACTCTCAGGACTTTGTGAACAAGGTGGAGAAGATCCAAATGGACCCAGATGACACCATGGTCTCATTTGATGTCACCTCCTTGTTCACCTGCATCCCTACATCAGAAGCCACAGAGATGGTAAGGACGTGCCTCACACAAGACAGCACACTCAAGGAGAGAACCAACCTAACGCCAGACCACATCTGTGACCTGCTGGACCTCTGCCTGACCACCACTTATTTCCAGTACAATGGGAACTTTTACAGACAGAAGCACGGCTGTGCGATGGGATCACCTGTGTCTCCTATTGTGGCCAACCTCTACATGGAAGAAGTGGAGAGAAGAGCCCTGAGGTCCTATCCTGGAACCACCCCCACCCACTGGTTTAGATATGTGGATGACACCTGGGTCAAAATCAAGACCAACGAAGTGGAACGGTTCACAGAACACATCAACGCAGTGGATAACAACATCAAGTTCACTCGCGAGGACACCAAGGACAACAATCTGGCCTTCTTGGACTGCACAGTACATATTGAAGAGGACAGGAGCCTCAATGTGGAAGTGTACAGGAAAGCCACACACACGGACCAGTACCTGTTGTTTGATTCACACCACCCACTGGAACACAAACTGGGAGTCATCAGGACCCTGCAGCACAGAGCACAAACTGTACCAACGAGCTCAGAAGGGAAGAAGAAGGAGCAACACCACATCAGGAAGGCCCTGCAAACCTGTGGCTACCCAAAGTGGGCACTCATCAAAGCCACAAAAACAAGACCCCCTAACAACAAGAAGAAGGACAACACCAGGCGGAGAAAGAACATCTCCATTCCATATGTGTCAGGAGTATCAGAGAAACTCCGCAGGATCTTCAACAACCATGACATCCCGGTCCATTTCAAACCTATGACAACACTGAGACAGAGACTGGTTCACCCGAAGGATAAGATTCCCAGGGAGAAACACAGCAATGTGATATATGCAGTCCAGTGCAGTGAGGAATGCTCTGATCTGTACATTGGAGAAACTAAACAACCACTCCACAGAAGAATGGCTCAGCACAGGAGAGCCACCTCCTCAGGACAAGACTCAGCTGTTCACCTCCACCTCAAAGACAAAGGACACTCCTTTGAGGACAACAATGTTCACATTTTAGACAGGGAGGACAGGTGGTATGAAAGAGGAGTCAAGGAAGCCATCTATGTTAAGCTGGAAAAACCTTCCCTTAACAGAGGCGGTGGCCTCAGACATCATCTTTCTACCACATACAATGCAGTGATTCCATCCATTCCCAGGAAGTTTGCACATACTCACAGTAAGAACAAAGGGCTGTCAACCAGTCCCCCTCCGGCAGTTTCATAGTCGTTAGCCAGTCGTTAGACACACCTGGCCCAGTCAGCCAGAACATCACAGGTAAGTATGGAAACATTTAGTGCTATTGTTTTTTTAAGTTTTTTAAGTTTTACCCAGACCCACCCACATAGGTCTGTAACCACATATAAACCATGTTTCCCCACCAACAGTTAGAACTGATGAAGCTGCTTGGATGAGCAGCGAAACGTCTTCTAGAAAACTCTACAAGTCCAGACGCCTTGCTTCAATCTTCTCTACGTATGATGACCTGGATGACTGAGAATCTTCATCAACATTCTCTAATCCCCACCAGGTCAATACGCTGCTTTCCAAACAATAAACCATGGGTGACAAAGGACATCAAGGCATCACTCAACAGAAAGAAGACAGCCTTCTTGAGTGGAGACAGAGAGGAGATGAGGAGGGCCCAGGCAGAGGTGAAGGAGAAGATTGGAGAGGGCAAGGAGAGCTACAGGAGGAAGCTGGAGAGCCAACTTGCCCGGAACAACTTGAGGGAGGTATGGAGTGGCATGCGAATCATCACCGGCCACAATAGGATCTCCGACCAGCTGATGGATGGAGATCTGCAGGAGGCCAACCAGCTGAACCTGTTTTTCAACAGGTTTGATAGTCCACTCCCTGACCACCCTCCCCCTCCCCCTCCCTGTGATGCACCATTAACACCTGTCGATAACAACAATGTACCTCCTCCTCCTCCCCCTCCCCCTAACCATACTAACCAGTTTCACCTCCCCATCAATAACATCACCCTGCCCCCCTTACCCCACCTTCCATTAACAACCCCCCACCCTCCCCCATCAGATCTCTCTCTCTGCTCTTCTGTGTCCACAGTTACCATCACCACAGAAGATGTGAGGAGGGAGTTCAGTCGCCTACGACCGGGAAAAGCTGCAGGACCGGACGGACTCAGCCCCAGAGTACTCAGGGACTGCGCCACACAGCTGTGTGGGGTCTTCCAGCACATCTTCTCCCTGAGTCTGAGCCTGATGACTGTCCCTGCCCTGTGGAAGACAACATGCCTTGTTCCTGTGCCCAAGACCAAACATCCAAGCACACTCTCTGGAGAGGCTGGTCCTGAAACACTTGCGTGCTGTTGTGGAACCATCGCTGGACCCCCTGCAGTTTGCTTACCAGCCCCGTATTTGTTGTGTGCGGTGTAAAGGAGGACCCAAATGCAGGCGAAGTTCAGGCAACGGAAGGCGAGCTTTATTCAAAAGCCAAGGTAAACTCAAACAATCCTCGTCTGAAGACTAGGAACTAAGATTAAACTAAGACAAAGACTTGGACTTAATAAACAAAAAATAAAACAAAGAAACAAACAAACCTAACCCTGAATAATCCAAAGGAGGGAAGGAGGACGAAACAACAGGGAGGATGCAAAGACAAGACAGCCACAACGCAGGAACAGCAAACAATGATCCGACAAAGACAAAGGGAAACACAAGGCTTAAATAAGGAGGGTGAGACACAGGTGAACACAATCAGGGAGGAGCTAGTAATCAGGGAGGAGAGAGGGAAGGACTGAGGAGGAACAGAGAAAGAGGAGGGAGGAGAGAGGAAAAACACACAACACTAAATAACAAGATAAACAGTAAAACAACATGACAAGGAGCCAGAACCCTGGCTCATGACAGGGACCAAAACAGAATATAATGGCCACCAAAGTTCAAACTAGGGAGACCCAATGGGCAATAGTTCAAGGGGAAGACGAAGTTCATAAATGGCCAGAGACCACAGAGTCAAAAATGGCCAGGGGGCCAAAACAGAGTCGAAATGGCCAGGGGGCCAAAACAGAGTCGAAATGGCCAGGGGGCCAAAACAGAGTCGAAATGGCCAGGGGGCCAAAACAGAGTCGAAATGGCCAGGGGGCCAAAACAGAGTCATGGGCCCTCCAGGGTCCGGTTGGAAGACCAGCAGGGACAGGGAGCCGAACCCTCCAGGGTCCGGTCGGAAGCTCAGTAGGGACAGGGAGCCGAACCCTCCAGGGTCCGGTCGAAAGCCCAGCATGGACAAGGCTGAGGACCCTCCGGGGTCCGGGCAGGACACCAGCGCCGAAGACGAAGCAGAAGACCCTCCAGGGTCCGGGCAGGAAGCCAGAGCCGAAGACGAGGCAGGGGACCCTCCAGGGTCCAGACAGGAAGCCAGAGCCGAAGACGAGGCAGGGGACCCTCCAGGGTCCAGACAGGAAGCCAGAGCCGAAGACGAGGCAAGGGACCCTCCAGGGTCCAGACAGGAAGCCAGAGCTGAAGACGAGGCAGGGGACCCTCCAGGGTCCCGACAGGAAGCCAGAGCTGAAGACGAGGCAGAAGACCCTCCAGGGTCCAGACAGGAAGCCAGAGCCGAAGACCCTCCGGGGTCCGGACAGGAAACCAGAGACGAGGACCCTCCGGGGTCCGGACAGGAAACCAGCGAGGACGAGGATTCGGACCCTCCGGGGTCCGGGCAGAAGACCAGCGAGGACGAGGATGCGGGCCCTCCGGGGTCCGGGCAGAAGACCGGCAGAGACGAGTAGGCTGGCCCTCCAGGGTCAGGGCAGAAGGCCGGCAGAGAAGAGGCTGGCCCTCCGGGGTCCGGGCAGGAAACCAGAGCCGAGGACCCTCCGGGGTCCGGACAGGAGACCAGACAGGAGACCAGAGCCGAGGACCCTCCGGGGTCCGGACAGGAGACCAGAGCCGAGGGCCCTCCGGGGTCCGGACAGGAGACCAGAGCCGAGGGCCCTCCGGGGTCCAGACAGGAGACCAGAGCCGAGGACCCTCCGGGGTCCGGACAGGAGACCAGAACGAGGGATTCCCCAGTGACTGGTCCAGTCACTGGCGCTGAGGGTCCCTCTGGGTCAGGCCGAGGACCCAGAGCTGAGGACCCTCCTGGGTCAAGGCTGGATGCTTCCCCAGCATCCAGACAGGTGGCCTCCAGTGTCTCTGCCACCCCTGTCTTGGCAGGAAGTCCTCTGCGGGGGGCACTGGAGGTCTCTGGGGCAGGCTGCGATGTCTGGGGCCCGCCCTCTGGCCGAGACGGGAGGAGCGACGCCGTCTGGAGCCCGCCCTCTGGCCGAGACGGGAGGAGCGACGCCGTCTGGAGCCCGCCCTCTGGCCGAGACGGGAGGAGCGACGCCATCCGAAGACCCTCCACGGGGGATGAAGGGGGGACCACCTCCCTGGCAGGCATGCCCAGGGGGAGGTTGGCTGATGGAGGTGATGGCGTCGATCCACCAGCAAGAGCTTTGTGAGCGGCTGGAGAGGAATCTTCGGCTGGTCGTTGGCGTCGTCGACGCCGGTGTGATGCTTGCTCCGCTGAGGATTCGCTGGCTGGAGCAGAAGCAGGGCGAACGGCCCAGGCAGGAAGTGCCGGAGCCACCGGAGGGGGGAAATCGTCCATCTCCCGGAACATAGAGCGGTAGGCCGAGAGCATGCCCGGCTGCGTGTCCTGACTCGCCTCCATTTTAGCCCGCAGTACCTGCATCTCCCTGTGGAGAGCCCCCAGACTCTGGAGCTTGGTCATCCGAAGAGCGCACCACTGCCTGACTACCCTTTCATCCGAGGGGGAAGAAGGCATGTTGTCCACCCAATCCACTACAGCCTGGAGTTTAACCATGTCCTCTTTCAATCCCTCCCAAGTGAGAATAAGCTCTTGAGCAGGTGAGGGAAGGACAGCCGGCTCCACAGGCAGGACAGAACCAGAGGTTGGAGCCAGAGGAGACGAGGAGAGCTGGACCGGACGTCGTAGATTCCGGCGTAGCACCCACTCCCCTGAAGATCTGCCAGGAGGTCTGAGGACTGAGGCAGTGAAACCAGCCGGCCATGTAGGTTCTTCTACAGGTCCAAACAGGACAGACTTGAATTCTGGCCATTGCCATGGCTTAGCCCCCAGATATTCCACTACGAGGGTTATAATCCACCGTTTGCGATCCTCTAACCCATCTAGGATCTTTAACAGTTCCCGTCTAACTTGACGAGATTTGCCACCTGGGAGGGGGGCAGGTACAGTGTCCAAAAAGACCAGGTGAGACAGTACCTGCTGCCTGATGTTCTCAAAACCCTCCCAGGTGCTAATGTAGGCTGCTGGGTCCATAACTGGTCGGATCATTCTGTTGTGTGCGGTGTAAAGGAGGACCCAAATGCAGGCGAAGTTCAGGCAACGGAAGGCGAGCTTTATTCAAAAGCCAAGGTAAACTCAAACAATCCTCGTCTGAAGACTAGGAACTAAGATTAAACTAAGACAAAGACTTGGACTTAATAAACAAAAAATAAAACAAAGAAACAAACAAACCTAACCCTGAATAATCCAAAGGAGGGAAGGAGGACGAAACAAACAACAGCTGTTGCAGCGTGAATTACAAGTTTTGACACTTCCGCATGGGCTTCCACTTTGAGCCCTGAAGGTTGCCGCTTGGTATCTACTGAGGAGACTCAGGTCCTTTAACGTCTGCCAGACCATGCTGCAGATGTTTTACCACTCGGTGGTCTCCAGCGTCATCTTCTACGCTGTAGTGTGCTGGGGCAGCAGGATGAAGACGGCCGACACCAACAGACTCAACAAGCTCATTAGGAAGGCTGGCTCGGTGCTGGGAGTGGAGCTGGAGTCTGTGGTGGAGGTGACGGAGAGGAGGATACTGAGGAAACTCCTCAGTATTCGTAACAACACGTCTCACCCCCTGCACGACACACTGCTGTCCTACAGGAGCACATTCAGCGGTAGACTGAGACTACCGAGGAGCAGCACAGAACGCCACAGGAGGTCCTTCCTGCCAGTGGCCATCACACTGTATAACTCCTCCCCTTTCTGTAGGGAGAAGCGCTAGATAATCATGTCAGGCATCACTGTCATTCCCTCCACTTGTCTATATTATGTTTACTTAGCACCTTACATCTCCATATTTGTATCCATGTATCATATATTGTGCTCATACTGCGTACTGTACTCTTTTTTGGATTATAGTGACACTTATACTTATACTCTGTACTTAACTGCATTTATTGTGACTTGATACCCCTGGCACAAGAATTTCCTTCGGGATTAATAAAGTTTTATCTTATCTTATCTTATCTTATCTTATCTTATCTTATCTTATCTTATCTTATATCAAATCATATTATATCAAATTTAAATTTAAACTTATTTATTTACAATTTTTGAAAAGCAAATATAAATAGTGTACTATTTGTGATTGCTTCCAGACTGTCGAGCAAGTAAAGCCAGAGAATGAAGAGAAAATAAATTAGAGACCGAAGGTCTAGTGTCCCCCACCATCTGCATCTCTCAGGAGTCTAATTCATGTACCAAGTACTATGGTGTCTCCACCAATGGTGCTCAGGCTGGACGTATTGTGGTTGCTGCTTCCTGTTTTAGTGCCTGGGATGATTATGTAGCCAGAGCAGTGATGACCTACTATCCAAACAAGGACAAGAGGACCTACTTTGATGCTACCATTACATTACCTAAGACAGTCAGGTGTGAAGCATTCAGTATCGGAAAGGAAAGGAATGAGGAAATGATGCCTTGCAGGACCATGTGCAAATTTGTTTGGTTTGAGAACATCTGATGAAACAGAGTGGGCCTATGGCAACTGTGCTGAAGCTGAGTGTGAGCAACTTGCTAAAAAAATGAAGCAGAAGATAAATCACAAACAGAAGTACAACCATTTACAGATGCCAATTTGAAGAGAGGTAAAGATAGTGTTATGAAGACTCTGAAGAATGTGTGTTGCCGTGACAACAGGAAGTGCATAAATGTAGAAGTGGACTACTGATGAATAAATGTACAAATTCTTCCTCTAGTACCACTAGATAGCAGCACAGCCATGTTCAGTTAAAAATGAAACCAAGTCATTTTTGTTCACACTTCTTTCCAATTTTCATTAAAATCACTTTTTCTCAGAATACATTTGGAAGGACTCAATAAAATATAAGCACTGAATACACATATAACCTCTTGTTTGTTGTGGTCTTGCTGCTCCTCTTTGGCTTACAGGGACATTTAACATCTTATTTAAAAGGAAAGACAAAAAAAGTCATTTCAGCCATTCTGTATTCTTGTGGTTCCCTTTCCAACTCTCCTCATTCCCACCAGAGGAATTTCAGATAGTTCCTGGACTCAGAGGAGACAAAGAACTGGTGAAGCATCCTTTCAATGTTACATGTGATGGCTACAGCCTCCTTTCTGAACCAACAAAGCACTCCTACTAAAGGGTTAATTAAGTCAGGTCCAGTTAGTAGAGTGTCGTTGAGGGAAACCCCATGAAACCTGGCTGAGCAGTCGAATAACACTCAACTTATCTGGCTTTCTAGGGTGGTAAACACCATGGTGGGGTAGATACCACTCAGTCTCATCTTCTAGTGTTGCAGGTGCTAACTCTGCATCACCTTTACTGATTATTTCTTCCATAAAGGTTCTGTACTGATCATGATATTGTTTGTTGGCCTTTAATTTCCATTTAAGGCACTGAAGGCTAGCCTCTTGTTGTTTGGTAGTTTAGGTGGCTTATTGCTCTTAAAAGGAAGGAGCATCTCAAAGTGGCCACTGTCTTTCTGTGTGATGTTGTCACTAAGAAACTGTATGAAGTGAACGTCTTCTTGGGACACGTGTTTATTTTCATACGTTTTTTTAAATGATATCTGACTGAAGGCCTCGGACATCAGAAGCTGTGGGTTGTGACACTTCTTTGGCTGTGATGCGATGCACAAAACTCTGGTTTCCCTGCCTGTCTAGGTGGGGATTGGAGGATTATACTCCATCCAAGCTCTGACCGCTGTGCAAATGGTTCATTTGTTCCACCTAAAACAACTTCAAGAGGAGCGAGCTCCGATGGACAATCATATCCAATTAAGAGCCCATCACATCACAGTCTTGAAGGGGGGGCAATTTGTCTGCCAAGTGTCTCAGGTGAGGCCATTGTGATGCTGTTTGCTTAGTGGGAATATATCACCTGTCAACAGGGATGAAATCACAAGTGTAGATGTGTTGTAGCTAAATGTACTTTTAGTCCTCTAACTTGTAAGCCATGAACATTTTTGCTGGTTATAATTGTGTCCATTGCTGTCATAGTGCTAAGCTTTAGCTTTACTGATCGCGCATCTACACTCAGTTTGCTGACTACATCATCTAGGACAAATGTTGTATCACTCTGTGTGTCAAGTATTGCATAGGTGAGTACTTCTCTGCCTGGCTCCTTGACTGAAGAAACAAAGACTGGAACAATACGTAGCAAAGATATGTTGTGTTGATGTATGGGATGTGACCTTGTGCGTTTCCTGGTTTGCATGTTGTTCTGTGGAAGCAGAATCGTGTGTTGCTTCTGCAGACCTATGTTTTCCTTCTTCATGCAGACAGGTTGGATGTCGACAGCTGCACGTACTACATGTGTTTCTCCTTTTGCAGTCTTTACTTGTATGTCCTTTCTTTAAACATCCAAAGCACAGGTGATTTTCACGGACGAAAGTTCTTTTGTCCTCAATTGACTTTGTTGCAAATGTGGGGCATTTTGCAATGCCATGATTTTCATCTTTGCAGACACAACATGGTAGCTCTGGCTTGTTACTTAATGTTTCTTGTCTCTCTTGAATGTGACTTTTCATGTTTATATTTGTGTTAAAGGCACTAGCTCGTCTTGGCATCTGGGTTCTTTGAGTTTAAAATGAGTTTCCTGATGTGTCGAGTTCCTCTACAACAATACGACTTCACTTACGCACAATCCACTCTGGTAATTTTTTGAGCAGCTTATGATTTTCTTCACAATCATTGAGGATGGCTAGTCCTTTAACATGTGGGATTGCTTTAGCACAGCCTTGGAGGAAATCTACAAACTCTCCTAAGTGCTAAAGGTTCGTTTGTGCTGATTTTAGGCCATCTCATGAGCTTATCACAGAAGGCTTTCTGAATAATACATGGAGTTTCATATCTCTCTTGTAGAAGCTTCCATGCTCCTTGATATGCATTTTCAGAGTCTCTGTAGAAGAAACCTTCAACAGCTTTTCGAGTCTCCCCAGCAAGGTCATTTTTTTAGATTACCGGAACAGGTTTGTTGTCAATGAGTCATGAAGGACATTTTCCAATCCAAGAATTTTAAAGGGTCACCACTAAAGATAGTTGGTTCCGGGACAGGTAAGCGGCTCATTGTTAATGAGCTGGCAATTGCTTGAGCCAGACTGGAGGATTCTTGAGTTGAAATTATTTCAGAGGTTGCCCTCTGAGGCTGGAAGGATGCAGTATCTGGATTAAGCTGGACTTTAGGCATAGCAGCTTGGAAGGGAAAGTTGTTGTCATTTTCAAGCTCTTCTTCTGAGCTCTCAGAGCTTCCAAAGCTTTCATATGCTCTGACGTGAGCTGCTGCTACGTCAACTTCTCCTTTCACTTGTAACTGCTGCAGTTTTGTTTTCTCTTGCTCCAGCTGGAGACTCATTTCTGCTTCCATTTTTGCCTGTGTAAGTTTCCATTCAGCTTCCAATTGATGGACATGTGCTTGTTGAGCTTGAATTTCTTTTAAGGCCTTTGATTGCTTTAACTTAGCTGCAAGCTCTGCTTCAGCATCAGCCCGTTTACTGGAGATGCCTGAGGGGGTTACTTGATTTTTGTGATGCTTCTGAGATTACAGTTTCAGTCTTTGTGTGACCAAAGACAGAGCCGTATTCATCTTTGTTTAATATTGCTCTCACTCTTTCCTTTTCAAGCTGGTCATTGTAATCTTCACAAACTGTCTCCAGCCAGAGCCATCTCTTCAGTGAGTGTAACACAAGCATCCATTTTCTTCACAATCTCTGGTGTGGTAGCACAGTTGCGTAAAATTTCTTCATACTGCAGACTTACTGACTCGTGTTTTGTTTTGATGTCATTTTGAAGCTTATTCAGATCATCACTTGAGCAGAGGGTTTTGCAGGTTCTTTCCATGAGTCATAGCTCTGGCTGAAGGTCTTCTTATGTTTTTTGATGTTTTGATTGTGCACTTCGTGGCCCTGTTAGGGTTCTCTCTCGAGAACTGGATCTAACTGTTCTGTCTAACTGGGTTATTTGTTTCTGTAACTGGGTGTGACATTTTCGAGTAACTGTTTTAAGTCACCTATGATGGCGTTATGTCTGAATTTAAGCTTTCAGTTGTGGTTATCTTTAACTCTGAAAAATGCTATTTATCAGACCTTACGAGTTATGCAATCAAAGGGTTAATTAAAAAAACAGTATCAGAAGTTGGTGCTGTACATCAATTGTTGCATCACCTCACACCTTAATCTATTAACAGAAACCTCGAATTATATCACTTATGGAACCACAATTGTATTTACATACATTTACTATTATTATTATTTTGTTTTCCGTTTCTCAGCACTTTATAGGATCTCTCCGACCATGTGACTTCACTTAACCCACGTCAGTGCAGTAGTAGTTAGGAGACCCGGAGGAAGACGACCGGAGCTGACGTGCGTGGCGCCGGACGGTGATAGCAGTCCCTCGCGGATGGTTTCTGAATATTCAAAGCGAAGAGCCTTCATGGGGATTCACCGGACAGTTTTCACTGTAGCGGTCCCCTTGGACTTGAAGAACGAGACGCAGCCTCGACGGGTGTATGGAGTTTATTGACGTGGCTCCGTGAAAGCACTACAGACGCCATTAGCACCGTGAAAACTGCAGAAATAAAACAAACCATGCTACAGTTTCACACAAATACAAAATAAACAGCACAATGCACACAAGTACGCCAAACTCTCGTTGTACATAAACATAAACGTATAAAGTTACCTCATCCTGCATCCAAAGGGCGCTAGCTTAAACAAGAACTCTGCGTCAGAATTCAAATTGCTCTTCCTTCCTCTGCTCAAAGCTTTCCTTACACAGAGCAAGGTTTAAGAAACAGAAGCAAACAAGGCGAATCACTTATTTTCTCTTGACCGTATGTAAATATGTAAAAGGGTCTACGTGTGTCTTGCCGTGCAGGAGGAACCACAGAAACGCCATGGGGGAAGGGAAACAAAAGCTATTTATACTGCGAACTTGGCCACAAGGTGTCACTGTATCCCCATGATACTACAATTATTTTACTGACCAAGATACACAGTGATTTACAATCTTACTTGGCTTTCGCTAAGCATTTCTGAAACAAGAAGATCCTTTCAGAACAAATGCCGCCGTTCTTATCAAATACATGCTTGGATTCGTTGAGAAGCAGAAAAAGAATACAGGAAGCGAACAGGAAGAGAAGAAAAGAAGGAAAAAGTTGGTGGATGAGGTCAGTGAAACAGTTTAGATGAAGCTATTTGTAAATGTACAGTACAAATAATGTTGTGTTTCCGCCATAGATGCTTCATAGCATCTTCTTCTGGGACAAATCCACTAACCCTCCACTAGAGGAGATTATCCCTGATGTTAAGATACATAATGCCTTGAAGAACGAATATCCCAGGCCTTTTGAATTCTGCACGTCACAACGTCCAAAGAGGACTCCAATCTTCTATGTGCTAGACATGGTAAGATAGTACTGACATTTATTATTTGTATAATTATATATATCAGATCATATTACATCAAATTTAAATTTAAACTTATTCATTTAAAATTTTTGAGAAGCAAATATAAATGGCATACTATTTCTGATTGCTTCCAGACTGTCGAGCAAGAAAAGCCAGAGAATGAAGAGAAAATAAATAAGACTGAAGGGTCTCGTCCAACCTCTGAAAACAAATGTTCTGGTGTCCTCCACCAGGAGTCCTCTCAGGAGTCTAATTCATGTAACAAGTACTATGGTGTCTCCATATCAACCACTGGTGCTCAGGCTGGACGTATTGTGGTTGCTGCTTCCTGTTTTAGTGCCTGGGATGATGATGTAGCCAGAGCAGTGATGACCTACTATCCAAACAAGGACAAGAGGACCTACTTTGATGCTACCATTACATTACCTAAGACAGTCAGGTGTGAAGCATTCAGTATCAGGATGGAGAGGAATGAGGAAATGATGCCTTGCAGACCATGTGCAAATTTGTTTGGTTTGAGAACATCTGATGAAACAGAGTGGGCCTATGGCAACTGTGCTGAAGCTGAGAGTGTGAGCAACTTGCTAAAAAATGAGGCAAAAGAAAATCACAAACAGAAGTACAACCATTTACAGATGCAAATTTGAAGAGAGGTAAAGATAGTGTTATGAAGACTCTGAAGAATGAACTTAAAGACAAACAATTCACATGGCACGATACCTACCACAGCGCAAACCTTTAATCACAAAGGTTACACTATGGCCAAGAAGCCAGAGAAGGGATGTGTGTCATTGTGACAACAGGAAGTGCATACATTTAGAAGTGGACTACTGAAGAAAAAAATGTACAATTTCTTCCTCTAGTACCACTAGATGGCAGCACAGCCATGTTCAGTTAAAAATGAAGTCATTTTTGTTCATACTTCTTTCCCATTTTTTTTAAATCACTTTTCCTCAGAATGAATTTGGCAGGACTCAATAAAATATAAGCACTGAATACACCTTTGACTCTCTTTTGTTGTGGTCTTGCTGCTCCTCTTTGGCTTACAGGGACATTTAACATCTTATTTAAAAGGAAAGTCAAAAATCAAAAAATAATAATTTGCAGGTCATTAGATGTTATCTCCTGTGAATAAAGAGGAAATAAACCTTCAAATAAACCAATTTACTCAAAATACAGATGTATAAATGCACTGCATTACATTGTTTTGCCACCAGTGGACAGGAAAGGAACTCAGAACAAACTTAATCATTAGGAGTGGATTTGTGGGACTTGTGTTTTGATTTTTGTGTCAAAGAGGTCGTTTCTGAATCAGAAGCCTTGAGAACAAACAGCATGCCATTCTTCAGGAAAGCTTTAACAACTTGTGAGTGATGGGAAATGCGATTTATTTTCAGCTGCTACGTCACAGATGCTTTGTCTGGCTTTTCCTGTGGCCTTCTCTTCAATAACATGTTTGTCTTCAGGTCTATATTTGTGTAGACAACTGCTACCGGTGAGGGAAATCCTGTCTGACCTCTCAGCCCGCTCTGATGAAAAACACTGGCACTTGGTGACGTTCAGGAGAAATCTTATGTAATAATCTTTGTTTGAACAGACAACCCTCTGTGCTTTAGAGAAATATAAGGACCTGGAAGTGGAAACCCTGGTACGACTCTTTACTATGTGAAACACACACACAAACTCACAGACAGATGATGCATCACACTTGTGCACACACAAGCGCGCACAGATGGTTGCAGTTAGACTGTAATATTTTCACTGAGTTTGCCCTCATGTGTGGAAAATCTGAGTAACGCTTATTTGACAAATCATCTCTGATCTAATGTTGGCTTTGTTTAATCACCCTGTAATGCATTAAAGCATGTTTGCAAGTGAAACAAAGTGCGGATAATCAACACACATCATCACCACTGTACTCATGAGGGTGCTTTTACACAGTTTTTAGACGTGGAAGTCCCTCTTCCTCTGCAGTGACAGACATAATATCCTGTCCTGTACTGTATGTGGTTCAGCAGCGTGCTGTTCTGTGTACACGTACACATCTTTTGTAGCACTAATGCTAAGCACCTCTTGGTATGTACCAGCTCGCAACCCAGTCAGCAGTGTGTTTGTTTGGGTACAAACACTGCAGAGAAGCTGAGAACATTTCTCGCTCTCTCTCCCCCCCCCTCTCTCTTTGTGTGTGTGTGTAAGAGAAAGATGAGAAAAACAGTAGCATAGTAAGTTATTCTGTTGTTGTTGTTGTTGGGACATGATGAAACAGGCCACTGCTTGCCACACACATCCAGTGTGGTTAACAATAGCTTTAATGAATTAATATTTGTGTGGGTTTTGTGTTGCTGAGTCCATTTGTGTAGACTGATCCAGACTGCCAGACAGTGCAGCAGGGGGTCTGAGGGACCACCGGGCCACAACCCCCCCCCCCTTCCTGTTAGGCCATTCAGTTAGTTCTAAATGTGTGACTCAGCAAGGCTGTGATGGACATTTTCATGTCACTGCTCTGCAACAAAGACGAAAAAAAAAACAACAACAACAACCGGCTTCATTTGGGGTGAGAGTATGTGTGTAATGCAAGTGACAACCTCAAATGCTCATTAATGAGTTGCAACAGGCTGCACTCCTTTGAGTGGCCACTTGAGGCTAGCTCTGAAAGTAAATTAATCCACATACACCCTACGTTAAAATGCTGTAGAGCAGAAATAAACCGTGAATAGCCTTGTGCATTGCAGTGTGTCTAAGGACTATATACATGTGTGGCCTCTGCATTGGTTGAATTCTTATGATCCCTCACTATATCACTAAATGTAAGCCTATGTAACAAATTAGCCTAATAAAAAGTCACCTTTTTACCAGTCGTAGCCTGTTAGTTGTACTGTACTCTGGCAACACAGGCACACTGATGGACGTCCTATTCTAAAGCCTAGTTTTTATTCCTCATGATTGGTCTGCCTTGTCATGTCCTTCCAGACATACAAAAGAATAGCATAACAGTAACTGTAGTCTCTCTCTCTCTCTTCTATGGCACATGGAACCTGACATGAAATCATTTATAAAGTGTTGCTATGATGCTGGAAAATACAGCAAACCAACCAGCGTCAGTGGAGGTCTTATATAACAGGCCATTTACACAGGGCAAACCGGGCCCGGCCTTAGTGAAGCTGTCATCTGTTGAAGTAGTAAAACAATGGGAGTGAAGGGTGAGAGATAACAGAGCGCCACCCCTGCTGTGATAATAACACTGTGCGATGGCTATATTTAGGTACTCGCTTTGACGAAATTGCTCGTTGTGTGTGTTAACTTGTATTACTCACTCTGTGAGGACCTATGTTTGTGTAAGGTTCAAGATTTGTTTTAAGGTAAGTATTAGTTAAGGTTATGGTAATTCAATGTACTGTCCTCTGAAGTGTTCGAAACAGGACTCTGTGTGTTTATGAGCTGCACACAGCTCTAAGCAATGAGACATCACAATGCAACTCACCTCCTTCTGCAACAGAGATGTATGTTGTCAAATAAAAAGATAGGTGTGTTCGTTTTAGATTTCATTTGTATGTTTGTTCCCTTTAAAACCAGTTTTAAATTTGACCTTTTCGTAAAGGGACATTGTGGCCTTTCCCCTACATTCTCAGGCCAAAGCACAGCACTCATTAAACCAGAACCAGAGCTCGCTACCAAGACCTCTTATCCAATAAAAACAGCTCCGGCCTGGGCAGCTGAATAATGACTTTTCACTGGGTTTTTATTCAGGGTTGAGGCCAGCTGATGCATTTTCAGGACTTCACTCTCTTCAATATGTTTTTTTTTTCAGTCGCACATAGAAATAAAAAAAAGGAAAACAAAATCAAACTAATGAATAAACTTATTCAATTCAATTCAGCAACAATTCATTTTTAGCAGCATTCCCACAGACTTTTTCTTGAACTGCATTAAGGACACACAATTATCAATCACCCTGGTATTGTGCAACAAGGAGGAACACATAATTATGTGATAGCAGGGAGAGCCAATGTGTAATCAATAACATTAACGAGGATTAAAATCCTTTCAGAAAGACCCTGTCATTGTGTGTGTTGGCTCACTGTCTTGGCTTACAGGGACAGTTAATTTTAATGTTATTAGTTATGCCTGATATCCTGCTATGACAAGTAAAAAATGCCTGCAACAAAAAAGGTCACTTGACATAACTAGGTAAAAACAACAGAGGAGCAATCATACTTAATGGACCGACTCTCATGGTACACCGTGGGGCTTCTGCTGCTGTGTTTCTCTATATGTACACTTCAGCCAAAAGTGGCTGTAACTGATACTTGGAGCTGTTACAAAAAGTAAATTTAAGTGCAAAAAGGCTTCAGTGCATTTTAAATATTTACATATGTCACCAGATAGATTTGATGATTTTATATCAATGTTATGCCAAACAGAACTGTTGAATTATCTCCAGACATATAGCTAAAATAGAAGTCGATTAAAGAAGGTAAATGGCAGTAACCAGAGCCTCTGCATGTCTTTCCTGTGTCTCAGCACAACATGTTTTCTTGCCATTGACTGGGGCAGAGTGTTCCCTCCTCTGTTTTTATTGGCTGGTAACCAGGGTTCCTGAAGCCATCATGAATAGATAAGCCAATCAGAATGGCCAGGTTAGCCTCGGGGTTATCAGTGCTACTGTTTACCTAACCCCATTCACCACAGATAGTCAGCACGTGCGGATATGAGTGTGTGCATGTTTCAGTTCCAGCATGGTTTGTGGACTCTGTACAGTACATTGTGTCATTGTTATTATATGTAATGAACTGTCACAGAAGCATAGGTATTATAGGATGTCCCGAACGTATTCCTATGGACACGTCAGCACACACAGACACACACACACTCACACACAGAGTGTTTTTCTTTTGCACACGTTTCCCCTCCTCCCTCTCTTTGTGCCTTCAGATTCTGGACAGATGTGTCAGGCTTTGGGGGAATGCCAGTTCCTGAGATATTAGAAGTTCAGACACTGCCCTGCAGAACAGACTCTCCATCATGCACACGCATGAACACACTCACACAAAAAGACATACAGCTCTCCTCTCTTGCTCTCCCCTGTTTTTCTGTTGGATTTATTTCCTGCTGTTCTGAGAAAAAATGTAACTTGACTGTTAAAAGGGAATGTTCTAGACCTTGTCAGCAGGGTTCGGTACCGGACGTTCAGCCACAGAAGGCCGGGACAGACTTACATGTTGCATCACACCCTCCAGGTTTGCTCCTGTTCGACCTTTCTCTGCCTGCCAACTTTAACGGAAAGTCCCACTGGGCTCAGACAAAGTAATAATCTGACTTTTGTTCTCCAGAGAGGTGACTGTTGTGAGGGCTGGAATCTGACTTGTGTTACTTTGCAATCATCATGGTCACAGTGTGTTCCACTCTTGGTGAGATGCTGTTCAAAAACCCCCACACATCTGTCAGTTCACTCCAGAGCCAAATACAATCAGTGTGGACAAACAATGCTTTCTCTAGTATTTCACAGTTTAGATGATGTGCACAAAAAACGTTTTTCTGAACTAGATGTCACTGTTTTACAGACCCTTTTCGATGCAAACCACTTTCACCATTAACAGTTATCCTCACACATTATGAAACACTTTAACTGGAATCTGGTGGTCAGTGTCTGATTTAAAGTAATGTTCCAAGGTTAAGTGGCTCAAAGAGCTCCTGGCTTCTTAGACTTATGGTTGAACTTTGTGCAGCAGGGCTCACAAATTACCCTCATTCCACAAACATGTAGAGCCTAAATGATTAACCTCCTCAATCTACTTTTCCTCTCAAAGCAGTTACAACATCAGATATCTGTTTGGTTTATCCTTGATTCTGCCAGAGTCGTTTGAGTTTCTCTGTATTGTTTAATGGACCCTGAGCTCAGCCTTGACCTAAACAAATGTGGTTTAGATTCAGAGAGTGTTGCTATTAATATCCAGCCAGTCTTTTGGCAGCAGATAGCTGATACTTAAAGAGGGAGACAGGGCATGATGGGAGTGAACTGCCTGCCTGACTGCCTGGTGCACAGAAGAAAATCCTTGCATAAACTTAAGTTTTAATCTGTTTCACAGTCAGTAGCTTGAAATATCAAAGAGCTGCAGTTCCATGTATGTATGGACTGTTTTAGCAGTTTCTCTACAGGTGTAGGTATGGAAAATATGTTCATGTTCCAAAAACCAAAAGATTACATAAAGGGATTATGTTTATAAGGTGGCAGTAATTGCTACCTGTTTATATGCAACCTACTAAGCCGAATTGCTAGCTAACCCAGCCTGTTTGCTGCATGTTTGCTAGCATTGTAGCTTGCTTTCTAGGCATGCCTATAAAGCAAGATGCATGGCTGAATTTGTCTGTGCGATATCAGCCAGTTATACCTGTCAAAGAACCTATAACCATTTAAGAACTACATCCTTTTTGTATGTGAACTGGAACAGAGTGGGTTCTACGTACTTTACACAGTAACACTGGTTATGGTTCTGCAAAGACAGTTTTAGATAATTGTATATCTAAGAAACAATGTTGATTTTCATCCATTATCAACATTATTTAGCAGTTATGATTGTATTCCAGACATTTCAGGAATGATGGGTTTTAATCCAGATGTTCACTGTCTAAGAATGCGAGTCCTTACTGACAAGCTGGAAGATTAATACAGAAAAATACCTTTTGTTTATTACACCAAAGATCTCATTTATGCTACTCACAGAGTGTTTGTTGTTGTATTTATCTTTGTCTTGACATGACAGCTTTTCCATGCCTCATTCTCAGAATTCATTTGCTCTGCTTCTGAGGTGCAATGCAAACATTCCAAGTAATTTAGCCAAGGCAAAATTAAATTCCTCAAATTATTGTTGCTTGTCTTTTTTCCCACTTTTGGAACTCTCATGAAAGAAAATGTAGGAAGAACATTCCTCTATCAGGGTATCACTACTGAAATGGGAGTTGTGTTCCCTGCTTTCTTAGTACTCTATTCCTGTAGCTTAAAGAGCATGGGCCAGATGCAAGGGTGGCGTTCCACTCAACGGAGATCCAACCCAAACATCTGCCTGGCAACGGCTGAGGACTTCTCACTGACACAAAACACAGCCCCACTCTGTGCGATAGCATTACAAATGATTTCTCTGTTTGATGGGGAATAGCTGCTGTGTGCTCATTCCGGCAGTCTCTTGATGCTTCGCCTCAACCCAAAGCCTTCATCCATGTGTGGAAAGACGTGGAAGCAGAGATGCGTTGAAGCTGAAGTTGAAGTTGAGTCAACACTGTCCAGCTTTATGTTCTGGAGTCATTGGATTAGGAAAAAACAAAACAAAAATGCACACAACTTGGTTTTAATCAAGTTATTTTACTCAGACTTTGGCCATATGACTTGGGGTTTATAGGCTGCCAAAGCTGTAAAAATGTGCATCAGCCACTCTGATGGCAGCCAGTCTCAGTGCGAGAGAAGAGTCTCCACTGTGTACAGCAGTTACACTGCGTTTCGCATTTAAAATGAATGTCCGCAGGTCTAATTGGAGATCCAAACTGCACTGGTGTGACTGCTGAGACTCTGTGGCACTGACCAGAATGAAAAGAATGTTCTGTTATTAGTGGAAAAGCTCCTGTTATGTGGATTAATCTACAGCTTCGACTTTGATCTCCTGACTCACTCTAAGCGACTTTGGAGTGGAATGGGGGCCAGCACACATTTCACTAACACACACAGAGACTCAGAGTGTACATGCTGTGAATAATGTCCATCATGAGTCACATAATCTAGGTTGAAAACATTGTTAATTCTTTTGAAACGAGTCAAAATAGTTACTCTAACTTCTCAGCATTTAGTTCATCAACAGAAACATACTTATATGCATACTGTAAAAAAACTCTCATTTTAGCATCTTAGAAATAAATATATTATATATATATATATATATATATCGCTTTTAATTGATAGACATGTTTCTGTGCATATAGCATAATGATGGCATACATCAAGGAAGTGCTGATGATAAACAGTATAACAGTCAAATTCAGAGTGGACAAGAGTGGAAGAATAAAGACAAACTAGCTACGGATACTGAGAAGGCTCAAATGCCATAAGATTGACAAAAATAAAAAGCAAACTAAAAATGTGGCAATAAAATATCAGATAAAACTAGTGGTGAGATTGCAGACTGTAAACCAACCTTGTCAAATGCATAAAGAATTACTTGCATTTCCTGAAGAAAATGCAAGTTTGGTTGCCACAGCAAGTTTGTTTTTACCAAAAAACAAACTCTGCTGTCACCATGGTAACAGCAGAAATGGTTTCTCTATCTTGTAATTTGTAGGAGGAGTAGCATTTTGCAGAAGACATGGAAAATGTTTAATATCTTTAATATTATAATATTTGCAATTAATATTGATGGTTTCCCCAAATGTCCTGAATGAGCTGAATCTTTTTGGATGCATGGCAACATCATGTAACATCAAGTAGCATCAGTCTGTCACCATGGTAACAGAAGAGGAGACCTCAAAAGTCCCCGGCCATTTGAATTGCAATTATTATTGACATGTCCTGAATGAGCTGAATCTTTTGATGTTTGAATGGTTTGAATTGGCCCATGCATTCTGAAGATATGCTGAGCCAACCGAAGAGATGGAAAATGTTTAATTTAATATTATAATGTAACTAATAAAAAAATACATAATTTAAACAATTTTTACTTGAAAGACCAGTTGAAAGTTCCCTTAACATAACAAATTTGAAGAAGTGTACACTAACAAATTAACATCTGGGACAGTATACAGTGTAAAAAAACATAACAAAACAAACCACCTCTCCCACTAAATTGCTTCAAAATAATGAAACTAATAGGCCTACATCCACCACCCAATTAGTACAAACGTTCCTTTGTTAAATCCAGGATTTAGGATCAAGTTTTTCTTTTTTTTACAGGCCAGAGTGGATATGGATTTATTGTTAACAAAACAATTAAAATGTACTTGCTGGCATATGTGCGTGTGGCCGCCTGTGTGTGTTGAGGGCTTATCGACACCAAGAGGAACCAAAATCTCTTAAACTCAACACAGTGTTCCAAGCTCTTAATAAGATTTAAGTTTGTAATGTAGATGCCTGATTATATCCCGATCCCATGTGAAGGAAAAAGAAAAGAAAAAATATTTTGTGACTAATTTAGATTTAATAATAGCCAAAGTGCAAGGGTTTAATGAGGCTTGAAATCATAACCTGAAGTAAGGGTAGACCCTGTATAGATATGGTTTAGAAAGCAGTGTACCAATGAATATCTGACAAATTGTGGTTTAAATCCCATTTAACTTCTATTTTTCTTAATAACATAAATCAATCCATCAATCAGTTGTTGAGATATGTCACTTAGGACCAAACGGATGGACTAAGAGACCACACTTCCATCCTTAGAAAGAATTAATCATCCCTCCTGCCCCGCTTTATGCCCAGTCAGCCACATTTTCCTCCTCTCTGAACCAAACCCCACCTCTGTATCATATTATGCTTGGAGAAGTTGCGGCATTCCAGCTCAGAGGTGAACATCAATAAAAACCAGCAGGTTGTCAACAAGAGCTTTCAGACCACCCAACCGTGGACCCGTCGTCTACACGCGGACACACCCACAAACGCGCGCTCGTGCAATGAATCACCTACATAACCATGCCGCCAGCACACATTTCTGGAAAAACTCACATGCAGATTTACACTGTCAGGATGACCTGGTTCCGTGCTGGTGTTTCAAAAGCTGTCACAACATAATGTGTTTGTGACACAACCATTTATGACATCCGGACTGTCTCACATATCAATACACACCCTCGGGGACAGTAATGCTTTGTTGTTACTTTAGGCATCAAATGTCAGCATACTGTCGCCTGTGCTTACAACTGGAGATGATTTAGCCCGTGGTGGTGCTGTGGGTAGTGGTGTGTGCGTGTCTGAGTTGACCTCCTGAGGTCTTCAGAGACTCAGATACCCCCACATCTGGGATGCCTAACTATTTCCCAACATGGGTCAGTGGAATTTTTATATAACAGCCACGCTTCTCCTGTGTTTCCAAAACACTGTGCACGACCATGTGTTTGTGCGCCTGACCCATTTCAGTGGGAAGCGTCAAGCTGTTTCTGTTGTCGATTGCGTAACTCTGTTACGGTAGAACTATGAATGCAAACAAACAGAGCAGTGGGAATAAAGCGGTCATCCGACCAGGCTAGGCCTTAGCCTTTAAAGTTTGTTGGCTTTCCTAGAAGGCAACTACCTACTTTGAAGTGGTCAAGGGGCTCTTACAGGCTGGTGCAGTGTATGTTTTACCAACATACACTGTTTAATGTTGGAATCCACTAGTGGGGACACAGAGACCTTAAAAATTCCAAAAAGCCACCGAAGAAGATCTTTTCAACTGTTTTGATCATGCATAGTTTTTCATTTGAACATCAGTGGCTTCTTCTTGAGAAAGGTATGACTTTTTTACAATTTGCTCCTTTAAGAGATATTTTGCAATTTGCACTTTGTCTTTCAATCATATTTTAAGATTGTAGTTGACTGCCTGACCTCTTCCAAAAAGTTGCAACATATTTCAAATCTGTTGATTAGAAGAGGTGAACCGGTTCAGGTCCATGATTGAACAGGCCTGAAGAAGTGTAAATAAAATGTGAAGTGTACATGCATGCTTTATCATCGTGGCAATTATATTCCCTAATAGTGCCATTGTCTTTCATGCATCTTCCACTCTTTTAAGATAGGAAACATACTGTACTGTCAGCCCTGGATTGAGGTTGTTGTTGATTGTGCTTTCTTCTCAACCTCCGCTCCAGCTGCTGTAAACAGCAGACTACTGCAAGTACAATTTAATCAAAAGCGACCACAGCACACTGCTTGAAATGTTCTATCTGATAAGTAATTGCAGTCCGTGCCTTAAAATGCTACAGAATAGCTACAGATGTCAGAGCCGATCTGCCAAGAGCGTAAGCACTACCATGTGAAGGTGAGGTTGTTTGATTCTCAATGTGTTTTTCCAGCGTTCTTCCTGGTGTTGGTTTTGTAAACAAAGGACTACATGGAGCCCTGATTCTGTAAATAGCCTCTACCTTTGACCTATTTGGAGAACTGAATTTTCTCTGAAAAACATATGAAGCCTCTCATACATGTGGCCTTGGGCTTATGTTGCTGTACATGCATGTCAGATTTTTTGGCCCAACATCCTGCACAGGAAAATGCCTGCTTGAAGGTTCTTACTGCTCCATCTGGGCTGTCACTTTGGTGTCCTTGAATTGAGTGAACATTGAGCTATGAAGTATCTGTATCTACTTTCCCGAGCCTTCTTTTTTTATCTGCTGTCAACCCCATCATGTGTCTGAGGTCTGAAGGCAGAAAGGGTTGAGTTGAACCTGAGTTTGTAAATGATGGATGCGTGAACAGAGAGGTGGTGTCAAAGATTATCGAAAAGAAGCATCTGCACAGTGTGAGGAAGCTACAAGTTTGGGATGGGTTGACATTCACACTCAGTAGTGAAGTAGTGAGCACTGCTGCCTCACAGTAAAGAAGATTCCTGGTTCAAGTATGGCTGGGGCTTTTCTGTGAGCATGTGCTTGTGACTGGTTGCTTGTCTCTCTATGTTGGCCCTGCGATAGACTGAAGGTCTGTCTAGGGTGTACCTTTCTCACCCATTGACAGCTGAAATAGGCTCCAGCCTGCCTGTGACCCTTAACAGGACAAAACAGGTTCAGAAAATGGATGAATGGATACAAATCATTACTGAACACAATTCAATATTTCTGCATAATCAACATTGTGTGCTAGTTTATATATGAATGTTTGTATTTGTCCCATTACAACCTACAGTCTGTAGGTATATGGTGCTGAAGAGTGAGGTGGTGACCTTATCAAGTTATTTTTAACTCTTACAGTATGCCTTCAGGGCTAGGTTTTGCTGTGTTTTTGGTCTGCTGGTGTTAAACGTGATTAGATTTGACATTTAATGACACATGCTGAAGGCTGTGCAGCAGGTACACACTGTAAACCTGCAGTAGTAACACCAGATGGATGGTTTGACACTAATGACCGTGTCACTTTTTTAGCTCTGAGAGTCGAAGCCTCTCCTTCTGCTGGGAGGGTTAAAGTCAGGTCTTGAACACGCTGCAAAAAGTGTCAGCATTCAGGTTTTTGAGACTCTATGTGCAAAAACTTGAAATAAAAAGAACAACTTCTAAACGTTAGTGCAAAACTCAGTTAACATCTGATGAGAGCGTACAAACGAAAACATGTAAGATTAGGATACTGACACACAGCCGGTTAAATAAAAAAAGTTCCGTTTTTTGCAGTGTTGCATGAACAGGGCGGGGCGGTGAGAAAGGAGGTTTCCTTCAGAGAGGGGGAGCGCGCGCATACGTGTGCGTGTGTTCGTGCGTGAACGTGTGTGTAGAGAGAGATCGAGAGGAGTCAGCTGGTGGAAAAGTGCAGGGTGAGAGCCGCTGTATGCGTGCGTGTGGTTGGATGTGTGCGGGCGTGAGTGCGCGTTTGTGTTGTATGTGTGCGTGTCTGAGTGAGGGAAAGCACTTCGGGGGGGTACAAGGTGAAGACAACGTAGCAGTGGACGGAGAGTTTTTTTGGAGGGGGGAAGCAGTTTGCGTGGAGATCCAGACAAGGATAGTCGAAACGCGCCGGCTGCCGCTGCTCAGGCTTCTGCTCCGTCGTGCGTCCTGGACGCGATTCTGAGCTGCCGTCCCGCCCTTTCATTACCGTAAGCACTTTATATATTTGTTTGGGAAGTACTGTCGCCCATACTATTGGATACATTTTGCGTATTGGTCATGCACGGGGATGCAGAGGTCCATTTAAACTCCATTTAATGGTAGAAACAAGACTTGATATTTGTAATCTGTGCCAAACTAATCTCAAGTGAAGCATTCAGAACATGCATATGTGGGAGACAATGCTATATTGTTTGTTTATAGAGGCTGTTTTCTAAAACTGCACTGGTGATGGTGGAAAAGGGTAGTGAAGTTGTGCTTGAAGCTAAAAGTTGACATAACCCCTGAACACGCCAGTCAGTTTAAATGCTCCATCACTGTCAGAAAGCTGCTCCACCAATTCCACCTCTGAATTCAGATTTGTGAAGCTACTGCACCTAGGAGGATAAGCTGGCTGAGTGTGTGTATGTATGTGTGTTGATGGTCTGTCATAAAGCTCCGTTAGTTGTGACTTAATGTAAGCTAATCTCCTTCCTTCCTTTCTTCCTTCCTTCCTTCATTCCTTCCTGGTGCATAAAGAAGACTTCAGGATCAGGTAACATTGAAGGCCAACTTCTACAGCTCCTGATGAGAACATTAGGGTTATACTCTCTAAAATAAATAAAAAAAGTCCACTTGTACTCACAAAGAGGCAGGAGTGGGCATGCTGTATACAGACACACACACACACACACTGTATACAGACACACACACACACACACTGTATACAGACACACACACACACTGTATACAGACACACACACACACACACACACACACAGCATTATTAAGTTGCTCCCTGACCCCATTTCATTCTCTAGACCTCCCCATATGACCAGTAAAGCTGAATTATTCTCTTTCTCTGCAGGAGGAACCACAAATGTCAGCAAATGTCAAGCACTTGGAGCTCTGGCTTTGCTTTCAGTCTTATTAGCTGCACGTACAATCAGCAGCGCTTGCCCTTTTGGCCAGCATTTTGATTGGTGTGAACAGCCAACATGAGGACATGAAGGATACGAAACTGGGTGTAGTTAGAAAGTGAAGGGAAAAAAGCATTCAATTATCAGTAGTGTAGAAGGTATCTCTTCAGTGTGTGTTCAACTGTGCACACACACATATTTAGACATGCATTCTCTGTCAGCAGAGCAACCTAAAGATAGCAGAGCCTGAGTGGAAACAGTAATTAGTGGGGTGAAAAGAGAGGGAGAGAAGAGGGTGAGGAGGAGGAGGAGGTGGAGGAGGAGGAGGAGGAGGAGAAGATATTGTTTCAACCATCTGATATCTGTTATATAATGACCTGTACAATGGAGACATGCTGGCAGAGAAAGTGTAGTGGAATCAGCAGAGTCACAGAGATGAGAGGAGCTATTTAGTGAGGGTTCAGCATACATTCGGTGTGTTGGAAGCAGTATCAGTTGCAGCACAAATTTGTACGTAGGCTGCATCATGTCATTTCTTCATTTATTATTTTTCTCTGGAGAGAAAATCCAGTTGAGCTGGACATCTCCAAAATATTACTTGCAGCTTTCCAAGAAATTGGACCAGCAGATAGGATAAAATGTTGATGGCCATCTAGGATTTCCACCAGGAGGCTGAGGGATAGGATTCTATAGCCAAAACAATGAAACAACTGGAGATAGAAATCGGATTCCAAAATGACATTATGCGGGGCCAAGGAGTCCATTTATCTTCATATTTATGGGTTTGGAATGAGTTTTGGGGTGTAATGGCAAGTAGAAAAATGTTTTTTTAACACAGTTAAATACACACAAGACTCAATGCTGAACAGCTTGCGATGGATTTTTATTGCAGTGCGAGTCCTCTTTCCAAACGCGCACAGACTCACAACTTCCTGCTGCTTACTCACAGCAGATAATGCAGTCAAAATAGCCGACTCCTATTTCAAGTGGTCATGTGTTGCTAGCTCACAGAGGGGTTCTTATTTAGTCTTAAGCCCAAGGCTTTGTTTGGGAACTGACTTGTGTGTGTGTGTGTGTGTGTGCATTGTACACAATGGCTGTGTTTACACTGGATTCAGTGTGCACATGTCCATCCATGCGTGCACATTCTCTGCACATGCAGGCTTTCTTTTCTCTTTAGGTGAGAGCAGGGCGCTGGGTTTTTTTTAATTTCCAGTTTTTTAATAATATTTAGCACAGCAAGTTTGGACTGTTTTGTTCAGCTGTGTACTTCCTTTCATGTACAGGGTGCTGGTGAGACCAGTGTGTCATTCCCTGCAAAGGGGACACTGAGGAAACATCATGGCCTTAGCGGGATGTCCTGACTACTTCTTACGTCACTCAAACTACCAGGTAAATATTATATGTGCTTCTTGTCTGTAGTGTGTGTGTGTGTGTGTGTGTGTGTGTGTGTGTGTCTGCACATTGATCACAAATTCATACAATATGTGTTCACAGAAGTAGACCAACTCCAGATGAGAATTCCACGTGTCATTAGTCACATACCAAATTTTAGTCAGAGAAAAATGATTGATGATTATAGTGGAACTTATTTTTAGGAACAGCATAAGACTTTTTTATTATTATTGTTATAAGCATATAAAGCTAAATATCATTTCTTTGCCATTTATTGCAACATTCACTTTATACTGGTCTCTCTTGTGTGCCACCATGTGCACAGTGGCTCCTTTAGTCCACTTGCTTCATAATGAATGGCATAGTTAGATGAAATATAACATCCCTGCAACACAATGGACCCACATCCACTGTCCAGCTCCTCCAGAATGAACCCTTTGTTTCTCACCTTGGATTTTCTCCTCTCCAACTCTCCAGTAACCTAAAGAATTTGGCTAAACAGCGTAGTGGAGGTCTATAAATAGAACCTTAAACAAACACCAATAACAAGCTGTGGACTTTGTTGTGTGACAGGCCTGAAAGCATGGGATTGATGGTATGACGTCTCTCTAGGACCAGTGGGACGATGAAGGTGACGTAGCCTCAGCTGCCTTATTCCTCTTAGCGGAGGTAGAAAAATGCAGCTCCCTGCTATCCCAAGCCGTGGGACTGCTGAGCCCCTGTTGAGCTGACATTAAGTTGGATTGGTTCACGTTAGCTTCCAGGAAAGGGTTTTGCACCAGTAAGACTGCAGTGAATAGTGAATTGAATCCCCATAGAAAACAACATTCCTCCACCCTGCATCTAGCAGAGAAAAAACAGAGTTCGATAGTTAGACGGAGGGAAGTGGGTTTTAACATCGCCCTCTCTACATGTGTGTGCTACTTATGTAAAGCTTGCCAGTTGACATGACACAGCATAGCACACACACACACACCTATGACTCTCTCTGCAGGCAGTGACTGTATGTTTAGTGTGTAGATAAGCAGCAAATGAGGCTTTTTTGTGTGTACTTACATAACGCCATACATAACACTAGGCATGTTTGGGAATCTGGGCACTGTTCCAGGCCCGTCAGGCCCTGTGTGTGTGTGTGCGTGCATGCACACACACTCTGTCTATCTTAGTGAAAACCTTGGATCGGTGCCAGAGATGTCTCAGATGAAGCAGCTAACAACTCTCACTTTCCTTCTCTCTTTACCCGTCCATCTACTTATACATGAGCATGCGTTTGTGAATGTGCTTGCACACGCACTGCAGAGGACTAAGACACCACAGACTCGAGGCTCAGCTGAGTTATGACTTCAACCCATCAGCAGAGCAGAAAAAAAGAGCGCCTCTCCTCCCACCATCAGTGTTCATTCCATTTGTTACTTAACATCTCTGTCCTGTCTGAGATTATGGACTGCAGCTCCTTCTGTCTTCATGTTCTCAGAGGTCAGGGGTTAGTGGCTGCACACAGTGGTGGCAGCGGGCACGCTCAGTCCTGTTTGTGCTTTCGAGGAATTGTCGCCTCTCTTCTTTGAGAGAAAGTATTTTCAAATGCCTAGATGTTAATGCTGTGGGCTTTAGAGTGAAAGGAGAGACGTTTGCTAATAATAAAAGAGATGTCAAGAGCAGTTACAGGCTATTTATCCAAGAGCAACCCCAATATGTCAAGCTGATTGAAACTCCAGGCAGAAGATTTCCTCTACGGCTCCATGCTGACTCCCAAGAATCATGAATCCAGTGTAACCATTAGACTCCAAAATCCAGGAAGGAATAACAAATGCAAATCCAAGAATACTGCGAGAGTATTCACACTTGTTTTCAGGAACAGATGCATGATGCAAATCATTAAAATAGGACAGAGAGTTCTGTGGAGGAAAAGAACAATCAGTCAGGCTGACTGGCTGTTGTTAATCTACCAAAAGGTTCTGTTCCAACTGTTCAATAAGACTGAGCCCCTATTCTGAGAAGAATAGACCTGCTTTACATCAGCAGGTTAATTTTTTTTCTTATAATTAGGTTAGGAATCTGATGTTAGAATTGTTCCATCTACAGCATTAATTTTAAAGTATTTAGCATTTTATCAGCAGGCACCTGCCACACACAGAGGCTTTATTCTTCATTACATTATACCTGTAAGCTGCACAGTCAATTATAACTAATTAAAAAAAGGATTTTTATTGTTTACTATGCTGCATATTTTATATTAATCCAGACTTTTCTGCCCACTGATAAAAACATTTAATAGACTGCTTTGTGACTACTAGTCAACTGTTGATGTCAGAGAAATAAAGTGTTCACAGGACTTGTTGAATGATGAAACTGAAAACAGAAGACTGGAAAACTGACTCACAAGGTCATAAAACTACAAGAAGAAAGCCAGCCTTCATGTACTGTACCACTAATACCCTTAAGACTAGTAACATCAAGAATGCTGTTTAGAGCTACAGGCTATAACTATTGTGCAAAACAATCCACATCTGGAAAATGATTTCCCTAAGAAAACAGTGTCTTCTTTTAGGACACATGTCTGCCTTGGTTGCAGTGATAGCATCAGTACACTATCTCTTCAGACAGAGAAAGCACATTAGAGTTGACGGTGAGGTTTTTATGGGGAATGTAGCCATTAATAGTGACTCTTTTACTGCAAGAGTGCTGTGGAGGGGAGGGTCATTTTCCTGCGTTTACTTGTAGCTATATATTAACACTGCTGCTACTGATAACTGTTACTAGACCTAGGACGGTGCCCTGCCTCCAGCTGCACACACAGCATACACAGTATAATCCTGTGCAGGGGGAAAAGGCAAACCCAGAGCACTGCTGAGAGAAGAATGAACAGTGTTAACAGTATCATGAGGGTCATGATGTTATGAGTGAAGCACTCAAACTTCTCGGGTTGTGCCAAATCAATCCAATCAATATAATCGCTTCATGGTTCTTTAATTTGATCATTTCCATGTAAAAAGTGTTTTATTTGTTTTTAAGCATTGAGAAAATTGTCCATATGTCAGTAAGCCTTGCACAAGAAGGCTAACAACACTTTATGCACTTAGCACTGTAAACCTTTGTATGCAAGGTAATTTCTGCTGTTGTTTCCTGATTGATTTGTTTCTCACATGATTAGCGCTATATACCCCGTATATACTAGAGGGTCTTTTAGTAGCTGTGTTGCTGTACCTCAGTCGTAGCTAAAGCCTGCAGACTTTCTCTGTCAGCCCACAGGCTCTGCAGCCAACTTGCCTTCCTTGGAAAGCTTTTGGCCGCTGCTTCTCAGAGCTATAAATCTTACTCTGGGCATTTATGGATGTTTTCGAAGCACCGAAGGGAGCTGCGAGTGTGTGCGTATGTGCATGCACGCACAACAGGACCTCTGGCCACTAGCAGTTCCTGGAAGCAATGCTTCCGCGTTCTTCTTTTTCCTGGAAAAGGGAAGATTGAAAATTTGTTTGGCTTTTTTCCCTCCCTTTCTCCTCAGCAGCCTTCTTGCCTCGAGGCTGCTTCAAATTAACAATGTGTGAGGAACTTGGCAGCGTGTGCGTGTATCTTGAGACGTGTGAGATTGTATAAGTGTGCCGGGGATGGTGTGTTTTTGTTCTCAAAATGATTGATACGCCGTTTTTTCTAGGTACACAAATCATTACTGGATGAAAGTTTTACATGAGAGAGTTTAATACAAAGTGTGTGTTTGAGACTGAGAAAGTTACATAAAGTAAAAGACAAAGGTCAAAAAGTCACAGTGCCTGACAGCCAAAGCGTCACTGGCCTATGCACATATGACTTGATGTTACTCGAGAGCAAAAGCATGAATCCACCCTTTGTCTGACTGTCTGAACTCTGTGAAAATAACACGTTGTTCTACCCTTCACCAAAATATCTGACAATTTAAACACACTGCATGGTTTTCTTTGCCTTTTTTTGACAGGAAAGGATGGACCGCACTTCCTCTCGCAGGCCTGAGGAGCTGATGGTTCCAGGATTCCAACGTTCTGCCAATCAAAATTTGCCACATCACCATGGTAACTCTCCTCTTTTTTTGTCCTTTCTGTGTTTGACCTATTAAGGAGTTGAAATGAAATTATGTGGAAAATGTTTTATCAGCGCTGGATTTTGATGTACGAAAGATTAATGTAATGGTTCCATCCTTATTTTACAGGTCACTGCCCTTTTTCACAGCTCTCTTCATGGAATCTCTCCATGAAGCCAAAACCTGTTAGTCGGCCTACCTAACACTCTTCCTGTATTCCTAGAAAAACCCTCGCATACTCTGCTCTCCACTTGGAGAGGTTATTGACAAGTGTTTAACTGTTCCCCTTGTTTTTAGCACTGCTCAGCACTTTTCAGAATCCTCCTACTGCTCCCAATATATATATATATGTAATCATGGAAAATCTTGGAAATCCTTTTTTTGTCATCTGAGGAGAAATCTTTTTTTTCTTCTCCTTTTGGTTGGTAGTCTGTTGGATTGTTTGGATGTGTGGGGTTCATGCTATTGTAAATATGGCTTCACATGAATGGGCATGGTGGATGAAGTGTTTATATAGGCCTGTAGGTCAACCAGAGTGGGGCAGACAGGAGTTTATAGTAAGTAGGCCATAGGTCTGTGGGGCAAAAGTAGCTTTCTGCAAACACAAAGCACTTTAAAGAAATACAGTTTCTACAGGAGTTCATTAGTGTCAAGCCCCAGAAGTGCCTACCCCATAGTAAATACCTTTTTTCTTTCAAGTGCCTGGTGGGAAAGGTGCAGGCCAACCTAAAACAGTCATAAAATATGATTGCAGCAATTTCATATCCACTTTGTGGTAGTTTTACACAGAACTGTGGAAAATGTAAAAGCACAAAATGATGCACAAATTGATGAGTCAGGAAATTAGAAACCCTTAACTGACAGACTTTACTGAATAAAACCACAAACTGGTGATACTCGGATTTAAAATGTTCTTTTATGCTCGTGTCAGTAGATGTCAGGCTTAGTGTCCAAACATTGACCCTGTGATCAGAGTCATGTGAAAAAAATAAGATGGAGCTCTACAAAAGAATGATAAGATTTCCTTTGCAGTAGTCTGTACAATACATGATGACTCGCAGCTTTTAGAGCGGCCGCCAGTCACTGACAACCTGCTGCAGTTTCCCTGATAAAATGTTTTGAATGAAAAAGGATGACTTCAGTGAAAAGGCAGGAGTCAAAGTCACTCAGCTACAGTTTCATTCTGGCTTCAGCCTCACTGATGGATGTGTTGTATATTTAGATCATTGCTGGCTCAGGTTACATGCCCTTCATTTATATCAGGCCTGTCTTTGAGATAATCTGATGTCATGATGGTGTTAGGTGCTAGCCAATGCACTGTTTTGTTTTTTGATATGTAAGCTCTTCACCGGGGTTACCTGGCTTCACTGCAATAGAGTGACAAGGAGAAAAGTTTAGTGTCCCTGTTATGATTGTTATGTGAGAAAAGCATTGATAGAATACGAACAGCGTGCATTTATGCTAAATACAACCACTGTGATTTTATTGCATACAAAAGACCTCCGTTGCATTTTGCCCTTGAAAACCTAACATCCAGCTCTCTTCACTGACCTCTAGACTGCTGTCAGAGATCGATGATTGCAGGTTGCTGTGGCCAAGGACAGAGAGCGCTCATTCAGTGTATTCTGGGATCTTACAGGAATGAACTGGCCATGGTTGTATGGTAGGTTTTGTTGTCAGATGCTAGTCAGAGTCTTGCTGCGAGTCATCTACATTCTAAGTCGTCCTTGGTGTAAAAGAAGGGGGGGGGTGCTTTTTCATTCTATATGTCCTCTGGCTTCCCTGCCTGAAGCCAGCAGTGCAGTGTGGGCCAAGCCAGCCACAGGAGGAGGGAGAGGAATGCCAATGATACCGTCATTATCCTCTTAAAGCTGCACATTTTTATGTAAAACTGATGTAGCCTGAATGTTGCTGGAATAAGGAAGAGCAAGACTGGAAACCTTCAAGGTTTCAAAACATTAATGTAATGAAGAAACAGCCTATTAGAGTGCATGAAACCTTGTGTTAAGTGCAGTTTTTTTTACACATTTGAAGATGTACAGGGAGACATGTATATTTGTTTATGTTCAGAGATGTGCTTGTTACCTTTCAGAACTAATCCCATCTTAATATCTGAAATCTTTGAGTAATTTTTAAAGTAAAAAATGAATGAATGACATTGTTATCAAAGTTGAAAAAAGCTCAAACATTTCTAAGTTCTGAAAAGTAGTTATTATCCATCTAGGACTATCAAAGTGTTAGAAGCCCACAATAACATATATTTCTGTCATTGCTTTTCAGATGTCTGCAATGGTGGAAAAGTTGTCCTACAGTATATTGCAGATTTATATAATGGCCACATTTGAGTGTCCTAATGTGCTCTCTTGTTCTTTTCAAACTGTGCCCCCTTCCTCTGTACGCCCCTGCTCGTCAAGCCCTTGTCCCAATCATGAACCCCAACATCACATGACCCTATGTCCCAGACTGTCCTTTTCTGTATGTCATGCATACCTCTTTGTGATCTGAGATGAACGACTCCCACTGTTTCTGGTACAGCGGCTTCTTTTCCACTCTGTGTGCATGTTCCTTGTGTGTGTGTGTGTGTGTATACAGTGCAGTGCAGAGCTCTCTCTTCTAATTCTCCTGTATAATTACATGCACATGGTGTCCCATCCTCATCCATTTGGGTGTATACATGTGTGTGTGTTTTGGTGTCCTACTTTGTCCTGATCATTTGGCCACCATGTGCCATGAACAGGCTGGTTAACGTTCCCAGAGTGCTATAATTTCTTCCTACAGGAATGTCAGGAATTCTGTGTGTGGTGTTGGGGTGGGATTTACAGAGGACCAAAGGCCTTCAGACACACACAAACACACACACACACACACACTGAGATCTCACATGTGAGGACTTTCAAATACGTTCATCTACCCTCAAAGTAGCTTCATTTAAGAGATTTCTGTCACACGTTTCTGTATAAGCTGACAGTACATGCTAGCTTGTTGGAGGAAGTCCATGTCCATGTCTCTGTGAGGAGCAATGGATTTTGTAATATAAAGCCATGCAAGAAGTCTATGGATTCAACATCAAAAAGGAGCAAATGAACAGCAGGTCATCAAAGCAGCTCACTCTGGGTGCTTTGAATCGTGGCATTAGTTAATTAATAACAGATCAAGTTAAAAGATAAGTATTAACAACTGACCTGTAAGAGCAACGCTAGGGGGGCTGTATCACTCTGGTCAGGTGGGTGAGGTTGATTGTTTGGTCTGTGGCAGTGTCCAAACTGTAGCTGACTTAATATCTAATGCCCTCTTTCACTGACAGGTTCCAAAATGGGAAATGAGTGAGGTTGTGCATTACACAGGCACTGGAAGAAATACAAGCCAAAGACGAATTTCTCTGTCTGCTCTCATGCTTGATGGTTCATTGTGTGTGTTTTTTTTAATACTAACTACTTAAAAGTAACACAGAGAATGCCTTCTCAGTCTAGACAGCAGTTGCTGTTTGCTGTCAGCAGCTCAGTTTCTGGATCATCCTCATTAATACAGCTTCAGCCTCAGTCTAAACTCCTTCAGGTGTGTATTCTAATGACTAAGTATCATTGCATCTTCTGCACTCACAGAGAAACAGCTTGGAGTGAACATATCAGTTCCTGGAAGAACAACAGATTTTGCAAGATTAATCTAATTTGCAAAGTAATATGGCTCCTTGTAAAAAAAAAAAGGTTTTATTGGGTCTGTTTAAGTGAAAGTAAATATCCACTTAGTATCTTTTTCCTCCTCCCACAGATGATGACGTGGACCTGGAGCAGCTGGTGAACGACATGAACTCCTCTATGGAGAGTGTGTACTCCACACAGGCAGACACGGCACTTCTCTTAAACAATGGCCATGCGCACACTTCTCACCACCACCACCACCACCATCCAGTGCATGCCACCTGTCTGGGGCACAGTCAAGCTAACCGTCGTCACACCCCGCCCCTGCCCCCTTCTTCTCCCTCCAGGGAAAGGCTGAGACACTCCCAGCCCATGCACATCCAGGCCGTCAGGTATACAGTATATATTATAGTGATCTTATTGGTAATACTGAAGATAAAGACAGCTAAAAGTACTGTGTGAAAGTATCTGAAAGATATAGTATTGCTGGGGAAAGACATTTCTTCACACTTCTACTTGAGCTTGCCAGTCATGACATGATTCACCATGAGGTTTATTCCTTACTCCCCCAATAAAGATTTATGTTTTTAATTTAATCACAAATATGTGCTTCACAAATACATTTTCAGCAAAGGCCAGAGTTCCTAATCAAATATGCACAAAATATGCATGCACGTTCATGTCTCCTTCCCTAGTCAGCTGAATGTCTCCCTCTGCAGGTGCCTGCAGGAAGAGCAACATCTACGTCCTGCCTCACTGCCTGCCATCCCCAACCCTTTCCCTGAGCTCTGCAGCCCTGCAGGATCTCCCGTCCTCAGCCCCATACAGAGCTCCAACAACCATGTAAGTACACCTGTGTGATGTCAATTACACTCATACACACTCCCTGCATTTATACATAGGGGAAGTGTCTGGATTATTGTTGATCAAACGTTTTGGACTTATGTATTATTTTTTGTAGTTCATTAGATGAACACAATCACAAGAGAGAAAGTGTGTGTTTATACTGCATATGTGTGTGTGCGCTTTAAAAACCAGCTGACTCGCCTGTTATGTTTAGGTCAGAGCAGCATGTGTTGACTTTGGCTGCATACAGCCTTTTCTTCCATTACACAACCGCTCACCCTGGGTTATCTGCCCATATGTGTGCATGTGTTATTGTGGACTCATCAGCCATGTGATAGACATGTTTTGCTGTGGAAGGAGGTAAGCAGCGTCTCCAGGATGCAGCAGACAGAGTGCAGACTTCCGCGGCACAGCTGGGAATACGGCTGGGAACGTCTGCAGGTCGGATCTCTCTGAACCTTCTCAATCCGTCTGCTGGCTCCAGCAAGACAGGCACCCATTTCCGGTTCACACGCTTCAACCTTGGCTCTTAACGTTATTCTGTGTGTGTGTGTGTGTGTCACAGCCTTACCCTTCCTTCCCCTGTTAAGCCTCCTGTCCCAGGAATGTTCCATCCCTCTCAAAGAGGTTTTCAGGATGCCCACCCTGAACAATAAAAGTCATTTTAGATGCTCAGTTCTCCTCTCTCCACACCAACACACACAGGTGGCATTATTCAGTTCACCCGCACACATAGGCATGTGATAAAGCACGGTGTTATTTTTGCATTATGTTGACATCATCTCACAACTCTCTGGAGTCAGAAAGCCAGTTTGCAGTTTGTACAAAGGGCCTTTTGTTTGTGTGAAGCCTCATGTCTCTTTCCTAAATCCTCCTCATTTTGTCTTCAGTATGTTCATTTAACTATTGTGTATTTTCTTGTTATCTTTTAACTGCAGTTAAAGGCTGCATGTAGCTTCTTCTTAGGTCCATTTCTCATGGCATGTCACCAGGTCGAGGCAGGCAGGACATTCTTCAGATTGCTTAATGGCACAAAAATGGGAAGATGGTAGTATTTTAACCAGAGTAAGCAGAAATAAACCTACAGCTAGAAGGAGCATGAAAAAATCACCTCCAACATTCCATCATGCTTATCAGCAAAGGAGAAAACATTTTTTTCTAATGAAGAAAAAGGATGTAGCTGCCCAATAAATGTGTGACTGTACATGGTGGAAGGGATCATGGGAACTGAAAAGCAGGCATGTAAAGTTGCATTCCCACTATAATCACAGCGATTAACACAACAGCAACAGTAATTTTAGTGACTTTGATCATTGGTTGTCATCAATTATCAGTATTACTGTGATATTACCAATAAAAAAAAACAGATCAGCTGATGCTTCACATGGGGCAATACTAAAAGCCTTTACAGTTTCAGGCAATGCACTGGTCTTGCAGGTAGCAAGAGGGAAGGTTTCTATTGAAGTGTCATTACAGTTGGTTGCAGGAGGCTGCAGCCACCTCCATATTGCTGCTGAGTAAAGTTTGTCAGCCGGTTGGCGCCTTGACAACCACGGTTCACCTGCAGTTTCCTGTCTTGTCCTTGTGTTTTATGTTATTTGGTGCTCTAAGGTAGATGGAGCAGGGCTGGTGTTAGCATTTAGCACAAAGCTACTTTTTACTCATAGATCTGTAACTGTAGAGCATATTTTTAATGTGTAATATCTTACTAACTGCACCAGTGTTAACTGAGTTTCTTTGTTGGATGTCTTGAAAAAGTCACGTACTAGTTTAGTCTGTGGGCTGTGTCTTCAGCTGATTGAATGAAACCATCACTGATCAAATCACTTATGTTCGGCAAGATCAGCGGCAGACTGGCAACAACATGGCCTTTTGCTCCAGACACGCCATGTTGTGTAATATCATGTGTAAGCTAACAGAAAGTTTAGTGGAGCGTGTGTTGGCATACATGTGTGCAGGTCAGTTTAATTATGTAGTCCGAGGAGCTTTTAGAATGGCTTACGCAACAATGCAGACAGGACCGTCAGATGTGCTGTGCGTTGGTCTACAGACATAGTTGCATTGTATTTGCATTGGCATGGCCTTATCATAGGATCTCTCTCCCTCCAGCTGTAGAGTTGGAATCTGGACATTCTTCTCTAAGCTCCAATCTTTCTCAGAGGGAAACGGCTTACATTATGAGATGTTACCATCTGTGTATACGTGACATAGCTTAGTTTAGTTCATTAGTATTTAACAGGGAACATGCACAAAATAACAGTACAGCACACATAACCAGTTTATTCATGGCCTTTCATTGCATAAAAAGGTTTTTTCCTCGGGGTATCATGAGACAGCTGCCATTAATAGATAACAGGTTAAATCAGCTCCTGTAGATGCTAATGTCAAAGCTGTTTTAGTAGTTTGACTAGAGACTGAGATAATGGTCATTTCCCACGCAAGTCTTACTCCACACAGTTCAGTTGTGTTCCCCTGACTTTCACAAGGGTTTGATCAGGCTTTGTCTGTCATCACTGCACAAACGGGTTTAATTTGGCACAAGCATTGTGGCTGTAACGCAACTCCTGCTTTCATTTGTGGCTAGAGACAGTATTACGAACATAAGGGCCAGCGGGGAGCCCCAGTGGTTAAAGACCGGCTCTCAGTCTCAAGCAAAGTCCTCAGGCCCCATGTGCTGGCAAGCCTCCACTCAGCTGAAGTAGGTTTAAACAAGACACTGAACCCCTTCCAGCTTTGGGTCTGCCTCTCTTTAACCGACCCTGAACTTTGACCTCCCTCTGGACAGGCAGAAGATGATGAAAAAGGATGTGAAAAAGTTAGTTTCTCATGGTTTGTTATTCAGTGTGTGGTCTGATTATTGAGATACTTGGTGTTTGTGAAATACTTTATAGTGCAATTGATTTTCTGTTTTTCTACAAAAGCGTCAGCCCCAGTGTGGCTGTTGAAGAACTGCACTTGCTATTTTGCCTTCAACATCAGCATTTTAATCTATAGGTGTTTCTTTTTGTACCATATATTTTTTTAAAAGTGTGAGTGATACAAACTTTGTCACATATTTAGCTGCTTTATTTGATGATCTGTTGCTATATGTAGCTGTGTCATGAAAACTAATTTAACACTAATACTGTGAGTCACACACTCCCTATTTAGGACTTCTGCCTCCCCCTTTGTCTGGGGTCAGCTGATGCACTTCTGCACGCAATGGTCTGCTGACCCACTGCAATTGGATGAGGTGCATGTACGTGTGTGTCAGTGTGTGGAAAGGAGAGCGTGCTTTACAGAGTAAGCTTATAATGACAGCTGGATACATAAGCCCCATTGTGACATCATGGACACTATATTGCTGTATGTTTAGATGTTGTTTAGTTTTGTGTGTATCTGTATATTACAGGTCTTTTGATGGTCTCCTAACAAGCAACTGTTGCAGTGCCAATGTGACGACACAACTGTAAACTTTCTCTGAACTTTTCAGCTGCTTATTCTTGCTCACACTGAATGGATTTTTGAGGATTACATGGCTCATTACTGTCTTACCAGACATGATTTTCCCCATAGAGACTATTACAGTACATCCAGAAAATGTTAAGTCCTGATATTTATGGCACCTTGGAAGGGTTGCAGTGGGGAATATTTTGCTCTGTTGTAAATTCAGCTTCACACTTCAGCTACTGCTTGTTCATAGCATTATACACCCTTCGTACACAGAGATGGCCCTAAAATGCTGCTCATCGTGCTGCCTTTGCTCATTCACACTGACCCTGACATCATTGTAATGCTTCGTCTGCTAACTGTAACCCTTTGGTGGCACTATAGAGATAAACTCCTGTTTAAACTCATTTTATTACACTTTGAGCTTGAGAAATTCTGATTGCAACACAGCGCTATATAATTCTTAAAGAGGGAGGCAGATTGATTTTAACAAACAAGATCTACGATAATTTGCACATGGCCCAACTATGCAGTAGATATTCATTTTGGTGTGGAATGGAAGATAGAGAAGTTTGTGTTTCCTGCTCAGACGGATTAGATGAAAAATGATGTGTGAATTGGAAACCTGCCAAATCCACATTTTTTTTCTTTTTATATTTTAATATCTGCTGGGTCAAAGTTGGCTTTATGTTGTGTTTGTTTTTTACATAAGAAGGAATTGCCCTGTCAGCATCAGGTTGTGGGAAGGCAAGCCACTCAGCGAGGCTTTGCAATGGCGCTCCGGTGAGGTGAAATTGAGTTTGGCCTGTCTGCAGAACTAATCAGCTCTGTCTGGCTTGAAACCCGACCACTCACAGACATGAAAGACTGAGGATGCTGTAAGGGACCAGGGTGGGCGTCACCACCGTCCTGCATTCAAAGGCTGACATTGAGAGTGGGTGTAATGTTGCTGACACCGCTTCACAGCTGAATATCATTTTGGTGGTTTATTTCTGTCAGTATTCATATTTAAATTTTCTCTACTTCTTAACAACCTGAATATCTTTGGATTTTACACTACTGGTTGGACTTCAGTAAACAGACCCTGAACAGACTCTGGATGTGTGGGTCGTGTTGCTGCTGAAGAGATTAGCTCTGGCTTAAAACAACTGGCTCACTTGTGTGTGTGTGTGTGTGTGTATGTGCGCCTGATAGGTTTCACGCCCCATAAACCTCTTGGTCAAGTGAGCCTGACCCCTGGTGCAGATTATTGAGTTTGACCTCTGACCCTGTACATACTCTGGTTGTGTGTGTTTGTTTGTTTATGCATGTGCAGGTGTCTGTCCATGACCCCTTTGGTTTAATATATTGCGACCCCAAAGCTCTCTTTACAATGTGTGTGTATTTAGTGTAGAAGACATCTATAACCCTGAACATTTCCACCCCTCACCCTCCCCTGGTAGAGAGAGAGAGAGAGAGAGAGAGAGAGAGAGAGAGAAAAGTTGGGGGAGGGGGACAACAGAGGAGGGGAGGAACAAGCCAAGGTAAGTTAAATTTCATAATGTAAAGACAAGTAAGCCAAAAACTGGAAATGATTTCCATGTTTCCATGGACTCACTTCTGTAGGAAGTAAAAGGGCAAGTACATTACAGATTGGTAAATGTAGAAAACAATAGAGGCAACACAAATGGAGATACACACAATAAGTGAGCTTGCAGTGTTCGTACACACATACAATTATCAGGTAGGAGCCCATTGTTACTGTTGTTACTGGCAGCATAAGGCTGAAGGAAAAGTAAAAAAAAAACTCCTGGAGCTGCTATAGTTTACATTTTGTCTTCTAAAAGTGTGTGTGTGTGTGTGTATGCACACCTCATAGTTCTCATGCACACTGTATTAGGGGCCAGCTGGGTTGGCCTGTGCTCTACACATGAGCCTGATTATGACTCAGTATTGCATTACTGACATTCCTCCATAGCTCTCCCTATTTTCTCTATTCCTCTTTGCCTCCCTCCCTTCTTTTTCTTTATCTCTCTCCCTCTCTCAAGTCTACCTCTCCTGAGGCTGGGCAGATTTGCTGAGCAACCACCTTCCCCCATCCCTCCCTCCTTCCACCCCTGTTTCTCTTTTTTTCTCTCTACCCCTCCCTGGACCCCCCTTAGCACGTGATTCATACAGCTACAGATCAAATCACCCCGCCATTTCATTTTTTTAAGACTTTTTAACTGCCTTCTCTCTGAACCTCCAAGCCGTCAGTGTGCCTTACACATGTTGCTCTGGTCCTAACACTCTTGCATAGTATTTCACATACAGCTGAAGAGGAGGAAGAGGAAGAGGAGGAGGAGGAGGATGGGAGGGAGGGAGGGGGTAGAAATTGAAACCGTCAGGCAGCTCAAAGAAAATGTCAGTGGATGCATAAGAATAAGGGATGTGTGTGCTCAGCGATTGGCTTAGTAGTTTGAGCTGTGTGTGAGAGAGTCTTACTACGAGAAAGACTTACAGTTGGTGTGGTGCCATCAGTATATATATATGCATATATAGTGGAATAAAACACAACCCTGAAGATAAGAGTGTAGAGTACGTGACAGGTAGCAGCTCACCGTTTAAAAATCCCACACTGGGTTAATCCAGTGTGAGGAGAAGGAGGGAGGGAAAAGGAGGGAGGAGAGGAGCGACTGCTCATACCACTCCTTGCAGCTCAGCCTTTATGCTGCCCAGCACCAGAAGAAGGGACAGGCTGTCTCTTCTTTGCTCTGTCTGTCTTTCTCTCTCGTCCTTCCTCTGTCACTTCCTCCCCCCTCTTACCTCTCCTGCATTCTCCTTGCCAATCTATCCCTCCCTCTCTCTCTCTTCCTGACTTCCACTCCTCCCTCTTCTCCTGTTTCCCTCCCTCCTTCCCCCTCCCTCGCTTCCTCTCCCTCTCTCTCTCTCGCTCTCTCTCTCGCTCTCTCCCCGTCCCTCTGTGTCACTGGAGAGCGACTCAGTGTGAAAATGCCATCCTGCTCTCCAGACTGTTGCCTCTTACAGGCTGTGGAGGTAAGAGACATGTATGTGTTTTGTTTAGTTTTTGTGTGTGTGTGTGTGTGTCTGTCTAATGCTGCATGTGTAGTTGTCAGTGCGCAGTGATGAGACCTTTTGCACAGCCCCTCTCCCCATCAACCAAACGCTTCTTAAACTTTTCTTAAACAAAACTCATGTGTCATGCATTTAGTTTCTTTCTGGTGTGTGAGACGAGGGGAGTCAGTCCACCTCAGAGTGCTGTGACGTTGTTTCTGCTTGCATCTGAAGTCTTTCTCTGAGTCTCTGAGGTGTGCTGCTGCTTCAGATGTTTTGTGTCCTTCTCTAAGCTACGATTGCTGTCTTTTTTTGTTTGTTTTGGTGTCGACTGTATTTCCACTTTGCGGTGCAATTGTCCGACTTGATTCCGCCCTCCCCTCCCCTCCCCATCTCCTGCTTTTAGCCTTGTTTCGTGTAATGTAACAGTTGTTCTTCAGTGGTTTTCTGTGAAGTGTGGGGCAGCAGAACCCCTGCTGTGTACAGAACACGTTAGTACATGGGTGTGAGAGAATACAAACACATGCACAGATTTCTGTGGGATATTTAAAAAATGTTGTATTTGTGGTTTCGTGGCACTTCGTGACAATTCATGTGTTTATATTAGTATTTGGCTGCATATGAAGCTCTCTGATGTGTGTGTGTGCATGTGTATGAAGCGTGCTGGTCTGTGGTTATCTGTGCAGCAACACACTTGAAGAAGGCAAAATTACAACGGGTTTTAATGTCGCTTTGGGCACTTGGCTGCAATGGTTCAAAATGGCGCAACAATGGGAGGTACTCCGTCTTTGAACTCTAACCGCCTGCTGCTCCCAGTGGTGACATTTTTAATGACAAAATGCAACACATAGAAATGCATTGTGTTATTTTTTTCCTGACTTTTTGTGGATATTCTCCCATGTGACAGAAAACGTGTCATTGTGGGTTCATGATCGTGGCTGTGCGTTTAAGTGAGTTTGGTTTGGACAAAAGGGTTGAACTGAAAGTGCAGGGGCTGGCCAACCTTTCCTGGACGTCATCCTTCATATTTTTTCAGGTCTTCTTATGTTCGAGTGACAGAATAATGTGAACACGACTCATTTTAAGGTTTGAACTTGACAAAGCACCTGGTTATGGAGGTAAATGGAGCTGCTGATTTGCTGCATTCTGCCATTTTCTCTGCAAATTTAAATTCTTGAACGCAACTCAGGATACACCATGCCTCAGACTTTTTTTTTCTTCCTGCTGCCGAAAACATAACTTTCATTGCTCTTGTGTACATATTCCCATCATCATCATCATCATCATTGCTGTGTGTGTTTTCAGATAGTGAAGGTGTGGAGCGAGGATGGGGCCGGTAAAGTGGTGGAGATTCCAGCGGACATGACTGCTAGAGATGTATGCCAGCTGCTGGTCTACAAGAGCCACTGTCTGGACGACAACGCCTGGACGCTGGTGGAGCACCACCCCATCCTCGGCCTTGGTGAGGATCTTTGTGTTTGCGGATTCAGTGTCTAGATTTTACATCGTCACATCTACTTTTGCACACCTCTGCTTTTACAATATGTGTAGCAGTGCATGAAAATTTCGGTTTCAGAAAAAAACCCCTTTAATTCTTTAGCAGTTTCTTTAAAAAAACTCAACGTTTTGTGGTCAACACATTCCTTGAAAATCTGTCATGACGCTTTATACCAGCCCTTAGAAAATGCATAAAAGCTATATGATGCTATAATCCCTTGCATATTTCGAGTTTTTTTTTTGCAGGTGTTTATGTGGCTTGCATTATTGTGTCTATGTATCTATAGTCCATTTATGCGTCCCCTGCATGGGTGGGGATACATTCTGGTGTGCGCCCTCAGAGTGTATGTTCACTTGAGCGAGTGCTAGTGTGCCAACTGGGGAGGGAGGTGTGGTGCTTGTAGGATTAAGCATTTTCCATGTTCTGCTCACATGCCTGCTCCCTCCCAAATAATTTGCTCGGGGGGGCATAGGACTTTTGCCACGTCTCCCTTTGAAGCTTTATTTATTTCTTTATTTTTTTTTCTTCTCTGGGTCTGTCTTTGTCCTCAGTGAGGCTTTCCTACGCCTGAGTCGTATTTTTAGAGTCAAAGGATCGCTTTGTGCTTTGCTGCTTGATCTGCGTTTCTGGAAAAAAGTGCACTGAAGAGATGGAATGTGAGGTGAGGAGAGGGAGGGAAGGAAAAAGAGGGAGAGATGAAGGGAAAGAAAGAAAAAAGAGACACAAGCGAGAGGGGGGGAGGGGGGGGGGCGTAGAGGCCTGGACTAAAGCGTCATACCAGAGCTACAAGGAACCAATCATGAGTCCCTCTCGGACGAGCCCCTAGCCTTCTTAGCCAATCAATCTTTCTTTAACCTTCCACAGGAAATTCCCCTGCTTGCAGCCAGCGCTTGTACACACACACACGCACACAAAAAATACACAAAGAGAACTGCAACATTTCCACCTCTAAACTGCAGCCAGAACACTTTTTTCAGCAAAACAGTAGTCATAGTGTCACTAAAATATGTGCATTTTGTCCTATTACTAGAAAGACGATTCCTGTTTAATAACACTAGAAAGACTATTCCTGCCTGTGCTCACTTCATCCACACAGAGGTGAAACATCCTCCGACTTTAAATTCCTAATCTGCTTCTGATCATTTGTCCTGAATTTGAATTCAAATAGTGAGTGAACACACACACACACACACACACACACACATATGGCGAAAGTAATTGGCCCTCTGCAGAGCATAGCGATCAGGTCAGGCCTATGTGAGCTCTAATTGTGTGGTTGTGTGTTTGTCTGTGGCTTGTACTTTGCTTATGGCTTCGCTGCTCTCAGCAATCAGCCTAAATACATGACATCATCTTCCTGCAATGCCCCCCCCCTTCTCCATCTCATACCACTTCTCCACTCCACCTTCACCTCCTCCCTCCCTGCCTCAGTGCTTCTTCTTTTTCACAGCCCCTCCTCATTTAACCTCTTACTCCCTTGCTCGTCTCTTAGTAACAGGCAATTTTTCTTGCTGTGTCATTGTATGCAATAGTTCAGCTGGGGATGCTGTGGTAAATATAACAGTAAACTCCCCCTTGGTGATAGCTTGAATACAGATGCTCAGACTGCAAGTGGATTCGGTTCTGGGCAAGGCGTGTTTTGATTTTTAATTTCATACTGTGACTCTTATGTTTTTAAAACATTTTCAGCGGTCAAGTTTATCCACAACTGTTGCTTACCTCTGGTGACAAGGACGTTTTCTAAATATGCTGTGAAAAAAGGATAGAGAGAGAGAGGAAATGCAGGAGAGCTGCTTGTTATGCTGCACACAGTCTGAATCCATAAACAAATCTTTGTTATGCTCTAAATGGTATTTTCACCTGTTTTTATGCATTCAAAACCAAATGCATGTGCTTTTTTTGCATACAAATAAACCTAAGGCTGTGCACGCTGATTTAAAAAAAAAAAACGCAACTCAGGATACACCATGCCTCAGACTTTTTTTTTCTTCCTGCTGCCGAAAACATAACTTAACATAACAAACTGCCTCAGACCATCCCTCCAAAGATAACACAGCTGAGGTGACTAACACTGTGTGTCTCTGTGTCCTCGCACAGAGAGATGTCTGGAGGACCATGAGCTGGTGGTTCAGGTTCAAGCCTCCATGAGCAGCGACAGTAAATTCCTCTTCAGGAAGAACTATGCCAAATATGAATTCTTCAGGAACCCCCTGGTGAGTCTCTTCGCATCCCTGAAATGACCTTTCTGTGACTGCCCTGGTTTAGCACGCAGCCCCAACACACACCCACGTACACACAGCTGGGCTTCAGATGAGTTTTCATTATTGATATTTTTGGAATAGAGCTCCAGGAAGTTAATATTCCTTACTAGGTACCGATACCTTCACATTTTTAGCACAAAAATAACTGGCATGTAAGGTTTTCAACAGAATTCCCAAGAGTTCAAAAATCCATTCTCTCGTTCTTCTTCGGAAACAGAGTTGCCTCCTGCTGGTTGTTAGAAAGCTTAAAACACAGAGTGTTTTCACCTCCTCTATACAGTTTACACAAAACAAAGGAAACATCTGCAGAAAAGTTGTGATCATCACACTAGCCCTGCAAGCCATATATCCAAGTATAAAATGAAACTTATACATACAATCAATCAACTCAGTCAGATGATTCTGCACTTTTCTGGTTGTATTTATTCTATATTTTTTTCTGCACCATCATGTCTGAGTGAAAAGCCTCCTACCACTCTAAACTCATACACAGTGCTCTCTTTGTGTTGTCTCTCTGGGTATTTTGTGTCACACGGTTCTTAATTCATCCTTCTCCCTGGTGATTTGCGCTTGCATTCATTCTTCAGCTAAAATTGCGAAGCTGTTCATCATTTTTAAGGACGCACACCTACTTCTGACAGCTGGCGACTCAGCATTTGCTGGCTTTGTGTGGCATCTTTTGGCGATGTGGACTGGCCCTGGTATATGGTGACATTATTATCGTGGTGATTTAGGTCTGTGTCAGTGCCAGCAGGTGACCTCAGCTCTGTGGTAATGAGCACAGTAAAACACCAGAGTGCTGGCCGCGGCCTGTCAATCATGCTAAGAGTAGCACTGCTGGCTAAAGGGGATTACATCAGCGGGTGAGATCATACTGCATCTACTCCTAGGCTGGAGTGCCCTCTCTCTCTCTCCCCCCACCACTTTGTCTCTGAGTCCTTGTGCTCATCACACACATACAAAAAGGTGATGTATTCTGCACAGAGAAACACAACCCCACTCTGAGCTTGTACATGTACTAAGTGGTTTCGAGTGCCTCTCTCTTTCTTTGTCCCTTTCTCTCTCACTCATTGTCGATCTCTGTGTGTTTTTCCATCCAGAACTTTTTTCCAGAGCAGATGGTGGCTTGGTGTCAGGAGTCTGATGGCTCAATCCCACAGTCACAGCTCTTACAGGTAAAGTAGTGAAGGGACACATGCTGTACATCTCTCAGTAAAAAATGCAGTGTAATGATCCATGAACATCCTTCACGTTGACTTTAATGCCTGAAAATATTCACAGTATGAATGTTTTTAAAATCCACAAATATGCAAGAACATGCATGCTTATTGCATTAAATTTATAGAGAACGAGGCAAAACCCTGCCTCAGTATGTCACTGTAACATGCAGCCATAATCATTTTTAACTGGATTCTTCAATGTCTGGATTTGTAGCTCTGTGTATGTTGTAAACATTTGGTATTTACATGTGCAGATGTTTCTTTTTTCCTTAGAACTTTCTGAACTCGAGCAGCTGTCCAGAGATCCAGGGCTACCTGTATGTAAAGGAGCCTGGGCGCAAGTCCTGGAAGAAGCTGTACATGTTCCTGCGACGTTCTGGCCTCTATTACTCAACTAAAGGAACATCCAAGGTGATCAATTACTGCTGTGCTGAATCTGAAATGTCTCACTGACCTTCTATTTCTTAGCTTAATTTGCTGTTCATTTCTCATGTTTGAAATAGCTGTGTCCCCTCTCTCCTGAAAAAAGTTCCATGTCCAGTGGTTTAAAGCAGTCTGCGGTCTCTTCCTTCACACTTTGTGTCTGCATCCCCTCTTTCAACAGGAGCCCCGGCACCTGCAGCTGCTTTCAGATCTGGAGGACAGTAATATCTTCACCATTTTCACAGGCAGAAAACTTCACAATGCTCCCGCAGACTACCAGTTCTGCATCAAGGTAACACACAGGCAGTAGTGTTGTAGTCGAGACCACACTTAATGACCAAGACATGACCAAGAACAGAGTGTACAGAGACCAAGACAAGACTTTGAGGGTTTAAGACCGAGTCAACACCATGACAGGCCAGGCTGAGTCAAGACCAAGACATTGTGTGTGTGTGTGTGTGTGTGTGTGTGTGTGTGTGTGCCAAGTGCAGGGGAAGGGGCGATGCGACCGCAAGCTTTATCATAGCCAAAAATGTAAACTGCAAATGAGTTTAAATCATGGTTACATCTAAATATGGAAAACTAAATGGATCTGGAATATAACTAAATAATTTGGCCCAAATATACAGATTTTACATCTGTTATGTGACCTTTATTTAAACCCCGACATAGTAGACGCCATTCTTTACTTTGTATTCTGGGTGTGTGTGTGTGTGTGTGTGTGTGCGAGTGACAGAGGATACAAGGGTTAAAACTGCCCAGTGGGGGTTTAAAAACACAGTCAGCACTGTGTGTCCCACTACAGGAGTTATCTGTGGTGGGTCACCTGCTGATCTGGGATAAGCCCAGTGGGATAAGCTGGGATGGTACATGGAATCTGGTCTGCCTAACCTCCTCACCTCTCTTTTATACACACACACACACACACTAGGCGGCTGGCGTGTCAGATGCTGTCAGCGGGTGACAGTGCAGGATTGGGTAAAGGATTTTACTCTGGCGGCTAGGGGTGGCTAAATTGTTGCTATGGTGACATGAATGAATTTATCAGTAGGGGTTGCATTTGAGAAGCAGTGTATCCCTGTTACTGGAGGAAGGAAAGGGAGAAAGTAGGCTGTGATGGTAAAACATTTGCAAGGTAACCAATTACAACTTAAATCTCAACTTTTCCTCTAATGTAGCCAATATGATGTTAATGACATGGATATGTTTGTGTGGTGTGATTGGAGGCAGTCTCTGGGGAGATTTAGAGCAATAACAGTGCTGATGCTGCTAACACGCAATGAGCATGAAGCTGTGGTTACACTAAGACTCGATAGTTCATGTATGTGTCTCATCAATTGAATGTCCCGCTCGTCTGCTTGGTCGACAGCCCAGTAAAGTGAGGAGCGACTGTAAGGAACTGAAGATGCTGTGTGCAGAGGATGAACAGAGCAGGACCTGCTGGATGACTGCCTTCAGACTGCTCAAAGTAAGCTGGAACTGAATCTATAGCTGTAAGATCACTGAGGTTTGATGCTTTGAATAAACAGCGCCCTCCTCTCTCCTCTCTCCGCAGTATGGGATGGTGCTGTATCAGAGCTACAACGTACCACAGCAGAGGAAGTCTAACCTCTCACCTTTCTCCGCACCCGTGGTGAGGATCTGCTTTCTGACATCACCTTATTATAACCTCGCTCTAATGCTCCCCCTCAGCCCAGACCAATCCAGATTGATCCATTAATTAGCAGATGGTAAATTGAAAAGCAGTTTGTTCGCGGCTGCTTTGTGACTCGCTCTTTTTGCACTCGCAGGCTGTAGGAAGGATTTGTCACATGATGAAATGAGTTTCCATTCAAATGATCATTGCTGCTGTTGACCTTTTGTTAATCAGTTTGTGTAGTGAAAGGCTTATAGTCCAGATTCAGGTCAGGCTGTTCATTTAAACAAAAGTACATCCAACACATTTTATCCCAGACTAATTGGAAAATAAAAGCATTCGTGTAAGACTCTGACACACTTGCATTGTATGAAACATAACACAACTGAGTTTATTTGTAGCCCGGTACACACGTGCTGTGTTGCATCAAGTCTAATCCCCTCACACCATGAGCTGTTTGAATAGGTGTCATAAGCTCCTTTGGAAAGATCCCGAATTCAATTAAGTCACAATTCTCTACATGATCACATATGGAGTTTTTGCTTAAACCTTCCAGACATGTACATCTGAAGCATCTTGGAAGAAACTAAAATATCAAGTTTTTTTTGATTAGTCAGTAAAACCCCATCCCCCAATCAAGCTCAGTGAAAAACATTATTATATATGAAATATGCATTTCAATTACCTGGATATATGATATTGGAAAAACACATTTCTAACAAAACTATTTAAAGGCAGTCAGAATCTTTGGAGCTCCAGAGCCAGAAGAGGCTTGTACTTTTCCTCAGAGGAGCATTTTGTGGATTGACTAAAGTGGGTCTGTGTGCAGACAGGATTTGTCATGCTCCAGTGAGTGTGTCTGGCTTGTTTGACCTCTGACCCTTGTCTACCACCCTCCACCCCATTTAATGTGTGCCCCCACCCTACTGCAACCCTCCTAACAGCGGAGCGTGTCTGAAAACTCCCTGGTTGCTATGGACTTTTCTGGACGGACCGGACGCGTCATCGACAACCCCGTTGAGGCCCAGAGCGCCGCCTTGGAGGAGGGACAGACCTGGAGGGTAAGCAGGGTGGGGCGTGAACACTGGATAGGGTGGTATAAAGGAAGTGTAGAGTAAGAGTAATATAACATTGTCCCTTTTTAATCAAGTTACTTTAAGGGGTTAATTAAATTTTATGGATTTAATTATCCTGTCTATGACCTGGATGACTGAGAGTCTTCACATTAGACTGATTATTCGGTGTATTTTAGTAGGTCGTGAGGGCTTAATGATTCAGATGGGGGGTCTTGAGGGATTGTGTTATGTAGGACAGTGCCTGATGATGAATGTGTTTCTCATAGAAAAGGAGCCAGCGTATGAATGTCCTGGGCAGCCCCAGCCCCCTGCATCCATCCTCTCTGAGCACAGGTACCCTCACTTAGATCATTACAGCACTTTTCCAGGCTCACAACAACCACCAGTAAAAGTCTAAAAAAAAGACTCCTGTCTGTTTTACAGTGATACACAGGACCCAGGTGTGGTTTCATGGTCGCATCATGAGAGAGGAGGCCCACAAAATGATCATACAACAAGGCCAAGTAGACGGGTGAGTGGAAGAACGTATGTGAAATGTAGTCAAAAAGGTCAAGGAAAAAGCAACTGTGGGAAGACTGTTTTGTCACTGTGCTGTTATGAAAAGCTTAAATCTATGAGGTCATCTTTCATGTTTTGTTTGTGTCAACAGGTTATTCCTGTTGAGGGACAGTCAGAGTAATCCCAAGGCATTTGTGCTCACCTTGTGTCACCACCAGAAGATCAAACATTTCCAGATCCTTCCGGTCAGCCTGACAGTAGCATACAGCTTACATAGTACAAAAGAACAAAACAACTAACTGTGGTCTCTCCTCTCTAGTGTGAGGAAGACGGTCAGGTGTTCTTCAGCCTTGACGACGGCGCCACCAAGTTTACCGACCTGATCCACCTGGTAGAGTTTTACCAGCTGAACAGAGGAGTGCTGCCCTGCAAGCTCAAACACCCCTGCACCGCTGTGGCCTTGTGACACCCCACCCTCCGACCACCAAGCAACCCCCTCTCCCCTTTTTTTGCACACCTCTCACCCTGAGATCACACCGCATCCTCCTCCTCCTCCTCCCTCTCCCCCTACCTAATCAACACTCAATGGGGGCGAGGAGCTTGAGAAAAGTTCCATCATGTTTTTTTGGAGATGTGACCAACTCAGCTGGAGCCATTGTTGGATGTTTGATGCCCCCTAGTGTGCTGCACTTTTCTCTGCCTTATTGTTTGGACAGTCCGAGTGTTGCAGTTGATCCTCCTGCATTGTTGTCACAGAAGCTGATTTTTTTTTTTTTTTTTTTTTTTCGTTTTTGAGAAAGACCATGAAGCACGTTGTGGTAACACAAGACAGATACAGTAACATCTTGCCAGCAGGAGTGCTTCGGGTCTCTTGGATGGATCCCTCACCCTTAAACCCACTCAACTAACTCCCCCTCTCCCCCCATCCTCCAGGCCTGATAAGCTGTGGTGCCCACCCTACCCTCGCTCCTCCTCACTCTTGAGGCGGACGGGGAGCACCACCCCTCTGACTTCCTCATTGATCATCAGGGATGGATGGGAAACCTCTCTGGGTCTTATCAAACTCGATCCAGGAGTTTTCTCAACCTGTGCAGTCCAGTCTGGATAAGCTGACACCCTGCCCTCTCCTCCCTCCACCCCATATAGGGCTTGATGCGGCGTCTTCTGCTGTGTCTTTACCCACAATCCCCCGGTGCAACCCCAGTCCCGCCTCCACACAAGCTCAGAGAAAAGTCTGGAGAGAAAAAAGAAAAAGCTAGAGGCACAATAAGCAGAGCAGTGGCGAGGGTTTGCTGAAAGGACAGAGGAATGTTTATCAGAAAGGCTGTAAGAAGCCTCTCTTGTAGAGTTGATTACTTGATGTCATTTTAATGCTGTTTTATTACTGTTGATTCAATGCAGAACTAGTTTTGCACTCCTGGGCGGACAGACGACAGCTCTCTAGCTAAATGAAGCTGCCTCCTCTTCCTCCTCCACTCCCATTCTGGAAAGCATGCATGTGAATTTCCACCAGCTCTGATTGGATTACAGTGGCGTGGGAGCAAAGAGTCAGTTGATTATGCAGTGCCTTTGAGAAAGGTTTCCGTGTGGCTCGTACCAACACCACCACACTACCATAAATAACGAATGTGCTCTCGAACCAGCTGCAGCGTCTCAAGACTGCGAGGAAGAGGAGTATGACTGTTAAATAGACTCCTTAAAAAGCGTGTCCACCCCCAAGCTTCTACCATTTCAGTCATTTTTTTTGTTAAATCAAAAGGGTTATTATCTGTCAGTGAATTTGTCATTGAATGTCTTTTCCTAAGTCTGTTCTGAGCTCACTGCTTGCACATTTTTTTGAATCATTCTGATTTGATGGGTTGGAGCTGTCATGTTCGGATTCTGACCACTGTTCCCTCACACAGAGCAACAAAAGCACTCGCATAACTTTTTATTTGTCTTGTTTTAAATATGGAATTTGAACAAATGACTTGAAACATTAACTCAGTTGACTGTGCAGCCACACAGTCGAATTGGGCTTCACTCGCCTTAAGTTGAAAATTGTGAGCCTTGTGTATGAATTGATGTTAAAATGCACATACAGTAACATGCTGAGAACATTGATACCACTGTACGTTAAATATGAACCTGGCTCTGTCCAAAAAAAACAATTGGATTAAGGATGGATACAGCTTCATACTTGGCTTACACACCTCAGCGTTCGACATTCCTTGACATTTGTGTGCCGTGTGACTTGACAAGTGGTATCAACATTCTCATCTAACTCCCAGCAAGAAATAGAAAATGAGTACACCTTTTGGATCCAAAGTAAACCTGCATGTCATAGGTAAAATGAAGTAAGGGGTTAATTAATTGGCCTGTTGAGTCAGCACATAGGGATGCTGGAGTTGTACTGTTATCGTCCGACTTATTTCGAATGATGGCCGACCAAGAAATATGCAAATAATGCAAATACTTCCCACTTAGTTACAGAACACATCCAGTCTCTCCTGTACTGGAGTTAATGATCATTTGCCCACTGATACAGTAGATGCAGATGCACTTCACTGTGCATGCTTGCACATTGTTCCAAGTTTGTGGAAAAGATAAAGAATGAATGGGATTAAAAACAGCACATACTGTGGACCACAGTTTTCACCAGGATTGGCTTTTTTTTCTTTTTTTTTTTACATGCAAGCATAATAAAAGTTTTTTTAACATGCTCCACTTAAAGTGGCTTCTACATAGCGGACATTTTTCCCATTTTTACTGGAAGCTTGTGACACCTGTTTGGCTTTGCCCTCTATCCCTTGCACGTTCCATCCATCCTCGGGCAGATTCACAGGGTTAGCTCGAGGCCACCAGACTCCCTGCCAGGCTAGCTAAACTCTCTCTCTAATTACTATCATTGACACACTGCCGCCCGCCACAAGTGAACTAATCACCTTCTCACCAGCTCTGTGCTCCACCAATCAGGCCTTTCTAGTCAGTCAGGGCAGACTCTCTCCAGGGATTGGATAATGCTTGAATCCCCAGCCCCCCTCTCCCACCTGTGTCCAGCCTCTAAGCTATGACCCCGTGGTGAATGTGTGTGTGTGTGTGTGTGTGTGTGTGTGGCCAGACTGTTATATTCACTCTTCAGGATTGCTAACTCTGCTGGTTATCATACTTGCCTTTTTTAAGAGACGGTAAGAGGAAGTTTGTTTTGTCAGTTGGGTAAAAGTCAAGTGGATCTGTTAAAGGAGACCCGGATTTTGGCTGGAGGTATCCCAGCATTCTCGGTTGTCAAAGCACGTCGAGGTTCTTTTTCTGTCTGTCAAAGGGGGGAAGTGAAGCCACGCCGCTGTGGGTCAACAGGGGACGGATCATCGTTCTCTTCTCCTCCCTCCATTTTTAATCACTGTGTTACAATGCAATCCTTTACACAAGTCCAATTATATGAATATACCAGTATAAAGTATGTGAAGCTTTGGAGAGGATGTAGATCTAACACTGTACCTAGGTCACAGATCACTATGTATGGGGCGTTATGCTTTTGCTCATGACTCCATGTAAAATGAAGAATGATTTATTTTGTCCTTTTTTTCATTATTTGATTGTGTTTATGTTGACATTATTCTCTATTTTCTTTGGTTTGCCACAAAATGACCTTATATATAAATATATATAATATTATACCACAGTATATACAGTATTAAATTAATTTTTTTTATTATTTTAAGAGGTCAAACTGGATATTTGGCACGTGTCAAATTTCTGAACATCAGTTGTGTGTATAAGCTGACCGGCTGTCGGAGCCTTCACCTCTGCCAGCATCCAACCCGGTTTTGTTTGTTTGTTACCACATCTTTTGAATATCCCCCCTCTCTCTCTGATTCCACTCGCTTTACTTTTCTAGAAAACACTCTAGAAAATGTTTGGATGCACACACACACGGCAGTGTTTTAACACACACATTCTAACGCTTAACTCGTGGGGATATTCTTAGTAGCTTTGTACACTTTTTATCAAGTAGTGCAAGTATATGCTGTAGCTAAAGAGGTGCATAACAAAGCTTTTTTTTAATTCTTTTTTTTTGTCATAACCAAGTCTTGCAGCAGGTGCCTCTTTCTAAACAGTAACAAGTCTTTAGTAGCCATCCATCCACTCACTAGCTGTGACTGTGAAGTTGTACTGGAACTAAATCCTACATCCCATCTCATTGGGTTTGATAACTGACTCAGTGTTGGTTGTGTTTTTATCATTAGGTTGAAGTCATCATAAGCTGAAGTCAAAAAAACATTTCAGGGAAAGAAAAAAAAAGAACAAATGAACCATAATCATTCTTTTTTCCCAACATAACCCCTCTGCGCTTTGCTTCATTCTGTGTGTGCGGCTCCTGGATCTACATTGTATCCTGTTCAGGTATTTTTGTACAAATAAGGGACTTATATTCTCTGTTTATTGGAAATTAGAATAAAAGACAACATTGCTATAAACCAAACATGGCTGAACGGCTGTTTTGTTCTCACATGCACAGGCAGGCTGTGATCTGTCAGTGTCCTTAATTTTGACTAAACGTTGTGTTTTTGACTTAATTACAGGAGTGACAGGATAATTTAAGTCAAAATAAATCACTTCCAAATTATTGTGTGCCAATTGAAATTGCATTCTAACCTTTGCAGGATGATAATAAATTAGGCGTAAATTGTATGTTGTTTACAGCCTTTCCAAAGAGGGAGAGTTGTGCGTATTTACGCACATGGCACAGAAATAACCTCGTTAATTACCAACGATATGGTGACAGGATCAGGATCCTAATAATAAGCCGTAGCGCTGAAGTCATGACTGACCATAAATATCCGCTTTACCTGTGCGCGTTCCCGCCACGGGGACGCAGGTTTCCGTGGGTAGAAGCTGCGCAGCTGCGTCCAGTTGTAATCAATGCAAACGCCCACAACTACCGCCACCGCCTCATCCGCCGCTGCTGCTGCTGGTGATCATGGAATATCATAAACAAGCAGAACCGTAAATAGCTGTAAGATGTCGTGTTGTCTGCCGGTGTTTTCAGCGGCAGGTTGCAGCCGCAAACACAATCCACGGCCACGCTGTGGCTCGTGGGAACCAAATGTAGTCACTAAGGTAAATCTTTTTTTGTGAATTAAAAAAAATATAGTGGTAAAAATAAAAATAAAAATACAAATACACGATTACTGTTAAAATAAAAGTAACAGGAGTTTTTGGCCACAACTTTAAGCTTGTGGAAAATGTGATGGTCAAAAAAGCGTTTAGACAAGGAGCAATGACTGTATGATTTTACTGCTCTGTGTGGCCACAGCAGATATTTTCCATCTGCTTACAACAACTTACGTTTACGCATCTTTTCTGTTTTTCCCAATCAGATACGTGAAAGCCAAGAAACACGTAGTCCATCCTGACAACAACAAAGGGCAGTGGAATACGAGTCAAAATACACCAAGTAGGAACAAAGCCCACCTGTGGCGCGCTGTGATGGCATCCTACTGATGGGGATGGGTACCTGTTATGTAGAAGCAACAATGTCATAAAGGACAGAGTAGACAAAAGACAATCTAATAATGACAAGTTTATATAAAACTTTTATATATTTAAAGCAATCATCGTGAACTATAAAGAAACCCATTATTTTACTGCGCGCAAACAGCCACTAGAGGGCAGTGCGCTCAATTTTCTTTTTAATAGAACCCAGGTTTTAGTAAAACATCCGGATTTATCTGTCAATATTTGTACATACAGTATACTGAAACAGTATAGCAGGCCAGCTACGATGCTAGACAGATTTATGACAGTGTTATGCAATGTATTGCATGTGTTGTTCCTGCACAAACTACAAGCAGCTTACCTGGAAGACATCATCTGACTCACTGTAGCACCACATGTGCTGCAGACAGTGCAGAGTGTTAGAAACAACGAAGCAGCTCAAACGATGACGATGCGGTAGCATCCTTCCACTAACACTGAATAAACACCAATACATAAATATCAGTGATGTCAAATAATATCAGTATACTTACGTATATGAGCCTTGGGTCCTGTTTTAACACATAATGTAGCACCCATTAGTATGACTGCATGTATCAAGATGTAATAAAATTATAATTACTATGTCCAGGTGGTAAAACAAAAAAGAATTAAAAAAAAAAGAAAGGAAAGAAAAAGTCAAACAGTATGTGTTCAATATGTTTAATTTTCAAATAACTGATGGCAAAATGAGGACTATTTACAGGGGAGAATATGCATGATCTGTACAAAGAAATATACATGCAAAGATAAAAAACATAAAATGTAGCAAACATGTTTATGAAACAAAACTAGAAACGCAACAAAAAAAGACAGAACAATGAAAAAACAAACAAAAAAAAACCTAAACTGAGGTATGCAGTCCAAGTTTCCTTGTTTTTTAACGGCCTGCGCACACCTTTTTAAAATAAATAAAAAGGAAAACAGAGGCCTGATTAAAACATGACACATCCTAACCCTATATTGGATTAATGTTTTCTCTTTTTTTAACTTCCAGGGAATATTTGAACTAAGATTAAAAATTAAATATTGTTCTCATGGTGTTTTGTTTTTGTGATTCATGGAAGAAATATTTTGGCAACAAAAACCTGTACATAAAGTTAGAATGACAAAAATAAGCTGGCATTCAGCTCTTGATTCATTCTGTGACTGACGAGACAGTAAAGTTTCAGTCTTTCAGTCTTGTTTTTAGTAAAGGTTCATATGAGAAGAATCCTCCGACATAGTGTAAACAATCATTTCACGTAGTCATAGATTACCTAACTCAAGTGAAACATAATCGCAATAAAACATTTTTATTAAGTACTATAAAGCTAGAGCAACTTTGGTGTACCAATACTACAGAGGCATACAGTACAAAAAAGAAGTGTTAAATTATTTTTGATCAAAACATAATGATTGTAGATTGTGACCTCTAACATGGCCTGGCCTGGCAGTCGTAACACTCAACCATCAAATAAACACAAACTACCAGCAGTGCTTGCAGTACCAAGTACATGCTTTTCTCTAGATTTATTACAGATACAACAGATGTCTTCATAAATAGTTGCATAAAATGTTAAAGCCGCAACATTGCACATGATAAATCAAACATAACATACAATGAGTGCATTTACAGTAATTTTGTCTTCCTCTGCCTCCACATTCACGTCTGTCACTTGTCCCTACAGTCTCTTGTCCTGCTGTCCACCGGCAGGAGTCCACTGTGAATGTGAGGCCAAAGAAGGCAGAAGTCTATATATGTGTATATATATACATATATATATATACACAATGTAAGGCTTAAACATGTCATATCTGCACAACACAAGTTTAGTTCTGGGAAAAGCAAACAATGGGTGTCTATTGTTCCTCCTCAGATCGGACAGTGCAGCATCGCGACATGGTCATCATGGTATCTTAGATTATTAATGTAAGCGCAGCCATCAAAAAGCTCATGTATAAATGTCAAAAGTTCAGTCACTGTCTCCACAGCAACGTTCAACTGATGAACATATTCTACAATTAGTTTTTCTTTCCCATGGAAACGTAGACAGTACTTTTCCTTTCTATACATGGTTTCTATAAGAAAATGCTGCTTCTCAAAAGTGTCTGAGTTACAGCTTTAGTGTAAAAGAGCAGAAACACGCACCATCTGTGCTCTTCCATAGCAACAAGAGGGAGGCTTGTTTGCTCTCTCAAAGCTCTGCATCTGTGCAGTGGCTTCAAGGCTCAATCAATTGGCTCTTCTGATTAGCTTCAACTCTCAAGAAGGAAAATAACTTATTTTTTTTTTTTAAGATTTTTTTTTTGCCTTAACTAGAAAAACGGTTTTGAGTTGAAACCAGCAAGCAGCAGTAGACAAGGGCATCCATTAATGTGTGTGATTGGTGAGAACTCTGTTCTCTGGGGCTGATTGGCTGAAGACCTCAGCAGGTCTAAACTGAAAAGGATTTTTACACTTTGTGAATGAGGATAAGATCAGCTTTCATTTACTCCTTTTTTTTTTTTTTTTTTAAACATAGCAGCCCCTGCAGACTCAGCACTGGACAGCAAACGGAGGAAAGTCCTGCCTTTTTCCACTATGGTGAGGCGGCAGGGGCAGAGAGGTGTTCATACTCGAGGCTGAAGGCGACTTTGAATGAAGCTCCTCACCCCTCCGATTGGCCGAGCATCAGTCTGATGTTTTCTTCTGTCTATGAAAGAAATGAGGCGAGAGGTGTCCAGGCAGCCCTCTGCTCTGGCTCGGCCATCACCCTGACCAGCCTGCAGCCAGGGCTCCTGGAGGCAGAGCCCGGCTGGAGGCCTTCTGTTGGGGTCGGCCCTCAGAAGTAGGCAGACAAAGTCCCGGGCCGCCTGGCTGACGCCCTGGAAGTAATCCCTGGGGAAGCTGAAGTCCAGCCTGCAGATGTTAAGGCAGGTTTCCTCTGTGCTCTCGTCCAGGAAGGGGGAGGCCCCACTCAGTAGCACATAGGTCACCACACCCAGACTCCACAGGTCAGAGGTCAGCGACACAGGATCTCCAAGGACCAACTCTGGGGAGGCAAACTCAGGGCTGCCCAGCAGAGGGTGAATGTAATGGGCACTGTTGAGCTGGATAGCATCACCAAAATCTATGAGTTTGACCACTGGCTGGCTGCTGGCTGTGTGAGCAACCAGCAGGTTCTCAGGCTGGAACACAAGCAAAAAAGAATACAGTGTCAACTTTATTATCTACATCACAATACTGCTGCCTCACAGATTAGAGTTGGGAATTCATACACAAGTCAGAGTACACACTTTTACGTCCAAATGTACTATTCTGCAGTTGTGCAAGTAGTGTAAAGCTTCTAAAACATGCCGCAGGTAGCAGGCCACTTTCTCCTCCGTCAGATTCCCCCAGCTTACAATGTAGTCCAGCAGGCGACCTTGGTCGGCCCTGAAGCACAAAGCATGCATCAGTTATGAGAAGCGTCTGTAAAGTTTAATTCTATGTAATGGTTGGAGTGTACATACATTTCCAGGACTAGGGCGTAGCTGCTGGGAGTTTCATATGTGTCTATCAGGCTGCCTATGTGCAGGTGTTGCAGTCTTTGGAGCAGAATGAGCTCCTGAGTCACCCGGTCTCTCCTCATCAGTTTCTTGTTTATGTGTTTAACTGCCACTGTGCGTTTGGTGCTGCGGTGATCGCAGCGTTTGACAACAGAGAAACGGCCCCTGATGATAAGTAATGGGTTAGTCAGTCAGTCAAAAAACAGTTTTTATTATATTTCAAAAGTCAGACAGTAAACGTGAGTCTGTTACCTTCCCAGTTCAACCACCTCAGTGTAGTGAGACTCAAAGTTGTCTTTCCAGCTCACTCTGACTCCATCACTGGATACAGCTGAAACAAGCAAGTCCAAACTTAGCACCTGTTAAATAACCTCTGTAGAGACACTAATGCAGTATATTTTCATGGGATGCTCTTACATAACACTCTGAGGCTGGCTGATGAGCTTACACTGCCCAGTTCGTTGGTTGCAATACAAGTATAAACTCCATCATCCTCAGAGGCTACGCCGATTATACGCAGTGTCGCTTCACCGGTATCACTGAAACACACCATACATCTGATTATTTACATCTGCCGCAAAAACACAGCATGCTTTATGCTACAATAGTGTGTTCAGCATGGCTCACAAAAGGGCCAGCAGTGATTTTTAGTCTGTTCTCTCACCTGTAAGCGATGCTGAAGTGTCCATTGTTGGCGAGGTTGCTCTGGTTAGGTCCCTTCCAGGTGACAGCAGCCCGGGGACGACCGCAGACCTTACACCTGAGGGTGACGCTCTCTCCATTGTCACATGTAACGTCGCTCAAAGGTACAAGAAACTCTGGGGGGACTGAAAAGGAAAAAACTATAAATCACCAACAACTTAATTTTCTGTGGAAAACTTAATCTAGGGATTGTGAGCTCAAACTTACCATCATAGATGTAGTTTGGGTTTAGAAGCTGCAAGGTAAGATGAAGACATGTTAGATGGAAACTGATATGATGGCAAATTGCTAAAGTGAACTGTAACACACCTTTACAGAAACTTTATTAGCCAGGCCATCTCTGGACTTCCTGTAACCGTTTTCCAGCTTGGGCTCCTTCTTTGCCTCCTTCTCCTTTTTCTCAGACTTCTTACGGATGCGCAGGGACGTGTGCCAGGATGAAGACTTTCTACTGAACAAACAAAATGTCAACAGTAAGGCCTGCGTTGTCATAAATGAACAGGATCTAAATGCAGAAATGACACATAATTACAAGGTTTAGCAATTTGACTGAAACGTTTTCTAATGAGATGCTTGCTGTCAAACAGCACATAACAGCTACAACATTTTTCCAGGCGTCTTACTTGATGGATCCCTCGGGGCAGTCGGGGACAATGGCCGAGGTGTGTCCCAGCACAAATCCGGGGATCCAGCCCTCGGCTGCTGGGCCTTGTTCAGTGGCTGCCCTGAAAACGAGGAACATGTTTTGCTGGTTGCTGGCCAAGATCTGGACCACCTCTCCCTGAATGACGCTGATCTCATCCTCCTTCACAGCCATGTAGTCCTGGGTCACCAACATGGTGGATACGCTACTGCTGCTGCTACTTTCACTCTGCAATAAGAGAATGGTAAGTGCAATTTAGTGCTATTATTCCATTTTATCTTTGGAATAAACCTAAATCCAAGTGTGTCGTATTGTTAGATTGAGAGAAAATAGGCAAAAAAGATGCAGAAAACAGACTGGAGACAGTTTATAGTACAGTCCACTAGAAATAGGCTTTGTTATAGGATCAGATTCACGTTGAAGAAAGTCAACAAACAGGGATTAATTTCTTAAACAAGAACTGTGCAAAGAAAGGAAGAAGTAAGATGAAGTTTTCCATTTGACTCGTCTTTGCGCAGCAGCTCCAGGCAAAGACGAGGAGAGAATCGTTTGTTGAGTACATTTGTGAACCACAAACGTCAGAGGTTAGTTGCAGGAGAAGTACATTTGTGCAACACACCATGAAGACAGCAGGTGGTGAAGGACGGCCAAGAGAAGTCAGGTGTTAGTATAAGCTTTGTTAGAAATCTAGAGACAGTCTAAAACAGTATCTAAAAAAAAAAAAAAATAATCACTGTGGAGGTCCACTAGAGAGATTTTGAGCCTGAAAATGTTGACAGTTGAAACTTTTGCAAGAGAGATGATGTTGAAGGGCAGTGAAGTTTGCCAGAGATGCGTAGTAAGGGACAGATTAGTAGTGCTGGCTGCAGCAGGAAGGAGACAACAGGCAGACAGGACAGACCAGGCCTCCCTCTGCTCTGTGTTAGTCGGATCAGTAGTAGTCTTACCCCATTACTCTGGGTGGACTGGATGGACTGCTCACTGGCCGATGAGCACGTACTCATGCGGTCGGCCTCCTTGCTGTGCGTGGAGTGTCTGTGTGTTTGGCTCTGGTTTGAGCTCTGGCGGATAGGGGTCTCTCCTGCCTCCCCAGGGAAGGTGAATGAGCCAGGCCGGCTGGCTGGAGAGCCCGGCATAGAGCTCCAGAATCCAGATCCAGACTTTTGCCCAGGGCTGGGAGGGGGAGGAGGAAGAGTGTCTTTGCCAAAAGCTGGAGTGGCCATGGGGGAGCCCAAAGGGGACATGGCTCCCGGCCGTGGTTTGGAATTGGGTGTGGAGGGAAGAGGGCCAACTGTGGCGCGAGGGATAGGGGTTACAGCACTGGAGAGAGTTGGGGTCTGTGAATGGTCTTCTGGGGTGTGGACAGGGCGCTTGCCCTGTGGGCTACCACCCGGAGGGACCAAGGGAGGAGGGACAGGACGAGGGGACGAACCTGGATCACAACCGAGTAAAACTCACACCTCAGTCACATCTTTGATTGTGTTAGATTAGAAAACAAAATACACACACACACACACAGATACGTGTTCCATACCTGACATCTTGTTGGGGCCGTCTGGGTCAGCCCCAGGGTGGTGGCGTAGAGGCTGGGGCAGACGAGAGGGTTGCGGGATCCTGGAAGGCCGACGAGAGCCACCCTGTGGTCCTGCAGGTATAGAGCTACCCTGGGAGATTCCACCTCCTCCAGGGGCTGGACTTGAACCACTGTTGCCTCCGACTGGAGCTCCCATGCTGGGTGGACATGGCCCGCTGCTTGCCCCTACATGGTTCCTCTGATACTCTATTGGTGAGGTCAGAGCTGCAGAAGAGACGAGGATGAGCATGTTAAAAAAGAGTTTCTCTGTGAAACCTTCTGTATGTCCTGTGTGTCTGCCTTTGCTCATTTACCATTGAGGAAGTTGCGTTGGCTCTCGAGTATCTGGGCGATCTGAAGTGTCCAGACCTCACGCACCCCAGGGTGGGAAGAGTGAAGCACAAAGGACTCCACAGTGCCATTGGTCGACCGAGAAGTGAGGATGAATTTGCAGGGATCACCTTCCACATTCTCCTCTAGACCCAAACAGCTTACCTACAGTGAAGATAAGTCGGGCAATTCAGATAAAAGTTCAACACAATCCAAACTGCATTTTTGTGATAATAACTAACAGTTTCAATTTATCAGCCCTGTTTTAAGCATCTAGTCCTGCAGCTGAAAGTGGCTGTCACTACCCACTCATGTCCTTACTTTGATGCTGTTCTTGTAGAGGAAGCCTGGCAGAGAGAAGCCTTTCTTCTTGTCCAGGGGCTCACTAAAGATGACAAGCTGCTCAAACAGGAAGACTCTTCTCTCCTTCATCCGGCCGAGTAGCCCGCCCTCTGGGTCAGACACCATGAACGTGTCCTGCAGCAAGAGGCGGCCCTGAGCCACAATCTTACCCTGGAGATGGAGAAATGAGGAGAGGGAGATGTCTGTATGTGCTTTGAAGTGTATGATGCATGAGTCTATATCATTATTCTTAAAGTCATTCCTTACATCAAATCCTTGAAGTCGGCCGACATTCATCATGTCGTTACATCTTTTTGGCACAATGCACATGACCTCCACTGCTTTCTGTAAGAGTCAGAAATAAAAAAGTCTGAGACTTTTAAAGATGTCTGTCTTTTTTTTTTCACGATCTAAGAGGAACCATTGTTACCTCCAGGTCCATAGACTCAAGCCCGGCCTTTTTAGAGTGCTTCAGGAAATCCTAAAACAAGACAAAAAGTTGGGTTAGAAGAATCAAATGTCTGTTTATTCTTTTTTTTTTTAGATCAGGTGTGGAAAAAAAAAATACGAAGCTCTGGCGCCCTCTGTTGAGTTGTAATCGACTAACCTTGAGCAGCAGCTGGTACTTCATGATCCTTTGAACTGGCTTGATGAGCAGGTCAGTGATCTGCAGTCTGTGCCCAAGCCGCTGCTTCAGGTCCTACAAAATCAGAGCTTTCTTTAGAGGCTGCCAGTGATGCATTTCAGAGCACAAAATAGTGCAAACAGGCTCATACCTCAAAGTAGGTGTCGATGTACTCCGAGACAATGTTCTCTGACTTAGGCTTGTTTTGACAGTACACTACATACATGTTTAGTCTCCGTTCCTGGATGCAACAAACACATACAATTACCAATGTATCCAGTGTGGACAAGCAAGTACAAATGAAGACAACACTGTGGACCAACCTGTTTGAGAAAAAGTGGCCCCAGTCTGTCAGGGTCCTCCAAACATTTCTCCAACTCCCTGAGGAAATAACTGAGCAAAACACAAACAGGCAGGGATGACAATAAGAGACTCAACATAGAAAATGTAGATCCTTCATATGTGTGTGCACATACTCTTTGTGCCAGTCGTAGATTTGATGGATGTTGCCAAACATAATTTTGTCTTTGCCCTTCATGTCATCTGGGACACCTTCCTCCTTCATTCTGCTCATGTAGCCCTTAAGGCGGACACAGATAACAAGGAGATTTAAAAACACAGCAATGCACAGTCAATTAACCAGGTCCACTGCTGATGAAGTGCTAACTCACCTCCACCACCAGGCCGAGATCTCTGACATAATCTCGCTCCGTCTCCACCATCTCCAGCAAAATGTAACTAGAGCAAAGAAGAACACAGATGGCAAACTTAAATTAGGTCTACTTAACACACGTATAACTCCCCAAAACATTTGTGTGAGTGTGAGCTAGGCACTGCTTATTTTGTAGGACACATTACTACAGTAATGTAGGACTACATTAGGTCACAGGACAAATGCAAGTCCCTATGATATAAATAAAAAAACAGTGCGGATAGGTATGCAGTTAACTAATTTAAGTCAATCTATCCTTTGTGTGATGGTACTGCACATACTGTCTTTTCTTGAGGATGCTGTTTCTGCGTTCATCCATCTCTTCGATGGGGGAGGAGGAAGAGAGGAGGGAGTTGTCAGAGGGGTTGAAGGAGGGAGAGCTGCTGTCTCCCTGTTCCACTGACAGAGAGCTGGGTCTGTCCTCCAGAGCCTGTACCAGGGGAAAAACATGAGCATGAATATAAATGTTTCCCTTTAGCAACTGCTAAAAGGATTCTTTCAGCAGTGTCTGTGTCCTACCATCTTGCTTTTGACCAGCTCCTCGATGGCGCTCACCAACTCAGCAGCACTCGGAGTCTCCGAACTGGATGGACGGACTGAGAGACGAGAAGAGGTCTGGCGAAAATTGAGAGATGACACGGAGAAAGCATGAGAAAGATATTGTGTATACAATCAACAGCCCTGCTGATTCTGCTGGCTGAACTTTTCTAGAGAGTGAATAGTCCAGTATTTTAAGGCTAAAGGTCATGCTGGAGTTCAGATGAGTATTTTTAATAAGTTATATTTCTAGTTAGTGATTAATTAAGTGTGGGGAATTACTGTCAAAATGCTTGTTGTGTTTAAGTGTTTAATGCTTTTGTCTAAAGAGATTCATTCCAACATATGTTTCCACTTGTGAACCCCACCTGAAGGTTTACAACTCAACTTCAAAAGAAAATGAAAAGTATATGAAATTGAAATTGTAAATGAGAAGGTAAAAACATGAGGCTGAGAGTAGAATGAGGAAATGAATATAGGAAATAACTGAAATGTCTTTCAAATAGTGATGGAAAAAGGTTTTGAGAAGAATGATTGAATGATGATGTTTTTCAGGCTTTTCAGATGACCGGCCTTAAAAGTAAAAAATAAATAAATAAATAGATAAAAGAGTGAGGATGACAGAGGAATATGTAGGTATGCATATATATATATATATAGTTCAGGAGACTCTCACCCTTGCTGTGCTGTGCTTCAAGACTTTCCCCAATTAGGTTTTCTGGGTGAGGCTGTGTGCCCTTCTGGCCTCGCCAGCATTTAAAGATGCCAATTACTCGCATGGGTAATGAGGTTAACGCACAGAGGGTAAAAGGAGATGAGGACGAGCGGGCAAGGGCAGGTGAAGGAGGGGATGACCAGGGGTTGGGGTATGATGGGGACGGGGACTTTCTCACCTCTATGTGGGATCAGATTTAGATTATAATCCAGATGCACTGACCAAATATTACCACTTTCCTTTTTGATTTTTTTCGACTAGGTGTATCCTCATCAAACCAATGACTGATAAACATGCAAAAAATGCTGCAGGCCCAAAGCATTACCAAGCTATAATATGCAGATGTTGCCACAAGTTCATCATTACAGCCTTCTGATACATTAACACTGACCAAGAAAGCTCAACATGCTCTTCTTTTAGATTAAGAGTCACATGCATCCTCTCTTTACCAACATTTTCTTCATCTGCCAGGCGACACACTGGTAGTTTGTTAAAGACACAGAGCTAAGGTAAAAACAAGTAAATAAGAAGAAAATAATCTGCTCTAAAGAAATTTAGGAATGTTCAAGAGTTCATAAAAATATAAAAGTTAGGAAGAGCGACTTTAGGGAAAAAAAGATCTATTTCAAAAAGAAGGAAGTTAGTCTAAAAAAGCTGCTATATTTCACTATAGAGACTGTTGTAGAAACCAAAGAAAGGTTTTAGCTGAAGAGCTGGGCGGAAAAAAAAGAGAGAATTGAAGAATAGGCTGAGGGAAGAGACAGGGGGAAGAGCAGGGCATTTCAGATGGACAGGTATGGAAACTGAGACAAAGCAAAGACAGGACATAAATCAAGGTAATGCTACAGCATGGCAAACAGCAAACGATACAACCAGGAAACAAAAACAAAAGAGAAACAGAAATTAGTGTCAGAGGAGTCTCCACTTTAGTCACGGAGGAAACCTAGGCTGCCTGAAACTTTTGTTGCTTTCTGCTTTAGAAGAGAGGGGAGAATATATGATGTAACATGCCAAGATAAAAATGTTATGCATAACTGAAAGTAAGGAGTCACATAAACTGTGTCAGGAAATGTTCTCTTTGGAAAAAAGTGGGCGAATAAGACTGAAATGAGCAAAAGTGTAATCTAGAAACCATAAACTGAACAAGAAGTGCAGGGTTTTAGAGATGTGCTTAACTTTAACAGGTAATGGACCAAATATGGTTTTGCCTTTACTTCTACTTGGACCTGAATATTAGATATAAATGCTGTAAAACCTCACCTCTATTCAGCAGAATTCAAAGTTGTACGTGACTTGTAAAGTAAGAAATCAGCAAAGAAAAGATGCAGATGCCATAAAGATCAGACCCTAACCTAAAGGTAGGCTCATAGATATTGCCATAAATCTAAAAACTTAAAATATTTAGCAGCTCCATAGCATAGCTTGTAGCATTAAGCACACAAAACTTTAACTTTCTGCTGTAGTCAGAGCTATAATCCCTGATGAAATCTAGTCTGACATCCCCTTCTGACTCTTCTTCATTATTTCTCCCAGTCTACTGGCCTTCTCTCTTCTGCTCCCATTGTAACATCCCAGCTCTCCTCACCTTGTCATCCTGTGAGTCTGGCTGCAGCAAACTGTGTTGCTGGATGGCCATAGGTGGAGGCAGAGGTACTGAGTCAGCACCCTCCTCGCCCTCCTCCTCCCCACAGCTCTGCATGCCCGAAGAACTGGACTTGGACAAAGTACCGCTTGACAGGCCCTCATTGCGAACCCGCTGCAACAGACGAAAATCACAGTGACTTCACAGAACTCCTTTACATAGAGTGCAAGGTATTTCTGTGTCCACCCACCTCCTCTAGAGTTTCATCCTGAGGCGTGGCTGCGCTGTCATCCGAGTCCTTCTGAGAGCCCATTGTCATCTCTCCGCTCTTTCTTACATCGCGGCTCTTCTTGTGCTTGTGGGCCAATTTCTTCACATGCCCGTCAGCCTTGCCGCTGCTTAACCGACGCACTGGGCTGGTGAGCCACTTCCGTAGTGTGTTACCTTGGAAAAACCAAATACGTTAAACTTAGCTTGCTCAGTTCACCATTATTTGGTTCTGTGAAATTACAAAGTATGATTTTAATCTGACTTCAGCCTCAACAACTACCTGGTCGTTTTGGCCCTGGTGAGGTATGGGATCCAATGCCGTGCCCAGGCTGGAGCGTAGCAGATGATCCTGGCATGATGGAGTCATTGCTGCACACTGACAAAGTGTCTGTGAAAGACAGACAGATGGTTTAAATCATGATGCAGTCTTCAACAGAGCCTCACAGTAAATACAACACTCTCTGAATGGAGACACAGTCCAACACACTGCACCTTTGTGGTTGAAGATGCCCTCCATCTCCATGGAGGACCTGGAATGGGCAATGCAGAGCATGGAACAGGGCACCAGGCCCTCCAGGGCAGGAGAGCGGTCTGTGGTCCTGACCAGGCACCAGTCTGGCTTGTCATGACAACGTTCTAAAACCTCAACCGTCTGGCCGCGCCGCACCGTCAGCTCATTGCTGTTACTGGCCATGAAGTCATGTATCACCACGGTCAGCTCACACCCACCAGAGAGCTGAGAAAGGTAACAGATGCACTAATGCGCAAGATGCAATAATATCAAATGTGAAATAAGCTGAGCTTACAGTACTCTTAGAACTGCAGGTGGAGCATAATCTTTAGTCAACAAAGTGTGTTTGTGTGTGTGTTCTTACCTTGTCGCTGTCCAGTGTATTTTGCGAGGTGCGGGATGCCAGAGAGATGGTGTCTGGTTGGCTGCTGCCTTCACCCTGACTGTCCAGATCCTCTCCATCCCTAACAGATGAACCGAACAATAAATGTTTAGGTGTACCTTTTTTCTTCTTTAAGAATGTATTAAAGCAGTGGTCCCCAACCACCGGGCCGGGGACCGGTACCGGTCCGTGGGTCATTTGGTACCGGGCCGCACAGAAAGACTGAGCAAAACATATTATTCATTATCTGAGTCTGAAAGCTGTTTCATTTATAAATCGATCAGATTCATCCGCCTGTGCCTTTAAGCACCTGCCCAGACGCTTGTCTCGGTCACGGGATACGGCCCCAAAATTAAGCCCACAAGCAGCAAAAATGAATAAAAAACAAACATCTTTGAAGAGCTTCTTCGGAAAGGGGAAAAGGCCTAATGAGGAGACAGAAGAAGAGGAGCCTACCCCTTCAAAGAAAAAGAAACCTGCATTTAAAAGACTATATCAGGAGTCCTATTTAAAATACGGATTTATTGCAACAGGTGATTCTCACACACCAAGTCCGCTCTGAGTGATATGGCGACAGACTCGCAAATGAGGCAACGAAGCCTTCAAAACTGCGAGACCGAGCACCCTGCATTAAAAGACAAGCCATGGAAGAAAACATGAACAAGAACGACTGAAGCAGTTAATGACGGCCAAAACAAAATGACGGAGTGGACTGGACATAAGAAACACACTTCGGGTGTCATGTCTCCCATTATCCCTAGATGGGACCGCCTCATTGCTGAGAAAGCTCAAAGGCTCCCACTAATTAAGCATAAGAGTAAGTTGTCTCTTTATGCACTTTTTTTTCTGTGCCGGTCCGTGAAAGTATTGTTTTACATGATACCGGTCCGTGGTGCAAAAAAGGTTGGGGACCGCTGTATTAAAGTATTCTTTTAAAGCAAACGTATTCTGTATGCATGTTTTGAGTTTGAGGTGTTCCGTTTACCTTCGTCCCTTGTGATGCTTGGTTGTAGTTGCTTTGGGAATATGAATAGGCTCTTTAAGGGCTCCTCTCAGGTGAATGGTGCGCTCCTGGATCACCTCCCTGATGTGCTTGATCCAGTCTTGCTTGTTCTCAATGCTGGATGCCTGTTAGTAGAGGGAGTTGGGAAAAAACAGAGCTTTGAGGAAAACAAAATGACTTATTATAGAATTCTTGTTTTAAATTGTTTAAAACTTGATAAGAAATTTGCCACATTTTATGTTACTTTCACCTATTGTTCCTTTATATCAATTTCACTATGTTTAATACTTCTGTTCTATTCAGTCGTGTACAAAAGGGTTGAGGGCTGTGTTGTGGGATAGTTTGTACTCACCATGGCTCCATGTTTGGATCCCTGACTTAGCTTTGAATTTAAAATATAAAATAGAGAATTTCACTGGTTTGGTTTTAGCAGATGTACAGGACATTCTTTTTTAATGCTGACAAAATGGTTTGACATGAGAGAAAAGCACAACATTGATAATTTCCCTTGACATTGTAATGAATACCAATTAAATGTGTAGCACATTGTAATGGATGGTGTGTGTGTGAGAACATGAGTAGTTAAAAATGAGACACTTCATTTACAATGCACACACCACACAACTACTTCTCAGGGGTTAGTTTGGTAGTCAACATGTATCAGAGTTGTAATGCTCAGAACTGAAAGTGTTAGGATTTTGGCTTCATGCTGTTCCAACGGCTGACAAACATTTAATCCATCTGTGGTGATATACAACAGGAACACCTGCCTGACATTTGAAAATTGATGAGGGATTCAAATTTAATCAGGACTAATTAAAATGGTGCTTTAACTTTTTTTTTTTTTTTACACAAAAAAAGACTTTGCTATTACAAAGTGGCAGAGAGCCCGGGTGAAGGATTGGGGGAGCTGAATTAGTGTCACTAGCGTTGGTGGAAGCATGTCAGCCCACATAGAGAATTAGAGATACAAACATCCACAGAAAACACAGCCCTAGATATACACATGTGCCTGTGTTTAACAGATGGAACACAGCAGAATCTGACCAGAGGGTTAAAGCTCGCAGAGAGAGACAGAGGACAGAGGAAAAAGATATCAAGGAGATGGGATGACAGGAAGCTTCTCAGCCACCCTGAAGCTGCTCATGCAAACAAACAACCCCAGAGAGGGTAGAATAAAAAGGGTAGTAGAGCCTTGGAAAATGAACAGTGGTAACTGGGTTAGACCAATACTGATGTTTTCAGAATGAGCAGGCCAACACTAGCCTTTTTTTCCTGTGAGGTATCATTAATGTTCTAATGTAGAAGCGTGCATAATCACAAAGTGATGGGTTTCAGTACATTTATCCCCCTGGTAATTTTAGGGTTTTGCCTTTGAAAATCAATATTGGTCCAACCCTGATGAAGATATCAGAAGATGAGGAAGCATGTTTTACCTTAAGCACAATCTTGTTGTCTGAGGTTGGAGTGCGTCCCACCCATAAAGCAAACTTACAGGGGTCTCCCTCAACATGCTCCGTGACCCCCAACTCTGATGTCTAGGAAGAAAGAATTAAATGTGAATAATAAATGTGAGGTTGCCATTAAAATGTTACAGGGTGAGTCGGGAAGTTATTAAAAAGATGGCTAATAAATACACGTTTCCATAATAACATAATGTAATTACATAAAGAGATCATCAAATTTCACCATTTCCACTTACAAAGAGCTTGCTTTTGTAGATGTATTTGCTCCTGCCATTTGAGTCCTTGACTTCCTTACTGAAGACGAGAGACATCTCAAAGAGAAAGAGGTGGCGCTCTCGACCCTTTCGGATTAGAGTCTTTGGATCCCAGACCTGGAAGGAGTCCTGGAGAATGAGCTCGCCCTGTGACTCGATGTTTTCATCAAAACCTGAAATGCGACAATGGGGAAATTGCAAAATGTAAGACATGTTGTTTAAAATAAATCAGCCTAGTTGTTTGTATTAATAAGCAGTGACTGCTGATCACCTTCCAGCATAGAGAGGTGCATGGCATCGTTGGCTTTCTTGGGAACACTGAGCATCACTTCAAGCCCGTCCTTGATCTCTCCTTTACCTTCTTCACAGCATGTCAGCAGCTCCTAAACAGACACAGAGAACAGGAACCATGACAACAGGAACCGCGGAGATGGTCACCACATCAGTGAGATTTATCATGACAGCATACCTTCAATAAGAGTTGGTACTTGGTGATTCTCTGGACTGGCTTGATCAGGTAGGAGGAGATGGAGTTGGCCAGTCTGTGCCGTTGTTGAATTTCCTATCATTAAAACAGAGAAGGACAGTGAAGTGGCTGTATGCTGCAGATCAGAACCATTTGGTCTCACTTTAATACTGTTACTTACATCAAAATAGTTCCCAGCATGTTCTAATATGAGCTGAGTGGAGTCTGGTTTGTTCTTACAGTAGTTCACATACATCTGGAACTTGTCAGCCTTGAAGATAAAAGAAACCAGTTAAGAGTGAAACGCTACTAACTACTATTTCTAGGCTTGGTTTAAAGACATAATAAGGATTTTTTAAAAGTGATGGATGAACAGCAAATGGCAATGAACAAATGAAACATACCCATGTGACAAAGCAATGTCCAACATCCTCTGGTAGCTGCTCATATTTCTCTAACTCTTTGAGGAAAATGCTGACAAAACAGGGAATGATAGTTGTTTTAAGGCTGTTATTTAAAACCTATTTTTAAATTAGATCTTCCAGAATGAAGTGTTTCTTACTTATGGTGGAATTCATAGAGGTCCTGCATGTTTCCAAAGATGATGTGTTCCTTGTTAATTATTCCTGGAGGAATCTCTTCAACTCCACTAGTCATCTCCCACAGGTATGTCTGTATGGAAAAAAGCAAAACATTTTTTATTCTGATTCCTTTACAGCTTTGGTGTGAAAGATGTTGCACAACTCTGGAAGGAGCCAGATTAACAGTGGTAGGCTCTCATGGTGCACTTACATCCATGCACTCACGCAGGTCCCGCACGTAGGCTTTTTCTGTCTGAATCAGCTCTGCCATGATGAATCTAGACACATACACAAATTATCAATTCTAATACTGACCTCACTCACATAATATATCAGCATGCCAGTAGCTCTCTTTCAGCCTGTCAACCTTATCCATTTATGCTAATGAATAATGAAAGTTGCAGGCCATAAAACTTGATCATAAAGTTGCCATAAATGACGGAAATCATGCTCATGATTTGTGCTACTCATATAAAATGGCGCAGTCTCCTTTTTCTTGTGCACCACACAGAGTCATTTGTTCACTGATGTAGTGTGTCTGTTGTGTCTGCAGTTCTTGTGCTGGCTCAGCAAGTTCAAGAGAAGAGGATGAGGAAGTTTAAATTATGTACATTTACATTCAACTCTCCGATTTGGACTCACCCAGTATGAAAACACAAAGTGTGACATATACTTGACATCACAATGTTGACATTTCTCGTGACCCCCTCTGTAAACACTACATTTCTTTGCTGTGGATTTAAGCACTAATTTAATTATACTTATGCTTTGGGGCAATAAAACATCTTTCCAAGAGAAGGAGAAAGTCAGTAAAATGGTGACTTGTTAAATTTTCCTTAAGTTTGTAGGCAAAGCATTAACTGTTTATTTGTTAAAAATTTCATCAGGCACAATGGGGGGCAGCTGTTTAGTCTGCCAGGTCACCCTGAAATAATTGTTCTATTTTTCGGTGTGTTTTGAAGTGGTGACATACTCCTTCCTGCGTGCCGACTTCCGTTTCTCCTCATTTAGCTCATGGGCGGCAGCATCCCTCAGCTTGACCTCAGACCCTGGAGCACTGGCTGGGATGTTGTCCAGCTGCAGATCTTTACTCTGACACAGGAAGAGGCCACACCAAAATTAGGGGTTTAAGGACCAAGAATATTAACATTTCCTACTTTTCTATGAGCACTTACTGCCTTGTTTGAGTCTGGGGAGATGCCAAGGGCTTTCTCCAGACTGCAGCGGTATTTGTCCATGCGGAGGGAGAAGTCTCTGTAACGCTTGTCCACAGCCGTCACCCACTTTTTGATCTCTGCAGCATGACTGTGACCTTTCTCGCAGAAGCCATCAGCCAGCTGGATCAGCAGCTTGACACGCTCCTTGGTTTGCTAAGGGAGAGGAACACAGTGAGTCAGGTATTAATGCACACACGCAAACATCAACACATTTTTGTCTGTGTTTGTGAACCCAACCTTGGCTGTGATGTGGAAGTCCTCATGCTCTTTGAGCAGTTCTTGCGTGTGATGGATACTCGAGCCAGTGGATGTGTGCGTGGACAAATAAAACTCCCCGGTGTCATGAATCCACTCCAGAGCCTTAATACACAACACACAAACACAGGAAATGCTTCATTATCAGATCAGATGAAACGTATGAGTGTGCTTTCATCCACATGTTTTTTTTTTGGACTTGTCCGTGAACTGAAGCTTTTTTGTGTGTTTCATGTACCTGTTTGGCGCTGCGTTCAAAGACCACATACTGCTGACACTGGTCCAGTCGTCGTTTCCTCATGGTCCAGAAGTGGAGAACTCTGTTCTCTCTCTGCAAAAGCTCATTGAGGATGTCTGAACAAGAAACACAATATACATTAAACACAGTATAAATTTTAACATGTGAGAAAGATTCTCACCGTAAACAACACAAAAAATTCAAAACAAGAGCATGTAGTTTGGTAAAAACATTGATTTCACCAATCAATGTTTTTACCAAACTACATGCTCTTGTTTTGAAACATACACACCAACAATACCCATTTTACTAATAGTTCTAGTTTTAGGGTTCCTTCAGACAATATATAGACTGATACTTACTTTTGACCTGCTGTTCTGGTGCTTTGACGTGGCTCAGCATCCCTGGCATGTTGACGCTGTTCCTGTGCATGTACTTGAGGAAGACATCTGCGTTTCTTCTGGCTAGAGTGCAAGCCTGATTGAGGAGATACCACAAACTCAGATCAGACGTGTGGCTTAAAAGTTTGTTTCAGTTTGATAATAACGCTCTTTGAGTAAGACTACCTTGAGGAAGGCCTCCTTCTGCTCCAAGTGTTTACTGATCATAGGGGTGACATGGTCTGTTTCACAGTTGGGTCCAAGTTTGTCTGCTCCCCCACACCAGTCCTCCTCTCTCTTATACTCTTGCTCCAGGCTTTCCAAAACACTGCACACCTGTGCAGAGGATCATATACTGTCAGTCCCCTTGTGTTGGGATCTTAGTTTGAAATCCAGATCGAATCATCTCCTACCTGTTCCGAGGTCTTGTAGAAGGCCACAGAAGCATTGACCAGCTTGAGTCGGTCCTCCATTTTTAGCATCAGCTGCTGCCAGTGGGAAGCCACGCTCTCTGCACAGTCTCTGATCAGGTCCATATCATAGTGGTTGGCCTGGAGCAGAGCTTCTGCCTTCTGCTGAACCTGCAGGGCACTCTGGTGTGTTTTCTGTGGAGAGACGTAAAAAGAATCAGGTTAAAATTAACAAAATAATGCATAATGAAAACAAAATCTTGATTCAGAAAACGTAAGGTAATTAAACACTGTGTTACCTCAATGGCATGCTGAAATTGCTCATGTTCTCTCTGCAGTTGTTCAGCTTCCTGTAGGGAGCTGGCTGTTATTAGACCAGCATTTAGCATCGACTCCCCATTACGAATCCAACCAAGAACCTGAAAAAGAACAGAGAAAAGTTCTAATTAAATACTATCAAACTGGATTTATCTGTTAATCCATGTCCTGGTACACTGCAGTTGCAAATATTTTGCCTGCAGATGGCGCCTTGTTGCAGTGATGTACCTGCTTGACTTCAGCCTGCAGGTGTCTCAGCTGGACACACTGCTCCAAGTGCCTGCGGTGCTGCTCAGCAGCCAAATCTAGTTCTTGCTGCTTTTCGTGGAGGAACTCCAGTAAATCCTGAACCCGTGTGGCCATGTCAACGTCCCTATCACACAGCAGCTCCACACCTGGGGGGAAACAATCAGTCATATTTCTGCACAAATGTACTTATCTGTGGTAACACTCTCTGCCTGCATTAAGTTGAGAGTAACAGCAAATAAATGTATTCCTTCGAGTCTTAATTACTACTTATATTTGCTTTTTATGAATTCCATTTATCTTGTTAATAACTTTTTGTTCAAAACATGATGGATGATGTAACCATTCCTTGTGCTGTTCTAAAGAGCACCTATTAGCATGCGAGATCACAGGTGAGATATTGTGGTTAGTGAGTGGGAGCCTCTCATCACAAACGCTGACTGAATCTGACCTGCAACACCTACACAGTATCAATATTTAACTAATATAGCCAACACTGAAACCTGTGCAGCAACAGTAACATGAGCTGAATTCTGTTTTAACCCTCAGCTGTTCGATGACTGATGTCTGATGTGGAAGCAAAGTGACAATCTAATGTCATTCTGCTCTTCAGCCTTCAAGGCAGATGCAGAGCAAAGTCAAGAAGAAATCTGGAACAACCTGCTTATTTCAAGTTTTATAAACTCTGAATATAACTACACTGTAAATGGGGTCTGAGGAGTTGATTTACCAGAGGCCTGGACTTCGTTGACATACTGCAGCAGCTCCTGCCCCTGGTGGATTACATCGTAGGTGAGGTTGTTCATGGTCAGGGCCTTGTCAGCATGGTGCTGCAGCCTCTGCTCAGCCAGCGTCAGGTCCTCTGTATCAAATTCATTCATCTGGCCTGTCAGTTCCTCATTCCAAGACTCCAGGTCAGAGATGATCTGAGGAAGGATAATATGATTTATAATCAATACAATATCATCACTAGTGAGTTTTAGGCTCATGCTTGAGCAGAAATACGGTATATGATGTGGTTAATATTTGGCAAAGTGTTGGCCATACATACATTTTTATGTAAACACACACACACAACACACAGAGAGCATAAAACAGACACATGACCCTCCATTTAAGCAGACTCACATCTATGGCATCCCTCTCGAAGATGCGGAGCTGCAGAAAGAGCTCCAGTTTGATCTTCCTCTCCTGGAAGAGCTCCTCCATCTGTGCCTGAGCCTCGTCCAGCTGCTGGAGGACGCTCTCAATGTGGTTAATGGAGCTGTTGTGGGGCGTCTTGTTGCTGGAGATGGCAGAGTCCCTGGAATAGAAATTCACAATTAAGTAATAAGCAGCAAGATGCAGTGCTGTGCACTTTAAAGAAAAAAAACAGCTATAAAGATAGTATTGGGTGTATGCCAGGCAGATTTAACTGCTGAATAGTACAGCATGCAGTGGCAAATCAGTAGATTAAAAATCAGGCTAATGTTAATTTAACCAGAAAGATCTGCAAAAGCTGCAATCTTTCCTGCAAGCTTGTTCCCAACAGCCACATCTGAAGAGGCACAAAACAAATTAGTATAAAAATATACTACTATACTACTACTACTACTATAAAAATATACTAAGACTTTCATCCTAAAGTAAGGTACAACATTGCTGAGATGTATGTCAATTAAAGGTCAATTAAACATTGTGACAGATAAGAGTGCCACACTGAAATGTGCATTCACAACCGCATGTTTGCACACACACTCACTCTTGCACACATAAGCAGAAGGTGTGTGGAGTTATGGTTGCCTCCCGGGAACACTGCCACACAATTAAGACATGCGTTTATAAAAACAGTCTTATGTAAGAATTCATTGTGGAGCCAATACTCCAGAGAGAGAGCGATGGCGAGAAAAACTTGAGAGGAGAAAAAGGTGGATGAAGTGGAAAGAAGAAAAGGGACTGAACATCATCTGCATAAAAATAATGCTGCAGAATGAGGGTCAACTGCTTCCACCTCTCTAACACCTACGGTACTCCCAACCTCGCAGCTTTCCTTTTGGTTTTCATGCACCTCATTAAATGTCCATAAAATTACACACATACTCTTCTACTACATATATTTAGTCCCACTATACAATTACAAATTGAAATTCCAAATATATCCATGGGTAAAATTACCCTGACAAACCTTTACTGGGAGAAAGACTAGAAGGAAGAACATCATGCTTTAGCCCTCCACATTTTGATGTCACTATTTGGCTTGTTTCTTTGGACACTCTGGTCTCAGGTTTTCACTTTAAGTGCTTTATTCTCTACCTGAGCTGTTGGATGAGGTCCTCTCCCTCCTTGATGACGTTGACGGTGACTTGCAGTGTGGTCTGCTGCTGTTGGCCGAAGCGTTTGATCAGATCCTGGACGGCCTCCACAGACTCGGCATAGACATCGTCCAGTAGCTCCTTCTGAAGCTCCTCCAGCCATGTCCATAGCTAGAGAGGAGATGTGGAGGAGAGGTGTTGAAGTTACGTCAGAGAGTGTTCAAATGCTATGCTTTCTGGCTATTGCAAAATACTGTACATTGTGTGAAATCACACTGTAATAATATCACAACACTTATAGATATTTGTTGTTTAAAAGCTCTAAACACAGAAGACACAAAAAAAACACAAACAGTCACCATGCAACCCTCAGTTATTCTCTCTACATAGAGAACATCCTCACTTTGAATAATGTCCATCTTTCACTGACTAATGTCATAAAATACAACATTCACACATACTTCATTTCATGTGGTGATTATTTCCCTCTTGCTCAAAGAGCACTGTGAAAGCTCTTATTCACACAAGCACTCAGCCCACCATCCACTTCAGCATGACGTCACCGCTCCCCCTGCCCACCTCTTTGACGTGTGTGTGAAAGGCGACAGACATGTCCAGTAGGACTTTGCGCTGCTCCACGCGGCGAACAAAGTCTTGGATCCTGTCTTCTAGCTGGTGGGCGGCCTGGTAGATCTCCTCTGGGTCGCACTCTCCTGTCTGAGCCAGCTGCTCGGCCGCTTCCAGCAGCTTGTCCGCATTGGTGTATGTATTCTACACAGAGGCACACAGAGAGAGGTGGATTAGCTAAAGAAGACAAAGTAAAACCAGTATTTTAAAGATGAGCAGAGAGAGAAACCTGTAGAGACAGAGACAAAATGAAAAACAGGATATGCAGAAGACGTGTACACTGATGAAGTGATAGCTGAGCGGCACAGAGATAAACACTAAGAGGAAATAGACAGTGGGTGAAGGTGAGGTAAAGAGGAAGAGAAAGAAAAAACAGAAATAAAAATAACTAATATCTATAACAAGCTAGAATGTCAAAGCAATATTTATGTTTTCTGGTTAAACCACTGGTACAGTAATCTACACAAGAGTGAAACAGTGGAGTCCTCTTATCTATTGTGTGTGTGTGAGTGTGTTATTTTTCTTTCACAAGTTAGTTTCACTTAAAAAAACTGTTGATGCTGGGATTAAAACAGAATGCCTTTAAACCCTTTGCATCAGTCATATATTGTTTTAACATTGGCAGAGATTGACAGGAACTATGGTACCTGTGCCACTTCCTCGAAGTCTTCATGTCGTTTTTGCAGAGCTCGGGCTCGGTGGAGGGACTTGCCCACACCTGTGTGTTTGCTTAGGAAGGCCTCACCATGGTTTTCTATCCAGTCCAAAACCTGTGCAGGAGGACCCACAAAGTAACATAAACAGTGAGAAATGGGCAATCACAAGGGGGCGCTCTGAGGTGGTTGTGCCACAACTGCTGATAATGATCAATAGTGTGTATGACAGCAAATGAATGAAAGAAATGCAGGTTGATCATAATATGAGACAGTGCACTAAGCCTTTTTGTAAATGGTCCTCTCCCTGCACTGTGTCCTTCACGGCATTAACGCATGAACAGCATCTGCATGGACATATGACCCAATTTAGTTGCCATAGCAACAGTTGCCATGTCAACACACTTTGGAATGCCCATGGTTTTTTTGGACAGCAACCAACTGCATTATCATATCGGGCTATTTGATTTTAGTGCACTCACTGTACTTGTTTTAAGCTTTAGTGCTGCAGAGAACATATCAGGCATTTACACCAATTTATTTTTCCAGAGTAACGTGATGACTGAAGACTCAAAGCACCAGCAACTTGCTCAAGGACATCTCTATAGGAAACATGACTGCGGCCCAGACAAAACCCCTTATTAAGTCTAGAATCCTTCAACCCAGTAGGCTAAGCTGCTATTTTCACATTACTGTCATGTTGTACTGAGATAACCTGACAGTTAAGTTTGTTCCTGAAATTATGACCATACACATTCATATAAACAAAAACATATACACAGTATACAATAAATGTGTGTACCTGTTGGACGTCCTGTTGAAAGACACAGAGCTGCAGACGTTGGTGCAGCCTCACTTTGCGGTGCTGCCAGATGTTTTCCAGCTGTCTCTGATGATGCAGCACCTCGTGGATGATATCCAGGACGTGGTGCACTGCCTTGGAGTAGTTTGCTGATGCTGTCAGAGAATCGGCACTGCCTGGGGTCAAAGGTCGCTGCAGCTTGTCTAACAAGGCTTTGCCATCTTGGCTCACCTAAGGTTAGAAAGTCAGCCATCAATATTTGTCTTTTTCTTATAACAACAATACATAGGCAAGGTGTATTGAAACACAGATGTGTTTCATATTGCTTCGAATAAAAACATCATTGAATTATCAACAGCTGGCAGGCTAAGTGGACAACCGCTTAGGAAAGCACATGCTTCTGATGATGAGTTTAGAAATCTGAAATAAAAGTGCAGCAAAAGAGGAATGCGTAAAGACAATGAGAAGTCTTTCACTACACTGTGGTAATTGCTTAAATACTGTAAAAATGTATACATTTATTGTCAAATTACATCTCTCGTAAGCATTAACCGGTATTTACAATTTTGAAGCTACTTGTGAAAGGGAAATTTATTTTAAGAACGTATTTTCTGCTTACAGACAACCACATTTCCTGCATGCCATAGCTTGCATGCAGGAAATGTGATAGTCTGCAAGCAAAAAATACATTTCCATTCCTGCATGCAAGCTATGGCATGCAGAAATTAAAATGTATTTTTTGGAATTGTGGTAGTCTGTAAGAAAAAAAAAAACATTTTTAAAAGGAGTTTCCTTCCACAAATATCTTTTAGCACACAATACCTTAAGTTACATAACCCTGATAAAGCTGCAAACAGTTTTGTTTAATTTCTGTTGTGATATGAATATGAATTTTAAGGCACTGCTGTCTACAGTATTGAAAACAGCTTATTTAACAATTTTAAGATTTTAAAAAGATTTCTGGGCATGTATTCAATGTGATGTTACCTCAGAGTAAGCAGCAGTAATGTGTTCGTACAGGCCTTGGTGATGGTGGATGGCATCTTCAAGGTCCTGTAGCTCAGAGGGCAAATCCACCTCACCACACGCCTTGCACCACGAGTCCACATTACTCATGTACTGCAGAGAAGGAATTGCACACATGAAGCATCTCATGTAAGATGTGGCGTGAGACAGCAGTGATTTGTGCTCTTTGCCAGGAGTCACATTTTAGTCACACATACCAGAGCGTGCAAAAAATTGCCTAGGGAGTATTTGCATTATCATTACTGAGCTTAAACATGCAGAAATATATTTGCTTATGGTTGTACTCTTAAGACTTTTTCACAAGAGTTATCTACGCCTGAATGTTTTGCTCACTGGCCTGTGGCGACTTCTTAGTATTTTCTGTACCCCCCTATAAAAGGGATAGAAAACAGCGTAAAAAACAAGGTGGCTGACCTCCTTGGAAGGAAGAAAGATCAGAAGGTTGAAGTGAGCACCATCTAATTATTGTCTTAAAAACATTTCTTTCATAATAATTGTATAACATATATGACTAGGACAAAGCCCCAAAACAGCGGAAAAAGGGTTGGGGTGAAACTTCTGGTAAAAGGCTGTTCTATTTCAGCTTACAAACATGAAAGGCTGGTCTGATGACAGCAGTGTTCCAGGTCGGAAAAGTCGTACCACCCATGTTCCCCAGTTGGGATTCTGCATGTGTGCCTTTTAAGGCCATACATCTTTCCATAGCAGCTCGACTAATGAGCACAGACAGAAATAACAGCATATAACAAATGCTTTACTTAAATCCTGCATATGTTTATGCAAATATATGTTAATTTATTGGCTTTATTGATTTAATGAAGCCAAACGGGTATTTGCGACCCAGAGAGTCTGCGTATATGTTTCTGTGTAGCCATTAGGAAAGTGAAGGTCAGTACCTCAGCAACCAGTTTTCCTGAATCCAGCTGTCATTAAACTTAAAGGAATAGTCATCCATTGGTTTCATTTTAGTAAACAGGCCCATATCCTTGTTGTTGGTTTGGGTTTTAGCTCATTACTAGAAATGAACTTGCTTAGGGAAATATGCATCTCTTGTGCTGTTTGCTGAATTGGGTAGGTAATCAAATACACACTACTGTTACTCAGAGTATCAAGGTGATTAAATAACTAGAACATTTGTCTTACCTGGTCACATTTCTGGTGGAAGCTGGCTGACATCTCCAACAGTGTGCTGCGTTCATCCAGTGCAGCAGCGAAGGCCTTCCACTCCTGCTCCAACTGGCTTGAGATCTGCTTGATCTGCTGGGAGGCGTAGTGACCCGACTCCAGGAGCCGGTTGCCCACTGACATAATCCGGTTTATGTTCACGTATACATTCTATATGGTATGACATAAAATAAAGGGAGAGATAGTTGTGGAAAATGTATTATTTCAAAATGAAATGGGGAGAGTGACATGGGACTGCTGAGCTGCTGGCATTGTTTAGTGGCTAGATTGATTCCTGGTCTCAACAGTTTTATAATGGTTATGTAAGGCTGTGGATAGAAAACAGGATTACTTAATACCTAGTTGTGTTGCTGCTAAACACAGAAATGTGCAAGTGCACAGGAGCAGAAACTGCTCTAAACAAACACTCAAACACAGTACTAGAGGTTGACGCTAAGTGCAATAACTGTATGATTGTACAGTGTAGGGCATCGACTGGAGTCCAAGTGGGCGGGAAAGCATTACCGCCTGTTGCGAATCAGTGTGTGTTTGTGTGCATCTTACCATGCAGTTCATAGCGAAGTGGTTGTGTTGTGTTTGCAGCTCCATGGCATGGGGGTGGTTGTTGCCAATCTCTGTATAGCTTGCCAGGAACAGACCCTTGTTGTGCATGATCCAGTCAAACATCTGAGACATGACGATGTCCGAAGAGACACAGAAAGACACACATTACAGTAAATTAAAACATATACATACATACACACAAGGAACAAGTTCATCGGTATCTTTCACAGATCATGGCAAGAGCAGGTACAAACAAACAGCTGTGTAGGTAAACCTGAGTGTGTTTGTGTGCTGCCGCAGTTGTCATCTTTCCAGGCCAGAATACAGAGAAATGGACTGCCTCTATTAAGAGTATCCTCTCAGGCTCTCCCAGAGAACAACTCGTGGCCTATGGTGTCCTAGCAACAAGCTCCTACTACTGCAGTGTATTCAAGACTGCAGCTCTCCATTGCTGCAACCTGCTATTTTATTCTACTCACTCAAACATGGATCTCTGAATTTCTTCCTGTCTCTTTCTATTTTGTGCCGCAGCTGTCATTGCCCGAGCTGTCTGGGTGGCAGCCAGAGTTGCTGTACCTGCAAAAGCTTTCCTCCATCTTCCTTCCTATCATTGTGTGTAAAGCCATTTAGTTTTACTTCTCATTTAATGGCTAAAAAAGTTCATGAAAGATCTACAAACAGCATCAATCAATGCTTCTCTGTGGATCTAATTAGGTTTTTGTTTATATTGGCAGCTGCCTGCCCTACAGTGATCACCATCTGTAGTTATAGATTACTACTACACCCCTGCTCACACTGAGCAACACCCTGGCTCCCACCATCCACCGACCTTCTCTGCGTCCTGTTCGAACAGGCGGAGCTGGAAGCACTGATCCAGCTGAAGCTTGCGGGTGTGCCAGGCCTGGTGGAGATGTTGTCGGGTGGAGTGCAGCTTATCCAGCAGCTGAGTTATCCGCGGCACCAGGCCCTGGGTGTCAGCATTGCAAACACCACTGCTGCTACTGCTGCTGCCACCGCTGCCACCGGTGCTGCCATTACGATTGGAGAAGGACTCACTGCTTTGAATGCGCTGTAGCAACCTGGTAATGGAATTAATGCATATGTTGAAGTTGCTATTCTCATACACATAGGCAATAATCAGCATGTGCCTTGCTTAAAAACAATACCACAAAAAATTCAAATCATAAATAAGGACCTCTACCCTACCCCTAAGATAAAAATAGATAGAAATACCTCTGTCCTTCAGTGTCCAGCTCCTCTATAGGAGCTTTAATGACTTTCTTTTTCAGTGTGGCATGTTCTTCAATCATCCGCCTGGCTCCTTCTAGGTCTTGGGGAAAGTCTTTCCTTGACACAGTTTCCTGCATCTCCTCCAATCGGGCCAACATCTGGGTGGCATGACCAGAAAACTCCTCAAACGCCACACGCACCTAGACAGTGAGGGAGTGATAAGGTAACAAAATCCATCCTGCCTAATAAAACAGCAAATTAATGCAATTAAATGATTCTATATAGTATGATGGTTATTTGAAACGTACATCCTTTGTGGTGTTTCTAAAGTAATGCGCTGCTTTCATATTAAACCAATTTTGCATTCATCCACTCTTACTTCCACTACGCTTACTCTTACAAAGAAAAAGCTATTAGTCAAAAAATATTGTGTTACTAATTAGTTTGGATGTATTTGGATGAATTGACAGCCCCAGTGCCAAGCAATTCCCTTAGAATGAAAAAAAAAACTACTTTCTCCTCTGCATTTAAAGCTCACAGAGTATTTCAGGGATTTCCAGATTGATTTAAGATCAGGCAGAAAGCCCTGACTGATGTGTTAGACTGGCTAGTCTTACTTCTATCCACTCTTCATGGTTGTAATCCAGGCTTCCGTCAAAGTCTGCCGTCAACTGGGAGGGGTCCACCACTTTCGTCAAACCCTCTAGTGACACCATGGTCGTCTGGTGAAGCAAAAGGTTGGAGGAAAGACAGTCAGGGGAATGAAAGGATTGAAGGGGGTTTAGGTAGGTTTAAGTTGATGACAGTTAGGTGAGTAGACAAAAAAAACAGAAGACTGGATTTTTAATTGCAGCAGAGCTGCTTAGGGTGTGACTGAGTAGAAGCCCCCCAATTAATAACTTAATAGATCAATAACAGGACTTAAGCCCATTTATCCTCTTTATCCTGCTAATTCAGCTTTCATGATTTCACCATTTCATCACTGACTGAGGAGTTACTGTTTCCTCTACTTTCCTCTCTAAATTTAACATGTAAAACAGCTGTGCAACGTGGGTTCTTCTTGATCCCCTCTTCTTCTCCTGCTACACACAACAATTGCATTTTACAACATCAATTTCAGAAATCCACTGAGGAAATGTCTCCCTGTTTGGTTTCAGCGCCTCTGTGTTTCTGCTAAGCCACCTCCGCACAACACCCCCACACACATGGCCAAAGATGGATGGAGACAGAATGATAGCTTGATAGGCTTTGTGTAGGCCAAACAATGCAGAGACGCACTGTTGTCCTTGGGTGAAAAAGAACAGCAGCTCCTGCCGGGGGAAAATATTGATACTGCTATGTTCACTATTATTGTTCAAGTTAATTGATTTGTACTAGAGAAAGGGAGAGAGAGGCCGTCAGGGCTGTCCCGGAATGCAATTTAACAACTATCAAAAATAAAGATTGCGGTCAGCTCTTTGAGCTTCGGCTTGCTGCGTCCTTTCTTTGCATTAGAACTAAGCAATACGAACCAGACGAGCCAGGAGAAAATCTTTGATACACAGAGAAGCAAACACACCCACCTGCTACAGAAAGACATGCAGGACACACACATTTGCTGCAAATGTAGTGCTAGCAACACCACTGCTGTTTCAAATTTTTAATACATGACAATATACACCTACTGAACCCAAAACATACATCTAATGTCACATGAAGATATATATAAATATACATGTAGTGGATCTGTTCCATACCGATGTAGTTTGGCAGAGCAGCTAGTGGATAACTGTAGTGTGCCCTATAGCTATTCTTCCTATCAATTAATCAATAGGATGTCATCAGACTACAGTGGACAAATATGTGTACAGGCATGTGAGCATTTCCACAACGCTGTGTTCACTTGCACAGCTCTTGTCAGATTTAAATACACAGGAATCCAAACACATACAGTGTGTTATACTATAGACAAGAAGCTTATCATTATCATGGTGACGACTCATTGTAGGGCCTTTAAACTGGCTGCAATTTAGACAGAGGCATCTATACGGAGGCCTACTTTTGCAGGCATGTGTACTTCAGAGAGCACCCAGCTCGAAATTGGTCGGCGTAAATATAAGCCCTTTGAATATATGATTAAATTAACTGTAAGGATGCATTCTAATGCTTGACTGACAGCATAACAAACATTCGTGATTTACTGTGTGCTGCAGGGTTTAATGTGATGATATTTTCGCTGTGGTAGACAGCTGGCTGGTGATGTACGCATCCAAAGCAGCAGGGAGAGGAAAATAATGAAATGTGCTGACAATGAGCAGCTCAGTAGGGGAGGCAGCTACAGCAGTTATCACAGCTCAGCTGACAGCAAGCTGCAGGAAAATTAACCTTTTTTTATTATTTCTATAGAATTCTATAAATACAAATTGAGATCTATGTGCTTTCCAAAGTTTAGTGAATTACATAAATTTTTAGCAGTTATTTATACATATATGTGTATTACTTTGGTTTGGTAATATTATGACATACTCAAACCAACCAGTATGGCCAATTTACTTATATTCCTCTAAATCAGTTGCATCTGTCTATTCAAGATTATGTTAATTAGAGGACAATGCTCATTTTTAGCTCTTTATTTTTATTCTGGGTGTCTACTCTAGCAGCGTTGCATGAATCACAGTTAAAAAAAATCTTATTCATCTCAGACTGTCTGTTTGCAGCTCCTCAATCCAGCTTCTGATTGGTAGGCTTTGAGTAACGCCTCACCCTCCTCTACAGTAAACCTAAATGACTAATGATTTGTCCTCGAAAATGACATTCTCATGAATGTTCTCAACTCCATCCATGTTTATCCATATTCCATTTGGAAATAGAAAGAAAAACCAAACCAAAAGCTTGCATCTGCATCATTTAACAAAAAGCCAAAGGGTATGTAACAACACAAGAAAACGTAGACTCCATGATGAGATGCAAAAGGTTTCTCCATCCTACCTCAAATTCAAACTTCGAGCTGCCGAAGTTGGTCCTCTGCTTCTGCCAGAAGTTGTCTGGTTTGATGATGAGTGCGACGTGGATGCAGGATGGGAACGACTCCTGCAGGATCTTCAGCAGAGGCTTGATGCTGTCCCACTTGGAGCCACGCATATCAACAATGACCGTGAAGCCATGTTTACACACCTCCTCACTGCGATGGATAGGGATAGAGGTCGGTGGGAGTGGGAGGAATTAAAAGAGAAGTGGGGGAGGGAGGGGCAGAGAGAGAGAGAGAGAGAGATTGGAAAGAGTGTAATCCAGAGAGAGGAGATAGATGACAGGCGTGGGAAAGGATGAGAGAGGGATGATGGAGAGCAAAGACAGAAAAATGAGGATGAAAAAGGAAAAGAGAAGACAGGCAAAAAGAAAAGAGAATCAAAACAAACAGTGAAATGACGCATTTTATATACTGCGAGAAGCCTACGCAGCAAATGCACATACCACACACCCACCTAAATACCCTGACACACATACACCCCCACACAGAAACCTGTGACGAATGAGTCACAAATAAAAAAAAAAATACAAACGTTGCACATTTGTGCATCAGCAACCTCTTTTCTCTGTGGGGCTCTGATCTGGCCAGCATTATTATCAGAGAACCACACACACTATAAATACACACCTGATGATAAAATCTGTTTGTCTGTGAGTTTTAAATTCATATAATTTCCATAAACTTACGTACGGTACGAACAGCATTTAATTCTCGAACCAGGCTTGCTTCTCTCTTAGTATTTTTATACCGCGTACAGAATGAAAAATATCCCTTCCTCTTTTCTGACTGCCATTACACATATTAAATCTGCATCTCTAAATACCTCCATCCCTTTCCAAACCACTCTCTTTCTCTGTAACAGCCTGTCAGTAGGATGACCAGTGTGCAGTGGTGTGCAGATGTTGCCTTTCCAAAAATAGAACACCTTTGGTCACTAAAAACCACACAGCCCAGAGATTATACAGATATGCAAAAACATCACATGATGTTAGATTTATGCATCCACATATCAGACATTCACACTACAATTTTAAATCGCATACAAAATGTGGTGAAGTAAATGGAGATGAGAGAACACAGAGGATGAAGAAGTGAAGGAGTGGAGTTGTGGGTTAAAATGAAAGAAGGTGAGACCTGTTTTACCTGGAGGTGAGAAGCTACTCGCCCACAGTAACTGCTGCTGCTGCACTGCTTCAGCTACTGCGACACTTTGTTTTGCTTTCATACACACACACACTTGCTCCCCCATTTGCTCCCTCCCTCTCTCTCACACACCTCCTCACGCATGCGCTCTCCATCGCTGTCAGTTTTAACCCCCCCCCCTCCCTCCCCCTCTCTCAACCGCTTTCTCTGTGTTCGTACATCTTTCCTTCGTTCAGCTCTGTTATACCCCCTCTTAGCTCAGGCTTTCCCTCTCTGTATCAGCATCTCACTGTGTCTCAAGCACTGATTTCTGGCACGGAAAAAAAGCTGCTGCGATCTTGAATTATTATACTCTCCATTCCCATCCTTGCTCCTTACATGCATATCCCAGCCTTCTCCAGGCTTATAGAGCCCCATCGAGTTGCTCCAATTATGCACATTAATTAAGGCATTGCTTTACAAACACACACGCATAAACAGACAAAGGTAGTAAATGTGTAACCTGGGGATGCCGGCAAGGTAAGCAATCAATCTCCTCAGGTCGTCTGTTCGTATTCTGTCGTGATTGCTGCGTGATGGAAATGTTAACACTGGACCGCCGCGTCTGTCTCTCCCACCTGAGGTGACACACGCAGACGAGAACATGTGTGTATTCATAATGTGATGCTATTCAGTTGAACAATTCTAGAAAGCAGTGGATGACAGAAAACCTATTCCAAATTACCTGAAGGATTTATTTCTGCTACTAAATCTGCACAAATCTTACTGGAGTATAACAGACATCATAGTAATAAGTTAGCTAATTCAATAAATGAGAAAAAGACTCAACAAATATGAAATGCTGAGCTGACTAAATTAAAATGCCCTTGGTAAAAGATTTAAAACTGATCCAAATATGTTTGCTCTGCGAGAAAGACCAAACTAAAGGGAACATGCTCACAAAACAGGGCAAATGGAGAAACCAAAACACAAAACAGTTTTTTTTAAATTCTTGGGATAGACAGAATAGACAGACAATTCAGTCAGATTTCCAAATACACAGGAAGAGTGTGCGGTATGTTGTATACACCTGTTCTGTATGTTTGAGAAACGTATCTACGGGTAACAACAATGCTCTTTGGGATGATTGATGTCACCATTAATTGGCATTCATGCTAATGTTAAAGGATGTTTCTTACTATGTATATGTATGTAATTTATATGGTAGCTGGGTAACATTTACATTACATATTCATGTGATAATTTATGAACACATCCTACTTTATCAATATTTCGCTCTCAGCTTCTGTGCACTTGCAGAAACAGAGAGCTGCTTGCCTCACGTGGGAACTCATAAACACAGCCTGACTGTGCTCAGCCCACAAATTAGTGAGTTCAGTTGAGTTACTGAGTGCCTGTAGGCTCGACCCGGCTGCTCAGAGCAGAAAATCAAACGCTCACGTGGCAACAGACAAACATGAGAGGGTGGACATGGCCAATTTTTTAAGGGGCTGTATTGGGGATAATAGGCTTTGCTCATTTACCCTCCTTTCACCAGCGGTACCTCTCTAATACATCTTTACTCTCCCTCGTTTCAAAGCCAATTACCCCACCAGCAAACACTATGGGATGCTGTAGCGTACAGTAAGTCATCGCCATGGCAACACTGTCCTGTCTCTCCCTCTTTCAATTTCAGTGTTTGTCTGAGTCACTGTCCTCATCATTGTGTTTCTACCTGTGACCTTCACTGCATACACAATGGTGACAAAAGAGGAGCTAGCACACATACACAACTCTCAATTTTGTTCCACGAGTGTCTTTCTGAAAGCATTTTTAACCCCACATATACATATGTGTGATGATATTACACACATTTTTTTTCCTTCATCCTCAGGATGAATAATGTTTTTGTGTGTTGTACAAATAATCCTGTTGGATGTTCTTGGCAGTCCCTATCTCCAGCTTGGCCTCTTGTGAGTTTTCTCTGGCACGACTCAACTGTGTGTGAGTGTCAGTATGTGTGTGTGTCAGACATGGCTGAGCTTGGAGGGGCAACAACACAAGCTATAGAACTCTATTCAACAGTCCTGCTGATACTAGTTGTACAAAAAGATATAGATGTGTGTTACTATATGTAATGTATTTTTGTGTATTTCTAATTTCTAGTCGTCGTGTGTGTGCATGTGATGGATTAAGAGCTAAATATCTGGGCCTCAGCCTGGCCCTAGGGTTTTTTTTGTTACAGGTGGAGTGCAAGGCTTGTTATTATGCCCACAGTGTGTGTGTCTGTAAGAGACATTGAAAGTGCTAGAGCAAAAATATGCAAGAATGTGCACAGCTTAATTCCTGGAAATTATGTCTGTGCCAACTAGAAACTCTTTACTTCATGTTCCATTAGCCTTATTTCCTATGATCAGACAGTTGGGTTTGGTAGATCTGTGGGGTGAGACAAACACACACATATATATAATCTTACCTGACAGAAAGGCAACTTTCTCTTTGAGGATGGGGAGCACCTCCATTGCTCTCATCTCCTCGTTTCTTCTAAAACCTAAATAAAGTAAAAAGAAAAATAGACAGTGAAGTTTAAATGGTTCAAATTTCCCAGTCAATAAAACATTTTTTATTCTTGACGACACGGCAGATTATTAAGGACAGAGAAGATTTAAGCTGTAATCTGGAGATCTGCAGCATTGAAGTCTCCTTTTGGATTGATTGCATCATGAGATAAAAGTCAGTAGAATTCACCCGTGTTTTCGTCTTCCACACACATATACTCCAAGAGGATGTAGAGAGAGATGGTAGTGGGACAAATAGTAATGATGAGACAAGGCTAGAGACAGCGTAAGTTCAGGGGAAACAGAGCTGTTACAACTCATGCTGTAACAGAGGTGAAATAGGGTGAAGAAACATTAAACCCTGCACATCCCATCAGTTCCCATCAGCTGGAGTTAAAACATAAAACCCTCAAATACAGCAGAGATTAGGAGAATTTCCAAACACTGAGTGGCTGGTATATTTTCATGCAAACCAGTAAGTGCTGCTGAGTAGAGAGGCCAAAAAAGTATTTTTTATGGGGATTAATAAAAAGTGAGACAAATGTCTACAGCCATGCTCGCAGCTCTGAGAAGCTGCACTCAGGCACACAGCAAATACAGCTGTGCTGCGTGTTACCCATCCTAGTTTAGTGTGTGGGTTCCTACAAACAATGTAAGGAAGAGATAAGATTCTGGTGCCAGAAGCTTTCTGGTTTTCGTTTGTAGTCTGTCTAGGTTTGACCAACCATGTTTGAGCAGGGTTTGGTAGTGTGCAGGTAAGCAATGCATGTGGAGAGAAAAGGAGACAAAACGCCTGAACAAGCTAACATGTTTGTCAAGCAAATACTTTGGAAAAAAGCAGCTGTAGAGGTTTTAAACCCTTATCTGAAAGTGAACTGATGTCACCCTGATGCCAATGCTACAGAACAGCCACCATATGTGTCTTCACTAAATTAGCATCCATCAGAGATCAACTACTTCTAGCCTCATGGCAGTGAGAGGAGATGTCAAGATGACTGAAAAAGCAAGTCGCCAATGCCATCACTGAATCATACTGCAAACACAGCTACAAATTATTACCCAACTCACCTTTCATTTAACTTTGAGCCATCCTGGACATCTTCACAGTAGTAAACACTTTTACTACTAATTTAGAAACAGAGACATTCCTCTGATTCCTGTGCAAACTTCAGTCTGTAAATTTTCTGAATGGCACTAATAGTGAAGGCCAACAAGCTTAGTTGAGAAACATGAATATAAATAATGTTATCCACTTACACTCCGTTTGCCTCCTCTTAGACTACTAATCTAAGACATCTTCCTTTAAATACAAGTACCTGCTAGCATTCATGGATGAATCACAATAGTGACTGAGCCTTATAAAAGTAACCTTTCTCAGCATTGGCTCTCAAATACCACAACTCTTCCTTGGGAAAAAAACCCTTTGGCAGAGCACACAAGAACTAATGTACTTTACATACTGGTTTATCTGGAATAAATAATGAGAATAAATGCAAAAAGCCCCACAGCAAAACCTTAAAGTATAAACTGTCACCCTTTAAATGTCAAGCAGCATCTCATGGCTAAGATGGTGTCAAAGATCTCCCTGATGTGCTGCTAATGTGCAGCCTGAAATGAATGAAGGGCTGTCAAGAGTTATTCAATAAAGCTGCACAAAGAACTCCAGTTCACAGCTGCAGAATTCCCTCAAGTGATTAAACCCAAACACACACATAGGTAGACAGAATGGGCCCAGATTTTGTCCTTCAGACAGAGCAGAGGTCTAGCTTGTGTGACTAATGACCCAGACAAGTTATATTACCCATGTGTCTCTTTTTTATTTGACATTCTGTGTTCCACTGACTTTCTCTTCTTTTTTTATCTTTAACTTGGGAGTGATGGTAAGAGAGCAACTGGACACCCTCATTATATAACTGAGATACAACCTGGCAATACAGTGTACGCCATCATCTAACCTGTGTGCTTAGAACTATTCAGACAGTTGGAGTGGAGCGATGTTCCTTCAGTGGTAACTGAAGACATGCATAGAATTTGTTACTGTGTATTGCATAACTAGTACTGTAAGGGGAGGAGTAACCTCTCTGTCATCCCTCTACTATTGTTATCATGCCAACCCGCACACACTCGCTCCTCTCCGGCAGTGATTTGTACTCCAGTCTCTGCTCTCAGCATGTCGTTGTATTTACGAATGTGTTCTAATGAGATGCTAATTCTCTTCAACCACCAGAGGAGATAGATGAGAATCAGGGCTTGTCTCTATTTTTACTCTTCTTTCCTCCACTCATTTGTCTCTTGCCCTCCCTCAGGGTACCACAAAAACAAATTAGTGTGATCAACTACATTTCCCACTGTGCTCCTGTAGAGAGTGAGCTTGTAGTTCTTTATGGATGAAGCATGAGAAGAGGCTGCTGCTGTCTGTAGCTCCTATGGTGCCTCTATTTCTGGACTCCACACACATCATTTGAGAAAATGTTAAAATTGATGTTATACAGGTTTGGGGAAGTTAGACATATAGTAATTAATATCTGCTCATTACAGTATATGAAAGCTACTTTTACAGCAGCTATATACACACACCGCCTACAGAACCTTACATTATACATTAGCACCAGCATGGTGTTTATCAGTGGCAATTACTTACAGCAGCATTATGCTTCTGCCATTGCTGTATGACTGCTAAAAAAGTCATATGCATATCGAGGAGAAGGCCAGCATATGCACGCAAAAAGATAAGTCTGCATGTTTTCACTATGTAGTGATTCATCTTCTAAAGCAAAGACAATCTTTGATGTTGTAAAACTGCTATCTGATTGGCTGGCTGCCACTGAGCAGGAGGATAATCAAAGGTCAATGAAAAACCTAATGGTGACAAGATGACAAGCAAAAGACTACTGCTGCTGTTTGTGTGTGTGAGGGGGATGTAGAAAGAGAGCACACAGTAAGGGGTTTGTAACTTTGAATTTGCTACTGTACAGTAATATTTAATGGTTACCGGATTAAGTTCTGCTCAGAAACACATCATCAGCTGTAAACACATGCACAAATCTCCATCCATCTAAGCACCAACTCTTTTATTTCAATAGCCTGACTTATGTTCTTGTTGGACACAGAAATAACCACACCCATGGTGATGAATGCACAAGCTCTATTAGAATTATTTAACTGCATTAAAGTATTTTTGGGTGTTTTTTCTCTCCCATAAACACAAAAAAAGTAAGTTTAAAGACACAGAACCATCCCTTTCCAGTGTTCTGCAGTGCTCTGGGACTGGAGAAAGTGGCACAGCAGCTAAATATAGAGTGGCCAGGTCACACCCACACAAAGAACCATATGCTGGAGGTGGTGGGTTTCTGGATAACCAATGAGCAAAAGAAGAGGAACTTGGAAAAAATGTGAACTAATGAGACACATCACTGTGTTGTAACTGGGCTAAGGGAAAACTGTGTGAAGAAGAAAAGAGGGAAGGGTAGGGGACAGTAGTAGGTGGGTCAGACCAAAGTGTGAGAGAGGTAATGATTTTCTTCTTATAGTTCTCTTTTCCTCTTTCAGGATGACTGAGTAGGAATGAGTAGTAAAAAATAGTAGAAAGTGATGACCTCATAGCCAACAAAATACCCACAGGCAGCACTGTACCTGTCAGCTGGATGAGGGTGGAGCCAGTACAGGCATATTGCCACTTGTGATTGGTTGTCCAGCAAGCCATGGTTGACAATTCTTCCATAAATTGTAAAAAAAAAAATCCATAAATTGCTGCAGATTTGGCTTTGTTTGCTGATGGAGAAACCTCTGCCGTTGCCACCATTAGCTAATGATAGAGTAAGGGGCCGATGGGCTGAAGGGATCCCAGTCCACTGCGGTCAGCACTGCAGCAGCTGAGGCTAATCCTGAGATTCCTGTGGGAAGATATTCCAATCCTGCAGACAACCAAAACCACACACTTTGGTGTTGTCTACACATCCAGATGGAAAAGCTGGAGCAAACATTTCCAAGCAGACGCCAGGCTACCAGTGCACTCTGTTAGTGTTACTAGCATACACAGCATGCACCTCATGTGGCATTAGGTGAGCTGCTAATCTGCCTCTTGGAAAGGCAGGTTCCTGGACGTAATCCTGTGTGTGATGGGTAGGAGGGGCAATAATTATAATATGCCTGCACTGCATTTATGAGCCCTCAGAAGCTGCTTAGCACAAGGAAGGAGACCTGTGGCTGCTGGGAAAACCCTTACAACACAAGGCTTAAATATAACATCAAATGTACATCACAGCCTTACAATCCCTGTGGAACCACTCAGAAGTGACACATCTGTGTGTTTTAAGTGTCTGTGTCTCATAAACTGGCCCAGAATACTTCATAAAAGGCTCAAAAGTGCACTGTGCAATATAACTGTTATGAAAGCCAGTAGCTGTGATAGTTTTCCTGTAATTTTAGGCCCATTGTCTACAGGTGACAACTTACTCAGCTTTTTATAATTTATTCCAACCCTCAGTAATAGATTTTTAGCAACTCCAAGATTAAACTGCCCACACAAATGGAAACAATCAAACTGTGGAAAACAACCACATTCTTAAATTTATTTATAACCAATAAATTCATTAGCTACCAGAGAAGGTTATCATTACCTTGTTGATGATATGTAAATTCAGGCATTCTGAGAAACCAGCATCCATTGGCAAGTTCCAAGGAGAAGTTCTATTTTTCCAATTTCACCAAGATTAATGTTTCCTCTGCGCAACCAAGTCCCAACACTGGGTGAAATACCATTATCATACGGTTACGCCCCCAAATAAGATCGGGCAAGTGATGAGAGAGAGATGCCAGAAATGTCTGTCATTCTTTGCTGAAACTACCAAGAGATGGTCAGTTCATTGTTTCAGGTCATGGCTGTGTGTGTCAGAATATGTTAACACTTGGCACACACTTCAGAGATCTGAGACTTGTAGGGGCCTCAGAGGTCAATTGGGCATTAGACTCACTGATACAACAAAGCAGTTTACTCAACAACAGCACTACAAGCATGCTTCCACAGAGATTGTGACCAACACCTCAGGGAGGGGTCTCAATGTGTGTGTTTTTGACTGTGAGGCAGAGAACGCAGCAGCTGCTTGGAGAAGGACAGATGGGACGGGTGGTGCAGTCAGCTGAGGAAAGGAAGGGAAAAGTTGCCAAAACACACACACACACAGCACATGTGCACACACACAGCACATGTGCACACACACAGCACATGTGCACACACACAGCACATGTGCACACACACATACACAGCATCTTCTTCAATTGATTATAAAGCCGTTACACAGAGGCTCAATCCCATAATGGCTCCCAAACTGATGAGTTGGACACATTAGTTCCAAGCCAGCTGTTATGGGTCAGAGGAAACCAGAACCACACATATATGTGTGTGCATCCCTGCATGGCTGTGGGCTTCCCACATTCACAACATGCCAGAGATTCCTTGCTGAGGGATGTGTGGGAATGGCAGGAATTCCTTACGGCTGAGGGAGTGGACAAGAATAGTGTATCCATGACATAGACCCCTGACCTACATCATGATCACAGACACTCTTCAGAGCATCTGTGATCATGATACTGGCCAGCTTAGATTTATTTCAGTGCATGCTTATTTGAATTATGAATACTACACTGTTTTACTGTGGGAAACCTCTGAAAGGAATTAATTTAATCTTTACACATATAATTGATTTCACTCAAGCATGCATGGACATGTTTTCTACAATCTAAATTTTGATTTGGAGACATTTCATTTTCTACTCTACCTTTCAAGCTTTCCTACCCAAGGCTCCAACATTGTTTCACAGTTCACTTTGTTTAAAGAACAGACAGACAGCTTTCTTCAAGCTTCCGTCTAAAAAGGTGTGGCCAATATAAACTGTGAAGGCAGGCTGGCCTATGCAGGATTTATGCTTTTATTAAAAAAACTGCTGTTTTATTCATACTTTACTAAATCTTCTCCCTCCTAGTAAAGCTAATCTGATTGGCTGCTGCACAAAATAGCCTTATGGGATAGCAAAGAGGCAAAAAGAGCTATTCTGGTTGGTTGTTGCGATCAGACACAGCTGCGTGCCATGAAAACAATGACCCTATTGTGGAAACAGCTGGCACTGGCTGTGCCAATGTACACAGATAAGTGGGTAACTACTTACAAGACAGATCATGCAATTACAACTATTGTTTTATCTGGTGACTGAGCAATGTGTACCTATACAATGAGCTGCATTTGAGCAAAAAAAAACATATATTATAAACAAATATTAAGTATTCACATTGATAGGCATAAAGGCCATTACAGGACATGTTGTGCCATGCTAGAACAGGGCAAGAAAACAGCCAAACACCAGCGACTATACAGCACAGTCTGAGTGTTTGTTTCTTATCCCTTTAGATTCTGTCACCCACATTCTCACTTTTTGTCCTGAAATCTGTGTTTGGCCTAGGAGATAGAGAAACTGAGAGTGGTAGAGCGAGCCAATCAGCTTTCTTTTACCTCCGTCTTTTTCTGTTCTCTCCATCCGTCCAGACCTCTAATAGCAGGGTAGGCTAACCGAGTGAGAAACAGGCCAGGGTTACCCCAGCGACCCATACACAGCAGAAGAGGAGAGGCATAGGGAGGAGGAAGCAGGCAGAACAGAAACACAGAGATACAGAGGGAAGAGAAAGAAAAGATGGCTTGTTTTTTGTGCCAAGAGTTCATTTGTCTTGGTCTTTTAATGACACCTGATCCTATTCTGACAAACCGTGACGAGACACAGAGCACCGTTTGCAGCCCCAAGTTCCTTCGGTAAACAGCTGATAGACAAAATAACTACAACAACGTTCCTGTCAATGACAAAGGTTTAAAACATTAGAAAAAACACAATATAGTCATGTTTTTAGTTCCACTGTCAACAACCACCTGCAGTTGCCGGCTGCAACCCTTTTTCTATTATTCTAATCTGCTCAAACACGCCATCTGGAGGCGACAGCTGATTGCTGAGGATTTACACAAAATCATTTAATACTCAAGCAGATCTACATTTGGTCTAGACTCTAAACAGGCACAAAGGAAGAAAAGGGAGGTTATGTGAGACAGTGATGGAACTGCACAAACCCACAACCTCCCAGCAAAGCACTAAACAGAACATCTGTCAAGGTCCAAAGCCATTAACATTATTACATAACAGCTCTCCCCACTCTCTCCTTGCAATCCACTCATCAGCCACCCAGTCAGACCAGTGGCTGTGGAGACTGATAAATGGACAGACCTAAGCCACACCCCCATTAACAAAAAAAAACAGGAAGTGATAACTGGCACGCACCAGCACAAAAACATCTCCCCAACAGTCCAAACAGTATTTCCAATGCTACATTTTTCTAGATATAATTTAATTCATGTTTTTATTGCCCATTTCTGCAGGCACTGAAGCTGTTTCCATCGTGGCCCTGGGGCATTGGAGCAACCTGCCAACTCACTGTCCTCATTTAGAACTAGGGTTTGAGGCTTTTTTGACTTTTCAAGGCCAATGCTGCTAATACACTTACAACTAAAGTCAATCATTTATGCAAGCCTCTGCCTCATGTCTATGAGAAATTAAAACATCTGACAGGTAATAACTTTAAATATTACACTGGTCATATATCTCAAAATTAAAATGGCACAAGGGACAAGCAACACTGTCAGGCACATATTAACCCTGATTTGAGTGAATCAACCATCATAAACTGTTGTTAGGCCTGGGGTATAAGTGCCTCGATATATGTGGAACGATGTATTAAAGAAATAAATCATAATAGGAAAGACAGCACAAGCGTCCATCCCAACTGATCGTGAGAACCATGTCGTTGCTACGGTGACAAGCATTAGATGCAGGCAGCCAAACACATCCTAAGAAATATGGTATCCAATGAGGGAAATAAAGGAGGCATGAGAAAATATAAAGACAATGACCTGTCATTGTCATATTAATCAAGTGTGTGCTTGTAGTATTTAGTATATATTAGTCTTATTTCCATTATCAATAAATAAACCCTCCCCCTTCCCAGAAATATCAAACACACACGAATAACAACACTGGTGAAGAAAAACTGATGGAAAAAAGCGCTTGGGGTTGGTGTGTATATATGAATGGTTACCTGCTATCTGGCTCGATACATCTCCTTTTGTCTCTTTAGGAAGGGATCCATCTGCAAGCAAACACACAAAAAGTTGTTTTAGCAACAAATGGAGGAAAGGAAACCCTAACTTATTTAAGTGCAAACATATGCTAAATAGCCAATGGAAACATAATAGAAACATAACATTGACTTGTGCAGTAAAGCAAAAAAAAAAAACACAGTCTTAATTTAGGGAAATACAAGCCTATAGTGAAAGCAAAAGTTACTGATCCTTTAAATCATCTTCTCCTTCATTTACTAGGTAAATATTATACCAAGGTACCAGCAATTAGACAATTCCTATGTTCCTAAACCGCATGTTCTGCCTACTCTGGACTAGTGCATGCAGCAGTCAACTTCTCATCACCCTATAACTCATGACCAAGGCCCACTGGTTTCTCCAGCTAATGCAACAATCAGCCCATTGATCCAGCATATATCTTGGTTGTGGGAGAGAGGCTGCTGCTGTGACTGAGGGGAAGATATGGTCAGCGTCATGTGCTGTCAATATGTAAACAGGCTGGACGCTCAACTGGCTGACTCAGTGACACATGCTCTCTCTGTTCTGACTCAGGTTTACTCCTTCCTGTTTAACCTTACAGAGTGCTGCACTGAGGCAGACAGAAGGAGGTAGGCTGTACTCAATATAGGATATTACCAAGGATTTAACAAGGTGTACAAGGATACTAAAAGCTTTTTTTGGACTTTGTATTACAGACAATGATACTGAGACTTCCAGCAAGGGGCTACTGAGAAAAAACAAGCAATAAAGATGAGAAAGGACTTTCCCTAAGAGGAAACTTCTTTCCATGTATTGGTTAATTCAGTCTTGTTCATCCAATAACTCCGTACCTGACATCAGATTCCCATCTGTCTCCTAGAGTCGGCAAGGTATGAGTTAGCAGCATTTTGCTCACGGCAGTTTCCATTAATGTTCATATAGCAGCAGTACACGTAAAACTACACAAGAGCAAACTTGCTGGCAACAAAAGCCAATGCCACAGGCCTCTTGAACATAACAAAAAGCTCTCTCACATACACAAACACAGCATTGGAAAGCAGACTCGAGCAGTCAAGAGAAGCACAATGATCTCTAGGGAATTTTCTCTAAAGCCATGTACCTGGGAAACCTTCAGAGAATAAATGGGATAAGGGAGAAAAGGAGAGTAAAAGGGAAGCGAGAGAAGAACCAAACACCCACATACTTCACATATTTGCCATGCCAAAGATGTCCACTTAAGCCACAGTATGCAACAATGTAATACCAGACTACAGTAGTGGTTGGCCACAATTTATCACAATCTAAACAACAAGCCAAGATAAAACACAATGTATGTGTGCAGAAAGACACAGATACACATGAACAGAGGCTTTTCCTCTGAGAACAGTGGGTTAGTCCAACCACACACACATACAGAAATGCGCGCACACTGAGCCAACTTAGTTTCAGACCATAGTAGGATAAACCCCACTGCCGAAACATCAGCCAAGCTGTTTGGATAAAGCTAAACAGATCACACACATCAAACGGCTGTTGAGGAAATGACAAAGCAAAAACTCCAACGGCTCTGATCCCATAAAACACCCAAAGTCTCCTCTCCCAACACTTAGATGCAGTGAACTCACCGAGACTTCAGTTCTGTTCAACACTAGTTATACTGTATCCAAAACTGAGCTGCCTTTCTCAGACAGCTCTCTCTTGTCCCGACACACAGCGTTTCAGTCTGTGAGCCCGCATTGACACAAGACCACCCTTTCTGTGGGCCCCTGCCTTCTCTTTCTCGGCAGGCACACTCATCATTTGACTCACACACAAATAGGAAAGACCCCCTTTCATTTAAAAATACCTATTGTCTGGCTCACACTGACTGAACTGAGGTGTGAGGCACAAAAACAATGAGTAATACCCTGCTGTCAAAGCTGTCTAAAGAGTACATAATATAGCTGTAGGGGGATAGCAAACGTTTGAATGTCAAGGGCCACACACTGCTTTTTAAACAACATATTACCTAAGGGATCATTCATCTGAGTGGATGTTTGTTGCTTGGCAGGTTACACTACACTTATAGCCACAAGATACTTGGGAAACAGAGAGCAATGGTATTGGAATGTCAACTGTATCAACAGAGCTATTGTTTCTGGTGTAAAATGGCTGCAAAATCCAATCTAATTATCTCTAATGTTGCTTTAAATCCTGGCATACTTTCCCCAAAGTATATGTATGTATTGCAAAAACAGAAGCATCACAAATGCACATATACACAAGTTTGCAGTGACTGCTCTTCTATCCATGTGTGGCCCAAAGATTTTGGGTAATTTACAAACGCTTGTGTGTCTTCACCCAAATGAAACTGGGCCACTGCAATCTTTACCAGCTGTCCCTGTCCTCTGCACTGCTATCCTCACTGCTGGCAGTGCATGGCTCTTGGCTGTGGCAGCTTCTTTCGCCAACATATGCTGTAAATTCCTCTGCCCTGAATGACTGATACTACAACTTAGAAATGCAGAACAACTTTTCTTTCATTCCAAGCAAAGCTAAAACACCAGGTATGTGTACACTAATAATTATTATATCTGAAGGTCTAAACTGACATTTTTTTCTTTCCAAACATGCTGTTATCTGTCCTCACCTGGTATGCTAGGTGTAAAGTAGCCTCTTTGGATACGTAAGATGAAAAAGCCCAGCTCTGGCCTGAAGATAAGGCCCAAAGGCCACTGCTTTAAACGGTTCCTCATTTTGCCTGGGGACCTCTGGGACCATCTCAAGGCCCCAAGTGGCCCACAACCTTTGCTTTAAGACACAAAAGGCCACTGACTGTGATGTTTGCAGTGGATCAATTTCTCTTGGTTACTGGCCCTTAGTGGGATAGGATGAAATGGGTCGAAAGGTAGTCGGAGGAAGAGGCCGAGACAGAAAAGAGAAAGTGAGTGAAATGGGGAGGGCAACAGTGAGATAGCAGTTTTGAATGCACTGGAGACCCACAGAAAAAGGAGTACAATGGTCTTTCAGGACTTGTCCTAGTTTGGTTCACACTCTCCGGCTCTTTCTACTCACAAAAATAGGAGCGGAGACAGAATTCGGCAAATCTTTCAAGCTGATTCTAATCAACTGTAAGGTAATTCAATTCTTTCATTAAGCAGCTGAAACTCTGTTAATGCAGACTGGTGCAGATATGGTTTGATTTCATTAGTTTTTCAAGCACTAGCTGTCTTTGAGTCTTTAAATTTCATAGCTCTTTCTCACTTTTCATTTACACCTGCACTGAATACATTTTTCTTTCTAACAGAACAATATAATCATTCACTCACTCCAGGACTTATTGTTTATGCTCCTGTTACAAGTATGCATAAAGAAAAAGCTTATCTGCAACCAGGATTTCACAGCAACTTGCAACCAGCATACCCGCCCACTCCCACGTTCAACGTACCTCCTGTTTTCTCCTTCTTTTCCATCTTCTCTCCATTTTTCTCTTTGCCCCCTTGACTCTTTTCCCTCTCCCGTTCCAGTTTGTTTTAAAGAAGACAGTAGCAGGGCGGCAAATTTTCCCCCGGCTCTCACCAATTAGCTATCACGCCGGAGAAATTACAGAATGAGCGCACGGTGGATAGGAGGGAAAAGTGGGACAAGCTCCTTTTTATAAACACACAGGGAGGCAAGAGGTTTGCATACTGTATGTGTGTGCATATGTGTTTCAGTTGGTCCTAGGAGGGAATTTTAAAAAGCCAAAAAACTCTTTCATTTACAGATCTGACAAACACTCTTAATAGTTCAATTTCCTGGCTAATGTGCTAACAGACCATGCTTGACTTTATATTATACTTTTGAAGGACAACTGCCACTAAATAGCAGACTGTAGTTGACTGCCTTCTTATAAACTAACTGTACCTTGTTTTGTTTGGCCTGGTTCGAGAGCATTCTAAGAGCTTTGTTACAACATGTGCAATCTCTGTTTTTGTTAGTACTGCAAGTAAAATTTTTTATAATGCATCCACATGTAGTGTGTAATCCATCTTTAAACTCAATGGTCTATATCAAGGCCACAGATAGTGACCGCATTATTTCCTCTTATCAGCTGGCCATTGGTCTAATCTAGTCAGAAACTTGTGTGTCTGTGTGAGCTGTAAGGGCTCAGCGACAGCACAGGCCAGGTTAACATAGGCCTGTTCATCTAAAAAAGGGAAAAAAGCATCGGTCAGACAGAATGACATGGTACCTGTTGTTGCCATGGTGACACACTGAAAACCCAGTCTGGACACAAAAAATAAATATTATATATTATATATTTATAAATATTATATATATATATAATAAAATATTAACTGGTGCACACTTGTGTGGCATTTCCTGGATATCATTTGATTTTTTATATATATATTCTCGTTCTTTGCTGCATAAACATCTTATTCTGGCTTCAGACACCTGGTAGGTCTGTCTGGGTTTGAGAGAAACCAGGGGAACTCATGTAAACACATTTTTCGGATTTGAATAAATGTCATAGTAAGTCTCTTATTTATAAAAAACTAATCTGACAATATGAGAGTTAAAAGGTGACTGAACACAAAACTTTTCGACTCTTTGAGTGTAACTTTTTGTAGAGATGCCCAACAGATCCTTATCCTGCCTCTGTTACTGCAGCCCTGTGTACAAAAAACACACAGGGTAATCCCAGAAAATCAAAACCAGATCAGATTAGAAAGGCCACTGTGTGTAATCCAATGAACTCTACCCTCCAACATACCTAATGTCGTTAGAGCCGACAACATCACACCATACACACACTTGCAATGCTGCCAACACCTCTCCTATCACATCATCATCTTCTCTGTGACTAAGCCAATGTGTTATTAAAATGCACATCCCATTCCATCTGAGATTATCTACAATCTGCTCACAATATCATTTATAACAAGCTGAATTCTTAACATTAAAATAACGTAGTGGAATTCTTACAACAAGCACTTCTGTAGTGACTGCACTGCAGCCTAAGCAGACACACAGGGTCACCGTTGTCCACATCCCCTTTTAGATGCTACGCAAACTTGTCCTATGTCACCAGTAAACTGTTACAGGCCAGTTTTCACATTTCCATGTAAAGCACATACAGTGAAAGACAAAACTTGTTTACAGGAATCTGACTATTAAGGAAGTGAACGTTGTTCCCTCTGAAACTTAATCTGGTGCATTTTGTTCTAGTTTCAGGATTATATTACTGTGGCACAACTAAAAGTTCACACTGACATCATATGTGCTCTGGGCTACACAAAAGAACAGCACTGCCATTCATTTCACTTCATGGTTTTTGATGGCTTCACTCACTGTGTTCTGATTGAAAAATTACAGTGTTTAGTCTAGTCAGGCATCTGTGAGCTAGGTTTTCCGACCATTTTCTGCTGTGGACCCCAATCTACGAGGTCAAATATTTTCCCTCTTTCTCTGTTACTACGGCCCCCTTAATCCTAAATTTGCATACATATTTTTTTCCATTTGCATCAATACTACACTGCTGTATTTACAAAAATATTTAGCTTCCTGTATTTAAAGTTTTTTTTTGTTTTCATTTTTTTTAAAACCCTCATAAAGTCCTCAACCTTCATCCGTTTGTTTTGAACCACATAACTTATGTGCTTCAGACCACACCAAGGAAACTCTTACTGCCACCATGAGAAATCCACCTCTTGACTCACCTCATTACATACTTCAACAGCACATGCAGCTAGGCAGACACACATAGACTGTGCACAAAAGAATACATCTCTGCAATGTCAAAGTGAACCTGATCCAGGTGAGCAGTCTCTACAAATCTGTCATATGATACATACATTAGCAGCAAATTCCTCAAGCAAGATTAGGTTTTGTGCCAGGTTGGCATAATTTTAACCACACAAGCTGGTGAACATAGTGGAGCATTTGTTAGTTAAAAGCAGTAAGTTAGTGGTGTTTTAAAGAAGCATGATGAGTCTGCAGTCACCAATTGCTCATCTTTTTGGTACTTTCTGAGACGTGAACTTACCTAGCACGGAGTATCCTTTTACAGTCTGTGTTGTGATTGCTATGGCTGTTTGTTGATAGACTTTTGGATCCACTCCCACTTTCACACTTACCAAGGTTTCTGTCACATGATGCAGAGTAATAACAGCAAGTGATTTACATTTCTCAAATATAACTTGAATACTTCCACTCTGCAAAGACTGTACACTTTTACACCAATAGGAGCACCAGCTGAACTTTATCAATAGTGTCTTTCCTGTCATTGAATTATGATACCGGAAAACCTGTGTTGAATGCTAATTATTTACCGCTTTAACACCCACAGCCTTCCGCAGCTCTAACCAGATGACAATTCAAACAAGATAAAGAAGACATCCTCCAACTCAAACTGACCTTAAAACAGACTGAGAGGGTCCAGCTTGCTCTGCTGTAATCTGCTTTTAACGTTTAATGCACCAGCACCTGTCATAAGGGATGGCATTGATTATGTGTAATTACTCATGGGACTCATGCAATTTAAATTAACACTAAAATTCTTCTAGCTTTTCCACCAAAAAATCAGAAAAAAATCGTTTTCGAGAGACCTTATGGTAATGATGCTTGAATAGATTTAACAGATGGCCATCTATAATACTTTAACCCAAAAAGCATTTTATATGTTGACAAAATCCCCTAAATTTCCATCTTTATCCACACACATAAATGGGATGTGTTTGTGTGTGCCACTAATGGTTTCCAAGTGCCTAAGCTGCTGGTCTTGTAACCATTTGCCCTGCATTGTATTTGTGCTTCTTTTAAGGGGATGAATGCCTTTTTGACTGAAACATTGCATTTTTAATGCCACAATAAAGGCAACAGTTCAAGCAGAAGGAGTTTTTTTTAATCCTCGTTTTAACTTAATCTCCAGTACTTTTATGTAAAAAAAAGCTTTTTACCCAGCCACCCATTTGCTTTGAGTGAAGCCGTCTCACTAAATAAAAATCTAAAGTCTCATAACCATCATCTTTCCCTTCAGCTGGCTTCCATTTATTAAGCCTGCACCACTTTCTTGTGCATAATAGTAGTCACTGACGTGTATGAAATAGCTAATATTTATGTGTGCATGAGTAAAACAGCTACTGACTGAGGGAACTAAATACTTTATAGTACCAAACAGGAGGTCAGTGAGGACAGCAAATAGGAGAAACTGCTCCTGTGAGTGTATGCGAGTATTGACAGTGACTTTTGGTTTTCGCAAAGCATCTTGCACTGCGAACTACACAATGCCTCAGCACAGAAGAATTCTTCTTGATTACGGTACTCAGTCGGAAAATCTCACGATTTGTCTTTCCAATGCACTGATTAATGTGCTTGTTGCAGCCAAATTCTGTCCTTTATATGTTTAAATCAACATCACAAAGTTGTTATTGTTTTTAAATCAAGATTACCCAGATGACCTGCATTATGAGGGTGCTTTACAAACTTGTTTGGAATGTAAGTAGAGAATTAAACAGCATTTTAACTTTGGTTTCTCTATCTCTATTACAGATTCTAAATAAAAGAAACACAAAATGTATATCAAAAGAAATGCAATACAAAGTGATAACAAACAGTGATTTGTATTGATCTATGATATACCGATCTGTTTACATCCAGCCCGTAACATAGGACGATTAAAGAAATCTGCTTTGTACAGCAATAGGCTGTAGCCTCTGCTCTGCATCTGACTTGGCAGCTTTAAGCCTGGAGGAAGCCTTTACTGAGGGACCTCAATCAGTCTCCATCTTCTGGATCAATATCCATTAGTATCGGAGTGCATGTATGCATGCATGCGTGTGTGTGTGTGTGCGTGTGTGTGTGTGTGAACAGACTGGGTGAATGAGCCTGAGTCATAAATGCAAGCTCTGGATCAAATTTCTCCCTCCCTTCACTCCTGCTTGTCTGTTTCACTGGTTCGTCTTGCACAAACACACGGACACACCAACGCTCATTCAAACATACTGACCGACCTTATGAACGGCATGCTGCAGCCTCTGAAAATTCATTCACAAGGCCCAGTAGTACAGACGGTACATTTTTCCTGGTGGATAACAGCCTACACGACCAACGAGTGTACAACAACTGTATAAAACCAACACTAAATCAGTGGCTACACAAAGACATGTTTGGAGTGGTGAAGTTGATGATTGACAACATGCCACAACAAAACTCCCCATTTCAGAGCTCTGAGGCTTAGGTATTAATTCCAGTCTGGAAGACAGGGGAGAGACAGAGGGGGAGCTTTTTTTTTTTAATAGTTGTCATTTTGCATCAGGACACAGGGGCCCAACACCATGAAACAAGAACAGGAGGAAAGGGGGGGCATGAAACAGACATTGGCGAGTGAATGCTGCAGGCAGGCAGACAGACAGTGGGGAGAGAAGACATGGGACAGACAAAGAGCCCAAATGCCAAAGGATGGAAAAAGAGATGAGGATGGAGCTGTAAGAAAAAAAGTGTAGCCTATGGCAAGACATTCAAACCTGTGCATGTCAGAACAAGATTCCCAGACCCATGAGGAGGAAGTTCATAAGCAAAACAAAAAGAGGGGAGCCCAAACGTGACACTGAAGCCTACCAACTACTGCCTGTTGTACAAAGACAGTAGTGGGCCATCTATACTTAGGCGTATATTGGTTTCACCATTGAGAAAAGTCACAGAACAACAGATTGTGCACAATATGGTCTATAGGCACAACTGAGCGTAATAATTACACACTGATTGCATCTAAAAAATATTGGATAGCAGTTATTCAGTCTCTAGTAATCGTCATCATATAATTATCTCATACACTATGTGGTCTCGTCAATCATTGTCCTGTTGACGTCAGCACAAACCCTGTAAATGACAGAACCTCACAGTGGGGGCAGGGGGCAACAGCACATCAGTACCACATCCTCCTGATGTAGCCTAAGAAGTAGAAAAATGGAGAGCATTATGCCATAATGTTCTTTAAAGCTGCCCATTTTTACTAGTCACTAGTTATGATTAAGAGAATGCATTACAGACAGATATGAGTCAAACTGGTGTTAAACTATTCCTGTGATAGGAGAATAATGTGTATATTAATGTTCTTTTACATGTATTCAATGTATTTGTACCAACAATTTGTATTTGTTTTATTTAGCACCTGCAACCCCAAAACACTTGTGCAACAAAATCTTACTGTGTCCCTGCTTCTCTTAAACAAATAAAGTTATTACAAAGTTTTAGCGCTCCATTGGTAAATAAAGAGCTGACCTGCCAACATAAACCACAGCAGATAGGCTTGCAGCAATAAGCTATATCTATTTATATCAATATCTATTTTTTTTTAAATATTCAACAAATTAACAACGGATCTGATTAACAACAAAGTACAATGGTTGCAGCTGTGCACCATCAGCATACAAAGTGTGGATGCAAGTGTGTTACAGGCTGCCTCTCGCCTCTCTCCTCAAGCCATCAGATCAGCTCAATATGGATACCCAACTTCCCTCTGTGGCTTATTATCTCACTAGACACAAAACCACAGGGGCCAGAGGCTGAATGTCAATACTCTACATTCTCCTCTTTGTTTACACCCATCAGACTGAAACCCAAAAATATAAGCATTACAACAACCCCCAGTGCTTTGGCTTATGAACAGAACGGATATGTGTGTACACGTTGTGTTCCATTTTGTACCATAAGTCACAATATCAAATCACCAGGGTAAATTAACTTGAAAACAACAGAGTAAGTATAGCCATAATCTTTAGATGAGTCCACTAGCAGACATGACATTAAGCACTGGATCTAATTCACTGCCTGCAGCCACTGAACAGAGCTAGAGGGTTATCTGGCAAATGCAAGCACAGCCCAGGGCTCACCAGTTGTTTTTCCCCCTGTCAAAGACCCACAAACAGGCAGATTTTTTTCGTAAGGAACACAATTTCATTCAGCTGTATCCATAATAAAATACATTGTTTATACCTGATTTAAGGTTATACTGCACTGTACAAGGAGCATAAATGAATCACAAATATCTCCATGCAAAGTAAAACTTAACCTCATATTTATGTGACCGCTTAAATCTCCACAAGGACCCCTGGATTTCACAGTTTATGAGCCATTGTTAAAGCAATGAAATCATTGTAGGCCCGTGGTGAGACTTCAACACAGTCCCTGCTGATATATTAGCCGTCTTAGCTAATGCTAGCAATTAAGTACATGCAGCTGGGCAGAATTTTACAGAAAACGGAAGCGTTTTGTTGCACATGAATAAATCAGTGTCTCTGCTAGTTAGATGTTTTACCACAACCACAAGAACAAGATATAGATTAAGAAAGGCGGCATTTTGGCCTGGCAAGTTGTGATACGAAGCTAGCTTATCCTGCACAGTGCACACCCAAGCTGTATGTGCCACGCCATGTATTGTTTACATAGCTTGGACGGTTGTGCTAAATTTTGACAGCATGAAAGACAACAAACAAAGACCCAGCAGTGTACACGGTTTAAACAGACACACACTTTACGGATTCCTACCAAACACGCCACTAAACTGTAAAGATATACGGCAGCGTTGTCAACCCACTGAAAAGCTAGCAATGCTAAACTAGCTAGCAGACAGGATTCACTAAATCTGATTCGGGATTCACAGCTAGCACTCGAAGCTAATATTGAGACAAATAAAATAAGCCACCAGTCCATTATCGGACAGTCTTGGTCAGCTCATTTTCTCATAGAAAGTAACTCTAATTCTCTTGGACTTTAATTAAATCTTATTACAAAAATGACCCTTGAACATGCTTGTAAACACAATAACAAAGAGAGGGTTTGACCTAAATATCTCAGTCTGGAGTTGGACAGAGAACCCACATCGTTTATTTCTTCATCCTAACTCATATCTATATAAAACGTTCTTATTTTCACAGCCATACTGTTAGTGGGCTTAATTTGTGTGGATAGAAGGAGAAATACATTGATTAGTGTATTATGAAAACCAACGAAGACTAGCCATGCCATGCACTGTAAAATCTAGGTGAGGTGTCCGGGGATGGATCTCAGACAATTAGCACTCTAGCTAACGTTCCTTAGCTGCTCAGTCTGGGTGAGCGAACAGATGTAGCTAATTAGAGAAATATGGGCGAGAAACGATATGAGAAATGTTCACAGCTGTGTTATCCCCTGCAATTAGCCCGGTAACTCATTTATCGCAATGCTTGTAAAATTCTTAGGCTAAAGACCTTATCTCCAAACATGACAACACGGATAGGAACAATGTCCCTCACGTAGTTGGAGCAACGGGATCAGCTCCCAGTGGAGCTCAGTCCGACCTCTCCCACTCTTTCTGGGCTTACCGGTTTTGAAAAACGCTTCTATGTCGCTGGCGTCCTTCGTCGTTTCCTCGGCTCCTTCCCCAGAGCTCATGGTTGCCACAACCCGTACCTGGAGCTCAGTATCGCCCGAGTAGACCTCCCAAAAAATCGACAAAAGGGTGGCACACAATCACTCCTGTCCTGACAAAAGCGTCATTAAAGCCACACGGAGGGTTACAGCGACTCGTAGACGCTAACAGTGCCATCTGCAAACCTCCATCTTGGGGTAAAGTAATTGGAAACGATCAGCCGGGGGCACCGGGTTCCTCCTCGGAGTGGAGCCGAGGGGAGAGTCGCTGGAGCGGGGATGTGGGGGGCGGGAGGGGCTGGGTCGCTGCTCGGTGAATCTCCGTAAGCTTTCGGAAATGAGCAGACGGTGGGTCATCAAGGAATGACGGCGGTCGGCGCGACGGTGCCACGAGGGGGCAGTGCCCCCTACTTCATTTACTGAGTCTCCTTCACCTGTTTTCAGAATGTCTGTTTTCTGTCACCATTAGTGGAAGGATGACTGTGATGTGGGATGAAACAATAGGACAGTACAGCTTAATGACTGTCATAATATCAGCAAACGTTTTCATTGTGTTCCCTTTGTGAGCTTCAACAAGATATCTATAAAATCCTGTATGTATGCAATTAATTGCAATAAAAAATACAAATTTAAAAATTTAAAATTTAAGTTTAAATGTTTTACTGTGCTTTCATAAGTTTAAAAAGGGAAACACAACTCAACCGTGCTTCTAAAGCTTTCAACTAATAGTGCATTTCAAATTTCATTCAACACAGGCAATAACAAGCCTGTCAATTATGATAATTATGAAAATGGTGGATTTAGGGTTTATATGTAACTTCAGCTCTCATTAGTTTCATTGATATGTGTATAAAATTACAATAAATTTTTAGTACAAGGGAGGTATGTCTCCCGGATACAGGTACACAGAGGAGGTCAGCTGCTGAAACTCGACTATATCATATTTACATCACTGTTGCCATCTACTGGCTGAGGCCGGAACCGACGCCCCAAAGTAGAAGAATAGAATAGAATAGAATAGAATAGAATAGAATAGAATAGAATAGAATGGAAAATACTTTATTTATCCCAAGCTGGGAAATTTCGCTATTGCAGCAGCAAAATACAGGCACTAAAGCAAAACGGTAGAAATTAAACAGTATAAACATTATTTACAGCAAAATAGAAAAATTAAACATAGGTGCAGAAGCAAAAACGTGCAATTTGTAATGCAGAACATTGTCCACACAGGTCTGGTAAGATATTTATAGCCATGTATCTTTAGTCAGATATTAATTACCACCAATAATAATAAAACAAGAAGAAATACATAGTTACAGACAACAGAGTCAAACCGGCCGGTTAAGTAAAAAATGTGCCTTTACAATTGATTTGAAAAGTTTGATGTGTGTATACAGAAAGTTTAAAATTAACCCTTTATTACAATGTACTCACACTACACACACCCAGTGTTTTCCAGGGAGCAAAAATATATTGATCAACTGCCGGGAAAATGTAGCAACAGACTGTAAAATGATTTATCGATGAGATGACATTATATTGTCCTTTTATAACTGGAGCTCAACGGGAAAATTACCTTTTGCTGTAACATGTTCATTGCAATTAGTGGAAGACTGGAGATCATCTTCTACAATGCAACTTCTCCAGCAGCTGAAAATATGTTCAGTGTGGAGGAGTATGGTATTTAAATTGGAGTGTGCAATTGATATATTTATTTTTTTAGAAAAATGAGGGGAAAAATACTGGTTTGTAGGCAAATTAATTTCACTACTTAGATGCTGATGTGTTTCTTATGATGGCCAGCAGGGGGAAAGCTGATACTAAAGATCAACTGGCAGTAATGGAGGAGAGATACCTCTCCAATCCCTCAAATTCATCAGAACATTGTCCAACTGCTAAGAACAATAGTTTCAGTCCCTGTAGTTTCTCAGTATCATTTCCAATTAGCGTTATGAGTCATTTGTTGTTCTGGGTTGTTTAATTAATTTTGATAATAACATTTACAGATTTTGCTGGCAAACCTCATTATCAGCTGAGGTTGTGTGTTTGGCTTGACACCGACTTAATTTGTATGAAACATGTGTATGTGCAAAGAAGACAGCAGAAAAAAAGCAGATGAGAACAAGGCTCAGTGACAGGACGGTCTCCTTTTAATAACTCAGGACCATTGAATGGCTGACCCCTGCCTTCAGGTTGTTTCATTCCCACAGTAACCCCTGCCAAATAGCAATATATCCCTCTGAAATGTCAGCCGTAATTACTCCTGTGCTCTGAGACAACCTCTAAAATGAAAGAAAGCAGGTGGTGATCATGCTCCGTCTCCCCCTCTCTGTCTGTCTCTGTCTCTGTCTGCACATCCCAGCTGTCCTCATCATCACTGTTGTTGAACTGCAGTTGAATCTTCATCTTCAGTCAGTAATAGCCAACTCATAGCAAACTCTTATTGGCCACCGCCTGCTGCTCTGTCATAATTACATGGAAGGAGAGAAAAATAACAGTAGGTAGGACTAGTACACACACACACACACACACACACGCACACACATAGAGGGAACACACACAGCCTAATATGAATTACATAATAATAAAAGCATGCAAGTTGTTAAATTTCTTTTGAAACATGGGTTTAAATTTTTAAAGGTAAAACAAAGCAACGTCTGCAGCTCAGCTGGTGAAGGGGAACAGACAAACACACATCCACGCACCAAAAAATATGGGACAAAAGTATATCACACCTGAAGCCTGCTAAATGGAAAAGGCTAAGAGGTTAACTGGACGGCCATGTCAACAATAAGCTTTCTTTCAGGTCACTATCATTTTCTAAGAGATACACACTCACACAATGTGTTACTGTCATTTCTGTGCATGTCTCTGACCATGTTTGTGTCTTTTATTAGCAAAGCGATTGATTTATAGAAGTATGTATACCCAACTGGTCATACGGATACCATTGAATTCAATTTGGCATGATTAGCTGGAGGTGCACCATCTGTATTTCCAGTGCTGACAGACTGAGAGGTTATTTATACTTTATCTGAAGCCGTTGGACTCACCCATAACTGAAGCACGTAGCTATTCCACATGGTGCTGGAGGCATAGTCTGCCCGGTGTTATAAACTGATCTGCTGGCAGAGAGTTACACAGCAGATGCAGTGTGAGACCTTTGAAGGGCCTTTAAGGGTCAAGTGTTATTAGCATAAAGGAGGACGTGCTACGACTGACAGACCATTTGTTTTTCTTTTCTTCATAGACTTTTGAAGACTTTATAGAAGTTCAAAATGAGCAGAAACTCTCATAGGGCAGGAGCAGCAGGCTATTTATGTTATCCAGCTGCTGAAAAACAGGATTTTGATAGGTACGCAAAGAGACTGGACTGTTGAATGAGGTGTGTGTGGGGCCTGCAGGTGGTTCCAGTGCTAATATTCCCTATAGCTTCGGATTTTAAAAATGAACAGCTGTAGTCTATTGGATCGGTACTCAGTAGAATACACTGTAGTGAGGTGAAATGACTGATCTCCAATGCCATGTGCGTAATTGCGCACAGCCATCTCTCTCCTTCTTTTGTAATTAAATCAGCTGCAGCATGTTAATACGATTCTTCATAAAACCAGTTCATTTTGTCATGTCATCATCTTTTGTCAAAGTAAGATGCATATTGATAAGCCTATAGGTAATACCAAATAACAGCCTAAGTCTTCGGCTCTGGTTTAAAGTATTGAAATAGTTTGAGTGAACGCATACAGGAGTGTTCAGGGCTCGATTGATAAAGCAGGTTTAATGGGAACTCTGTTCAGCCTGATGAGGGGAAACATACTCGGAGTCTGTTACCATGGTGACTCAGCCTGTGAACATAACAGATTTCCTTCAATAAACCTTGAGTTTCTCCGTCTCCTCCCCTTTACAGAGCCGAGAGGCTGACTGATTCCCCTCATTCATTATATCTTTACCAGATTCATCATTTATGTTTGAGCGGAAACCATCCGAGTGAATGCTACTGTCCTCAAATAGTCAGCGGGGTTCACACTGGGAGATGACTAAAAATAATACTAAAATAATGATGTCCTATTTTTTTCTGAAGTCCTTTGGACGTCTTCTCCACACGTCCAAAAGACGTCTTTCCCGGACGTCCCGAAGACGTCTTCTGTGGACGTACAGAGACTGACCCATCGTGCGCCCTCGGGATAGGACTAAATGCTGTACGTCAGCAGTAACTCGGCATCTAAGCAACCACAGACGCCAGCGCACTGCGTCCTTAAGCCGAGAGTCCACCAGTTTTTACACTGAGGGTTATATTTTACTAGCGCCATGGACGTTGAACTGGAGGCACAAACCAAACCACTGTCCACCATATCTGTCTTCAGTTATATCCCACCACGACGAAATGTGCCGGAAGAAACGTCCTACTTCAACAGAGAGTCAAAGGTAATCAAGCCGGAACTGGAACACAGCTGCTGTGCTAGTTAACTAACACTATAGTGCTGTATCATTTCAAACACATTTCTCCATGGGCAGGTCTCAGATGTCTCCAACTATGACAGAATGTTCCACCAGGCTGAAGGTTATGATATGAGACTGCACCGGGATGACAGGACACACTTTAAAGGAAGAGGACTTCAAATAAACCAGGAGGTACTGCACACATTTTAGTGGCTATGGTCCAGGCTCATTATATTCATTATATGGATTTATGTTCTTTAAACTTTTTCAAATAATGTGTATAAAGTGTATTGTACTGCTACCTACACACATATGGCTCTTTAGTGCCCTGGAAGTAAATGTCATTATCACAGAATATGTTTTTAAAAAATAATAATTCATATTTATAAGCCTCTTTGATTTTTTTCCCACAAGGTGGCATTTGTTTATAGCTCCTATTGAAGCCATTTCATCTCCATAGAGTTATTATTCATGTCAAGAAAACTAGCTCACATTGAGTTTCTGGGTCATTGAAAGCAGAGAGGGCGGTGAACAAAGCAGCCACACACACAGCTGAGCTTGTAATTACATCGAGTTGAGTGGTTAGCTGTCAGGCTCAGTGACAGTTCCTGCCGAATTAGGATGTTTCTAGCCCAGAATTCACATCTGAGTAGGAATATGTTCAAAAAATGTATTCATTTATCTATTAATTAGTTTATTTATTTGCATGTGATTCTCCCTAAACCACCAGTGGATCTTTCAGAGCCAAGAGATACCGCCTTCAGTCTGGCCTCCCTGAAGTCAAAGGTTCCAAAGTCTGTTAAATAATAAGCTCAGACACACAGCTACTGAGGATGATAATGAGCAAGACACGCACTTCAGTTTCTGTCAGTATAACATCATGGTGTAGCTAATAGTTTCATTTCAGGGCCAATTTTCTCCCCTGGCTGTGATGTACGCTTTTACATGTAGCAGAGCAGCAGAGGCAAAATGATGCCTAATTGGAAAGAACTATGATCTTTTCATTAAGTGCAAGCACCTTTGCTTTAATGCCTTAGCAAGGCATCTAACTGGAGCAGCAGCACAGCACAACTTTCAGTTAATGCTGAGCTAAAAATGCAACTGCATAATAAGCTGAAGAAAATATGGTCATTAAATGTCATTATTATGGTGTTTCATTATGACTAGCTCCATCATTTACCTGCAGAACTAATGTCATTGGTACTATATGAACAGGTTTTACCTCAAAGCACCGCTGTGTCAAAACACAGCCACACAGAGCTCCTTGGTACAGACCCCACACACAAATGTTGTTTTTGGCAAAAATACATTTATTATGTTTTTTTGTGCTCTGTAATATAACCCATTATTTACAGCACAGCTTCATCCCATCTCTCCATGCCTTGCTGTCCTGCTCTCTTCCAGGAGAAGTCCAGAGGTGTGCCGGTGCTGTCCTCTTCATGGTACGGCCATCTTTCTACACCTGCGCTGTACCAAAGAAGCCGGGAGCACGCGCGTGTGGCTTGCATTAAAGCTGAGTTTTACATGAAAAATGGGATCATCAGAAATGTGGACGAAGGTTATGGTTCAGTGGCCCCTAGTAAGTAAATTTCAGTTTAGTTTGGATTTAATCAGATGACATTTGAACATATCACTGTAACATGCACTGGTTACTGCACAAGTTTGTAAAGAAACACTGGGTTTGTCAAAAGATGCAGAAACACAGGAGAAAGTATGAACACGGCGACATTTACCACAAAGCTTTTCTCATTTAAAATCACCCCATCAGCATAAATATAATTTGAGGGTTCAGGTGGTGAAGACAGACAGAATCACAAAATGTCTTTCAGTTATTACAGCTAAATCTTTCACATGATAGCAGAGATGAGAGTCTTGGATTCTTCAGATTCTGTCTTTAATATAATAGGCTCTTTTATAAAGCTGAATGTCAGAAGTGATGCGAATTCATAAGCATACTCCTCACTGCATGAACATTTGAATCACTGAATGTTACTGTGGGAACAGCTGACCAATTTTTATACTACTTTGGTATATCGATTGAACATCTTTTGAAACCTTGAATGAACAGGTCTCATAAAAAAGACTAATCAGTGTTAGACCTATTCTTCCCTACATTTGATTGACTTTTTGTTACCCTGGTCTTACGTAAATACATTTTGTACCTCATTAACCCTACTTCTTGGATGCTTACAGTATAAATTGTGAACCCACGCAGCTAAGACCAAGCCTCCTGCATAAAGGCATTTTGTTGAGAGCAGACATCTCTCATTTGCTTCTGCCTTTGTGTCTTGGCAGAAATAGGGTTTTTTTATTCTTAGAAACAGTACAGTATGCCACTCTGTTTGGTGTTAAAACTGTAGTGTTTATTTAAGAGGATTGGGAACACACACACGCATGAGAAATAAAAATGATTTCATACAGGCTGGTATTTGGTCAGTGAAGCCTTTAAAATGGTTTTACATCTAGTCAGAGCTGCTGAAGTGAGTGTAGCTTGTTGCTGTACTTCAGTCAGTCCATAACTCCAACAAATATCATGTTCCACAAAATAAATGAAAGAAAATAATGTGTTTTTGAAGGAACTGTTTTGCAAGAGGAAACAGAGTTATAGTTTACTGTTTCTGTGGGGATAAACACTCTTTTAGAGCCAACCTCAAGTGGTCGTTTGAGGAACTGCAGTTTTTGTATTATTTATTATAAGGTAATATCCCTCCATACCAGCGGGTGGCAGTAGTCTGTAGTTTTATATATATATATATATATATATATATATATATAGTACTGTGAATGTTTATAGTGTCCGAAGCCTTTCATGGGGCACTTGTGTTTGGGGTACTAAAGCGAAAGACACACAAAGAGAGGACATCCATTTATATACAAATGTTTAATGAATAACAAAAGGATGGCAGTGAACATGTACACACAGGCTGTTGGTTTGGTTTTAGATGGACCATAAAGAAAAGAAAACTACTTTTCCTCTGTGCCTGAGTCCACCTGCTCGAGTGGGACACAAACGCAGCTCTAAAACTATAAATACATATCACAGATTCTGGCAAACTACCCATCTCACTGGCAATTTGTTGGCATCAACAGCTTTATATGACTATAAACTATTGTAACATCCATTTGGAATAAAATGGAACAAACCGGCTGATGCTGCCAACCAGGCAGAGATTTAAATTAAAAAAACAAACAAACAAAAAAAAAACCCAGCTCGGCAGGCAGCAGCCCAGTTTGCTCAAGTATAAGGCTCTGAAGCACTGCAACACTGGCATGGGTAATTAGCTCCACACCAGCTACTATTGTACAGATGGATGACTGTGGTCCTTGTGAGTTGCACTAATTTAGCAAACCTCTCTTTAGTCAGGCACTCCTTTTAAACTGTGAAGAGACTCCTTGGAGCGAGGTCCTTGTTACACTTGAGATGTGAAAACCCATCCGAAGTGCAGCCTTGAAGGACTGCTGCGGTGCACCTTGGCCCTGATCTACATTGTGTTGCTAAGGACAAAAGTGGTTCTCAACAATTGCCTATCCATTGTACCGCTGGCTTCTGGTAATGGGTTTTACTTAGAGAGCATGACAAATCATTGTGCAGTTGTGTTCTCGAGTCTATTTGTTCACTTAGTGTGCCACACTTAAGGCATCACAGTCCCTTGTGACAGAGATCGGGTCATCTCTGTGTGAACAAAGTAGGTCTTTAGCTCTCCTTTGCCTTTCACGTTAATGATGCCGCGACATGAACACATGTAACCTAATGTGGATAAGATATGACTCGTCTCCTCTGTTACCTGCAGAAAGACAAAGAAACGTGACAAGAATAAAACATTTACTAACATGTTTTACACCATGGATATGCATTTTATAAGACCTCCAACCTGTATTTTGCCCAGCACCCCCGTGGTCTCCATCCTACTGGCCACATTTACACTGTTTCCCCAAATGTCATACTGTGGCTTCTGGGCCCCAATTACCCCTGCAATCACTGGACCGTGGTTTATCCCTACAAAGACCACATAAGACATCAGTCATCCTAACTAATTCATTGACATGTCAAACGAGTGCTGTATGCTCTCACCAATTCGGAGTCTGAAGTCGTTAAAAGAGTGCTTGTTGATGACATCTAGCTTCCCGACAAGAGCAAAGGCGAACTCGACCATGGTGCCGATGTGCATGTTCTGTCTGTCATGTTCCTGAGGGAGACGCACAGGGAGGAGAGCCATGTATCAATGCATCAATGTCAACAGTAATAACTTGTCAATTGCAAATAAAGAGCACCATACATGTCATTCTCAACTGCATGCAGTGGGGTTATTATGTTCATCTAAATCTTAAGACAAAAGACTAAACAATTCCACTGTTCTTGTTATTTAGTTTCTGGTATTACATGTGATTAATGAATATGGCTGTAAACCATTTCCCCTCCACTCTATACATGAAAATGCTGTATCCTGGAATACATTAACAGACCATCAGCTGCACATGTGGCTTCAGTTAGCATGGTTTCAGGTCCATTATACAGTCCTCAAGTGTATGTTGTAATTGTTGTGCAGTCTCCTTGTTTTATAATGAGTCCAATGAAAACATTCCAAAATCTGGAGACAGACAGTCAGTGTTAATTAATTTGCCAGCCAGCAACAATTAATACAATCTAATACAATACAATCTGCCTATAACAGCTGTCACTTCAAAAAATGACAGCTGCAAGCGCCTACCTCTGTGAAATTAATGTTAATATAAAAATGTTATGAATTTTAAATGAGTCACTTGACAGTCTTACTTCAAAATGTGTGTGTGTGTGTGAGAGAGAATGTGTGTGTTGTTGTAAGAGTAGTAATGTAGTAGTACTAGAAGTACACAGAAGATTCCATAGAATCACATCAGATTCTATAGAATCTGTTGTGATTCTATAGAACCGCTGAAGATTCCATATAATCCCGGATGATTCTATAGAATTGCTGATCGCATATATGTCCCCTTCATTGTGTGACACATTGACACACAGTGTTGATTAGGATTCTCAGTCATTCAGGTCATTTTTCCACTTCATCACTACAGAGATAATGAAACAGCCAAAGTCCAGTTGCCATGCTTCATACTCTTGACACAATAAGATGTTTGCATGTGTAATAAAAGCTTACTTGTGCACACTCAGGTCCTGGTGTCACATTGAGTCCAGTTGCGGCCATGTAGGTGCTACCAATGGTCTTTATCTTCTCCACTCCACTGAACTTGGGCTTGGACAGCAGCTGTGCATGAGGGAAACAGCATACTGTAACATGACCACCAGCTGAAAATAACACCATAAAAATGCTTCGACATTTTTCTTCTTCTACTGTGTAACACAATCACCAAGTGTGATTGCGTCTGAAAAAGCAGTAGGAAATGTTTTTTGCCACATTGTGAGAGAGCCAGGGTTATCAATATGAGAGGAGTTTACCTCATCAAAGTCTGCTATGATCTCGTTGAGAAGACGGAGGCACTCCAGTCCTTCCTTATTGACATCAGACTCTGTGTAAAACTCTTTGAAGTCTGGGATGGAGGCGAACATCACACACACCGACTCGTATGACTGATGATAAAGATCCTGATAACGAGCAAAAGGAAGATAACAGCTGTATGTGCTGTATTGATCGAGAGCTGGTGGAGAGAAAGAGGAATAGTCTGTGCTCTCAAAAATCTATGAGCTGGATACCTCACACTGTGAACAATGACACTGACTCTTTAAATAAATAAGAAGAAACTTTAATCATCTCTGCCGGCACACTGGGTCACCGCAGTAGCAAAATAGCATCAGCATTCATCACATGGAAGTAAGAACACAGCAACGAGGTGAAATGTAGGAGTGGGAATTATGTTAGGCATGTGGGCCAATTGTATTGCAGCATCAGTGCAGCTGTAGCAGAGCATGAAGAGTAAAAATATGTTTATTAAATAACACCAGGAAATAAGCTGATGCACACACTTGCTGAAGAATTAAAGGAGGAGTTTAACATTTTAGGACAAATCCACCATTACAGGGAGTTAAATGAGAGGATCACTATTACTCTGAGATAAATATGACATCAGTTTAGCTTGAAGAAGGGCAGAAGACTTGAGTCAGGTTGGAGCTAACTTCCTCATTATGCAGCCTTTGGTAAGCCAGGAAGTTGCCATCATGCCTGCTTCAATAGTTGGTTTAGTTACATTAAATTGTACCTCTAAGTGACCTTTAAGTTCTTGAATGAGAGTATAACTCAGCTCCTTCAATCATAGAATCATACCTCAAAACAAAAACATTTTTATAGGTGCCATAATGTGGTAAAACTACAATCTTTTTTCACATACCTCATTTTTCCAGTTGCGTCCCAGGAAGTGTTCAGCAACGTGAGCCGGTAAGACGTTCTCCAGCAGAACCCGGTTAAGATTCTCCATGGTCTCGATCTCCTCACACTCCCTCTTGAACTTGTCCCTCCACAGAAAGTCCAACCTACAGTAATATTCATTCTGTTACAGGAGGACACAGAGTAAAGAGACACCTGCGTCATTCACACACAACAGTCTCTCTGTAGTAACTGGCACCAAAAAGCAGGCAGAAAAAGTGCAGATGTGACTTCAAATGCAGACTGGGAAAAAAAAAACCACGCACATATGATAAACAGCAATTTCTCCATGATATCAGCGGTCCTCAGATTGCATCCTTCTGTAAACATTTCCACCAAATGGATGCTTTCTAGGAAAAGGTAAGCATGTGAAACTAAAGGGCATGCTTGGTATTCATAGGAAATTAATGTTCCAATAAGACGCCAGTGAAACAATGAGATACGCTCTGCTGTTATTGCTCAAGGAAATGTTAAGCGCACAGGACTGTTTTGCATAAAAGATAGTCACCGTTTCTTTTTTGTTTTTTCCTTTTTGGTTATTCATGCTTGAGGGAGTTTTGAACACATCCAAATATGTCAGGAAGACTCACATATCAAGGTCAGAACTTCCCAGAGGTGTGTGTATATGCGCGCTTCAGACAGGGTCCCCCGAATGCACCGTTATAAGGCTCAAATATCTGAAGGCTCCAGGCTACTTGTGGGCAGTGAGTGTATGGATGAGTGTGGGTGAGTCTCTAGTGAGATACTCTATATTCATATGTGTGGTTAGCAGTCTGGATGATATATGTGAGCGCTGAACATGTGCCCCTTGGGATTACAGTGTGGTGCCAATTTAGTAGACTCCAACAGTATAGATCCATACAAGCTCTCCACTGACATGTTGCACTACTGATAGCCTGGGGCTGAGATATATAGACTACATTCCATCCCTCTGAAGAAAGTTAGTCTGCACTGCTTATAAGGATATATGCAGTCTAAGCACTCACTTCTTATGGAGAGAAGAACTCCTCTACTATAGAAAGTAGGCCAGAAGAAATGGAGCTAATTCCAGATGCTGTTTGGAAACCAGCTAACGAGCCTGTAAATGAGTTTTGCTCCTTTGCACATCTGTTCTTGAGGGATGAATTACAGATGCCTTGTGTCTCATAACCTGCTTTCTCCTCCCTCTGACTAAACGGCTGGGAAAGGCCTCATTAGGGCTGATGATGTTGAAAATTTTGCAAGGCAAATGTGTTAACGGCGGGCTAAAAGCAAATATCTGGCACTGATTTACGTATTTCTGCATCAAAGGCCAAAGGGGACACCACTCTGAAAACTTTTTGACCTGCTTCCAGAAATATTTGGATGATAATTGATGACCATACTAGATTATAGCCAAACAGCATCCGGGAGAGTGAACCCAATTACCCTTTGATGAGTCCACAACAAAGAGTTTTCCATGACAAAGTTGTGTTTCCAAAACAAATGCTCCCCTCCCTTCTGCTGACAGTGACCCAGAATGGGAACAACACTTGGAGCTGTTTGGGCCAACCAGCGCTCTTAGGGGAGACCCAGTTTTGGGTACTGAAGCTCTGGGGGGCTGTCTTTCTGTCCAGAACATCTGCTGCGAGGTCACAGATGATGGATGGTACCCCCCCCCCTCAACAAAGATGAAACACCCGCACTAAATCTGTGTCAGCTGAGTTTAGGTCTTGTGTGAAGTGAGGATGGTAGGTACAGAGGACATGGAGGCAGTAGGCCAGTGCTACAAAAACACATCTGAACAAACATTTGGATCTTTGAGCATACTGAGACAAATCCTGCAGCACAGTTTCAATTATATATTCTGAGGAGTTAAAGCCTTTACTGCAATCAGCTCTCTACAATGCTGACTGACTCAGGATACTCACCTGTCTGGCTAACACCAGGAGTGTGATGAAGAAGATGAACAAAGACACGGATCCCATGGTCTTCAGATCCTTCAGGACTCCTGGTCTGAACAGACAGAGAATATATATCACAGTAACTGCATTGTTCATGATTTCATTCGTCGCACACATCATAAAGAATTTACAACCTTTAGGATCGTCTGTTTTTCACAGTAGGTTAAATATAGAACAGCAGCAAAGACGTGCTGTTTGTTTATCCAAAGCCTGATTTATTACACTGGGTGACACTGGGTGGCTACATAAACACACACACAATTAACTACACCCACAGGGTGTAGTTAATTTTGGGTCAGTCCCACATAACACCAGCATGTGGCTTGAAATACCTGCTAGCATAGTGTGAATTTACGATCCCTTTGGTCTATATGTCACTGTTGAAATATTTTTATCACTGATGGGCACAAAATGTAACCCCCCCCCCACCTGCTCACAGTGATTAAAGCTACTTCACCATTAAACCATTTAAAATATGTAAAAATGTTATAAAAAGAAAAGTGAAGCACCATGATGCGACCAGTTATAACTGCTCATATAAAAAGGGACACTGAGTCAAGGCTGTATGATGACCCTGGGTTTTCTGCAACCAGGATGACTATGAGACTGAAGGAGCATGGGGTTAGGATGAATCTGATCATGGCTAACAACATCTTGTTTCTGCTGCATTGAGCTAGGACACTGTTACAGGAACAGGAAATCAGTTCTTTTAACTTGACAATTTGACCTATTTATTTCTATACCGACAGCATGTTGTGCTATGTCACCTTAATTGCCTAAATATACTTATTAAACTCTAGACGGGCAGCTAAAAATATACTTTGAGCAAATGTAAAGACTACTTGTCAAGAAATGAAACTCATTCATTAGGCTTTCCTGGTCTATTTCCTTTTTATTTAGCCCTTCATAACTTGCCTCACTGTTTGGCAAAAGCAGAAGCATACTCTTAATGCTAATAAAACCACAGTGAGAAAGAGAAGCAATAGGAGGAATATGAGAGTGGAAGTAAAGTCTCTGCCCTAAAAACTTTTTGCATAATGGTGTTTCTTCAGTTGTAAGACTCCAGCTGTCAGTCAAGTGTGAAAAATGAATTTCAGCTCCATCAACACAAACTGCCGTATCTCCCTGTGTCACACGTCATCCTTCTCTCCAGGGGTTACACTTGATCGACAGTCATGTGGGATATTGCTACCTCAGCATCAACCTTTCCCGCAAGACAACAATCCAGGCTCATCAGCCATTTTAGTAGGCTGTGCTCTACTGATGTGGGCAGGCTGCAGGGTCAGAGGGGGTGAAGGGCTTCAGGTAATACTGACTTTAAGTTAGCCTGGTAATTGTTTCACTACTTTCTACATTGTGAAGTGTGTAAAAATAGAGGAATGGTGTGTGGTGGGTACCTATCTAGTTTATCAGTGGGGTACAACGCTTTGCTAAAATCGTCCAGCTGGGACGCGTGCGTCTGTAGAATGATGATGTTGTATATCACCACGGCAACCAGCATCACAATCATCTTCAGTTCGTAGTTGATCCTTAGGAAGACGGAGCATGACACCAGGCCCAGAATGCAGCAGTAGATGAAGTACTAAAGACAGACAGAGAATCAAAACATGACCGTTGACAGACATTGTGTAACCTCAGCTAAAGACAACAACAACATCTACGTTGTGGGTTTTATGTAAATGCTGTATGTAGTGTGAGAGAAGGGGTAAAAAATGTAAAAATGTCTTGATTTTACTTCTCTCCAGCTTTTGTTTTTGATCTCTTTCTGTTGTACTTACAGGCAGATAAAACTTTCTTGTGTTTTGTTTCATGTTTTCCAAGAGACTGTCATTGGTCAGATTCAAAGGTGCAGCGGTTGTCAGGACGCCCTCAATAGATCCTCCAAGATCCTCGACAAAGAACTGAAAACAGAAAGGATGGAGGGTAAGAGGTCAGCTCATTTACAATATGCACTTACTGATCTTAATGAGCGAGTCTGCAATTACAGTGTAGCTAACATGCCCTAAGAGCTCTTAAAATATCAAGATGTGCACTGAGGAAGTGTTTTTCACTCACTATTCTTGGAAAATCTTTAGTTTTGAACTGCTGCATTACATCTATGAGATGAATCAATGCTTGTGAGATCAACAGGGCAATTACTGTAAAGCATAACCACAAACTAATCCTCTGAGTGTGTCCCTGAAGACGTGATGGAAACAGAATGCTTCATGACCATCATGAGATTATGTTTCATGTCAAATTGGCAAAGCTAATATGATAGTGAACAGCAAAGTATGACCATCACACATTTTAAATGCTTTTTATAACACAACAGGAGATATTATGAAGGTTTACATCAACTTCTCTGATCCATTATGCACTGGTGTGTATATGTATGTATAGTTGTCAAACCTAATAACCTTTGACCCTTTTGACCCTTTGAAATGTGTATTTGCAGTCTAATAAAAAATGAAATTAAATAATCAGAAGAAATCTTTGCTGCTGCAGCTGCAATCAGGACATGGACTGCAGCCATCAGACAAACCATGTTCACAACGTGTTAACTGGCTTCTTACCATGTTGAAGACAGCCATCACCAGTATGAGAGCGGTGGTTGTCATGGTGAGGACCAGCCGAAGCCAGGGGTTATTGGTGACGATGATGCGGGAAGATGTTGGAAACCAGGTAAGAGTGCAGAAAGAGCCTTTGCGGCCCTGCTATGGAGGCAAAGAAGTCTGAGTGAATACACCCTGCTAAACAAGTCATAGTGAAATCTTTCATTTCTCCTGTTTATACCAGTAGGAAACTGTTGTCCTCTGGGGACTCCAATCTTTCCTTTGACTCAGATCAAGAGGATAGTTTGGAATCACCTAATTTAAAATTCCTTCCTGCTCTCGCTCTTTGCCAGTTCTTCTACAATCCTCCCTTGGTAGTATTGAACCAGCACTTCAATTCTTCGTAGTTTTTGCCTTGTACACACCGTTCTTTTCTCCCAGACTCCCACTCTGGATTCCCTCCCCGTAGCTGCTGTTTCCCTGGCGTGCCCTTACCTTGTTGGACTGTGTTAGTTATTTTTCCTGTGTTTATCCTTTGAACTGTTCCCTGTAATAAACCCACGTTCCTCTGAGAGCCTGCTTGTGGATCCTCCTTTTGAAACGGCTGTCAGCCATAAACTTTCCTTATCCAAAACCTTGTCCTGTTATCAGAGTGTTATCCTGGATATTGTGTGTATTTCTGTTCCAGTTTCAAATTATTTTCAAGTGTATATTAGTTTGACAGTTTTCTCGCATTTCTCACCTCCAGGAGAGTGTGTTCATGCTGCAGTATGAGGTCTGACAGAGCCGAGCTCTCAAGGCTTTGAGTGTTTCCTTGGCTTTTGTGACATGAACAAAAATGAACATTTAACTCTCGTTTGCAGATATGTTGAATAGCAGCACTGTGCATTTTACTCCTGTCATAAAGTCAGCCAATTTTTTTTCTCCTTGGAGGTTGTGTCTGTGCTTTTTCTTAGCTCAAAGATATTTTCCATGAAATGTGTTTGATCACAATAACCGTGTGACTTTCACAGATGAATGGAGATGAATTTCCTTTAGCTGTAGGCGCGTGGAGCTAAAGCACACACAGGCAGAGCATGTAAGAAATGGCCTGGTATTGTCTGCATGCTTTTTCTCTGCTGACCACAGCTGGAACATTTTGAATACTAATTGACAGTGAGTAGGAACTCATTAAACCTGCTGTGTTTGTGTGTGTGTGTATAAAGCTGATATCTGGGTCAGGACAAACCCAAGGTTATTGATAACCTCCATTAATTAGAAGGAACCCACTTACTGGGTGATATTACTCTCTTGAGAGGCAGAGGGAGAAGGAAATGGGTTCTTGAGGGAGAAATCATCTATTGATTGTCCATCAAACACCTGTGCCAGGTACCCAATAATCCCCAGCCCTCCACTTGTGTTGGATAACAAGCACTAGCAGTGGATCAGTGGATGATCTATATGTATGGAGGAGAATTAAAGGCAGATTAGCTCACACACTCCTCATATATATTGACTGCAGCTGATAACTGTGTCCCAACAAGAATCAGATAATCCACCCTCCCAGAGCGCTGGCTTTGCTTGAGGGTATGTAACAGCAACACATCAGGCAGCTCAGGGCAGCATTTTCTCTGTGGAAAAGACTCTGTTTGGACTGGGCTTTGTAACATTGCAGCCCAGTTACTAAAAAAAAAACATATTATAGCAAACCTACCAGAATGTGACCAGCAAAGCAAAGGAGCAGGATCAATGCCAACAACAGGAACGTCAGGCCAAAGGAGATCCCCAGTACAGCAGTTCTGCAATACACACACACACACACATTACTTTAACTTTCTTGGCACCTCTCGGGCCTCTGCAGTGCCATCCAGGGCAATCAATGTAATGAAGGCTGTAATGTATTCTACCTCAGACCTCCTATCCATTTACACTGAGGTAGCATAACAGTGGATGATACGCGTTTGCTCACGTATCAGTTTTTCTAAAGAAAAACACAACATGGCTGATTTAAGGATGCCTGCCATAAAACAGATAATGTCACGTCTAAATGTGTGAAGCGATGCTGCACCAAACAGAGCAAAGATAAAGAGAGTGAGAGCGCCAAAGAGAGAGAAAGGTGAATTAGAAAATCAATGGCCTCTCAGATGCTGAATTACACCTTTGGCTCCCAGAAGCAGTAAATTAGCATGACCGTGAATTTCTCTCCTCGCCATTAAAGAGATGCCACACTTTGATTCACCTGATCTATAATCACTAGCAGACATGGTGCTCTTTCATCTCCATTGGCTTTTTAACATTCTGCCTCTTGCTCCCCTGCCTCTTTCATTTCAGTGTGGTCCTGTTGATGAGACAGCTGGTGTCAAATGACTTTTTCACATCAGCCCGCTGCCACAGCTGGAGTTCGGTGATGCTATGAGGAGCGTGCAATGGAAATCCTTTAAAAGGGGTGCAGACTTACTTGGGCAAAACGAGGACCTGCACTACGAATATACAGCAGAATATGAGGCAGGCGCAGGTGACATAGTACTTGAAGGCAGGTAATGTAGTGGATCTGTACTGTGGAGAGATCAGAAATTGGATGCAGGATTATAGGACTGAGTAATACAGAAGCATTAAAAAAATTAAAAGAACCAATGTTGCAATATTAAACAATACCAGACTAAAATATATTGTGTAACATAGTGAGGCTCTGTGTCCTACAAGCATGTGTGGCTTCAGTTCCCTTTATAATACAATTGACTTGTTCTCTAGTGTTTTGTATGCATTCACCTACCTCCTTCTCCAGAGCTTTGTTGTGAAAGAACAATGAGATCCTCTGGATGTCCTCAGACTTCAGCCACTGTCTGCAGGTGAGACAGACACACACCACGACTTAAACACACAAACACAAACCACCCATAGCACTATAAAATACACAATAGATGCTTTTCATTGTGCACTAATGAACCAAATAATAGTATGTGAATTGAATGTAAACAGTACAGCTTATCTGTATTATTCATTCTTATTAAATTCCATTGAATGTTCCACACTTTCCATAAATTGACTGCATAACATTCTGTGAATACAGGCGGAGATGCTTTTTCTTGTTTCATGAATGTGCCGAGCAGATAATAATAATGTGTTAATTTTCACTGCTTTGAGGAAAATTGCAGTAGAAATCTGCTGCACTTGAAACAAATGTGATCAAATCAGAATTGTTGCAGAATATTTATAGTTTACAGCATTTTATTCTGTTTATAAATGTATCTTATAACAGCTGACTCCATGGACAATATGCCAGTTTGTGTGTGTACAAGTGCATCTGTTTTTCATGAGGGTGTCATGATGATCATCATTTGATTTTGTTGTGGGCTGGCGTGTTTTAATTTAAAAATTAATTGCTCAGAGCTCCATTTTCCTTCATTATTACTAAAAACAAAACAGAATAAAAACAAACAAGTACATTAAAAATTCAACAGCTCATCTATAAAACATGACTAAACAAATGAGCTTTGGGCTACATTTATCTGTGTCACTTCCTCCCTAAACACACACTTTGAACCTCAAGCATTGTTTGAGTGACTTACATTCTAATCATCATTAACTGCAGGGTTCTTTACCTAATGTGGGTTAATATTTAATTCATGTAATACCTATAATAAAGTTAGTTAAAAACGGCTGCAGAGGCTACTTCTGAATGCCTGTGCTGATTTGGTTGCTCTGCTTTTCTTGTCTTTATCAGAAGTGACTGACGGTGACCTGTGGCTGTGCAGGATGTGCACTAGATGTGATGCTTACTTTTGTGAGTTGATACCATCGATGGTGCGAATCATTCGCTCATTAAGTTCTTCCTCAAACCTCCTCCTCTGAGATTTAGACCTGGGATTGTAGGAAAAGAAAATACTTTAAAATGGATATTGTACATGTTTTAAAGTCATTAAATGCACTATGATTCACCTTTCTCGTCTCTGAAAGTGATAGTGCCCCATTGGAACATCCTGAAACAGGATTTAGAGGCTAAATAATTCTGATACATTAATGTGTTTTTAAGAAAGAGATACAGGGAGACAAAGAGCACTCACTGTAGTGTTGATCGTGCCATTGTCTGTGGTCATGCTGTCTCGATGGTGGAGATTGGCAAATGGTTTGGCAGCTCCCCAGGACTCCAGGTATCGGGTCATCCTAACAGATGCCCTCATCTTCCCACCATCCAGAGAGGGACGAGAGCGCACACCTAATAACGGGCTGTGCCGCTCGGTCTGAGAAATAACCAAGAGAAACAGTGCAAATAGACAGGTGATCCTTGACATTATGCACAGATTTTGTTAGATGAGGTCTGATGCAATGTGACTCTAACTCCAAACTTGGAGGACTTAAAGAGATCTGCTGCTAACATCCTGGTGCCAAACATCCCAGGGCACCTGCAGAGGCCATGGAAAGTTTAGAGGAGCTGCTTATAACTCTAAATAATGCAACTGACACTTCACTAAGCTATGATGGGCTTCAAAAAGTGAGAAAAACTTCTCTAACAACCATTATTGGACAGCTGACTGGGATCCATCAACGCATCCAGTGGGCTCAGACTCAGTGGGTGGAAAGTAAAAATGCCTGGGTGCTCTGGGAACAATGGTTATTTGACAGCTCTTGACATCTGTGACCTCCCTGTCAATGCTTTAAGCTACTTAAAACACTTCTAGTCAAGAATGATGTAGCTCTCCCTCTGTACTGGCACGAGTGCTTTTGTCTAACAGAAACACTGGGAATCTGGGTGGATGACAAGCACTGTAACCACCGATGATTCATTTTAATTGCTCACATGAAGCAGGTATCATGACTGGCCAAGTGCATGGCACACATGCCTATAAGAAATGCAACAGACACAGTCCTCGATGGTTGTGTTTATTTCCCCTGGGTGCACTGAGCTGCTCTGACAGTGACAATCAATGAGCATGACAGTGGGGACGACACCTCCTGTGATCCATGCTCCATATTTGGCCTTGATCCATTCAGGGCTTCTTGAAAATGTCACAGAGCACCCGCAGCCTCTTTTTTTTCCCAATATCTGATAGGATATTGAAAAGCTATGAATTATTAAAGGTTACAGATGCTACATGTTGCTGTATTCTGCAGAAAACACTACTACTGTCATCATAAGGTCAAAAGATTAGCACAAGTCAGACTAGGCCTAAAAGTTAGAAGCATGCTAAGAAACAGATCATGTCATCACTTCTCCAGTGAGGGAAATGTGTTTTTGTACAAATCCCCAAACATTACATTGCTACTGAGTTGGTTACCCTTTGAATACACTGTCTTGTATAGCTTTATGAGGGGACTACTGATCCTAAAAAATAAAAATGTGAAGGAAAAAAAGAGCCAAACGACCTAATTGGAACTCCAAATGTTAAAAAGTCACAGTGACTTTTTGGGTGATTAATGGTATTTCCAAAAACAACTCCAGTGAAAAAAAAATCCTGAGACAACCCTGAAGCAAGCAGATAGTGAACAAAGAAAGCCTGAGAGAGGAAGAAGGAAGGTCTTCCTGCTGATATGTAGGGGAGTGGGTGCATCTTATCCAAGCTGTGGAGGGATTAGAAAAGCAGGGAACTGCTAAGCATGGATTTTCATTTGCAGTGAGCGCATTTCTGAATGCCAAGAGCGTTTTCTATATAGAGAAGTTCTGGGTAGACGGTTCACAGCAGATCTCTTAAATGTCCTTAATCAGCTCTTTATGTCCTTGCTTGACAGAAGGAACTGGACAATGTCTCAAGTAGAGAAAAGGACCTCCAAAGATTATCTCCCCTGAGAGGCAGACTGACAGAACACCTGCCGAAATGTTGCTTTTGTGATGACATATTGTCGGTGGCATGCCACATTATTTCTTGTACAGTATTGATTAGCTGTCCACTGTGCCCCTGGTGAGATGATACATAGTTTTTTTCTATATAAACGTGACCAGCATGTTTGAAATGTTTGTGGAGTTGTCCATGGTGCTGAAACAGATCCTCAGGTTTTTCCATTAGGACACATTAAGGTAAATATATTCATGGTAATAAAAATCTACTGTATTCAAACATGGTTAATGTGGTGCACAGGGTAGTTTGGAGTGAAAAGAATGTATTTGCTGCCTTTGATTTGCTTCTCCAAAACTTTCTTCTTTGGATAATCAATAGAATAATTGCAGACCTAATGCCATTCCCATCAGCGTCAGCTGCCCTCATGAATCTGACCTTGGGGTTGATGACCAGGTAGGTGACCACTCCATGTTCTTTCAGATAGGAGTCTCTGCTCTGTCCATCTCCAGGCTCCACTTTGTATGAGCCTTTCAAATGCTCCAACGTCACTGAAGAGATGTGCACCCTCCTGGAGATGAGTAAGTGGACAGAGAATGAGAGGTGAAGGGCTTACGCCATTGTGCCTTTGACAGCTCTATCAAGCATATTTCAGGCTTTATACCTACACTAACCTGCAGCTCTCCTCCTTTCAGCTGTGTTTGTTACCCTTGCAAACAGCAATGGAAATATGTTTTTTCAGCTGGCATATTTTTCCAGATACATTTTAGCAGGCACAACAGGAGATGAACCATTAGCAGCCCAGGGAGACAACGCTGTGGCACTGGAGAGCTTATTTTCAGAGCAGCATACACATAACCACCAGCCAATTTCCCCCCAGCTTGTTACACTACGAGGATAGTAGGCATAATGGACACATAACAAATGTAGAGCTGCTTGGTCAAATGAGCTGGCAGTAATTGACTAAAAAGCAGGGTGAATTAGAACAGATGTTTTTCATGCTCCACGTGTGACATCTCCTGATGTAAAACATCTTAGTAAAGTGGGATGTGCCAGCCACACACTAATGACAAGGAGTTAAAAAGTTGAAATGACACATTTTCCTTAAAGCTTTCCTATCTTACCCTGGAACACCTCCTGCCTCCATGTGATTGGCAAGCGTTACATCATGTGACCAGACGTCGTACTGCCACTTTCGGAGGCCAATCACACCACAGAGGACATTTCCAGAATGAACGCCAACCCGCATGTTGATGTCAACTCCAGTGGCATCCCTTACCTTCCTGTGGGAGCAGAGGAAGGGCTGTGTGAGGGAAGGTTGCTTGCTTTATTCAACAAAGTGAGCTGAGAAAGTTAATATCAATCACAGCGTTGAGCAGAGAGCTGGAAATGTTGAGAGGCTTTACGTAAAGACTGGAAACTGCACAACTGGTTCACATTATATTTTAAGTTTACATGATTCAGCTTGGTTGTGGTTGCTTGTAAAATCCTCAGATTCATCTTCATCGTGTCACAGGGGGCAACTGTAATCTGATCGTGACTAAAGATCATTCATGGCAGGCCAATGCATTGGTCTATAAAACAAATGTGTTTGTTTATGTGTGTGGTCATGCCTGGTTAACCAACACAGGACAAAACAGGGAGGGGGCCAGGCTAAAACAGAATATATTTTTTCATTTGTTTGAATTTTGTATTTGTTCAGTCAGGAGGCTTATCATATTGCACTCACAGCGTGTTTACTCTAGAGTTCAAACAAAGCTGGAATCAAGTCTGGCATTCCTTCTGCTCAATCTGTTTGATGGGCGTGTTTGTTGTGTGTGTGTGTGTGTGTGTTTGTGTGTCTGTGTGGGTGACAGAGAGAAAAAGAAGGGGGTGCGAGAGAGGGAGAGATCTGGTATTTTACTTGATGGCCTCACACATATCCAGGCCCATCTTCACACAGTTCTTGGCGTGGTTAGGCAGCGATTCAGGCAGACCAGACACACAATAATAGCAGTCTCCAAGGATCTTGATCCTCATGCATTCGTTTTCCTTAAAGAGAGACACGCAGAAACATGCATTTACCATCATGGTCTTTGGTCCAAAATGATCAATATCTTTATCGTTTTATTCCTACCTCACTAAACCTAAACCTGACACACACAAAGTCAAATCCATCAAGGCTAAAATCAACGGCCCACACATAAAATGCTCTTATTCCACATGTGGGATGCGTAACAGCTCATCGTTGGACTGGGTTTATGTAACAGCAGCTTTGTCAGATGGTAGGATGGAGCTGCTGGACACAAAGCTGAGAGAGCCTGACTCAACAGATAGCTGCGCACTCATGAGACAGTGAGATACACTCTGACCAGCCCACACACACAAAGCGCTCAAGGAAGGTACAGCAGGAAGGCCGACAGATGCCTCAGGAAAGATGTTATTTCTGTGTCTGCATTCTGTCTTCTAGACAATGCTGGTCATTTTATAATTAATCAATTGAAAACTGGATTAATTGATTAATCCAAATGAATTCTTTTTATTTACAATACCATACAGCACATTCTCAGTAAGAGTTAAAGAGTCTTTACGGATATGGATAGTATGAATAGCAGTGTGTTATGTTTGGTCATAACATAAGTCAGTTACCTTTGCAATTTGGTCAAACTTGCCAAAAAGTTCATTCAGCATGTGCACCAGTTCACCTGGAGAGCAGTCGCTGGCCAGCCTGGTGAAGCCCACAATGTCAGCATAGAGAATGCTGCAGAAAATAAGAGGAAACTGTTAGTATTTGTGTTACTGAAAAGCTGCTATCAAGCTACTAAATAATGTTACAAAATGAGGTGCACAGTTACTCCATGGTCTTCTATTCAGATTCCTACAAATCACACTAATGCATTACAGTGCTGGTTTCTATGCCCAGAGTGCAGCTTAATTACCTGGATGATTCGGCTAATATTTTCCATCACTTCCTCTTCTATTTACTCTCAGTTGGGAGTTCATTAATGACACCTTACGCTACACAAGACTCTAATATAACACCTTAGGGAAATGCCAGAATAACAAGTAGCAAAGGTCTGGCTGGCTGGGATTCTGCTGCTGCAGGGCAGGCATGCGGTGACCAATCAGCCATCTGGTCACTCCCACCTTGGGTGTTTAGACTGATATTTATCACACTGTACTGTCAGGGAGGTGGTCACATCTTTCCAGCATATGCTACCCTGTAATAAAGTCAGAATGCAAAACATTTTTCCAAAGAGAACTAATGGCATGGTCTGCAGAGACACCAATTATTACTGCTGGAAACTTGATAATGGAGGCAGGGGTTGTATGGTTCTCCATTTGAGTGTGGTAGGACCCCAGCAAAACAACATTGCAACCTGTCCTTGGGTTTCTGTTCTTTGTCTGAAAAGTTTACCCTCTTCTCCTCTCCTCATTGAGAGCTAGACCATGTGAGAATTTGTTATTATTGGAGGGATAATAGGCAGATCAACACGAGGGCACACACACACACATTCACCCACACATACACCTTAGGGCTGCTTAAATGAGATACGGTGATGCTGTTTTTCTTGTGAAGCTCCAGCATGATGACAACCAGGTTATAGAGGACATTCGATGAAGAGACTCTCATGGTAAGCCCAGATTTCTGTATTCCAATCTGTTTATGAACCCCCACACTACAGAGGAGGATGTCATCGAGAACAGAGTGACCCCACATAACAATGCAGGTGGATTTACTTTTAATTGAATTTGGTCATTGCAATGGAAAGGAATAAGAAGATGGGGCATGGAGAAGATGGCAAGAGAGGAAGGAAGGGGAGGCGATGAAATAAAGGAACATGCTAGAGGGAGAGAAGAGTACATGGTATTAGAAGAAGTCCAAATGTAAGAGCAGGTAGAGAGGGGAAGAAAGGAAGACAAGAGGTGAGTGGTGATGAAGAGGAGGACAGGACGGCGTAGGAGCAATCAAATGAGAGCAGAAAATAATAACCTTTATTATGTGGGGGCACAGATAAAGAAGCCTTACCTGACATTGGTGTGCCGCTGCACATAGAGGTTGTGGAAGTTGTTGGTGCTCTCTGTGCGACCGAAGTTCGGTCCCTGCAGCCTCTGGATGATTTCAGCTTTCATCACTCTGGCTATGTGAGCGGGCAGTAAGGATAAGAGTAAACGCTCCTGCAGACAGGGAGGAAGGGGTGAAAGGGGCTGCTGCCCGGAGATGTTTTTGACATGGCTTAAAGAGCTGACTATTGACTTGCTGTCCCATTATTTAGGAGATGGAACTGTAACGACATAATCAAAGTCATTAACTTTCCCTGTCAGAGGTTTAAAGCTGTGGCTGATTGTTGTATGATAAGCAGTTCGTTTCTCTGTTTAGTATAGGCACAAGTGACAATATGAAGAAGGCCCTGCAGTTTCATGCGAGATACTGACACTAAGTTCGATTATAAGTTTGAGAAGTCTGAGAAGTTTAGTCTGATCCGTCACTCAGAGCTGTTGTGTAACCAAGCAAGTTTTTGCTGTAATTTAACACCGTCCACATCGGACGGAGGCTTGTTTCAGGGTGATTTTGGTGTGTGTGCGAGAGCGTGGGTGTGTGCGTGTGGGTGTATGTGCATGTTAGAGAGAGTGAATAGCTGCCTGAGGGGGTGTGACTCATAAATGCAGCTCACAGCAGAGAGGGTCATTACATTGTTCACACACCACGGGCTCATTTCCTAAAACACAGCAGCAAATTAAGTTGAGAGATGGGCTAGGAGGGGGGGTGGGGGGTGGGGTGTCACTAAAAATAGAAACCCACACCACCCGCACTTATTTATTTATTCAGCACTGAAGCAATGAACTGTCGACTGTTAGCATGCAGCGGGGGTTATAATAGCCCGAAGAGATGTAGTGCCATTAATCATGTTTTTGATTAATGAACTAAAGTGATCTGTATTGAGCTGCTGAATGAGATTTGGCATAGTTTAGTTGAGCACTGGCATTTGCATGCACCGTCACACATTTAGAAACACACATACACACACAGCTGTGCTGCAGAGAAACAATTGGTCATACATTTACACAAGAGGCTGTTACCCACCTGTAGCATCAGGAACATTCATTCATTATAAATAGCTGAATAATCAATACAATCAATGAAATCAATGGGGTATTTGTACAAAAGCATGCATTTATAAATATTACACTGAAGCATATATTTTATTATTAGTAAGAACGTAATATACTAACAAAATTATTAGAGTTAGACCACAAGCTATTAATGTGTAATGGTGTCATTTTCCCCTGGTTGGAATGAGTGGCTAATGTCAGGGCAAAGACGCTAATGTCAGGCAAATGTCACAGCATAATGCCACTTTAGACATGACTGACTTACCAACTTCTCATCCCTGACAAGGCCGAGAAGTGGAATATTTTGCCATTAAAACTGAACAGGTTTGTTATGTGACTCTAAGAGAGACATGAATACCAAGAAGGGCTGCAGTGAAATGAGCAGCCCTGAGAGGCTGCACATTACTGAGCTAATTACTAAGAGTATCTATAAGCCCTGTACAGAGACCGCTATTAGCAAATTTTTGAATGATGTCAGAAAAAGCCCTGAAACACAAGTTTATACACATTCTCATTCTCTGTACCTGCTGGTGCTTCTCAAACTCTAGTTTGATGGGTGACTTGATGCAGTTACAGGTGTCCTGATAGGTCTGTTTGAGCGCAAGGTCCATCAGATGCTTGTGATATGCCCCAGCCAGGTTACCACAGGTGAAGATGATCACATTGGCTAAGATCTGCCACATGCGCGCGCACACACACACACGCACACACACATATGCAAAGAAAAGGTCAATAAAAATGTGTTATCAGATGACATGTGTTCTTGGTGTATGTACCTGTTTTCACCTGTAATTTTCCCACTATAAGACCCTCCACTAAAGGCTATATCATTACCTCATAAAAGTAGGCAGGAGCACGCATTTCCACTCTGCTTTCCACCTCTGTGTCAACGTCAGGCTTTTAAAAGGTGGACCTGCATATCAATAGGTTGCCCTTGGTGCTGTATCTGAGGGCACTGAGTGTCTTTGAGTACATTTTATTGTTGGGGTACTTTTCCACTGTGCATGTGTGTCTGTGTATGACCCACAAAAAATCAATCTTTCCTTCATGTTTTTGTACTTTTATTGAACTTTTATTTTCACTGGTCTGTGCTGAGACTACATTAAATTATGACTCTCTTCAGTTAGAGGCAGTTTTTAAGAGCTGCTCCTTGCGTCTATTAGAGAGCAGTTCATTTGACTCTGGAGGCCCTGCTGAATGTGCAGTGTCACAATATTACAGAACAGGTGGGCAGTTTTATGACCCAGACCTTATTAAAATGTTGTACCTCGTCATTTTTAATCATGCGTGGAACCGCCTCACCGATTCTGTTCTGAGAAGTTAACCAACCCCTGTGCTGCACCTCATGGTACAACAATCATTTAAATGGGTCATCATCGGTTGCTAAAGCGGGAAAATGTTATGTACAATGTACATTTCAACAGTTTGCTTGGCCTGTATGGAGCAACTGTATACATATTTTTCTCACCTGCCACACTAGAGGTTCCAGCTCTGTGACAGTGGAGGTCAGGCAGATGCTGAGGGTGATGGTGTGTGAGAAACAGGTGATGCCGCTGGCGATAATGGCCCCTCTCATGGAGAAGGGCAGCATGGTGTACACAACAAACACGATAAAGAGGAAGAAGGACACCTGGAAACAGGAAAAGAGAGCAGATAAAGGCGAAGTTAAATAAGATCTAAAATAAGATCAGGTTACTTTTTCAGATATTTCTCAAGCATGTGTGTAGCAGTACTGAATTTTTTGAATCCCAGCGGAGATTAATGTTCTGCATCTTCCCTCTGTTTGTCTAAATACAGAACACAGCTGAGTGGGTTGGCAGCTTTTCACAAAAAGATCCAACGATAAACTGCTGATCTGGTGGTAAACTATTAGACATGAGTGGGCCGCTCACTTAGTTTTATAAAAATCTTGTGCTTTAAAATCCCAAAATAGAGCACATCAGAGCGGCACAGATAATTAGGTACAACGAAATGACTGCTCAACTATCTCATGTGGGAATGAGATGCAGCAGCTTACTGCTTGTTTACTGTTCACTTTTCCATCTTTACTCTGACCTCCCATCTGCTTCCACTGCGAAAGTGTGCGTGTGTGTGCACGCTCCTGCGTGCTGTGCATACATATAGGTGTATATGTTTCCCATTTAACCCTTTTGCCTTAACCTCCTGCTTCGTCCCTGTCCACTATTTCCCCCTTGCTGCCTGTCCACCCCTTCCTGTTATGGTGTTGAAGTTAAAGTTTCAACTGGGACACCAGATGAACTCTGACTTTCCTGCCTGTCTGTTTGTTTCCTGTGTGTTTAGGTTCAGAGAGTTGGTCTACCGACAGGAGTCAGCTGTGACAATTCTTAGACTGTAGAGTGTCTCTTCTGCCATTATACATGTATAACTTAAATAGCAATTTAACAGTGGTGCATTTCTCATGGTTTTGCTCCCTTTGAGCAAGCTGGGAGAGCTCTGCACATTGATATTTATTTGCAGTGACGCATTACTTGCTTACTTACTTGATGCACTACAAAGATATTATTACGTCTATCACTCACATGCAGCGCTTTATCAAGCACAAACATGACTAGAACATTGGATATAAGTAATTGTTTGGTTGGCCGAGTTCCTCCAAAAGAAGACCTGAACGCAGAGAGCAGAGAGAAAGAGAGGTGTAGTGTGTAGGCTTAAACCTTCCGTTGCTAGGGGAACCAACAAAGGGAAGGATGCTGACGTCGGAGCAGATGTGGTGTTTTGAAGGTCCTGTATATTTTCACCATAACCTTCAACTTCTAACCCTGATCCCCCACCACTGAAAAAGAGAGTCCAGTTGGAGTGAGTGTGTGTGAGTGTATTTGGATGACTGTGTGGAATTGAGAATGGCAGTCCAATTTCAGGTGCGTCACCTGCTTCTGCCTCCTCACAGGCAGCCAGACACACTCCATCTCCACAGCCTGAATTCTAATACAACCTCCAACACTTTCAGATGGGAGCTGCACCATCATCTCACTTCACCCTCTTCGATTACTTTTCCTCCGTCTCTCTCTCGATCTGAGCGGGGCGCCCCCTCTGTGTTTCAGACAAAAGCAGCACACGCTCACTTGCCTCCAAACATACGCAGACTCAGAGATGTGCATGCTTGAATACCCACATCAGAAACAGTTTGCTCTCCCCTCACTCTAGCATTTATGAGACTGAGCAGCTCAGAAACATTTTGGATGCTCTTTAGTATTATTTTGTGCACATGTGCTCACACAGAGGCTTTGGCTCGACTCTGGGGCTCAAGGTGTGACAGCCATGTTCAATCTGCTTTCTGTGAAAAATCAGATAAAGCCCAGACAGTGTGTGTGTAAGTGAGTGTGTGAGGCTAAGCAGGATCAGGGTTAGGTGGTAGGGTTAAAAGTCAATGGCTAAAGAGACAAGCAGTTTCTCTCAACCTCTCTGTGTCTGGCCTCCCCTCACCTTTCTCTCTCTTTTTTTCAGGCCTTCGCTGTTATTACCTCTGTGTGCTCCATCAGACATGCTGTTCTCTCAGTAATCACAATCAATCCAACCCACTGTGAGCGGGCTGCAGTTCCAAATGTTCTCTATTCACTGAATTTCTGCAACTTTCTTTCATCCGGTCTTGATTTTCTCTTTTCTGTTTTTCTATTCTATAAACTAAAACTGTGGGGTTTAGTTTAAGTGGCAGAAACACTAGATAGACTAAGATTAAGATTAAGATTAAGAATTACTTTATTAATCCCTGTGGGGAAATTAAGTTGTAGTAGCAGCATATCAAAGAACAATAAATACAATATATACAAGAGAAAACCCTTATATACACACACACACACCTAGTAGCAGATCAGACAGACAGACAGACAGACAGACAGACAGATAGACAGATAGACAGATAGATAGATAGATAGATAGATAGATAGATAGATAGATAGATAGATGTAAGTGGCAGAGTCATGGGAACAGAATAGAGAGATTAATAATGCAGAATGATTATGCTCTCACAGGTGGCTGATGATAAAAATATCTCCACCCCAGAGGTGGGAAGGAGCGATGGGAAGGGAAGGTAAAAGGGGAGAGAGGAGCGGAAATTTGGGCACATCGCAGTGAGGTGTGGTGGTGGCGGGGATCTTAAGAAGAGAAAAGGAGGCAGGTGGAGAGGCTGAGGAGAGACAAATAGGATTTGATGAATAGAGGGAGACAGGGCGCTAGCATGAGAAAATAGGATTCCTGAGACAAAGAGAAAAGGAGCCTGGCACTGAAAACTAATGTGTCTGACTGCTGATCTGCTCACCTCCAGCTCTTATCAGGCGTCATTAATACCATACTTAGAATTAATTCTGCACTCACACACACACTGTCATGTTCTCCTGTAAAAAGCTCCAGCTCAAAATCAGTATTACTATATATATTTGTGGCGATTATACATAAATATAAGCCTCATCCTCATCTAAGCTGCCATCCTAATTCTTAGTGCAAATAATACACATACAGTTTCACGTACCTGGTCCCAGGGGCTGAGTATGCCTCCAGAGAACATGAACAGGTAGCCCATGGTGACCAGACAGGCCCATATGAGGAGAGAAAAGAGGCGGAGCATCCGCTTAAAGACGTTCTCAATGCAGACGAGGATGAAGATAGACAGGAAGAGGAAGAGAGCAGTGGGCACTGTGATCAGGAACGTCAAGTGGTCCTCTGTGTTCTGGATGGAGAGAGGGAGAGATTTTAAAATGAGGTGAGTTTGTTCACACTGATTGCAACAGACCCCTGCTTCAACAGGCCACACATACAGTACATACAACCAGGTTGCATTAATATACTAGTGAGACCTTCCATTGACGTATAACAACCACAAAATTCTTTAGTTCTCTGACTCATGTCAGAGCCCCAGTGTCTCTGGTAAGTCTCTATCAGAGACAAATGGACAACCTCTGAATGTGTTACTTTATTCTCACATTTCCTAAATTACTGCACAATCCTTTAGCCTCAAACTCAAACACACAGGGTCAAAATAACAAAGAAGATTTGCTTACATTAAAAAAGAAGTCATTCTGATTCCCAGTGAGGACATTCAGTCCTCTAAGGGATATGCACCACACTACACACAGACAGACAGACAGATGAACAGACGGCGTACAGATCGGCAGACAGACAGTCTGAGCCCAGAGAATGTGCTACAGCATCACTTCCACACTCTGTCGAAATCAGCATTTAGAAACTGGCAACACACAAACACACACACACACTTCCCCTCTTAACCTCCACTCACCCACATTCTCACTTTGACATGTATACAGCTTAAGACATCACTGCCAACATAAATGTGTTGAATATCCATTTTATATTTGTACTCCCTCATTTCATTCTCATTCTCATTGCGCCACTGTTGTCCCCGCAAAATAAAAGTGCTCATATAAGTGTCAGGCTCATGAGAAATGCTTTCATATGGAGAAAAATGACTCCTTTGAATTTTAAAATAAATTTCTATTATGATTTAAGTATGGAGACAATTAGGAACCAAAGTTTGTGCAGTTATCTGGTTCAAGATCGCTGTAATTAGGTTCTTGTTACAGGAGAATATTGCAGAAACATTCGGCTAAGGGTTTAACAAATGAAACCATTTATTACAAGTTTGTGAAAACATCCCTGTAGCTGTAACAATAATTCATAGTATGACTCATTAGCTAATTTGACATGCACCCACAGAGGTGGAAGAAAAGTACTTACTTAACTATATTAATAAAAAAGTAGCAAAAAATATCCAAGCCCCTGTGCCTAGATGTAGTAGCCAGGTGTATAAAACCTAAAATATATGCTATATATAATTACAATGCATTACACTGCTTTTATGATTCAGGGCAGGAGCCAAATAAAGTACTTGAGAATGTGTAAATTATGAAACAGAAGCAAAATCCCCATCATTTTCCCCAAGAGCAGACTGTGAGCACACACAGCAGCTTCCGCACACACTGAGCACTTTCACATATCCTATAACCAACGCCCACACCAACCATTTTAAGTTATTCCAGTCAAGTCATGATTACACAGACACATCCAGCATCTGAAAATGTAAAATTAGCAAGCCGCTGTGTGATTACATGTCCCCGATTTTACAGTAAAATGAACATCAGAGTGGGCATTGAAATGCGTTTAATTCTCTCCACATGCAATTCACAGAAACAGCTTTTATGTAACAGAATGAAAAGATGTCACCGGCTCAACCTTGAATTTGTGGACGATTTGACAGTTTATTGAGCCGAGCAGCTTGTTGAAAATAGGCAGTAGCTTGTTTGGGCAGAGCAAATGTAGGATAAGAGTGTTTTTGCTGTGTATTAATGTAGCAGAGGTACTATGAGTCAGGGTCTGGAGAAGGGATCCCATGGGACTTGGCTGCTGACGCCAAAGCAGCTATACAGTCAGCCTAAAGCACACATTGAATCTTAATGAGAATGTAAGCAAGACTGCAAACTCACACAAACACCAGAGAGAGAGAAAGAGAGAGAGACACCTCAGCAACAAAGACATTCCTTTGGCACATTTTTTGGCACACATACATGCGGGTCAGGGAGCTGCTGTTTTAACACGTGCAATCCACTGGAGCAGCTTCTCATTTATTTGCAGTAGGAAAAAAGGGAAGCATCTGCACTTTGCACATTTCTGATTGTAGGCCATCTAATCCCGTTAAAGCCCTTTTGAAACCGTTTAAAGCCATTTCCCTTGACATAGCATAGAGGGAGGGGGGTTGTGCCTGCCTGCCATTTTGCACTACATTGTCACCCCGAACAATTATTTCCTTTTTTAACCCAGTCTGGCTCATCCAGCTATTATGCTGGGAGGAAAAGGGGCGACATAACAGCATCGGAGAGAGACACATGGAGATGCAGTAATCTAATTACTCTGCTGCAAAATGACAGAAACACACCAAATACATTCAACTGGGGTGAGCGTGTGCACTTTCCATGTGCCTGTTGACTATTCATCCTGTCTGATGAATTCACCTTTTTCATTAATCTGCTCTCAGGTTGCTTATGAAATTCATTAATAATCAACAATCAACCTTTTCTTGAGAGCGCGCTCTGCTCTCTGTGAGGGACACTGCTAAAACAGGTCAAAGTTTGCACAACATGCAACTGCAAGAAGGATAGTGTGAAGTCACTTTAACTAATGCTGTCATAAAGGAAAAGTTATACCTGTATTTACTGACTTAAAACAAGCTTTATTATAGATGAACAAACACCTTTAATGCAGTTTAAAATCCATCTTGAAGACTACCCATCGTGGTTTCCCATAACCCTCTGCTGGGTTTATTGGACAGTGGTATTATTTTTATTTCATCTTGAGAGATTTTCAGCTGTGTGATCGCGCGTCACAGCTCCAGGCGAGGATTTCATCAGTGCGGGGTGAAGAAATGGTCATTTCACCATCAGACAAAAAAATGATGCCAGAGGGCACAGCGGTGGGATGGTGCTGCTCAGAAGATCAAACCAGTCTGAAATTATGCTATGTGAATATACACATGAACATGCAGATACACCATTGGGAAATAAGAATATAGGCTTTTGCAGCTGAGCAAGTACGCAGGTAGCAGAAATATGGAAATGAAAACAATAACATTCCACAATGTTTTGAAGAATGCAATCTGAGGTAGACTAATAACAGCTTCATACATAGGAACATGCTCATGGTTAGGTGTGCAGGAGGACAGGAGAGACCATATAACATCCGGACTACTACTTGCAATAGCAAGTAAGGACTTTATCGTGGATTGTCAAGTAGGTGTTATCAGTATTAGGACACATGTTTAGAGACATAATGAGACGTCAATAAATCCTTTGGCCTGGAGACAGGCAATTATAAACCCGGAAAGTAAACAACCTAAATAAGAGAGATTCATCACTTTCTGTTTCTGTAGAATACAGATACACTATGTGAACAAAAATATGTGGTCACCCAGCCAACATATGTCTGGCTCAGTAAAGTCTGAGAAAGGGTGATGAGGTCATCCTTGGTTCTTTGAGGTTTTCGTGGCATGTTGAAACAAGCTGACAAACACAATCATCGAAAGAAACTCTAAAGCTGCAACAATTTTACTACTACCCAAATTTGTCCGAGGGACCCTCCCAAAGGGATTAATAAAGTATATTCTATTCTATTCTAACAATAAGCCAGCAAATAAACGTCTAGAGCTGTTTGCCTGTGAACAGGAACTTTTTCAGGACACTTTCCTCTCACATGATGTCTATTAACTTTTGGGCACATTGACATACAGACTCATCCATACAGGCCAGTAAAGTGGAAGGAACACTATGTAGGATAAAAATTTTAAAAAAATTTAAAGTTTGCTAATGAACAAAATGCCATTGTTTCCATTTTCTGTCACGTAGCAGCAGATCTCTGTGGCGTCGCAGCTCTGACCACACCTCAGTCAGTGATGTCACTGCCTCTATTTCATCCAATCACTCACCCCGCCTTCCCCTCTGTGAGAGCAAGTAATTCATCATTACAAAAAAACACTCCTCTGTCATTGCCCTCTATTTTTCAAACTTTCAGCAAGATGCAGCCAAACCCGTCCGTGTTTGCTTTACATGAAATTTCAACATGTCACAAAAGCATGAAATACACAATGCTGTGATCAATAAGCTATTTCTAATGTTCAATCATGAGATGTAGTATTGATCTCACTTAAACTGTCAAATTGTCAATAGATCAAGGCAGTGGTGTGATTGTTGGAGCTGTATACACACACACACACACACACACACACACACCTCATGCATTTCTACACACACACACACCACATGCATACCTACACACAAGTCCAGCATGATTATTTTCTCTAAAAAACACAGATAAGCCTGTAAAGGAAATGAGAGACTTCCTCAGACAAACACACCCAAACAACACACATAACCACAGACGCTTACTAATAAGTGCTTACAGTACACACAATGGGTGGAGGCATCTAGCTCTTAGAAAAACTTACATTCACCCTCTCCAGCCCTAATCTGTGGGGAAAGATAAAAGAGTGCAGTAATTTTGGGAGCATTAGTGCTGCTTTGGTTGGGTTTCTGCTGGCTCACTGATAAAGCCAGAACACTTACAACAACATCCTCCTCTCCCTCTGCCGCCCGGCCCCCAGCTCCAAACCTGCCCTCTATTTATTCCTGCCATTCTTCTTCATCCAGTAGTAATAAATACACACGCCTCACTGAGCAGCCACTTCATCACCGCGGACAGGCTTGTCTGTTATTTAATAGGAACAAACTGGGAAGAAATGAATGATCTTGATGTATATTGTGAAGGATGGTAAATTATTAGGGGGAGGTTGTAATTTAACCATAGAAACATTAGAGCCACAGAGGGGGAGGAGAATTAAATCGATGAGTGAGGGGCAATAAGCTCTATTGATTTGCCTTAAATAGAAGTAAAGGGATCGATTCAGGTAGAGGTGCTCAGCAGAATGATGCTCTCATTGAGTTGAAATGAATGTAGCAGGAGTTCACTGACAGCATGACGCAAAACATAAGTCCACAGAACATACAGAAGCAAAACAATTATTGTGGAACAACAACAACAACAACAGCAGCAGCAGCAATGAGTGGGTTTCCTTTTGTATGCCAATTCCATAAAGCACAAAAGCAGCACTCGAGAAACAATAGCTTGCGTTTGCAGTTGAGTGTTTGTAGCCAAAACAACACTTTTCACTTGACAAAAGCACCAACACCCACACGGCCGCAAACTCAACTCTCATCCCGCTCTTGATCCACTCTAAGCCAGCGTTGCAGTTTAAAGTGCCGCTTCACAGCCTCTTGTGCTGTCACACATAATCATACACAGTCACACACACCTCCCCTCTCCCATAGCATTTCATTCAGTCCCGTGCTGACACCAAAACTCTTGTTTTATTCTAACACACCTCTGCTACTTGATAATGTGATCAAGTAGTTTGTGGCTTTGTGATAAAATGTGTAGATTTGCACAGCATTAGAGATGTGCAAGTCCTGGTATCCCTTTTACGAGAAAGAGTCATAAACAGCATGCAAAGCAAAAACAATGTTGGTTTAGATGGAAAGTCAAAATAAATAAATAAACAGGTGATAATTTGTATTTTTTAAGGTGAGATAAAGCTGATTAAAAATGTACTTTCTTGCCAAGGGAATTACCTTCCAAAATGTTAAATGTTATTGTTTAAAGGCTATTTATTTTCCATTTCTTTCTAAAAGAAAAATAAAAAATGCCAAAAATAGAGGTCACTGCATGGAACTGCATTTATATTTAAACTCACTATCCTCTTCTGTCAGGGTGGATTAACTACCCACACCTCTTAAATCCTGTCTCAACACTGTTGACTGTTAACACACACACACACACACTCACCAGTCCTGAAGCAAAGAACACCGCCAGCAGTGCGAGGCAGGTTCCCATGACAATCAGCAGCAGGAACACGATCAGCGGATGCTGTTGGCTCATTCTGTAGTACGACTCGTACAGCCAGTCCTGAGGCTTTTCAACCTCCACGCACACCTCAGCCTGGAACCCCGGGTAGCCGTCTGCCAGGCTCTCGGGTCCCTCTGTACCCTCGCCTCCATCGTTCTTCTCCAGCAGGTAGCGTCCTCGGGTCCACAGAGCCTCCTGCCACATGGGTAGCCGCCTCTGGATGTATGGTGCTGCTTTCACACTGTCACAAAACAACACGTGCAGAGGGAAGAGAGGAGGGTGAGGGATGCTGTCCTGCTCTCTCTTCCTCCTCACCCTCAAAGGTCCACTGTCCCCTCTTCTCCTTCTTCTTCTTCTTTTAAAAAAGTTTGCTCAGTTGTGATGGATGGATAGCCGTGGGAAAGAGACCCAACTTTCCAGCTTCTGCAGTTTCCCTTGCATCCTCTGCTGCTGCTTCTGCTTGAGATGATAAACTGAGTCAGGACAGTGTGGAGACTGATCTTCCTGGTTCCCCTCTTTCTCTTCCTCCTCCCCCTTCTCCTCCTTCTTCTCCTCCAAGGTGGTTGCACTCTGAAAAGGGAAGATGTGACTCCTCTTGCTTCTCCTTGTTGTTTGCTCTTTCTGTGTGGTTAGTCTAATAGGGAGCCGGCAGCCTCTGCTTACTGCTCAGCACTGTAGCTGTGACAAGGCAACATGTTACTCTGCTGAGGTGCAGATGAGGACTGAGAGGAACAGAGAGAGAGCGTGAGAGAGGGCTGAGTGAGAGAGAGAGAATGTGTATGTAACTGGGAGGGAGAGAGAGGCTGTTGCAATGTGTGTGGTGGAGAAAGCTAGTGGGTAAATGTGTGTGTGCTGTACCTATTGGAGCAAGTAGAAATGTGAGAATAGTGATGTGTGAGATTAGCTAATGTGGAGAGAACTGCTATATGACTCAAGACTGTGAGACTGTGTGTGTATGTGTGTTTACAAAGGTACAAAAAGGGAAGAAACTTTAAAAATATTTACATAACAGAGAAAAAGAAGACAGTGTGAAGTTGGCAGAAGAGAAGAAGTGTGTGTGTCAGCATGCGTGTGAGGAAGAGAGAGAGAGGGAGCAGGGTTTTATAACAGCTGTGCTAAACCAAGAAGAGCAGCAGATAGGGGAGGGAACAAGCATAAAAAGCCATCTAGCAGCCAGTGACGAGATAAAAAGACGGGCAAGAAAAACACACAGAAGGGGAAAAGAGTGGAGAGGAAGAGGAAGAAGAAACAAAGTCAGGAAGGAAAAACCTCCGGAGACAGAGAGAGTGTGGGAGGAAGAGAGAGCAGTGTTTCAAATAGGGCGGAGGGGGAGGAGAGGGAAGGAGAGGGAAGAGGGAGCTGGTAATGAGTGAAAGTTTGAGAGCGTCAATGCCTGTGAGTGCCGGTGGTGGGAGTAAAAATAAGATCTGACGAACCAAAATCCCAATATTCCTCTCCTCCTCCCAGCTTTCATTCCCTTCTCTCTCTCTCTTTCATTTCCTCTCCTCTCCTGCCCCCCCCCCCCCCCCCCTTGCCATGCTGTATGCGATGCTCTGAGAAGTGTGAAAATGCCACTTCAATGTGTCAAATCCACATAGTTTCCTTTTAGCACTGACGAGAGTGAGAGAAAAAAAGAGTCTAAGCAGATTTCAAGCATACAGCTTATCTGATTATAAAAAATAGAAAACATACTTTTTTTTAGCAAAAGAGCAGAAAGAAGTGTGACTGTTGTTCTTATACTGAGTGAAAGTGAAGGTGCCAAAAAATGACAGTAAACCATAACAACAAAGATGGTCACATTTTGCATTGTATTATACTCATTAAAATAAACACAAATCACATCTAAGGGGTGCCATTACTTTTCAGGTATGTGCTGTCATTTACTTGGGCAATTCCATTACTCAAGCCCTGCTGCCAACACAGCAACACAAATGTATTCTGGCAGTCTATTTATTAGTAGGTGTTTTGGCTGATTGCACACACAGTCAATAAGCTACATAAAAGAAAAAGTGCCATCATGAGTGGCCCCTGAAGCCATATTATTAACAATAATACCAAAAATAATCGAGTTCATGTGAATTATTTTTATTCCAACTGTCAGTTCCGCCCACTTGATACATTTAGTATAAATCTGGAAATCCTGGAGTGAAACAGCGAGACGTGTTGTAAAAAAAAAAAAAAAAACATGATTAGCAATATGTGTGAAGTCACACGTGTGGGACGGACGAACAAACACATGAATGGATTCACTCAGTCTCCATAGCTTCCTATTCTGTGGGTATATTGAGCTTCTTAGATCAACATCAGCACAAACAAAGCCAGGAGCATTAGGGACAATGCAGGCGTGTTCGGCGTTCATGTGACTGCAGAAAGAAAAGAAAAGAAGCTGGGGGAGAAAAAAAAAACAGACGTTTACAGCAATTTTCAGGCGCTGAGCACAGAGCAGGGAAATCAATCACTGTGGAGAAAGCAGCATTGGCAGAAATGTATAGAGAATTTCTATCCAGTTGGCTAAATGGTCATAATGACAGTGACAATGATAATGATACCCACTCTACCATGGCCTGCTGCACATAACCCTAAAACATCCAACAGTTTCAGCCCCACGTCAGATGTAAGAGCATATGGAGATCTGCATTTATTAATGGAAATAAACCCATTCATTTTAATGCAGACATGACTGTAAATGAGCACCTATTACAATGTGCAGGGATTATAGATAGCATAGATATGCAGAAACATCAATACAGTGCTGTAATATTGATGTTCATGAATCATAATGACTCTGAGCTGTAGCTAGAGCATGTTAGGTTTTGTTGATGATAGTTGATGATATTCTCCAGTCAGTGCCACAGTAAAACACACATTACTTTTGTCTCTTGGGATCAACATCGCACTCCTTCTTACACTTACAACCACAAAGACAGTGGGTAGAAATGATAATTACACTACATAAGTGTAACACATAATAGTTTAATTACATAAATACTAAAACAATAGTGTCATTTAATAGCAAAGTAAACTCCAGTTCAACAATAACAACGGCACAGATTTGAGTAGGTTGAGTGTATTAAGGCCAGCTGCTGCAGAAGCAGATCAAGCTCTCAGTGTCAGTAACCTCCTGAATATAAAACAGGCCACTGTTGTAAAAGATCAGGACTTCTGCAGCAGCAGAAAACCAAATATTTATTTTGGCAACAGGAAGCACGGCAGAGAGATAAAAAAGGGATGACTGACATGGGGAGTCACGCATCGTAATAACCCAGATCCTCCCTGACAAGATGATAGCTGTATGACATGACGTGCGATGCATTTACAGCCACTCAGAGCTGCTCATTCTGCGTCCTTGCGACTGTGAGCCTGTCCCGACGGCCTTTTGACTCTGGAGAAATTGGTGTGAATGTGTGTTTCATTGTCACATCAAATCTCCCTTCTGGTGGTAACAGAGGCATTTGACAAAAGTGTGATGAAGTCTTAATGTGCAGTGTTTTAGCCCAGTCTGTGAGTGAGTGTGTGTGTGTGCACTCATACCCTATTGCAACATACTGTATGCTTCCTGCTTGGATGCCTTAAATAAGCATGTGTAATGTAATCTAATTAGATCTGCCTTGACACAACAAAGACAAGATTAATTAATTGAGCTGAGTTTTGCACGCAAACACACCAGTGTGTTGTCAGTGTAGGAGCACACGGGTATGTGTGCGTGCATGTTATTGTGTCTCTTGTCTCTTGTGGCTCTTGAGCAATATTCCTCAAATTAGGGGATTCCAGTTCTTTACCACCACAACAGACACACACACAGAGACACACACAAAGTGTGAAGTGTGGCAGAGACAGTGATCAGTGGAATAGGTGAAATAATCTCAGACATTAGGGATAAGACGAAGTGTGTGTGTGAATGAATCTGACATGTCAAGCCATACAATTATGCTTATTTTTAACATCGTTCATCCTCCGTCTTTGAATCCATTTGTGCTATAAATGGAGTATTCTACATCACATTAACAACAGGTGTGGCTTCGCTGACCACCTGCTACCCACTCCACACACACATACAAATCCAGCGCTAAAGGCGGTGACAGAATGAGAGCACACTGAGGAAGAGCGGCCTTAACACACTAATTCTGCATCAACACCCTCCCACATACAGACAGAGGCACAGTGTCAGGATAGGAGAGCGGGCAACACGAGCAGATGGAGAGAGGACCAGAGAGCCATGGTGCTTTCATGTGCTGTGGGAGATATTGCCACTATGACACAGACGTGCATGAAGGTCAAGGCTAATTGTTTAGGATTCAAGATTCAAAGCGTTTACTGTCACGTACACAGTAAGGAAACAGGTTTCCCTGTACAATGAAAGGTATAATAAAAATAGAATAAGTTAACAAAATAAGAAATGAAGAAGAGCATGTAAAAAAGTAAACATAAACCATGAATAAGTCACATAGAGCTATATACATCAATGTGCATGTGTGCTACATCAGCTGTTGTCCAAACTCAGCAGGGAATGAATAATTGTGCAAAAACTGTCAGGAGGTAAACAGCATGGTACATGTGCAATATTGAATATTAGTGCATTGTTACAGACTCTTGTCAGCTGTTGAGGAGTCTGCACTTCACACTCCTGTACCTCGGGCCCATGGGGAGGAAAGTGAACAGACATTGTGGGGGGTGCTCACACTCTCCGCTACCAATCCCCAGAAGAGTCAGGAGCCAGTCCCAGAGCATGGGGTGTAGTCCGAGGAAGAACAGTTTGTGGGTGAGCTTGTGGGGGATGACCGTGTTGAATGCTGATCTGTAGAGAGCATCCTGATGTAGGAGCCTTTATTCTCCAGGTCTATAAGGGTTAATATAAGAGAACATAAATAGAAACTTCAGGTTGAATTCATGTTTTTTTCCTATTTTGTTTACAAGCTACATGCTAACAGTACACAGCACTGTGCTTGTGCAGCTATGATACAGTATATTCAGTCAAGATGTGATTCATATCACTGCAGCTTTAAAACATGTGGCTGATGGATGATACGAATAATATTCTGTCAGCTCAATGCTAAATAAAAACCTCTAAAATCAATGAGTGTCACAGGATCTATTTTTGACTAATGTACCCTGCTGGTCATGGTTGAACTGTTGATTACTGTGACAAGTTATAGGGTATTTACAGATGGTGAACTGGAAGAAGAAAGACGCTACAGCCTGAGGTGCAATGTGACAGTGACATCTGACTGTGGAGGAGATAAAGGGCCTTTGTGTGTTGGAGTATATTACACATGTTATTGTGTGGTTTTAATGTGAGGTTCCAAGACACTTCCTCTGTCTATTTAACTCATCTTGAGTAATGAAATGAAAAGTATACACGGAGCTGGGAGGCCTGCTGAGAGCAATATGTAGCTTGTCACTTTTTTAAAAAACAGATCCCAGCGTGACTCAAGGAAGAACAGAATTACGTATCTGAACTGCAGTTTTAATCACAGCGAAATCCAGGATCAACGTTATTTGCACTTGCTGTGGGCTTTGTTCTACATGTCACTCATATGGGAAATCAACAGTGATCGAGATCAATCCCCCCTTATGGATTTACACACGAAGCATGCATGCGTGGAAAAAAGGTCAAAAAGGATGCACTGATGGTACTGAGTGCTAGCAGGTTAAACAGCATCTTGTGAATATTTAAATATTGATAGACTTGGATGTAATCCCTGAGCACCAGCAGCAGAGCACCAACAATGATAATTACAGCAGGATTGATGCTGTGCTAGAAATAGATCAAATTTCCCACCTTGATGAGAGCAAAGTGGGCTTCATCACCTAACTAGGTCTCTCTAAAGCCAGTGGTGATTAAAACATACACAGATGACCTAGATAAGTAGCAATCAAGGTGGGAAGGTGGGAGAGAGAGAGAGAGAGAGAGAGAGAGAGACCGCCCACACTTCTCAGGCCTTATTATGACGAACACTGTGGGATTCATTAAGTACGCTGTGCCATGTTTTTCTCAATCAAACGTAGTGATTTTAAGCACACTGCACAGTCAGCCTGATTTGTGTGAGATCCCTTGACAAAAATGCCCATCTTTACAGATACACACAGTATCTGGGAATTGACAAAATGCTAACTAATCAGGGTTTTAATTGCGTTTGATTGCTATTGTTCGGGGGATTCTTAAAAAGGCTTGTTAAAATGCTGCTTGGCTTCGATTCCTGAGGCAGAAAATCTTGAGAAGAGGGTGATCATTGAGTTTGAAGACTCCCTGGATACACATCTCACATCACTAAACACCACACACAGTGAGCTTCCTGCAATGAACTGTTTTATAGTTTGGAAACCATAATAATTTGCATGCATCTGAATCAAATTGGTCCCTTTTATTGATTCTATAGTGGCACAGTGCAACGACTGTAGGACAGTTAGTAACCCTCAGTTCAGTTTAATATCTGTTTGGTGTGTCTGTGCCTGGATTCAATTTTCATACACTCCTCTGTTAAACCAAAAGTGAAGCTTTTCCATTTTTTATTTAGTCCCGCTGGCCCAGGTCTTCGGGTTGTTCGATTGGCACTGCCAGGTAATTTGTTTGCCTGTCCAGCTTAGTTATTATGAAAAGTTTGTTTACTGTGAAAACACTCCACTTTCAAAGCTAAAGAGAAGTTCAATATGTCAACCCAATTACAAAGATGAGCAATTAGCTTGTCTGTGTTTTTAGTTTGTTGTCATTGGAGTATAAGGATTTACTTTGGATTCTCATCTCCTCGGTATTACTGTTCAGAGGTCACATCAGTTAGGTGGAGAAAAATGGAACAGGAGTTGTAATAAGGATTTCCAGGCAGGCTGCACTGATTCTTTTTTTATCTGTAGAAGCATCACCAGCCGGCACAGACAGAACAGAAAAAAAACTCTCATACAAACACCAGACATCCTCTCAGAGCCTGGTAAGACTGAATGTAAAGCTTGTGGACAAAGTCTGGCAACATGGAGTTAACGCCTCTATATTTGGTTTCAGGGTTTAAGCGTACTGAAAACACAGGGGAGCCCAGCAATGGGGGGAAGCATTGTGTTTAAGAAGAGCTCCTAACTCAGTACCGACAAAGAGCAGCACCAGTGCACCACCCAGTGTAGGTGAGAGGTGTTGCATGCAGAAACCGAAGTGGTACCAACCACAAACATCAGGCATCAAAAAAGGCATAAAGGTGCACCATATAATACTGATGAAAATCTGTGAGGTTCTAAAGTGTTATTTAGCATCTTGCTCATGTTTTCTAATTCATGACCTGCACATATGAACCCTAGTAACTCTGGAAAAGGTTTACAGCTTGCAACTTTAAGTATGTATAAAATCTGATCAAACACACACACACATACACACTGACTGGCAGTTTTAAAATGTTTATTAAAAAATAAAATAGAAAAAAATATATTTACATAAAAATGCCAAAAAAAAAACAAAACAAAAGAAAAAGCTGGACAGTGGTTCCCTCTGGCCACTGGTAACTAGGTGTCCATTTTGAGGGCCACTGCTCACATGGATCAGCCAGGACATAGAAGGGCTGCCATCTTTCTCAAAACAACAGCCACCAGTTTAAAATCCAATCATTGTATTGCAATGGGGTTAATATTACATTGCATCTACATGTACATGTGCACGCCGAGATCTCAGCTGTCGCAGCCACTCTCCTTCCTTGTTTTTAACGGCTCATGTTACACCCATCTGAAGACAATGTGGCAGAACACTATCAAAAACGTTCTTTGTAACCGTTTCCACCATCATGAGATGCACAGGCATTATAATCCATACAGACTTTCTTAAGATTCTGCATGTTGCTGTAACCCATCCAAAGGCTTTCCATTTCTGATTTCATTCTCTCATCAATGCTGGTTCTAATCTCTAAAAGCAGATATGGCTGCTGGGGTTGCTGCTTAGAAAGGTTACACAGGCTTCACCAAATAGATCAATCTTGATATCCAATTTATAGTGGGCTAGGATTGCATGTGATTGTTGGAAAATAATCCAGACAGAATTACAGGGTGCCACTAGACACATCTCTGAAAGTCTGCTCCTGTCCAATCAGTCTGTAGTGTCAATAACTATTATCATTTGTCAAAAATCATGAAACGTGGAAAAAAACTTCTATGATGGAGGAGATGATTAGCTCATAATCTGCTTTTCCTGTGACCCTCAAAACATCCAAACAGAAACCCTTCATCTGCGACTGATGCAGTCAGCTGCAGTTCTGACAGATCAGAGTTGCCGTTGTGTGAAGAAACAAAAACAATTAAGTATTAAAAGTACTGAACGATCATCAGTAAAAAGTCAAGAATTGTTGGTGGACACTTTGGTGCACCTGCAGGGTGCAAGTCGCTCCCCTGTGTGCACTTGCTCATGAGCAGTTGGCTGTTTTGATTGAAAACCTGTGATAGCAAGTCTCTCTCACGTTTCACTACGTCACACATTACACAGACCCAAACCACTGACAATAATATCCCCCATTCCTTACATTTGACTGATAAGATGTAGAAAACTAGACTTTAAAACATATCAGGGCCTTCATACAAATACAAGGGAGTGAGGGAACAGGGCTGTTGTTCACATGAGTTGGCTTGAGAGTCTGATGGTCAGTGACATTAATCTAGTCCAACAAGCACTGTGTCGTCATTGGAAGAAAAATAAATCCCAAACAGAAAATACAAGAGTTGCCACAATAATTAAGAGTAATCCACTTGCATAGTAATAACACCAGTGTGTGTAGTGTTAAGGGCGAGTCACAGCCTTCCACAGTCTTGTATGTTGCTGTGTGTATTTGTGTGACACGGTATGCTCGCGAACGTTGTACACACACACACACACGCACTCCAAGTAAACACAAAGAAAGGCATTGCAAACAATTAGCGGAAGTACCTGGCAATTAAATATACACAAGATTCCTGAATGGAATCAAAATATAATTCCCTTTCACTAGGGTCCTTGGTTCAGGAAGACCCCCCCCCCCTCCCACCCCATTCCTCTTTCTCCTTTGTCCAAGACCAGAAAAGGAGAAAACCTTTTCGCTGAGCATCATAGTGTTGGTCTGCACTGATTTCCAGCTGTGGGCATGAGCTTACCACAGCTCTGAGATCAGATATCCACAATCATGCCCCTCATCTAGACAGTTAGCACACAGGGAGTTCTCTGACCTGCTATCAGTGGCTTTATGCCCTCTTACCCTAATCTTGATCTTCAAATTCAAGTCAGATAAGCTGCTGCCTACTTGGATCCAACCCTTCTACAACATGTAATAAAAAGAGACAAGCACAAAAAATGAACCACTAATGCACCACCTGGAAGCCTTTCTTTTAAAATTACCTCCAGTGGAGGCCAAGACAAAAGCAGCAGGCCACTGCCAGCCTCCTCCTGACTGGCAAAACATGGCAACAACACAGCCCCAGTAAGAACACACATATACAGAGATAACCAAATACACACACTATCACCAGGTGGGCACTGCTAAAGTCTATGCCTTCTCTGCCAAAACAGGAGTGCATCTTCTCCCCTCATTTTTAGAGGACATCCCAGGGTGCAATTTTCATCCCTCCACTTCCCTCCAGCATGCCTTTGACTAACTGGACTGAGGAACAAAACTCTCACAGGGGATTTATTGTTTATCTCGTCCATTTTCCCAAGACAAGTTAAGAAAAAAAAATGGAGGGAAAATTCTAATCCCTTTTTGCAACTGCTGTTTTAAAGAGGGTAGAGAGGATGAGGAGGGGGCCTTTCAACTGGGGTCCAGCTCAACCTGATGATACACAGGCTTACACTCTCTCTCTCTCTCTCTCTCTCTCTCTCGAACACACACACACAAACACACACAAAACGCCAAGTGATAAACACTCGCACACTCCAGAGATGCTGCCTGGGGAAAGGTTTCGTAAACAAAAATTAAAACTCTACAAAAATAAAATAACAGTATAAAATGCCTTTACATATACACACAACATATTAAATAAGCTCTTACTTTAGTTTCAAAAAGAAAAAACAACATTATTGCACAAAAAATTTTTGTTCTTAAGTAACTGTAAAAAAAAAAGAAAAAAAAAAAAAAGAAAGAAAATAGTAACACTGACCCACAGGCAGCTTGGCTGCACAGGTCAAAACGAGGTCAAGTGAAATTGGCAATGCCATCACCGCCGAATCCAACAAAAACAGCAAGAGACCTGAAAAACGGGTGAGGAAACAATACTGAAAGTAACATAATACTGAAACAAAAAAATTTACCAAAAGTCATGCAGAAATGGAAAGGTACAGATAGTAGGAAGAAGATGCAGAGATGAGGGCTGTTGTTCCATGTCACGGCAGCCCCAGTGTGAAAACTGCTGGTCTCTGGTCCTCTGTCTGCCTGTCCATCCTCCTTCAAGACGAACGAAGAGCCAGGGTTTGCAGCCAGAGCGGAGAGGGAGGAAAAGTTAAGGGTGGGAAGAGGAGTGGCTTCTATCTGCTGAGGCTAACCGGAAGGCTGTCCCTCTTTCTGCGTCGCCAAGTGTTGCGGTGATACTGTGTGTGTGTGTGAGTATGTCCGCGGTTAGCCAGGACAGCGTTGTTGACTAGCGGCGGGTTGTGGAAGCCCTTCACATTGAACTTGGCTCCATTCTAAATGACAGAGAGAGATAAAACAGAAAAAGGAACACTGATAAATGATCTTTCACTGATGATGTCACATTATCATAATCATATCCATATCATATCATATCATAATCATATCATATCATATTTAACTTTTTGTGGCATTGAACTGACAAGGTAATCAGGTAGGCTAAACCTGACAATGTGAATCCGTAAGTAAATACCATGTACTGTAAGGAGGTTAAGAAATACTGATAAATTTATACTGAACTATAACTTTGCTAAAGGTGTATTTAGTAATCAATCTCACTGTGCTCTTGTGCATCAAACCTCTATGTATTGTGTTGCAGTGATTTCCATTGAAATGTGTGATCTAACCAGCTAGCCGCTAGCTTTGTGTGATAGACCTTTGTGACAAACGTAGCATGAGAGGTTCGGGTGTTCATGTGATGTAACCTAATGATCCAACAACAACCTGTTTGAAGATGTGCTGGATGAGCTACATGACCTGTTCTCACTGTGAGGGCCAGGGCACCGAGGAGTATAATGACAGAGGCAGCACATGTGGAGCCTGTTTTCTCCATGTCCCCAGCATACAAGCAATTTTATCAAGCAACAGTGTGTGGGGATCACATATTAACATGTTTTTAACCACTGAGTGAATGCACGTCTGCATGTCTGAGAGAGCAAGCTGGCATGGAATTGAATTGTTACCTGCATGACTGTGCTAGGCTTACAGCTAAAAACAAACCCCAGACACTCTGCCCATCCTGTCTGTTTCTTCCATGGAATGAATTAGGCTACACAACAGCAGGCTATTTTCACTGAGACCAGACTCAGGCAGACTTCTGGACACAGCCATAAGGCTCATGCAAATGTTCCTTACTCTTCTACATTTTTTTTAATAATCAGCCAATAAATATTTGTAGATTATAGCACAGCGCATCCTCATGAAAATCTCTTCAGTGTCTCACAGCTACAGCTGGACAACAAATTCTAGAACATCAAGCTCATTTCCTTTAAACTGAGACTAAGATGAAAAGACTGACACCACTCTCATGGCTCCTGAATAAATGATGCTAAAGTTAGGCAACAAGTAGCTTAGCATAAAGGCAGGGAGAAGAGACAAAGCCAGTCTGGCTCTGTTGAAATGGAGAAAAAGCTAACATGTTGTATCCTGTACAAAAACAACAAGCTGGCAGTCTTTAATCACTCATTAAATTCTAACAAACCAGCAGGCAGTAAGAGCTAAAATAGGATAAATCTCTCATGGATCATGTGTGTAAATCCATGTCTGAGACAAGGTTGTCTTGAAAAAGTGCAATTTGAGTGTGATTTTGACATCCGGCGCCTACCTTATGAGTGTGGCTGGAGTGGGGGCTGGGCGGAGGCTGGGGGCTGGAAGGGGCAGGGGCATGAGCATGGGCTGGGGGGTGCATGTGGAAGAAGGGGGGGAGCCCAGTGTCTATACACACCTGTCTGCCAGGCATGGAGTGCATTGCTAGACCACTGGGCAGTGAGACGCGAGCCTGGGAGAAAGAACGGCGACAATTCATTACAATCAAAGGCAGCAAATCATTGGCTAGAAATGTAATATATTATATCTAAATATGACACATGCACCCATTTTTCAACTCATTAATAGAAATCACTTTACCTGTTGCCATTGCTGCATGCCTACCTGTGATCCTGGAGGCAACAGCAGATGTCCTCCTATGGGGGGTTTACCGGTGCCCATGTTGAGGCCTGGAGGTAAAGCTAGGCGGAGGTGCGGGAAAGACGGGTATGCTGGCAGGGGTGGTGGTGGGAGGGGGCACGGCAATGCTGAATCAGAGTCCTGACAAATCAGAGACAAAGAATGTGTGAACAATGCTGATGTTGTCACCTGTAGCTACTGTACGATTCCATTGTTATGCACCTGGATACAACAGGTTGCACTCCTTCCAGGCAGAGAGAGTGAAATGTCTATATAGCAAATAGTAAATTAGGTGTATCACTAAAATCTGTTATATAAAATATGACATAGCATGAAATACTAATTTACATAGGTAACACCTAAGTCAGCAAATGTTTACTAGCTTTTCATGGATGTTTAATACCAGATTGTGTTAACCACCATATAGACTAAAAGAAATAAGCATGGGGAGATCACAAGACTGGCAATGTCCTGCAGCAGGAGTTAAACCACTTATGTCATAGTTACATATTATGAACACATCTGACTACATAAGATATTTTGCGTAGAACCATTCTGCCGTTGCCTGCTTACGTTGTCAGATCCGGACAGTGAGGAAACAGATGAGGCCGACGAGTGTTGCTGAGGGCTGGAGATGGACATGGGAGAGTCTGCACTGTGGGGTGACACAGAGTCCCTTTGCTGCTCCTCTGATCCAACACCCCCACCCAGCACACAGGGCTCCTGCTCTGACACTGGCTCCTTGGGAGGCAACCCTGGAGACACGCGGTAGGGACATGTGGGACCAATAGCTACACACATTATACTTCTTATGTTTACGTCAGAAACTTAAACTGTATATTAAAATCAAGTACCTCTGTTGTCTGTCCGTGCTGAGTCTCTGCCCCCCCACTTCTTAATGATCCATTCCCTGTACTCAATCACTTCCTGCGTCAACCTGATTATCCTCCCCAAAGTGCTGCAGGGACGAGAACAGACATGTTTAAAAAGGCGCACCGCTTGTCTTCATAGAATCTGTAATGAAATGGACTGCAGTCAAACCTTTCACAGTCTTTGTTGGGATACGACCGTGCAAGTGGTGACACTGCATGGCTCAGAACAGTGTAGGCATAGTCAAACACTTGCTTGACGTGCATGGCTCCATAGGAACCCCTGCCCACATCATTGCCTGCAGGAAAAAGACAAAAAAAGGTTTCTAAACTTGTTATACTTGAGACCACCACCAGATGGTGCCAGAGCAAAAACATTTCAAACAATTATTTAACATTATCTTCATTAAAACGTTACGTGGATGAGATTGCAGATAATAAAATATTGAAAATGCGCAGCTCAGGGGCCGGCAACATAATAAAATACAGACACAGGACAAGGTTACAGATAAATATTCAAAATGTAAATGCATAAACCACAGACCTGGAAGCAGTGGGTCCTCTATGCAGAGCATGGAAGGCCTGTATCCATTGGTCATGGACTTCATTATTTCCTCTTTAGCTATGTATGCACCTCCATTTTTGATGCGGATTCCTGTTTTCAAGTAGTTGAAATAGCGGCCGTACAACTCAAAGAACTCGATCAGCAACACCCCCAAATTCTCACTGGGGTTTCTGGCGTCGATACGAGGATGGAGCTGAGGACAGAGAGGCTTGATGACTATTCATGACAATTTCCCTCATGAATTTTATAAATAAACAAGTCCATAATACACAGTTCAAACTACTGTGGTAATACCTGTAGGAAACTGATGACCATGAGGATGAGGCTGTAAGAGCTGATGCCGCCAGTAAAGACTTCATTAAGGTCTCTTTGCAGCAAAAATTGCTTCAGTACAAAGATCAGGTAAGGCAGCACCGGATACTTCTGAAAGTAGACGGCAGAGTCAGGTGTGAAATAAGAATGGCGGCAAGTTAAATGAAAGGGAGGGAATCATAAAAAGGACTAAAAGCTATTGAATTCAGTAAGACAGAAATGGTTGTGTTAAGTCTGAAGAAAGGATCCAAATGACTATGTCAATAATTACAATATCATTATGGGTGTGAATCTTTGGCTAAATAACAGCTTGGTTCTTAATTTGATTAATGAGCACCCGTTTTTCCCTTAAGTCAACTCAGACTCATTTAAAGGACTGTAAAAATTAAACACATATTGTGGATATTTCTTCTGGCTTGTTTTCATGTAGGATTTACCAGAATTACCTGTGGCCTCAGTTGACCAATCAGTAGAAAAGCTGTGTTGCATTTGCCAATCTACTTGATCAACCTGTCGGATTTGCTTTTCTTTTAGGAAGCTATAATGCTTCTATAACGAGTTAAGTTTCCTGTTAAAGTTGTGATCGAGGTAATTGTGGTTTTTTGTCATTTTTTTTAGTCAATGCAAATTACACATATTCATGAATACTCTTATCTAGCTGCCAACTGGGTCAAACCTTCTAAAAAAGGTTTTCCGTGTAACTCCAGAGGGGCCTGAATGTGGGAATTGCAAATATCTCCATTTTCCAATTGAAAAGGCAGAATAGCCTCCTGGCAGTGTGTATCTGTGACAGTGGAGCAGCAGTACTTGGACTTCTGAGTAAGTATATTGAGATGTACAGTGCTCTGAACTGGCTGCAAGGGAATTTGACAAATGAGCATTAACTTTGAGGTGACCTCCCAATGACAAGACTGCACTGAAGTCTGTCACACCCATGCTTTAACAACATCAACTATCTCTGCATTGATGTAGAGTGCAGTTGTCAACGCCAGGCTTTCAAGCTGCAACATGCGCTCTCAGAGAATTAGAATACAAACATGCAAGTACAACAACAGACAAAAGCCAAAACCTGACAGCTTGCTGGAACACCAGCACCTGGAATTCCTTCCCTGCATTAGCTACTAAAACCGTGACTAAAGCAGGCAGAAGATTCACAGGGTGAAATTCACCTCTGCTGAGTAGATTTGGCAACAGCAGCTTCACTAACACAAACTCAGGTTGAGTTAAGTGGAGCTTATACTGAGCACAGTAAGTGGGGTCTGTTCCAGCTGCACTTTGGAAATGAGATGGGGTGAAGTAAAGTGTAATGCTTTAAACTGCTGGCTTGCCTCATTCACAGAGGGAATTTCCAAAGTTCTGTATTTAGACCCCTCTGTAAAATGGTAATTATGCGACTCCTCTGGTGTCTTTTTTCATTTAAATATGTCTACATGACCTCTTCCTGTACTCTTCCTCCATCTGCATGTACTCTTAGTTACTCCTTTACCTTTGTGTTATTTGTCACCTCCTGCCCTGATTTTAAAAGAATAATACATGACCCAGAAACATCTCCATTGCAGAGGGCACTTCTTACCTTTACGTAGTCTTTAATGAAGCTTGCAGCCTTGACTCCGGTCTCTACATTAAAACTAATGTCCACCTTAACCTCAGTCTCCTGGTCTGTCAGTTTGATGATTGGCACCTTAACGAAGTTCAGGCAGAATATGTTAGCAAACAAGTCATTATCTACAATATTTCTCAATGTGTGCCGTAATCAGAGGGAAAAAAGGGAGCATGAGTCCCATCTGACAAGCTTTTAGTAGGAATAGCTAATCCCAAAATTAAAACTCAGCCTTTAACTGCTTATTATAATGTCAGACGAGGAGCGACTGAAGCTTGCAGTGGTTTGCCCGGGCTGTGTGCACACCCCACAGGATGATTGTGCGGGGTACCATTTTCAAAACTACCACTGTGGGTTTACAGCTATAAACACTCCTGCAGAAGTAGGTGCACACATTACGCTGAGCTGTAGGATGATGGCTTTGACACAATGAAGGGAAGTTGGCATGGAGCTGGGCCAAATAGTGAAGTATCACTGACCACAGCTGAATACATGATGACAGGTTCTCATTTTTGGTGAGTTTGAGTTGTGTGCACATTATACTGGTATCCAACAAACAGCAAGCTGTAGGAAAATGGGCAAATGTGGCACCTGGCAGACTGTAAATGAGGCTCTATTTTTTTCCCTCCGCATCACACTGACGTAACAGAGTGAAAAGTTCTGCTACTATCAACTATGTTGAAGATATAAAGAATTCAATTAAGAATTAAAAAAAAACTTTATTCATCCTGCAATGGGGAAATTGCATATCACAGAAATCATTAATCAGCCATGACTTCATTACAATCTGTATTATGTTGGAGGTTTATTTTAATGGTTTTGACTCTACTTAAGGACACAGTACATCAACATGGTTAGAAAGGTGGGTTACTTGTACTCACTGTAGCCTTGTCCAGCACTTTAATGGAGAATGGTTCAGCCACATTATGTTTGCGAAGAGCTTGTTCTAGCTCTTGTAGCGGCGGACGCTCCCACTTCCCAAACACCACCAAGTCAATGTCACTGAGGGGTGAAAAAATAGTAAACATTAAATTACTGCCCAGAAAAACACACCAGGAAGGAAAATGGTACAAATACCAGACTTTACCTTGTCGGAAGGTACAACCCTGTGCTGAAGCTGCCAAATATTTGGACCTGGAAAAAAAAGCGTTGAGGAAACAGGGAAATGATGAGCAAAAATCACAGTAGTTTAACCATAATCACAGCATGCGTGTTGGCATTTTATTGCTTGTCATATCACATGCTAACCATAATGGGCTTGGCGAGAAGCTTTTGACCAATTATAGATCCTGTGTCGTAGTGATTGTGTATATATCCAGTTCAAATGTTTGCAAACTACCAGGACCGAGGTATTTCCGGGTTCCATTTCAGAGACGTTAAACACTGCCAAGTTGACTAAGCTGCCAAATTAAGTATACAATGGTTTTGAAAAAAATCAGCGCTTGGGGGGCTGCAAGTGAAAGCTCTCCAAAGGAAGCAGAGTGGAGTTCTTTCCTCTTTTCCTCTAGTAAATACGATGAGGCAATAGCACAAGGACAGGCCAGGATTAATAGGTTGAAATGAAAAGAGAGGCTGGTACAAATCAGAGACTTGATCCATTTACCTGACAATGTGGCTAACAGTGGAAGTGGGGAAGACTGGCAGCCAACAAATCACCGCTGCACTGTGTTTTACATGATTAAGTAATGAGGAGCGCATTACATCAACCCTAGCTCGGTGCACTTTTCTCAACCAGATGCAAGGCCTTCCAAAGCTAATTCCACACATAGTCCAAGTACTATAAATACAAATGAATACCAATATTTTTAAAAAAAGTTGTGTTTACGTTTTAATTAGGTTTGTGCTAAGATCAAATCAATGAGTTTTGCCAGGCTTGGATATCTGTGAATCTTAATTAACCAATGTAACTTAAAGCAAAACCACCAATTCATGTGAACTCATGCAAAAGTGAAACAGTGAGATTTATGAGCAATCTGACATCACAGATTGTGTTTGAGCCAATAATTTGTCCAAGAATGAACTGCATGATTTAAGAGGCTACTCTAAGATATGGAGAGGGCTGTTTCAAATAGGCAAATATGTTTGTTTCTTACATCTGCAGTGGGCCACTGCTCCTTGATGATCGTCTCTATCCGGTTCACCACCTCCTTCCTCATAGCTGCCTCTTCCGGCCGAGGAGACATGAAGTTGTAAAAATCCATCACCTCTTCGTGGAGTCTACACAGAAAGGTGGATGATAAACAAAGGTTATTCTCACCACCATGATACTTCAACTACAGACAGACACCTAGGGGGGGAAAAAAAATCAAGGATTGTAAATCATCTCAGATGATGACAAAATGACAATAAAAGTATGACACAAGCAACCCTCAATTACACAATTAATTTTAATCCAAACCTCATTTCCTAATCTAGATTTAGCCCAATGCATAGCTGCACTTCTAGCACCTAATGTAACCACTACCACAAAAGCAAGCCAGAAATCAAGCGGTCATAGTGAGAATGAAGATTTTGCAGAATTCTTATTATCTTCAGTAAAAACATTTGGCCATGCTGAGACCAATACAACACAACACAACACAACAACACAAAACTGAGGTTTCCAGTGGAATGTGAAAAGAGGGTTCAGTAAAAGGCCTCCTGTTGATATGATTTTTGTGTTGTGTCTCTGGTGCTGTTTGACAGCACAGATAATATAAAAAATTCTGACCAGTCACATGCTTTCGAACAGTGGGAGCCTGTTCAACCCTATGGCCATTCATTTTCTAGGAATGCATGCCATGATGTCAGTGTGAAATACAGAACAGGGGAACTGTCAAAATCAATTACCAGACCCCTAGAGGATATGCAGTCGGCCCATGTGCCCACTCCTTGGCCAGAAAACCAGTCGGGCCAGGATGTATCCGTGCCCATGTACATGGGGTATAGTTATTGTTGAGAACTCCAGAGTCAAAATAAGAACTACTTTCACAGCTGTCTCTGGAAAACTAGCTTCAAGTCATACATTCTTCACGCTTACGACATCAAAACATTCTTCCACAGCTTTAGGGGCCAGCATTAATGCAATCAATTGTACTCAGAGTCTGCCATAAGAGCCATGGACATAGTTTTGCATTAATCCAAAAATCATTCTCCGACCATCACACCATCAGTTCCGTGTAACTACACAGTTATTTGTATTATATTTTCAATTTGAAGAGTAACTCCAGGCACATGTCCTACTTCAAAGGGGGATCCCTGTAGGCAAACTAATGCATGACAAGTCAAGGCAAAACTTGCATTGTGAAACCACAAAGACTTAGAGAAAATTAAATATGTTATGAATTAACTCTTTGTTGGAAAAAAACAATAATGAGTATCCTTTCCAGAGGTATGGGTGTTGGGGAACTAAGCATCAAGCATGTGGAACTGCTTTCATGACAAACACTGATTCCTTCTTACAGAAAATTCCCAGATGGGTGCAGGCACCCATTCCAAATATCACAAGTTCTTGCAACACATTTGGAACTTCTTTGGTCATTTGTTTTGTGAGAAGGCATCTGTCAGAGCCAAAATGATCACTGTTATAAGCAGAAAGCTCAATATTCAGTTTCACAGTTCTTATAGCACCATCAGTGTAGGCGGCACAACGCCTACAGAGCATCCATACACCAAACAGCAGAAAAGTGTGGTTAATGTATAAAATGATATCTGTTGGAGGGTTTTGAGGTCAGTTTGATCAATATGGCTCAGGTGAGTTTAGATACAACTTTGCATGGAGAGTTCCATATAGAATGACTAAATAACACAATACTCAGAACTCAATTATCCAGATTAAATATAGAGATAGATATAATTTTGCTGACTAAAATTTGTTTATTTACATAAATAAGCCCCAAAAAAAGTTTCAGTACAACCTCTCTACCAAACCAAACATACGCCCTTGGTTGTCCCACCATACTATGGTAGCAATCAATTATGCAAAACTGAGGCAGTAGTAGTCAGACGTTAGGTGTGTAACCCTGAAGCGTTGACAGGCACTCACCCGAGGACCCCTGGGTTGTACTTCCTCGTCTTCCAGGGCGTCCAAGTGCTCGCATAATTGCTATTAGTGCAGTTTGAAAGCAAGTAATTCGTCCCATAAGTGCTCGCCTTGTTGTCACTTTTCCTTCGGCCCGGGTGGTGACTGTGTGTGTGATTTACAGGTACAGAGGGGTGAACCTGGTGAAGCTTCACGCAGATCTGCTGTAAATTGAAAGCCGGGTGTTCCTGTAGGTGACGGTGGTGGTGTTGGTACAGGTTGACATTATTATCCATGCTGTCGCTCAAGTTGAAGAGCAGGTTGGCACCCCCGACGTTTTTGTTAATGTTGCCCGTGTCATTCCCACCCATAGTCCTCTCCAGTGAGCAGCTGGAAGGGGGACTGTCCGTTCCGGATTCCTGCGAAGACGAGGAGGAGACGGATCCCGTCTTCTGGGTCAGGATTTTTCCCTCACCTGGTTCCGCCGTGCTGAAAGAGTTCTGTGTGTTCCCATTAGAAAGCGTTATCCCCATCGAGGAAATCGCAGTGCCGTTGATACTACTACTGTGTGTAGTGCCGTTCATGATGCCGTGATGGCTGCTGCAAATGCTCTTGCTCGATGCCACCGCGGTCGCCACATTTTTTAAAACATCCAGCGCAGCGTATTTCACACACTGGTTGTGGTTTTGATTGTGGAGTTGCTGCTGCTGAGCGGAGAGCGTCCGTACTCCCTGAGAGGTCTCCCAGACGTGCATCCATAAGGCGTTCGCAGGTCCTTTCTGTTCGGGCTGAATCCAGGCTACCCTCGGATCCATTCAACTTCTTTCTCTGGTAACCCCCCTACAAGTATCTAACAAACACCAGCGAGCCCGTCTTAAATCTGCGCCGCACCCTGGACCTTTCAAGGGTCGCTTCACCGTCCGGGATTATGAAAAGAGACGTATTTAAACATCAAACCGAATTAGGACCATTGATAAAGTGGCCCTTTACACCGCTAGCTGCAAAAAATGCTAGCTGATCCCTACGGGAATTCAATATGGCGTATTCTCTTCAAATCTATGCGCATGCGCTGTTCCAGGGATTTCTTATATGACTGCGCCCCCCATCCACCCACTCCTCCATCACTCGTGGATAAATTGCACAGAATAAATAACACGATTTTTATTTGGTAAATGTTTAATCGACTAACAACAACAACACGGTAAAACATCAGTGATAAAAAAAGAGACCAGGTAATCCAAACGAGAGGTTCAGTACACTCGATTTTAACTTCCCGGCAACCGACAGAGTGGGGGAGGAGTGGTGGGTGGGTTCACAAGGGATACCCCTCCACTAAAAGCAGGGGGTGAAAAAGAAGGTGTAAAGAGTAGGCATATATTAAAATGGAAATTAGAAGGATGTTATATAATTACATTATTAAGTGTGGGGCTTTTAATAATCAGTGCCCCTTTTGTATCAGTTTCTCCTTTTTCTCATACACAGCTTTATTTGTCCAACATTTAATAATGCATTACATAAATGGGGTATGGAGGCATTGAAATGCTGTTTTTTTTTCTTTTCCACTAAGCATTAATAGAGCTCCTTCTCTTCTGTTTGTCATTTCTAATGCACGCTGCAGCCCACAAATCCAAATACTCATTTTCAAGAGGTAATGCTCAGCAGGTGGTGTTGATCATTTCAGACTGTTGTTTGCTGCCCAGCCTCGGTAGCAGCCGTCTCCCAACCCATTAAGCTGTGTGATGGAGGGGCGGCAGGCTGCATAAAGGCATGAGCAGCACCTTCTGGGGGGTGTGTGCATGTAAAAGACAGAGTGAGGGAGTCTTGCATAATGCCCGCCCCCAACCTCTCACTCTCACGTGCAGCATGTGACAGAGTCAAGGAAAACCCCCCAGAGCAATCTATCTGTCGGCTAGGATATGTAGCTCTCTGTGTAACACACTTGGGCATATACACAGCTGCTCACTCCCACTGTACGCCTGTAGAAATCCAGGCTCTTCTTTATATCTCCCTCTATCTAACACTGTATGAGACACAGAGGTTTGACTGACACACAGGATTGAATAGGTTATTCTATCATTTTTAATGTCAGTCTCAGCTCAAGCCAAAAGCCCACACTGACTGTGTGCCAGTGTGCGTGTGTTTGATTTCAAGGCTGGTTTGCTTCATTGTCAGCTTTTATGGGATTACCACATTGGTGACAAGTGGACCACAGCCTGCACACACACACATACACAAGGCTGGAGAAGTCAACAATATGCTTACAGGCATAAGAGTAATAGCTGATAATATTAAGGAAGCAGGCAGTTGTCTGAGGCTGCATGTGGTTTGAATAGTAATGAGGCTGCAGCATGTTCCAGATATTTAACCCACATTAGCGGAAAGCTGCATTCACAATGTTAGCAGCTCTTTCTTTGCGTGGACATTTTGCCTGAGGAGTGTTGCCCCCGCTGTGCGGTTAGGTGCACTGTAACAAGGACACCATTGCAATGGACACAGTGAGTAGCATCTAACTGCAGAGCAGCAGCTCCAGCACATGCAGATCTAGGCCAATGAACTGCCCTTGCAGTTCAAGCTAAATAATTGCAGTTTAGACATGCCATTGTGTGGCAACTGCATGCAAAAATACCTGTAATAAAGAGATGCATTACCTGCATTCATTGGTCTTTTTGTGATTGTGGGCATTTTTAAAGTCTTAAAACCACCATGTAAAGGATTAGGTTTAAATTATTTAATAATTAACGTGTTGTACATCTTTAAACAGGAGTAAAATAAACCCCCTTACAATACTCTAAAAAACTGCTATGTTGTGCTGTTGCTCTTGCTTTTCACTGCTACTGCTAAAGTGTTCCTTGTTGATTATCAGCGGCCTCTGAGACTAAATATTTGACTCTGGGTGTTAGGGTGTGTTACATATGTATGTATACATATGCTTTGTATATAAAACGAATGTCCATTGGCATCAGGCCTGAAGATAATTGGTTCTATCTCAAATGGCAGGCTCAATAAACACAGGCTGTGTAATATAGTGATGCAATTACAAGGAGCATGGCTAAAGAGAATACACAGAGGAAATAGCCTGGAAGAGAGAGAGAGAGAGAGAGAGAGAGGGGCCCTGGAACATGAAGGATGTCACTCTGCATAGCCTTCAGTGACCATCATTTTTCACCACACTCACACAGCAGCAGGTCTTCTATTTATTGACAATGCTGTACAAACGATGACAATATAAATTCCCATTAAATGCAACATGTCTTTAAAATTGACCTTGGTTGTGACTTGGAAAATGGCCACAACTGAGAAAGACAGAAGTGAAGTATTGTAGGCTGAGGCTGCAGCTGGCAGCTTTCAGGACAGGCACACTGTGGAAAACCTCAGTGTATGCAACAGTACACTGTTCCTAGCAGTGAGTGTACAATCCAATTTCCTAAAAAGTTGTTAAAGGGTATGCTCATGCATCTTCGTCTCTGTTTGATTTCCCTGCAGCTCAGTAGCTGGGGATGAGCCTGCTATAAGCCTCTGCTGGTGGTGCTACCTTTTGTTCCATAGTGACTTCTCTTCCAAACAATACTGAGGTCAGGAGAAAAAAAAATCTGTTGACCCCAAGAGAAAAATGTACAATGAAAGACAGGCTGAACTTATTTGAAAACACTCATATTTAACTTGCTTGGATGTTAAAAAGATAGTTTTGCAACAGATGGATGAAAACTTTAATGCCTGCTTTGCATTTCAAAGTTCCTGTTCCGTCTGGGAGAACATGCAGATCCGAGGAGAGTCTTAAAGCTGTTTACTGCTGGTGCAGAGTGTGATAAATCCAATGTATTACCGTAGGTACACTTCATTCACCATCTTATATCCTCCTGGAATGTGCCTTCTTCCGCAAATGCAACACTATCAGCACATTCAGTCCACACTTGTCGAAGTTACTCAGTGCTTTATGAATAGTATTACCAAAGTAATGGCAACAATAAAAATCTTTTAGTTTAAAGAGGACGGCTTAAAGTATTGCTTGCGAGCAGGCTTTGATGAGATCATTTACGGGTATGCAACCTGTGTATCTTTTCACTGAAAACAGTTTGATTTCATTAAGGCTAATTTTAAAACCAGAGTTTTTAAAACAGCAAAAAATGATGAGATGATTTTCTCGACGAGGTCCTGTAACCATTTCAAGCATGTTCTAGAACAGCAAGGGAATCAGTGCCTTCCTGCTTTTAGGGTAGTCATCAAACTTAGCCAGATACCATCTGCGGAGCAAGACAAAGGGGAGAAGCATTTTCTTAAAGAATGTTTTGTTAAGTGTACAATACATTCACAGTGAGTGTGTGCATTATTATTCTTACTTGTGGTGAGCCACAGCCCTGCTAGTGAGGACCACTGTGGTAAAAAGGGCGAAAGATGCACTTTGGACAGAGTGGCCAGCCAGAGCAAAACCAGCCCACTCTGTTATCTCTCCTAGGAAGTTGGCCCCGGACACATACTGAAACATTCCACCTGTGGGGGAAAGACACTTAACTTTTTGGAGTAGTAATTTGGAGGCAAAACGCTGGTAAAAAAACCCAAGGGCATTCACACATGTACCGTAGGTCTACACCGACCACAGATGGCTGCAGGCCATGTGCTCAGCAACTCTGCTACCCTCTATGTGAAAATGGCAGATTCTTGGCTGAGGGGATTCCAGACGTGCTGGGAAGTTGATGTGGAGCAACTAAGCTCACAGCTTCCTCCCGCCTCGCCTTCTCCACTTTATTTTCTTTAAGGGGTGCGGGACGGATTGTTTCAACAGGTTCACTGCAAGTTCAGGCGCAAGGTGCTATTGTTGTGACTGTATGTCTGTATGTGTATCAGGGGAGCCGCTCTCTTTGTGTGCCTGTTATAATGACTGAATTATTTAACAAATAAAACAAAGCCAACTTGTGGTTTGAATTCGCAATATATATATAGTTTTAACTATACACGCCACTGTCCTTGAGGTTTTTTTGTCAAAAGAACTCCAAAATGAGACCTCCCCCCACCCCTTTCATGTCACATCTCATAGACCGTTCATTCATTTTCACACAGTAAAGGTCACGCGCTAAAAAACCCATCCACACTGCTCTCATCTGTTTAGCCTGTTTTTAGCCGTATTGGGCCTGTGGCTGTAAATCAGCCCTTAAGCACATTCACATCACACTAATGCTTTCAGGATCCAGTGTTGGCTAAAAAAACACACAACAGTTTTACCTATTTGTCAAACGTGCTAATGCGGTTTGACATTCTTTGTTTTACAGGAACGACTATGACTTTGAGAAATAAAGTCCTGGGATTTCTCATCAGTATGAAGCTGCAAACAGCCAAGTTAGCATATAAAGACCGAAAATAGGAAGCGACAGTTCAGACCAAATAGTACTTGAACTTAGTTATACTGAAGAGTGAAAATAATTGAGTGATTTCAGCAATGCATTTCATATACGTATTAAACCACGAAGATGATGCTCAATTCCACCACCAGGGGTAATGTATGCTCTGCTATATGTGCTGCAGACAGAGCTGAGGGTCTTACATATAATCGGGTCTGAGCAGAATCTGCCCAACAACACCATTTCCCAAATAACTCAAGAGTCATGAATTATGCACTTTCAGCATATATGCCGCAACTGATATATCTGTAATAGACCAAAATATTGTGCATGTGTTGTTTTAGTGCTTGGTGCACTTTCCCTAATGATTTCTATAAACACTGCATAGTTTAGAACATTTCTGTGTCAGTGAAAACAAAATTATACACACTACAACTACTGTGTGTTAGATCAATTATTATTGGGACATGCCTAAGGAATGCTGCTGTCTGTGACTCCACCTCCTCAACTCCTCAGAGTCTAAGAGAACAGAGATGCATCTAACTTGGGCGACTTCTTCCTCCCTTTGAGAAGAGCTACACAGAGGAACAATATTATATCCTGTACATCCAGTACAGTGTGATCCTGTATAATCATGCGACCACACTGGAAAATTAGCATCTAGGGAATAGAGGCAGTGGTGTTCAGTGCCATGGTGTGATTACAGTTTTTCGACTTCAATGTCATCCAACAGCGGAAAAAGACATTTAGACTCTGGAAAAAAAATAGTAGCACCCTCTTGTAAAAATGCACCGTTAACAAAACAAGCCTGTAAATACAGTCTAATATACTTTGTAGACTCCATAAATAAACACACTTTATATATGTTATTGTATACCATTTAATTGAATTTCCAGTAAGTAGATTAAAGTCCATTAAAACAAGCATGTGCATATAGTTACCGGTACAGTTTTGCACTTTCAGTTAACTATTTACAAAATGTACATATTTAAAATTTGGAGTGTAAATGTACTGGAGTGACTAAAACATTTACCTGTGGGAATCTTGTAACCAGTCTCTCCAGGCTTCCTCAGGTTCCTCAGGATGTGGTCAGAGTGCACATTCACCAGCCAGCCAGCCAACCACAGTACAGACCCTGGAGGCAAAACCAAAAGATGCTTTAGCAAGAGAATTTACTGACAAAAGTCAGACTGCGAAGCTGTGGTTAAAATTTTTGATGAATACTCTTGTTTACTCTTGTTCTTCTATTAGTTAAGACTAAATGGCAGTTTAGTCTGATTATCAGGCTTTAACTACACAGTATAATTTACATACAAACAATGGATGTGATCCATAATATCACTGATGCACATACACGACACATATTTGGCAGGGATTGCTGGCATCCTCAAAGAGGTGTCAGAATGGAATCCAAAGGAAAATCATTGCCAAAATGATAAGGACTGAGAATAAAAAATAACAATTTGATTTAACAGCAATTTATAACTCAATTGATGAACCAAATATAAACATAAATGACCTTCATCTGATTTTCATTTACTGTTTGGTAAACTGGAATTTCATTTTTTTAATACAATTGTTATGCTTGCTTCTTAAATGATCTCAAATGGCAGGAAATACATGGCTTTAAAGCAACTGGAAGACTCATTCAGTCATGTGTGGTTACTCTCCAGGGGCTTTTCTTCTTTTCTGTCTCAAGAAATGTTTTTCCTTTACTTTAAGAGGATGAAAGGAGTATGAGAATAAAAGTGGTGCAACTGGGGCATAGTGGGAGATGATCCTCTCATTAAAACCACAGAGAATTTCTCAAAATTATTTCATACTGATCAGCACATGCTGAACTAACTAAATAAACTGCAACAAACTGTAAATGTGGAAAGGCACACACAGAATACCTACCAATAATGAAGCATGGATGTGTAACCCAGTCTGCAGGATAATCAGCATAATGGCTCAGGTATCTGATCTGCATGTAGCCATTATAAATGCAGAAAACAAAAGCCAGGGCGAATGAGGCGAAGGGTGTTGGTTTCCCTCCTCGGATTAAAAATGGATATATAAGGGACCTGCAAGAGAGGAAAAATGTTATTAATGAAACTTTGTTTTTAATTATTTGATGGTTAGTACCAGTGATGTGATGTACATCGTGTAATGCATTTTTTCTATATAAAATATATATAACAGCTGATTAAATAATTACCAGATACCATTATGCTTACTCTTTTCGTAGATCTGCTTGTAATACTAGTTGATCATTAACTGCACACTTCCAGTATCATAGTTTTACTGACCTACCTCTGGACATAGTGGCAGAAATACATGGCAATAAGCAGCTGATTTGGTAGCAGTGAGGTTTTAGCGCAGGATGTCCAAATAACCAGGCACAAAGGCAACAAGAACGCCGGCAGCTCCTGCACGAACCACGCAAACCTCACATTAACTGGAAATCCATATTTACTCGTTGCATATCGTCCGTATGGGACATTTTCAAAAAGCAAAGTAACAAAAGTGCAAGCTGCCATGAAGACCATGAAGTAAGCCATGCAGTTCAAAATGTACAGCTCCTCTTCCTCCGATGAAAAAAGCTTTGACAGGAGAGCATCCATCACGACATACGATTTAATATTAAGAATAATTATTACCAAAAAATGTAAATAGTGTACAACTAATTTTCCTACTTCCCGATGTCAATTTTCAGTAGCCACGCGAGGCTAAGAATTGACCAATCACATCTCTTGAACAGATATCACAACGTATCCTGTCAACGAATCAAAATGCTCGGTTTTACTCCGGCTCTATCGCTCTGTCCGGCTCGGACAACCTCCAATGAATATTCATGAATGCTGACAAACTGTCATCAAATTACCAGCTGTAAACAAAGTCGACTATAATTATGTCACTAACATTTAAGGAAAAAGAAAATGGGCGCTTGTTTAATTTTTAAAGCTTCAAATGGAGTCTAACGCAGTTAGATTAAAAATATTATCAAAACGATCGGATAAACAGAATAATTAACGTTTTTGTTTCGTTCATTGTGCAATAATTTTAAATTACACCTACAGCGATTATATTATTTTTAAAATATCAAGTGCGAAAACATTTCACTTTATTTCAGGCGTATTTTGCGGCCACCCCGAAAGGTCCTGATTCACGTGCGTCAGAGCAGCACGTTCTGAGGATACACAGCAGCCCAGCACTTCATCTTAAAACGCTGAGTACATTATTTTACAGTTTATCCGGGTTGTAGGTGTCTTTTCTAGGTATATATATCCACCACGTTGTTCCGCAGACTTTTCACAAGAGTTGTCTGCGTTTCCAAAATGGGGAAAAGAAGCAGACAGAGGCAGAAAAACCAGAATGCTGGCCGGGACGACAGAGACAACGCTGTAAGATTCATACTTCTGCTGCTGTACTAGCAAGTTTTGCTAATGTTTTATACTCCGCTACGTCACATGTTACCTAGATGTTTAGAAAAGTGTCGACCATAGTGACGTCGCTTAGCATCTCTAAACCTATGCAGTCATGCTGCTGGGACATAGCTAGGACAGCTTTGCTGTTAGCTACTGGCTATTTTAAAGCCATGTGTGACCACCATTTGTCCCATTTAACCATGTTTACCAATTATCTAGATGCAGGATGTATTCTTTGTTGGATTGCCTTTCACTCAGATTGTCCAATGTGCCCTAGCAGACTGGCAGGATTCAAGTCATGCTGTCTGTAGCAGTGTTACCAAAATACTGTGGAACCAAGAACCCGGCACTTTTGCAAAAAAAAGGGCTGTAAAAGTGCTGCTTGTGGATTACTATAGGCTGAAATGACAAACAAAACTCTAATTCTAATACTTTATAACATGCCAAAAAGGTTGCTGTTGTCACTTGTTTGAATGACATTCTATGAGGCGTGTTTGCGTCTTCAGCTTTAACTGTAAACAAAGGCAGCCATAAAAAGGTTTAGAGATATGACCCCTACTTACAACTGCACATTTATTCCAGGGCTGGGGAGCTGGCTATGCTGACATTGTTAAGGAGAACAAACTGTTTGAACACTACTACAAGGAACAGGGCCTGGTACCAGAGGGAGAGTTTGAGCAGTTTATGGAGGCAATGAGGGAACCACTGCCAGCAACCATCCGCATCACTGGATACAAGAGGTGAAGTTGTCTTGTTCATGATCAACACCAGATGCTAGAGGTCATCAAATTAATGTTCTCCTGGCACTGGCAAGTGCAACACTATACATTATACTCTGGGCATTGTATTTGTTACTCAGGAGATCTGTTGGTTTAGGTTGAAATCAAAATTTCCCATCCTTGATAGTTCTGTTATTTCGGCTGCTTAACAGTAAGAACTGGGCTGTTGTGCTTTGGTATTATAATGCTGATAACAAGCTGGATGGTCCCTCCTCATAATATTTGATAGCTTTTCTTGGGTTTTTTGTTTCTAAAACTTGTAAAAATTAGTATAGACTGTGTACTTTATGTATTCACACATACTAAAATGTTATTTAGAATGATTAAATTATAAAATGTTATTTTTTTAGCCATGCTAAGGAGATCCTCCACTGTCTGAAGGAAAAGTACTTTAAGGATATCCAGGAGCTGGAAATTGATGGCCAGAAGATCGAAGCCCCTCAGCCTCTCAGCTGGTATTATGTGTCATGGTTTTATTGAAATAAAAAGGACTCATGGTTTTAAACTAGAATCTCAATACAGTTTGTGCCTGTTCTCTCCAGGTATCCTGATGAGCAGGCCTGGCACACCAACATGAGCAGGAAGATCATTAGGAAGTCTCCCCTGCTGGAGAAGTTCCACCAATTTCTGGTCAGCGAGACAGAGTCGGTGAGTCACAAATAAAAAGAAACTGAATATTCACTATACATGCCTGTTTATAGAGCTGATCGTGTAACAGGAGCTTTGCATGTTTGAATATAAGTTGTGTTTACCAAATGTACCCATGAAAGAGAGTTGGAAAAAGATGTCAGAAGCCTTCAGAAAAGTAAAGAGATTAGCATTATTTTTGTTTTTTTGTTCTTGCAGGGAAACATCAGCCGCCAGGAGGCTGTCAGCATGATCCCCCCTCTGCTCCTGAAGATTGAGCCCCATCACAAGGTAAAAACACTGACCTTTATAATAGTTAAAAAAAGTAGACCTGTCAGTGCTTAATGCATTCTGTGTTTTTCCCTTTTGTGAAACACTGTTCTTGAGACTTAAATAGATTTTTGAAACATTTGTTAACATGATGAAAATGATGATGCATGTGTTTTTTGTCCAGATCCTGGACATGTGTGCTGCCCCTGGATCAAAGACAGCACAGCTGATTGAGATGCTCCATGCTGATATGGATGTGCCATTTCCAGGTAAGAAAAAACACATTTATACACATTTCCAGTTCACGGTTGTATGCATCTTTTTTTAAAAATCATTCTTTTCAATCCACATCAGAGGGATTTGTCATTGCCAATGATGTAGACAACAAGCGCTGCTATTTGCTTGTGCATCAGGCCAAGCGCCTGAACAGCCCCTGCATCATGGTGGTCAACCACGATGCCTCCTGCATCCCTCTGCTACAGGTCGACAAAGATGGCAAGAAGGACATCCTCTTCTATGATCGCATCTTGTGTGATGTGCCCTGCAGGTCAGCAGAACTATCTGGCTTGTGTCTATCACTGATGGACTGTGTTTTGGAATGTGAAAATGTGGTTGATAAGCTCTGTGTGGGTGTTGGGCTGGAGATTTTGTGTGACAGATGGAGATGAGGCTTCACCCTGTCTGTCAAATGTAGAGTGCCTGTCTACAGCTGTCTGTCAAGTGTCTTAGTTTACTCCTGGTTTCAGTGCAAACATGCATCCACATCCACATCCTTCTCCTGAAATCTAGCAACATGTTGTGGCCAAAACAGAACTGCATTAGTTTGCAAATGCTGCCTGAGTTTGGCCAGCTTAAGTGCTGAAGCCAAGAGGGCCCTGCCAAACATAACATGGGGAGAGGGAGGGGAGGGGAAGCGGTAATGAAGACCGAGGGAGGGAGGCAGCAGTGATGTGAGCAGTCAGCTAAAGCCCGGCGTTTAGACAGTTAGTGCTTTGCAGACGTTTTTTTTGCCCTGTGTTGAGTATCGGGAATCTCTGGTAGTTTGGACCAAATCCAAAAAGTGTCTGACTGGTGCTGGTTTTCTGTCTTCTGCAGTGGTGACGGCACCATGAGGAAGAACATAGATGTGTGGAAGAAATGGACAACAAGCAACAGCCTGCACCTCCATGGGTGAGTGGGGGAGAGCATGTGCTCACACTTGAGCAACAACACAAGAATTCAGGCACTTGAGTGGTAGACCAAATTGACTAAACAACAAGGGAATGGAGTGTGTTCTTTTGGTGCTAATTAAATTGTGTGTGTGTGTTCACCAGGCTCCAGCTGCGTATTGCTGTGCGTGGCGTTGAACAGCTGGCTGTGGGAGGGAGAATGGTGTACTCCACCTGTTCACTCAACCCTATAGAGGACGAAGCTGTCATCGCAGCACTGCTGGAGAAAAGTGAAGGTAACAAATGTTCACAGGGTTATATATTATGGGTTTTAACCATTTTTCGTTTTTAGTTTAGTTTTTTTCTTAGTTGCCTGCTTCTTAAATTGTTTAGTGCATTGATCCTGAATGGCCCCTCTTCTCTGCAGTTACTGTGTTTAGTGAAAGGAACCATAGATTAAATATTTGGGGTAAAAACTATTCTCTGGAAAATCATATCAGTATAACTGTGTGCACAGTATACAAGGATGTAGTTTTCAAGGTGTTGGCATTTACAATCGCCAAGTCTCCATATTCCTCCATCCACCTTTCCAGGAGCATTGGAGCTGGCCGAAAGCTCAGCTGATCTGCCAGGGTTGAAGTGGATGCCTGGGGTCACATCCTGGAAGGTACAGAAGCTTTAACACATATTAGTAGTGAGATCTGTAGGTCTGTCTCCTCATTATGTGATCACACAATTCTTTCTGTAGCTGATGACCAAAGAGGGCCAGTGGTACTCGGACTGGTCAGAGGTTCCAAGCAGTCGTCACACACAGATCCGCCCCACCATGTTCCCACCAAAAGACCCAGAGAAACTGGCCGGCATGCATCTGGAGAGATGGTATGTTTACACACATACACAAAAATATTGAATGGAAAACTTGTTTATCTCCTTGGGCTGCTCTGTATTCTGTATTTATTTTTCTTTAATTTTTCTCATTGTTTTATTTTCCTCAAAGAGTTTTGACGGCAGAAAATTAAAGCCACACACACAGGTGTAGCCTTTCCCTTTTCACTGGTGCCAAATTCATTAGTTGAGTAATGTCTTTTTTGGCAGAGCTTTTCACACATGTGCACCGAGTCTGCACGGATGAATACACCTGCACTCTCATGTAATGGTGGATGATGTCATTTCTTCAGCTTCCGCCTTGACTTCTTGTGTTAGCCAGCAGAGGGAGCTATTGCCACATGTGTTCGATGCACTCTTTATTAAATGCTTGAAAGAGTTGTGTGTCTTCACATCAGGTGGCAGCATACAGTTCAAGCGATGATTTATGTTTCTATTTTAATGTCAGTATGAGGATTCTGCCACATCACCAAAACACTGGAGGTTTCTTTGTGGCTGTGCTGGTGAAGAAAGCCCCGATGCCTTGGAACAAAAGATATCCCAAGGTACTTCCTCATAAACACATTTAATGGATGAGAGATGTTTATGCAGCTTAATAAATGTGGGAAATAGAGCAGAATTCTTTTACGTGGGTATGAGTTTCTGTTGACCCCCACCTTTTTACACATCACTTATCTGCCCAGTCTCACTAACAACAGCTGGGACCTTCTCTGTTTTTGTTCTTCTAACCTACATCTCCAGGTGAGGAAGGACGTCTCGTCCAGGTCAGGGGCCCAGACTGGAATCTCTCCAGCAGCCTCTACCCCTGCTGACACTCCCTGCCTTCACCCTGAGGAGTCCAAGAAGGAGGTGGAGGGGGACGGCCCAGAGGGAAATGTCAATAGGGAGGTAGAGGAGCAGGTACCCAAAGGACCTTCTTTGGCTCAGGAGACCGGGGATAAACAAGATAGGGTGTGTGGGTAAGTCATGCCAGTCTGGTGAGATAATAAACAAAGGAAAAAACTGTTGGCTCTTTAAGAATAACAGAGCTTTGAATAAGAAATTATTATTTTAAACTCATACAGAATAAAGTGTTGGATAATCCGATGAAATTTAGCATTTAATAAACACAAACATATCATTTGAGTCTTAAATGTCTCTTTCTTCTTCCAGGCCTCCCCCCACTAAGAAGATGAAGCTGTTTGGGTATAAAGAAGACCCCTTTGTGTTCCTAACGGAGGATGATCCTGTTTTCACCACTATACAGTAAATGCCTGTTTATTCAGTGTGCTTTTTATAAATATTTATGTGTAAAAATCATGTTTTTATTCTCTCCCATGCTTTCTCCAGATCTTTCTACGATATTTCACCCGACTTTCCTAAGCTCAATGTTCTGACCAGGACCCACGAGGGCAAGAAGAGGCATTTGTACATGGTGTCCAAAGAGCTGCGCAATATGCTGCTCAATAACAGTGAGCGCATGAAGGTGTGTGGGTTTCTTTAGGGACAGCAGTTTAAATTATTGTACTCACCAAAAGCTAGGCTGATTATTGATGAAGCATTTCCGTCTGTTAAAAATAGACGTAGGAAATCTATAATCAATTCTTTCCTACAGACGATCTATTTGTATTGATCTGCGTGAAAGTGCTTATCCAAGCGCAGGTTTATTGGCTTTTCATTGATACATCAGTTTGTGTGTGTGTGTTTTTGCCTGTGTGCATCTGTGGGAGAAGCAGCAAACAGATGGGACCCTCTCCTAGCTCAGATCCCTCTGGTCCTCCACCCTGAACACCTGCACAGGTGGCACTGTGTGTGTGTGTGGCTCACCGTCTTTGTTCTCCTCGGTGTTTGTAGTCACTCTTGGGTTGAAGCACAGTGAATTGCACGTTTGCATATTATTGCAGCTTCTTGACATAATGAATGGAAAACAAGCTGTTTCTGGTCTTTTTAAGTAGTTTACTTATGTTTTAATAACAGGTATCACAAAAAGTAAAAACAGTGAAACAGTGTTTTTTGCTGATACTAATATAGGGCTAGTCAACAAAGAAAACCTAGGCCCTTTGAAAGTATCCTTTATTCAGCTGTCTATACATAGTGTCACCAAATCAACTAGTCAGCTGGGCTTATTTAGAGTCTTTAAGCTTGAGTATCTTTGCTTTAACAGTGTAAATCTAAACTGTGTAAGGTATAACAATACATGCATATTTATACCCAATGTGTGTTTGGGTTTTACTATGCAAATCACTGACGGTTGTTTCAGTTCCTGCTGGGACACCAGAGACCCGCTGCAGTATCTTCCACAGTCGCTGCCTTGAGCAAGAGGGTTTGATGTAATTACAAAAACATTAACAGCAATACTACAAGAGTACAAGTTACACAATTAGTCACTGAGTCTAATTTACATTCCCCCCTGTTATTATACTTTGAGAGCTTTTTATTATCTGGCATTTTTATTTTGTTTTTGCACAGAGCCATATGCTATTATTTTTTTTCCTCAGGTCATTAACACAGGGGTGAAGGTGTGGTCTCGCAACAGTGATGGAGAGGAGTTTGGCTGTGCCTTCAGGCTGGCTCAAGAGGTAACACGCACACACATGATATGCATTTTTTAAATGTATTTAATCATAAAGCCACTTATTAATTGGAAGTTAAATGATTGAAATGCTTGGCTGCACATGAATATTCTTTTTATATGTAAATTAACCTCATGATGTAAAATGATGCGCAGTAAAGTACAAAGGCTGTATTTCTAGGATCCTATGCCCTCCATGTTCTTTGAATGTGTAATACATTTAATTTTATGATCAAACATGCAAGTTGGCATCATTACTGTAGCCACCACTGAGCACTGAGTAACAGGAGCCAGACGGCAGAATTCACACTGATGATAATTAATTCATTTTAAATACACAATGTAACTGTAAATAATTCAAATTTATTCTTCTATTATTTTTTTTTTCAATCACTATTTCTTCTTAGGGTATCTATACTCTTCAGCCATACATTCGCTCCAGGATCATCACTGTGAGTGTGGAAGACATCAAAGTGCTGCTGACTCAGGAGAACCCCTTCCTCAGTAAACTAGAGGACGACGCTCACGCTCAGGCTAAGAAAATAGGTACACAGTATATTTCATTTTGTATCACAAAGCTTTTGAAATGAGCTTTGGAAGAATCCCTTTATTAATCATCACATGTAATATTATTCTCTCCACAGGAATGGGTAGCATTGTGCTGAAGTACATTCCGAACCCAAGGTAATCTGATAAAATATTGTTTGTGTCTCTTATTAATTTTTGATAAGGGATGGCCTGGTATGTAGTTTGTTGTGACACTCACCATCTCCCTCTTGTTTTTCAGTAACACAGCAGAGCCACAGTGTCCCATCCAGCTGTGTGGCTGGAGGGGAAAGACGTCCATCCGAGCCTTCGTTCCCCGCAACGAGAGGTTTCATTACCTCCGAATGTTAGGCGTGGAGGTCTTCAGAGACAAACAGGGCCTGGGGCAGAATAGAAGAGATGGAGAAAAGGAAGAGAAAGAGGGGGTAGAGGATGAGGTAGGAAAGAATGTAGAGGAGGAGAATGGAGCAGCAGAGAATGAGCCGGAGATGGACTTGGAAAACGGCAACGAAGACAGATCATCTGAACTAAAGACATGAGTAACTGAGAGTGCAGAGGAGACAGTCGAGTAAAGGATTGACTGATGACTTAGTGGAGCTCTAAGAGCTGTTAACCAGGTCCAAAACAATGCTGTTTTGTGGTCCTCTACCAGTTTCTTTTTACCACACTGCCAGTACAGAGGGATTCCATCCCACCGAATGATGGACTCTGTTGGGATCTTTCAGTTTTGCGTCAGATTTTTAGTTAAATGGCTTATCCTATTTTATAGAGATGTGTTTTTTTGGCTGTTTTAACAAATATATTCCACTTTTACCAGGTGGCTTCAGTTTTTTTTCAGTTGCTTGTGTTTTCAGAAGTTTACATTTACATAATTATGGTCTCATTTTTGTACCCATGTAATAAAGCATAAATATGAGTCGTGAAAGGTTCAGTGTCAGCAGTCAGATGATTTCACTTCGAACATTTTTTTTGTCTTCAAATGTAAAACTATAAATATTCAACTCACAACATGAGTGCTTGGTGTGTAGACCTTTATTTTGATCTTAACTGCACAGGATTGGGCTACATCTCACACAGTTTTAATGCCCATCTTGTTATCAGACGGAAATGCTTCACTATTAATCAAAGTTCTTATGACGATGTATACTGTACATATTTGCAGCATCTTGTCAGCTGTTGGCACGGCAGCATCACTGCACTGGATTGACAGAAATGTCTTCCTCCTGTTTATTACCCAGTCTAGCTGCCATGACAACAACCGTCATGACAACCAGCCCCCTCACCTCTCTCTGGTGACGGAGGGAACAGAGGACAGAGGGACCACAGAGAGCATCCTAAACTCCTGTTTCTCCCCTGTTTTCTTTGCCTGTGTCTCCCATTATTCCTCCTCTTTCCCTGTTTTATTTGATCTGAGACCTCTGAAGTGCACAGGCAGTGAATGTAAGCATTCAGGAGAGCGGCTGTCATGTCAATTCCCTTAGCTTTGGGTATTCAATGACAGAGCTGTTTGCAGAGGTAGACGGGGACAAGTCTGGTACTAGAAGAATCAGTGGTTGGGTTACATGCTATGATTCAGTGGGGGCGTGAAACTCCTTGGCGTAGGGAGGGCTAGCATGTAACAGATACTTTATAGTGAAGGCAAGGTCGGCAAGGCGGGTGGGAGCACTGTATATGGAGTCAGTCAAGGATGAACAAGTGGAGCAAAATGCTCCATCTTTTTCTAACACAGTAGAGGACAGTGCATGGAAATGGAAATGATAAAGCACTGCGAGGATGAGGACTGGATAGGAGGTTTGGAGAAAGGGTGGCTATGAATAAATTAAATTGAACAGATAGGGAAAGGCAAAAAGTTGTGACTGAGTCACTGGGCTGTCTGTGTGGGAGTGTGTGAAAAATGTTAGAGGCTAACTTTTAAAATGTGGTTCACTAAATGGAATATATGTCCTTAAATGTTCAAGTATCAAAGTCAGTCATTTATTTACTTTGGATTACTTCAACATTAAGTTATTGCAAAAGATTGACTTTTTCATTCATCTTTATTTTTCCAAGTTAGAGTGAAAACCAGTAAACAGGATAAAAAAATCATCAGCTAAGCCTGTGTTGATGTGTGTAGATTTGACAGTGAGTGATACCCTCAGCCTTTTAGCTTCAACGTTTACTACCATCCTACTAATGCTAGTAATAACATTAACTGCACAGATAGACATGCATTAACTTTATGTCTTCTTTCTCCTTTGCTGCCCCTCATCCCTTCCCCTCTCCCCTCCTCCAGCCTTATTCTCTAGTCAGTTGGATCTTCATCCGAGTCCTTGTCTCTAACTGTATTCATGCCACTCACTTTCTCTTTCCATTTTGATTATCTTACGTCCTGGAAAAGCTCAGGCACTAAAAATGTTCTCAAACTGTCATCTCAATTTAAGCTGGTGCTTTTAGTTCTCCCTCAATACACTAATTTTATTGGTGCATTGTTTTTTTTACTCCCCAAGATTAATCATACACTGAGATATTAGTCTTTTTACAACCAAAATTGTAATTCCTCTGGTTATTTCCCCACATTCTCATATCTCTAGTAAAGGTGATACCATTTATTAAACATTTCTCTGCTTGGCATGCTTCCTTCTCTATGCTGTGAAGTTCAGGGCATTAATGATGTAGAATCGTCTCCTCTGCTCACCTGTAAACTGAGTAACATGAATGAGTTTATAGGTGTGAAAGTATCTGTGATCCACAGTCCCATGGTGTCCCTCTTCTAACCCCTACTTTTAAATCCTCCTTTCCTTCCCTCCTTCTCCTCCTCCTCCTCGCTATCGTCCCCCACCCCAATTTGATGCACTTGAATGCTTCATGCCCTCTAGCGCTCAGCCTTGTGGACATGCATAAATGTTTGGGATTATATAATCAAGCTGTTACGCAACGCTAAAAGAGACTGAGGGAAGCAAATTCACACACACACACACTTAGAGGGAGAGAGAAAGTGACAGAAAGGAGGAGGGGTGGTGATTGTGTGTGTGTGTGTTGAGGGAATCTAGTGTTTCATGTTTGGATTAAACCAAATCCCACTCAGCAACATACACACACAACTGCTCTCCCTTTTAAAATCTGCTGGTAAATCTGTGGTTATGTCTGTTGGCTCTGTCTGATAGTGCTATTGTGCAAAGCCTGGTGTGTGTTTGCATCCATGCGTACACGTGCACCCTCAAAATATCAATTTTTTTTATGGCAGCTTCCTTCCCACTCCACACATGCACACGAGGCAGAGCTCGTCCTGTGCGATTTCTATCTAGGATAAACACTGTTCTCTATGACGCTGCAGCTTTCACAGGCTTTAATCCTTTTTTTTCTGCCTCTCATCCTCTGTCCATGACTTGTGCTAAAATGAGTGTGTGCATGTGTTTTTGCCCGTGCATGCTCCTCATATGGCACCATTAGTCCTGAATGTATCGTCTCCTGGGCCTGGGATTTAACCCTGAATTCAGCTAATGTGTTATAAAATCCACTCACACAGGTTAGCAGACCTGCATGGGCTCTGAGAGGCACACTTGAGTCCTCTTCACACTTAGTGTAATCAGCACCTGCACTACAATTAATCTGTGCTCACACATTCCTAAAAAACAGTAGCCAAAACATGGCCCTTAATGCTGTCAGTCAGATTTGTTGTAGTTTCCCTTTAAATGTTTATTATTATCTGCAGAGTTTTTGTATCGTCAAACCAGGGTCATTCCTTACAATCTGTACTTCCTTGCTGCCTGTCAGGTTGACTGATCTCATATATGGTGCAAAGATTTGTCCTCCTCAGCAGCACAGAGATAAAAGATGGGGCAGTATGTTAGAATGACAGTTTGGGGTTAGTTTTACCTGCCAGTGCCCCCAAACGTGCCACTTTTTCCTACTGTACCTTATCTATCTCTGTTCCCTCAAGCCCTCATCCTGTCGCTGCTGATGAATCACCAAAAGAGATATAATAATTTCCTCAAGTTAGAGGAATTAAAAGTTCATGGCAGAATCCAGGTGAAGGCCAGGTCACATAGGCGCATGACTCAAATTGGCAGCAAAGTCTCTCTTCCTCTGTTTATCTTCCTGCACTTAACTGTGTAGAACCTCTGACATATACAGTACCATAAAATAAATCTGGAGGCTTTTACCGTCACTAAACCCTTTAAGAATGCATGAAATGCTCCATAGCTACAGAGAGAGGGATGGAGGGGGTTTCTGTTGATATCGGTGGAGGCGGTTTGTTAGTGCTCTGAGGCACTTTGGAGGCAAACGTGCACATTTAAAATAAAACAAAAAAGCCTCCATTACATCACTAAATACAAAAAATCAACTTGTAGGATGTTTTTTGAGATTAGCCTTCCTCCTCTTTCTGCCACAGAAAGAAGAGGCAGGACTGAGTGGAGCTAACGTAGATAAAGAGGAACAGGATGAACCCAAAAACACAAGGCATCAAAAAAGCTTGGTGGAGGAGCATTAGAATCATAGAGGCTGTTTGGACGATATGCAAGGAGGTGGATGGAAAACAGGGTCTAAAATACTGCTGAATGGGCTGAGAGGAGCACCCATAGGCTGTGTATGAGAGAGCCACACCCATAGCTAAGTGTATGAAGGTAAACAGCTTAGCTCACCTTGCATTTATCCCAGCTGCTATTGGGTCAAGGTGGCATCATTGATCATATTCTTAAAGAAATGGTAGAGTGTGTCTTTGAGGTTTAGGGTTAGGGTTAGGATTGATCATTGATTGTTTATTATTGTGCAGCTAAATATGAAGTTCGCGAACACAACACTAAAATCTATAATCTAATTTACTCAGACCTAACCTTTTTAGTTTTCAATCCATGGACTCATTTCTGCTCAGACCAGAAGCCAACCAAATCCTCTGTGCGGGGATGATGGAGGAGGTAGAGGATGTGTGAAGGGAAAGTAACGGGCGCTGGGATGACAGGGTGAAGGGTAAGGGTCCTGGAGAGTTAAGGGATGAATACAAGAAGGAGAGATGGATGAGGCAGATGAGGAGGGAGACAGAAAGAGAGTTGGAGGTGGGTATGGGGGGTGAATAGTGGGTACAGGGCTTTATTTAGTGCATGCCTGCAGGTGTTGCCTAGTAACAGAGAGGAAACAGATCGAGGGAAGAGAGCTGGAGAGCACATCTCCCTTTATCTTGTTCACTCTTTTTCTTTCTCTTCCTGGCCTTCACCTCTTCCAAAAACCTACCACAGGCATGCACGCACACAAAGACACACACTCTCTGTCTCTGTGTGTGTGTTTTTTTTCCCTCAGACGTTGTCACAGACACATACACAGCAAAGGCCCCCCGTCCCTCATTAGCAGTCAGGATGGCAGCCGTCCTCCTGTCAGGAAGAAGAGGAGGAAAGGAGGGCAAGGAGAGGCAGGAGGAGAGGGATGAATTAAGAAGGAAAAGTAGACGCAGAGTAGAGAAATTCAGAGAAATCCTTCACTTAAAAAACACACATTCACCAAGGTTGTTGCCATAGCATCTGTTGCCTTGTTACACTTTCCTTATCATCTGTTGATGTGTGTATTCTGCAGTTCAGACAGACACAGTCACAACAAGTCCAACCAAAGATGGCTTTTAATGGGTCTGATTTACATCCTGCTTCTTACAGGGGAATGAGCTTTGAGAACAAAGGCAGCTCAGTAAATGGCTCCATGTTCTGTTGTGTTTCTCATCCACCAGTGACCGTTTGTGTTATCGATCAGGGTTAGATTGAAGATGCTCTAGGTGGGAGTGTGTGTGTGTTTAATCGACCAATGTACCTGTAGCCTTGTAGAAATATACAGAAGCTAACAGATCAAATGCAGCACACTGGAGAGTGTGAGAAATCTTTTATATCCACAGAAAATGTGATGACGATGTCATGATTAAAACACACACACACATCAGTGGCCTCACTAATCTGACTAATGATCCGATTATGGGTCTAATGCCTGGACTAATAATGAAAACAAGAGTTTTCTTTATTCTGTACATCAGCTACATCTGCTTCAACTATGAGTGTCTGACTGCTGCTCATGTTCATGCATGCATGTCTTGGTGGCCGGGGAAAGGGTGTGCTCTGCATTTTAAGTCTGCTACTCTCTCTCTCTTCCTATTCTATCCCCCACCATCCCCCCCTTTTGTTTCTATCTCCATTTTTCTAATTGTCCATTGGGAGAGAGAAAGATCACCTTGTGGTAAATCCAAAAATAAACTGAGACGCAGGTCCTTAAAGCTCAAACTTTATCGACTTCTAAGTTCACAGAGGGTACCCTACCTTGAAAGAACCCACTGAAAATCAATGCTCCAGCTCGCTGCCAGCGAACAGCAGTCAGAATTGATCGAATTAATCAAGGCCGACCCAGATGAGCATGCACATTCAAATTAATCTGCACCAAAAGGCTGTCTGGCTTTACAGAAAGCTTGCTTCTTGTGAATGCCCTGAAAGATGCTAAAAATACATTTTTCCCACATGCACTGTGCCATATAAAATATTTATAGTGTATAGCCCTCGTCTGCTAAGAATGGCAAAGATGCTACGAGAGAGAGAGAGAGAGAGAGAGAGAGAAAGGGAGAAAGTAGCTGCCAAAGCTTGCTGTAGCCTCCATCTCTGTGCCAGAGCTTACATAAGAGCTAACTGCAGTTTGAACGAGAGGAGTACAGGCTTAAATCTGTATTTAACATTCACATACGCACTAGGAGAGCAACAGGGACAGAGACAGGAAGACAGAGAGGACAGCTTCCCTCTGTGTGTCCACGCTACAGGACTCTATATTTATCAGCCTTGTTGTTATAGGCTACAACTCGCTACTATTCATGTCCTGATTTTACCACGCTTACACCACTAGGTGGGTGGAATTCATCATCAGAGGCCAAACGAGCCACTGAGGAAAAACATGTAAGTGGGGAACCAAAAATTTGGGCTGCAGTATTACTAGAGCAAATCCAGTCTGTGTTACTGTACTGCAATATAAGCAGCACAGCGTCTAAATGTGACACTGCTCACTCTCTGGACAATAGGGACCACCAGGGGACAAAAGAATTACTCATCACTGGAACTCATCAGAAATCCATTTAGGCTACATGGTTCACTTGACATAACAGTGCAGAAATGCACTTCCTCTCTCTTTCACTGTAAAATAAATAACATATAAAACATACCTGTAATTGCATTTAACTTCTTGTATTATCAGTGCACCTGAGATAGTGATGTGCATCTCACACACACACATGGTGCATTAAACAAATCATAATTTTTTAGTAATCAGAGATAAGAGGCTTCTGAAAGAGGACTAGTTAATGTACTGTTTATATACAAATTATGCCTGTACAGACTAAAAACAAATGGCAGAGAAGATTGTTGCAGATTGAAGAGGTTTGTCTTGTGAAATGTGTGATCTTTAAACACACATCCCAGTGTGTTTAAAGACAAATTGTTGATTTATATGATTTACTGCACACATTCAAAACCATGTGTTTGGCTTGGTAAATGACACACAATGACACTAAGTGGCAGCAGTTGTGGCAACTGTCATGACTCTTAGTTTGCTGTCTGTTTTTAGTAAGTAATTGTTTATTATTATTATTATGGTTTCTGTATTTTGACACACTTGTCTTCTTGGTTTGTTTGGTTAACCTCCTGTTTAGTGTTTAATTTTTTTTGGGTAGTCTAGTTTCCTTGTGTGTTCCCTCCATGGTGATTGGTTTCCTTGCCCTCATTGTGTCTTCTTGTGTCTCACCTTGTGAATTTAATCCATGTGCCTTCTCACTGTCTTTATCTGCTCTCCCTGCCGTGTGTCACTCCTGTGTTTCCCAGCGTTCTTTATTGTCTCTGTCTTGGTTTACTGCAGTCAGGGGGTCATAGCCAGGACTGTATAAATACTGAGGTCCAAAAAATGTCTCTATTATTGAAAATATGTCACAGTTTGTATCCCTCACTATCATGTCTGAGTCCTGCAGCTAACAAACCACAGAGCCCGCCCCCTTTTTGTTTCCACTTTATGGATTCATCATCATTCATCATTGGTATCTAAACTTCCCTTTTATTACATACCTTTTTGTCATCTGCGTCTGGGTCCAACCTCCCTCCACATCAAATTAACTCACACTAACTGAGTTTAGACAGAGCCACACTCACTGTAATTGCTGCAAACAGCTGCCATTCTTCAATTTGCTTTAAGTGTCCTCCAATTTATGTGGCAGATGTTTTCTCATGGAACAAAATCAATTTTTGATGGACCCAGTTATTCATACACATACACACAAAACAACAATACATGCGTGATATATGCACAAATCCTCCTCCTACACACACACACACACGGCCTCTCTTGTCCATACATCTATGTGTCAACAGGGAAAAATTCAATATTTAACAACATATTTCCAAGAGAAACACCAGGCATGGGTGCATAATGCATGCAACCCATACCATATAGAATAAAAATCACATCTCCAGTGTCTCCGCACAGTGAAGCTTCATCTCATCCTACGCTCAGGCTACAGCAACACATTATGCACACAATAGTTGATTTTGTTTCTCATCTTGCCATGAGGAAGATGCTCAGCTCCTATACTCCGAAATAGGATTGTGCAAGCCAACATCATAGCATGATCAACAGATAATATAGATATGTGTGTTCCATACATCATTGATGTAGAACCACCTCCAATATTTCATGGAGACAGCTACACACATCACCGCTTATCTTATGCACAGAGAAGGAGAAGGGATCTATAATTCAGCACAAGTTTTTTGATGGCTCCTCCCCGGAGATTTCTGCCCCTCTGTTTTTTCTTCTTCTCTGACCCTTTCAACCCCCTTTCTGCTTCTACTGATCCTCCTGACGATGTCTCCACCGCCACTTGAGCTGCAAGTGTTTATGTTGGTGTGGGAACATTTGCTGTGTGCGTGTCTAATAGGGCATATTTGTGGGTTGTCCAAGTGCCCTCTGTCCAGCTCATCTCATCTCATACAGACATTCTGGGAAATCTCCACAGCATTGTATGTGTCAGCGAGGACAGAGCAGAGGAGGAAATGGAAGAGTCACAAATCACATCTTCTCTAATGAAGCTAATATAATTCAGAAGGAGAGGGGAAGGTAGCCCCCTATGCTGCTGCATGTTTGCCCTTATGTTACTGATGTTTTACTTCTCTTTTTGCTTATCACCCCCCCCCCACACACACACACACATCCAACATGCCACATATAATACACAATCCAAACAGACTGTTGAGAAAAAAAAAAAACGCCTTCTTATCACCCTCATGTTGTGTTACTACTTGCAGTGATATATGCTCTGACTTTATCGTAAAGATTTATGTTCCTGCTGAAAAGCAAAGTAATCCACAGATACAAATGAGACTAGACTGTGTTTAGGAGGTTTTAGACTCCACTACATTCATAAGCCTGAGAAAGGATACGACACGGCCCATATAAAACAGCTTATCGCTGTTTCCTCACCACTATTAAAATCTCATTCTGATAAAGCATACTGCATGAAATCCGGTGCTGTATATGCTCGCATCCTTCTTAATGTTATGGTGCTGTTTCATCATGCTGTGTGTTGCTTTTACAAATCACATAAACAGTTTCCTCCTGGGATTTGGGCAATAGAAGGAGGGGATGCTTGTCATTTTTTTTAGAATAAAGGCAACAACCAACTTGAATACATAAACACAGTCACGGTCACCTTCCTCTTAGCTTACTCACTCTCCTCCTGCTTTTTTTTTCCTTCTATCTTTTTGCCTCACTGTTGTTTTCGGATGTTTTCTGTGTCAAGGTAACCTTGAGGGGATTGTTGTCTCACAACTGAATAATGAATGTTTGTGTCTCTTGCTTCCACTCATGAATACGCACTGATTTTTTTGTGTATGCTTATGGCATTAACTAATCAGATAATTAAACTCTTTTTGCCTGACTCATGTCCTCTGAGTATTCAGCGAGGTGTCATCAATATCTTGCTCGCTCTCTCTGATCCATACACCGCTTGGTCTTTATCAACCTAATGAGCAGTGGGGAAATATCAACTAGACAAAAACAAGAGTGCTCAGGGATCAATTAACTGTGATATGTCAGCAATGATGATAGCAGGGGTGGGTGTACAGCCTGTGTGCTCGTTTAGTTTTTTTAGTTGTTTTTTTTTTTTTGCAGATTTAAATGAGTCAGCAGATATGAGCTAACACATGTTACATGTTTTACACACACACACACACACTTCTTCACAACTTCTTTCTTCAAGATTTTTGATGTGACGTCCCATTCTAATGAATACACCTTCATGTATTGGACGAAAATGGTGCCTGTGTTTTCTTCTTTTGCCATTTCTTGGTTCCCCGTGATCACGTTTTGGTCAAGTTATCGTTATTTTTTGGAGGAGGTATGACCTGTGGCTAAAAAAAGCATCTCTGACTGAGCAACATGTTTCAACGCCTTATTCTGCTCTATCCATAGCTATACAACATCCTCTGAGAAGGCAGTGTTTGGCTCTGGCTTGCATTTCTTGATCAACTTTATCAATAAACTGGAAGACATTTTTGACCCTGTGTATCCCTGTGGCCACTATTGATAAATTCCATCCATTTCCTACTTTGAAGAGATTGGAGGAAAGCTTCCTACTGTCCTTGTGTATGTAACAGTCAATGAGAGACATTCAAAAACACAAATAAACTCCCCCTAGCAGTTGTAAACAAGCCAATTGCATGGGTTCAGCATGTTTTCCAGTGTTGTGCAAAACAGAAAAGGTCATCTTGTGTTTACTTTTTTGCTGTTCTTTTCCAGCCTCTCTCTGCAGTTCTCTGATCTATGGTGCACAGAATGGCTATCAGATTGAAAGCATCTCAGACTTCAATGAAGTCAATTCAGTATCATTATGATTGATCATTATTTCTCAGATCATTCTGTCGTAAAAACAAATTTGCAGAATAGGCAAAAAGCCTGTTTTATATCAATTAGATGTAACTGTAGCTGTGTCCATGTTCCTTTAAGCAACAGGTTGATTTTTATAATTTGATTATGAGGAAGAGTGCACATTAACAATGGCAACTTCTTACTGCAATCTGCAGGTAATAGACCATGAAATTATGTTATGTCACCACTGCCAGTGTATAAATATGGATGCTAACAGGTTTGTCCTATAAAACACATCTAGAGGAGTGAAGAAGATGTAAATCAGCTGCAGTTTGCACGTGCCCAAGCAGCCCTGACAAGAGATGCAATCAGCTAAAATATATGTGTGTGTGTGTGTGTGGATGGACAATGTACTGTATGCCTCAGATCTTTTGGACAGATATCCTGCTGCCTGATGCCTGCTGCACCCTGTGGCAAGAACAGGCATGTTGGAAAGAAACAGCTCTGTCACTGTGACTGCAGCACACACTCTGCCACATAGAGAGGGAATGTTGTGTTACCATTAACCTGGCTAATAAAAGAGGAAAAGAAGAAAGCGAATCAATGCAGTCTGTCCTTATGGAGGTTGATAGTAACCATCGAGTGCAGTAAATGAAAGTGGGACAATGCAGGGGGCCGGGCAGAGGACACAGCCACCTGAAGTGGTATAAGTAATGTATGCAAGTGTAGCGAGTTCTGCTCAGGTGCTCCCAGATGTGACTTTAGATTACAATTTCAGAGATGAAACAAAACCACCAAACCATCAGCAGAGTTTGAATAAGCTGTAACTTTTATTGCACATTCCTGTTTGGTCTTGCAATGACCTTTCACCTTTTGAACTTTTAAGACCTCGGTCTCGACCAAACACACACAAGTCAGGAGTGAGACGAAGTTACCCAGAGTAACCGATCACAGGTCAGATCCCTTAATGAGTTAAGATTTGAAGCAAAGGGGGGGTCATACTGATCCCAGATCTGTGACTGAGGGGAACTTTAGTCCAGATCTTTGTGTTGACTGCATTACCCACAGGCCAAATCACCATAGAGCAGGACCACTGGGGAAGGACAGCAGTGACATCATGGAGGGGACAAGGAAGTATTTGTGGGAGCATGAAATTTTTCTCCGCTTGATGTGCTCCCCAAATACTCCCTTTATAACCTTGAGGCTTTACAACCTTCTGCCCTTCTTTGCTCCCTGAAATCCCCCCATATAAACACACCTTCCCGAATCACACAAATACATAGGCTATCGTTCTTTGTAGTTTTTTTTTTCTTCTCGTTTTCTTGTGACGATACCTGCAACATGCTTCAAATCTTCATTTTGGCAAACCACAAATAAATTAAAACACAAACATTCATATAACACAATGTGACATTTTTAGGACGCTTAGAAAGAAAATACATACAGTACAGAACCCAAAATAAAGAAAAAAAATACCAAGAAAAGAGAAGCATTTGCATTTTTGTTTTTTTCTCCATATTTTTTCTTGCTTTTCTTGAAAAAAAGATATACAGTAGCTAGCTACCAATCACATATCACATGCAGATATAATACAACATAATCAGTTCACCCAGTTAGTGTCTGCAAACTACCAATCTAAACTATATCACAAAATTATTCTCTTGAAACCAGCAAACACTCAGCTTTTGAGATATTTTATCTTAATAATAATAATTCTGTTTTCTCTGCTGACGAGCTGAGAGCCACTATACGATCGACCCTGAAATCACTAGCCAAATTCAAAGAAGACTAACACGCTGTCATACATGATCACATACCAGATGGTAAGATGTTGTTTTTATGTCTTTGACTTTTTTTCGTTATCACAATGGGAGTGTTACACACATATTTGCTTACACATGCACTCAAATGCAGACGGGTGTTTGTTATCGCCCACAAACGCAGCACAATGGGAGCTCTGAGGCTTCAAATGTGGAGAGCTGGTAGATTCGGCTCAAGAGGTTTGAACTTCCTGCTCAAGGATTATGACTGGGCTGGGTGGTGTGTGGAGAAGCTGCTCCACCACTCCCACCCATCTACAACCCAGCCACCCCCCTCCCTCCCTCCCTACAAAAAAGAGGGCAGGAGAGGATAGAAGACACAAAATGTCAGTACCGAGCGGGAGGTTTGACATCCGCCATCCTTCTGCTTTCCTGCTCTTCTCTAATGACGCTCTGCTGAAATGTCAGACCAATTAGCAGCTTTCCCTCTGACATTTAACTGGCAGATAGCAAAACAAACACACGACTGGACTGGACTGGACTGGACTGGATGGACAGAGAGTCTACGCCTCGTAGACTCTTGATTGATTGAGACCGACACTGCTGCAGTTAATATTTGATATTTATAAAGTCCTTTAAAAGGTTGGAACTCAGGAACTCTACACTATTAAGTAATCACAGCAGGTAGAGCAAATACTATCTGTCTGCGGCCATTTTGCGAGCCACCTGACATTTCAGAGAAGCAGCCGGCAGTGATCAAAGCTCGCACGATTCCCCGCTCTCCCTTCCTCTTCCCTTCAGTCTCTCTCTTTCAGCAGACATCAATCAGATGCGCTCTGAAGCGTACCCTCATTTAAAGCGCCACTCCATCCACGGCGGCGCTCGAGCTCCTGTCTGTCTCCATTTCTTGGTGTTACCGCTGCAGTCAAGGCCGCAGGTGTACGTACGAAGAAGTGTGTGTGTGTGTGTGTGTGCTGCATGTGGGTGAAGTTAAGCGTATTTTCTATTGACGTTTTAGTTCCTAACTGGGCTCTGGAGGCCACGTGCATGTAGATATTGGTGTTTACAGTAATAATAATCAGGAGCTGACACAGACATGGAGCCGAACAGTGAGATACTTAGCAAACAAAAAACAAACAAATAATAAAAAACAGCACTCCCTTTAGGCCATAGTGTTAGTCACAGTAAATCATATTTTTTCTGTTTAAAGGGCTGTCTCCCTTGCTCACACAAACACACACACACACACACGCATTGAGGCCTGGCCTTCAGCTGAACCATCTGGTATCTAAATCATGGGAATTAGGAGTCTTCTTTTTCTCCCACACACACACACACAAACATGAGAGCAGAGAAAAACAGAGAAATAAAGAAAGATAGATGATTGACTGTCACTCTATTTATCTTACATAGTCTGTGCATAAAGCAACGTGAGTTTTTTTTCTCCATTAAAAATCAATATCCATCTAGCAACAGTGAGCTCTAAATTTAGACACAAGAGACGCAGAGAGAGACAGAAACAAAGCGAGATAAGAAAGAGGACAGAGAGAGAGAGAGAGAGAGAGAGAGCACAGCTCCATGTAAATTACAATCTTCATGTTGCATTGAACTGTGAGCAACAGCACAGTCGAAAAAGAAAGGGGGAATGGACTGAATGAGTGAGTATAAACGCCAGTGCGCTGCCCGTCTATTAAACATTAACAGCTTCATTTATATGTAAATGACCTGACAGCTACAGAAAAACTGAGAGAGAGAGAGAGAGAGAGAGAGAGAGAGACGGTGGGATGTAATATCAGTTCAGTGCTGAAGAGCAGAAAAGGAAGGAGGGATGAAAATATATAGGATGGGATGGACAGGGAGACAAGTCCCCCTCATTCAGTAGTCTTTCACATCAGTGGAGAGGTCCACACTGTCCCATTTGTCCAACTGCACATGCGTGGGTGTGCTTTAAAGAAAAAAAAGAAAAAGAAAGAAAAAAGGGATCCACTGCACCCCCTGATGCACGTGCAAACACTCCCACTTGATGTCCAATGGAGTGACAAACACACAAACACACACACACACCTCCCTCTCAGGCCTTTCCAAAAATGTGGGAAAGAATCCCTGCACGAGAGGGAGGTTTCACGGTGAAGGAGTGACGATGATGAACTGGGGTGTCAGCTCTCCGACAGTTTCGGTGGAGGAGATGACAAAAGAACAAAAATACACACTAAACCAAAAAGAAAAACAAAAATCTTGCGTGAAACAGCAAAAAAAAAGGTGAGTTAGCGTGGTGTGTCATTTTGCGTGTCAGAGCTAGCTGGGTTTTTCCGGCTAGCGCAGGGGTCGGAGGGGCCACAGCTGGGCATTCAGCCGTCGGACACGGGCGGGGACACCCAGCCATACTTCTCGTGGGTCTTCACCAGGGACTTGAAGGTGGCCTCGGCTTCTTTACGACTAAAAGCTTTCTTGGACTTCCCTGGTTTCCTACAGATACGGCCCTGCGAGAGACACAGAAGGTAGTAGAAGGGAGGTTAGATCAGTGCAAATGCTGTCAATCTGTCCAATAATGCATATTTAGGATGGATCTGTAAAATCTGCAGTCTACACACATGCATCAATATGCTCTCATCAGCCTGAGGGTACAAATGTTGCATGAATTAAGTCTTTGTGAATTGCTTTCTATCCACAGTCTATTGCTGCATGTGTGTTTTTTGCATTGCTGACTTATTCCTTTAAAGATCTGAATGATGATATCTGACACAGAATTAAAAGAGACTGTAGAGATTATTGCTTATATTTGGCAGTTTAGATACTGATTAAAAAAGCACTCCTGGGTACATCAGCCAAAGAAGCTATTTTCATGCAGTATTTTTGTTTGTCTGGGTGTCTGTAAGAAGAAAACCTCCAAATTATACATGGATTTTCACCAAATTGGATAGACAAACAGATCCTGGGCCAAAGAACTATTGATCAGCTGTTGGATCTCTGCCATTAGGTGACTTATGTATTTTTGTTTAGCCATATAAAACTAATGGACGCTGAGGCTTTCTTCCAAGTCCTACAGCTGTTGTAGCAGGACCACAGAAATCGATTTTAACTGCAAATCTAAAGCCATTATGTGTAGAATTTAAAGCTGCAACCAGCAATTATTGTCATTTATCGATCTTTGCGCCATTCATGGCAACTGTCACAGGACCACATATTCAGATGTCTAACTTTGTCCAAACAAAACACAGAAAATAATTTACTTTAACAAAACTTTGCAGATTAATATTTTGTCCATGTATGGGGCAGCTGATTCCAATATGTATTTTTTCTACTGAGATCTACTATCCTTATTAATGTTATGTATTTTCCAATCTGTAGCTGAAATGTGATTTTTTTTTTACGTTTTTTCAGTCCCTTCAAAAGAAGAACATCGTTTTATAAACTTCAAAAACCAGCATGTCAAAATGGTGTCGTTTGATCTGGATGTTCTTTGTCAGATCAAAAGGAAGATGACTCTCTTGCTCTCGGCTGTCAGCAGTCTTGTCCTGCTCATTCAGGTAACACTGCTACAAGTCTTCCCAGGCCACGTAAAGAAAAAGACAGAACTACATGCACTTTAACGAAGTTGATGGCTAATGCACAGCCACGGGGGGGGATTTGTTGACAGGACAAGTGGTCTGAATGCAGGTTGACCAACATTAGATCAATGTGCAAAGGCAAGGAAAGAGCTTTTAAGATGTCAGGGTCAATCAGAGGTGAGAATATACCCTTCAGTACACTGGGCAATGGGGAGGTAAGTTGAGAACAGCAGCAGCAGCACATATTGTGTAAAAGTATTATGACGTAGCCAGGCACCTCCTTGCTTCACACACTGGTTTAATAATATACGTGGAATAACATGGGAGTCAGGGGAGGGAATGGAGAGCGGATTATTGGCAGCAGCGCTAAGACTTCTGTGAAGATGAAGAAGAGTGTGTGGGAGGATGACTAGAAAAAGAAACAACTGTCTTTATGCAGCGGCCAGGACAACACGGCCATGACAGCTGTGACAGTGGTGTGATTCAAATCAATGTTTTAAACATGGGAACATGACAAAGGGGAGGTCGTGACACACTCATCTGACTGTACAATAAGTGAACACACTGCAGTTATACTGGAAACTTTCCTGCGGCCGACTCCCCAGACAGTGCTGCTACTTTTGTGTATTTGTTTGTACATGCTTGGTAACACTGCACCACTTCCTTCTATACCCAGTGTGTTTTCTTGGCAAGTACAAAGTGGCACTGAGGCTTTCCACTGAAACCAATACTAATGAAATTCCCTTAGATGGTCTGGTTCCCTGCATGCTGCAGTGCAGTCCTGAGAAATACCCCGGATATCATTACACTTCCACAGTCTGCAACTTAATCCTGCCCTTACAGATAGAAATAAATACATGGAGTGATTATTTCCCTGTTTAAGAGGCTTGTATTGTTATGTTGTGACTCAATTTCTGTCCCTATTATCTGGTGATTATAGGAATACCGGTAGTTTGTAGAATATACACAACATGGCAGCCAGCAGCTAGTAATCTTAGTTTAGCATAACAATGAAAGCAGGTGGAGCAAGCTAGCTGGGCTTCTTCAAACAAGACGCACATGCACACCTCAAAAGCTAACATATCCAAATCACTTAGTAGACAACATCAGATATCAGAATGTCAGAAATGAATCTTAATGTGGCTGTCAAAAAAAATTGCACCGATAAAACTATCAATAAATACTGCATTCTTACAGAATATGTTACAGTTATAGTCCATCTCTTGCAATATTTAAATATCTTGCTTATTTATTCCATGGATGTGGATTATTTGATTCGAGCTTGTGGCCACTGGTGAAGCAGTATCATAAAAAGTCCTTTTTGGCAGGGAGCGTTGGACACTGTGTCCCCGTATAACACCAGCTTAATCACGAGTCCAAAACATAACAGCTCCTTTTATTATTATTTTTTTTTTATTATTATTGTCTATTATTATTATTTTTGTCTCAACACCAGGATAGATGAACCTAAATCTAACATTTAGGCAGTGAGATTAAACAGGATAACAGTTACATCAGCTCAATAACATACCACATCATTTAGATCTGGGATGTATCAATCATGACGTCATCGTCTCCACATGACATCTGATGGATGATCAGAATGTCACATTACATTCTTGCTTAGCTATTTTGGGTCAAAAGTGAAGCAGGGGATAAAAAGGGGATGAGGTGATAACATTGAATGATCTGGAGATTAGGGTTACAGTTTCCATTCCTGTAGCATCAGTGGCCTCATTTCACTGCAGGGCTTAGCAACACTCACACACACATACACAGACACTCTATGTCTCTGTGTGTCTCCCTGTCTCTCACACAGACAAATTCTGAAGAGCTTGCCCTTTTATTTCCCCTTGCGCTTTGATCAGTCTTGAAATCAATCCCATGTCCATCATAGCAAGTAATTTAATCTAAGATTGAGTTTGACACCAAACAAGGCAGAATCTGTCAGATCACATTACAAGATTTCAAATTTGCACTGGTAAGAAAAAAAAAACTTTCCTCCGCCATTGGATTTTTTTCACTTGTTTTGAGAAGTGCATGACTCACATTGTGACTCACTCAGATGTTATATGCAGTGTTGCTCGGAGACTTTCTGTTCCTCTTTAAAAAAATGCCAGATTTAAAGAGTAACTCTCACTTTGTTCAGCTTAAAATTAACATGTATCGGTATTGTTGTTGACTGATTCAGGTCCCAATTGAGGCACTTCGGTACAAAGTATTAATTTTTATGTATAGTGTTATAGACATGTGCAATGAGTGTCCTCTATAGGAAGGAAACCCGATCACTGCCACTGAATTTCTTTTTTCTGTTGGCTGGTTGTCTGTTCTTGAAGACATTATGTACTAGTTACTATTATCAACACCAGCTCAGTGGCCGTTTTAAGCATTTCACAACTAGTTCACAACAGAACAGAGGGCGGAGTTATTGTTCAACGACAACCTCCTTGTGTCTCAAACAGCAAATACACACATCCAAACCGATGTGGTGTCACCTTAGCAGCCCTCTCTGAAACTGGCTCTGCCTGTCTGTGCAGCTGGAGGCCTGAATACAGATTACCCTGGATGACAAACACAGATAATGCACCGGTTGGCTACAGACAAAAGTCACAGAGAAAAGCTGGAATATTGCATTCCCTTTTCTAATCACATGCATATCTTCACATCCCACCATATGGTTGCTGTCACCACCTCAAAATGGCGGCATGCTGTATTGGATGGATATCTTTATGGCAATTGGCCATTGTAAAAGAGGTGCGATTACTGCGGTGATCAATGGCAGGGAGGGCCGTACCCTTGGCTGAACATCATGCTGTCATTAAACCAATCTCTGTGCGCGTTTTTACACACAACGGCAGGCAATTTCTCATTGGGTTGTGGCTAATGTGGATAACATTGCGTGCAAAATAGATGGACTTTGTTTGCCTCCACTGGAAACAGTTGCTGTGTGTCAGAGAGACAAGAGAGAGGGAGAAAGACCTGTAATGAACTGCAAGACTCTGGGAGCTGTGTGTGCTGATGCACATTCCCGATTTTTACTCCAGCTTGAAAAGAGGAAATTGAGCATTAATTAGCGCCTTTGTGCTAGCAGTCATCTACAAGAATGGCTCTGTATGACACATCTAAAGATGGAGAAGGTAAAAATATCTGCTTGTGAGAGAAAGTATGGGCAAACAAAAGAGCGAGTGTGTCTACACAAGTGTGTATGTATATGTGTTATGGTTTAGCTGAGCGAGTGCCCCAGGCCTGTTCAGTGCCATGTCAGTGTTTATCTTTTTCAGCTAAGCACTCGCTCGTTGAGAGGGACACACTCATGTAGAGTGCCTGCTGGGTAATTGTGTGAATGGAGATCAGTCAATGGACAGAGCAGGGAAGGCCCCATTGCATGTTGGGATGCAGCTCTGGGGGCCAGGAGAGGATTGCATAACGCAGACATGCTTAAAGGGCTGGGATAAACAAACAGGGATCAATGTCATCATCCTCCTCATCAGATCAGTAAGAAGAGCCCCGTGGGACTGATGGCAGGGTCATCACAGGGTAACAACAATGTCTGTTTTTTTGTGTACTTTCATTGGTCTACAGGTTCCTCAATCTGCACACTGTAATACTGTTTATCCGTAAGAGAAAAAAAAAGGATGTCTTAAAGGGGAATTCCACTGACGTTTCACATGAACTTCAGTTTCCTCATCACATGGAAAATTACACACTCAAGACAGCGTGTTTTCTGTGGCTCTGTTACAGAAAAAATAACCCTATGATGTCATCAGCTTTTCAACAGAAAGCTGATGATGAAACAGTTTTTCAGACATGTTGGAGGTCTAAAAATGTGATAGCCTTAACTTTACAAACCAAAAGGCTGGCAATTTTACCAAAACTATGTTATTAGGTTATATTTTATGATCATATCAGGCTACATTACATTTTTTAAATTAATACAGTATTCAGTCTATATTTGTTAGACCATAGTAACAGCAGGCTCCTTGAACCCCAAACACTAATTCAAAGATGCAATTTATACTGGTACTGATACAATTCAGGAACGTAACACGTGCTCACATTGGCAAAATTGTGTTATTTTACTTAACAAATGACACACTTGAATGTGAAAATTGTTAATTTATATTCAACAATCGTTTACTTTATAGTAAATAATCCTCCTAAATTAAGCCAATTTGATACCTATAAATCTATTTCAATTTATTTCAAAGGTTGCAAGGTGATCAGGAACAGGACAAGGCTGAACAGGACACGGCTGATTGTAAATCTACTATGATTCCAATTGACAGTTACTGCACTGTCTGAACACAGCAGATCAATAACTCTATGCATCTCTTTACAAAGACAATTGTGCCATATTAGATCACTGTTTTCTGTCACCTGCACAGCGCTATGGGAGTTCCATTTTCCAACAGAGATTGCCTTAATCCTAAAAAATATCACAGGGCCAGACTGATGATCGCCTTTGCGATCTCTGTGCGCCTGTTGCGTCCTCACATCTGCAGGCAAAGGCACGTGTAGCTCTGTTGACTTTCAGCTCAGCACTGTGTCACTGCATGTATCCTCTCACACTAAAAATAGGAAGGGGGCTTCTAAACAAGCCACAGCACTATTGTGATGGAGAACCGGTAGTCAAGGATGAATATATATACACTCTGTGCATCTAGTTATATATATTCCTGTGCACTCTGTTTGTCATAGTGTGTGAGGGACAAATATACACATCACCCTGATTATTAGAACGCATGCAAGCCCGTGCACAAAAGAGCTAAAGAAAGAGCTAAAAAGAGGCACACACAGGAATAATTAATCAATATTGTTTCCATTAACAAACCGGACAAGGAGGACGCTGCACCATAATTAGGGAACACTGCAGCGCTGCTAGCTCATCTCCTCGAGCAGCAAATCAAGATGAACACACACACATTGCTCTCTCTCTCTCTCTCTTTTGTTTTTGCATGACCTCTCTTGGTGACAGATGCTTAATGACCACAGATGACTTGGAAATAATGTTCAGTTATATCATCAAAAAACTCAAAAACCCTGCCAAGGGTGGGGGGTAGGGAGGGAGAATCCAGTGACAGTTTACATAAGGTCTGATGGCACAGCACCGTCATACTGCTGACGTAAAAAGATAAGAGTCAGCGAGGAGAAAGGCAGAACCGGAGAGATGAAATGACAGGAATATGATGTAAAAGCAAGCATCTGAATACACATTAGGAAACAATGATTCTTATCTGGGTGGAGAAGAGAAAATCTGCTCAAGAGTTTAAACGATTATAGCTTGGAGTGCATTTAGAGATGCAGCAATTTTCAATGGAATTGTAGAGCTCCTGCTGCTGCAGTGCACTGAGGATGTGAAAAACAGATTTGACAGGATTACATAATCCAGACATACTAAGTCACTGAGGACTACTAGGTGGGCTACCTGCTGTTTTTCTATCCATCATCATGTGATGAATAATTGCTTTATTCCTCCTTGAGAATGAATCTGACGGCACAACTGATACTGTGACACTGCATCAGAACATGCAAAGAGACGTCTTTGTTGTCAATGGATGCTGATTTATGGAGGTGATAAAATGAGACCGCAGAGAAGAGCTGGCATGAAGGAGATACTGAGGGTTGCACTGCATGAAATGGCTGCCGTAATGTCACATAAAGATTAATAATGTTCACAATCATGGCTTTGCTCCTAGCAGAGAGAAGGGGGAGAGAGGAGTCTTGCGACCTGTGATATTATGGTGTTGCCCTTTCAAAACACAGAGCAACAGAACATGCCCCAAGCGGCCAAATTTAGACTTTAGTATGTGTATTTATGACATATTTCCATGTGTCCAAAATGGCACTAGATGAAGTTATTATAAACACACTTATATGAGCAAACACTGGATTTAACTTCCACATAAGAATAAATTCCGTGCCATAGAGGACATGTGTGCGTAAAAGTGGTTTTATGCGTTAATTACGCACGAGTCATGTAATCTCTAGTGGAACTGGTTACGTCCAATGTGTCATAACTGAAAATAACTAAATGATTAACAGGTCTGATGATGGATGATATTTCAAGCACCCACCAGCCCCTTCCACCCCTCACCTGTCCTTTTACGAGGCTGGCAGCGAACTGCCTCATGACCGCCTCCACCGTGTAGGCGCTGGACCATCCGCGGGGGGTCAACAGCTCCATGCATATGGCCCCACCATCCAGTACGTAGCCGTTCTCCAGGCGGGGCGTCAGGACCCGCATGAATGGCGGAGAGAATGGGAAATTGTCGGGAAAGGTGACGTTGAGGAGTATGAACTCGGTGCTGGTCTCCTTCATGTCCTGCCACAGCGCAGAGTCCTTGTCTACCTGGTGCAGTTTGACGTTCCAGTCAAACAGGTTGTCCTCCACCAGCTCCACCGTGATGAAGTTGTCCCCTAACCTCCTGATCTCCTGTAGCTCCTTCATCAACCTTCTCGTCCGGACCTGGGTGCAGTGTTGTCGGTGAGGCGGTGGTATGGAGGAGGCACTGGTCGCTTTACTCCCGCCTCCTCCAGTCTGCTGCTTCTCCTTTGCATCCTTGCCCTGCTTATCCTTGCCGGTCGGCTTGTCCTTGCCGTGCTGGTCCAGCTTCCTCGCCTTAATCTCTGGAGTGCTCAGGATGTTAGTTTCGTTGGCGGTCTGACAGTGTTTGTTGGCGTTATTTTTCTGGTTCCCTTTGGTCCCTTTTAACGAGCCCTGATGGTGCTTTGGATCCTCGGTATCTCGGTCGTGCAGACGGATCAGACCGATCTTCCGCAGTAGAGTGGCCATAATTTTAATAGACTTATGTCTTCTCCACCGTTCCCCCCACACAGGGGCGAAATTCACCCTTAGAAGTCGGTTCCCGTTCACAGAGACGACCTTTATCGATGCTGATTATTAACCTTGTTATACCGCAATCCCCCCTCCGTTCACTGCAGCCTCAGGATGAACACAACCGGGGAGCCTGTGCTGTTTTCTCCTCAGTGCATCATCTCGATGCGGCTCGACTGAAAGAGAAAGGGGTGAAATATGAGCTTACGCGAATATTAAAGACAATGTCACGATAAAAGATTTTTGTTGTCAAACATCAAATGAATCCAGCCGCTTAGCACACCAGTACAAAGGACATCACGACTGCAGTTGTTCTGTGATAGGACGATGCGTTACGCAGGAGCGTTTTAGTGATCTTACTAGCTACATTTTAGGAGAGGGATGTAGCCTAGTGGGACTATTTTATCCAAGCCAGAGCAATGCAGGCTATGTGAATACATAGCACTACAGGATAGAGGGACAGGCTACAAGACGGACACCTTGGATACACGGGGTGAAAACACCATAATGCATAAATGTTAAAATAGAATAAGAACACTTTGGATACCTAAAGACACTACAGGTGATATGGATAGTAAAAAGGCATTGAAGATGAAATGTGTAATATCAATGTTGCTACTGTCATCATATTGGCTATAAGGACATGCGATCTGCTGTTAAAAATGACTGCAATGTAGAAACATTGCAGAAATGTCGATCACTGAGAAAAAAACGACAAACAACCCAATTCAATCTTTCCATATGTGCTCCACATTTTAAGCCTTTCAACATAATTGATTTTTCTTTATGTGTGTTCTACTGCCCACACAGACAGCCCCATCGCTACAAGCAGCGATCCGATATTATTCTGTTCTTACCGTGGACTGCTGAAATCCAGAGTATATCCGTTTAATGTTCCGTTTATGTTGATCCTGCTGTGCGTAAAAAAAGGCGAAAAGCCTCCACCATCCAGTAGACCTGTCGTCGGTGAGAGCTGAGGTGGAGGTGGAGGAGGAGGAGCACAGCCTTTGGAGTATGTGCAGCTGCGGCAGCTCCAGCTTTAATGCAGCCGAGGACCAAACAGCCGAAGGTAATCCTTCCCGGCCCGCCTGCTTTCACAACGGAAGAGCGTCAAAATAAAAGCGCCTGAGTTAGGTTCCGTTTACGCACCATTATTTTACAGTGCTGTGTCCTCCACTTGGCAATTACAATATGAATCATATGAATTCACCTAAACTACTTTAAAACACGCAAAAAGTACGTGCTATATTCCACATAAACTACGTTTCAATCAACCTAATCCTTATTTACGACTGCAACAAGGTGCCGTAGCAAACACGGATTTGTTTTCAATACCATGGATTTTATTTTGAAGGGAAATTATTACTTCCGGTAAACTCCTGGCAGCTTTACCTGAAAGTGTAGGCTGAAAATGAGAATGAGAGGAACGTAATTGTCAGTTACTTTCACTTTTAGTCTCCATTTCTCAGTTACCTATCTATTTTTACACAGCAATATTGTTCAATACTGTAAAGGCATGGTTCGCAATATTTTAGCAAATATTTGGGGACTACGGGCACTACAAGCAGCTCTGGTGATTAGATTTAGTGATATGTCATTTATTAAAGTAGCATGATGATATTTAGCTCATAGCGGATTGCATTCACATTTACACTACTCAAATATCTCAATTTCGCTTGCTGAAGATGTGCTGATCTCAAAGTGCCATGCAAGTGCCATGTCTGACTGTTTTAGTGGTATGTGGCGATCTGTGGCTCACATGTCTCTGTTTTGGTGCCATTTAATGCCCGTTTTGGGATTTATCATTTGGACAGTCTAATATATCATGTTATAACATGTTATGTTATAACATGATAACATAATCATTATAACATGTTATGTTATGTTATAACAACTCTACATTCGCACATTTACATCTAATCTGTATCTAGAATAGAATAGAATATACTTTATTAATCCCTTTGGGAAGGTCCCTTGGGGAAATTTGGGACTACACACGCTGCACGGCAATCACAGTCAAAGAACTACTCGATCAAATGTAAAAAATATCAACACAAGCACAAAACAATACCATCAGATCCCACCTATATATCAATAAGATTCTCCATGGTAACATGACGCTCTAGCTAAGCAGCTGGGATTCTTAAATAACCACGTCATAGTATGCAGTGAGTATCTGTTTCTAAACTAGAAAAGGGCATTTCCTGAAGAAAATGCAAGTTTGATTGCTGCAGCTGAAGCATTGCTTTGAATGCTGATGTGAAGGATTGCTCTGAATTGCTAGAGAATCAGATCAATTCAGAGCTTTGTATGCCTCTGTGTATCAGCCTGTCACCATGGTAACGGCAGAGGAGAGCTCAAAAACCACTCCAACTTTGAGAGCCTGGCGTGCGGAAACGATTTGGAATTAGAAAATTCTGAATACAAGTTTGATAGAGCAGCATCTAATGAGCGTTTTAAGACTAAAATGGAGTCTGTAGCTTGAAATTTGTAGGAGGAGATACATTTGGCAGATGACCCTTGTTGAAGGGCTCTCTCATAGACCCCCATGTTAAAAATGACACCGAATTTGCCTAGCAACGGCAATAAAACTAATAAATTATATAAATAAATCTGCCTTTTTTATATAACAAAACAACTACACTAACACTGGCTCCTACAGTATTGCTGTTAGCCGTTCCTGTCCTGATCCAGACTGTGGTCGGCAACACAGTGAGAGAGAGCGGTCTCCAGGGGCAAACTCCCTAACCCTGACTCGGTAGCAAAGAATGATGAAGGTGGTGGTGTACTAAATAACGGACCGTGGTTGCTGGAAAGCTTTATTTTTGCCAGTGCTGCACATAAAACATGGGGTAAACTAAACTTCCCTCCGGTCGCCAGCTAACTTCAATAGGCGCTGCCCTGTCTAACACACGCGGGCTCGGTCCTTACACACTCTCACACACACATTCACCCTGAGCTGCCTGGCTTACAGATACACTAGACACATCTCACAACACTACGTACACTGAGTGATACAACGCGCTAGAGCAGACTGTCAAACTGATGAAGTCCAAAACGGGCATTACATACAGTGCGAGATGCCAAATGCCACTTTGGGATCTTGCCCCTATGTGATTTTGAGCTTCTGACAAAGAAGCTTTCTCCCAACCAGCAGCACGACATTTCGACGCATTAAGCGTCAACAAACGGCACTCCGTCATTGGTTGTTACCTAGGTAGCAGTTCAGCGATTGGCTATCATGTGGTCGTAAAGTGCTTCGGCATTGTAGCCGTGGTGGTGTCGGAGGCTAATAATAAATACCGATAATTTCACTGAAAGATTCTTCCAAACGAAGTCAGTTATCTTAATGCTATACGTAGTTGGGTAACAGTTTAAAACAATGGCTGAAAGATTTGATAACCTCGAAGAGCATTTGGAAAAATTTATCGAGAATATTCGACAGTTGGGAATCATCGTCAGTGACTTCCAGCCTAGCAGCCAGGCAGGACTCAACCAAAAACTGTGAGTCATGTTTTATTAGGCTGGTGTATACGACACAGACATGCATTAAAATGTGTTTTTAACCTGCTCCGTTGATTTTCTTTCAGTAATTTCATGATATCTGGTTTACAAGACATTGAGAAGTGCCGTCAACAGCTGCATGAGATCAACGTACCCCTGGAGGTTTTCGAGTGAGTTTAGTGGCTGCATTACACTTCATGTCCGGATTTGTGACAATGCTTTTGTTTTCTTTACATCTCCGCTGCTATCTACCGTTGATGTGACCCTGAATACACAGAACCGAGAGCATACGTTTTCTTTTGTTTTACAAACGCCAATTCCCGTTCAAAAATCTTAAGTTTTTAAAGTATTCTCAGCAGTACATTTCTTCATAATTATTCTTTGTTGTTAAGAAGCATGTAAACACTTGGCATGCAAGTAGAGATACTTTATTGCATAGAAGAGTATAGACATAGAGTAATAAATAAGCATTCAATTATAAAATATGTCAGATCATTATACGTACCAAAAAAGTGACCGTCAATGACTTAAGAAATCTCACTGTGTAGTTTTCTTATGTGTGCATACCAAGATTATAGGCCTACTACAAACTTAAGGATGACATTTTTTGTTTTGTTTGTAGATACATTGACCAAGGTCGAAATCCTCAGCTGTACACAAAGGAATGCCTGGAGAGAGCCCTGGCAAGGAACGAGCAGGTCAAAGGAAAGATAGACACCATGACGGTAAGAGATATAACCAGGGACACTGAGATAATAATTGACAGAGCCGCCAAAATATTTTACTGATTAAATACTCATGCATCATAGCCATATTTAGGATTCCTGTAGAAGATAAAGAAGATAGATCATTTTAGTGTACAATTAACTGAACTTGTGGAGGACCTTTCTAGGCACGAACATTAAAAGTCTTATTTCTGCTTCAGTAGAAACTTATGTCCTGTGGATAAAATAGATTAACTTATTTTATGCATAAAATAAAAGTAGCTATAAATCATTTGCCCTATTCATCTATTCCTCTGAGCTGTCACAGGCAGCAGTGACTGGCAGAGAGATTGTTATAGGACTAGGTCAGCCAGCACGAGTGATTTCAGACACACCTCAATTTGTGCATCTTTGTTTTAAGTGTCTGAACAAGCAAAAGGAGCGGTGGATTAAAGAGAGGGTCTTCAGTACGCCCTTAGACCACAGTCTCTCTGTAAAAGCGGCTATTATTATAGGTGTTCTTTTCTTTACAGAAATTCAAGAGCCTTTTAATTTCCGAACTTGGCAAAGTTTTTCCAGAGGAGATGGCCAAGTATAAGGCTATACATGGAGAAGATGCACCCTCCTTGTGACGAGTGTACCATCGCCCCTGACCTTCAAATTGTGACTCTTGAATTGAAAGACTGGATAGAGTTTGACCAACTAGGATCCTCAGTGGTTGCCAGCAGAACATGATTATTATATTCCTAAATGTTGTGAGGCTATTCCTGATCAGTGTGATCAGGTAGGATGTTAATTCCCTGCTTCTATCCTTGCTCTACATTCAAACTTCATGTGAAGAATTAGGACGTTGAGGTAAGAAGACAATTTTATGCACTTGGTTCTTATGTTGCAAGGATACACATTGCTCTTTAATGTCCTTGTTGAGACATGGACACTGAGTTAGCAGAGGAATAGCCACAATTTACTCCAACAAGTGTACATACAGACTGTTTATACTTCAACTCTTTAATGTTTTTTTTTTTATAAAAAAAATTGTTCTCATGCATTTATACCACATTCAGTAATTCAATAACATTTTGTATCAAGCTCAGGTTTCTAATGGCCATGATGACTGAATGCAAATGTTATTTAAAAGTAATTCTGTGCCTGATCCCTTGACATGGTCAGAAATGAGTCCACTCTTTGTTTGTAACTTATTTGTATTATAATGTTTGTTAATAAATGATCCTTTTGGATTGAAATTCTTCTTCTATCTTGACTTAATATGGAAATTATAAGTATTTGTTTATCTTCTGCATGTTAATGTTATTTGGTAGTACATGTTTCAAGTTTTCCGAGTGTGTGAGTTAAGTGATGCAAGGTGCACTTGCAATAATGCATTAAGTGATTGAAGCGTGAGTCAGTGTGTCCGTGAGATGCCTGCAAACGTGACCTACATTTGATGACGTTTCACTGACGTCTTTTGTCTCAAGTGTGGCCTGCAGAGTGCCTTGAATTGAAACTATACCTTACCTTGAAACAGCGTGTCTGTCAATCTGTAACACAGAGACATGCTCTAGAAAAAGGAAGGGAGGTCAGAGCCCAACACGCCACCTCCTACTAAGGCTTAACCACAGCATCACGCCCCTCTGATACTGGAGGCAGATTCTCTGGAGACAGAGGGAGGGAAATGAGCCCTGTTATTGGTTTGTGATGTATGTTGAAGGGTAATAGGGACAGCCCTCTCTTCTCACTGTCAGCCTTTCCAGAGGATTTCCAAACATGCCCCCTTGTCTACCAGTGGTGGAAAGTAACTAAGCATTTGTACTTTGTTACTGTATTTAAGTAAATTTGTATGTACTTACACTTTACTTAAAGGTAGGGTAGGAGATTTCATTCTGATGCACTTTTTGTTAAATTAGTGTAACTTCTCTTTACAATCCGATAGCAACCGATTAGTTCGGCAGTTTCGCTTTAAAACGAAGAATATTAATCGTCTGTGGAAGCTATAAAATGCTAAAAACATCAGCCAATCCTACGAGGTGTCCCTGCGTGTATAGTTGGCTGGTTGTCACTCTCTTCCTGCTCTGCGCGCATCAGAGAGGTACGTGCATGATGGCCGAAGACTGGTTGGGAGGAGTGGCTTCGGGGTGAACTCGGAGACAACGGGGAGTGTGTTTACTTTCAAAATCTGGCTGACTCACCGAGTTTTCAAAATCTCCTACCCTACCTTTAGGTAAAAATAATAGTGCATACTTTATGCTTTTACTCCATTACATTTTGCAGCTATTATATGTACTTTATGCTCCACTACATTTATACAATGTTTGTAGTTACTTGTTACATTTTATGAATACAGTGCTGGACTGATGTGAGGTCAGACATGGAGCTTGTGTCATGCTGCCAGCTGTGTTTCTATAATTAGCCTCAGTCATGATGCCGCTGCTCTGGCTCAGTTAGCAGTAACTTAGTTAGTTAGTAACTAGTTAGCGCCTGTCTGCTAACACAAATCCATCCATTAATGTCTGATTAACTTTGATCATAACATTAATCTACAGCAGGAAGACTTACACAGTAAATATGGTGAATGCCTGTTTTTATTACCAGCCTCTCTGTCCACTTGATGCCCACAGCCTGCCTCATGACACACAGACCTGTCCAGAGCTGGTTCTGGGTACATTTCAAAGATGTCTGTACTGGAAATGTAAATTAACTACACATTGTCAATTTTAATTATAAGATGATTATTTTAACCTGATCATATATCCTTTGCAATGGAAATCAAATATATATATTCAGTGAATGAGTACTTTTACTTTTAATACTTTAAGTACATTTAAAAGTAAGTACCTAAGACTTTTACTTAAGTAGGATTGTTGATGTAGTACTTCTACTTTTACTTGAGTATATATATATATTGCTGGGTAATTGTAATTTTACTTAAGTACCAGCCCCTCCGTGGACCGCCACCTTACTGTGGTGGAGGGGTTTGAGTGCCCAGATGATCCTAGGAGCTATGTTGTCGGGGGCTTAATGCCCCCAGCAGGGTCTCCCAAGGCAAACAGGTCCTGGGTGATGGGCCAGACTAAGAGCGGTCCAAATACCCCTTATGATGAAAAAGAAAACAAGGACCGTGACGTCGCCCCACCCTGGCCCCACCCTGGAGCCAGGCCCGGGGTTGGGGCTCGAATGCGAGCGCCTGGTGGCCGGGCCTTTCCCCACGGGGCCCGGCCGGACTTAGCCCGAAGGAGCGACGTGGGGCCGACCTCCCATGGGCCCACCACCGGTGGGAGGAACCGTAAGGGGCCGGTGCAGAGTGGATTGGGTGGCAGTCGAAGGCGGGGGCCTCAGCGACCTGATCACTGGACACAGAAACCGGCTCTGGGGACATGGAATGTCACCTCGCTGGGGGGGAAGGAGCCTGAGCTTGTGCGGGAGGCTGAGCGGTACCGACTAGATATAGTCGGGCTCGCCTCCACGCACAGCTCGGGTTCTGGAACCCAACTCCTTGAGAGGGGTTGGACTCTCTTCTATTCTGGAGTTGCCCATGGTGAGAGGCGGCGGGCTGGTGTGGGCTTGCTTATAGCCCCACAGCTTAGCTGCCATGTGTTGGAGTTTTCCCCAGTATGTGAGAGGGTCGCCTCCCTGCGCCTTCGGGTTGGGGAGAGGTCTCTCACTGTGGTTTCGGCGTATGCGCTGAACAGCAGTGTAGAGTACTTGACCTTCTTACAGTCTCTGGGAGGGGTGCTGGATGGCACCCCAACCGGGGACTCTGTCATCTTGCTGGGAGACTTCAACGCCCACGTGGGCAGTGACAGTAACACCTGGAGAGGCGTGATTGGGAGGAACGGCCTCCCCGATCTGAACCCGGTTTGTCCATAACGAACACCATGTTCGAGCACAGGGTTGTCCATCGGTGCACCTGGCACCAGGACACCCTAGGCCGGAGGTCAATGATAGATTTTGTAATCGTGTCAGCTGACCTTCGACCTTGTGTTTTGGACACTCGGGTGAAGAGAGGGGCTGAGCTGTCAACTGATCACTACCTGGTGGTGAGTTGGATCCGTTGGCGGGGGAAGAGGCTGGACAGGCCCGGCAGGCCCAAACGTACTGTGCGGGTCTGTTGGGAGCGTTTGGCCGAACCCGCCGCTAAGGAGATTTTCAACTCCCACCTCCGGGAGAGCTTCACCCAGATTCCGAGGGAGGCTGGAGACATTGAGTCGGAGTGGACCATGTTTTCCACCTCCATTGTCGATGCAGCCATCCGAAGCTGCGGCCGCAAGGCCTCTGGTGCCTGTCGTGGTGGCAATCCCCGGACCCGGTGGTGGACACCGGAGGTCAGGGATGCCGTCAAGCTGAAGAAGGAGTCCTATCGGGCCTGGTTGGCTTGTGGGACTCCTGAAGCAGCTGATAGGTATCGGCAGGCCAAGCGTGCTGCAGCGAGGGCAGTTGTAGAGGCAAAAACTCGGGCCTGGGAGGAGTTCGGGGAGGCCATGGAGGAGGACTATCAGTCAGCCTCAAAGAGATTCTGGCAAACCGTCCGGCGCCTCAGGAGGGGGAAGCAGTACTCCACCAACACTGTATTCAGTGGGGGCGGGGAGCTGTTGACCTCGACTGAGGGGGTGGTTGGACGGTGGAAAGAGTACTTTGAGGGTCTCCTCAATCCCACCAACACGCCTCCTATTATGGAAGCGGAGGCTGATGACTCAGTGGTGGATTCGTTCATCACCTGTGCTGAAGTTGCCGAGGTAGTCAAAAAGCTCCCCGGCGGCAAGGCACCGGGGGTGGATGAGATTCGCCCTGGGTACCTTAAGTCTCTGGATGTTGTGGGGCTGTCTTGGTTGACACGCCTCTGCAACATCGCGTGGCAATCGGGGGCAGTGCCGCTGGACTGGCAGACCGGGGTGGTGGTCCCTCTTTTTAAAAAGGGGGACCGGAGGGTGTGCTCCAACTACAGGGGGATCACACTCCTCAGCCTCCCTGGGAAAGTCTACGCCAGGGTACTGGAGAGGAGAATTAGACCCATAGTCGAACCTCGGATTAAGGAGGAGCAATGTGGTTTTCGTCCTGGCCGCGGAACGCTGGACCAGCTCTATACCCTCCGCAGGGTGCTGGAGGGTTCATGGGAGTTCGCCCAACCAGTCCACATGTGTTTTGTGGACTTGGAGAAGGCGTTCGACCGTGTCCCTCGCGGCATCTTGTGGGGGGTGCTCTGGGAGTATGGGGTCCGTGGCCCTCTGCTGAGGGCTGTTAGGTCCCTGTATGACCGGAGCAGGAGTTTGGTTCGCATTGCCGAGTCAGACCTGTTCCCAGTGCATGTTGGACTCCGGCAGGGCTGCCCTTTGTCACCGGTTCTGTTCATAATTTTTATGGACAGAATTTCTAGGCGCAGCGAGGGACCGAAGGGGATCTGGTTCGGGAACCATAGGATTTCGTCTCTGCTTTTTGCGGATGATGTTGTCCTGTTGGCTTCATCGAGCCGGGACCTCCAGTGTGCACTGGGACGGTTTGCAACCAAGTGTGAAGCGGCTGGGATGAGAATCAGCACCTCCAAGTCTGAGGCCATGGTTCTCGACCGGAAAAAGGTAGTTTGTCCTCTCTGGGTGGGAGGAGAGCTCCTGCCCCAAGTGGAGGAGTTTGTGTATCTCGGGGTCTCGTTCACGAGTGAGGGAAAAATGGAGCGGGAGATTGACAGACGGATCGGTGCAGCTTCTGCAGTAATGCGGTCGCTGTACCGGTCTGTTGTGGTGAAGAAGGAGCTGAGCCGTAAGGCGAAACTCTCGATTTACCGGTCAATCTACGTTCCTACCCTCACCTATGGTCATGAGCTTTGGGTAGTGACCGAAAGAATGAGATCGCGAATACAGGCGGCCGAAATGAGTTTTCTTCGAAGGGTGGCTGGGCGCTCCCTTAGAGATAGGGTGAGAAGCTCAGTCACCCGAGAGGAGCTCGGAGTAGAGCCGCTGCTCCTCCACATCGAGAGGAGCCAGCTGAGGTGGCTCGGGCATCTGGTTCGGATGCCTCCTGGACGCCTCCCTGGGGAGGTGTTCCGGGCATGTCCCACTGGGAGGAGGCCCCGAGGAAGACCCAGGACGCGGTGGAGAGACTATGTCTCTCGGCTGGCCTGGGAACGCCTCGGGATTCCCCCAGAGGAGCTGGAGGAAGTGTCTGGTGAGAGGGAAGTCTGGGTGTCCCTGCTTAGACTACTGCCCCCGCGACCCGGCCCCGGATAAGCGGTGGAAGATGGATGGATGGATGGACCAAGCTTCAGTACTTCCTCCACCGCTGTTGTCTACTGTCCTTCAGTAGTGATGCAAAGAGGTTGTTTATTCAAGAGCGTCACTGTCCATCCATCAGCTGCTTGTATTTCAATGGTCTTCATTATTTTTATTTTATGCTGTTTTTACCCTTCTGTGTCTGCAGACGACGAACATTCTCACATGGCGATAGTCAAGGGCACCCTTTAAATCCAATAACAAGCAAATTTGAAAAGATGAGAGCATTACGTTAAAATATTAAATGCAGTTTTTATCCAGTTTGTGTTTGTCTCTGCATGCTGTGACATTTCTTTTAAAGGGTGACACTCGATGTGTGTCTGCATGTCGTGATACTTGACTAACCAGAAAGGGAAGGCAGAGTATTGTAAATATGTCTCTGTATGAAGGGTTGAGGTGTGTTGGATGACTCATCGAGATTACTTGAGTCTTTCTTTCTCTTCTTTTTATTTCCAGGCCTGCAGCACTAATGAAACATCCCCCTCAGTCACCTAGGTTGCCTTCCTTTTCTTTTCTTTTTTTCTAATGACCCACACCTTCTTCTTCTCTGGATTCCCAGAGGAGCAGTGGCGTCAGAATGAGACAACATTGAGCAATGCTGATTGAAATGATTCATGTGGAGGTGGATCCTCTTCAAACTAGCCATTCTCATACCCTTCAAGGGTGCAAGCTGGGTGGAGTAAATGCTGTAATTGTCAGTTCCTGTGGTGTTTCATTTTGCCTGCTGGAAGAGCCCTCGTTCTCCAATTTCACGGTGCAAATGGGACGCACAGCCTTTCAGAGGCTATGAGTGCACCGTGACACTGACTTTGTCCTGCAGGCATTGCATTGTAAGGCAGCGTTCAGTTGGGTATCAGGTGATCTGTTGCCTTTGCAGTCTCTAAATAGTTAATACAATTCCCTGAAAACCTGAATGTAGGTCAAAGGCGTCCTCACAAAATGGCCACCCTCAGAATAATCAAGAAATTGATTAATTTTAGTTCTTAAAGTCAGCATTAAGCTTGATTGTATCTGTCTAATTTGAGCTGCTCTCTTCTGTGAAAAGTTAAAGTTTTTACTTTTGACTTTATATATTCCAACACATCTGAACCACTAAAGTAAACAAGCCTGGCTAATGACATCAGGCAACGCCAAAGTCTGGTGGCCTGGTCGCCTTAAGGCTTATGCAGAAACAGTAACCTCTTCCAGTAACATTTACAGACATCTTAGTTTAGAAAAAGACAAAGTGCTTTACCACAGCTGTTTAGTAAACGCACATTGAATTGTTTGGTAATTTCATTTTCCACCTCTGGTTTTTCCTTTCTCCACTGAGTTCAGCTTGTTTTAGCCTTGAAGCTTTTTCTGTTGGTGCCTTTTAACCGTTGCCCCTTAAGAGGGTGTGCTGCATCGTTTGTGTAATGCTTCACATTTTTTCCCTTTCCTCATGCAAATGCTTTGTGCGTTTAGGACTGGAAGGGCAGTTGAAATGTAAAATCCTCCCGTGCCCTTGGGTTGGTGCAGGAAACACAAAGACAGGGGCTGCTGCCTTTGATGCTATTAGCATAATGTCTTTCTGATGCTAATGCTAAGTGCCTCAGACTGACCACTGAAGCTTGCACAGCCCATAGCCCTGATGGGTTTACATGGCTGCTGATCGCTCTTCTTTCTAGTATTGTGAGTGCTGCCTGTCTTGCCTCTGCTTAGTGACAGTCATTCACCTTCTCAATGAGGGTCAGGAGGCGGACCCCCTCTTCCGTCTGTCACCCTGGTCACCATGGAAACACTCCTCCTACTCGCAATCACCCTCCCCATCTCTCTCCTCTCTGGACAATGGCCTTTGCTGTGTGTGTGTGTGTGTGCTGGTAACTGTGTAAAGTGTTTATGGGATAATAGCAGGCCCCGTCTCATCACAGTTGATTTGTGTTTGTGATTCTACAGTACTCAGATATGAATTGTAAAGTGCATCACAGCGGGACCAACACTCCTACGTGCTGCTCTCTGAACATCTATTAACTCCACACACTCCCACACAGACACACAACTACGTACACACACGTTCACAGGCACACAGCGTGAGTCAAGTCAAAGAGCCCTGCTGCGGAGGTGAGCAGGGGCCTGATTGTGTTGCAAACAGTAATGAGACACGCAAAACAAAAGCTAGAGGAGGATGACCATCATGTCGTCAGGATTCGTGGCGTTTATTTGCAAATGTGTGGCAATGATGGTGTGATAAAGATGTTTTGTGATGTGATGTTTTTATCTCTAGTCAGGTTGATAAAGACAAGCAGTAAGAAGGAAGATAGTAAGAATGAAAAGGGGGTGGGGGAGGAGGCGGTTAGAGAGGGAGTTGTTATAATTCCCCCCTGGTTTAATTATCTAAGTCTGTAGACAACACTACTTTTTCTCTTGTTGCTTAATGTTAAAGGTGAAAATGTGAGCTGTCTGTGGTTATGTGTGTATGTGAGTGTGCTGGTCACAGAAGCAGTGCTGAGCAGGGAATAGTGTTATCTCACTGTAGTGTTTAAACCTTGCTCATTACACCCTGAAAACGAAGAAATCAATCATTTTAATCATCCGTTGTCATTGTGTGATTGCACAAGTCAACGAGCCATCATATTTATAGTTGTGATTTACTGTACACTTGTGCAGTACTTCCTCCATGTATGAACAGAGCTTTGAAATGATCCTCCCTTTGCAAACAATGCATGGGAAGACAATCAGTGGAGATTCTCACATTTTTTGTTTTTTGATGTGGGTGGTTGCCAGAGGCTGTTTTGGCCTGAGGCTATGGTTTTTCAGGATGTTGAGGCAAGCTTTGTCATAAACTAACAGATAGATATATCTAACCCAAGAGCTGTTATCAAACAGTAGGAATTTTGTGTCTTTCTGGGAATACGTGTGCAATTGTTGTTACAATGACATCACTGAGGGCTCAGTCAAAGGAAATATACCAGTTAGGCAGCCTGCACAATGCTAGAATCACTGGCCTGCCTGATCTTAATGGTTAGGGTTGATAATTGTTGTTCCTGCTTTGACGTAAGATGCTGAAAAGAGGACTGTAGAGATGATTGCTGTGGTGTGGTTGTTGCTGTAAACCTACTAGAGCTAATGTAGCTAATGCCAAAGACTACTTACATACTTGTATGTTTCAAAGCTGGGTTCAGACTACAGGAGGCTTAAAACTGATCATCATCATGACTCATCATCTGAATATGGGAGGTGAGTGGCAAATGGCCCATGAACACAGTGGAGTCCGAGGTTCGATTACCCTGACTCTACCAGCTGTTTTGTTTTCATTCTTATTCTTAAAGTTTTGTTTTTTTCCTGCGATTAATTTTATTTTTTTAAGCGCAGCTAGATATGGCAAAAAATGACTGGTTAATAAGGTTAGGCATTGAAAACAGGGTAAGGGGTTGGGTAAAGATCAGCTCAAAATACCGGTACATGAATTCATAACATTTAACACATTTTACAAGATAAATTGCTCCCATCGAGTGCCATGGAGTACCCACCCCGATGAATTAGAAAGTTAAATCACAATTTTATCGGTTCTGCCTGTGAGAGAGCAAAAAAATGCAATAAAAGGAAAATTCTGACCGTTTTACGATGGCTATGTGAGATTAATAGGCGACGTCCCAAGTGGTCGAGTGAAATGTTAATTTGTTTCTTGAATAATTTCCTCTATACTCAGCTGCTACACATAACCTCTATTGTCCTCAGGGTTCCTCTTTCATCCCTATGGACACACACACATGGACACACACACACACACACACACGACAGGCTCCATAAAACTCACAGCCACGCCCTGTCTTTGTTTCACCATTTGGCATCAACTTCTGTCTTCTGATGTGACCCCTGCAGAGGTCATCACATAAATGCCAAGCTGGTTGCCCTCCTCTCCTACACACACAAACACACCCCTGCACATGCAAGGTGACCCAGCCACATGCACAGTCACAAACTTGAATGCTGGCCTATATGTAGAGAAAAGTGCAAGTAAGCAGGAAGATGAGGCTAGTACTAAAAATCCAGAAACCTGCACCGAGTGGATTTGTGTTCATTTTTTAAAAAAGTTTTGACTGGCAACATGTCAAAAATAGCTGGAAGCAAAAAATCAGATTCAAAGAAAATCTTCTTGAGTGCTATAAATGAAAACTGATGTGTAAATCGTGTTATGATTTTGGCTTTTATAATGTGGTAATATGTGTTAGGGCTGTCTGGCTGCAGGATACGGTCATAGGGATGTCTCTGTGGAACCCTTGAATGAAGCATTCAGGGAGTTCTTTGGGATGCAGGATGCCCTGGTCTTATAGAGGGGGGTGGGAATGCTGAATACAAAATGTATAATGGGCATATGTGTGTGATGGCAGGGGTCGTGTGTGTGTGTGGAAAGGGAGGTGGTTGGGGCAAAATGAGGTTGCCACCAACATAATGAGGGCAGAAGTGTGTGTGCATGTGTGTATATTCACTTTGTAATGGGCCAAGTAGGCTATATTGTTTTCGGCTCGTGCTGAAGTCTCAGCAGTAGCAGATGTGGTGTTACCCAGCAAACAACTAAAGCTCATTAATCAATGTCGTGTGTGTGTGTGTGTGTGCATTCTTTTTTCTAAAGGTTGTTTTGCATGTATGCATGTTTCTGCTGCTTCTGTGTGTGTGTATACGTGCACATATGTGCAATCACAGCCTCCTGTGCATACAGTTTGATTCCATAGTGGGCATATGAATATGTGCGAAACAGTGTGTGGACTCCCTGCTGTATATGCTTGTGTCTTGGGATTGGGTGGGGTTTTCACAGGAGTCTAAATCAAAGCCCAGCTGGGGGCCTACCGTGTGACACTGACATCATAACACAGCAGCTATCACCAAGATTCTGCCCACACACATGTATTTGACACACTTAGATCTCTGCTAGATGTGCTATTTATCTCTACAGTTTTGAAACATGCATACACAGCATTTCTGAAAGGTAAAAGAGGCTGTGGTAATCTGATCAACACTTTATATTTTCTCTACAATTATGTGAGCTATTTGATCAGGACAGAGAATTCATTGCCTACACACACTCATATTACACACACCTCTGGATGGATGATTCAAACCCACACTGCCTAAACCCACCTGCAGCCTACAGTTGACTTCCTCCGGTGAATGGATAACAGCACATCACCCTCCCCCTCCATCTCTTTCTCTCTTTCCCACTCTTTGTTTCTACTGTGGTGTACCTGCAGCACTTTCACATACAGTCTATTAAATGTATGTTACATGCAGGCAGTCATGGCAGGCAATTTTCTTTATATTTCGCAGTATAGGGTGTTTTTTTTACCAATCACAGCTAAGGAGTGAAGCACAGATGAGGGAAAGAATGTTCATCAATTGGTAAATTGAGAGCTATGCCTTTTGGCTAAGCTCTTCCTTCACCACAGTGGACCTGAGCAGAGCCCTCATTACGGCACACAGTGCCCCACACCGCCTGCCAATCTCCTGCTCTCTTACTTGAACCCTTCGCCTTGAGGCTGCAAGCTTGTTTCCAGTTCTAAGGCCCCGTTCACACTGGAGAAAGTCATTCCAGCTAGAGTAGGATTGAGCCCAGACAGCCTTTAAGCTGGATGCGTTCAGACCTATTTTCAAATCTGGCTAGCACACAGTTGTGTCCGCACTCAATCCGGCTTCATCCAGCGTGTTTGCTGTTCTCCAAACCACTAGGTGGCGCCTCGTAATATGGCTAATAATGTGGCTAGCCGGATTCGCTAGCCACATTTGCGTTCACACCTGAGCCACATTTGAGCCAATCCTGCTAGATCCACCTCTCGAGGGTGGATCTAGCCAGCTTGAAATCAAACTGGATTCAGCCGGATTGGAGGTGTTCACACTTGGAAAAAAACCCATCTGGATTGATCTGGATGCGGCCAAATCCTGCTTAAGCCACATTTTTTCCCCAGTGTGAACGGGGCCTAAGAGGTCAATCCACCCCCTTTCTGGCTTAGGAATATGGCAGGGCAAAGGGCAACCATGATAGAGTCCAACCTCCACCAGAAAAAGTCTTACTGCCAATAATGTAAATCAGGCTCCTGCTCCATCTGTAAACCGACTGAATGGCCCTTATCAATGAACCCAGTACCCTATATTCCCCAAGCACAGGATACACAGAGGGGCACTCTCCAAATCAACAAAGCACATGTGGACCGGTTGGGTGAACTCCCAACCCCCTCAAGGATCCTGATGAGGCTAAAGCGCTGGTCCAGTTTTCCATAGCTGTGCAGTACTGTTTATGTTGTACTTGCGCAAACACTGCTGTGCTAGAACTCCTCTGCAGTTGGCTGCTTATGAAGACCTATACTTTCTTTCCCAGTTCCCCTGCATAGACCATTGCCAGGGTTAGGAGAAGTGTATTGGTGGAAACAAGACTTTAAATTTACAATGCTTTTTCCCAGTGTGAATGTCCACAAATACAAAAACCTTGGCATGTTCTTTCTGGCTTCACTTTTTGGCCCTGGAGGCTGCTGATCTGTTCAGTCTTTTCAGAATTTTTTGAAATTGTACGGTCAGCTGTAACATGTAACAGTAAATCAATGAAATAGTTGTGGAGATGCCTCCACTGGTTAAATATCAGGAGCATTAATTGTTATTTAAGTCTTGAGCAGATTAAGACTGAGTTGTTGTTAGTGTCTGTGTTGAATGTAAGAATAGCCTCTTGTGAGTTGGTAGGACTCAACCAAAGAGAGCTTAGTCGGGAACCGCACCAAGCCAGTCAGAAGCTTAGGGAGGAAACACTGCTGCTGTCAGAATGTCACATAATACTATCACTGGCAACGTCCAGCGGACCCCAGTGCCAACAGATATCCAAATCCTGCTGCGTGTTACCTTCACGGCTGGTGTGCTTTGCCCTTCAAACCTGCTGTTCACCAAAGCCATCCCCATACTAGTACGGGACGTACGTCCAGCACACAGTCCCTGAGACGCTGCTCTCAATCAGTCATGTATCGCAGCCTGGCAAAGCCTAAGCTGTCGACTTTAGACCCAGTTAACTTGTGCTCATGGGGGAGCAGCTTAATGGCTTGTCCTGACTGGCAGTGCAGGGTGAGACTTGCATAACACTTTCTCTCTCTGACTCACAGCTGGCAGACCAATGTTCTTGGACATTATGAGGCATAATTCTAATATTATGCCAGTTTTTTAGCCCGTGAACAAGTTAATCTGGAATTTAAAATGATGTTGTCCTCAAGGAACCTCTCTGAGCTTATGGTAAATCACTGCTGGACTCAATTAGACCCGAGAAAAAGCTGCAAAGACAGAGTCATGAAATATTCTTAAATATTTCATGTATTTTTGCCTTTCAAGCCTTAAACCAAACACTTTTCACAGAGAATGCACTCTGTCAGCTTTATAAATAACTTACATTTTACAGGTTTGTAGTTTTGAAGGGTTAAATGGACTTACTTTTTTCTGGTTTTTGAATGTATAGCTCAGAAAGTGTGTCCTCAAGGCCTAGAGAAAGCGATGACTATGAATTAGCAAAGGAGCTGAGAAGCAGCACCTGCCCACGGTCATGATGCATGCCTGAAAGAATCCTTCACATGTGGCTGAAAGTGGAGCTGCACACCGCAACGCACAAAATCTGAGAATATGCGAGTCTGTTCATTCAACTGTACTCATGCTTGTGTGAATTCCAGCTCTGCCTGTGTGACAATATTACAAGGGATGAAAATTATGATTGCCTTGTTGCTTGGTCTCCAGTCACAGAGACTCTCAGAGGTACAGTAGGTGGATGATGGGGGTGGAGAGGTGGGGTTTATTTTAAAGTGCACAGTCGTGAGCTGGCCAAATTTAGATTGGCAGCCAAGTGCTGACTTTCCTACAATGTCAGCGCTTTGTGTACTCAGTGTGGACATGTGCAGAGAAACTAAGAGGCGGAGTAAGGAGAGTCAATGTGGGAAAAGCAGTTTTTAAAGAGAAACCTCACCAAATTGATCCCATTAAACAGCAAGCTCTCACTATATCTCACATTACTGCAGAAAATGAAAGGGGCAGTTCACTGATTTTATACACAAGGCCCAGTCTGTTGAAATTAAATTAAATGTTGAAAAATTAATGTCTGAAAAATACTCAACATTGCATCATAAGCTATAGATTCATACACTGAATCTATGAACTGGGCAGCATGGAGACTGGACATCTACAGAAATATGTACAGAAAACAAACACTATAAACAAACACTATTGCTCACATTATGGAAATGCAGGAAATGTAGTTTTAATCTGTCTGTCTTGTGATTCCCTCACATTTTTTAAACATTATAAGAAATTAACCTCTGAAGAGCTTAGCAGCAACACAATCTAGGAAATGCTTCACACAACTAACACTAATAGTTATAATAGACTGAGGCCTTCAGTCTATTCATCCTTCTCATCATTTCCATGCAATATCTTTGACTTAAAGTGCATCTCAGCTCATCTGTGTGTGTGTGCAGGGACTATGGGCTAATCCCTTCCCAAAGACCTCACAGCTTTGCATTTAATTTTTCAGCCCTTTTGCCTTCATCTTTTTTCCCCCCTCTAACCCACTTTCCTCCCTCCTCATGTCTTCACACAAAGAAAAGCCAGAACAGTACCATGCTAAGAACATCTTTGGCTTTTCTTATCCATATCCGTAAGCTCATTTAAGACAATTAATCTTCCTTGGTTTGTAGAGTTTTAATGCTTCTGATAGAATTAAAACCCTTGTGTTAAATGCAGGTGATTTTACATGAACATTTTCATTCATATCTGACTTTCTGCCTTCTTGACTACTGAAATCCTTTCTCACATCGCACACACAAATACATTTTAATATTTAACATAACGTCTGACTTTGATATCAGAATACGCTGCAAGTCTATACTTGCAACCACCTTCACACTGCGAGGTGTTGAGAGCAACACATGGAAATAGCTTTGACATGAGTCAGTTACTCACCTAAAATACCAACAAACAACATGTGTGGCCGTGATGACGTGGATGGACATCGCTGTTTTTGTACAGACCTGCCAAAGGTTCTGTGTCTTTATTTAGAAAGAGAGGTCACTTCTGCTCCTTTACTGCCTCACCTGACAGGAATAGGATGGGATCAAGATGGATTAGATGGTGATGTCATGAATTTATGCTCCAGGAAAATGTCATCCCATGTTGGAAGTACATTACAGAGGTTTCTAGAATAACAAATCTAAAGTGAAGGTACTCCAGCAGGATAGTGGTGCGTCTGTGTACTGGCTTCACTCTGGTCTTTAGAAAAGTAGGCTAATCTTTATTAATTAAACCAAACCCTCCTTAACTCATTTCAGCATTAGTATTACTAGCATTGTTGGCACTGGCATTTAGTGGGGGAGTTGTGCTAATTAAAGTAACAAGCAGCTCAACGGTGTTGTTTTTGTTGTTGTTGTGAAAATGAGATTTCTATAGCTAGACAACTCTCCAGAGTCAGAGAGGAATAATGAGCCTGTATATTCTAACTGCCTACTTCATATTCACAGCTATTCCTACTCACATTAGCAGCTCTATATTACTGTCACAGCAGCCATCTTCTTAACAGCCCTGGCAAAGGGTTTGGACAAAGAAGACAATGCCAATTCCACACTTACTCCGTGATCACATGGAAATATAAATCTGAAAAAAATATGTAAAAATGCATGATGAGCAGAACTGATATCATATCAGAGTGGATTCCAAGAATCTCCTTTATGTTAAACTATATAACATCTGTGAGCTGTAACCCACATATTCTGTAGCAAGATAGCAAAGATAGCAGGTGATGAGTGTCTTTTTCACTAACTCTTGGCAACTAGAAGAAGCCACTACAATTATATACTTTAGTGAGTGAAAACAAAACAGCAGGCAGCGTCAGGGGGACCTCTGTAATCCAACTTTTGCCGATTATTGGTCCCATGATGGAATGACATTGAGCAGTACCTTATGCTCCATTAATGTATATGTAATATAATTTGTTACACTTGTTGGGCAGCATGTCCGTATGTTACTTTAGCATAAACGTGATCATGTGTTGTATTTGGAGGATGTATATTATCGACCATATGTGGTGTTTTTTTGTGAGGCGTGTGATCAATAGCTGGTTAGTATGCTAACCTCAGTGAATAGCTCTGACAAATATTTATTTATTAATTATTATGGTTATTATTATTATGATGACATAGCACCTTTGTGAGCTATTGGACACAATGGCTTCCTGAATCATTTTGCTATATCTTGCTAACAATATTTGCATATTGTGTTTGCTCAAATCTCATTTTCAGTGAGTCTTTCCTGAGGAAAGCACCACTGGGACTTTGGCCTGTAATAGAGGTTAACAGAGTTAGGCCATACAAATGCCACTGGGGTGGAGATGAAGAACAACACAATGCTACAATCCATCCATCATACATATATACACATAATGGTACATAAACCCATTAGGAAGCCTTTAATTGGCCATCGTTTTTTGCATGATTAGGTGTATGTGAATGTGAACTGAGTGCTATATCACCATTACCAGAGTGCTTGTGGGATCATTTGCATGCTGACTGATGGGCTTGTGTGCACATGCCTTCTATATGTGTTAATTAATCCATGTTTGTCAGTCACACTCCATCTGCAGAGTGGGCCTATATACACACACATGTATGCAACCCTTCCTTACAGCTTAATGAGCATGTGCGTAAGCTTGTGTGATGATGCATGGGCTTGTTTATGTGAGAGAGAGGCACAGATTGAGTGCAGTGAAGTCAGAGTGTGCAGTGCATGTATAAATGACGCAGAAAGGGTTCATAATGTGAGTGTCATCTGGCCTTCTGCTCTGTTTGAATGTCGGTGTGAGGTCAGTCCAACTCACACTCCATGTTGTGGTCTCTCAGAGCAGCTAAGCTTGTGTAAGCACCTGTGTGCTACGGTCGACACAGACAAGAATAGCCGTATAAGGGGCTTAAATGCAGACACACAAACAAACAAACATGTTTCCAGATCTTTGAATGGGTCTAAGCTTCTTTTTACCAAGAGAGATTTATCAATGGAGTCTTTCTGAGAAATCTCGTTTTCCTGTAGTCATCCAACAATGTACTGTGACTTTATTCCCCTAAATGGAAACAGTAAAACCCTCTAACAGGGTTAATTAGGTTTGCTCCTTACATAATAGAAAAAGCACAATTCAATCACATGAATAATTTTGCAGCTTGTGGCCAGCCGGTGAAATGTTAAAGTGACCTGTCCCTGCTCTGGTACAGTCCTGCAGGGCAGCTCTTATGTAATGGATTTTATGCAGCCTGATGAGTTGCCGGTGACTCTCCTCCTTATTTGGCAAACGGTAGAGGATGACACAGCAAGAAAAGGCTGCCATGTCATGTCATTGTGTGGCTATTTTTAAGATTATATTCCCACTTGGCTCTTGGAGAGGCATCTGTAAGTTTCTTGCAGTGACAGTGCCTGTCTGCCTTCTCATCTGATTACAGCTCAATAAATTGTTTTAGCTTGAAGGCCCTAGAGAGTAACAGGTTCAAAATTGAAGCAGGGTTTAATAAAAGACTTTGTGTTGTTTGTGTATTTTAACACAGTATGTGAGAGTGCATGAGGGTGTAAACAGTGCACAGCAGTGTGCAAAGGAATAGAAAAACAAAGGGATGCTTCATGGTGGTTAATCAGCGAGATTACTTTTTGAAACACTAGTCTTGAAAGGAAACAGGGCCATTGTATTGATGTGATAGACATGGCAACGCAGTGTTTTTTTGCAATGATTGATTTAAAAACCTTTCAATGCAAGTCCAGCAAGCCTAATAATAGAAATTATTTGGACCTTAGACACCTTAGCTATTTGGAGTTGTTGTGGTCTCTCCTCTAGGGTTGCTACCATGTCATGCTGGAGCTCTCAGGGACTGTTGTAGCAGGTCTGCAAACAGACTGATGACCATTTTCAATTATCAGAAACAGAAATTTTATGTTTCACCATAAAGGGTTGAGCAGCTATTTTTCTGCAGGCAAAAATCTATGATTAGTCTTCATTCAGGGAAAACAACATTTCCATTTCCAACATGGTTGTAACAAAAATCTTCAAAAACAAAAAGATCAAGAAACTAGCTAAGCATGTGAATGCTGACCCACATTCTTTAAACTATACATAAAAAAAGAGATAATCCTCCTGTTACATTTATTTCCATTCTTGAAGTAATTGCCTTTGTTTTTATGTGAAGTCCTGAGCGAACAATGGTCCTGACATCTTGACAGTGCTGAGGTATGCAGAAAGGAGAGGTTATGATATTGGGGCTGGGGGTGGGGCTGTGATGGGGAGAGGGGGGTGGAGGTATACCACTGCCGAATGTGAAATATATGCTATCAAATTACCATACCTCATGTGTTGAATTAGCATACATCAGATCAAACACCCTGAGACTCCTCAGTGATTATGCATCCAGACGCATGTTCAGCCTCAACCCTGTTTAACTGCCAATTATCATATCATTATCATAGCATTGCTCCTCGGCTGCTGTGTAGTCAATTTAGTCTACACCGCACTCAGGGGAGAGGTCGATGTGGTTTTAGCCAGACAGACTGTCTGGCCCTCACTTCCAACCATCCATCTATAGACTTTGCTCTCACTTGTTTAATGCAGAGACAAACACATGCTGCTATCTGTGATGTTGTCATGATGTCACAAACTCTGAACCGTTTTTTCCCTGTGCACCACTCTGACCTTGGGGGATTCCCTCCCTTACATAACTGAAGGACAAACACATGCATAGATCACTTTGGGTAAAACAAAAGTAAAATGTTGCACTGTCATATTTTTAGCTTTCTGTTTTTCATAGAAAAATGCACCCAAAAAACTTTTTGGTCTATGAAAAACAGAAGTTAAGAATGGGAAAATCTCCAGTGTGCAAAAACAATTGATGATTGATGTGGGAAAAAAAACCCACGATGCCCAGTCTAAGCATCATATAACTTTAATAAACTGGGGGAGCTGTGATTGAGCTGCATCTGAGAATGAAATGGCATCTTATTATAGTGAATTAAAAGTGCTAATACAGCTTTGGTTGTAAATTGCTCCAAAATTAAACTGGCCCTGCTTGCATGATCCTTTACTGTCAAAAAGCACTCAGCCTGTCAGGAAAAGGCAGTGGCATCGGTTCCTTCTGTGATGCACTACCTTAACAAACAAACAAAGAGAGATTGAAAGCTCACCCTTGGAGGAGAAGAAAAGAACGGTTTAATAAAAAGACAGACAGGGGCAGGAAATGATGGACCGGTTCCTTAGAGACAGCGATTAACATTTGATTGGCTGTCATATAGTTAACTCCTGCCATGCTGTCATGACATTGTTTTGGAATGATGGAAAAAATAAAAAAAAAATGAGAGAAGCAGAGTAACAAAGAAGTGGGAAAAAAATGGGGAGGAGTGAGGAGGAGAGTGTTAATTAGAAGAGAGAGCATTCTGGCAAACACCTGTCAGGTCTTTTAACTCTTAGTAGACCATGTGGAGAGCTGCCAGTCCTTATCCCTGATTTCACTAAATGATGCAAGTCTTGTACTGGGTTGTTGTGGAGAGAGCAGCAAGATATAGAAAGGAATTCTGCAATAAAGAGATAGGACAAGAAAGGACTGAAAGAGACATGAGATGAGATGTAACAAGAGGGACAAGGGACTACAGTTAGGCTATACGCTTACAACAGTTTTTTATTTCGATATTGGGGTGATACTCAAGTTTGATTCCTTTAGATATGATGCCCACATAAACAAAAACTGGTATGTCTAAATTGTATTTTACATGGAAATACATGATCACAGAAAATAGAGGAAACCCCCTTATGATGCATGTTGAAAAATAAAAACCAACATGTTATGTGACAACAATAAAAAAAAATCATGTAAGGGTATATACACATTATGTTCTTCTCCATATTTAATTGACAGTACCATAGTAATGACTGGTGCAGAATGTCCTAAAAAAATATTATTTGTTTAACAAAGAAATAATAATATATGGTCATTGTAAATGACTTGCTTTTCTTCCCTTCTGTTGATTTAGCCTATTTCATGGAAATGTCAAGCAGTAGAAATGCTCCTTAAAATGATGACTAGAGCTTTCTGTTTTATAATAGTCCACTGACGGTAATACATGGCATTGAAACATGCATGCCTTATTATGCAGCTTCCTGTTCCTGGAGCTAACAAATGTACTCTTCATCAGCACATCTGTTGTGATGCTTTATGTCAGTTGAGGTGATGATTGAATCGTCTTGCGTAAGTCTCCCACCACTGCTCCCTTGAAATCAATGGCACCTGCATGGATACCACTGTAAGGGTATGAGCAAGTGAAGGCATGGAGTCCTCACTGTGGTGACTGACAGATGAGAGAGAGAGAGAGAGAGAGAGAGAGAGAGACTGTTGGACAGATGTTGGTGGATTGCAAAGCAGAGGGGAGTCAATAGGGAGGCTTGGGGCGGACACTTCATGTGTCCTCCATCAAGGGTATAATATTAAAGCACTGTGAGTTCAAATAATTTAAATATTTAAATGTGAGCACACACCAGACTATGTCAACATGGTTTACGAGAGGCTGCGCTGATCATGAAAAGCAGTCCCTGAACAACATCATTGGTTATATAAGTCATATGCCAGCAGTGTATATTATTAGATGCATTTCATTTCTTGTCTTGTTGTGACAATAGGCTGAGAGGGAGTCAAAGCATTTGAGTAAAAGTGAGTAACTGGATGTATTATTCATCTGATATGAGGTGAATATTTCATGACCTGAGTGGAGAAAACTGCTCCAAGATTATTTCACAGTCTGGGTTGAAACTCAGTGGAAATCAGCCGAGTCTGAACCAGCAAATCACATCTGCCAGTGTGTTTTTTATGTGCTACTGTAAATCTTATCCGGGTGGTTGTGTTGGGGGATGACATCACAACATCGCTCATGCCCTCAACTTTACAGCAGAGTAGCAGCTCATGTACCCAGGGTGAAGTGTTGGATTCACTGTGCTTGTGAATAAAATATATGTTATATTAGAATTTTATGATGTTGTGCTTATTTTGTTGCTAAAAAAATCTTTTTCAGTGTCTTGTCTCACTCTGGTAATAAACACTAAAACACACTACAGTACAGTACAGCAAAGCCATCACTATAGAAAAATATACAAAGAGCACCAGTTTGTTATTTTAACTGTAGCATGATAATTGTCTGTTTGCCCACTTCAAGGACCCCCAAGTTCTCAAGGCTGTGCTGCTTTTAAATAGTGTATTATGTTGTCTCTATTGTTTTTTTCATACACTATTACAGCCACGATAACACAGAGTAATACAGTTCCATCACTTTATTTGTGTCCATTCCCTCTTCTTGCTGAAGGACAAACTGAACACATTGGTTTTGCATTCTGTTGAATATTCTTTGAGGTTGGGATGAAATGAAAGGTTAATGAAAGATCTCTATCTGCTGAGGCTATTGACATTCCTGATGACCTTTGGGATAAGTCTGCAGTGATTTAGGCGAAGCCGAAATGAAAGTGAAAAAGGTTCAATTTAGCAATACAGCATATTGGCTGTGAATGCCAGGGCAGTGCTGGTATGTTTCTGGCTGCGTAAAAAATGATGTGACAGAACAGGAGACGATAAAAGATTTATTTACCACTAAAGGCCTGACTTCACTGCCGCTCCTCAAACTGGTGAAAAATATTCACCAATTGTGAGCATGACTTAAATTCTAAATGAAGCCTGAACCACAACTGCAGTACACAGCACTGTTGAAGTCTCTACCAACAACGACATAGTGCAATTACATCTCACCATGAGGTTTCTGTGTGTACATATGACTCTCTGTACTGGCTTCCATGGTAACTATGGCTAGTGTGCTCTAGGAGAGGCCGATCAAGGTTGTGCACAGCAGAAACGTGTTAAATGGATTTTATTTTATTCTTCCTCTACAACACTAAAACCTGACAAACATTTTAAATGCTTTTTAAAAAAAAATCCTCTGCTGTTCCCCTCACTTAAATATAATTGCGTTTTCATTACACATTCTAATTTGACAGGATGAAGATATTGTGTTTTCTTCCCTCATCAGAAAGTTGGTGTTCCAGGGGAGAGATGAATTACCGGTACATCAGTTTTACAGTATCCTCCACGCTCAACTCTTCCCTCCATTGTGTCTCCAGAAATCCATTATTTATGGTGGCAGATCACACTGTGAGTTAGATAGAAATACACCGAACTTCTCAATGTTGTGTGGTGGTTTTTACATTGTGTTAAATTACCTCAAGCCTGGCTGTTTGAATGCTGCTTTGTTGTGTTTATTTTGACTATCATTTTTATGGATTCCTTCTTGCTCATGTTCCTCTGAGACAAAAAAAAATCTAAGTCTGAATCAGCCTCCATCTGATGGAATAATGGAAAATGAAGAACATGAACAGGCAGAGGAGGAGGGGAGGGAGAGATCATAGAAATAAATTGTAGAAGGCTGACTCAGTGCCTCACCTTGTGCCACCTCGGTTTCAATCTCTCTGCCTTATTGTGTATTACAGTTTGATGGACAGGTCATTGGCTCTATCAGCTGATTTTGTCCACAGGTTGAACTACTCTGGGTGGGCAGGCCTTAACAATAGAGAACATTTAGCTCAGTCAAGAGTCCTTGATAGAATAGCAATCCATTCTGTCTGACTCACATCTAGATCTACGTCAGACCAAGTATGTGTATGTGTGTGGCAGGTGTTTACAGACTTGCAAATGAACATTGATCTTTTAAACTGTCTACCACAACAATCAGTTACCAGCTTCCACAAAAAGGGAACTGTCAAGTAAATACGGAGAGGGAGAGACAAACAGCATTGTGGCTCCAAATTAAAAGGCCACCTCTGCTTCTTTATCTCTGTATGTGTGTGTTTCTTTTTCTAAATCACACAACTGCCAGCAACACAGCATTTTGTTTTAAAACCAAAGAGTCATTTATTGATTTATTCAGTTTTTAATAGTTGCAATTTGGGCACAGGTTCTGTAAAACAACAAAAATGCTGATTTCCTGATTTAGGGAAATTGTCTATGATAAATGCATAAATTGGATAAACTGGATAATAAATAATGATTATCCTTTCAAATTACAAATTTTTCACTCCTGTATTAATTATGTTGACTCTTGGATGTCGCCGTTTGTTCCTCTGCCCCATCCCCATTATGTGGGAAACCTCTATCACTGTGGGGTGGCATGAACATTACACAGCATGAGAGGACCTCTCTTCTCATCTCAGCCCACAACCTCCCCATGCAGCGGACACCATATGCCACTTACACACACACAAACACATTTGCACACAAGGCTAAAACCCTGGGGTTTGGTGCTTAGGTGCAATTTTCTCTGCATCAAGATAAGCTTCCTGTCTAGCTGTTGCCATAACAACACAACGTGGCAACAAGGGCAGCGTGGAGATGAGTAATGAGGTGTCAGGACACTGCTGTGGGTTACCTGTGACCCCTGACCCCCAGGGCCAGTGAGAACACTAGGGCCAAGGAAAACAAGGGTGCACAGTAATCATCCCTCTGAAGCTAATCTCACGCCTGGCTGTTTAAATTCTTCTTAACTGTATATGGGAACAATACCAGAGCCAGCAGGTTGGTAGGCCAGAGAAGCTAGAACTGGATGGGAAGAGATGGAACATGTTGCCACCCACCTCTGTGTTTTGACATTTTTTTCTTGTTTGATGAACTCTCCACAGGACATGAAGAGCTGACAGCTGCAGGTATGAGGGATTATGTTTTGGGATTTAAAGGCACAATGCGTGGTATTTTTCTCTAAAGGGGGTTATTCTTGTTTCTTGATCTTGCCTGGTACTATTTTACATTTTCTGCCCAACTTTATTTAAATTGTACAGTGATTAGACACTGAAGTGTTTTTATCACATCATTATATCACTGCTACAGCAATAATCTAACAATAACATGCAAAATAATCTATTGGATTAGCCAGGCAAACTTGAATTATTATGTGTTTCTGTACATGTGACCGGCACTCACTGAGAGATGTTCTACAAGAAGTGTGTGTCACTGGAGTGCTGAGCTCTGTCCAGCATGCCTGACAGGCCAGAAGACAACAGCTACACATACACAAACTTAAACACAAGTGTTTAAACACACGAAGCACTTGTGAGTCACCACCCTCCTTCTCTCTGTCCATCACCATGACCCAGATACTGTAGCTGTAGGAAGAAGAGAGGATGATGAGGAGGCTGAATCTAGATAAATAAGCAAAACATTAAGGATAGACATACTAAATTAGATTTTTGATCCAATACCAATATCTATATCACTATCTAGCCTATATATATATATATAACAAGAAAGCCTTCAGAGCAAGAGAATAAAGGCTTTCATTCTGATCCAGAATCTACAGTCTAATGACTCCTTGTGGGCATGGAGCAATATTCTGCTTGTAACTCAACGTTGTGCAGGACCGTCTATATTTTACATGTCCCAACAGAATGTATTATTATGACTTGTGTGTGCTAGAGAAGAACAACTCAAAGAATGTTTAGGAAGCGTGTGTGTGTGTTGGTGTTGTAGAAAGTTTCACCCAGTGATTATAGAGTCATTAATATTCAGCTTAAACTAGACTAATTGAATACTAATTATGTTCTGTGTTATGTGTGTTTGAGTGATTCTCCATCACACTCTGCTCCCCTGTGTGCTCACTCCTCTCATCTTTGATCTCTGTTTTCGTTTCTTTTCTTTTCCTGTCCCCGTTCTCTTTATCTCCTTTTGTTTTGTTGTTCCCGTGCATCTTGGTGAGTCATCCGAGTCAGAGAGGATGCTCGCTCTACCTCTCTCTCACTGCATTATTGATCTGAGCAAACGAAGCAGACTCACCCTTGTGACAGTAACAGACACACACACACACACACAGAAGGGTTCATGTCTCCTCCTACCAGTCTTGATTTCTGTTAGATAAGACCATTAGCCGAGCCAAGAAAGAGGGGGGATATATAAAAGGTTCTCTGTACACAGTGTAACACCACCCTGCCATTTTTTGTGTGAGTGTGTAGAGGTGTATTATGCAGCCTTTCGTGGAAACTACAATTCAATTCAATATTACATCCAGGTCTGCTTCAAATCTATTTGATTTTTCTTTGCTGTAATGAAATGAAACTGTGTTTTATTCCAGAGCACCTGAGAGCAGCACTTCACTGTCGCAGTGTTGGGTACGGTCACTCATGCATTATGTATTCTTAAATAATAGTTGGCAATCCACTGCAAGAATGCCAGAAAATCCTGCAGTTTCACTAAAACATTAGATTAGAACTTAACAAGTATAAACATTGTATATCAGATGCTTCTGTGCTGCATTATTTAACTCTGGAGTGTAAGGATCTTCCAGCCAATAGCTGCTAGAAAAAAGTGTTGTCACCACAAGTAGAGAACTTCACTAGACAGCTGTTGTCTATGAACTTGTCCTGGTTTTCAGTCATCATTGTCTTCAGATTGTGTCAGCAGTTTGACTTGGCAAGATGAGAAGTTTCTAAGTGTATGCACATCATGTGAAGATTTCTGTGAGGAATGTGTCAAGGCCTATATTTTTTCCACCCCCCCAGTTTATAAACATGGAGACAGAAATTTCTATTTCAAGGCGAATATCTCAAAGAACGAGTAAATAAATGAATATCTGTGTGGCAGGTTATGGTGATGTGCTCACTCTGTGACAGCTGCCCAAATTCTCCTGCTCAAGGCTGAGAAAAGTGCTAAGGTCAAACAACTTTTACTACCTACTTCTACCTGCTTTGACTTAAATGATACCTGCATGATAAAATATATGATTTGGCTGGTCTGACTTTTGCACTTGCAGCCATAACATACGTGCAATCACAGACTTTCACACTATACAGAAATGGTCAGAGTCCAGCAATGCATGAACCAGACAGCTCACAGTGTGAACTCACCATCACTGTGTGTGTGTGTGTTTCTAATTGCTGTAATGCTTCCTCATTACAAGCTACATTGGAGAGACTCCTGCTAGTGTGGTAGGAGGAGGCTGGCTGCTGCAAAAACAATATAATCACAGACTCCCTGCTCACTTTACTTGTTAATCACCACCAATCAAAAATACATTAGTCACACATACACTCTCACTTAATCATACAAACATGAGCACACAAACATGCTGCTAGCACATGCACAGTTTTCAGTGCAAACCTACAATCTCTGGTTACTATGGTAAGCAGTCCTGGCAGATTTATACACACTGCTGTGGTGTCTGTAGAGGGTGGGCATGCAAATTATTCATTAATCATATCAGGGGTAAAACAATATGTGATGTAGTGAGGCAGTGAGTTTATAAAGACATCAAAGACGAATGCTTTGACAATGATAGCAAAGCACTGAGAGTGGAACTGTTGTGACATGATACGAATATTACTGTGATCCTACATCACAAAGTCAACACTGACATGTGGATAATAAAGCAAACATGGGCACAGAAGGTCAGAGCTGCACAAAAACACACACATGAAGCAAGAAAAGTGACATTTGGCCACAAAGGCTATCTAGACCTAAGGGGTGTGTGATATCAGCATAAGGTCACTGTCTCTCAGAGGCTCCGAGGCTTTTTCACGTCATACTGTGTATGATTAGATGCTTACTTTGACTTCCAACTCAAACTCCTCCCCCTTCTTAAACCTGCCCACTGTGGATTCTCTGCACTACCTGTGTCTTTGTGTGTGTGTCTCAGCCCTGCAGCTTTCTAATCATCATAAGTCAGCACTACAGCTAGTATAGTCCCTCCCCTACATCCTGAGTGCTGCCATAGTCTGGGGGTTACACATGGCTGCCATCACATGTTGCAGCGTAGATATTTGCCACAGGAAAGGAAAAGAGAAGTGGCTCTGCAGACAAAAAAATGCCTGTTCTGATGGGTCATCAGTAATTAGTTGTGATATAAATTGATTTTTAAGAAAATGTTACACATTAAACGTTTAAAAAACAGTCTTCACTCTGCAATAACACTGCCTGGCTGGGGTCTGGATTCATAATTCAACAAGGAATTTTTACTAATGATGTTCTAACCCAGACAAAAACAGACTTTCTTCTTTTTTCACGGCCTTGCCTATACCCCCCCCCCCATCCACACCACCTCCCCTCCCCCTGCCCTGCTTTCTTCTTTATTCTCTTATCCCTACAGTACAAAGTCTCTTTCATCTTTCTGTCTCCCTCTTTGTCTCACCCAGTGCCTCAATATTCTCTTGTCCTCTGCTTCTTTACTAACTCAGCTCCTGCTTCATCGCTGGGTTTATCCCTCCTCTATCATCCACCCTTTCTTCTTCTCTCTGTACTGCACTCTGCTTCAGCCCTTCACCCACTCTTACTTTTTCTCTCTTTCTTCCTCTTCCTTCCTCTATCGGGGGGGGGGGGGGGGGGGGGGCTGCCAGTCTGTCACACATGCACATTCTTGAACACACACACACACACCTCTCCAGGGTGTGTTGGACATCAGTCTGTCCTGCTGTGGTACCGATCTGCTAACCAAGGGGAGGGGGCGTCTGTCCGTATTTCATCTCTCTGCCTGCTCATCTGAGAGGGTGAAGTTGTGGTTATTTGGTGACCTTTTGTGCACCTGGGTTGGTGTGATCTTTACTGTGTAAATAATATTATTAAACATGGTGTTTTATAAAGTAAAACTATTTCTAATGGGTACACTCAGATCTGAGACCTTGTTTTGGGGTGAGACATATCCCCAAATATATAAAAAATACACCTCTGAATATCACACAAAACCTGAACATTAACTGCTTTGTAAAGATTTGCAAGCATTCAATGATTCAAACTATCCTTATTTAAAGGGTTACACCTCTTAAAACACCCTCTTACACCACATAATGTGCAGTCAGCATTGCTTTTATGAGACGTGTTAGTGCACAGAGGCTGAGCTGTGTGAAAGATGTGTTTAAATGTGTCTTTGATAGGTTTTGATAGTCTTTTGTCTTGTGACACTCAGCATGCTATAAAAGCTGTACATGAAGCAACACCAGCTCTGTTGAAATTATCTAAGCCGATGAAAAGACATTTGAGTCGTCACAAAGCTGCTCTAGCCTTTATTTTCTAAAGTGCTCCCAATCACACCCTCATTAGGGATGACTGATTGCCTCTTATTTATTGTCTTCAGGATAATAACTCTCAAATTATCAAGGATCCTAAATTGCACTTAAGCTCAATACTTAATTTAACCAATCATTCACTTGGAACAATACAAAATCATCACTTGTGTTTTTTCTTCATTCCCCATCTTCCACTAAAGTCAACAGTGTTTTTCCAGCCTTTACTTTCATTATTGTCTTTTTGTTCAGGCACCACTTAGGACGCAGCTTGCTGATTATGGTCTCTCAGTTTCCATAGTGACGCTGAAATGAATTATGATCATAAATGGGACAAAAGAGAGAAGAAAGCAACTATGGCACTCTATTCCCACTCTGCCCTGTTCTTCTAAATGCTCACTCCAGCCCCATCAGCACCACACTCCACCGCCCTTCACTGTATTAACCCACTGAACCTTTTCCATACGCATCATGGAGGTCTGCCGCAGCAGCTGGATGGTTCAAGGAGAATATGGGCCCAATTTGCAACTATAAACCAATCCCATCATTCTTGTTTTATGTTGCCTTGTTGTATTGTACACCTGCTGTTTTGGGTATTATGAGATGTGCCAAAAAATGTGGGTGGAGACAAAGAAAATCTGAAAACACGGCTGTTAAAGATACAATCTGCATCTCCATCAGGTGAAAATACAATCAACAGATGGAGGGCACGGTAAGAACAGTGTGGCACAGTTTAACAATGCACTTTTGCATCTGCAACTGTAGCGCTGTTAAACTTAAATCACACTCAAGCAAAAAAACACAGGGGAAAAAAAACCCTTCCAGAAAGTACAAAAGTACAGCCTGACACAGCAGCCAACTAAGCACATACAGCACACCTGCAGAGGCTCGTGTACTCCTACAGGCTGACAGAAACAGCACCTAAACAGGTAAACACAGTGAGGACAAAGAATGCGACGATTTTTCCTGATGATGATTCACAGTGATAGTCCACTTAGTCAGCTTCTTTTTCAGGAAGAGTGTTCGGTCTGTGTGTCATCACTGATTTTGTCTAACCAGCCGCTGAAAAATGTGACATCACTGTACCATCCCTACCATTCATCTTGTACAACAGTTTGTCACTGAAGCTTAACTTTACCTCCATTAAGCTGCACCCACATCTATCTACTCACCGATGGAGACAGTAGTGTGAGCCACGGCTGTTGAATTCAAATGCTGTCAAATGACAAACTTCACAGGGAGCGGAGGAAACATCCTCAGACTCACAAACTGACAATGTCTGACTCTATGTGAACAAGTGTTGCAGGGGTTAAAATCCCATCATCTTGCACGGTTTACCTTTAAGGTAATAACTCGTGTGCACAGCAACAGTCATAGCTGGATCAGAAGCAAAGCAGTGAAAATGGTTCAAGTCAGCAGTAACACTGACCTTTAAGCTACTATTGAACACATAAGCTTGTTTAGCAACAAACATTTTTTTAGGATAAAGACCTTTTGATGTTTTCAGTTTTCATAAATTTGGCAAAAATCAGACTTGAGTCATTTTTCTCTCTTTGCCCAAAATGAGTAAACAGGAATTTGAGTCATAGGTCGCCCGTAATTTTGGGTGTCAGTGTTGTAGACAGTCGGCCTCTCGTGTTACTTATGCATGGAGTAGTCATGCTGGAGTGCAGTGTCAGGTTGCACACAGATGATGTCACCACGGTGGTGACTGGGAATAGTTTCATGAGGAGGCGAGGGATGGGTTGGCTAATGAGGGGAGAGGAAGGTTTGGTTCTGGGCCTGGTGGCAGGAGGAGAAAGGGTTGGGTGACTAATGGGGATTGGGTGTGTGGGGTGACATATGGCGGTGGGGTGACTTCCTCAGCTGGATGTATTTGACCAGCAGCTCTCCTGCTGAGAGCCAACTGAGTGTGTTAGTGTGTGTGTGTGCTCATCCACCATGAAAAATGCCCCCATCTGTAATCCACACTTACATTGTAGGGGCAAATAAAGGTTACATGTATTTTCTCTTTGCCTTTGTCCCCCTACTGACAGAGCAGGTTGCAGAGCTAAACCACTCACTTGCTCATCATTACAGATCTATAAAAGTGCCTCACAGTGCCAGACCTTCAAAAGCCGCCTTCAGCAAGCGTAAAAGTCAAACGATGACAGCGCACAGTGATTCTGATGTCTATTTCTATTTTTCAGCACAGTGGAGCGAGAGAGACTGGGGAAAAAGCTTTGGAAGTGTCTATTTTCTCCTCTTTCAGTGTGGTCAAAGCTTCTGAGAGCATGGAATCAAGGGCGGGCAGCAGCAAAAAAAAAGAAAAAAGACATGATAGAACAGGGACAGACAAAACAAAGTAAGGGAAACAATGGAAAAACTACCAGTGTCGTTATTCACCTGCTGTGCAGAGCTAGCTGAGAGCGGGATTAATATGTGGCTCTGGACACAGAGAGTAGATTGCTCATACAAAGACTAATTTCTGCTCAAACACCTTGATCTCCGTCATCCTCTGTCTCTGTCTCTTCACTGTAGTTTTGTCTCTCTGTGTTCATGTCGCCCTCCTGTGATTATTATGACACGGAACTGTGTACGGGCCAGATGGACGAGCAGCGCTCATCTCTCGTGTGTGTTTGTGCGTCTGTTGCACCCATGTGTGGGTGGAGGAGCATGTGTGCACTGAGCTGCTTTTGTGTTTACATGTGTGTATTTAAATAGCTGTAAGTGGGATGATGTGTTACATATTTCATTCATAGTGCTGTTCTGGATTTTTTTATGTCTCTTGGGAGACACAAGAAGACTTTTATTTGAAAAAGACAGCATTCACATTTCATTTCTTACCTTTAAATTTGATCATATTACATGTGCAGCATGGACACTTCCTGTGATGCTTTAATTGTGAAATATTGACATGAAGAGTTGTGGGTACCAGGAATACAGAAACCAATAATGTTATGTTATTATATTCTGTGTTCTGTGCAATAGTATTTAACATCTGGAGTCTGGAGGAGGCTGTTATTCTATACTGAGAGGTGTTTTGTGCAGTTAATAGGGGATGCTGCTTCAGCCAGCCCAGGCCCAGGATGGATGGGCTGATTGTATCAAACCTGGTAATTCATTTTTTGGAGCTGAAGAGGTCTTTTATCTCATGCAAAAAGCAAACCAAAGTCTACCCATGCTATAAACTGCAGTCATAAATATGCTTACCTCATGAAACAAATGTTGCATAGTTATTCACAGTGATTTGTATTTGGGTACAAACAAAGCATCTCATCTTCTTGCTCTTAGGAGGTCAGAAGACATATTTTCTATGCTGTATGTGTGTTTGTCTGTGTAAGCATACCCAGTTACTTGACTGCATGGCTGGACTACAGCTATTCACTGAAAATGAAAGGGTTAAATGGGACCTTGATGCTGCAATTAGGCTTTGTTCTGCTTTGCTAATGAGATGAGCTTTCATAAAGTTACCAAATATCATTGCAAAGATAACATTAAGACTAATTTTATTTGGATACAAATCTGTGTTGTTTTCTTACTCTATATTTCAAAATAACTGAGTATTACATATTAAGTGAAACATAAAGGAGTAGCTCTAATTGAAAAAAAAATCAATGTATTCCTGAAGATGGAAGGAGCGTGCCCCTCCTTCATCATCCTTGACGTGAAAGAGTTTGAAGAAGCGAAGAGAGAGATCACAGGGTGGGAAAATGAAACATGTAAAACGAAGACCGGCTGTGTGATTCATCTTTCTCTGTCTCGCTGTCTTTCTCTCCTCCTCTTCCTCGGTGTTCCCTCTGCCTCCTTTACTTTGCCAGTTCAAAGCAAACCCTAAGAACCCCACCTCACCCATGTTTGTCTGGGTCCGTTTGATCTCTCTCTCTCTCATTCACGCACACAGACACACACTCGCAGACACATTTAAACACACGCCCAAATATCCGCCAACTCAAAGGGACACGACTCACACAGCTACACACATTCTCTTACAACAGACAGTCAAAGAACGGTGCATTATTCATAAAAACATTTAACTGAGATTTTACATTATTCATAGTTTCATGTATTGTTATGTAAGGCTCTCTATTTATTTTCCTCTGGCTTCCTGTTTGTGTGAATGTCTATGCTGTCCTGGGTAAGCCTTATGTCTCCATGTGACAGCCCACGTGTCCTAAACACAAACAAATCCTATTCAACACATCCTCACAAAAACTTCATCATTATCAGCATTATCACATGTTGCCACAATATGTTAAAATATACTTTAAATCAGGGCGATGTGTATCCATTCTGCTGTGTGTTTATTTTATTTTATTTTTTTTTATTTTAGATACTTTAGTAATCCCAGAGGGAAGCTGTTTAAGGCTGCTGCCAAGCAGTGTCATATGACTAGCAAGGCGTGCCACACAGGCAGTGCGGGTGAAGTGTCTTGCCCAAGGACACACAACAATGACTTAGGGAGGAGTTGGGATCGAAGCATGTGTGCTACTGTCATGTTTTCCCTTTCTGGTTTATAATGCATGTGTGTTTGTGTGTCTGTGAATTCATTAAACAGGAAGTTGGTCTCATAATTAATTTCCTGTCTAAACGTCAAGAAGATGGATGATGATGATTAGGTGTTACAGAGACAAATGCAGCAAAGCAGATATCTGAGGATTTGGTTTTCTTTTGTGGAATTGCCTTCAGTAGATGGATCACTGTGGGGACTCTGGTCTTCTTCAACTGATAAAAAGTCATTTTCTACATTAAACGCATCAATAAGCAGAAAAGATAGCAAGCACAACAAAAACAAAAGTGCATTATCAACCCATAGCCTATAGTTAAAATACACATTTCTATGTGGTCTGTCATTTGAAAGCTGAAACAGAATTATTGCACATGTGACACATATGACCACATGAGCAATGTGACACCATGTGTTCACAGCACACTTGATTGTCTGTGTGCGTCAAATTGCCTCAAATAAATTCTCTCCACATGCTTACACTAAGTAAAAAAAACAATGCTTTCAGTGAATTAGACTTATTGACTTTCATCTTATTAGCCTAATTTTGTCCTGCAATCCTGTGTATATTTCCAAAAAGTCAGTAAACAATATTGTTTATGTGTTTACATTATTTCCCATTCTATCCATTGAAATCATTCATCAGTGATGTCTGTATATTGATCTTTGGACTACAGGCAGTGTAGACTTTGGATAGGTTGCCAGTCCAGCTACGTCCAATGCTGAGTCCACAATTAACATACATGTTAATCATGTGGTATGTGGGAAGAGGGCCGGAGTACCCAGAGAAAAGACGCAGACAGAACACACAGAGAGGCCCCTGATTCGAACCAGGAGCCTTCTTCCATGTCCTTAGACATGAAGTATATCAGACTTAAGAAATCTAAGATGGCAACTGCCTGTCACTCCAATTGGTCACGCCCTTACTTATGCACAACTTAACCTTAACTAAGGAAACTCAGCACATGGGTTGGAGTGAAGCCCAAACTTCACACATGTTGATAAATGATGCAGAGGAAATAAATGCAATACATAACACTGATGTCACCTCCAAGCATCTCTGTGCCACCATTTCTGATAATAATAGACAACTATTGACAGGAATACAAACACAAAGCTGCTGCCCTTCTGTCCTAACATCCAGAGGACACTAGTACTGCAAAAACATTACAGTGCACATCACCTCTATCTCCTCACCCTCCCTCCAGTTTTTCCTCTCCTTCCTCCTGTTTCTCCTGTTATACATGCAGCCATGCAGATCTGTCTGTTGTATAGGCAGAACTGCAGAGGCTCGCACCTTTCCCTTTCCTTTTTTAGTCCTCTCCATTCATCTTCCCGTGTATGGGGGAGCTGGTGTCCACTCAGCCCACTGCAGGACACAACATTTATGTGGGCCTGCACTTTTCACTTTCACTGATTACTTGTTTGTGTATGTCTGCATACACATGTGGACTGCTTCATCTACACACCACCCTCCCTGTCTTTCTCTTACTCTGACTTTGCAGATGTCCTGAAGGTTACAGGTATGCTGTGAACAGCCCATTTTTTTTATTCACACTCCCCCCTGGCTTTTAGGACACGGACACTTGCAGACAAAACATATCTCACAATAGCTAGATTATGTGTGTCTATGAGTGTGTGCATATGGGAATGCATATGAATTGAGTAAGCCTTTCCCCTTGACTGGGATTGGCAGAGCTGCAGCCAATCAGCAACTCCCAAAGAGATTCCCAGTCCTGTGAACACTCGATAATTGGGACAAGCCCTGGCCGTGAGACCAGGGTCAGGCACTGCGCCCGTGTCCTGAGAAAATGAGATGAGGGAGAGAGGGACGGGAAAACGACGGGCCGCTATAATCGAGTCATTAGTCCTTTACTGTTAACTGTCAGAGTGTGATGAACATGAGGAGGGGAGAGAGACGCAGATAATGAAAGAGGGAGAGAGTTAGATGGAAAAACGTCCACGATGAGGCGGTGTTGAGAAGAAGAAATAGAAACAAATATACTTTCAGACTCCTGCTGGTTGCCTATGGTTACCGTGACAACTGTAAAGTGATAAATTGCTTTCTGTTTCTCGCTCTGCTTGGAACCACACCCACGCAACAAAGGGGACAGAGCTTGTTTGCGGTCTTTAAACTGGTAGAAATAATATTTATGTGTTTTTAGTTTCTCACCAAAAAGAGAGAGTAAAAAGGCCTGCAGGCATGAAGAGATGTTTAGACACTTAGGAGAACAAAAGACAAAAGATGGCTAAGAATGAAAATATTTACCTTCTTTTTTTTTTTTTTTTTTTTTTTAGCTTTTTTAGCTGGACCTAGATAAAGAGCAATAAAATGAATGAAGGAGGAGTAAAGGGAAAGACTAGACATCAGGGGAAAGAGGAGGGGGAGAAGACAGGGGGAGAGTTCATGATCCATCTTCTGGCACCTGACACCAGATCAATATTCTGTGAACCAGGGCAAAGCACCCACATCTCTCTGCATCTCTCTCTTTCTCCCTCTCGTCCCCTTCGTACTCTCTATCTCAGCTTCTCTCTCACCTCTATCTTCATCTTTTCCCCGGTGTCTGTGCCTATGACCTCCCTTACAAAGTTCCTTCCAAACACACCGAAAGCCTCCTATCCCTCATCTCTGTACTTTTTTTGAAGGCTGATACCAAAGTCAGGATTCAAATTGAAGCTCCAGGTAGCTGCTTCTTTGTAGCTACAATAACACCATTCAGGAAATACCTCAATTTCCCCTTCAGTGATTATTCTTAGGTTTTATTGCCTGTATATTGCTGCTGCAATAGCAACATTCCCCAGCTTGGGATGAATAAAGTATATTCTATTCTATTCTATTCTATTCTATTCTATTCTATTCTATTCTATTCAAGATAGGTGACCACAAATAATAGTTACTGTACAAAGTGACAACAACAGAGCTCTATAGACAGCCATTGATAGCCTCTGTCACAGCTCTGTATGTGGTGTTTTGTTGTATTTCTGCAAAGCAGCCATAGCAAATTTAATTTTTGTCTGTGTGAGCAGCCAGGAAAGATTTAAAGGTTTTAAAGTGTGATGATACAATATGCACCAACTACTGAAAATTAAAAAAAACTCTGTACACACAGAAGACAGTGACTTTTTATGGTCAAAGCAGAAGAATGAGAGCTTGTGTCATGTTTGACACACTACACAGTGCACTAAACAATGAGTACAGTGCTGAATAGTGAATGAGTGGGTGAATTCTGGCACAGATCATGTCTGTGTAAATCTGAAAATGCAACCAGCTGTTCATTGTCACTGTTAGCCAAGAACCAAGGACCTCCAATATGGCTGTCAGTGCATGATTTGCATCACATCTATTCTATAACCAACTGCAAATGACCCAGTGGATACATGGGTCAAATAGGAGTGTATGATGGCCTGTTCTGTAATCCATCACAGCATATGTTTGCATGTCCTGACAGAGTGATGGATGTGGAGGGACCAGTTGAAGAGCACCAACAAGACGGGGCACAGTTAGCATAAGAGGGCACGAGGCAATGTGCTGTAGTCTTATGTCATTTCATAAGGCAGCAGATGCACCATCAAATTCAATTAACAGCTTAGCCCCCTCCGACAGACACTGCTGGCTTAGGCTGACCAAAATGACATCAGGGAATATGGAAGCTTTTTTTCCCCTCTGTAATGTTTTCACTCATCCCAAAGTGACACAGGCTTCCGCTCCCTGACACTCACCTCTTACAGATCAGTGCTGTAATGGACTGGCAAGAATTGATTATGAAACTCAGTCTGAACAGATCATTTGATTACTAATGGTGAGCTCCTGCAGAGAACACAATTGTTTCACACATTGGAGGCACCCCACCAACCTGCTAACTTAATGAAGACAATCAGTTAATAATCAGTAACTTAGAAATTGTATTAGAGCTGAAAAATTTGATTTTAATTCCATCAGTCAAACTGAAATCAATGGAGTGTCCCTATGGTGAGTCACTGACCAATCACCTTCTTACTTTTTTAATCTTCCATCTCCACTAGAACTGAAATGTCACTGATTTATAGATTTTACAGCTTCTTATTGGTAACTAAATCTAAAATTTTAAATCAAAAACATGAGCCACATATATTCAAGAGAAGCCAGACATCAGTGTGAATATACATCTTTCAAGAAAAACTGCAGAACTCTCTGTACATCAGAGCTGCAGCATGATCAAACAGGCAAATGAATCAGTTTTTTTTTGTTGACAGTACATACATCCTCCAAGCTGCAGGCCGTGGACACGTTCCTCTCCCCTTTTGTCTGTCAATAGAAATCAATAGTAGTATACATCTGCAGATAATTCACAGGGCCTGTTTTATAAGCTGTAGAGGGAAATAGTGCCATGTAATACCAATTTCACTGGTGTGTTTACAATGAATGCAGTGTCTATAAATGTGATGAATAACAGGGCAGCTAGCTGTAGTTTACTGAGGAAAAGATGCCCGTAGTCCTATAACTTTGCTTTGAACAATCCTACCTTCAGGATAACAACATTTTCATTTCCCTGGAGAGGGAAATCTTCCAGTCATGAAAAATCCAAATTTAGAATGTGACACTTCCAAGGCAGTTCCAGGGAGGTTGAGAGGAAGAACAAGTGGGGGATGGCGTCAGATCAAGCGAGAGCAAGCCAGCAGATCCTGTGTGATGGAAGATGGGAAGATATGTTCAGTGACAGAGAGGGGTCAAAGGTCAGTGTTACAATGTCACCACGACCCCCCTGCATGATGTCTGAGGAATGCTGAGGAAAAGGGGGCCGTCCGTTGTCTCCAGGGAAAAGAAGAAAGGGAGCACACAGGATGGCATGGCTGCATTAGCCGTCCATACCTGTTAGCATCAGAGCACACTAGAGTGGAGCATATTGCTTCTGCTGGAGGGAGTATACCTGAAGATCACACATCATCTACACAATTATCAAAACAGCTTCATAAAATGTTCTTTTTGTGGTTAGTGAGACTAGCTTATTAAACAGCAGACAGAAATTGTGCTCAGAAATTAATGCTATGTGTGTACACAATGCAATATATACAAATGCAAATGCTGTGTATATATACATAGCATTTGCTTTATTATCAGCATTTTTTCTGTTCATTTTGTAGCTATTAAGGTCTGCAACTGTTTTTTATGTCAAGTATGTCACTTTATTGGTTGCTATCTCACATTTCCCCTGACCACAAGTCACGAAGAACACAAGCATGAGCCGACAGACACACACCAGCGTGTACTCACACACCTCGTGCCTGTATTATGCTCTATTTAGTGAATAATGTATGAGTTGTCTGCTCATGTGTTCTCTAACAGATGCTCCCCTCTGTCACTCATCCAGCACTACCCGCCCCCCTCACAGACACACACACCCTGGATATGTCCAGAGGTCACACAAGAGCACAGGGGAGACAGTATGGTAGACGGTATGGTTTCCACTACTGTCCCATAGTTCTGTGGCATTATCATGGCTGCTTTACAGAACAATAGGCTTACATTCATCCGTCATTCTCATCAGCGGAGGGCAAGAGTAAAAGCTTTATTAAGTGGATATTGTTCACACAAACCAAAGGAGAGAATGGCAGAGTGAGAGATGCCGTCATATTGTCCTTTTAAGTCTGCATCAGTGGAACTTATCAGAGCTCTGAAAATCAAGATGAGAGGCTTTTGGATATAAGAAATCTGCTGGCGGTGAGCGCAGCCGTGTAATTTCCTTTCCTGGCTCTCAGAGAGGCTCTTCCTATCACCACCATTGATCTAGTGTGTCTAGGGCATCTCTCTCTCTCCCTCGCTCAGCCTGTCTCTGTTCTGTCTGGTAAAAGAAACCAAAGGAGGAGCGTGGGGGGTGGGAGGAGAAGGAGTAGAGGAAGAGCAAGAAGAGAGAGGAGACAGCGTAGAAGAAAAGATAAAAAGGGGTTGATAGGAAAATAAAGACAAACACAAGACTTAAAGAGAAGGGCTGGAACCGAAGTGGAAATCCTGCTTTTTCTACTGTGCTTATTTTAAACCTGAGCATTGGTCCTCTCCCCCCAACCTTGATGACGTACCCTGCAGCAAGTTCATAATGAATGTTACTCTGCTCTCTGTGGACAACAATACATTGCAGGGGTATTTATTCCGGGTGAGTACAAGGGCATAAGAGTCACACACCCAATATGCAGTGAAGCTGCTGCATGGAGCTCACCCATGACAACATTAGCTGCAATACAAAAATTAAAGGCTAATGTGGACACGCACTCTCTGCCCTCTCATTCTCCTTTCCCATATGATAGCAACTTAGCTCCATTAGCAACACCACCAAAGGAAATGATGGTGATTTTCACAGCTGGGATCGATGACTGGGGAGATAATTGGGGTAAAAACATTTTATATTCATGTATTGATGTGAACCAGGCGAGCTGGCTAAAAATACCCTACTCCATCAGTGAAATCCACTCCCTTCTGTACAGTGTTAGTGCCTTTCTAAAAGTAACTGCACCATATTCATGGCTTCCGAATAACCAGAAGCACATTATTAGGCTTATCTCCCTATGACCTCACAAGGGGATGCAAATTCAAAGCCTCATTCAGATACATTTTTGTGACGTGATGTGATGGAGAAGCAAACAAATTGACCAGGCAGTGCTAAACTAGTGCTGGAGGGTAACCTGTTTCAGTGGAACACTTTCCAAACTTGTTATTGTTAATGTGCACATTGCTAGCTTGGAGTTGTCATTTCCTGTAGAAATGTAGACACTATTATATTAGTAATATATACAAAAAGGAGATGTCTATGTCCTGGCTTAAACCAAAACAATCAGCATGCTGTAATACAGTTGTGCTGCTTTTGTGTTTCATTTATAATTTATCACTTTTGCAGTGCAGATTCAAATCATCAGAAAATCACATTCAACATAAAACTGCTCCACCTTTTTTTTAGTTTGGAGCGTCTTTCTGTCCTCGCTCCAATCAGTGATGTCACAGCAGGTGTTTTGCTTTTGACAGCTGATGGAAAGATCCCGCTGTGACATCACTGATTGGGTGGGGTGAAAAGTTTCCTGCCTACTGATGAGTTTTCTGCACTCTGTAAGTCACTATTGAATATGTTGATGATTCTGATACAGATAACAAACGCTTCTGGCACCTTTAGAATTGAAGTCTTTACATCAACTTATATTGAAACTGATATTTACATATGCCTTTGTGTTTGTATTCAGTTTCTGTTTAAATAAAGGTCACCCCAGTCAAGTATGATTGTGTTGTGCATGTGATTTTCAGTCAGCCCAAGGAGGTTGTGCGGATGCCAGACTAACGCTGGCATGGTAATCAATCAGATGGGTGTGGAAAATCATTACGATTTGTTATTATTAGAACAAAATAGGCAATTTGTCTTATGCAGACACACACACACACAAACACAGAGGTAGTCTCTATCAAAGCTGCCTCTGTGCCTCAGTGTACACGGTGTTGTTTGCACAGCAGAAATTAGATCATTCATGAAGCCCCGGGGTCACATTTCCTCAAGAGAAGGGTGAGAGGAAAATGTGCAAGAGCCGCGGTGCTCTCAGACACACAGAGAAGGCTGGAATTGGGGGGGAGTGGGGAGGGTTATCTAGCTGATGATGGAGGAAGGAGGGTGTCTGCGTGTTTGGAGAGTAAAGCATGAAAATAGATAAGAAGGGGGGAAGGACGTGGTGTGCAAGTTGATCTGGGAGAGAGGAGGAGGAGGAGGAGGAGGAAGAGGCGGGACGGGAGACAGGACGTTGCCCTGCATTTTTATCAGGTCTGTGTTTGAGTCGCCATGGGGATGGATGCTTGGTGTAGACACAGAGCAAGGACAACTTGTCACCTTATCTCTCTGTCTCGCCCTTGTGTGCGCTCTTTCTCTTTGCCTCTAGCTTTCATGTCTCTTAAGTCTCTCTATTCTTGAATTCTTTCTCCTCGGCAGCTAATTTGTATAGTATGAGTATTTATATATGTGGCGTTACATATGCATTTGTCCATACACATGTATGTATGGACAAAACTTTGCTCAAAAAAACTTCTGTGCTGTCAACCATTAACTACAAAAATCATTATTTTTTTCTAATAACACAACTCATTTTAGTTACTATCAAACAGTCTTTTAATTGCTGCTCCTCACCTAATGAGGTGCCTCAGACTGTTGAATGCATTCATGATTGGTTTTCTCTCATGCACCCTGCATGCCTTGTTTGCAGGCCAGGCTTGAAAACCCTTAATGAAGAAGTCTAATCATTTGGTCATAAATTGAAATTCTCCTTAAAAAAAGCAATAAGTCCTTCACTGGCCTTGAGAATAGCACTGCTGCACGTAACCAGCAGGGTGTAACATGAGTACCACCTGGTGGTCACATCTAGCATGCACCTAGAGATCAATCCAATTTTAGTTTTATTATTATTAATAATAATTAATTTCATCTGTAAGCATTTTATCTCTTCTCTGTGAAACAGAGGGAGCACAACGAACATTTTTTATCCAGCGCGTTCTACGCCTACTTATAAATAGTCCTTCCACTTGTACCAAACTCCATCTCCATATTTATATTGGTTGGACTAGAGTGCCCTAAGGTTATAGAGCTACACTATCACTGGAACTTTTTGATTAAAGTCCTCTTCTGGTTCCAGCTTTGAAGTCAGTAATGATATTCAGCAAACATGGATAACACACAGTGAAAATTATAATGAAGGTGAGATTTGAGATTGGTCAGGGAATTGAAACAGGATGTCACCATATGACTATGATTCAAAAATCTTACATACCACATATACATAGAGTTAAAACAGGGATCAAATACAACAAGCACAAAAAGTGTGATTATTGGATACTGGAATAAAATGTCATAGTGCCACTTTTACTTAAGTAAAAATAATCAGAATGCTTCTTTTTCTTCTAATGCCACGCTTAGACTTCATCATTGCCATCTACAGTGTGTATGATCAAATATCTTTATTTTGTCACTTCTCACTGTGACTGATAGATGGCAGCAGATACCAACATCTGAGTGTCACACAGGTCCTGATCCCCACTGCTGTTTGTGTTAGTAATTACACAGTCATTAAACCACAAGCATCCTCCTCAGCTGTGGAGGCCGTCTATTAACTGCAGATCAATAATGTTGTGTGTGTATTGCGCCGTGGATGTGCTCGTGCTGGGAGCGAGGGTAGAACGAATACTTGGGTTTGACTGTGCGTAATGGGCCATAATTAGGGGTGAATGTTGACACACTCGCACACACACACTCAGGCGTGCACATGTGCAATAGCCTGAGGTAATTTGGCGGCACTAAATGAGATTATCAGTAGCGAGGTGATTAATGAGCATCCCTACTGCAGAGCCTTATAATCAACAGTCGCAGCTCTGCTGTGATACACACAGGCTGGAGCTCTACTCAGGTACATGATACTCAGCACCTGCTGCTAACATCAGCACCACATCACCACACCAGGATGCACCAACAATCAACTGAAATCTGAGCTCTCTGGGGTGCCAGGGAAACTTTTAATGTTATTATTGAGCACAGGCTACAGTGACAGGTTTAATTCAGTTTGTCTTATTAGCTTAAATGAAAGAGATCACTGTGTTGAAATTAGGTAAGTGGGTGAAATCTGATCCTTTTAGGAGGCTTAATTCCTAAAATGTAAGTGTACAGCAGCACATTATATCATTGCATTACCTCCAACAAACGTCAGTATTTTATCAATAAGAACATTATATACTTATATACAATACTTTTAATGTATGCAGACATTGTTTTAAATTAAAAATATATTTGTGGATTGCAAAGATTTATGGGCAATGTGTTATTCATATTGACAACACACTGCTTCAGCCAATACATGCAGTGTTATCTAACTTGTGGCTTGTGTGGTTTTGAAGCATGCATTCACTGCAATGTTTGGCAGCATAGCTATGAAATATAGTGAAATTACAGTGAAATCTGACCTTTATTTTGAAATCACAATCCAAAACAATGCTGTGAAGATTAGCATGGTACAATGCTTATTATTGCACAGCTCAATATCCATGTATTTTATTCTGAGCTCCGCCTCAGTGGTGGACTGAGCTGTTTCACCATTTCTCTGTGCAGACACCTTACTGTAGATCAGATAATGCTCTCTTAAGTCGCTATAGTGAGCTGTTTGAAGTAGCTCCAGTGAACTGCAGCCCTCCCCCAGCCCTCGCCTCTTGTTCTGCGAGAGCTGCGCCAGTGTGTGCGGGGTGATGAGGTCAGGGTGACTGGGTCCCCTCCATCTCCATATAGGCTGTAGGCTACAGCTGCTCCTATGAGATTGGCACCTCAAACGCACTGGCTGTGCCTTAGATGTCGCTGCATGCGTGTGTGTGTGTTTATGTGTGTGATAAGGGCCAGAGGATAGAGACATCTTTGCGGTGTAGAAGTGGGAGGATTATCCCATCAGCGCTGTATGAAACACAAAGATGGGGATGGTAGCCCCGTTAACCAGGTGCGGCAGTATCCAACCTGACTGTAACCTTTCACCTTTACAATAGCAGACACCAGCCTTCACTCTCTCTATAATCCTGCTTTACAAACTTTATGATGAATCTTTTCCTTACATTTTCTAAGAAGGCATACATGGCAATTGTTTCAATATTACTATATGTGATAGAATCAAATCCTTTGCTTTTGAGTTAAAATAAAAAATAAAAAATCATGAATATCTAACTATTTTTTAATAATATTAGATCTTATTACAAGATGTTTTATTTCTGACTTTATTAGCAAAATACAGTTATTCATAAGCTTTTAATGAAGCTTTTAATGAAGAAATATAGTGATGGTCATTCTTTCAGTGCAGATTACACAATACGTGCTCATATATGTAATTTTAAACATGTTGTATTAGCAGACTCAATGTGAGACAAGTCTTAAAATATAAATGTCAGCAGAAAAGGCTTTAAAAAATCTTGGTTTTCCCGCAGCATTAAATCAGTATATTACACATCCTGATGCTTGTAGATTAGATTAGATTACCATGTGGTTTGTTTGTTAAACCTGAAGCTGTTATACTAACTGATGGAGCAGGTTGCTTTTAAATGTCAGGGTGAATAATGCAATCGGCTATTGAATCATGCATCAAGTTATCCTGTGAGCAAAAACCTGTATATATATTTTTGGGGGGGTTTATTTGTAGTTTGTTGTTCTAATTCTATTCCTGTAATCCTGCATTTGTTTTATCAATATGTATTTTAATTATGAAAAAAGAAATGACTCTCAGTACCTAAAATAAAGGCAAAATTATTAACAAAGACATTGAGGATGCACCATTCAGTGCCAGCATATTCTGCTCAAAACCCATTGTTTCAGTGTTCCCAAAACACTGCTGACACTGTTGTCACACTTTCCAAGCTGTGTTGGCCTGCAGCGCAGGCACAAAGTGATCCCAGTCACAGAGCAGCGTCTGTGTGTGTGTGTATCCTGCACATATATCATCCCAGCGATCAGCACATGACTAATATTTACCCTGACCTCATCACTATTCATCAGTTGATGCCTCAGCGTCGCCGGGATTGATTGTTTATCATCCTAAATAAACATGTGGTGTCGAACAAAAGAATGCATACGGTAGGAATATGAAACGTTCTCGTGCTGCTCTCTGAATCAGTAACATGTGAGAGTGCACTGCTGTCCACACAGGAAATCTGCTGATGCCGGTCTCACTAAATCTGTTCAATATGCTTCCTTAAATCACAAAGTGACAATCTAATGACACAGCACGCAAGTCTTATTGTCACTGCACAAATATGTGCTGCTGCAGGTTGTTTACAGTTGCACAGTGACTATTTGATCTTTTGCTAGTGGAAGTCTGACTTTAAAAATACCACTTTGTGTCTCTGTGTCTGTGCGTATGTGTTTATGGGATGTTTACAGTGTGATATTCTAGTGGTCTGGTGGTCTTTCCCCTCCAGCTCTGCCTGCCTGCACAGATTGCCATTTAAACTGGTTGAATAATTGAGGAGTAACATTTGCGTCAGCCATCCTGGGGTGTGTGTATATGTAGGTGTGTATGTGTGTGTGTTTTATTGAAACAGGTCACACACACACCTGCTGGAGTGGCTGAAGCCATTAAAAGGTGTGTCAGTATGTTGCATAGAGGAGCTTGGTAATGATGCACAGCACAAACAACACACCTCGAGTGTATTTATTTGTCTATATATTTCTTAATAGCATAAATCAATCCAAAAATGGAGCAATGATAGAGCAATACTTTTCAACTTCCCTCTAAGTTAAGTGAAAAAGTGACACTGGTGTGTAGTTCACGAAGCAAAAATCCAAAATTCCAAATCTTAAACAGGTCATAAAACAGCCATTTAATATTATGATACTAAATGTATCATAATGTATCAAATACCCAGCTAGGATTTTTGCTGTACTTTGCAACAACAAGCTACGTGCCAGTTCACAGTGATGTCAACCCTCAACATACTTAATTTCCCTACAGGGATTAATAAAGTAAATCTTAATAATCTTAATATAAAAGTTACTTTAATTTGGTCCGTTTCTGATAATGAAGACAAACACTGAAAATCTGGCCATGAGTACATAATGGCCGTTGCTCTTATCCTCCATCCTTACTCTTAAATCCACAAATTAAGCTAGGTCATTGCTTCTTATGTTATTGTTGGTTATTTAGTCATTTAGAAATGATTAATTCCCAAATGCATACATTTATAAAATAAAAAAAAATGCCCTTACTTTCCTGGATCCCTCTCTGTGGCAGCACATCATCTTTGAATCCTAGGTTGAAAACTTAATTACTTGAAACCACAAGACCGTCTGTTCATTAGTCAGCGAGTCTGCGCTGCCATTTTGTGTTTCTCTTGTGATAGTTCATAACCCTCACCTCTGAACCTCAGCGTCTCAGAGGTAACTGAGGCCAAACCCAAGGTTTAATCCCCAAAATGGCCGTCTCACTGCTGTGTTTATCCACTGACCTTTTATTAGGAGAGGGTCCCTAACCTGAATGAATACTGTTTCACTGGCAAACACAGGCAGATCCAATTAATCAAAGCCTTGTGTGTGTGCATGTGTGTGTGTGTGTGCGAGTGCGTGTCAGATTTCAGGCCGCACACCTCATGAGTGTGTTTTCACACTGCACAGTGTTTCTTTAACCTCTCTTAGACTCCTCTAGGCCTCACCAGGAAAGGAATCACAACAGACTTAGGTTACACATGTCCTACAGGGTGTGTATCTGTATATGTATATGTGAGTGTGTGCACGCCTGCATGCCTGTGGGTGTGTGTGTACTGCTGGACCTTCAATTTTAACAAGGATTAGCTCTATATTTTCCTTTCATCAGTTTTCTGTCGGATCCCCAAATATGTCCAAAATCAAATCGGGACAAGCGGCGCCCTGTGCGGATGTTTAGCTGGTAAAGCCCCTTCTACCTGAGAGGGTTTGAGGTTGTTGAACCTTCACTCAACAAGGGACAACACCCCTGCCCACACAGACATGCACACACCCAAACGTCCTCTTAAGTCATTACAATTATCCCCCTCAGTCCGGATCTGGGAGCAGCCCTGGGACTCCTCGAAGTTTCCAATAAAACAGACGCTGCCTCGGTGCAGCTCAAACAAGAGTCCACAGCAGACCACCGATGGTGGTGCAGAAAAAAACACATCCAACACACACACACACACAGTCACAGGAGAGAAGGAAGTTATTCTTCTTGAAATGTACAGTTGAAAGCTGCAGCAGAAGCTAAAGCTGAACAGTGAGCGTGCATAATGGCATTTCCATACTGTGTCACACAAATGTATATTGACAATACACACGCACACACGCGCTCAGTGATGCCTGGGCACTATAAACAGCTCTTTATATCTCTCCCATTCAAATCGATTTGTTTACGGTCGGCTGCCAAAGGGACCAAATCTAACTGTTTCCCCTTGAATACATTAGACTGTGAGTGAGGTTAGGAAGTGATAATGACTTCCCCTGCTGCTCCCCCCTCTCTCTCTTCTCCTTGTCCTCTCTTCACTGACTCCCCTCCCCTCTCTCTCTCTCTCTCTCTCTCTCTTTCTCTCTCTGTCTCCACTCGTCTGCATCTGTGTCTCAGATGGGGATTTTGACTTGTACTTGTCTGATTGAAGCCACACGGACTCCATCTTTCTCCCCCTCTCTTTGGTCCCACACACACAAAACTGCTAAGTCAAAGTGCTGCTATCTTCGCTGCCCCCCCCCCCCCCTCTCTCACTCTCTAAAAGAAAAAGGAACGTTATCCTTAAGGCCAGGATGGTATGGTTGCACAGATCAGGACTGTGTACTGAATAACCCTAAGCACATAATTTCATCTGTCAGAGAACTGCCTGCTAAACTTTGCACTTTTTACATTATGTGTGTGTAACCGAAGATGACTCCAATGCCACTAATTATGTATTTGTTCCTGTTGACTCTCTGCACTGTAAGCTGCGGTTTCATAAAAGCTGTGGTTGAACAGAACTTGGTAGAGGCAACATAAACCATAACATAGACTAATAGTATGACATATAGCAAGAGGATGTCATTTGTGTTGTTAGGGCTTGGACTCGTTACCATGGTAGCAGAAAATGGCGGCAGCAGAAGGGTTTAATCTGTTTAATGAGTGTGTGTTTCAACCCAAACCATGAGCAGTGTTTTTTTAACACTAACCCTAACAAGTTGTTTTAATGCCTTATGATGATGTCATTTCTGGGATTGGTGATCCTTGTCTTGAGTGTGGTGTTTTTCTGAGGATGTACTGGATTGTTTGGTGCTGGGGGAATGGCCATCTGTGATAGAGAAAATGTATACATCCAAAGGTAATTACAGAAAAAAAACTTTTTACTAGGTTAAATAATACTTCAGGCTTTTATGAGAATTGGTAACAATAATGTAGTTTCTGAGGTTTAATCAAATGTTAATACTGGTTGAAGTAGTGTAACCTGTAGGAAATGTATTTATGTAGGGGTGATTACAATCTAATAAGACGATCACAGGGATTCATTTTTGAAAGCTCTCATATTAAAATCTTAACAACAGAAGGAGTAAGAGAGAAAGATTGAAAGAGACAGAGAGGACTTATTGTACCAGTGTTAGCAGATGTACAGCAGTGGGATGTGTGACCAAAGCTCTGTCAAGCCTGCGGGTATCAACACAATGGGGACAGACTGTCATCCCCCCTGGCTATTAATATTACATTACTGTCACTTCAGACCAATCTCTCAGTTAAAGAGTGTGTGTGTGTGTGTGTGTGTGTGTGTGTAGAAGCTGTAGTGTGTGTGTGTGCAAATAGAAAAATAGAGTCAAATTTGCAGCTAAAGCCAGATTATTCTTTGATCCATTATGCAGGGAGGCAGGAGCTGGGCCTTTATAAATGAGTGTTGAATTATGTAAAGCAGCGTGTGTGAGAGGGGAGACCTTCCTGAGGAGGTGACTATCAGAGGTGGGGATCAGGTAGGACATGATGGCGATGATGACATATGTTGGCCCAGTGAGGTCATGTCTGGTTCTCAGAAACACACAAATGCCAGAAAGTATCATCTGACTAACATGTGGATCTGGTTTAATACTGGATTACTGCCTGTCGCAGAGCTTCTACACAGTGTTTGTGTTTCTCTGTTGTCTTTGTTCTGTCTCCTAGCTTGCATGTTCTTACTGTATTCTTTGTTTTTGTTGGGACTGAACTGTTCTGAAGCCTGAATTTTTACCAACCTCATTATTTCCATGATCATTTCTCATAGACTTCTTACTGTAATTCACCAAGTTTTCATCAAAGAAAAGCTTCTACAACTGTATTTGCGAAAGTGAACCCGACACTTATTCTTGCTCACTTTTTTTCATAGGATTAAGTTTTATTTACTCACAGTTCTGGAAATTCATTCCAATGTCACTTAAAAATCCATTACAGTCAAATCATAATTATTGGATACTGTTCAAAATGGCATGATACAATGAGATTTATCTAAAATATCTACACCAGAGACAACATCATGACTCAGACATAAGGTGTCTTATTTATTAGATACCATTATATTTCCATGAATATTGGATTATTACTTGCCTAAAAATGACACCATTGAGTTTCATAGTCTAACTAGGATTGCAGTGCTCTATTGACATGAGCATGGATAGCTATATTTCACAAAAACGGGTAGCAATCATTTTAATTTTCCAGTACAAATGCAGCCGTTTCCTCGCTGTTGACACAACTGTACAGAGTGTAAGCAGAATTCTGTGCAGAGCTTTGTGTTCCCCCTCTGATTCACACCGAGCAGAAAAAACCTTGTTAACCCCCGAATGTGAAAGGTATACTTTGTGCGTCACTGTTGAGGATGAACACCAGTTAAATCAGACAAACAGGAAAAAAAGAAGAAAAAAACAAGTTTTAGTGAATCTCTAAGGCCTGAAAAAGCATCAAAAACTGCAGTTCTGTCAAAGGCCACTTGAGCCCCGCTCCAAATCTGAGTAAAATCCCACAGACCTCCATGTTAAAATCAGAATTGTTTTTTACAGTCCTCATTTAGAGTAATTACAATACTTTTAAACAAATACAAAGGTTTAATATTATGCATAATTAAAGGTGTTATTGTGTTTGTAGTTTTTGTCTCAGTCACCCAGCCACCTCAGTCCCACTCATGCTCCACTGCTTAGCCTAGTTTAACTTTAACTCTTGTTGCTGCCAACATGGCTTCACGGCTCTTCATGTCACAGTAAGTTGGTTCTTTTTTTTATTTACAGTTTAAACCTGGCTTTGCTCTGCGCCTCAATTAATCTATTTTCCTTTTGAGATATGACCTGATCTGGCAACATCTTTGTGTTTTTCAGGTTTGTTTTGCCAAATGCTTTGACTGAGGAGAACGGCGGGTCACTGCCACCTGCTACAGCTACTGTTCCTGTAAAGTGAAGCTAGGATTTAGAAATTATGCCAAGAAAATAAATATGAATGAAAGGAGCCTTAGAAGGCTAGGATAGTCAAAAATTGAAGAAATGTGACTTCATACATTACATGTAATGTTGGAAAAAAATGCTATTTTTTTCCTTACTAATCATGCAACTAATTATGAAGCTAAGAAATTATATTCTGAAATATTTTTAACCTTTCTTGACTTTGCTGGAAGGCAACTGTTGTGAAATATTGCATAAAAGCTGCCAACTTTCTTGGGTAAGATTTTTGATTGTTTGTTGTAATGTTACTGATGTCTCAAAATTAAAAGAAAATACTTGTTGAAGTTACACAGCAGCATGAGGTGTTTTAACAATTACTGACACTCCCCAAAGAAAAGTCAGAGATCTTCTGAAATGGCTTTACAGTACACGCAACTTTTCAAGAAAACTTGCAATACAGATAAGCAAACAGACTGACACACACACACACACTGAGTTTTGTGAGGGAATATGGCTGGAATGTGAGATCGTCAACAGAGCATGTGGAAGGAAAGAGGAGGCAGCAGCCTGCCAGAGTGTTGTTATTCAGGTCCACACGCCTCGGCATCTGTGTCAGCTAATGAGAGAAACTCAGCTCTGTTTCATCTAGTCTCCCCGGACCAGGAATTAGCATCTCCAAAGACAGACGCAGCGAGAGGGACGGAGGGAGGGAGGAGAGAGGAAGACAGAGAGAGGGAGAGTCACAGAGAAATACAAGGAGAGAGAGGAAAAGAGAGAGAGAGAGGGAGGGAAAAAATGTGGCAAAAAAATAAGTGTGATCGACAGAAAAGGAGGAAGAGAGAGAGAGAGAGAGAGAGAGAGGGGGAGAGAGGCTTCGTAGACAGGGAGGTGAATACAAACACAAACTCTCTGTCTCTCTGTCCCTCACACACATGCTGTAGCATATTGACAAGGCAGAGTTAAGTGAGGTGGCGGAGTGTGAGACAGCCCTTAATAGGTCCCTGATGGACTGCTGAGATGAGAGGCCAGCCACACAACACAGAGCGGGAGAGGAGGAGAGGGAAGCGGGGTGGTGGGGGTCGAGGGTTGCAGGTCAGAGGTCAGTCAATCATTACACCCAACCCAAACCACCCCTCCACCACCACCATCCGTTCCTCTCCCACTTGACTCAACAGTGCCTAATGATTATTAACACGTTAAAACACTTAAGGAGCACTGGGAGCGAAGACACCCCAGAGAGAGGCAGAGATGAGAGGAGAGGAGGGAGAGGAAGGGGGGAGAACGGAGGTATGGTAATGATGTGCTTGCACATGATTTGCCGGATAGATATCACTAATCACTTCGTCCCTATGGTGACACCTTTGGGACACACACTCATATGCACACTTTCACTAATGTGAACTCTACTTTCACACACAGAAACATTGATATCAACCTAATAAATATTTCTCTTTTGCATTTAATTTCTTTCAAACACATGGTGCATATTTAAACGGCAGCTTATTAGTATGCATGCGTGTGTAGCACAGTGTGTGCATGCCTGTGTGTACAAGTGTATTTTTGCAACTCCAATTTTGCTCCTGTGAGTGTGCAGCAAGTTTATGTGTACACAAGTGTGTGTGTGTGTGTGTGTGTGTGTGCGGAACAGCAGGGAGCCCTCTCATCTGTGCTTAGCCCAGTAAATGGTGAGTGATTGAAGGGTTTGATGTGGAGTGATTCAGCTGGGAGCTCGTCTGTCTGCGTTGAGCCCCACAGCTCATAATCTCATGTAGTGAGGCTCTTCACCGCTCCGAAAGTGAAGCCGGCAGAAATATCTATATTTCAATCGCTGAAGATGAACCTGAACCAAAGAAGCCGCCCACAAAAGTTTCCCGGAAGGAACAGTACCCTTCAGTGAAGCAAAATGGGCTAATGAGATGAGAGAGAGAAGATAAACAGAGGGAAAATGGTGGCTTTGTATTGAATTCTCAACAACAAAGGCTGATCTGAAATCTTCAAACATTAAAACATTTTATTTATTTATGATTGAGTCTAGCAGTTACTGAAATTCAATGCATATCCAGTCCTTTTATATTTTCCTCTATCAAAACAATAAAGTCCAGAAAATAACAGTAACAATTATAAGGAATAAAATGTCACTGTAATTCTATAGAAAATCTATTAAAAATAATGTATCTCTTATTTAATTATAATAATGTAATAAATACAAAAATTAGGCCTACCACAGTATCCATTAGCCTTGACACGTTCTAAAAAACCCAATCAGAGCTCTGACTAAAACATTTGAATTAATTAAAAAATGTACAATAAGACTTTATGTAAAAAGCTGCAACATGAACTTTAACTTGTGGAAACAGAGGTGTCTAAGGTAGCTGCTCCCTCGTCACAGCTCTATAGCTCTGTGAGCATCATCCTATTTTCTCTGCCAGGCCATTTACTCCCAGGGGCATTTTTTTTAATCCAATAAACACTTACTGAAACGGAAAATAGCCTCCTAACTGTCAGGCTGCAACCCAGATAGCTTGATTTATGAAGGGACAATACATTCCCATAGTTTATTCAAAAACACTAAATTGTGCCACAGACCTCCATCTACTGACAACTGCCCTCCAACCACTCCTCTTGAATAAAACTAGATGGTGACATGCAGCCAATCAGCCACAAATATTTCTTTAAGTTTGGAGCCACCGGGTTTATGTTGTGTGCTTTCGGCCACAAGAGCAGATTTGATGGCAAGGGTTACCAAAAATGAACAGAAATGTGTGTAGGTTTATCTTTGTGCATGATTGAATGCAGCAAACCATGGAACTAATTGTTTGGATTGTTGTGCATTTACTCCTCAAATGACACTTGAGCTGTTTCCATCTCACACTCTGCAACTGTTACTCATGGGAACCCCTTTCTTTGCTTCAATTGCTTTCCACATCAATTAATTCATTTACTGCATGCATTCATATCTTGGTGGTAAATAAGGATTGAAACTGCAATGCAGTCTAAGTTTACAAAAAAAAAAAGGATTTTGTGGGTATATTTTATCACCGCCCCTTTTATAAAATAGTAAATTGAGCTATAATTGACTCAGGGGTCACCTCTCCATCTGTCATAGAGAGTAACATGCAGCATTTCAGGACTGACATGAAACATTTCATCTGTTCCATCAGAGAAGGTGTGTATGTGTGTGTGTGTCCCAGGGGTGCACTGTGTCAGTGGGGGTCAGCTGAGCGGCTGCTGGGGGAGGATCTGCTAGTGAAGTGGTCAAGCAGCCCCAGATGGGTTTCTAATAGTCTTAATCCAACAGGTCACCATACTGGGCCCTGTCTTGCTGCCCCCCCCCCCCCCCCCCCCCCTCCATGAACCTGGTTTTCCTCTTTTTCTGCCTCCCCCTTCACTCCCTTTCAACTCCCCTCTGCTTATCTAACCTCCCCCCTCTCTGTCTCCCCGCTTCTGTCTCGCTCTGCCTGTCTTTCCAAAGAGGCAGCAAGAAGCTAATGAGGCTTGGCTGGCGTTTATCCAGGCTTCTATCCCCTCGAGTGTGTGTGTGTGTGTACTTGATCAAGAAGTAGCTATCTCCAGGCTAAATGTATGTATATTTATATTCTTCAAAATAAATATTAGCATAAACGATATTAATGCAGTAATATAGATATGAGAAATGTCTGGAATAAAATGAGAAATGAATGGGAAGACTGCTCTGGAAAGACAGGTAGTCACAGGTTGGAAATTCCAAGCTGGATTTTCAGGGGCGGAAGGCAGGTTTTCCGCCCCATTAAAAGGTTTCCCAGTGCAGGGAGATGCGCCCCCTTATTTCTCTACGGAGCAGACAGATGGGAAATCATTCCCGTTTTTCCCTGTGACCGTGAAGCACCTGCCTTTTTTCCACACAGACGGACTCTCCCTGAGAAACAAACACTAAACAGCCTCCTGGCGCATGCTTTGATGCTGAAATACTGTTTCCCACCTTGAGAATATTCACTATACATCATTAGCTCCCATTGTTGGAATTTGCAGACAGATCGAGCTAATGAGACACATTTCAGAGAGTAGATTTCAAAACCGGTTCACAGTTTGACAGACCACTACGACAGTGGTACACATTTGATATAATTTACTGAGAGCAGCAACAGATAGGAAGCGAGACGCCAGCGAATCACTTGTGATGCTGCTGCTGCGGGGATAGAGACGGAGAGGAGACCTGTCACACACACAGTTGTTGCAGTCATTAGTGCTAAGTGACAGCTTCTGGTGGCCTTTCAGTCAGCTGGGGAAGCAGAGGAGAGGGAGTGTGTGTGTGTGTTGTGTCAGGGAGGCGAGACAGCAGGATGTAATGTATTATATCAACAACAGGTACACTCCAGCACACCCAGCCAACGTGACAGTGTTAATATTGCAGGATTATTATTCAGCCGAGCTGAGCTGAAGGTGTGATGACCTGAGCAGGTGACGGGACTAATTAACCACCGTTTGACCCTGCCTGCCTCAGACAGCTGCTCTGTCTGTGTGTGAGTGTGTGTGTGTGCTAACTGTGTGCTTATTGTGCCTATTTTCATTCCTCCGCCCGTGAGGGTGAAGTAATTGTGTGTGCATATCCACCCGTCCATCAAATGTTCCAAGCATCAAATTTCAGGTGGTATCCCACACATGACTTGATTTGCATAGGAAACAAATTAAATGATCTCACAGCTGTTGGCAAAAAATAATAGAATTTTAACATTGTGTATTTAAAATGCTGGATGGAAGTGTTAAGAGGTAATATGTGCAGTCAGTCAGTCAGTCAGAGGGATGTACTGTATGTATGAAAGGAATTCTTTAATGTATTGAAGTCTATGTGTGGGATGCTGCCGCTGACATACTGTAAATATCATCAGCCGGCAGGTGTCCATCAGCACAGAGGGAACACAATCATGGGCGAGGAGGCTGTGACTGCTCTGCAGGTTCAAAAAGAGCTCTGCTGTCACAGGTCTTTCATTTTCATTTACACATTTGAGTTTTAAAAAGCTGATCGAGATAATGCATCCAGACAGAAGCTGAATGATAACAGGTGACATTACTGAAATATGTGAAAGGACTTTTTCACCTTGTATGTATAATTTCAACAAAGCTATTCATTTTTTTATAAAACTCTGAATTATTTTAAGAAGTCACACAAATTGGAATAAAACTTGTTGGCCCCTCTATAGACACTGCCTCCTATGTTCTCTATGATGCAACTTTTTGAAGTCTTAAAACTCTTGTACACCAGCTTGTAGAACTAGTTTTCTGTTATAGTATCCCAGCCTCATCAGAGACTTTGGAAAGTCCCCCCAACACATCTAGTGTGCATATGTCTACACAACAGAAACTAAATGTAAAACATTTGTCTTTTTTCCTGGTGACAACAGAAAGTGTGCACCACAGTCAACAACTGCAAGTTAAATCATTACTGTATGTAGCGTAGCAAGCTGAAATCATCAATCAAATTCATTGTTAAGTAACAAATTACTGACTTCTTATTCTTTTAGTTGTTTGGCAAAAAAAGGAAAATCTGTAAAACTACTGTGTGACTCCTGCTGTGTTTAAACACAGCACATGTGAACACACAGAGAGGGAGCAAAACAACACAAGTGTTTTAACAACTAATCACTGACACACTGAAAATTTAAAGCGAACTTTTCCCAGCTCTGTTTAACCCTGCACACACTAATGCACCAGGCAGGCATTTTCAGGTTCACACTCTGGAGGCCTTTTTGGAAAAAGCTCAATTTTGAAAAAGGACCAAAATGCTGTTTGGTCTGTATATAGAGCAGAAACATATATAACTATGTATTAGTTGTTCTTTTTCCAGTTGTCTGCTTGCAGGAGGCACATATTCCACACTGAGACACGTGGGTACACAGATATGCACACAAAGCCTAGAAGACAGACTACTTGTGTATAAAAAGAGCCACTTTACGTCATCATATAAAGCAAGGACATAAAATGTCAGACTTACCACAGAGAGCTGCATCGCTGTTATGAAATGAGGCAAGTCTGTTCAGCTCTGTGGTCCTGCAGAACTCTGTTGCTGAGGCATGTCTCTGTGAAAACAAAGATACATCATTAGAGAGTGGGACAGACCGGAGAACTGGCCGGCTACAGTTTATTTTATCCTGGCAGGGACCCCTGTCGTCTTCTAGCCAACATCGCAATGATTACCCAGCAGATTGTCATACAGGTTGATTTATACAACAGACACAAGCCCCAGTTTTTCTGATGCTTCCTCACCCTCTGGACCAATACTTTGTTCTGCTGATGTAGCCTGAGGTTCGGGTCAGTGACTAACTGGTTAGCACGTTCAGTTCTGATAGCTACCATTTGTTTACATTATGTTGATTGTTTTGTTTTTCCTTATTTTAATGCACCTCTGCTTCACTTCTTTGAGTTTCTTTAAAGAATAGACAATGTGGTTACTGATTGGCCCAAGCTGGAGCTGACTCATTCATGGAGTTTTTTCTTAGAATCTTCCATTCCATGTTTTAAGCAGCTACCTGTAACAGAAACCCCAGCAGACACATACACACACACACGCCGAGGCCACTGAATTCTTGTGGGCCCCATGTGCGCCGCACACTTTAATCTTTAATGACATGGTGATGATGGAGTACTCTTGACCTCCAGGTTTGCACACCGGCATGCACACACCTTAAATCTTTGCAGCCCTTTTCCTCAACTCGTCTGTTGTGTCTTTTAGCTTCTCAGCGTTCTTACAGATTGGTGACTTCCCTGGTTCAACTCCTCAACAATAGGCAGGTCCTACCCGGAGCTGGGGAAAGCTGGCCTGCCATTGTCCCAGCTGAAAGGCCAGTTATTCATTGCCCGCAAGTTAAAGAGCTGACCCCGGTGTAACACTGACGGAGCTGGCTAACAACACTGAGGCCCTTTGTCTGGCCCTGCCTCGTCTCTGATCACCCTGTAATGAACTGAGAACCCTGTCGAAAATTTACAGCCTTTTGCCCCTCTTCTTGCTTTCATCCCCCTCTCTGCCTTGTCTTCATTTTTAGTGCTCTTTTTCCTCAACAGACATCTTTTTAAAGCGTCCCCCTCCCTGCAGAGCCCCTCATACAATAACAATGCTGACAGTATGAGATGGGCCATTAATTCCTCTCAATAGATCCCAGTTGTTTTCCCCTCTTCTCCTGTCTTTTCCCCTTTGTTTTGCTTGCTGTGTTTTGTTCACCTTCTCCTCTATGGGTGATTTGGTTCCTTCTTCATCTCATTGGTGTCCACACATACACACACAAACACACACACTCACAACTAGGGAAGCGTCCTAAATGAATCACCTCCTACTGTTCTGTTAATGGGGAGTTAAACGCTCTAAATGCTTTACGACATTTAATCATTACCTCACAGAGGTAGAGGTCCCACACACACACACACACACACACACACACAAACTGCTACCTCAAACTCTTATCTAAAAAAATACACTTAGGACATGTGAAATGTTTACAGATCTGAGTAAGGTCCAGACATTTTTTAATATCTTATTTTCCTCTAAATATTTCCTCAATCTGGATTGGGTGATGGATTTCTGTGAACTGTGGATGGACCTGCTGTAATAAATCCTCTCCTTGAAGTGCATGTGTGTGTCTGTGTGTATATATGTGTGTGTGTGTGATATATCCCAGGGTAAATTGTTTCCTCCAGGCTTTGAGAGGTGGGCATTCAACAGCCTGCCAAAAGAGCTATAGGCGATAATTAAATGATTCCACGCTTGAAAGGAGAAAGAAACAGAGACCGAGAGAGAGAGACACACACAGAAAGGGAGAGAGAGAGAGCAAAGGACAGAAAGGGATGGAGGAGGAGGAGAGAGCAGTACCAAATGTGAGGAAGGAGAAAGAGAGAGAGATAGATTTAGAGAGGCTTTTGCCACACTGTGGTATCACACTCTGTTGGCCAACACACAGTGGATCCAACCCAGTGCCTGAAGCCAGCATGGAGATAAAGAAACATCGTTAATCAGCCATGTTGGAAGAGTCTAAACCCGCCATGGCTCCTGTCAAACGCCAGTCTAGCACATAATTCCAACCCCAGCTGCTATTACCTTTATTTGTTGGGCGTGTAAACACAGTGCCGACATCATCTGCTGCAAGTTTGAGTGGCTTAGTCAAGGGACTGTGGAAGAGCATTAATATGAATTGCTTAGTCATCAGTTTTCAAACAACAAAAAATATACATCAAGATTTTTTTGTTCATTTTTCAGGTGGGGCTAAAATCTGAGAGAGTGATCTGAGAGGCTGAAGTAAGCATGTGATAGATGGCTCATCCAATCAGTATGAGCCAGCCTCATCCATTGAGCCTGAGTTTTTAAATGCACCTTCTTGTCCCAAGCTGTTTCCAAGAACTCCAAAACTCCGGAAGACTTTCCCTGTGATGCAGCATCATAAGTGTTTACCTGACCAATATGACTGCGTCTACAATTTCCTCATGCTCAACACAACACTTATTTTACTGTCCAATTAACTGAAGAGCATTATTAATTTTTTCCATTTTACTCCATTTTACCTGAGCTTCCATCATAGTCCTTCCCCATGTGCAAAATCTTTGGACACACATGATCCATACCTGATTTTTTTTTGCTCATTTCAACTGTAAAATGCAACATTTCACATGTTGGGTGAAATATTTCACATCTTCTTTCATAACTTATATCACTGCCTCTTTCTCCACTTCTCTCACCTCTTCTCCACCTCTCAGGCAATCCAGCGGTTTAGTATACGCTCATTTACATTCCTCAAACTGCCACTCACAAGCAGACGCACACAGAGAAATTGTTGCTGTATGTGCCAATTTTTCAGGACTCGGAGCATTCAGTTCTCATCACTTGACACTCAGTGTTGCTCAGGTTTCAGTGCTCAAACAGAAAAAAAACTCTCTCTCTCTGTCTCTTCTGTCTTATTCTCTGGCTCACTCTGACAGTAGGTGTTGCATACTAATGTAGTGTGTGTCTCAGGGGGGCAAGATGAGGAAGTCCTCTCCCATTACTCAGTGCCCACCAGCTGGGCCGGGGCAAGGGCTACAGCAGCCAGACAGATGGTACTGTCACCCCCTGCTCACTCTCTCTCTCTCTCTCTCACACACACACACACAATAGTGTAACAGTGAAGAGGAAGTCATTAGCTGGGAAAACCACAAGATTCCTTATTGAACAGGGGGAAGAAGAGGGGTGAGGAAGATATAAAGGGAGAGAGAGGGAGGTTTTATCCTAAACTCAGCTCTGCTGAGGCAATCTGTCATGGTTGAAGTAATTGCCCTCGTCTTGCGTGAATGAAGTGATCTGTCATCGGCCACTGCATTACGGCCTTAAGAATTACTCAGACACACACGCACACACACGGTCAGAAAACCGTGACCCTCCTCAACACTCCAACTAAGACGCAGGCAGCTGTGACATCTTGAATAAACCGTCCCCTTTGAAAATTTTTCAGGGAAAGGGTAGGGTAGTCTCAAGTCTCTCTTCTTCCACTCCGTCATTCATAATCAATCTTTTGTCAGCACAGTGTTGCAAGGAGAGAAAAATGGGTGATTCTGGCTCTGTTTTATGAGTAAGAGTAGAGTGGGCTTGGGTCTGATTAGGTCAACATCCTCTAGTCTTATAGTGTAGCTTATTTGACTTGGTTGATACACTGTGTTGTATGAGAAAACAAAGAGGGGAGGGAAGGAATAATTGCACTTTAACTGCTGCTATTGGACTAATATTTGTCCAAGAGGTGAAAAGAGGCATTAGTCCCATTGATTAGAATTCATTACTGGACTGAGCAAAGCTGTGTGTGTGTGTGTAGCTGCACATGCCGGATGGCAGTTAACCACGCACTTTTAGTTTATGTGTGAATTATTTAAATATTTACAAATGATAATACACTAATTATCTTTACACTCAAAGAAATGCATGGCATCACACTTGCTTAATGTCAAAAAAAGTTCAGCTTTTGCCTTGGAATAGTATAATTTAATGTATAAAGTTCAGGTTTGGTGACGCACCATGATGTGTCATAAAAAGGTCAGAGGCCATAACTGGCCACAGAACTCCTTTCTGCAGCAAATGTGATCATGCAGAGCTTTACAGTACTTGTACCTCCTAACTAAACCAACAGTAATGAATTCATTTTTTTCCAATGCTAGAAAAACAAGAGAAATCCTCACTGATGTAAAGAAAGAAACCTTTCCTCTGAATCTAAATAAACTCCCCACATCTTAAAGGGTAGACATCACAAAGACGTGTCTCACAGAGTAACATCAGAGACATGAATACTTTTTTGAATATGAGTTGGGTTGAAATGGGTTTTTCAAGAAAGTGGATGAATTTTATTTTCATAGCATAAAAGAACCAAAGTGGCTGACCCTATAAGACTCCTCTCATCCAATCAATTAACATTCTGTTTACTGTTATTAATAATATAATAACCAATCATCCACTGCAGACACTGTGTCATACATACAAGAAAAACATTTGCAAGAAGGTACGTATTGCTATGTTGTGGTCAGGGTGGCACATCCTGACATGTTAACACACATACAGATGAAATTACAATAATTAAGAAGGCGCCTGTCTGGAGGCTTATATACACAGAAAACAAAAGGAGTAAAGCTTTTATGTGCATTACATGCTGCAGGTGTGTGTCGGGTATGGAGGGCGTGGACATGTAACACATCAGACTTACAGTCACTGGGATTTGCGTGCCACAGTGTTTACTGTTTTTAATCAGCTGTTGTGAATGTCTCAGTTGAACACACCTTAAAGGAATCATTCTGCACGGGGGGTATGTGCTGCCTTCTCACTGAACATTAAGCAGGATACTGCCTTCGATATCAAACCAGCAGATGATTAACTTTGTTAAGGCTGAAACAGCACCATAACATACAACCAAGACAGAAGTCGTTCTCATTATACCCACTTCTAGCCTGGGAGAAACATTCTGAAAATGGCGTTATAAGCCCTCCATCTGCAGACCAACACGTTGCTTTAAACACGACCTTAGTCATTCTATATCAATCTACAAGTGGCATGCATACTGTAGAGGGAAATCATGAAAAACTGGACATATTCCACTCTGAATCTTCTCTCAGCTGTCCAGATTGTCTTAATCAAATATGTCTTCACACCAACATGGCACACAATAACACACTTTAACTGAACTCTGGGTCAATCAAAGCAAACAAAACAACCGTGCAGTAAATTCAGCCTTTGTGAGGTTCAACATATTTTGTTGACACTGTCAGACGTGTCATTTCAACTTTATGGTCATTTTTGTCAGGTTTTTGTATTGAATTGCATATATTGTACTGGTGTTACTGTGTCCACCCGCTGTACATGCAGTACCTTAAATCACAGCTGTACACTCACACACACACAGACGCTACCTCCTTCATCACCTCCACACATGCACACTCACACAAACAGACGGTCAAATAGACATACAGTCTGTCATATTTGTGGCTGGTAAACAAACAGTGAGAGGCTGTTAAAGCCGGCAAGCTGAGTAAACCAGAGACAACGGTGTGCTTAATGAACTGGGCTGCCTCCCAGCACAACATCTCATCATCACTTGGACTTAAACAAACCACTCAGCTGCTAATTGGCCGAGCTGCATGGAGCCGCTGTGAGGAATGTATGCTCCCCACCTCCACTGTTGCTTCTCAAAGGCTTGACAGACAGCAGCAAGACAGACTCTCTGTTATTGAGTCTTTGCACAGACATGTGACAGTCTGGCCTTGTGTTGGGCTTCACCCACAGTCACTCTACAGTTTTCATTTATTTTTCCGTTATAATTGCTATTGATGTTTTGTTTACAGTTTCACACTCTCACAGTGTATTTGAGGTTAAATGTTTACTACACTTCCCAGAGTGCAGTTGTCAATCACACACTGTCATTGTGACATCTTTCTTTTGGAAATGTCCTGATGATCAAGCAGAGAGTTGCTGCAGGTGCAATGCTCATCTAATCAGTTTATCACTGCAGATGCAAACTTCTACTTCTTCTGTTGAATCTGAATAAACAAATAGAAGCCCATCACTCCCTGTGTGCCAGAGGATTTCGCCCAGGAAAACCCTACCAGACACCAGGTGTTTAGATTAGCAAATGCAAAGATTCAGAAACTGGGTATAATCTGAATTATATTATTTGCAAACAAACATTTATTTATATGAAATGTTGCAGATTATTCCTTCATTCTCGTCTATGGTAGAGCCAATCACTCTTGCAGCTGTGGTCTTTTCACATGGAAAGATAGAACACTCGCAATTTAAATATATACTATACTGAAGAATCATGTCAATTTTAAAGCATTTTATAGGAACAATGATCACTTGTGCTTCATTCAACTATTCACTCGTGAATCTTTTTTTTAAAGGTATCAGTTTCTCCACTCCACTCAGACCAACCACGCTGCAGGGTGGAGATGTGTCCAGCAAGTCTAGGGTTTAGGAGGAAGTTGATAGAGCTTAAGAGCAGGAAACACACCCAGCAGCACATCTTTGCGCTTAATTCAAGTTCATGTATCTGTTTGCTTTACTGTAACTCAGGGTTATTCAGAGGGTGTGTAGATATTTGTCACACAGATATGAATCTCTCTAACAATGCAAGGAATCTCTCAATGCGAGTGAGTTCTGTTTCTACTTACTATGATTTTGTAGTCATAAATCCAAGTTTTGACCCCTCAATGTGAATCCATACTAACTCTTGCCTGTATCAGAATTTATTTTGTCATTACATTGGTTATGTCAAAGTTTCCATTTGATTTTTCAGCGATGTCTACCTTGATTTACGTCAGCTGTGATCCTCGTGGTACTGCAGAAATTGAGCTTCATTGTGTGACATATCTTTATCATCAGGGCAAGAATACAAGCGCTAGAACATTCACTGACATTTTTACCTTACTCTACATACTAATATCATCAACAGCACTTAAACTGTTGATAGTTGACCACACCATCATTCATAAACTATGGCTTTACCCTAGGATCTGATGTGTAGCAGTGCAACATTATATTAGCCAGCTTCTTCCATTTCTGGATGAAAGACAACCCCAGACCTTCACCATCTCCTTTACTAGCAGTTAATAGGTGATTAAGTCCCATAGCAGACAGTGGGCCATGGGGAGCCAATTGATCTGACCTTTAACCCCCCCCCCCCCCCCCCCACTCTGATGGAAGAGGTGGCCCGAGGTCAGGCCTGTAAGGGATACCCTCTTTATCCTTCCCCCAGAACGGCAGCTCAAAGCTGGGGGAGGCACCCAGCCAGGCTCCGACGGTCTCTGGGGCCTTCCCACAACCAGCATCACATTCATATGGTCAATATGAGCCAAAGAGCAAACACTGCTGTGGCCTTGTGATGCTTTGACCTGAACTGAGTATCTCTGATTTTTCCCAAGGGTACTATAGTTTCAACAGACAGAAAACAAATATTGCTGTTCAAGAAATACAGTTAAATAGTAGGCTATATGTCATATGGGTTTCATTCAGGTGATTTCTGTCAGTACTCAAATTAAGATTGAGCTAATCCTTCTCTCACTCAAGGACTTGTATGGGATTTTCAGCAGAGAGGACTGTGTAATGCCACTTCTCTTTGAGGTATCCATTGAAGTCAGCACTATTGCATTAAGCTTAGTGGTCTTCCTAAGGGCACCTTTTCATCACCACCCACACACACAGGCACGCACACATATCCCTTCCCTCACACTCCGCCTTTTAAGTTGAGGTATTGTCTTTAACAGCATTATAACGGTATCATTCCGCTCCCACTGTGAACAACAAAGACAAGAAACGCCAAATCCTAGAACACAGCGATTTGTGTGTGTGTGTGTGTGTGTGTGCTCTTTAAAGCAATGCTAATGGGCCCTAAGAAGCATTAAAGTGACCCCTACTGTAACAAAAGAGTTAATAATCCGTTTAGAAAACAATCAGATCCCCGGCCATGAGAAAAGCCCCCTGCTAAGTCTTTCTGTAAAGAGGAGGAGGAGGGAATTCACCTTTTTTTTTTTAGTCAGCAATCTTGTTGAACATCGCTTGTTTTTATCACTCTCTCTATGGGGAATGATGGAACTGTATTTAATGGCTGTAGTCGGCGAATAAAAAGACAGCACGGAAGTGGGGTGGTCATTTTGAGGGATTCAAAGTGACCCCACTGGCTGGAGGTCAGGGTTTGTTATCAGCTCCATCCACTGTAAATGAGCCACATTGGACTCCTAAAGGGGCTGTTATAACAAACAAACGTTGGCTTGCCCATTAATTGCTAATGATAGGTTCTTTGTTGTGTATTTTCCCTTCTGGGTCAGAATGTTCAACCAACAGGATCCTTCTCCAGGCTGTCAGGTCACACTGCCACTGACAAAGTAGGTGATATAAACCACTAAGAAATGACATCTCCTGTGCTTATATGACAAATATTGCAGCAGTGAAAAAGTGTTGCAAAGTGATAAAATAAGTACGAGCTCAGTGTGAGGGATCATTTGACTGGGTAGCTGAATGCATTACCTCAGGCTGGCAGGCTTATCTGCTATGCATCAGAGTGATCCATCTGTTTTAACATCAGGTCAGAGCTGAATCTATCACTGCTTATCTTCGCTGTCAAGTAGGTGAGGACAGGTTTTTCTTTATCTCCCTGCTGCTTGTCCTTCCTTCCATCTACCCTCTCTGCAATCTGTGACATCCTGGAAACTGATCACAAAGCCTGCAAAAGACTGCTTATTTAAAACAAAGCAAACAGAATGAAGAAATGAAATTAGATTATTTTGCATGCATATACTGTGACATCAGTTCTTATGAAGTGCCATTTCTATGACAGCAGCAGAGAGGCTTGACTTATTCTGCTTTGTTTTTCAGGAAATGAACATTTGTTTCAAGAAAAACAAACACTAGAAACAAGTATGTCACCTTTTGGTCACTCGTTGTGTTTACAATATTTAAATTGTTTAGGAGCATAGATAGTAGTGACAAGTGTTCTTCTAATGATCGCAAAACATTTGCTTAAACAGCAAAAGTAACAATCTTGCCACAGGATCATGAACTACCTTATTTTGATTTTAACTATGACTGCAGGCTTTGTGACTGCATCTTGCATAGTTGTGATGCTTTTGTGAGAACCAATTTTGTCCAGAGACAACACCTCATTAAGCTGAATGTTTGTTATGTCTGTTTATGTGCCCACTCTTCTAAAGATCTCTCTAAACACTAATCACCAGTAAAAAACATGCATTAAATGAACTTAGGAGTAGCCCCAGTGACTGTGTGTCACCAGAAGTTCCATCCTCACAATGGAGCTGTGGGGTCCACACAACCTCTTTGTTGCAAATGTAATGTTTGTATCAATAATACATGATGAATTGTACTGTTTGGGGAAATGTAGTGTGTATGCAATAGAGACTGCTTATTTTTAATTATTTCCAGGACATCTGTGGTGCCATATTCACTCAGGTTACACAAACGAAATGCTATAGAGAGTGAGTGTGGACACACCCAAAGACAACTTTGAAGTTACAGTGAAGAATTGTTCTGCTCGTCCCAACCCTATGCCAATGTTTCTCAGAACTGAAACTTTTATCAATCGCCATCAAAGCACACTCCAATTTTAGGATTGAGATTGATGTCACTGCAGGAGAGACATATTTATGTAATATTTACTGTTGCAGATTTTAGACTATATACATGTACAAAAAACCAAGGAAGTGTCTATGCCAATATTTCCACATTTCTGATGGCATCTCTGCTTTGTTGAAGTGTTAGCAAATACAAAAAAACAGCTTTATGATATTTTTGGGGTCGCCTTCATTTACCTAACGGCAAATTACCCAGGAGGAAATGGCCAGTGTGAGTGGATTGTAGGACTTTATTCAAATGTTTCCTGCGGTAAGTTATTCCTTTGTCTGGGCCGAGCTAATAGCAGGGAATGGGATTCAAATAGAGTCAAGCTGCCTCCTGAGATCCCTCAATCCACCGTCGCCATAAAAAGAGGTCTGAGGCCAGTCTAAATATTTGGTAGTCTTAGCAGGTTCATGTTAAAAGACTGACACACACACACACACAACCACACGCACATGCACAGCACACACAAACACACACAGTGAATGCACAAGCAGGCCGAGGCTGTGAAGTTGAATGGCATAGCTCAAAGCCTTCCTCCCCCTATCCCTGCCTCTTTCTCTCTCTAAACCGCCAAACCATTCTCCCCCTTTCTCCAGCTCAGAGGAATTCATTAACTGCCTCTCCACAGAGACACTATGGAAATCAGGCAGCTACAAAGGCAGAGAGGGAGAGAGAGAGAGAGAGGGAGGGTGGGGTGGTGGTGGTGATGGTGGTGAATGGGGCTATATTATCCTATTAGATGGTGGATATGTCTCGTTTCCCTCCCCTGTCATGAGAAAAACATTAATTTTAAGTGAGAAACGAGACAGAGGGAGAGAGAGAGAGAGAGGCAGGGAGAGAGAGAAGGATAGAGAGAGAGGGAGAGGGAGGGAGAAATGGTGAGGGTCTTTAACATTGCTCTTTTATCGAGCTGAAATGGAGAGTCCCCTGGCTCCATTTACCTTGGCAATGAGGATAGAGCCGCTCTCCATGAATGCCATTTAAAATGCCATGGAGATTAAGCATCCTCTCTCTCTCCCCTCTCTGTTTTCTCACACACACACATACACACACACACATGCAGCAGCAGCGGTGGTGGTGGCGCAGGGCTCGTCATAATATGTGTTTAGGAAAACAGCTTTGAGATTCATGAGTAAAGCCCTCTAGGTGCCAGAGCTGAGGAGGGAAGAGAGCGGAGAAAGAGACAGAGAGGACCATCACTTAGCCAGAGTGGGCTTTAAGCACTGTAATTAAATCATTAGACATCTCCTCCCCTCCACTGCCCCCCCTCTCTCTCCTTCCATTCCTCCCTTCCCTCTCTATTTCTCTCTCTCTCTCTCTCTCTCTCTCTCAGCTCAGCCAAGCTCATCAGGGGCTCAGAGTGTGAAATGATGAATCTGTATTTATGGGGATGGAGTAATTACACAGCTAACCTCTGAGGGAACCCAGGAGGGCCACGGGGCCACTGAGCAGGGTGCAGGGTGCTCAACCTCATTAGCACTGCCCAAGTGTGTGTGACACTTGTATGTGTGTGTGTGTGTGTGTGTGTGTGTGTGTGTGTGTGTGTGTGTGAGGATGTGTGTTTTCAAAGGAGCAGATTGAAGCAGAGCTGCTGTTTTGACAGTTGAGGAAACACAGACCTGTATTGTATTTTTAATAAAAACTTGAAGATTTTTTTGCATCTCATATCAAATATAAACTTTTAAGAAGGCCTAAAAGAGTACAGTGCTCTATTCTTCTCACCACATCACAACATCTGTCATTTTCCACTCCACGGCTCCTGTGTGCGCCATATCTCTGCTATCTCTTATCCTCTTCAATCTCTGTCATTACCTTTATCTTCGCTCTGAAAAATATGCTCCACTGACTTCCGTCGATAATCACGGACATTCCTGGCGGACCTGACCGACCATATCAATGCCTCCCGGCCCATCTGCTGGCCAGGAATGTTCCGGCATACACTCCGAAGTAGTTGTCAAAGCACCGAGGAGAATAACACTAAAATACTTATTATTATTATTATTATTATTATTATTGGCAATATGTCTAATATGGAAAATGATTAGAAACATGGGCAATAGATAACATAAAGCACTGGCAGGCTCAGGTGCTGTGGTCTAAAAAACAAACACAGGTTTCCTTTTCTGTACACACACTGAAGACTGTGGAAATTAAATCACACAGAACACACATACCAGTTCACACACACGTACACACACGCACACACACACGACCTAGGCTAACCAATGCACTAATCGCCTGCCCGGGGCATAGGAGGAGCTTGGTGCTTAAGTAGGCTGCCAATCAGTCAGTCAGCTCCACATCCAGAAGCTCCTGCGGCCAGACGCACGCATCATTCCGCACTCGAGGTGCCAAACTGCGGCTCTGACACAACTCGGTGGAAGAGGACGAGCGCAGAAGCTTGACAGTTTCTAGAAAAAAAAGGGGTATCTCGTGATTTAGACAGCCCCATCTTCATCCTCGTTTTCTTCTATCTGGGGATTCCTACTTTCTCTTTTTTTCCTGCATCATTCTTGCTGTTGTGTGACTTTGGGAGAGATTTACTACACGCGTTCTTCGGACATGTCTTTCCCTCAGCTGGGGTATCCCCAGTTCCTCGGTGCCTCCCATGAGGTGTACGGCAGCGAGCGACCGGCCTCTGCCCGGGAAGGAGCTACCGAGAGTGGCGTTAGCTCATCCGCAACTGCCGCGGCTGTCGGCTCCATGCTGGGGATGTACGGGAGCCCATGGGCGGCTCACAACTACAGTGCCTTTCTGCCGTATAGCGGAGCCACAGATCTCGCTCTCATATCCCAGATGGTGAGAGTTGATAATTATTTCAAGACTAAAGCTGTTTAGGTGTTAATTATACAGCACTTAGTGCTTTTGTTAGGCTGATCTTTTGTCTCTTTTACGCGCAATTAACATAATTAGGCATTTGAAATGATGATTTAATTAAGGTATGTTTGTTTCATATATTTTACTCATTTTACTTGGTGCATTGATAATTATTATTTAACTTTCATTATGTTTAAATTATAAATAGTTCTTAAAGTACCAATCAATGTATTTTCTTATTTGTAAATTATGAAATTCGAAAGGAATAGTTCCTGTAAGTTTAGACGTACCCTGCTGTATCACAGTAGCCTACATTTTTTTTAAATATAACAGTGTAAAGGAAATCATATCTGGATCAATAATTTATATGTCTACCCACTTTAAAATGCAAACACTTAAACACCAAAATCAAAACAAGATGTGTTCCTTATAATTTAGGAAACAATGATTTGATTTTGATTCCAAAATAAAAACAAGCAAACAAAAAAAACATCATAACACATATCATATTTGCTGTATAATACGTCCTGGAGAAACTTTTTTCATATTTTCACATTTTTTTCATTTAGACGTTGATTTTGGGGCATTATCTGAACTTGAATAATAACTTTCAACCCAACACGCTCAACAAGTTGCTTCTTTCAACAATTGCGTTTTAGGGCTCCCAGTACGAGCTGAAGGACAGCCCGGGAACCCACCCAGCTTCCCTACCTGTTCACACGCCTCAAGGCTTCTACCCATACGGCCAGTACCCGTACGGGGACCCGTCAAGGGCCAAAACGGCCACCAGGGAGACCACCAGTACCCTGAAGGCCTGGCTGCAAGAACATCAGAAGAACCCATACCCCACCAAAGGAGAGAAGATCATGCTCGCTATTATTACGAGGATGACACTCACACAGGTGGGTAATGTGCCAGAAATTGTAGATTTAATGTTTTTACGAATTAAGCCTATGCTTTTTATTAGAGGCCCCCACCGTGGAAACACTGTGGAGATAAACACGCCGCCCGATCATGCCCACCACAAAATTTTGCTGCACATCAGTTTTGACGCAAGCAAACTGCCAGGTTGATGTTAAACAATTTCCTGCAACTCTGCTTAATTACACTAGACCGCACGTTTTATTATGGTAATCCAGCTGCCAGTTGTGTCTCTGCAACTGAATAAAGTGGGCACCACCCTTAGAGTGAAATGTCTCAGAGCTCTGTTAGAAAACGGAATAAAAAAATAAACTTGCGGTCTCCATTCGATGTGCAAACTAAACTATCTCAGTAATAATGCAAAAATATGTTCCTCCTTTTCTAGGTATCGACGTGGTTCGCAAACGCCCGCAGGCGTCTAAAGAAGGAGAACAAAGTAACTTGGGGCCGTAGCGCCGAGGACAGGGATGGGCGCATCTTCAGCAGCGACAACGAGGACGATCAGGGCAAGAACGGCAGCGGCGACGAAGATGAAGAGGAAGAAATCGATTTGGAAACTGTCGATATCGAGAGACCAGAGGAGCAAGAATCCGGAAAGGGAGAGGGAGAGGCAGGCCTGTCCGCCAGAGAGCAGGCCTCTGAAGCGAAGAGCTCAGAGAGTAGCAGGACGCTTTCTGTGGAGGGCCTGAGAGGAGTGGAGGCGGCAGTTTCTCTCAGTAAATCGCCCGGTGTCAAACTCGCAGTGGATCATTCACCCAGCAGACAGGAGTGTCAGAGACCGCAGCAAAGCAAGCCCAAAATCTGGTCTTTAGCAGAGACCGCCACGGCCCCCGACAGCTCTCACAAATCATCAGCCGCGGCCCATGCGCACCACGCGGCTTTGGCCTCCGCCGGCCACCCGGCACTACTCCCGGGTCATGGAATATATACATGCCAGATTGGCAAGTTGCACAACTGGGCCAACGCGGCTTTTCTGAATGCCAACTCTATTTTGAACATGAGATCGCTCCTCGGAGGGGCACCGGCTGGACACCTGCCTCTCCACGGCGCAGTGCCGGCTGCGCGTCGTGACGCACGACCTGCGGCTGCTGGTACGGGAACTTCAGGGACTGAGGATGACAGCGATATAGAGTCATCAGGAAGCTTCAGTCCAAAACGAGATGGTATGGATTACCTATCAATTTAGCATTTCTTTACTTTAGGGCCTAATGTGCTACTTTTACGCATTTGGCACTAATAAATGATGCAACATAAAATTACCTCCAGCATTAGATGATTCTTAAAGTAGTAGTATTTTAATTTAATTTGAACTAATTAATATTTATTCTTTTGGCAATATTTTTCTTTTTACAGACGAAGAAAGTGACCACAGGCCTGACTCCATGAAGTCAACATTTCAGCTGATCACTGACAGGTAACCTCCCGCATTTGAAATCAATTTGGCATTATGACACTATCAACCTCAATTTCTTTCCACATGTCTTCTGCCAAATGAACCTTAAAGCAGAGGTAAACACTGTTACACCTGACTGGGCAGAAGGCAGACCTCAGCACATAAATCATGTGATTGAGTCCCCACTTTAACGCCTCGTCAGGCAGCAGTCTAATATATCCTGCCCTCCTCTTCCTCCTCTCATTCCCCTCAACAATGAGTTATCGCCACCTATGTCATTTAAATAATCTGCAGCCATTTATTCACGCCCCCTCAGTGAATGAGGCTAATGTATGTGAAAGAAAGCGCTGATAGCAACATCATGAGTGAAGTGGAGCGTGAAAAGACATAAAACAATTTACCTACAGTGATTTTTAATTTGCATATAACCATGTTTTTGTAAAAATAAACTCTAAATAGTGAATTTGGTTCATTGTTAAATGTGTAAAAATATATTTTGTATTATTTTCAGATAATAATGTTACCTGATTTTTTTTTTAACATTTATTACCATCCTGACCGTGTCTTCTTTTTGTTGTCTTTCCTCAGACCCCACCATGGCACAGCAGCACAGCGAGTTCTGACAACAACATTATGAGAAGATAAAAAGAGAAAAAAAAGGAATAATTTTATTTAATGGAGAACAGTTTAATGAAGGCTATTTTTGACTGGTGCGACCTGTCATAGTATTACTGTTTTAGCTTCTACCTGCAAAAAGAGATGGTTGTTTTTGTCACAGATTTGCTTGTATGTTTCTTTTATGTCCAATGTTTTTTCCCCCTCTGCTCTTCTGTTGTGAATGAAACCCTTGACAATTGTAAATACAGGATATGAATTTGTCTTTAAAGAATATATTTTTTGGGATCTAAATAAATGTCATTATAGTCATTTACTATTGAAATTAGAATTTACTTGTTTTGTCAAGAAAACCAGGGGAAATGGGGGGGGGGGGTGCAACATTGAATTTTCAGAAAGTATTCATCTCTTTTTTAATGGCTGAAAGATTTTTTTGTTATTATGATTTTTTATAGCATTCAGATATAAGTTTTACAGTGAACTGTATCTCAGCATATAAAAGTTCTCCTTTTATTCATCTTCCACCAAGAAATGAAGTATGAAGTCACAGATTAGGTGTTTTCAGGACATATACATTATATATACGACATATTAACTTCCATTTGACCCTTCCTTGTGTCTACTCTGTTTCATCCTCTCCTTGCCAACTAGACCATGCAGTGTCAGCCCATTTTTACAAGAAAAGTCTCGCCCTTATTGAAATCTGCTCTCTTGCCAAAACTCTCAGACTTTATGCCAGCATCTTGGAAGCCTCTGCAAACGCTGCGGAAATTGAAATTGAAGATTTCCAGGACCTTGTGAACCAGCGCCTGTGCTTCCAGCTCAGGGCTCCTTGCTTTAATGTTGGATTATACCCCCTCAGTGCCACCACAGCCGCCTCTGAAATATGGATCAGACGGCAGGAAAGGCCAGCAGCCAGTATGGGGCAGCAGCTCAGGAGGAGGTGGATGGGGATGTGAAGAGAAAAGGGGGGTGTGGGGTGGGTTGTGTGTCACTCTATGGCATCCTTGACGTGCACAGGCCCAAAGACAGGGGACACAGAGAGAAAGAGAAGGGGTGGTGGGGGGTCTTAGGGCCGCTAATAGTGAGTATTTCTCAAAAGATGTGGTTCTATGCTTGGTTTAGCAGCACTTCACACATTGGCACATAATTTGGGGTCTTCTGGCCTCTCATGGGGCCCAGCCAGCCTCAGGGTTGTGTGCAAACAAAATTCAGAGTTTATTTAAACATTTAAACAAATGCATAAATGCTGCCTACACTACATAGCTTTAGGAATTATATATTTGCATCAAAACAAAATTTGTCCTAGTGTATTTCGTGTGGAAGAGTCTCAGCATTGTGACGTCCTATAGGTTTCATTTCTATGGTTTTATTCCCATAATCCTTCACTCTGTATGGAGATATGCAAATAGAAAGTAACACAGAGCTATATATCATCCTTAAAAGCAATAAGGTTACATTTATTCTAAAGGTCAGTGAGGTATTGTCACAATCTGTCACACGTTGAACAAAAAGAGCAGTCTGCTGATTAGCTGCTTTCTGTGATCTAACAGCTTAATATCAACAGTTGATATGTGACCTGTAGAGTTGCTTGGGTATTTACAGCCTTTAGTTATACAGTGTCACATAGTGAGACCTGGTGCAGATGAGGTGCAGCACTGAACTGAGGAGCAGTTACAAGTAGAGCACACAGCCAGATGATTATCTGCATCATACTAGTAAAGACAAAGAGGAGCCACCAGCTGTACTGTATGGACTCGGAGCTGTGACTCAATGCTGCCACCTGACTCTCAGTTAAAGTAGAGCAGAGTTGTACCAGCGGTACCAAAAAGCCAATAGACTTTCCTGCAATTTTTTAATTGTTGGGACATCCAGTTAATGTTTTGCATTAAATGATTTAGTTTCTATTGTATTCAGAATATAGTATTTACATCGAAAATGACAAACCTATTCATATCCCTGTTAACATGATCATAAATTTAGTCTGAGGTTTACATGCTACACTGTCCTGGTGTCTATTGGATAATTCCAGGTGACACACCCACACTCATGTATTATCCATCTACACACAGAGGCCAAACCTCTTCAGTTATACAGGTTACTTCAACCTTAATAAGTAATGATAATAATATGGTACTTTCCAAGCCATAAAGAAGATCTTTATGGTGGATTATATCTTACCATGGTGGGTCACAACCCACCATCACAGTCATATCACAGTCATATATTGTCTTCTAAGTGTGTGCCTGAAAAAGGGGATAAATAGAATTTAAACATCTGCGAATGTCTTCTATTATCATACCGTGTACCGCACCGTGTGCGATTTCACACTAATGACAAATAGGAGATTTTGTAAACATAATAGATTATCAAATGATAAAAATCTAAAAGCTTGTTATCATTACATTAATGTGTAAGAAGGGCTGTTGTTTCTCCATGGACCACCTTAAACCAAAAAAAGAAAAGATTTGTGAAGGGGGTGTGTTTACGTGCTTTTTTTTAGATTTATATGATTAAAACGGCTGATAAACACATTCACTTTTTGATTTTGCTCATATTAAATAAAATACAATTTACAGCACAAAAGGGAGATTTAGAGGTGCTGGTGGGTGTAATATGTTTCCTTTGGATAGAGCCAGATTATTTATAAGATAAGGTGTTGTTTTACCATCTAAAAATGTGTGTGTGTGTGAGGGAGAGAGAGCGACAGAGAGAGAGGTGTGGATAAAATAACAGTTATGACTGGTATAGCAGGTGCATCAGATTGTTTTCCTCATTCAAAAGTCTGTATAATTCATCCATCTATTCATACTTCTAACTACGCTCAAATCAATTCACAGGGAGAGTCCAAAAACAAGAGAAGGGAAGAGCATATTTGAGTCTAAAGAGAGCAAATGAGAGAGAGGGAGAGATGATGCTGTGAGAGCTGTCATTGATGTGAGAACAGCGTGGAAGCAAGCCAGACACTTGAGGCCATTTTCACTTCCTCTGCCAGCTCTGACAGACTGCCATCAGTACTGCTGAGGAGAATATCAGCCACTCTTTCGTTTACACACACACACACACACACAAACACACACACACACTTTTTCTACACTTCATCCCAGCCAGATCGTGCTACTGTTCTTCCAAGTACCCAAACAATATGTTATTCTTTCAAAGTTGGAAATCAGTGAGCTTTTTAGCATGATGGAGCTTAAAATGACATCAAAAGACTGTTTCATCAGTTACACACTGTGTCCAAAACATGTTTTGTTATAAAAGGAGTGGAAAAATTGAGCAGATCCAAAATATGATTAGGGTTTTTTTTCTGGCTTTTGTTGCAGAAAACTTTTTCAGAGTAGTAAGTTTAGATTTCGTGTTGTCGCCTAATCTGTAGAAAAACTTTTCACACATAATGTATAATCTAAAGGGAGGAAAAGTGAGAAAAACAACCATCGACTTTTTGTAGCCCCTCAAACTCTCAGTGTGAACAGAATCTTCATTGGTGCTTTGGTTTTTCTGATATAGTCTCTTCTGTGAATTCTAATCCCTATTAAAGAGGTAGATTATGGAAGGGATTTGGCTTTGATTTGCCTGTCCCACTGCTCTTTTCTGTCAGCAACTCACTCTCTATGTATATCCTGTCTCGTTTTCTTTCTCTCTGCTCCTCTGTCGTTTGATGGGATGGTCAGGGATTGAACAATGATTGCCTCCATGTGTCATCCCCCTCACACTCCCACCCTCCAGACATCCTCCTGTGATTATGGCCACATGTATGAGGGCCCCTGGTCGCCTGAATAGATTTGTTAAAGGCCCCCAGTGGATGAGAGAGGTCCAAGCCCCATAGCCTGGCCTCGTGTGTGCGTCTATCCCCTTTCGAGGCACTCTGCATGGGTGTGAACTAACTCCCTCCCCCCTCTACAGCGGTTCCCCCTCCTACTCTCCTTCGCTGCTCCGCCACGCAGAGATAATCAGGCTTATGTAAAGACGATGTGCTCTTTTGACAGTCATCAGCTCATCAGTGATCCAATCAAACCCAAATCCGCTATTGTTCGCCCCTCAAAGTGTCTTAAATCCGCTTGTGCAAGAGAGAGGGGCTGCACTCTTTATCCTGCCAATCACTCCTGACATTCCTGCCAGTGTTGCCATGGCCTGAGGTCAGAGGTCATGAAAACAGAGAGCATGAGCTGACTTTGGGAGAATGGAGAAGCACTAAAGGAGGGACTCTCCGCTCAACGGCCCTATTGGTCAACCAACGCAGGGGGTAAATGTAGACAAGTTAGGACTCTATAGTCCCGCTGAGAGGGCCAGCCGGACAGAAAGAGACATGGGCATGGGAGGAGAAAAAAGGGGGGATGATGAGGCAGAGAAAAAGTCCAAGGGACGAGAAAAAGGGTAAGAGAGGTGGGAGAGGGAAAGTGTTTGATTGCCAAATAGGCTTTAGAGAGCTTGACCTCCAGGGTCTTAGAGAAGAAAAGTCCTGAAAGGTAAATAAAATAATGAACATGCAAAGTAAACATTTTGGAATTTTCAATGGTTTGTCTACACTTTTTATCAATGCTAATGAATTAACTGCCTAAAAAATATCACATTTGATCTCTGTGTGTGCATGCTAGCTGCTGAGCTGTAATTTGAAATGGAAATGTACCTCCCAGTGTAATGAAGCTAATACATGTCATTGCAGGATAAGCAGGGCACTGGGTTAAATCTGTTGTAATGTTGTCAAAAGAATAATTTTCTGTACCCAATGTATACGTAAGTGAGCAAATGTTTAGCTCAGACAAGATATCATAGGGAATTTACACCATTCACTGTTCTTCCATAGGGATTAGTGGAATTAAGCATTTGCACAAAAGCAAAGTATCAAAACTCATGGGTAATTCAACAAGCTCTACAATACTGAGTTTACCAAGGGCTGCTGCTTAGCCTGAGTTTATTGTCACGTTGCAGCTGCCCGTACCGTACAGACAAATAGCAAACATTGTCACTGCCTTTTAAAGGCGACAAATTTAATATACAGGGGAAAATACACACAACAAATACTATGAAAGGGTGGGAGTGATAAGTCTTTTCTCTTGTTGTTGGCCTATTCATGGCAATAATCTGAGGGAAGAAGCAGATTAGGACAGAGGGAGGGTGTGTGGTTGGGTGTTCGCATCGCTGGCTCTTTTCAGCCATTTTGAAACAATGTTTATCCACTGGTTTGTTATAGGAGAGCAACTTAGCTTAGTGTACTGCTGTGAGAGTCCTGAGGGGGCTGAGAAATCGCTGCGCCTTTGTTCGGAGCGCATTGATACACATTGGTGTAAGACTGGGGCGGAGAGGCTGCACAAAATCAAGTCACACACGATCGGTTCGGCAATTTGAGCTTCAGCTTGTAAGATACCAAGAATTGAAACTGACACTATGTGTGTGTAAGACGTTAAACCTTTAAATCTGACTTCTTCAGTGAACAAATCATTGCTTTTAGAGCAATTAAAATGCAGAAAAGCTGTGTCTGTACATTTTTGCTTATGGAAAAAAAACAGCATATCTCATGAAGTGATGTTAGTATCACTCATGGTGTGTCTGCTAGATTTTTGACAGAAGAGATTAAAACAGGAAAGATTTTCTTCACATAAAGTGATTTGTTTAAAATAATCTCAAAGATTAGAATTCAGGCAATTTACAGTAACACAGGAGGCAAAATCCCCTCTGCTGTCGCTCACTTTGTGAATAATGATAGATGACTCAGGGGTCACATATCTTCACAGTGTAATTACACATGAGATGCATGCATGTGCATGCACACACACTCCATCATCTTAAACACACACACACAAACAGTTGCAGAGTAATGTGAGCCCTCATTCATTTGCCCAACTCGTTTAGGGTAATAGAGCTTAATGGAGTGTATTAACCCTGTCCAGCTTGCGTTTCCCCCTCAGATGTGTATGAGTGTGTGTGTGTGTTCATGCACCCGCACAGGGAAAGGGGAAACCTGCCAAGTGTTTATCTGTAAGGGACACACACACTGGGGGAGCAGAGATCTGGTTTCCCACTGTCACAGATGCTTACCCGCCTCTCCATTAGTGATGTGATTGGAGTGGACATAGAAAACCAGCAGCCTCGTTCCCATAGGGGCAATCTGAGGAAATTATTGCTCAGCTTCTCTCTGGGGAATGTCAGTTCTCCAGAAAGAAGCACTTAATCGACTGCTATCACATACAACTTCTCTGTCAACTGCATAGCATGAGGTTTTGGTGACACGTGATCAGTCACGGCTCACAGTAAGAGGCTCGTGGGAGCTGCAGGGATCTATAGATGTGGAATAAGGAGATCAGACACTCAGCGGCTTTTACTGGGAAGTGACAAATAGATGATCACTGGAGAATGAAGACTGATAGAGCAGTTAACATGCTTTGTCTCTTGCACCACATCCTGCATTTGATATATGGAGAAATTATGTAATTAATCTATGAAGAATACTACAATATTTAATATTTGTGACACGATCAAACACAGAATAAGAGCTAGCTCTGAAACAAAGGGTGTAAACTCAGCTGAGGCAGGCACTGCTGGTGGCCAAAAGCCCTGGGAGGTCTAGTTAGAGATGTAACATGAAATCTGCAACCACACCCAAATGTATGCATGCAGACAAGCAGACCCACTGTGTTTTCTTTGGTTGGTCACAAAATTGTGGGTGACCCTTTCACCTCCGGTCAATAACAACTGGAAGCTGAGCCCACTGGGCCCTCAGGCTAACACCACCACACACATGCACACACATCACCACCACAGCAATGAGGCTGTAGTTCTCTGAACATCCAGAGGATGGCACCTGAGTTCCAAGCAGTGCGTATTACAGCAGCTAAAACACTGGGGAGAATGGAGTGGTGATTCCCTATTCTCACAGCATTCCCCAATCTATGACTCAAGTGGACACACAGTTACAGTGTTCTGTGGCTGAGTGGGATACACAGCTTTCCAACTATTTGTTGTGTGCTTTGAACTCAGCTTATAGATGTTCTTCATGTGAAAATCCAATTAATAATTCATCAATATTTTATTCAAAAGATGTATGATTGCTATGGCTTCTATAACATACCTAAGATAAGTATAATTTTTGGCCATTTTGTTTCTATAAATAATAACCCAAAATAACATGCATAGCCTTTATAAAACCAGGGATTTTAACTCCAGAGACTGTATTTACATTCAGCCATAGCCAAAGAAAAATTACATTTAGCTTTGATAGTTGGGATTTTACTAACCCAGGCATAAAAGTACTTTTTTGTTTATTAAATTGTAGGAATAACTTTTAAAATTGATACATTTTTGTCACATTTGCTATTTTGCATTTCCTGTGTTCAGTTCAGATCCGTCAGAGGCTGGGATAGACTCAAGACTTAAAGAAAACTGTGCATTGTTTGTGCTTTAGAAATCCAGAGTAAATACACAAGCTTCTCTGAGAGGGCTGCAGTTTAAAAGGGCTCCTTCCTTAGCGATGAGAAGCAACAACTGCTACACCAAAACACCAAGTGCTACAAGTCAGGACGTTCCAACGACTATCCTAAAGAGACAAAAAAATAGGAAGAAGTAAAGCCAAGTGATCAGTGTCTGTATAAACTACTGGTCAGTGATTGGTTGTGGTAGCAAAGGTGGATTACTTGAACAAAAATGGCAGACAAAGACAGATAGCAGACAAATAAACTGAGGGGATCAATGGGTGAGTTAAGGTGGGTTAAAGTGTTTGTTAAAGGCTCTATCGGTCCCTGCGGACTGAGGCTTGCGGAACTGAATAATATATGTCCGCTCCTGGAGTAATGAAGTGGAAGTGATGGGGAGAAATACGGCTGGCCTCCCAGGGCTCAACACAAACTGTATACACTCTTAAGAGCTGCCTGTAGTCTAAACCTGTCTCCCTCTCTGCTTCTGTCTGTCTCTGTCTGCTTCTTTACACACACACAGTTACACACACACTGCACGGTGGCTAAGAGGGTTAGCTTGTCTCTGTTCCTCTGTCTTACATCATTGATGAGGAAGACCAGGGCATTTATAGTATCCCACTCAGAGTTCAGCCCCTCCACGTCTTTCAGAAGGCTCTTATTAGACACAGGAGCAAAGAAGAAGCAGCATGGAGAGACAGCACAACTGCTACCCAGTGGTCAGACAGGTTGCTCGGTGTTGGCAGCCTTGTTTGTGGATCAGGTCTAGCCTGGTTTGCACTTGTACTTGGTTGGTGCCATTGTGCTTAACAAGAGGCAGCCGCTGTAGGCCATGTCTTGTGGTGGAAAAGAAAAATCTATTTTCTTTCCTCATGATGCATTTATTGCTTGTCCTCTTCTTTCTGTCTGAGCGTCCCTCCCTGTTCTCAAAGAGCAGAAGCTTGGCAAAAGACGGAACAGTATCCTCATTTATCTGATGGCAGCATGCTGTGAGCAGAGAAAGAAACCGTTAGACTTCCTTTTTACCTTAGTAGGTTACGAAGGAACATCCCATATCATACAAATATTTGATATAGTTTTATTTGTTGTCAGGATTATGAAGAGGGTTGGTAGCACTTTGTCCAACCAATTAAAGCCAGCAGGTCGAGAGCCTCCAGCCCAAGGGCTGAAACATTGCTCTGTCCATTGTCCAGTTGAAGTCAATATTATTAGCCCTCTTTTTTTCAAAGTGAGGATTGGTATCATGCTGTACACACACATATAACCCAAATAACAGTTCCCACAGTCAAACATGGTGGTGGCAGTATGATGCTTCAGTGTATCTGGAACTGCATTAAAATCTTCCAGTCAGGATGGGACTCCGGCTGGTTTCACCATGGTGCCCAAGAAAACAACAGAGACAGGAGAAGTTTGCACACCCTGAAATTTATCCTGAATCATAACCAAGTAGTTTTAGTGCCTAACTGTGACAAAAAGTGGCTGAAAACAAAATTAAATTTCAACATTTAACAGGTGCACTGTTTTGGATGAAACTCTGGAGGGTATTAGTGATTATCTGGAGAATACAAACATCAGTTACGGATATCTTTACGGTTATGGATAGCTTGCAATAAAATCATTATCATAAATTATCATGCCTTATCAAATCAAAATAAAACAAAACATAAATGTATTTAATTACATTTAAAAAAAATCCTTTTTGTTTTGTTTTCTTAATGTTTAATTGTAAAAAAAAAAATAAATCTGCTGACAGTGCTGTCTCCACAGAAACAGAATGCTTATTTTATATCCACTACTGCAATAAAACAATAAAATCCTCTTTTCACTCAGGTTGTTAGCAGCATTCTCATTTCAGTTTGGGCCCTTCTGATTTGCTGAGATATTTTTCAAGGTGAAATAGCTAAAACAAAGATGAAGGCTCAAAAAGCATCTACATGTTAAACAGTGATTAAATATGCATAGATTTCAGATTTTAAGGTAAGAAATGTTCAAATCCAACGCAGTGTGATTGAAAGAACTTGTGATTGGAGTTGTTTAGCCCCCTCTTGCAAACACTTTCTGCAGTACTTAGCCCTCCTCCTCTGGCACATTAACATGCTTCTATCATTAACCCCATGCCCCACCTACTGCATAATAGCTAGAGCTGGAAGCAGGAAGGAGGAACTAAAACTGTGTTTCCTTTCTTTCTTTTCTGTGTGGAGCATCTTGAATGAATGATTGATGTGAGGGGAACGGGATCAGAAAGATATAATCACGGTCTAACGAACGCAAAGCCTTAAGAAATATATACTGGAGGAATGCCATAAATTTATAAGCAGACAATATATTAATATATAATTAGACCATTGAATATTCAAAAAGAGGGAAATAACATAATCTATGCAGCTCCGTGCTAAGGCTTTATACTCATTCTTTGTGGAAAACCCTGAAGAAAGATAACAAAAGGTTTGGAAGTTACATCCAGAGTCTCCTCAGTCTGTTCATTCATCTATATACCTCACAAGCTATTTCCCCATAAACTGTACCAAACACAGTCATGTTCATTGTCAGTGCCTAAACAAATTGCCATTTTCTCTGAGTGACACATGTTTTGTGTGAAGCCGTGCAGCGCCATTGCAGGGAGATAACTTCATTTCCGAGCTTTGAGCACAGATGAGGGAGAGACAGTTAGTCCATGTTCAGTATATGAGCACCTTTCACGGGACAAATGGAATGTCAATCATGCTGCGGTACACAGATGCTTTTTCCCCTGTGGGGACCAGGATGCTTTCTGGTGATGCAGCTCTGTTGTTCCAGCCTTACTCTGGGTGCACTGGGAATATTTTGTCCTTTTACCTCTCCACATCCCCTCGCTCCATTGCAGATCCCCTGACTATTAACAATTTCTTCAGCTTCCAAAGTTTGCCTCTTTAGGCTTTCCCTCTGCTCCACATATACTTCTTCTGGTTGGTTTTTTCGCATGTAGAGGTTCTTACCTCACTTTCCTTTTATTCTTTCTACAACTTGTAATAGAAATAAACAATGGCAATAGCATTCACAGTATTTTGGGGGGCCATTAAAATATATCACAGTATCGCCACAGAAATCCCCCGATAAACTGGGGAATATCACAATCAACATTTGTAGCACATTAACCAGATAAAAGCATTATTTAGTTTTATGTTTTTTATTGTTTATTGACCCATGTATCTGCCCTGATCTCCTCACCTCTGGAGTTAGCTAAAGAGCTTTCTTTCTTTGCCCTTGTCATTCTCACCACGGCCATGTTTACATGAGCTTTTCCCTCCTTTGAAACAGACTCCATTCTTTTAAGCTGTTTAAATAAAATGGCAGTACTAAATGCAGCCATGCATATATCCTTAAATCATATAAAAGGTCGATGTTGCGATATCTGCACATATCCCAAAACCTTGACTATTATTTTGTTTTCCAAGTCTTTACTTAAACTATCACTAAAATCCTACTGTCAGCTTTTCACTTTTAAGCCCAGATGGTGCACCCATACTTGGCACACTGTAAAATAAGAAAGCTGCATTGTGCAAAGTCAACAAAGTTCTTCTATCCTCTTTTGTATCATGGTTGCACACTTGAGGTGGTTTAATGTCTTCCATTCTAATGATAAACTTTCAAATACTACTGGCTTAGTTGAGGTCAATAGGCCATGTAGAGGATGGTGATTTAGAATGGCCTCCATACAGGATCACAAGTCAATAAAATGGAATGAAATTTTAAATTTGAACAGCCAAATGTATAAAAGCTCTCTGCTCTATTTGAACAATACCGTATACAAAATTGTCCTTTACTCTTCCTCTCTCTCTCTCATGCCTGTATCCCAGTGTTTTCACATCTTTCCATCTCCCTTCACTCTATCCCTAAAATAGCACTAATGTATCCAAATATTTTGCTGTCCTCTTTCTAACAACTCCCACATTTCACCTGCCCACGTCTGCCTCCTCCTCTACCAATAAAAATTAATTAAATAACTAAGTGCAGGTTGAGAAAAAAATCTTTCCACATCGTCAGGGCAGCTTAAGAGTTTATTAAAAACATGACAAGCCATTCAGCTGCTAAAGGTGCTTACTCAAGGGAATGCATAGAGTGTTTATTCTTTGATTAATTTGCTTGGAGGAGACCTGAAATTTCCCCACTCATGAATATGTGGGTGACAGCGAGATTTTCCGTGGTGACAAGTTATCTAAACTACAGGGCAAAACGATTATGCTAATATCAGGTTGTAGTCATCAATCATCTCGTGTCAATGTGGTGTCAACGCATCACGTCCCTGATCTCCCCCTCTGGCCATAATGTGCCGTGCAGTGTGTAAGCGTAAATGTGTGCGTGCTTGTGGATGTGTGTGTGTGGATGTGTGTTTATTTGGAAAGGAGAATTGATCACAGTCTCTTTGCGCCTGGGGACTGTTGGGGGGGGGGGTTATTGCACTTGTGCTGCGCAGATCTGTTCTCGCGGATCAGAGCTAAAAGAAAACTGGGAGGGAATTAATTAGGTGAGTTTCTTCATCTTGATATGAACACCAGGATACACACGCCGAGTCGGGGGTGACGTCAGAGAGACGCGCCATAAAAACCAAAGAGCGCATCACAGAGATGCATGGTTTGATCACACACACACACAGTTACACCACTCACAAGCTCGCTTTGGATTGTAAGATACATCAAGACGCTGTAGAGGCTGCAGCAGCTGGCTGAAGGAGGCGGAACTGCAAGTGTATCCAAGAAGTTACTTTTAAAGCCGTGCGTAAAATGAAAGTGGTGCGTAAATGTCTGCGTGCCATCATTTGGATAAGGTGGTAGAAGATATTCAGATTTCAAAAACTGGACAGCTGACTTGGAAACTTGCTCTGAACTAGTGTCAGAGGTAAAAATCTGTTTTTGGCACGGATGCTGTTGGATGTCGCCACGCGTCTGCACCCCTGCTTTTGCTTCTTTGATCTGATTTAAACCATGGCTTACTCTCAGCTGGGATACTCCTACTCCACCACACCGCAGGTACAGTAAATACATTTCTCATTATTAAAGTTTTTTGCTGGGGATTTAGGCTAAGAAACGAGGAAGAACAGTCTTGTAAATTTCACAATATTCGTATCATAAATATCGCAATTTGACAAAAAAACGCATTTTTCTTTTGTTTATTTATGCAAAGATTATTTGGGTTTTATGTAAGAGCAATGCGACAAATTACTTAAGAAGTGAAGTTTATAAGTTAAGTACCGAGTCCTTTTTTTCTCCATAGTTTCTGATGACCTCCAGTTCTCTAGCCGGCTGCCTGGAGACGGGAACACCTCCGCCCCACGCGATGCTGCGCTCTCCGGGCCACCAGCTCACGCCCGGAACTGGACTTGGGGTCTACAGCGGCCCTTATTCAAAGAGCCAAAGTTATTACAACACCTGCGCCAGTGATGCCGCCACTCTATACTCCAGAGTGAGTGTCACATTTCAGTTCATTGATGCTTTTGGTAATTGCGCGCAATACCAAAAAGGGAGAGCAATGAAAACATGTTGAAAATTGCCTTCAGTCTGAGGGATTTATCATATTTATCTCACAGTAGTTACTTACTTATGTAATCGATTTATTATATTTATTTTTCCAGGGGACACTGGATCCCAAAGAAGGAGCTGCATCTGTACATGTGGGGACATCTCAAACTCCTGCTTACTATCCTTATGAATACACATTTGGACAGTATCCTTATGACAGATATGGGTAAGTTTGGTATATAACTTAAATATCCATTTTGGGAGTCAGAAGCTGATATGGATCATAGTAATTTATTGAGTCTTTTCAATCACTTATTGTTACTGTTTCTATTATCACTTGGCTCAGATATTCCAGCTCTGAAGGAGCTGCACGACGTAAAAACGCCACCCGAGAGACCACCAGTACCCTGAAAGCTTGGCTGCAGGAGCACCAGAAGAACCCTTATCCAACTAAGGGGGAGAAAATAATGCTTGCCATCATCACCAGGATGACCCTTACACAGGTGGGACTTTAAAATATTTTATATATAGGAAGGTTATGTATTCCTTGGTTTTTTCCATCTTTCCTTCTCTCACCTATTAAAATTCAAGATCCTTGCTGACCTCCTTTCCTCTCCTCTCTCAGGTGTCCACATGGTTTGCCAATGCGCGCAGGAGACTGAAAAAGGAGAACAAGGTGACATGGTCACCACGAGCTTGTAAAAGCTCTGATGACCGCGGCTGTGAAGATGACAGTGACGAAGCCGAGAAGCCACTAAAAAGGGACAAAGACCTTCCTGGTAGGTAAAGCCTCCATCTGTCATAGACAGTTGCTTCTTTTGGGTTTTGCTGAAGTTTGATTGGCATTATTTATTACTGCAGATCAACATTGCGCAGACCTACAGAGTGATCTTGAGGACTTTGACTTGCTGGAGTCAGATTCTGACTGTGAACCTAAGACGCAGTTTCTACCTGAGGACCACAAAGCCAATCCATGCACAGATCTCCCACATGGGCACCTCATGAACAACACAGACCCACTGCACGGAAAAGAGAGACTGTCCCCGGACTGCCCTAAACTCACACCAGTCCAACACCAAAACAACTCCTTCTTTCTAAACCCAGACCTCCAAAGCACAGACACCAAGCCGAAAATCTGGTCTATTGCTCACACTGCGGTGTCTTTGGATGGCAGCTTGCAGCCAGAATACCCCCCCTGTATGTTGTCATCGACTGGGTCATCCTCACCCGGATATCCCACGAATCTGGTTGTCACCAAGACAGACAGGCAGCAGGAATCACCAGTGGCCACACTCAGAGAATGGGTGGATGGCGTTTTCCATGGCCCTCCCTTCCAACAGCCCAAAGCAGCAGAGGTGTGGAAAAGCTTAAATGACGCAGTGATAGACAGCAGAACGCCCGGACAGTCCTTCGAAATTGTTCGGTCTACATCATCATTGTAGTCCACCGATGTAGCGTCTGTGGGACGTTCTGACAGCTGGAGTTAAAGTCTATATTTTGTTTGTGTGACATAACCAACTGACCGTTCGCTAAGCGCTACACAACACAGGTTTGCTTTCTTGTTTTGGGAAAAGGTAGACAAGAATTGATGTGCTATGCATTTTTTGGTTATATATATTTCATCAAGTGCAAAAATGTAATGTCATTACTTGCTGATAACCCATGCAGACATGCAACCTTTTATGATGAGGCATGCTAAGCTAGCGCAGTTTGATTCATCCATAAACTGTTTCTAATGCATTTTGGAATAGCTTAAAGCTTTAAACTCTTTATATGCAAAGTATGGCTCGTACTGAAGCTCCATGGTGAAGGAATCCAAGTCTGTAGCTTAGTTGAAGTCGCTCATTTATTACGGTCACTCATGGTTATTGTTTGGCGAATGGTCAGTTAGCAGTGTATGTTCCTGTTTTGGTAATCTCATGTTCTCTAACACCTCAAAAGACTCTGATGAACTTCAACAATGATGAGACGTCTTACAACAAACTACTCTCACTACACACTGTCCTGCTGCAAGGTTGTACGGTTTACACACATGAAAAATATACAATATTGTACACTTGCACTATAGCCTGCACATGCACTGAGTCACAAGAATAAAAAGTGTATTCTGTAGCATGGCAAAGTTCTCTGAGTGTGCCCTTACATTAGCTGTCCCCTGCTCTGGAACCAATAGTGGAATCACTTAAGATGATCTAAATCCTGGTCAGGTCTAGTGGAATATAGCTCCACAGCTTTGGATATGCGTGTGTGTGTGTGAGAGAGACAGAGTATGTTTGTGTGTGTTTGGAGAGTGAAAGGGGGAAAGTGGGTGGTATTCAGCCGTGACTAATGGAAACACACAGAGGAGGGTGCTGCTAAATTGTTAAATCGATGCCACTTCCACCTCAGCTCCAGATATAGCTGCAATCAGCGATGCGTCTCTTTTCATTAGGCCGTTTTTGACTTTGTCAACCTGGGATTGCAAGAAAATTCACCATGAGCAAAATGTTTGATAAAAGTGGTTAAGTTAATGTCACAAAATAATTGATACCTGTGAGTTTAATAATAAGAAACATCACTTAATGATCTGAGAAATACACTGAATGTTTAAAAAAATGCATTTCCATCCATTTTAATTATTCAAGAAAATTTCACCTATTTAGCCAACCAAACATTTAAAGTAACACTTTCTAAAATGCAGCACAACAAGAGAGAGTGAGAAGTTATTTTTTTCACCCCCACTCCATCCTTCTCCTCCTCCTGTTTTTCGATTTAGGAACAGTGATAAAGTATTTATCAGAACAGAGGAGGGATCTGCCTGGGCTTTGTATGGAATTAACCATTTCAGATTAAATAATTCAGGATGAATTCAACCGAGAATTTCATTCTGTTTCTGCCTCATAAATAAGTAAGATTTAAGATGATAAATAATGACATCTGACTTCTTATTTCTGTAAAGTTTTCTTTCTTCCACTCACTGGTGGCCAGGATCTTATTGTGCTACACTGCAGATATATCTTTTATATTTTTTTTGCTCAGAATTTTCTGTCGCTCTATCTAAACTTTATGTGCTCAAACCGCCATTATTTTGTTTCCTTTTTTAAGACTTAGATTTGAAGAGTGCCATGAAGGATATGGAACGCAGTCAGATAAGAGGTTGGCTGAGTACTGAGAGGAGGTTAGGAGATATGCATGTTCCCACCTTTAGCTGTTTGAGACAGGGCTTCTCTCCCACATTATATTAATATTTATTGTTATAAATTGCATTAAGAAATGTCAATTTCCTGCAAACCAACATTTTTTAAATGCATTTGTTTCTATTGCACAACCATAATTCCATCTGTTAGTTTAACAAGTTAGTAAAACATCTTACATTCACACTTTGAAGCCCTAATTTTAAAGAAACTATATAAAAAAAGATATTTTTGGACACCAGCTTGTTCTCCAGCTAATAACTGATGTTCTTCTGGATATTTTTTAATTGTTAGTGCTTTTCCTTTTGAAACAGCTGTGGCCAAAAGTTATGCTATGAAGAGCTGTGAGAGTAAACGAAAAATACAGGCTTACATTGCAGGCCTATAAACCATAAACCCACAAAGATGATGGGAAACAAAGACCCTATGTGGACCGATCACTATGAGTGAGAACAGTCAGAGGAGTGACAGTAGTACACAGACTTCTAATCCAGCTTGAATGACAGGTGTGAAAAATGTATGTAAATTAAAGCCACCATGACAGCTAAGAAAATGGGGAAAACTTGTAGATGGCAGAGGTTTGTAGTTTTTGTCAGATTTAGGTTTTGTATTTGAGGTAAAGCCACTGTCTTCTCTGCTGCTGACATCTATCATTTATCTTCCTGAGTGAACTTACTTATAAGTAACATAATTGTTTTTAAAGCTTTTGAATTAGTGAATGCCACTACATTTATCTGAAAATACTTAATTTATCACTGTGAACTGGACAGGGAGTGAAAAATTATGCAAACTGCTCTCAAACTGTGGCTGATCATTTACGTTAGCTTTTTGTGATCTTTCCCTCACCTTCTCACGTTCCCTCCTGCTCCTCTGACCTCAGAGACTTTTCTCTCATTGGCCATCTCTTCCCCTTCCACTTTTTCTGCCCTGACTCCGCATCTGATATCCCCATCCTCCATCTTATCCCTCCTTTCCTCCCTCCACACGTCTCACCTCACCTCTGTCTGCTCTTGACACACAAGAGAGTAACCCAACAGCCAGTCTGACACGAAAGCCTGCTCCCTGGGCCATATAATATGATTAAGACTCGGTGTGTTGCTGCACAGGTCAGAGAATGTTAGATCTACTGTTTACTTGTCTGGCTCACAGCACTATGAGCTCCTTGGCCCTTTGTGTCTTATGGGAGAATAGACAGAGGGAGGATAGGGGGAAAGTTTTTTATTTAAAAAAATCATAAATGTTCTGCCTTAAATATATTAACATGTATTATTGGTCTTTTTACACAGTGTGGCTCTTTTTCTGAAACACTTTCTGGTGGAATGTCTGCACAGGAAGTATTGACAACTTCAAATTACTCTCCTCTGCACCCTCCGTCTGACACCTATTTCCTTTCAACACTGTCTGAGTCTCTGTTGCATACACACACACACACTCGTTGGCATACATATAGACACAGTTCTAAGTCTCTTGTGTCTTGTCACACACACTTTGGTTTTCCGTGGCTATCAAAGTGCTGAGTGCAAACTCTCTCCTCCAAAAACTGTCACATGTCGCCAGAGGTGTCTCGATCCCTGCGGTAACCCTCTGAGCTCCTGGCACAAGAACAAGTCATTATTTCCATGGTAAAGGTCAGAAGCTCTGTCACCTGACTCTAAAGTGGAGCTGAGTGGAGTTGCCCCGAGACAATGACCAAAGGTCAGTTTTCTGTTGTGCCTCTCATACAGTAAAGTGTAGATTTGAGGAGGACAGGCTGCTCCCAGATCTGCCTGTGAGCCCCTTTTGGTCACACTGAATACCAGACATGGAGGCTCAGATAATTGGCTGCAGGGAGCTCCATAATGAGCCGCAGGGTCTGTAATGTGACACATCTTCAAGGAGAAATATTTTAATAGGGCAATTACAGCAACGAGGAGGATGTTTTGTGTGGAGTGAGTGATTGTTGTGGAGGAACGCTGTGTTAAAGAATTCAGTGGCATTTAACTCCATTATCTATTGTGAGGACATTTTCAATATGATTACAGCCTCATTTGAGCTTATCTTTGTCTGAATGGTCTGACCCAACAGTCCAGGTCACGTTATGCTTAAGGGCTGTATTTGCAATTACTATCTAATATTATAATGCAGAATGTATGCTGTATAATGTTACAGGCTGAGTGGATTTGACAGTTCCAAACCTGTGAATGAGTCTGTTCACCTTTACAGTCTGGAGTTACTTGACATATATGATGTTGAAGAAGATTATACCACACTGGGTGGTGCATTTAAGGCCAGTGAATAATTAAACAGTGCAGTTTAACCCAAGCACAAAAATACTGCACTATTTAATTCAGCACAATTCATATGCTCAGTTTCATCTGAAGACTTTGCCCCTGGCAATGCCTCCAACTCAACCAACCACCACCTCTGAACCACTCAGACTTACCAACCGCAAGACCAACCACTCAGCTCTCTGACACTGACCTGGCTCATTTTAACAATGCACCTCTCTCCCCTTCAATCATCCACTGTGGTCCGACTATAGATGAGGTTAACTACAGCATAAGCCTCACTTCCAGGAGTCACCAGGGCCAATTATATCTGCCTGACAACTTTTCCCAACCTGAGCTCTATGGTGTGGAAAATGCAGTTCCACTGGCTGCATCACTGGGGACAGAGCAGGCTCGTGCTGTCTGGAGCCTGAGCCAAGCGCAGGCCAATTTGGCATGCAGAGGTCTATGGAGAATAAGCCTGATGAAATATATATATGATCTTCTTCAAACATGTATTGTTCCGGGCTGCTGTGTCTTATCAGGCTGGCTCCCTCCTGGTATTTTCCAGGTTTGGCAGAGCAAGACTTTACAGCACAGATTGTGGTGAGCACAAGCAATGCTAAGGGTGCTCTCATAGCGCCGCTCACAGTAAACAGCAGAGAGGAGAATCCTCTTATTTTCCATATTCTTCCTGATCAGTTACTCATACAGGAAACACAGAGGTATTAGTTTTTATATGCTATGCAACATTCTTCAGTTGTCTTTATTAAACCTTAACTACGGTACACACAAATGATTCCAGTGTCTGTTAAAAAGCAAAAAAAAAAATATTTGGTCTGGTTTAGAAAAATGCCTAAAACCTGGCTTTGTTTTTCTGAGGAGAAAGAGCTTTTTGCTACCTTTGTCTATGTCAAACCTATCTTTAGAACACTGCTGACCCCTGTCTGTAACATAGTGGAACTGCACAGAGAACCAAATCCTCTCACTCAGACCAACACCTTTTTACTGTTTATGGAACATTTTGCCCTCTACCATGGAGAATATTGTCACTGCAAATCTGCAATACTTAATCAGCAGGCTTTATGAATGAGACTACACTCATCTGTCAGACAATACATAATTTATTAACCAATATGGTAACTTATACAGAGAAGCAAAGACAGAGGTAATGTTTCAGTGATGATGCTTCTGCTTGAACTGTAATCCACAGTAGCCACATGTGCCCACCTTTGTGTCTTTATCCTGGAGAAAAGAATGATAAAGTTAGTGTTTGTATTGAGACAGGTTTAAAAAGGGGGTCGGTGTGTGTGTGTGTATCTTTTCTTAACAAACGTATTCTGTTATTCTTTTATAGCACTCACTCGTTATACAAGACAGGCAGTCTGCTGCATGCAGCACCACATTGTTAGGTTGCAGGTTACCAAGAGCTTGTCATCCAGCATAAAGTAGTTATTTCTTTTTCAATAGCAGTAGTTATATCAAGGCAAACCATTGATAAAAGCTGAATTGTAGATTGATTATTCAGCATTTGCTGCCTTGGTTTACATATGCTCTTCTACCTACAAAACTAGTGTATAGTACAAAACCCAAGATCAAGCCAGTGCCTGAATTTTGTAGTCCCCCAAGTAATGTCACTACGGCAAGACATTTATTAAGCTAAGGTTTTGCATTGCATGGCTGAGACACCCAAGATCTTGGAGAGTTGACATAGTTTGGAACGAATGATTTATTATTTCTGTGAATTTGTTTGCTTTGCAACATATAAAAAGATTGAACCATGGTATCATAAAGTAATATTTTTTAGTAATAATGTCATTATCATAGTGATGTGCATGGATCTTACCAAGTTGATGTAGACTTTTGGGTGTCCCAGAGCTCCTCCACCGCCATCACAAGACACCACTCTTTCCCCAATGTCAGTCACAGGCTCTTCTGCCACTAGCTTGATGGCAAAGTTCTTATTCACCTTTACAGAGATAATATAAAAGATTACTATTAAATTATCTTAAACAAAAAGAAACAATACCACATAGGAGTAGCAAGATTCAACATTCTTAACACGATCCACATTTTTCCACAATGAAATAACAGTATTTGATAAAAGTCATTCCTTTGTTGACTTCTTACCTCTTTCTGTCTACCAACAAATCTGGCCCTCCTGGGATCCTTTTCATCAAACACCTGAAAGGAAAACATGCATTATGATGCAGCGGGGTGACAAACAACAGAGCACAGTATACCGTTTTGATACTGACTTAACTCTCGGACTAGTGTGGAACTGTTATTTTTTACAGCTGACAAAAACATTATATGCAGTAGTTCTCATTTAAACCAAACCTATTAGCAGTCGTTAGATATTAAGAGCGCTAAATACGTCAAATCAAAGACTGTCCGAAAATGGATGCAATTAGCACCGATAGCACGAAGCAAAGGTTAGCTACGATAAGGCCATACAGTATAATCTGTGACAGACAAAACACTTTTAGCTTACTTGGCCAGTGTGAGTAATGGGCTCGCCAGTGCTGGAAACATCTAAGCTGTAGCGGTGAGCAGGTACAGCAGACAGCCTCAGAGGCGAAACGAGCACCTTAGCATTTTTACTGAAGGACAGTACTCTGCCCACTGCGGCCGCCATGTTTACAACAGCCAGTTTCCCAAGATGCTTTGCAAAGGATGCGGGTCTGGGGAATTTCTACCCCGAGGTTTGCCTTTCAGGCTAAATGTTCCTCTAGCATAACCGGTAGGCTCTTCAGCAAAAGCCGGATTTTCAAGCACATATTATCCATTTAACACGAAGGATTGAGACGATGCGTTTAAGATTTTGAGTGATGCAATTTTTTTTCGGCCTTACAGGGAAACTGTCTGACAGACAAAACTGAGGATATTAATTTACATCACGCTTTCCAAACCGGAAGTCGCTGTGTGAGGTTCACGAGAGACAATCGCATCGCAGTGGTCTTGTGGCGATTAAAACCCAACATTCAGGGGCACAATCCCCATTCGTTACTCTTTTAGGGATTCCAGAAAGGTTTGTCTACATTTTTGACTGTGCAGTATGACTATGGACTGTCTGGGACTTTTCAGTGGTCGTTATACTGCCTGGCTAAACGCTAGCAGCTCAGCTCTGACATACATGTCTCCTTGGCGTGTTGCATAGTAATGCTGCGAAGAGACCGTATCTTTATTCGTTTTATTAAACAAGGAAGACAGCAGCTTTTAAATTATTATATTTACTTGTCCCAAGCACAGCTGTAGGTGTAGTGTCATATGATCTCAGGCCATATGCATATGCATTGAAATATTTGTTTTGAATACTGTTCAAAAGTCTGGTAAGTACTGGATGGTTTTAGTCATAAATTACAAAATGAAACATGACAGAGACATTGTCAGTTTCTCTGAAGTATTTCTTAATTAAACATGTATATTTTATGTAGTTAGGCAGATAAAGTCTTGATCCCTGCAAAAGGAAATGTTTAATATCCAGATACAGCTGCAAGTAATGAATTTCCTTTATTAAGTAATTTGTTTTGTTTGATGTATGATCCCTCTATGTAATACCATTAAGTACTGAGAAAGTACCTGTCACAATTTTCCAGAGCCTTAGGTGACAGCTGACTGGATGACTGAAAATGTCACATTTTGTTTGAGTGACTAACACTTACTCTGGCTTCTTCTCTCTAGCTGTTGATATCATGGCACCCCTTCTGTTAAAGCATCTGGCTACCTCTCTGACTCGGCAAATGGCTCTGATAACACGGCTAAATCTGACATCTTCATCATCTGCAGCCAGTGCATTCAGAGGTGTTTGCACACTCGCTCCTCGTGTATTTCTCCTGTCATCTGCCAGAGTTAGTTCCATCCAAGCCACCTCGCCTGGTTTCCCTGATCACCGTGAGCCCTTTCTTTTAGGACAGTGTCAGCACCTTCCCTGCATCCAGCCGTCTGTGGGAATGAAAACCAAGACAGCCTTGAAGAGGCGCTGCAACGACTGTTTCTTTGTTCGGCGGAGGGGACGTTTGTTTGTGTTCTGCAAAACAAATCCAAGACACAAGCAGAGGCAGGGCTAACCTGTTGAAAGCATCACAAGAAAAAAATACTCAGAGGTTGCAGATATTTACAAGAACTGTACTACAATAATAAATAGTTTGAAGTATGATTGTTTGCTTTTTTCCCACATTTTTCCTTTCCTTTCATTCCTCATTTTCCTTCTAAACTGCATGGGTGAAAATAAACACAGGGAAAGATTAGTTACAATAAAATCATATAATAACTGAAATCAGAAGGTAACATCTTTATAAACGTTACCTTAAAATAAATATATTTTGAAGTCAACATTTGCGCCCATTATGTCCATAGATCCACTTCCATTTTTGTTCCACCAGAGGGAGCCAAAGTCTTTTCTACAACTCTAAGGTATCCCACCAGCAATGTACTGCACTTTATCACCCCACTCCCTTTTTCTAGCTGGTTACTTATATTGAGTATGTGACTTCCTACTTCATATGAGAAACTATCCTAAAAAGATGTGGCCACAACTTGAATTACTGGACAAAAAAAATACAAAAACTACAATTCGACACAAATCCTGAATGCTTGAATGATGTTTAGCCACAAACAGGGCCAGCCTACTGGCTCTGGATGAATAATTTTCACAGGGGTTAATATTTACATATGGAGCAACAAAATACTTGTGTGTGAGGGCACTTGCTTTAAGAGTAGAAGAACATGTTGATACAGGAGTTGGCTTGCTTTATACTGACTGACTGCACAAAGAAATCCATGTTATGTGGCTGCTCAGATGTTTTCAGACTGAGATTCACTCAGTGACCTAACTTTTGATGTGTGGCTGATAAACCAGTCAGCCATGGAACACAGTGTAAATCAGCCATCTGTGGCTTTGAGACTCAACAGTCTGTTTACATTGACAGTTGCTGTCATCTAGAAAATAAAAGGCAGCAAAACTGTATGGGCGGATCAGATGAGACTCCACTGCAAATACATACTGCACTTCAATGAAGGCCAATCTCCCCAAACATCTCAAACACGCATTCAACAGCCACTCAGTGTGTGCGGAAACCTCTGTGATGATCACTGCCTCAAGTCACTCACACTCAAGTCTGTCAGATATCTATGATGCCCACATGATGAACCCTCAAGTCTTTAGTGATCCTCTGACTTGTCCTCTAGCTCTACAACCCATCAGCTCTGGCATGGCCCACCTCAACAACCTGCTATGTGCGTAAACCACATTTTAATTAAACTGCAGTACAATAATCTTATGAAGTCAGTCTAACATTTGATGTTGCCAGTATTAGCAGACTAATGTTTTAAAAAAACACAGTGGAAGCGCAGTGAGCCATAACCCAACAGTGTGCGCGTCATGCGCCCTGGTTATTGCACTCCAAATCATCGTGCCCATATATATTCCCAAACTATTTCCAAATTGTCCTAAACTTTATTTTCCTATCGTGGCATTATGTAAGCAAGCTGCGCTGCCTGGGGGACATGGGCGTTTTATTTTGACTCTCATAACCGGAAACTGTGTCCTGGTATCCGTTTGCATCAGGGTAACTTGCCCATACAAGTCATCCTGCTCCCTGCCCCGCCCAGCAGCATCAGTCTCTGCGAGATACAGAAGAGGGACAATTCTACCACAGCGTTAAAGAACTACCTAATGTTACAGGACATTCTGGGCACAACTACTATTCATTTTCTTTACTTATTTGAGGGCGAGTTTGTCAACAATGAAGACGTCAAACACTCGCACTTCACGAGTGGGTAGAAATCCTTTTGTTCACGAGCCGAAGTTCACCATGACAGAGAAAATAAAGGTAGGACTAACAAAACCAGTACATTTTGAAGTACGTTTGCTATTAAGGTGTTTTTATTATTTCATCCAAATGTACTTCAAGGCGCGGTTGTTTTAGGCAAACTTTTGCTACCTTATTTAGGCTAAGGCCCTTCAAAGACGTCCTGTTTTGTTTGCACGTTAACACTCTTGAAATAATGTAAACACAGTTATAAAAACACCGAGATTTCCTTCATACCATGAGTGAAGTGCTCCCTAGGAAATGAGGAATGAACCATTTCCTGCTTTGTTCATCGAGAAGTGATACTAAAAGGACATATACAAAGTTTAAACGACAAAACTTTACAAACAGTCCTCCTCCACGTGTTAAAAGTCTCTTTTTATTTTAGGGATTTGACAATATTGTGCAATGCATGTATATTCTTTAGTTTTGTGCTATTATCTATGTAACTCAGAGATAAAAGCAACCTGAGCAATCATATAATTGGCTACCCTACTTTTCACCCATATCATTGTTGCCCCATGTGCTGCATTGTGAGTGTGTCATTGTGGGACACTACTGGATAGATGTGCAAGGCCAGAGTTAAAGCTGAATTGACTAAATTTGCATAAAATATATTTGCATGAAAGGTTTTTAACTAAGCATCAACCATCAGGGTTTCAACCAAATACACTCTAAACAACCTCAAACCACCTCACATTATCGTTCTCATTGGCTGGTGCACACACATGTGATAATGAGCCTCACACGCACTTGACTTCCTCCCACATTCTCCCTCTGTCGGTCCACACTACTCTGTTTCAAGATGTTTTATTTGACTCGTCCATTTGAATGTGGGCACGCACAGGCACACTATGTTTACACTCTTTGTTAGCAGAGCACTAAATAAACCAACAGCTAAACAAGTTTAATGTTGACCCAGATAGTCCTCATTAAAGAGTGATTAATGGTGAAGGTTAGGTTAGGTCAGGTTTTTCTACCTAAATACAGCAGCCGTTCACATGAAGACAGGACAGTATGTGTGAGATACTGATTCTGAGAAGTGGCTACATCCCTAAATCAGCAATTAAAATCGATGGCCCTCCTGCTGGAGGAGAGGAGTGCAGCTCAAATACTACCTCATCAGGCACGCAATGGACCAATAAATTCACATGCTTAGTGATTAGTAGGGTCTGCTGACAGCATGTCAATGTCCTGAACAGACATTACTAACAGAGACTAACTGAAAGAGTGTTTCTTTAAAAAACATGTTTCATTGAAGTGCAAACATGCCTGTGTGTCAGAGTTGTTCTTCTTTTTACTGTTTGCAGTCACAGTGTGACAGCCTGTGCTACCTCATCAGGTTTATCTTTCTCCTCATTGCCCCAGGCCCCACAGATCCTGTTTTGATTCGGAGCAAAGCATATAAAGCTCAGGAAATTGCCCTTCATGCTGGCACCACTGATTCTCAGCTCTTAACTGTTCCACTCGTATAAGTAGAAACTGCCAGACTTCTGCCTTTTTGGTTTAGTTTGTTTGGCTGCAGTAAACCATGCTTGGCCTGGCCTTAAGTGCACTTTTTTTCTCAGCTCATGGGGTAGATGTCAATTTTTCCATTGGAGTTTGTGCTAGATTGTAAACAGTCGTGTGTCTCTGCCAGAATGTAAGCTGGACCATGTGTGTCTCTGTATCTGGTTCACACCTCCTGCTGCTTGCTTTTTGATGTGGCTGTGAGGTGTGTTTTTCCACTTGCCACATGTGTGGACACATTTGTGCGCACTCATGTAAACAAAGCAGAGTTGTGCCTGAAGGAAACGAAACAAAACATACAAAACTATAAATGCTTTTGTCTGTGGGTCTGTATGTGACATGCAAATATGTTTGCATGCTTGCTTTGGCGTTTCTGTGTTTGTTTTTAAAGTGACACTGTTGAATGCTGAATAGGCACATTTTCCTCTTCCAGTAAACATGATCAGCAGCACTGACAGGCCAGAGAGACTGTAATGCTCATTCCAGCTGTCATGTATCGCTAAACAGTGAACAACACACACAACCACACACACACACACACACACACACACAGAGCGAGAGAGAGAGTTTGCCAAGTGTCTGGCTCAGAGACTAAATACACAGGACATTCAACAGAGCTGTGAATACAGACTTTCCTAACTAAGATTTGATACCAGATGTATGTGTGTAACAGGTACAGCTGACTTTGGCTTTTCATTTGCTGGACTCTGTTCCCCATGCTTGGCTTCACTACCTACCTGACACAAAGCCTAAATATGACAAAACAGTAGGACAGGTTGAGTGCTTCCTAGGTCCCCAGGTGGAAATCAGGGCACTCTTCCCTTGGCTCATTGAAAATTAGCCAAGAGCAATTATCCTTCACTACAGGGTATAGAGCAGTTAAAATTGTACTGAGCCACATTACCCATGGGGACTATGTGTTAGATGGCCTGCTGTGGAAAATGGTATGTCAGTGAAGGCCTGAAAAATGCTTTTTGTGTGTCATAGATTGATGACAGTGAGAAGGAAAAACCTTTTTAACAGGACGACTCCTCTGACGGAACTATACTGTTTGGGATAAAGGAAAAGATGTAGTATATTATATTTACTAGAACAACCACAGTGTCTTTGCATAACATCTTAGTGGTTGTGGTGAGACTAATGGCTGCATGGTTCTACTGCACCTCCTCCCCATTGGTTCCCGCTTCTTGGCTTTGCTCCACTGTGTACTATATAATACAGATAAGAGTATTTGTGAGATGTTTGGCTCTGTGCATTATGTTTGTGTGTCTGTGTTAGAGTGCACCCGACTGACATATAGGGTGCATATGTGTGTTTAGGAAGCATAAGTGCTCGGCTGTAAAACAGGGCTGAGTCTCCCTGCCTTAATGGCCCCTGACAGTCTTACAGCTGCCGTACGTAAAAATAGTTCGTGTGACTTCCTAGAATGACTTAAATATTAGACATAATGGCCTTTAAGAGCTGCTTAATTTTCCCTTCTGGTCAAAGACATTTGCATAAAAGAGGACTCGGTGACCTTAAATATTTAATAGAAAAATTATAGAATAGAATAGAATAGAATAGAAGTACTTTATTCATCCCAAGCTGTGAAATCTCGCTATTGCAGCAGCAATACACAGTCACTCAGCATACTAAAAATATACCTCTACCTGTAGAAATAAACAGTAAAAAATAATTAAATTACACAAATAACACTCTCACGACAGGAGCTGCTGCAACAGACATCCACCCCGGAAGACAGCACCACAGGAAGTGGACATTAATATATAGATTTATATCATGTATCTCTATTTCAGAATCAGAATCAGAAATACTTTATTGATCCTGGGGGAAAATTGCTTTCATTCATTTCATTTGTTTGGTTCATTGTAACAGTAATGGTCTGGCTTTGTTTATTCGCTGAAAACTTGGTAGGTAGCTTTCCAAATGACCTGATTGTAACTACAGTGTGGAAGTGTAGTACAAATATGCTGTGGTTTCATTTTTTTTAATCATTATCTGTGGACGAATGACTGCTCTCATAAAACACTTGAAATTGCTCACCTCTGCCCTGCCCCATCTCATTCTTATGCCACCTTCTGAGAAAATGTCAGCGAATCCTCCCAGATGGATTTGTTAAGCTCTGGGGATGAAGCACAGGCAAGGAGGGGGTTGGGGAATCAAGAGGCGTTGGAGCATCATAAATCAACCCTATTGCTGTTTATTTATTAATATGGCCCTGAAGTGTGCACCTGGGCTCCTCCAGATAGAGAAATGCACTCAGAGTAAAGATGAAGATGAGACAGGAAGGGGTGGGGGGCAGATATGAGTCCCCAGAGTGGTGACAAAAAGCACATCAATGCAAAGTAGGAGGACAACAGTTGAAGGGAGAGCAGCATGATAAATGAAGGTCCAGCTGAGCAAAGACTGGTGGATGGATGGCTTGATGGATGAATAGATGAGAAGAAGAAGTCCTTCAAGATTGGAGATTACAGTAAAGGCGAGCTGGGAGCTTGATGAGAGGGAGGAAGCGCAATGAAAGTGTAGGATGAAAAGATCGAACGGAGGTCGGACAAGCTTAACATGTCACACGGTCTGAATTTACACTAGAGGCCCTGACTTGGTGACCCTGTACGTGCATACAGACCTCATCTCTCTCATTACACAGTAAGAGAAAAGGCATGACAGGTCAGTCAGATGACTTTTCATCTCTGCTGTGGCACCCTGGATACAACTTTATTTCAATGACATAAACTGAGTGAGCAGAGCTTGAACTCCAGCAGTGTTTGCAAAGTTTCCTTATCGTATTTCCTCTTTATACCATAATGCAAAATGCCATTGATGTTGTTCAAAGGAAGTAATAACACCAATAATACCAAACTGTCAGCTCACCCCCAGATTTGGAACATATTTTTTGGCTAATCCCGGCTATACAAGTTATCCCTTCACCAGCAGGGTCATGAAAACGTACTGTTTTTATTGTTATTTAATTATGAAACTAAATCCAAGTTTAAAGATGGCAAGCTAAGAACCTAACACATGTTTTGCATTTTTTGTAGTTGTAAAGTAAAATAAAAAAAGGTGCACAGATGCAGTGAGAGTCACAAAGTCATTGGGTCTGGAATGCACAACAAGTCATAAAGGCTTATAGAAACCCTTTTGAAAACCAGTGATAAAAACAAAACACATGTACTTAGATGAGTGTGCATGCCTGTTTGTGTGGGAGATGAGAACCTGAAAAATCCAAGCATTCCAAACCAAGAAAGTGTGATTGAGGAATGCTTCCTGAAGGCACAGATGGTATGTAAGTCTCCACCTCCTGACCCTGCAGGATGTACAGACATATTTCTCTACTGTTCACAAAGCACAGTATGTTTCAGTAATTATTGTTTGACAGCTGGCTTAAAGGCCACACTGTAAAGTTAGACTGAATAAATATGTTGTCAGTTGGAAATGCAGTGGAATGGTATTCAGTGGAGTGTTTATGAAAACTGTGTTTTTTCCTTTCCTTGCAGATTGGACTGATGTCGGTTACAGTATTTCCAGTGCGGCTGCTGCTGGTGTCTTTCTTCATGCTGCTGGCCTGGCCCTTCGCCTTCACAGCCTCTCTGGGACGTTCTGAGTTTGTAATAGAGCCACAGTCGTGGTGGAGGAGGTGTGTGGAGAAGTGTGTTTATGAAATGTGTTAAAGCATGAATGTGATTACACAGAAATGTCTTGTTTTCCATTATTGTCATGTCTATCCATTATTATTATAGAGCCAAACGAACAAGCCTTCAGGAACAGGATCTTGTGTCTGCTGATTGTTTACTGGTGGATTTAAAAACAAAATTTGTATTGCAAAACATTAGGCATGGTTCGTGGTGTGTTTTGTTCAGTTCAGGACATGTTCACCGAGGAATGCAGGGTGGCATTTTTACCAATTAAATGGCATGGAGGCGAGTGGCAACTTTCCAAATCTAGCGACTTTTTCTGGTGACTTTTGCAGACTGACCTGAAAGCACATATCATTCTGCAGTTACTGTCCTCAATGAGCAGCGGGCCCAGAGTGTTAAAGTAGAAAAAAACTCAACAATGTAAACCGTGGATTTTGTGAACCGTTCCATCCCTACAAAACATAACCTTGACATAAAAACGAGTATTTTACTTTTACCTTTTCATCAGGTTTATTGACATATGTCTACGAGTGATCATGCGAGCCATGTGGTTTTGTGGAGGTTTCCATTGGATCAAGGTGAAAGGGGAACGAGCGGCACCCTCTGAAGTTCCCATCCTCACCGTGGCACCGCATTCCACCTATTTTGATGCCATTCCTGTCACCATGACGATGTGCTCCATAGTCACCAAACTGGAGAGCAGGAGCATCCCAGTCTGGGGCAGTAAGTGATACACATTTACAGAAAGAAAAAGTGCTATGATGTGCCCTAACAACAACAACAACAACAACAACAACAACAACAACAACAACAACAACAACAACAACAACAACAACAACAACAACAACAACAACAACAACAACAACAACAACAACAACAACAACAACAACAACAACAACAACAACAACAACAACAACAGTTTTTATACTTGTTGAGCTTAGAAATTAGTATAAGATATTAACATATACATTTACACTGTGAATTAGCTTAGCCAAAACTTGTTTTATTAACTCGCATGTTTTTCTTCCTCTGTTTTTTTCTGTCCTCTTTTGGCTCACATCCAAACACTCTTCATCATCGTCCTCCCAGCTTTGATCAGCTACATCCGGCCAGTGTTTGTGTTTCGCTCAGACCAGGACTCCAGAAGAAAAACTGTGGAGGAGATCAAGCGGAGAGCTCAGTCTGAGGGGAAGTGGCCTCAGGTAAAATATGTGAATATGCACATAAGATCACACATCTTCACCTGCAGCTTACACCACTTGGGGATGGAAAGGTATGTAAGTCAAATTCATCTGTGTGTGACTTGATGTGTGTTTTTTTTCTGTCCTAGATCATGATATTCCCAGAGGGGACGTGCACCAACAGGTCAGGTCTCATCTTATTCAAGGCTGGTATGTGTTCAGTCTTTCTACTGTTTTAGCCTGATCAGTAAACCAGGGGTAGGAAGCGACACCCATATGTTCATTCTGTGTGCTTTTAACTTAAAGGTAGGGTAGGAGATTTCATTCTGATGCACTTTTTTTAAATTAGTGTAACTTCTCTTTATAGTCCGATAGCAACCGATTAGTTCAGCAGTTTCGCTTTAAAACGAAGAATATTAATCATCTGTGGAAGCTATAAAATGCTAAAAACATCAGCCAATCCTACGAGGTGCCCCTGCATGTATAGTTGTCACTCTCTTCCTGCTCTGCGCACACCAGAGAGGTACGTGCGCCATAATGCACGTACCTCTCTGGTTGGGAGGCGTGGCTTCGGGGTGAGCTCTGAGAGAAAGGGGCATGTGTTTACTTTCAAAATCTGGCTGACTCTCACTGAGTTTTCAAAATATCCTACCCTGCCTTTAAAGGGCAGATAGCAGTCGTTTGTATAACCTTTATCCTCTTCTTATTTCATGAAATCAACATCCTCCTCCTCTGAAGTAGTTAAGTCAGGGACTGTTCAAACTACAGCTCAGGACAGTATTTGGTTGTGGTTCTTGGTAATGGGTGTGTCTTCCATCACTTCATTCGGTATTCTTTTCATTTAGTGCTCCTGGACTTGTCAATGATGTTTTATGCATCAGGGTTGACTGCCTGGCTGCCAACTCCAGGTGTAGATGTCCTGATACATTAATTTCATGTTGACCCAGCAGGTCTTGAGGCTGACTGTCTTGCCTCATGTATCTGCAGCAGGGCACATAACTGTTGCACCCACCTCTTTTTAGGGCTTGTTTTTCTGCTCACACCCTGTGTGTGTGTGTGTTATGTTGTCAGCCATTGTTCACTGCCTGCTCTGCCTAATCCCGTTTCTTCCAGTCTGTAATTCTGTCATTCCCAGTAAGCCTTGTTGGTCACACTCTGTCCTGCTTTCATTTTGTGTGTGTGTGCCCAGCTTTATCTGTCTGCTGTGTGTTACTAGTCCTCTCTGGATGTGTCTCCTCTTGTTATGTCTCATCACTGCCTCCCAGCACAACAGTGTGTAAGGGATCTGCATGTCAGTGTTAATGCGCTTTTGGCACCTGTGTGTGAACACACTCTGCAGATACCTCCAGTCTTTCTCTCATTTCAAACAACTTGTTAATAGAGCTGTCTCTTTCATCTTCACCTTTTCCCCTGTCTGTCCTCCTGTCTGTCCTGTCTTCTAAAGACACATTATTATTATTCACATACATACACATTCATACATGTATGTATATGTATATTTAAACCATTAAATGTACATGCAATCTAGAATATTGCATTCTGACATCATATGTGCTCCAGCTGAATGCTAATGTTGCTGTGTTAGCCATATCAACAAGCATATTCTTATTCCATTCTGATCCATTCAAATGTTATACAATAACCTGAATAGGCCTTTGTCCAGTATTAAATACTGTATGTGGCTTTTATCAGCTTGTCTGTCATCAGCAGGATATAATAGAATCTCAATAGAAATCCTGTCTGCCAGTGTTTGAGGTCATCCTGAGGTTGTGAGCTTGTCACTCACAGAACCTGTACACACAGCTCACCCCAGTACACGACATCTGTGTTCAGATCTATTCTACAGGCATCATCTAAACAATTAACCCTTTGATGTGATGAATGAATATTATGTGTTTATTTTCCCTGCTATTAATACCCTCTCCCCACCTCCCTTAGGTGCTTTCATCCCAGCACTCCCAGTGCAGCCAGTGATACTACGCTACCCAAACAAACTGGTAACTACTCCTGCTGCATCCTGCCCTTTCCTTGTAGTTCCCTTTTGATGCGTACACCATACCTGCAACCTTGGACATAGCCTGACTCCAACTGTTTGTACACTCACACCCACATATTCGGACGCACCCGTGATGTAATGGTTTCCTTTACATTAGTGTGTGTTCCCCTTGTGTTGAATGACTTCATGTTCTGATGGGATGATATTTCATCCCTTTCTTTCTCCCTCACACTCATGCACACAGGTGTCATGTCTCCCTCTCGGCACCTCTTCTCGCTCTCTCATAAATTATGCATTTCTTATTGCAGAGTTTTTCTTGTCTGTTTCCCTAGAAAGCTTTTGTACCTGTTTTCTACTGAGAGGAAAGTAGTCACTGCTGACTTAAGGTAGTTAAGGCAGATCATCAACACTAACAGGGTGGATTACCTTTAGTCAGGATTTTATCGTCCTTATTTCAACACCAGCAGATTTGTTTCTACTATAACACTTCCTATCTGTCCATTTTTCTGGTGTTGTCCTCTTTCTTAAACTATGTTCAGAACATAAAACCAACAGAAGCTCCACCGAGGCAGCCAAGTTGTATGAACTTGGCTCTGAGGTGTTTCTTTGCCTTGTTCAGAGTCATTTCCTCTTTTTTCTCTACAGGATACTGTTTCATGGACGTGGCAAGGCCCCGGAGCGTGAGTGTTACTGTTTGCCTACACACACACACTAAACACATCACTGGCACCACTCATTTACCTGCCCTCCTTTGAGTATGTGACCTGTTTTCCTTTAGAAAGCAATGTGGTAAGATGCTGTAGGAAAATATCTCCATCTGTTCAGTCATTCATTGCATTATTTTCCTTTCCCCCTCATAATCATGCTTACACTGAGCTAACTCTGCTGTCTTTCAGATTTAAGATCTTGTGGCTGACTCTGTGCCAACCTCACAACTCTATGGAGATTGAGGTGAGTTGTTGTAGCAAATACAATAAAAAACACAAAACTGAGCTGACTTTCTGTCTCTCTTTAGTATTTACCTATTTACACTCCATCCAATGAGGAAAAGGAAAACCCTGCTCTGTTTGCCAATAATGTCAGAGAGCTTATGGCCAAGTGAGTATATGGTACCTGCAAATTCTTAAAACATAAATTCAAGTCCTCATAAAACTTCCTCTGTCCTGTTAGGGCGTTAGAGCTGCCACTCACAGACCTGTCTTTTGATGATCGTGAGATCATCCTATCTAAGGGCCCTCTGTGCATACACAACTACAGCAGCCTGCTGGAGTTCAACCAGCTGGTGTGTCGCTTAGGGTAAGTGGAGAAGGACTGGATGGACTGGTTGAACTGGGTGGTACGTGGCTGTGGTTTAAAACGTATATAGCGGCAATGACACTGTACACCTCCTGGTGATGGCTAGGAAAAAAGGGACCTGTCCATCTCAAGACAGAACAGGTTTTAAAAACTCAAATATTAGTCTTCAGGAGACATTGAAATTGAACGCAAGTGTAGCATGTGCCTTCACTGTTCATGACTCATTCATGACTTAGTTTTGTATAAACTGCTTGTATGTAGTGTTTTCAATTTAAGCTCCAAAATAGACCAAGTGACTATACTTTAATCTGTTTTAGTTCTAGATGTACTGAAGCACAACTGTGATAACATGTGATCATAACATTCTGTTGAAATCATATGACTCATTCCATCATCTGCATGAGTACATACAGACCCTTCAATATGTGCTACTCATGCTGCTCCACTTTCATATACATACAGTTTATTGTATCTATTGATAGACTGAGGCTGAAAAAGTAATTCCATTTACTGTATGTGTCAGTTTAATTATGTCACAGTGAGATTACATTTCTGTGCTTGATGTGGTTTCTCAAAAGTAATCTTCATCGATCATACAGTTATGCTTTACTACCATAAAGTGTCGGTCTTTCATTCAATTAGGCAGTAGTAGTAGTAGTAAGGAAGACAGCATCATAATAAGTGGGTAGTGTAATGGTAATGTGATAGTATATGATTCACAGAGAAGCTGAGGTCTGCATTAAACACAAAGGTTAGAAATGCTGTCAGTTGAGTAGATGCCACAGTATGCACATTATAAAGAGGTGGAACTGACCTGTGCAAATAATATGGAAGTATAAATATAGTACTCTGAAACCATACATTTATGTATAATGTGTGACATCTTTGGATTTTTCTTTTTATTACAGGTTGAAAGTGGGCACAACAGACAGCGTGTTTGAGGAGCAGGCCAGGAGAGCCAGAAAGCTGCAGGGAGACAGGCTGGGCTTAGAGGGTTTTGCTCAGTTTCTCAACCTGCAGATTACAGACATGTTAAGGCAAATTTACAGCTTCTTTGATGAGGTAAGCACAAAGAAATCCAATGCCTAAAGCAAAAAAAATGACAAGATAAATGTTTTCAGGGAGAATTTCGTAAATTCTACTTATAATGGGTGGAGTATATTCTGTGGGAGTGGGGGGTCACAGCATGAGTGGAATGTAGCAGTAAGCTGAAGTATTAGTGTTGCGGTGCCAAATATGGATCCTAGTTTTTAGTGATGTGAGTTAGATTACTGGCTGTTATGTCTGAATTTTACTTGTTTTTGAGCCATCTACGTTGTTGTATTGCTGTAGCTTTTTTTGTGGATTTAAAAATGATCGATCATCTCCCCCTTGTGGAGAGTAAGTGGAAATTTGCCCATGTGTGACTTGGCAGTTAAAAGAAGACAGGTGCATGCTATCACTATATATGTATGTCCCATTAGCTACTTTTACTCACTGAGCTAATTTGCTTTGCAGCATGGAGATGGACTGATAGACATCAGACACTATATTATTGCCTTGTCTACAGTTCTTCGACCTAAAAAATCAATGGAAACCCTCAAACTGGCCTTCAAGGTAAGCGCCTCTCCAGTTAATCTGGTTTGATGTGGGTTATATGACATCAAAATGAAACAGCTCGCTGGTGTGTGCAGATGTATGAGAGCGAGGAGGATGGGACAATCCTAGAGAAGGAGCTGGCTGTCATCCTGGAAATAATGTTGGGAGTGAAGGAGATGGAACTCTCAGTTCTGTTTTTAACTCTTAATGGACCCAACACAGGAAAGATCACTTATGGTAAGACAGTATTTTTGTTTGACAATGTTTTGTAGCTTCTATTTTTTAACTCGATAAATCATTTACTTTGTACAAATGAGACGATGTTAGAGATGATTGACAGCATCTGTCAGTGCGTCTCCCACTTTGTCTGTGCTGTCACCATCACTTTTGATTTCTCTTTGGCTTTGCAAAATGCCATCTGTTAGATGAGATCTCACATCCACCATCTGTTTTTTTCTAGATGATTTCCATACACTGTTTTCTTCTTCTTCTCTTACCAAAAAAACCCTCAAGCAGATTTCCCATCTAAATGAGATTTAAATCTTATCCATTTTCATCTAGAATTATCATATTAATTGTAGTAATTCCTCTAATTAAACGTATTATTACAAATCAATTCAATTTTTTTTAACCAAATATCATCTCTTGTGTCTTTTTTTACCAGACCAACTGCGTGGTTACCTGAAGCAGCACCCACTCATCACCCAGGATGTCCTTGTTTTCAAAGACCATCCTCGCAAACTCTGCATTTGCCGACCCAGGAGCTGCAACGGCCAGAACCACAATAAAGACGATTAAACCACAGACTTTTTACATCCTCTATCCCATGTGAAGATGTCATCAGATGCTGCGGCTGAAACCTCTGTGCCTTTAACTGCAGGTAGAGAAAGCTGTTAGGAAGGGTAACACTCTCTACTCCATTTCATTTGTCGGTTCTATTTCCTGTGTTTTATCATTAGCCTGCATTATTATATAAGGAAAGGTTTGTTTTTTTAGTCTTTATCACTACATTATTTATTTAAAATGTGTTTTCTGATGTATGACGCACACTTATTTAAGAAATAAGTAGATGAAGTGGGGTATTTTTTTTATCCGTGCAGATGACTTTGTGTTGAAGGTTAGAGCTGCTCTTATCTCAGGCAAATGGACACTAGCACACTGCCCTTCCTGCTGCTCTTCAATTTCATACATAAAAACAAAGAAATCCAGGTTAATAACATGCTTCCATTTAAAGATATATATTTGGAAGTTGTTGTAACACATTATGTGACATTAAATACTGTCAAAGGCAGAATTTATTTACTCTCTGTAAATAAGTTGAACCAAAGATGATTTCCTTCTCTGAGAGCTTAAATAAATAAATATGGTTTCAGAATTGATGATACTGCCTTCTAGTCACTTAATTGGTGTAAAACAAGGATTAATGCTTTTCAGGTGTTTTGATGAATACCGGTAATATAAATTCAGACTTTTTGTCATTCCTCCTCAAAGTAAAACAAATAAAGAGGATGAAGGTCAGACACAGAAATCTTAAGTTTAAAGTCCAGTAACACATCCTCACCTTCTTATGCCTCTGTGAGTTTTTTCTGTTGGGTGATTGATTCCTTCTTATGTTGGACTGACACTTTTTTAAAGGATGTTCTAATAAAATGCAGTTTTGTTAGTGTCATTTACCACTAGGTGGTGCTCTTCTCTCACATAAAGATTTCCAAAGTAAAATTTTGACCATAGCTGTATGTCCTTTTACTTTGTGATCTGTTCTTATTATCCGATTTTGGAAAGTTGTGTTTCAATTGAGTTTGTGTGATCGCACCACAACCCACACTATCCCACTGGCCCCTTCTCTCTTCTCAGTCCACATGGTGGTGCTGCCTCCCTGTGCTATACACAGCAGACAGCCCATGCACCAATGCCCACCTGATGGACAGGAAAAGCATTACCTCATCCCTTCCTTTCATTCCTTCAGGTAAAAATAGACAGATTAAGCCTGGGCTTTGATGAGAGAAACCTACAGAGGAGGTGTGGAAGCAGGGAGAGGGGGATAGAGATGGAGGAGAGAGACTAAATGGATCGTTCTGCTCCAAATCCAATTCCTAATAGCTGGAGGGAGGGTGGGTGGATGGGTGGGAGGGAGGAGGGAGAAGAAAACAGTCAAAGAAAGAGGAGAGGGAGAGTGGAGATATCACGTCTAACAATTAAGACCTGCCTTCAGGGTCTAAAGAAGAAGCTTTGTTGAGAACATATAAATTGCTCATTGAGCAGTGCCTCTCTGCAGTTTGCCTCAGATACTCCTGCCTCTAAAGAAATCTGCCATAAAAGCAGCAGCAGCCTACAGCCTACCACATAGTAGGGCTGGAATCTGTTCCCAGCATTTGGGGATCCATCTCCAGTCGTCATCCCAGCAAAGCAAAAGAAAAAAAAACCCTAAAGTAAACAACCTGGATTTAATCCCAGAATCCCAGTGACTGCAGTTGGGGGAATCACAATACCTTCAATGAGAGAGAGATCTCTGGTAACTGTATTTAGAAGGGTCAAAGAGGCTCAGATAGCAGTTACCTTGTTTATTTTTGATGCACAGGCCAAGTAAATGAGCCTCAAGATGCCTGGAAATGAATGTTTACTTTTGTCCGAACCACGTTGCGGATGCCTGCACTGCCAGCTATAAAGAGGTTTGTGGAATCTGAGTATCAGACCTTTTAAAATCTACATCATGCTTAAAGATATAAACTTGCTGTTGTGTCTGTTGAAAATCAGATTTCTCCCATGTTCTCCCAGAGTATAACTTACTTGAATCATTGCCTCAACTCACAGCCTGCTGACCTGTGGTTCTCCTGTTGGAGGAGAGCAGAATTTATGTTCACTTAATTAAGGCAAATTAGCCTGAAGCAGCAAAACACCCACACAATACAACTGTCATCTCTTAATATTATTCACCTCAGTATACTCACCCGTACATGTCCTTAATGTCCAGGGTCTTTTGGACAGTCAAATCATAATAACTAGCCTTCATGGAGGTGAGGGAGACCTGCCAGTCTTCAGATATTTTTGTTGGCTCTTTCTTAATGTGTTGTTGCCCTGCTCTTGGGGAGAAGGTCTTGGGAAGGTCTGCCAATCGCCCTTGAGAACAGGGCCTAAAATGTAATTGGTCGTTTAACTATGAGATGCATACAAATATGGGTAGAATCAGGCAGGGACAGAAAAGTTTTACATCAAGGAAACTACATTTATTGAGTACATACAACTAAATAGCAAGAGACCAGAGAAGACATCCATCCATTAAAAGTAATACTTAAAACAGATAAAAGTAAGGCAAAAACTTAAAGTGATAAACACTTGAAACTGTGAGCTAAAAGTAGAGAATAATTTGACGTCTCCTGAAAAACCGTTGTGCTTAAGGTCCAAGCAGAAGTGGGATAATCTCTCTTTTTGCTGTCAAGATCAATCCTTCCACTCTCTTAATTGAACCAGTAATTGTAGCTACACTTTGGCATTGATTTCACTGCTGAATTCCTCTTCAGCTGGCACTGTTTGAATATCCTCCCTTACAGTGGGTTTAAGCTCTGACCTGATTCTGCTCTGCAAAAGTGAAATGTATTTTTGGGGGGGAGTGATTGATGACACATCCCAGCAAACATGTCAAGCTTCTCTCTTGCCACTCGGCTTCATGTTGTGGTTTCATCATGCTTATCAGCCCACAGAGTTCATTGACAAAATAGTACATCATATCATCACCAGTGAAATTCTCTGTGTAATGAGCAATGACATCTTTACTCGGTTAAGTTAAGAACACTTATCAAGCAATTATTATTTATTTACTTGTGCCTGTTTTTGTTCGACAAGCACAGAACCAATCACACAGCAGTCAAGTAAGCAGCTCTGACTTGGGTAACTCTAATTAGCAGCAGTGGTTCAGTGGTGAGCAGGGTTGTCCAATAACCGGAAGGTCGGCGGTTCGACCCCAGCTCCTCCCTAGTCATTGTTGTGTGCCCTCGGGCAAGGCACTTTACCCGCATTGCCTCCAGTGCACTCACTGGTGTATGAATGCGTACGAATGAATCGGCGGTGGTCGGAGAGGCCGTAGGCGCACCTTGGCAGCCACGTCTCTGTCAGTCTCCCACTGGTAGCTCACCACTGCCACTGTGTGAATGTGGTGTGAAAGAATGATGCATCTCAATGTAAGCGCTTTGAGTGCCTGCCCAACAGAGCAGAAAAGCGCAATATAAGACCAATGCATTATTATTATTATTATTAATTTGAGCTTCTGTTAAAATTTAGCAGGTACTATAAACTGACACTGCTCAAATGTTGGATGCCACTCCTCCTCATGTGTTTATCTTTGTCTCCAACTCCTCTTTTGTCAATGGGATTCTGCAGACTTGATGAAAATCATCAGTATTATGGCTTTTGGCTTTCAGTTCAGCCCACATTGTTGTGGTTGGGTGTAAAGAGCAGCACGACATCTGTGGGCTGCCTGTGGAGGCTCTTGTTTTGGGCTCCACAGGACTACACTCCTCTTTTCCCTCATGAGGATTTCGTGCAGTCCCTGCTCCAAAAAGAGCGAGAGTAGGTGTTGAAGGAGGGATGCATGTACCAAATTCTTCTGAGTCACTTTTCATGTTTTCATGGTCCAATCTGCAAAATTTTCCATCCTCTATGTCATATCCAAAGATGTTTTTATACATCGAATGTCAGGAAGGAAATCATTTCAAAGAAAAAGGAACATGGAACATGCACCCTGCTGTTTGAGTCACACTCATTTCACTACATCTAAATTATGCCAAGAAGCAAGCACCAGAGGCGATGCTGCTTTTTAAAGAACTTTACGTTGTTTCTCATCCGCATTTACATTAGTGCTACGATGATTAGATATATTTTGATTCAGAACACACTAAGCTAGCGGTATTGACAAGCTAAGATAAGCAGGTTTGGCATTTCACAAAATGGCCCGTGTTGACAGGCAGCTTTAAAAAGCCTTTCAACTCACAGCCATTTAAAGAGGTATCCAAGTAGAAAGCTGTGGAAAATAGATAGGTACATGCACCTGCTCTCTTAGTGCTGCATATTGATGGTCGATGGGCTGCACCTACAGAATATTGCCATATCCTTTATGTTCTCTCTCTGTGTTGCATATATGAGGCATGGAACTATGCACTTGATCAGGACCCTCACCATAAAAAGCTACACTGTGCTGCGTGGAGCCCATTAGCCATTGAGACAAGCAGGGACAAAACACTTGCATTCAGAGACGGGGAGATGTAAAGAGAGCGAGATTGTGGCTGAAAGGTTCAAGGCAAGTACCACGAAAATAAATCAGAACTTGGCTGATGTGATTGTCAGTGTGGAAACAGGATGTGGAGCCTATCAGGTAGAACAGCCTGTCAACAACATCAGAGAGCAGGCTGCACTTTTCTGTGGAGGAGAGAGCATACGACAAGGACAATTACAGTGATGACAAATGTTAGAATGAAGATGGGACACTGTAGCTGGATATAAACACTTTGAGTGAGACAGTTAAGAGCATAGCTTTCTTTATGTTTTCATCCATCATAAATAGCTTGTATTATTGTTGACTTTTTGGAACCAAAGTATAGTCTTGCAGGTTTGTGAGTGTGTTTTTCCTTTTAAGCCTTCGGTATCTATGGCTTGTATACAATAAATATACAATACAGTGAAGAAAAGAAAGGTTTTTGCTAAGGTTTTCTGTTACATTACATTAAAGTTGATAAATGAAGATGTGTGAGGAACTGGTAAATGTAAAATGCTAAACTCTATGCTCCAGGCTAATTAGCCTAAATTAGTAAACACAGCTCAGAAATATATTGTTCTAAAAACGTTATACAACATAAAACAGCGGTGCACTTTTAGCCTGATGTCACACAGAATTGCAGATTGTTTTTCTTTTCTTATAACCAGTCCATTTAACTGAACTCTGTGGAGTGGACTGATTCAAAAGCCTCAACCCACTGCAGTTTGTAGAAAACAGGACATGAAGGTACATACCATTCAGTACATTGGAGAGGCACACTAATGTCCTTCAGACAACAATGGACTGCTATATTGGGTTAATATTGGGCAGCACAACAGGCTCCAGCTACACAGAGTACAAAAAAAAAAACAAAAAACAAAATGCTGTATCATCAACAAGTAATTTTTTTAACTTTTAGGTTCCTATGGGACTGGAGATGTTAGCCCTGTGATAGACCTGTCCCCTGCCTTTTGCCCATTGACAGCCAGAAGAGGCTCCAGACCCCCATGACCCTGTAGAGGACATATCAAGTTAAGACATTGGATGGATGGATGTATTGCGGGTGTTGGATTCATGTGAGAATATGTAAACAACACACAGGACATGCAAACAAAACATGACATGGCTGAATGAAAAAACGCTTTTTGTTGCACGTTGCATCTTTTTATTGCTAGCTGGTTGCCATCAGGCTTCTTTATACATTCTATATTGACATGACATGACTGTGAATGTCCTCTATTTTTGAATATTCTAACAGGTATGCAGGTTTTCTAAAACTGATTAGAAAGCGGATGCAGGTTTAATTTATCATATCCAGTTAACGGTATTCCCATCCGGGTTGCCAAATGGACAGGTCGTCATTTTGCCTACAGCAGGCTGTCAGTGGGACTGAGGCCTGTGTGTGACTGAAGGTGTTGTGTGTAAGCGTCTGTCCTGCCTTCAGCATCAGTCCTTTTCACTGCAGCCATAATTACCACTGTCTGAGGGTAACCAACAGTGGCGGATCTCATTATGCCATGATATGGGTCGCGTCTGCATATACAGGCACACATACACTGCCTATTTACATATGAATGTATCCAGTTTTGCACGCACACCCACTAGTAAGCACACTCTCAGCCATCCACCCACCCGCCCACACACACACACAAACACGGCATTTACATATAAAAGCGTTAATGTGTGACACACACTTTTACACAGTGCACACACACAGCAGCCTATTCATACATGCACCTCACACATATGGGCTACTCATAAATTTAGACACTTCCGTCAGAAGGCCCTCGCCAGCCGACAGGGATATGAACCCAATATAGCATCCCAGAGATAAGCCAGTGACTCTGGAAGCAGAACTAATATTATTTGCACGGTGTCGAACGTTTATCTGGCGCCGCCTGCAAAGTGATGGTTCGGTGTCACTTTTGTTTAATAATGATGTGCCAATAGTAATATGCCTGCTGGCTGGAAACCTATTACAGTTCAAAAGATTATCCAAATACAATCTAATTTGGAATATTGCATTTTGACAGCCTGTGACTGGAGGAGGTGGGATGGTAATGTGATATTTTCTTTCCTTTTTAAAAATTCCAATTAACATTTTTAATGCTCAACAAACCAATGGTGACTGCAAATACGTCGAGGTGTTTGACTGTGCCAAATCTCCTGATGGGTTTCAGACAAAGGAGAGGAGAAAAATAACTTCTACACAATACAAACTTTTGATTAGGTGAGCCATGTGTCGGGCTCTCCTGTCAGTTGACTTTAAATTGACATTGTGAGGGAAAAAAAAAGATAATCTTTAAATGTACTGTAGGAGAGGAAACACTGTCAAACTATGATAAACTCGAAACAAAAATCCCAGTTTTATCAGGGATGATGGAGAAGCCTTCTTTTGTTTTTAAGTGGGATAATCCTACAGGCAACTTCCTTTAATATCACAAAGATTTACATTTAAGCTACAGTTCAGTTTATATAAACTGAATTATTCACTCCAGATTCCCAATTACTACACAACATATTTTTCTTCCCATTCAATAATAATTCAAAACGCTACTTAGCACTTTATTAAAACCTGTCTTTGCATACCTGCAGCCTTGAATTTAGCTACCTTATTAACACCTTCCCTTCATAAATACTTAACCAAGATAGATCAACACAGCAGATGAAAATGTTAAGAAAAGAAAAAAATAGACTTTTTCAAGTTATTAAAACTAAAATTAAAATCCAACCTCACATCATCAAAAGTTGTTATATATCACCAATATGTAATGTTTAATGTATTTCTGAAGTTATTTTGTGATGAAGTGTTTTAATTTAAGATTTTTTTTACCCACTTCCTCTATTCTGTCTCATGTGGAGCGCCTCTGTGTGACTGACTGGCAACAGCATGAGGAGCAGAGTCACTCTAATCAAAGCGGACATTCACTGTGTTCATGTGACAATATTCAAGATTCAGGATTCTGTCCGATCTGGTTTCATCATCTCTGTGGTGTTTATGAGGTCTTTTAAAATGAAACACCTGGTGTAAGCGTAAGATGCTAATTTATGCACAGATTGCCATGTTCACAGGTTTGTTGTCGAGCTTATGGTTTCATACCTAAAAAAGCACTGGCTCATACAAAACCAACAAACATGTTGTCTTCTCAGACACTTGGCATCAGAAACAACATAGTATTTATTCAGTGGAAGCTGATGTGCCATTTGATCTGAACCAGCTTGTTTGTAAAGATCAAGCACTTTCAGAAGACTAATTGACACGTGAAAGGACAGACCATCTGTCAATCATGGGCTAATTTCAACCAATCAGATCATACCTTGCTCTCATCACTATAAACTGTCAGACACTGAGATCATGCCCACTGCTGAACTGAAACTAGGCATCAGTAATATCAAGTCATCTTTCATGAAAATCCATTGTGTACTTCTGTCAGAGAATACTACATAGTGCTTTGTGCATCATTTCTCTGTGTGATGGAGTGGGACTGAAAGAAAAATCATTCTCCATATTACAATATTAAATTTTAAAGGGTCAATCCGAAAATCATTATGCTGCCTGTTATGGTTCATCTATAAATTCAAATCCATCCATAAAAATATGAAGCATTTCACATTTAAAACAATGCTATATTTATTTTTATAAACATAACTTAATTGCTTCATAACCATAGCAACCTCACTTTTAAACTAACCAAAATGATGACTATAGTTAACCAAACATGTGCAACAGTAGGTGGGTGGATAAATAATCAAAAAACTGTTCTTAATAAGGATCAAACTTAATGTTCATTTACTCCATAATTAATGTCAATCGACAGAGTTGCAATAATGTAATAACGAGCCTTGCAAATAACCTGATGTCTGGTTAAAAGATGTAGGTATATTAGATGTATTTTTTCTTTCCCTTTGATGTCAGAGTTCTTTCGCGTGCTTTCGTAATGAGACGTTTGGCTGATGAAACAGAGTGCTGGCTCTTGTTTCATCTTCAGAGCCTCCAACATCAGCCCAGCAAAGGTCGACTGTACATTTGGAATGTACAGAGAACATCTGAGGGACGGTTCTACACACTGTGCTAGAATGCTAGAAAGAGCAAAACTTTCAGTAAGACGATGCTGGAGAGAAACACTTTCTCCATGTTGCTGTACATGCAGTCAGCTTCCTGTGTGCACACAGTGTGGCCTTGCAGTCGAGTATCTCATGGTGATGGACCGTATATGCTGCGCTGCTCAGATAAGAGTTGGGCCATTGCAAATGCTTAGATTGAGTTGTGGTTATGGAGGGAAATAACATCTCTTCATGCTGGGATGCGTGTGACATCAGCGTGGTCAAGCATAACCGTTTCAGGAATTTTGATGAGTTCATTGGTGAAGTGATTGCTTGCTGTTGCTTCAGTTGTAATGGAGCCATGTTTAGTTCTTTTGGAGGAAAATGTTAATTTCAGCCTGAAGGCATAGAATGACAAATAAAAGTGAATTTGCTGCTGCTTCCTGTGTTTTTCTCCTCTCTTTCATGTCCAATTCCGTGTGCCGCACAGCAGTCTGCTTGTAAACTCAGAGTTCAGCTCAGTGCCACATATTGTTTTTCTTTTTTCATCAGAAATGTAGTCATTTTGTGGTGTCTATAATAACAATAAACATTTATCTTGTTAGGTTTTTCTTAAGGTTATGCCAGTGCAGACTGAGAGACAGTCCACTTTTGTATCTGTTTTCCACAGCAGATGAGATGTTACAGTATCATATCAGAGCAGCAGACTCAGGCACATACACACACACACACTCGAACAGGGACGGATGGGCCTGCCAATCAGCCAAGCAGACTGCAACCAATCCTCGGCTGTGCGGTTCTCTCACAACACAGTGTGACTCACACTTGGAGCTTTGCAGTCAGTGGAGCGTATCAGCCTCCATCTTCACAGGAAACACTGGCACTGTTTCCACTTTTCTGTCTCATTATGCACATACATACACTTGCTAATAAACCTAGCATGCTCAAATCAGCCATGCAAACATGCACTCAGAGTGCAAGTAGCATGTTGACAACATAGACAAAAAAATAGTCCTTGTGATGGCACAGACATTATGCAGGCACAATGTGTTAATGATTTCACCACAGGAAGTAAAGTGAGAAAGACTTTTAATTGCACAAAAGTATTTTCCCTTTTTTATTTATTTTTGCTTTTTTTTTAAATATTGGATCAACTTAAATGTAAGGAGTCCACTGTAACTGAGCCAGCACATATTTCAAATTAAAGGTCATAATCAAAATGCCATGGTGCCTCTTTAAATGTATCAGTCCAGCAAAGAAATGCTTAAAAAGCAGTGGAGCAGACACAAAGCCGACTAAAAGCCAAGTGATCTACAAAACAAGCATAAATCTGAGGACAACTTGTGACCTAGAATAAATGTGCATTGTTTGTGGGTATGTACTGTCTCAACTGGCGAACATTAGGCTGGCTCTCCTGTTAGTGTGTGACTTGGGAGATAAGACGGGATGAGTCACGCTCACAGCTGTGACTCATCTCACCAAAGTAACATGATGTACTCATACAGACATAAATACAACTCACTCTGCACAAACCCACAGCCACCTGATGCCACATCAACACATTTTGTACTGTACATGTATTACTCTGGCGTGTACACAGATTTTTTTTAAGACATTAGGATGTTTTTTTAGAAAAGTTCAGTTTCATATCAGTTGTCAGTGACAGGTAGACTTCAGTTTTCACTGTAATACTGATTATTGTTAGATATGGGACTCGGCACATCCATATAGGCTATTAAGAGTGTGAGTCTGCACAAGGTTTTGTGCAAAAGGCAATGAAATTCTACAGCCTTTGGCAGTTTTTAGTGACCAAATAAACAAAGCAAGGGGCTGGAGGACACGTACACATATAATGTATAATATATTGCCTTCCAATTTACTCACCATCCATTTATTTAACCCACTTTGTCCTGTATATAGAGACAAACAACCAGTCACACACTCACACCACCAGTTCAATCACTTATATTGGAAATAACTGCAAATGAAACAAACACTTTCTGTCTAGTCTCTAGTTAAACATCTGCATGTTGAGTTTTTAACATATAGCTACTGCACGAGAGTAGAGTGCACAGAAGCACTATAGAACCAGGAAGATTATAATGAGAACAAAAAACATTACTCAGTGTCAAAACGCAGCTCTAGCCTTTAAAATTCAGGGTGTGTATGTAGATGCAATATGAAGCAGTACTGTAAAGGGTTTTTTTCTGTGCGTGTATGTTCTGTGTGGATTTATGTTCGTGTACTTGGATAGTGAACATTTACTTGCACTCAGGAGGTAAGAAATCATTCTCTGGTGCAGCACAGATTAATTCTAATCCTAATTTGTAATTCTAGCATTAAAACTACATGACACTTTTGATAATTACTACAGGGCACTCATAGGAAGAGTCAATATTTTATATCCAAAATTTGCTTGTCTGAGTGCTTTTACTACAGCTGCTGTTTATATAGGGAGGGCTTTGATTTTTTGGTAATTTATTTTTTAACAAGGATATCATCTTTGAGGAAATAGGAAAAGAAATGTTCCTTTTTACCTCAACCAGCTGGAGGGGTGTGTCTGTGTTTGATTGACGGCACCGTTGGGAACACAACCTAAAGCGGCAGACAGTGTGTTGTTATCGGTGGTGAAGAGAACAAGCTGCTGTCTGGCTCAGTGTGACCGTCTGCTCTGTCTGTGATACAACAGTGAAGTCACTGCTTTATTCCAGATTTGATTGGTTCCACTGGATGAAGACTTCCATTTAGGTGTAGACAGTGCAGAACTGTTACACTCTTGTTCATATCTGTACACAAAAGCTTGTTGAGAGAATATCTGTTGCTGCATTTTCTCAGAGAAGACTCAACTGTGGAAGAGCCTCTTTAAATGGATCCAAACACTTCTAAAAATTAAGTTTGCAGATCACAAGTTTATTTGGGTCATTTGCTTTGCACTGATGACACTTAACCTCACCTTTCTTAATTATCTGTATATAACCAATAACACAATAGAACAAAAAACAGTTACACACAGTGAAACCAGTGTCATTAAATGGTTATGCTATTTTTTCTTCTCTCTTACTTGTACATTCTATTATAACTGCTATTATAAAAAATTGGAGGACCTAATCAGAGAGGTGGCCTCTGAGGTGCCAGTGCAAATTTCTCTCACCTCAGCACTTCATCACCTATTTCCCACCACTGTGTAATGCCTGTAAACAATGCATCTGATTGGTGTAAAAATCTAGAGAGGGGAAATGAGAGACCAATCAGAAAAGAGTCATTGTTCGGAGTTCAAAATAGAGCACTTGAAGCCCAACTGTTGCCTGGATACACAGATTGCAGACAATTACAGCCAGATTACAGTGGGGAAAAATAGGTGATACTGTCAATGGAGTACAAATTTGTGCATGTGTGTGGGTGAGTTAGAGTGCACGTGACTCGACATGCATTCACATCATGAGCATTATTGTAGACATGTGAAAGTCTAGATACAGATTTGTTTCTATTAATCTATAACCTCGGCTGCAAGTCACTTTCCTTGTACACGAACAGACACAGGTTTTACATGTGATTCATGCAATAATACCACCCTGTCTAACATTTGAAACCTGATGCTGCCACTATATAAAAAACAACAGATAAAAAATACAACACTACAGAGTGGAAGGGAAAAATCACACACGTCTGTCACTTCAGTTCTGCTCTCTTCCTGAGGCATTACTGTGTACTTTTTTTTAAGTTCACTGCACAAACACAGTCTATGGTCAACAGCTATGACTCAAAGCTGCACAGCAAGGTCTTTAAGAGAGCTACAAGGTGTTAGGCTTAAGTCTTGGGGACCATTTTAAACTTTTTTTTAAAGCCTAAAGAAACAAGTTTTAAGTGAATTGCACTCAGCAGCTGACAAAACAGCCCAAGCTACTTGATTATCATATCATGTAAGTTATACCAAAACGTATAAAACCAGTATGTAGGGTTTTGCCTACCTTGCTTATTGCCTAATGTTATCACTACCAAATACTGTGGAGAATGGCAATTTATTTAAACTACTAAGGCTAATCTGATTAGTAAATTATCTAGCCTGTTGTAAAATTATCCCCTAATTTTATGAGGCAATAAACTCCAGATCCTTTTTTTATCTCACCAAGCAACAGAGATAATATTTAAATGGCAAGTTAGCCAATTTAGCAACCAGATGAGCCCTGAAGGTTGATAGTGTCCACTCAGTATTTTGCTATATTATAATGAATAATTTGTTGAATTCCCCAGTCCACAGGATGCAATAGACAATTGAGATAATCATGGAAGGTCTCATTTTTTAGGTTTCATTCATTTACAAATTGACAGTGCTGTTAAATGTTTTAAAGCACATTGTAGATGCGGGTTAAAGTGACATGTTCTATCAAACAGAAAGAAAAAAAAACAATAGCAAGACCATGCAAATGCAACTAAGACCAAAAGCCTGCACACCTAGTAGCTCAGCTAGAAACTTTTCTTTTTTCTAAGAAGAGGGTTGCACATTTTCCACTTTGGACAAGGAGAAGGGCATCTTCACCTCCTCTGGCCCAGGCGGCTTAGTGACCACATCCCCCAGATCCCTAAATCCCCTCCACTTTGACCCCAACTCCCCCTTCCATTCCCCTTCCCCCGGTCTATGGGACAACCTCTCTTTCAAGTTGGCTCTGGGAAGGATCCAAACAACAACCCCCATTGCAGCCATAGCAGACCCGAGGCAGGAGAGCCCGATCCCGGCTGTGGCGCTAAGGTGCAGCCCCTTGTTAAAGCTGATGGCCTGGGTGTCCACGAAAAACAGGTCTCCCTCTCCGAATGACTCAATTTTGTGGGGAGTGGAGAAGCCGACTGACAGCGTGGCAATACCTGCAGTCAGGATCAGGAGACCCAGGGCCAAGGACACCTGGGGGCAGAGAAACAAAAACAGCTGAAGTGGTTGTTTGTACAGACTTGGTCTTTTTGTTTTGTAGGTGCCCCTATTTATTTGGTGCTCTTCACTTCTTGTTAGGAAAGGTCACTTTGTTGTTTGTAAAGCAAAAATATCCAAGGTGCCAAATGGGCAGGAAGCTTGCATGTAAACCTTTGCCTTTACAAATACCACCACACCACTGCCTGTACTTCATCATGTAGAGACGGTTTAAAATGCACTGCATGCAATATCCTACAAGGAAGATTTTCTTTCTTCTAAAATTCACTCCTACTACCCACTGCTGTAGCTCATTGCTGGCAGGTATAATCTACCAGCAGAAGACACCATATGTCATGGAGGTAGCACATCTCTGTATGCAGAGCTCCTCAGGCCAACGAGGGGTTGGCAGTGACATGCACATCAGTGTGTTGCCATTAGCAGTTCAATTTGAGAGAAAACGTTTTCAAAAAGCTAAAAACAAATGTACGATAAAAATGTGTACACCTGCTATGTCTGGCTACATCTGCATGTGTTTAGTTGAGACAGGAGTAAATTAACAGTCTCACACTGTAAATCAATACAATTGATTAATGCAGTATGGTCTAATAATGGATCCAATTTAAGACAGTCAGCCATAATAACAGCATTATAAATGCAGAACCAGGGGAAGAGCATAAAACAGAGGTTAGTTTTTATCCGTTCCAAAATGTCTGTGTGCGTGGAGGGGTGCAGCTTTACCTTCCAGACAGCTGAGTTCCACCATAGGGCGGACCTCTGGCTCTGGACGAACCCTCGGTCCTCCGGGTCTCTCTCCCACATGGAGGATGAGCACTCCTGATAGAAGTGGTGCAGATATGACCGCACCCCAAACTGAAGACAGCTAGAACCAGCCTGGAAGAATGCAGTGAAAAGAGCAACCAAATTAAATGGGACAATTTAAGTCTTCCCCCAAGTCAGTTCTAGCTGAGTGTTACTTTGAGTGAGAGCTTTTATAATGGAGTGAGTCTGTGGACTGTAAAACAAACTTCCTGCGGTTAGTGGTAATGGTACACTGTATGTACTTACTTACAATGACATTTGGTCGTAAGAATAAAAGAAATATGGAATTAAACTAGATGATCACCAATAAAACTGGAACTCACCTCACTGCTGGAGGATTCTCCTCCAGAGCCAGAAACACAGGCCTGAGAGCACAGCGCCATCGCACACCTTGTACACCTACAGTAAATGTACAATATCACACTGTAATCAGGTTACTACACAGCCGTAGTTCTGAACAAATTGATATGTGTGAGTATCAACTGCTTGGCTGGTAACACAAACATTGTTTATATGCTGAATATGGATTTCCCTCAATAAAAGCCTCCCTCCCCACCGAGGCTCGTCATAAATCCTGGCCCGTGTCGTCAGGCTGCCCCAGTTACTGCTGCTGCATGTGAACGATTGACGGCTACAGCGGCCCTGAGGTGACTCTATCACCACCCACGGATGAGTCACACATATGCAAGAGTGTGCGCACTGTATTCATGTCCCTCTGTTGTTATTCTCCTAGGGCTGTTTGGTTGATTTATTTCATTCTTTGCCATCTAACTGTTTCTGATCTCAGTCTGTTCCTTACAGACTGAGTTCTTTTTGTTGCTCAATGAGTTATTAAAATCATTACAGTAAGCCAATTTCATGCGTCAACTTTGTGCACACATTCAGTGGGAAGAAAACTGCCAAAACATTACCTTAAACAGAATAAATGATCTAAATAACCAAATGCAATTTATTTGGGTTTTTTGAGTTTATATGCTGCATGAGTGTTGCTTTGTCGGCCTTTAGAGGTCTATTTTAATGGAACGTTTATTTTACTCTGGGTTCCATTTCCATCATAAAGAAAATGACCTGATCTTTCTGGTGGTGTTTATGGTGAATTCAGCACAATTAGATTTATGAATCCACAATAAAATGAGAGGTCCACAACTTACTAAATATTTCTTACTGGCTGAGTACGGTACTTTCAAAGACCCTGATATAGTAACAAATGGAATATAATGGATGAAACAGTAGGCGTAGATACTTCCTGTTGCACCAGCAGGCCAGTGAGAATACTACTGAAAGTCAATGTCTGAATTTATATGAATTCAAGTGCCATATATATATATATATATATATATATATATACTGTTTTGTTTGTTAAATGACACAATTACACAGCTGCCATTTATATTTAACATCACAATAAGTGTTAGTTAGGATGTACCCCAACAATTCACTCAAAGTCCATTTTTCTAGAAGATATACACTTTCTGGTATTAGAATTTGTTTCTGGAAAGATCTGTGAAATAGGTAAAATGTTTTGTTTGGTTTGCTCTATTATGGGTTGATATTTTCTTCTCCCCTTGAAATAAGAAAAACCTCTGGCCTACTGCGAGCCTCCAGAAAGGGTGAGGCAGTGAAAAGCCCATGCGACTTAACCATCAGTATCAACAGTAAGGGGAGGCCTGCATGTGCCAGTCAAATTTAATTCCCGCATACACATTGAAAAAAAAGTGTGTTTAAAAACTTATCCGTTGGCCCTAGACACACACATTGTAAGTTTAACATTTTCTATATCTATCTAATCCCAGAGAGCATCCTGACCTCAGCTATCTCTCAGGTCAGGGCTGAGAGCTGTCCATGGTCCTGGAAAGTTGCCCTACCTATCCGTTCATAATGCTTCATCACTTTTTCATTGAATCATAAGGCAGCTACATGCTGTCTCTATAGCCCCGTGCTAATGCAAGGTATTTCATGTCAAAGCCGTTAAATGCTCACATAAACCGTCGGGTTTCTGTATACTATTGGTTGCATCTCACATAATCAGGCAGGAAAATCGGGCATGGTAGTCATTTCATCTTAGCACAGACACAAAATACCCGCCAGCACTAGACAGCAGTGAGTCATCGCGGCCGTGCAGCCTGCCTCTTCGCACTTTTCTCAGTCTACAGCTATTCGCTTTCGCTGCTCTCATCTGTCTCCTCAACAGCTGCCTCCTCACTCTGTTTTAAGCGGTGAAGGACTCGGTCTTACCCCTCCTGGCCGGAACTTCTCAAAGGAGATCCATGTGCCGTCGGACCGGTGGCTCCCCAACGGTGTTGCTGATGCGAATCAGCTGAGGGGACACACTGAGCATGCGCGTGGAGGAAAAAAAGCAAAACAAAACATACAAAGTCTTAATGATATGTGACATCTGTTAACGCATGACCTGTCTCCTCTACTCAAAGCACTTTGTTCTTATAGTTAAATCTGTCAGATAACAGAGATTATTATTGCAGCAGCGTATTGTCAGGTGTCACATTCAGATGTCTTTGAGCTGTAAACAGCTCCACTGAGAAGCATTTCCTCTAAATCTTCATATATATTCAAATATCAGTGTCTCAAAGAAGATTTGTATCACTTATTTTTCCTGCTTTCCGCTCACTCAGATGTATATACTTTAAAGTTCAAAATAGCTCCACTACCAGCAGCTGCAACAAGGACATTATGCTTATATATTGTGCCATATATAATACATTTAAACAGATGGACTAACGTGTAATTTAATGCTTGCATTGGCCTTAACCAGAAAGGCTCAAATTCATTTAAAATTATCACAAATTAAACTGGATTCAATCAATAAAATTTTAATTGTGTTCCTCAGGTGATTATTTTTTACACAAATGTAGGAAAAATGTTTAAATTAAACACCACGGGAGATTGAAGTATTAGTCTGCCTATACTCATTTTTGGTGTGCTGCCTCAGATTCACTCCAGACCTAAAGAACTAAGACCTTCTCTATATTTCTCACAGTCAAGGTCCAGCCCTTTTGTCAGCTCAGCTGGGATGAGCTGTCTGACTCTTTACCCCCCAGCTCATCCTGCACCTGTCTAGATGCTATCTGTTTACAGTCTGTTTGTCTGAAGGCCTTTGGCCAAAGGTGCTTTTGAATTGCTTCAAACTTTTTTTTAATGACCTGATTTTGAACCTTACTGAAAGCTCACTCTTCCTTTTAACGTGACAAGGCATACTCTGACCTTCAGACAAACATGAACCCTGAATGTGATGATCTGGGTCATTTTATGTTATACTAGCTTAAAAAATTTAAAGGATTTTCTATTGATTGCATGCAAAAAAAAATGCAAAAAGAGACTCTAGGTGACTCTAGGTTTTTTTTATCGGTCTTGCTTGAAAGTGGTCAATGACTACAAATTGGTGCAGAAACAGTGCCACTTTTTAAGACAGTTCCTGAGACCAATTTGTAGTCCAGGAAAAGGTGGTCAACCACTGCCAGTTAATAGAGAATGCATGTTACAGGATTTTAGTTTATTTTTTTTGTTGTGGATAACTGCATGGATATGCCCAGCTCTGTGAGATTGCATTTGCTGATCATGTCATGGATCATGTTGGTGACTGGTCTTCAAACACAGAGTCTAAGCCAGAAGATGACTGCACAAACACTGATGTTGTGACTGCAGAAACCAAGTTCAAACATTCCACATTATTAATCGAACTGAATAGCTTATCCATGTGTCACAATATGCATAATTTATCTCCCTATGCTTTACCTTCTAACAATACACGTCTGGCCTTGAGTATTTATATGTAAGTGTTTTTATTAATATTACATTAATACCATAATATTTGTAAAGTTTTTGTCTTTAAAAAAGTAAAGAACTCACAAAACTCTTTCATTGAGTTATCACTGTCTATTTCAGTACAGGGTAAAAAAAAAGTCTCTTTCACTGTGCAGCACTCTTTCAGTTTCATAGATTCCTTTTAACTATTCACCAACACTGAGATAAATGCTGTAAGCTAAGGTGAGTTTCTGTATAACTCTGTCCATCAAATTCCAATCTTGACAGGATACTGTACTTAAAGTGAGTGCTGCATTCAGCCAGCTGTCAATGGCTGATAATGCCTCTGGGAACACAAACTAAGCAGTAGCTCTCATTAAAGCTTTCACTTTAAGGCACGGACTGTTCCTGAAATAATGGTAAAAGAAACAACCTCACGCACGCACACATGCACACAAACTCAATCCACAGCCAGATAATATATGTTCTGTAAATATTTCAGTGTTTCCTGAGGATGCATTATTTATGCAGACTGTCATAACAGATCCCCAAAGAAAAGAAAACAAATACTGTCATTTTCACATATTTATCCAAACTGAATGTGAGAAGAACATTTGCTACCAGGCTGAATGAGTCTGTATGTTTGTGTATGGGGGAGTTGGTGCTTCATCATCCCTGCATATTTCTTATTGGACACAGTATGGTGACCATAAAAGGCAGGACGAGACTGTTTCCAAGGTGCCCCGGTGATAGAAAAAGACATGGAACCCTGCTCTTGTTTGTTGTTCATCTCTCTACACACGCTGTGTTCTTACCAGAGAGAGAGCGAGAGAGAGAAAAAAATTTCCATGGTTACAAGTCCAGCAAGGTCAGGCACAGGAAGTGAATGCTAGGTGTTGATTGGCTGATAGATAATTACACTTTCCTTTAAGATGATGTGCAAACAGGTCCCCCCCATCTGCTGTATTTAGAAGCTGTTGTAAAGCATTATCAGTCATTTCAGCTGCACGCCTTGCTGCCCTTATTACTTCCTTTATTCACCAGCTTGGAAGGGTTATTCTTTAGTGTGATAAATTATGCATTGTGCTTGTCTGGTATCTCAAAAATAACCTGTGCATCAACCCACACTAGCCTATAAAGCCACTGTCAATATCATGGAACATCGAAGCAATCATGTTAATTAGTAGTGAAAAGCCTTTCATTTATTGGCTCGTCAAAAAGAAAGGGCACCGCATTTTCCAAAGCCCCAGTATTTAGGTTTGATGAGTGAGAAGGCAGTTTCAGCATTTCATTTTCTCCACCTGTCTAATCCTTTTTGGGGTGGCAGGGAAAGATGGCCGTTGTCCCAGCATGTATTAGAAGACACTTTTGACAAGTTGGCAGGTTAGTGGGGTGCTAATCGAGATTTAGAGACATTGACACAGTTTGTTCATCCTGCGCTGAATTTCTTTTTACTTTAGTTTAAAACACAGCATTTGAATGCAAAAACATTATTATAAAAAAAAACAGCTCAGGCAAACAGCTCAGTCAGTTACATCCAAAGGGAACAATAACAATATTTACCAGCAACTTCAAAGACATATTAAAACAATGTAAGGCATTAAAAATGAAAAGCAGCTCTGACACACACACACAGAGGGACTAACGTTGCTCTGACATCTTGTTTGTGATACACTTCCACATAAGCAGCATTAAGGCTTTAGTGTCCATGAGGAGGCCTTCTTTGGACCATTTTAAGTATAGCTTCAGCACACCAGGTACACCCCACAAAACCTTCTGATGCAAATGCTCTCATCTCATCACAGCCATCATCATGTCAACATTAGTCAGACCACTTTTCCTGCTACAATACATCAATTTCAAGAACTGACTGCTCTCCTGCTGCCTAGCATATTTCCCCCCTTGACAGGTGCCATTTTAAGACAATCAATGTTATTCACCTGTCATTCAGTGCGATTCACCTGTCAGTGGTTTTAATGTTGTGGCTGCACAGTGTATATCTTTAATAAGTACACAAGGGGAAATGTAACAAAACAGCTTATGAATGTGAGATGCATTTTAGCCCATCCTCACCAGGAAACTGCAACATGAGGTTGATATTTAAGTCCTTAAAACTGAACATGTTGGACTCATCATGATGGCAGATGAAAAATGGCAACATCAGGGTTACTTGAGACACAGACTCCTGAGGGCAAAGTCAGAAATTCTGCATGCTCAATCACCATATTCAACCCACCATAGACACTGTCCTGGATTATTTGTTAGTGCCTTTAGTTTTAGTAAACTAAAGGTAAGTCAAGCTATGTGAGTGACATTTTGTTTTCTATTTTAAATCAAAAGAAAAGCAGAGACCTATAAATTCACTGTGCTGCTTTCTCCATCTCAAACATGTGTTTTGTGAGCTTACCTTTTCACTCATTTGTTAGAGTTAAAGTATTTTCCTTTTCTTCTTTCCATCTCAAACACAAGCTTTATGTTTTGACAAAAGACACATTAAGACTCAAAATCTTTCTGTTATTCTATCTCTAATAAAGGCTGCTGTTGACTTATCTTTTAATTGCACTAAAGGCTTGGTAACACAAATTCCTTTCCTCTTTTCTGCCATGTCTCATATCTCTCTTCAATTCAGACACACAGTGAGGATCCATCACTCTATCTCATATACTGGCAACCCTTTTTAATTGCTTATAAAAAAGCTGCTTAACTCACTCTGCTGCTCTCTATCTCTTCCTTAAAAGCAGGTATTGCAGGCTCACAGTTGTGTGTGCACCGAAGCTGTGTTAAAGCCTCAAATCTTTTGTTATCTCCACTATGGCTGTGCTTTTAGTAAGCACACATTTTAATTGCACAATAAAGCTCCTGTAAAGTACAAATTTCCACTACCTCTCTGTATTATGTGAAGAGGAGCTGCTGCAGCGCTGCAGGCAGGATGATGGCAGTGCACAGTTCAGAAGGTCACTGGATGTGCTCGTGGGTGCGGGGCCGGTGAATGGCTGCGTTACATCACGCAGAGCGTCAGATAATGGCACATTAACATGAATAATGCATCCCATGTTGACAAGCGGAGAGAAACACACAGAGTCTAAATATTCTATAAGGAGAGGAGCTCATAGAATAGAATAGCACTTTGGGAACTAATGGGCCGTCAGGTGTCATATCCTATGATGAAGAGGCAGAGGAGTGTGTGTACATGTCTGCGTGTTTGCATGAATGTGTTGATGTGCGCCTGCATGACCATACTGCATGACGCGGGGTGTGACCGTACTCATTATTGTTCAATATGGGCTATAACCTTTCCTCAAAAAACCTTTTTAAAATGTATTCTCGTTTTGGGCTTTATGCTTTTCACTTGTGCTTGTTTTTTTAAAATACTGTAGGCTGTGCATGTGCTATTCTCACAATAATTAGATTTCCAGACAGAGAATGTGTGGGGGAAATATAAAGCTGTCACAGTATGTCCATACTTTTCAAGATTTAGACAGTTACTTTAACTGAAAAATAGTTTGACCGGGGCTCTGATTGATTTGTTGCTTGTGGTAAGAGGTGGAATTTCTCAGAAAAATATTTAAAAGTACTCAAGTACAACCGACAAAACAAGCAAAATAAGAAAAAATTCAATAAAACACATTGTACACACTGGGAGCTATATCTACAACTGTTTTCCAATAATATGCATTTCTGTATACATAACCATTACATTATTTGAACCGTTGATTTAGAATTAAATCATTTTTATAAACTGACCACAGGTTTTCACAATCGTTCTAACAGCAGCATGTTTGATGGCATGTTGGCTGGGTGTTGTGGCCTTATAGTATCCTATTTCTTGACTATAGAAAGTCACTGTGCCCACCCAGCACACACTTACAGTCAGATGGGCAGTAAGGAAGGAAGTGACTGAGAGAGAGAGAGAGAGAGAGAGAGAGAGTCTGGTCAAATTCTATAAACAGTTGATTATGTTATATTATATCTAAACAATTCTTAGTTTTCCATGTTTACTCATATTAATGATTCGAAATAGTACCCTTTTTGTAGTAAGGTGCTGCTCTATATTTTGGTTAAAGTCCTGAAATATGATAAGGGAAATAAGTCATATTGTTGAATATTTCAAGAGGCTCAGGATCTCAGAACACCAAAATGGCATTAGTACAGTGTTTTTATTGTTGGGTGCATGCAAAATGTCTGATTGAAAGGGTTAATATATACATGAAGTTGTACTTCACATTGTTTTCTGATATCAGTGATCCTTATGCTTCAAATCTTCACATCACTGTTAACTGTCATAGAAAGTAGATAAAAATAGTCACAGGCTGACATTTATACATCACACACAGATTTCATGTAAGTAATTTAAAATCAGGCTAAAATCATCATTATTAATTTTAGTCATGTTTGAGCTGTGGGGAAAATGTTTTACATACACTCTTGGATTCTGCCCGTTAGAGGATGAAACACTACCAACTTGAAGCCTCCTTCCATAAGGCCCTGAAGCATGGCTCCTCTTCATCTTTCGCCCCAAGAGGATAAATTTCATCATTCATTTACTGATTATCATTTTAATACATTATATTCTATATTCAGATGAGGGGCTATCCAGGGAACAAATCCACTTACATAATCCTGCTAAGGATCGAGCTCTATCTATCTATCTGTCGATGTATATATGATCTGATATACAGTATTACCGTGCTCACATCTCATCTCAGACAGACTGACCCACTTCTTCTTCTTTACCCAGAACAGACTGTGCCTGGAGGGGAGGCTGGCCATGACATAAGGCTGCTGCAGAGCTGACTGGTTCAGGACTTCATCTCAATGGGCTTCTTTGCCTCCCCGTCTTCCCTCAAGTCATTACAGCAGCAGCAGTTAGCGGACAGAGGGAATGGATGGCTTTCATTCCAACGTGCCGCTTCCACTTGTCTGATCATTCAAGGTCATATCGAGCAGATCAATAAGGCTACACTGATGTATGGGGAAGAGGATAACGTGTGTGTGTGTCCTAAGGGGAGGGAGGTGGGGTACACTGACACACACCTGCACAGGGTCAGACAGTGTGTTATCTCAGTTCTCGAATCTGACACTAGATGTCAGTGGAATGCAGCACAGGGCTGAGTATGTGCTTGAGTTCATCAGCGCAAGTTCCTTTGTTTCTTTAGTGCAATGAGAGCATACATATTTAACTCCATAAAATCTGTTTATTCCACACAGCGGCTCCATTTAGGATTAAAGTTAATCATTAGGCAATGAACTGGAGTATCTCTGCTGGATCAGTCAAATAAATACTTGTTTTATTACACAACTTGCACACTTATAGATTAGTAATATCATATCATTTGAAAAGTCAAACTCACAAGATGAATCCACTTGCTTGCTGTCATACAAGTTAAACCTTATTGTCTGTGACATCTTTGTTTCACTAGTGGAACAACTGCATACATATTTAAATGCCACATAATGCCTTTATGTATTAAACACCATCCATACGGCTGCTTCAAAGATACCTTGAATGCACCAGTGGTTTCCATGATCCATGATGAAGTGTGTCATCAATATAAAACTTTCATTTAAGACGGTGTCTGCTGTCATACTGTGAGACATCAAAGTCTATACATCCACAGAGTTCAGTGTAATCACATTACAGCAGCAGAATATTACTGTGCTGGGGAAATGAATCATTATCATATCAATAACACCATTTATCATTGTTATAATTAGATAGCTGACTGTGTGTCATTCCAAACTGGCATATATAAATTCCATCCTACATCACCCCCCACCACTACCACCACCTCTCCCCCCAAGAAGTCATTAATGTATCCAGTGTAATATTATCACACAGCTACATTCCTCCTCTCTATCTAATCTAATTCATCAGTCTAATAGGTCATAATTAATTGCTCCATTATTAATCGAGTGATGTCATACCTACATGCCTGGAGGTGAAATGAACTGTCTGTCACCAGGAGCGATGCCTTTGAGCGTGCACGTTGGGTGTGCTGGATGCGACCATCGTGGTTTGGGCTTATGCCTGATGCAGGCGCCCAGCAGTGTCCAAAGCTCATCAGACTCAACCCTCTACAGATCAAATTTATCACTGTTCGGCGTGACCGTGTGATTACCACTGATTACCTCAGGTCAAAAGGTTCAAACATCATTGAGGAGGATATTACACTGCAGTGGGATATGAATATTTAACTGTCTCATTCTGGTGATGCTCTCTCTTTGGCTAACTTGAGCCAGAGGAGATGATGATTAGCCTTGCAGACAGGGCTAACGACCTGGGATGGATTAGACTGGATGGCCATTGAATATGGCAATGATATAGAGTGGACAGACTCACAACTTTGTCAGGAGGAGAGAGTAGTGGAGAGGGTTGTTTTCAACTAATTAAACCTTTGAAAGTGCACACATTAACACTTTCATGATTCTAAACTCTGTTGTTGATAAACCTATATATGCATTCTATTCAGTGTATTTAAAATTTGTTATGAGAGCAAGAATGATGCTGGTATAATCTAGCATTGCCCCACTATTTGGACCTGATAATATTCATATCAATGTAGCAAATAGAAAGGGTATGAGGCTCTTTAACTGTTTTATCCTGTGATCAGCCAGAGTCATAAAGAAGTATTGTATTTCCAATGACAAGAAGAGCAAGGTCTCCTGTGACAGATGGGCCAGCAAAAAGCATTGATCTCCAGACTATAGTCTTACAAGAAGAGCAAGAAGACACTGACCTCTTTTACACAGAGACTTTTACTCAGCCTTTGCCTTCCTCTTTACATTCACACAAACTTAATATGAAGTCGGCTCAATGCTGCCTTGGTGCATGCTTCAAAGAACATGCTGGCGTTGCACAATCCATGGTCTGCTGTGTCTGTCAATCGCTGTCAATGGAGCATTCCACCGTGTGGACTCACTCGCACAGCAGTGGAGCCACTTATGTTTTAACCACTGATGCCGGCTCAGAGGTGCAACAAAACACTCCAGCATTTCGCCTCTGCGTTGGTGTGAATTGGGCAATTGAGACAATCCACAGAAGAACTACCAACAAGGTGGTAGATCAAGAGTCTACCTTGTAACAAGTTAAGGGTCTGATCTTTTGTTAAACCCAATTGTTTTTTTCTGCCTCTGGAGCCTGGAATATGGTTATCATCTCCATCCATCTGCCTATCCTGTCTGCCATTTTTCTGAACTAGCAATCAACCTATACTGTTGTTTCACACAGTTTACAGCAAAGTTACTGCTAATGCTAAATCAGTATTGCCTATTGTTTAACACTAAAATAAATGAAAACTGAAAAACAACGTATCACCTCAATGCAACTATATAGTATGTAGTTCCAAGGTGTTGTGCAGCTAATGATTATCAACCTGCTTTATTGAAACATCAAATGTTACTCTAGTATTTCTAACACCTCAGGAGGTGTATGTGGCTCCCTGGAAACACTGAAGAATTCCTAGAACTAAACTCAGCACAGTGACAACTTGATTATAAACTTGCATCCAGCACACACACAAACACACACAAATAGGAACTAATCAAAGAAAAAAAAACTCATATCTGAAAAATGGTTCATAAATGATTATTCAGTACCAGCAGTGTTTGAGTTTATAGCTTGCAATAAAATTTCAAAGTACATTACAGCAACTTCTGGCAAAGCACGCTGCTTTGCCGCAAGACTGAGACACACTAATGGGCCAAAACAAATACACAGATCTGCATTCTGTTGGGAGAAGTTCAGACTGATGTTGGTTGAACATTAGTCCAGTAAAAACTGCCTCAGAGACATGTATATGGACACACACACAAACAGAAATGCATATTTTAACCACCTTGCCAGTGCTGGCACTGTATCACTGTCAACCATCTGCCCCTTTGTTTTAAGCAGCATTGTAACCTTTCCCAGAGTGTATGTGTGTGCCTGTGTATTTCTATGAGTTGTGTGTGTGTTATCACTGGCATGCACACATGCTTGTATATCCAGTGTGTGTTCTGGCTGCCAAACGTCCATTTGGTTGGGGAGTATTGCCAAGGTGAGGTGGAGGTCAATTCTACACAGCTGAATCATTGAACAGCACAGAGCTGAGCCACATCCAAGGCTGGCAAAGCAGCGCATAACACAATGTCATCATCTGGGTACAAGACATCTCAGTGAGGACTGTTCTGCTAAATGGTAGGGGTGAGTAAAGATTCAAAACAATATGTGTACGGTATTTGTGATTTAACATAAAATCCCTGTGTTTACCTTTTGCTTTTCAAAGTGTCTGGTTCTCAGTCACTGATCAATCTGATTAAAAAAAAACAATTCCTTGTCTCTTTTCGCACAGAGTTGGCAGTCAGGGTGGTGATTCTTTTTTGTGTGTGTGTGAGGCCAAAGATGCTCAGTCCCCACTGAGCACTTCTGCTTTCATCCTTGGATGTGATCAATAATGGATGGAACTCCCACAGCCTGACAGGCAGGGATTGCTTGGAAAAAACTTGGAAAACCATCCACAATTCTGCCCACCCAAGCGCCGTGCCGGAGACAGAGACACGCTTGGTCGCCAATTAGCACCAACATTTTACAGCCACTCGCGGCGTGTGACTGTTTGGAGGCACGCTCAAAGACACTCGCACACACTCACACACGCAGACAGACACCTCTGGAGAGCCGCTGACCTACTCCCCTAACCACTTTATTGATCTGTGGGCCAAAGATGTGAAAGCCTATTGAGGTCATCATTAATGATTCATCATATCCAGAAAATGTCAAATGTGGCTTGGGAGCGTAAACATGAATGCGTCAGATGTTATGGACTTATAAACATGTGGGAGCTTTGAAGAAATCCTCCATGCATCTATATGAATCATACATGTGAGAGGAGTGGATTTTGAGTATAGAGATGGTTATCAGAAAGGGTGATGCAACCATTTCATCACAATTTGTTCTGATGCTGTCGCTCACTTTTCTCAGGACTCCCACAAAGACATAAATGTTATTCTGAATAATGATCCTCTCGGCTCTGTCTGTGTCTTCTGTGTCAGCCTCCAGCACTGAGCAATGGATGGCAGTCTATAAGAACATTGCATGCATGCGAAAAGTAGGAGGTTTTCGCTCTCTTATGCTTTTAGCCCATGTAGTTCTCCTTTGATAAATATTGTAACACACACACTCACACACATGCTACATGCTATCCCAGCACCCAGTCAAGTGTAGAAGTCATCAGACTTAATGTCACTCTACTGTGACCCATAGCAAGAGGGTTTCCCTCAGAGTTCTTGGAATGATGTGATAAACATTGCAAGCAATTTTCCTACTGGACCACTTGTGGAGGTTGTGTTTCCTAATTTGGGGGCTCTCTCTCTCTATGGCCCCACAGACAGGGGCTCCCAGCACAGAGGTCCATTCAAAGATTTTAAAGTTAGGATTTATTGGTCGGGCAAGCACAGGCTGGCCTTGTGTGAGAGACCCAGACAACACCCGAGCAGGGAACGTAAATTTGACTTTATGAGCGGACAGCATGGTGGAGCAACACTAGCATAACATGACTTTATGATTCAAATCATTATCATGTATCGATTTTTAGCTATTTGAAGCTTACCCTTCTATAAGCTGCATATTAGATCATGAATGGTTCACATGTTACTGACATTAGGGTCTTCAGCAGACAAATGATGCCACTCTCAGTCTCTGCACTCCAGAGTTGATACGATGAAGGTCAAACATCCATGTGAAGGAACAATATGGAAAAGGCATTTTTTAAATGGAGGGTGACTTTTAATAAGTAATGCTGCAGAATAGAGAGTGACATGCAACACAAAGAGGCAGTGCAAGTTTTTTCTTTTATTTCAACCCTTTTCTTCTCAGCACTCCACAGTGCAAGCACCTATTAGACCAGGTCCATATCTCTAACTGAACAATGACTTCATGTCTCTGCAGTTAATTATCTGTCTGATCCATACCATAGAGAGGAATGAATGAACTCCAATGCCGTGTTCCATACATAGGCTTCACTAATGCCCTTTCTATATAGGCAGGCACAGGCAGAGTCACGAGACAGAGCTATTAGACCAATGTAATGAGTTTACGTATGAGTAATGGCCGTACACTTACTTTCACACAGAACTCTCAGCACACTGTTTCTTGTGAATCTTCCGGGCAAATCTTGCAACTAATTTTGGAGGTTAGCAAATTATTTTGAGCCAGTAAATTCTACATGAAGATGAGTGTGCGAATTATGTGCAGTGTACGGTGCAACACAACTGTACAGTGTATAAATCCAAAGAGGCTCTCAGTTTCAGTGAGATCTCCAGTGCCTGATCTAATACTTGTACACTATATTAGCCTGAAATGCTGTAATGGCTCCAGCTGTGATGCAGTGTATGTGCTAGTCCTGCATCAGTGCTTTTAAACACCTCGGCCATCATTCTGCAGCACTGGTGTTTATTTAAATGGATTTGGCCTGCTTAGGCTGTAAAGAGAGAGGGCATAAAACACTGAGGGCTAGTGAATTACTAGCAATAAAGCTGCGAGCCAAGCCCGTTGACTGTGCTAAGCCTAGGTGGGCCAAACTAGGCCATGCAGGACTACCAAATCCCCAAGCTTGCCTCTAACAACAGCCTGAATTCCTGCTAATTGTCTCTTCTTGTCATCCCTGTTTACTCAAGCCTCACCACTCTCCCTGCCATAATGGATTCAGGGGCCTGACAAGCCATGTTTGATTGATTTCTCTCCCTGACCACTCAGTGGAAGGACTCCTGGCTGTGTGCCAGCTTTACAGTGGGCCGTCCCTTTTGTGTGTGTGTCTGCATTCGCACACACATTTTGATGTGTGCGTGCAGATGGAGCCACTATAGCATAACCGCCACGCTATAACTCTACAGTAGGATACTGCGGCGTGCGGCACTCTGCCCGGAGGGTGTCATTAACATTTAGAAACAGCCCCAGCATCAGTCACACTGCCTCTGCTTAGGTGTGTTTAACCTTTCTATATGGAGGGATACAGCAGCCAGAACAGAGGTGATTTAACAAAGAAATAGACCTGATAGAATGGAGAAGAATATTAAAATGTAAAGTGAAGTTTAACAGAGGGCACTACAAAGGGACTGCATATTTCCATATATATGTTTTGGGTGTGTATGATTATGAAAGTCAAAGCAAAGTCATACAGATTTTGAGTTATATCCAGAAAGGGTGCAGAGAGTTTGACTCCATCACTTATAACTTCTTTTCTGTTCTGTTAAGTCCGACTCTGCACTGTTTCAGCTTTTGTGTGTTTCAGGGCTGAGCAGTTCTCATGATGGATGTGCAGGGCTGTCATCTCCGGATTGCCTCAGTTAAGATGATAGATCTGAGCCTGAAGAGAGGTCGATTAAAGTTCAAGGCGCTGGAGTTCAACTTGCACTGTGCTTTCCCTCAAGTCAGTTATTCTGCTGATGACCACAATGACAATTCTTTTGGTGTTTACTCAAAACTCACTGAGGAGCAAGCTTTACTTGGCGCATCGAGCACAGCTGTCACTGCTGTTGTTTAACATCTGCAAGATACACTTGTGTATGACTATGCCTGCGTGTGTTTGTGTGTGTGTGTGTGCACCAGTGTTACTCATCTTGCGAGGTCATAAATCTGTTTACGCAGTGATACTGTGAGGACTCAACTTCCTTCAGGGGACAAAAAGTAAGTCTCTATGATGTCAGTCATTTAGTAGGAAATAATGTAAGTCAGTGCAATGTCCTCTGAAGTGATAGAAACAGGACTGTGTGTGTGTGTGTGTGTGTGTGCGCGTGTCTGATGAGAGAGAGAGAGAGAGAGCTATTCTCATTATCACTGAATAACTAATCAAGCCACGGCCTGCCAATTATGGAGTGTGACTGTCAAAGTTGTTAACATGTCTATGCACAGATGTTGTGGCAAATCATTATATTATATATATACTGAGCGAATCTACATGTGTATTGTGTTTAGCTTCTAAAGTAACTTAGCTTTTTTTCGTTGTTTTTTTTTTAATAGCAGCACAATTAGATCCTGTGTAGGACATTGTCATGGTTTAGCATCTGACACTGTTTACGTCAAATATGAAAAGCATAGAAGGTATGCACTGTTAGTAAATGCGTGAAAATGTCATGAATTGACAGTATTTGGTGCCTTAAAATATGCATGTCAGTTAAAGAGCACTACAAACATCACACCATATGCTGCATAGGAGCTAAACCCTGTAATCTAATGGTAAATTATGAAAAATGGTTAAATAAAAGGCGAGCATTAGCCATAGCTGTCAGCTTACTCTGATTGATAGACCGCACCAGTCGTGGCAGACAGGGTGAAGTATTGAGTGTGGGAAGCTGTGTGAGTGTGTGTGTGCAGATGTGTATTACAACTATTATCAGAGAGGTAAATCACTTTATGAGGTAAGCTTATGTTATGATGAATGTAATGCAGCACATACTGTTGAATACCTGAAGGAAGCTATGTATATACAATTGTAATCAGGTGCTAATCCTTCCATGTGTCTGATGATATAAATGCGTATATAGCTGTCTCTAAGCAGTAGAGTGGTTATCCTGTAACACCTGGTTTAGAAGAAGCTTACAATAAAACCCCTAGAAGAGATCCTTATGTTACTCTTAGGCATCATCTTTTCATTTGAAATGTATTTATAGGACTATTTACTGACAGATTAGAACATTTTAATGTCTTGTTTAATGACTGTTTTCCTCTAACCAAATCAAAGCAGGCTGATATTGGATATATTCTGGTTTGATGAAATGTAAACATCACAAAACCTGAAAAGATGCTATTGGCTCCTCAGACATAACTAGATTACTGCCAATATTATATTCATCCTCTGTTTTTTGTCATAATTAGATTGATGCTGCCACCAGCAAGTGGTAGCTTATGTAATAGAGTTGTATATTTTCTGTTTGTATTTGGATTTTAATATTTAAGCTAAGCTCTGCTAATCCAACATCACCCAGGAGGATGCCACATTTTCTTCAAACTCTATTGATGAACTGCATCCTTTGAAGGACAAGATCTATTAAAGTGTGGCCGGACTGCAGATGTGCCATTTGTGTCATCAGCTTTTTTTCTCTTTAAATATAAAGATGTAACTGTCACCAATATGCAGCAAATGTTTGGAAATGTTTCCAGGGAAAGGAATTTTGAACTGAAATAGAACAGCGTTTCAACTGAGCGATTAAACAATATAAAACATATTGATGCATATTTTCCAATCATTCCTTTAGGCAGACTGGGCGCACCCATCGTATGAGACAGAACATTACTAAACAGACATACATTTACAATATATGGATGTCTTCTTGAGACATTAAAAGCACTGGGTTGTTGAGGTTTCTGGAGTTGTTGTTGGTTACTTACCAAAATGGGACTCACCTGATTTCAAAGGTTTCAAACCATCCACATTGCAGGCTCTGGATCTGCTGCTCCAGTTCCCACACTGGCTGCAGTTGAAACGAAGATGAGGTGAGGGACACCTCCACTCAGGAACCAAAGGATGAGAACGAGGACACTTGTGATGCTTCCACATGAAAGGGAGAGCCAACACCTGGAGCCCGAGCCTGAAGGGGGGAAAAACACACAACATTTAGGAGGAGGAGGAGAAGGGGGATGAAGAGTTAGCAGAATGGAATACAGTCTTTGCAATCAGTCACAATGGCTCTGATAGTCATTTTCTCTGCAAAGCCACTTTTGTTAGATGTGGCTAAAAATAATAATCTTCACACTTGTAGTGTGTGAACAATCAAAATAAAGGATATTTTCTTTCCTAAATGGTGCCTCTTTCTTTATTGATTTTGCTGTGCTGACATTTGAGATGACTGCAGCAAAGAGAAATGAAGATCAACAAACTTGAAGGTGTACTCAAGGCCACCGGAGGACCACAATTCTACGAGTTTTAAAGGGATATTTCCCATGTGGATTGCTTGTCTTTTATGACTTAGTTTCAACTGCAACCCAACAGCTCTCAGCATGTCGCAAGTTTCGAAAACATTTTATCCACACACACACACACACACACACCAGGAGGATGCTGAAGAGCGGCAGTCAAAGCCCAGCTCCGAGATTCTTCATGATGTGTACAAAGAAATGCACATGACAGTTTGAAGAGCCATACCAAGACAGGCAGTCCCATGAGGCTAGATTACAAATGCTGTGAGCTTTTCGCCATCACAAACAAACAACAATCAGTTCAAAGACAGAGTCTAATTCAAAGTAAAACAAGACACTAACTTTCATCTCCCCAAGCCTTCATCAGCATTTGATGGGCAAAAGGTAAATGCTCTGGTTCTAAGAATATTAACGCTATGAAACTTCTCTCTTCATTAATCTTTTATTGTTTTGTTTTTTTTTGCTTTGACATAACAGATAAATTGTACTAATTGAGGATGGTGAAAAACTCTACATTGAAATGTGCTGTTTGTTTAAAAAATTACATGATAACGCTTCTGCTTGATACATGGGAATGTGACGTCTGCAGCTGCGTTTTATTTTTGTCACAGAACGCAGTGAAACTCATTTAAATCCTTATGTGTGATTAATAAGTTTAATCGCGTATGGATCTTTGAATCTCTGCAGAGTTTGTAGAAATGTGACGGAGCTGAGAAGTGGGATCACAGCTCTCATCACACCTAAAGAGAGTGTCTTATGTAGGTGCATTCTTGTATTACTCATGTTACGGGGACGTACATCTGTTTACACTCTTATGCTGTGGAAGGTCTACTACAGTTCGAAAACAGAAAGCAAAGCCTTTGTAATGTAAATCAGTACATAGCAAAAAGGACATAAAGTGTTATGGTTACATCTTACTAAGGTTAAAATAAGTTTAGGATAAATAGATATGAAGGGTGCTATAAAATGATTTTTTTAAAAAAACAGTGTTTACATGGCGATCCAAATGTATTTTCCAGTATCATCAAAAGGGCGAGAAGCTTGTGTTTAACTTTCAGTTAAAACAACATGATCATCTCCTCTGCCTCCATTTGCAAGACTGACCTCACTTGAAAAAAAATGACAGTAGTCAAATGTTGAAGCTTGTTGACATCAACATAGCTATGTGCCCACCTGCATTCATGTGAATAGGTGCATGTGCATGTGGCAGCCAAGAAAAGCAGCAAAGCCTGCATTAGATCTGAATCATCATGTTTTTCTATATCTCACCAAATCCAAGAACAGAGCTGAAAACTAAGGAAAATTACAATAAAGACAATGTAGTAAAATTATTATAGTAATTATAGTAATTGCCCACCACATGTCCAAGATATTCTTGTTAATATTTACAGGTATACAAAAGGTTTCAGCCTGCAGTGTCCTTTCCAGTGATGGAAGCAGGACTCTGTGTGTATATGTGTGTGTGTCTGACTCTGGATTTTTGGATATGTGATAAATATGAATAATTTTCTCTTTGATGAGCTTTTTGATATTTCTAACAGACACCTGCCTTCATGCTTCTGCAAGATTACATCATTTTTGAGCATGCACACACACACATGCACCCTCACCTGCATACACATAAATGTGCTGAAGGCAAATGCATTGAGATTTTTTTTTTTAGATACACTCGGGTCAAATGCTCTTGATATATTCACCGCTTCACTGTTTTGTATTACTTGTATGGTAATTTTTGAGAAACTATACATTTAAAAGAGCCCATTTCTATGGCTCTGAGGAGATACTGGCGGTTTAGGTCAGAATGCCTCATGCACTCATTTTCTCCATCAAACACCCACCGAGTGAGCCATTCAAATCTATACAGCCTCGCCTACTTTTCTATTCAGTGCTCATTTAGCGATAGAAAGATGGGAGGAGATAAAGGGAAAAGCGAGCCGTCAGACAGCCAAATGGTGTGGGCTGGCAAGCTCACACACACTAACAGTACTGTATATCCAAAAGGAGGTTGATCATTTCAAAGAATATTAAAGCCGCAACTTAAAGCTGGAGCCAAGCCAGCAGCCAAAAGACTTGAATTTCACTCCTAATCTGTTACTCACTCTCTTTCTCCCTCCTACCAACACATTTTTTCTTTCCTTTCCAATCTCATTCACTCTCCCACCTCATCATTTAATCCAGCCGGAGGGTAGAGAAGTGTGTGTGTGTGTGTGTGTGTATGTGTGTAAAAGATGAGCCGGTTTTAGCCTTGCTATAACCCCTAGCTCCACACACACACTCACACACCCCTGTGCACATATATGAAAATACAGGTCTCCACCTACACAGAAAACACCCTCCTGACTTACACATGGGCATATGCACAGATACTGTAAACACACACACACATACTGTTGGCATGGCTGGCTAGGTGAGGGCATGCTTCGCCTGTGATTAGAAGGGCAGGGGTTATGAACTAGGCGCTGAGGTGCGATGCCGCATGTATTATACATAGAACAATGAATCTTTGGAGAAAATGGTAATCTAAACACAGATGAAATATTCATGCCGCATGGCTGTGTGGTTCACCCCTTTTTGCTCTTTAACCAGATAAGATCCATGCGGGGTTAAAGCAGAGGTAAATGAGACAGAGAGAGGAGGGGAGAGTGCAGAGAGCAGAGGAAAAAGGAGAAGTAATGTAGTGAAGCATGAAATCATGGCTGGCTTGTGTAATTTAGCTCTGGGATGGAGCTCACTGGCTGGAATTTCATTCCCCTCAGGCCTGCTTTTAAAACACACTTCCGTGCACAAGTGTACATACAGTACATACATACCAAATAACAAATTCAGTGTAATTAATTAATGTAGCCTGTTCAATTCTATTCACCTCTCAGCGGGGAAACATTGACCTAACATTTCTTTTATAGTGCCACACAGATTATTGTTGCACAAAACAAAGCATAAGGTGCTTATTTTCCTCTCTCCTCTGGTTGTCAGAGTCTGACAGACAACTCTATAGACACAGTCCTTGTGTTTGCTGCAGGTAAGACAACCTGTATCCATTGCTTTGGCCACAATGGGCACTTCACTCTGTCTGCTGTCCTTGTGTGCAAGCTGGAGAGAAAAAAAAACAAGAGATAGTGTAGGTGTTTTGGGTTTTACAGAGCTTGATGGATGTCTAGTAAAAGAAACACAACTGATCAAGCGGAAAGTGTGGCTGGCGTTCAGGTTTCAAGGTAGATGAGTTCCACTGGAGAGAGATGGCTGGTAAACCTTCATATCAGGCAGGGTCAGGAGTTTGGTACATGTGTGTGTGTTGTATCTCAGCATATTCAGAAGGACAGGATGCGATGCAGGGGCTCGGCTCCCATCCATAACATTTAACATTTAAGTGAACTGCAGAGATCTGAAGGCCACTGATAAGCATGACAGCATGGCAGAAAAATATTACTGTAGTGCAGAAAACACACACAAACACACACACAGAGAGGTCTATAAGAAATATTTATTCATCTGTGCTCACAAACACTCACAAAGACAGTCATTGCACATGTAGACACAATCACACACACACAGTATCTATAAAACACGCTATTAGACCTCATCCCATCATATCTGAGCCCACCTCATCACTGACCTCACACTATAAAACTTTAACACACCTTAGTGTGTGTGAACACACTCCACAGTGTCATTACAGCAGCTCTAATAGGGTTGTGCATGTGTGTCCGCTCCTCAGGGTTTATTTGCTCAGTGTTTCCTCTGCAGATGGAGACTTTACAAGCCCAGGAGCCTGTTATTGGCCTCCTGTCACTGTCCCAGTGAGCTGTGTTAAATCTATAACCAGCTGACAGCTGAGAAGATATTGGAGGACTCTCCGGGAACAATAGCACAGCAAGTGAAACAGTGTTGCTATCTCCCAGAAAAAAAGACAAGGCTTTTACAAGCTACTCAGCAGACAATGCTGCTGATGATTATTATCATGAGTCTGTTTGCTGCTGTGTTACACTGATAGACACCAGGTGTGTGTGTGCGTGTGTTTCTGTGCAAGTGTGCAACAAACTCTTCTGTTTGTTTGTCCAGAAAGCCATTACACTGGCAACAATAATGTGACCTGACTAATATCACACTTGTGCACATACTTTACAACCTCCTTCAGCCTCTGCAAAGATAATGTATGCATGCATGCAGCCACCGATTCACAGTATTTTCTCCAACACACAATGAGCACAGATGCATTAGCAGTTGGAGCTATGCACATTACAGAGGATAATTGCCTATGCATATTTCCTCATGTGTGCTCCCTGTTCGCCTTCACTAACAGTGGATTGGTTTCAAGCGCTAGTTGCAGAACCATTAATAGAAATTAAGTGCCAGCGAGAGCTACTGGAGAGAGACCAGTGGAGCCAGAACGGAGTTTATGTGAAAGATAAATACATTTCTACAGAAGAGTGCCTCTGTTTATTGGTTGGGAAATGCACTGTGATATGATGGGGGGAAACAAATGAGTATGGAATGGGACGGTATGGCTGAGAGAGAACGGAATGTTGTGGAATTAGAGGTCTGACTTGAATAGAAATGCAGCAAATAAAGTTAGGTTGTAGCTTGTGTGTAATATTTGTGATCAGAATGGTTGGTTTGGAAACCTCAAAGGTCAAACTGATACACTTAGATGTAGCAGCCACATATTACCCATCAATACTGTAATTTACCAAAAACTGTAAAACACATCATGCACTGCTGCCTTCCAGTCACTCCGAGTTTGCTCCCTCTGTCCTGTGAATGCAGAGTTATTATCTGTCATCCCTCGAGTGTCTCTCCCTCTTGGCTGGCTGGTGTCAGACAGATTACATACTCATCACACACACAAGCAAGCACTCAAGCTTGTGTGCATGTTCACTTTGAGCTAATGAAAATTCAGCTTCATCCCAGGCTGTCTAATGGCCCTAATAACGGAGAGTCACTGGGGGCCTCGCGCATGTCAGGCGGATTACAGGACGCCTGTGGACTAGACGGACAGGTCCTTGGCAGCGACACACCCACACCGACACATGCAAACACACAACACTCAACCTCAAGTAGAGCTTGATTCAAGAAGTGCAATCACCACGCTGACCACTAGGAGGCAAGGGTGAGCTTTGTCAAACGGGCACAAGCAGTCACTGAAGCTCCTCATCACAGGCTGTAATGCTGGATCTTCAATTACACACATGACTTATCCCATTGTCATGTTGTTCTACTAACCAACACATAATGTTATGCATATGTACTATATATTAGTCCTTATTGTCAGCACATTTCTCTAATAAAGTTTCATTATTAAACTGCTCTATGAAATCTACATCATCTTAAAAGTCATGAATGAATTACTGACCCAGTTTTCTAAGCACTGGTCCAGGAGCCAGCTGGGGTCAAAGGGTGCCTGGGGCAGGTATGCTCTTTTGGACAGAGTTCAAATAAAACCATAAGAGTCCTGATGGTATGCTGTTTCATCTGATTACAGTTTCATTTCACTCAAATCAGTCACATTAAAAATGCTGTGTGACAGCCGGGCAGCTCTGGAGCATTTAGTTTGATAGGTGAGTGTCAGTGTGTATCTGCTGTGACATGATGCTTTGAAGAGAGAGAGAGAAACAAAATAATAACGTTTAACTAGCAGCAGCGCCCAAGAGATGAGATTGCAAATTTTTTTCAAAGGGGTTACAAAACTACAGAGACCAAAATGACTATCAACAGAAAACAATTACCAAAAAGACACAAAATGACAGGAAAGACACTGGAAATAACAGAGATACAAAACAAAAACAACACACACTACAGCACAACTTCACATAAAAATACAGCAATACTAAAACAAATGGAAAGACATTCAAAATGATTTGTTACAAAGCAACTCTAAAGCACTCATTACCTAAAAATACCAGATATGGACACACCTACACATCTACAAAAACTACAAAAAAGAGATACCAACAACTACACTATAACAATTTGTTGAAAAGGAACACCCAATAAATGACTAAATAAAGGGAAAATGCACATAAAGATACACCACTACCACAGACTAATACAAACACATTTAAAGGTGACAAAACAAAGACAAACGTCTGTCAGACTGGGTGTTTGATCCTATCTAGGAGGTAGAGATCCTTTTACATGTCGCTTGGGGGTCTTATAATGTGCCCATGCTAAGAAGCAAGAGAAAATTCCATTAAACACAACTGAGCCCAATGTCAAACATAGACACAGCAGCCTATTTGATCAAACACAAAGTCCGAGCCACATGGGACTGAATTACGATTGCCATTCAGGGGGCTTTGAGCTTCCAGGCTGATCCCATGTCAAGAGGAAGCCAGGGGAAACTTTCACGTGTCGGCTTAGACGGGTAGAATAGAGAGGCTACCGGGTCTGTGTCTGAACTCTACCTGAACTCCAAATAACTTTCCCTAAAGTCATTTAAAGTCATCCAGGGAGTGAGACGAGTAAGGGGAGGGGGTTGGTTTGGGGGGGCTGAGGAAGGGACAGACAACAGAGAGAATAGATGAGCCAAGAGTGGCAAAGATGTGACAGGGGGAACAAATGTGCATCACTCCAGAAGGACTGAGGTGCGGCAGAGAGGACGGGTAGAGGACGAGAAAGTGGTATTGAGGCAGAGGGAATGGCGCCAGGGGAAGAGGTGCACAGGTCTTACATGAAATGCTCCTTAGGCTCTTTCCTGCTTAACTGACATAATTCAAACTTTGGCATTACAGTCTCCTGTTTGGCTATTCAAAAATGTCCAGTGGTTAATTTATTCTTTCAATTTATGTGACAAGTCTTCGGTCCCTGGACTCTGTTCATGCTATTCAAAGAGGTGTGTTTAAGAGAGATGCAGAGATTCCCTTAAACTATTTCCATTCATTTTCAGGCAAACCTGTTGACCGTTTCCAACAAAGTATTTGATCTTCTGATGGATATATTAGACTATTTACTGTATACAACTGTATACAAGTACTTGAGGTCACAAACCCACCTGTATCTGTGCCTCTATCACCTGAAAAATGTGTTGGGCAGCAATGGTCCAAAAATTGTCCTAATACACACACACACACACTGTACACTCTATTGATCCATGGTATCTAACACATATAGATTTTCAGGTGCTCATATGATTTCTCCCTTGCACAATTATTATTAATATGTATTGATTGCATCCAACTCAAAATGAATTATTAAACTCAACTAAATTACTTCACCTGTGACCTATAAGTATTCCTCATATGTATTGTTCTTATAGGAGGAAGGAGGGTCATTTCAGAATTGGGGAAGTGGAAGCACAGATGTCATGCAGTGGGGTTGGGTCCGAAATGCTGTCAGGTCAAATTCCTGGAATAGTACTGTTGGGAACCCGGTTGCTGTTGGATGTAAATAAGTAATGTTCTTTAAGCTATCAACATGCTGTACTCTGGATGACACTGCACAGCCTGGATATAATAGTGAAGCAGCAGGATGGTTGATTGATAAGTTCATGGCCTAAGGTATTATAATCTCCTCCAAGACTTATACATTTATTCAGACGATCTTAAACAACACGGACCGTGGACCCCTTTCTTTAGACCCCCAGAAAGCTGCACATTGCCATTACTGTCAAAATAGCCATCAGGGACAGTGGTCTGAGGGTGTCAGGGCAGGAGTTGTTGTAAATTCCAATTACTGGACGACAGACATTAACATGGTACAAGACCACTTCGCTGATCAAATTCTTAGGCTGTATCTTCTTAATTTATTTTCTTCTACAGTCTCAAAGGATGAGTAGTAGTCCACCATCAGCACCACATTGGCATCCCAGAAAGCAGAAGCCATCACTGGGCCTGCTGATTTGGCTTTCTTAAGTGCTGAAGCCATTGGGGGTTTCCACTGGTTAATTCTATTTTTACTGGAGAAAAAATAAACTGGCATAAAGTTTAAAATCCATACAAAATTAACTGTAAGATAATAAAGACAAACATCTCCAGTATATTGGGTCATCAAGTACAAAACTTCTGCTAAAGTCAAATTTGAGGTGAGTGCAGAGAAACCTTCCCTCTTCAGAGTGAATGTGAAGGCAGCCTTCTAGTGTCAAACTCATCATCTATTCTGCACAGTGAAGGACAAACATCCTAGTGAATTACAAATAAATGTGTAAAAGTTCTATTTGAGTGCAAGGGGACGTTAAGTATGAGGAGGGCACTTGATCCCCACTTTTGCACTGAGATACTCATCTGAAAGACAATATGGTGTTGAGCTTGAATGAAAATAATTAAAAAAAAACACACATACACAGATGAAGGCCAAGATCCATCACATTTTGTCCACATCTCAAAATAAATATTGCAAAAAAGCCTCCCTGCTGCTGAGTCTGACATCCACCCCCCACCCCCCACCCCCGTCAACAAGATTTTTTTCCTATCTCCCTACTCCCAAACACCCCTCAACCACCCACTCGCAGCACCACCCCGCCCACGCCATGCCCTCCCTCCCTCCACCCATCCTGTTAGTAAGCTTGGACATGCTTCCCAGCCCGCTGCCCACACATTTCTCAGCTCCTCTTCATTTTGGACACTCATACATTTATGGAGTGATTCGGTGTAGTTCTCCCTCCAAGGCATCCAGGATTACTGCACATACTGAACTGTGGCGAGCAGAGGCGGTGGGGTTTGGGGTGTGGAGGAACATGGATGCTGGGCGGTCAGTTGAAAGAGAAGAGGACGGGGGAATCTTAAAAATGAGGGATGAAAAGACAAATAGGAAGCTGCCAGTGGAGGAATCAAGATTGTTCAGTACAGGAACACTTTTTGTCTAGATTGTACTGTATACTTGTGTGTGTGTGGATGTACAGTATATATAGGCAGTGTGTGTGTGTGTGTGTGTGTGTGTGTGTGTAGGTGAGTCTTGCTTTTGATGTCACTAGTAATTTAAGGCTCTCTTTTGGCGCAACACCCACTTTTCTCTTGTGATAAAACACTGTCTATATCACCAATGAGACTGTGGTCTGTATGTGTGTGTGTGAGAGAGGGTGTGTGTTGTACTCTAATTAGCACCTAAACACACAGGAGAGTGCTGAAGCCAGACAGCAGATAAATCAGACAAGGCTATAAGATCGTAACACTCTAACAGGAGATATCAGCTGCAGTGCAGCTTTAACACACTTGATAAATTGACATTACAGCAGTAAGCTATAAGCAGCTGGCTCTTTTCCCAATTTCAAAGCAGTGGATTGTGGGGACAATTTTGTGTTTGCACTGCAACTTTCTTTGTCCTGACTACAAAGATGCAATAAGTAATGACACACACACAGAAAGGTCCCCCCCCCTCCATATTCATTTGCTAATACATGCCCACTGCATTTCTATATGTTTCTCTCCAATTACCAGCATTACTCAAAGTCAGAGCCTCTCCGAGTGCATTTTTCATCTTTCACTTTCCTCACTGTTATTCATTAATTTGAATATCCCAACCCCAACCAAGCGCTTCTACTCAAACGGTGATGGCTGAAACAAGCACGCTCCCTGATGTTGTGTTGTTTCTCTCTCTTTTCTCTCTGTCTTTGTGTGTCACCCTCCCTCTTTGCTACTAGAAAAACTGCAGGCGTGAAGGAGACAGATCCCAGCAGTACAGTATGGTCTGGCACTGGTGTGTCCCCGCCCCAGGGGAGTCTGGGAGAATGAGTCCCAGTGGAGGTTTGTTTAAATGCTAGAGGGAGTGTTTGCCCTGGTCTAGCCTCCCTCGCACTAATGGATATGTCTGCATTATTGATAGTAGGACTGTACAAAAACAAAATGTATAAGCTTTTTTATGCATTCATTATGTTTTGGCCATATGGGGTGACATCTCATTGCCCTTGTAGGTGACATCCTTGTATCAGAGTTTACAGATCTGCACTCAACTTAAATATCTTTGACTTCTCTAAGATATTTAATGATAATAAACAGAACAGCAGCCTCACATGGACTGATTGCAACACAGGAAACTTTCAAATCCTCCTTAGGACAAAACCGTAGTTTCAGGTGTTACACAGGCAGGCAGGAAACTTTCTCTATAAATAAATGACACACATGCACATGCATATATGTAGATATAATTAGTTGATCAAATTCTGCTAATAATGTTGATCCTTCAGTTCTATGCTCCACTGTATTACCTTTTAATGCTTGCAATGCTTTAGTTCATTCTGAGCTTTGTTCAGCCTCATCTGTCGGCTAGCTGATCACTGAAAAGCTCTGAGTGCACGCTACCTGTCCAGCACTAAATAACAGTGAGACAAAGCTAGCAAACAGCCATTGAACACAATGGAGTGCCTGTTAGGAAGAGTGTATAAGACTTCAGAAGGTTGAAGCAAGGCATCTGGACTTGTAGAGTTTTCTCAAACAAAATTTACTCCCAGTTGCCTTTTCTGTGGTTTTCTAACTTTTTTATTCCTAACTATGCTGGGCAGCTGCCAGAACTGCCAGTGAGACAAGTTATCGAAAAGGTAGTCAACACAATGTTTAGCAGCTTAAGTGTTGGTGGCGACCAAATCAGAGCAAAAAGTTGAGTAATTATTGGATTTACATAGAAAGTACATGGTCCAGTGAGGTGGATTGTTATGCATTTATGGTGGGGAGCTCTTCCATAGGACAGCTGCAGAAGGGTCCTACACAGTGTGGAATGGGCTGCTTGATTCATTTTTAACACCATTCCACCAGTACGTTAACATTTACAGCAGCAAAATCATGGAAGTGTTAAAGCTTCTTTAATGAGAACTTGGTACAGTTGTTCGTGCTTGTGTTGTTAGACTCATTGCGTTCCCACAAGGCTGCTGTAAAATGCATGCTTTTCACCACACTTCACTGTACCTGACATTTATGTTGAACAGCCTTTATCTCCCTGCCTGTATTGTTCAAACTGCTTTCATCTCTCCAGTTTCACGATGGTAAAATGTAAGATAAAGAGAGCACAATGAGAGGGAGGCAGACAGACTGAGAAAGAAAGAGAGAACATCCTGTAAGTGAGAGTTTACCCAAGAACAATCCTGTCTGCTTTCAGCTGAAGCTGTCTGCGGGAGACATTATGTCATGTGTTACGCCTGCGAAGGCAAGAAAGTGTTGTAGTCAATATCTTGTTGCTCGCATCTCACCCTCCTTTTTCTATTTCATTGTGAGTGAGGAACTTGAGGACTTGTGGAATGTAGGTGGACACAATTCATATTCACATGGACCTCCTCAGCAGCAGCTCCCGATTGCTGCTGGCAAGGTTAGCTCTGTTTATGAAACCATCAATTACACATATTTAATTTAGTAAGAGAAGAAACGCTGCCACACTGACTGAATCCAGACCGAGTGTCCCCCTGAGCACTGGGATAAATAGAGCAAGGGAAGAGGAGGAGGAGGAGAGAGAGAGTGAGAGTGAGAGAGATAGAGGAAGAGAGAGACAGACTTCATTAATTCTGTCGTCCATCTAATTGGAGCCCTGTTGGACCCTACAGCTAAAATGAAGTCCGAAACGAGTTCTAATGAGAAACAAAAAAAAAAAATAGACATGAGGGGGGAAAGTTGGAGCTACTCATATCTAGAGAACAACCTTGGGCAATATCAAGACTTCATGTACAACACAGACCCTTGGGATGCTCCAGATTCCAAACGGTTGGACGCTGATTAAAATTGGATGGTATTCATTCTAAATAATGAGACTAGAGGGCTACCTGAACTTTCTAATCTGACAAACTGATGTAGTGAAGCAGAAAATATGAAGGGCTTTTCATCAAAATCCACCATCACACCGCCAATAGCACATATAGAACTGTTGTGTACTGCAGCACAGCAAACTATAAAAGAACAACAAAGACAACAAAGGGGGTAGTATGTGCACAGTTCTGTCTGACACTGACCTTCCTGTTATGCAAAGCAAGAGAAAAGAAGATATACCTTTAGTGAAAGTATCATATCTGTGAGAGATCAAAGGTTCAGTTGAAGATGAACCTCTGTGGTTCTGTTATGAAACCATCTTTACATATGATAGAGGTAAGCAAAACACAAGCAAAAACATGCCTTTTGGAGTAGTTACATTTCCACAGATGCATATCAGAGTTCCACCCCAAAGTCCCAGTCATAACAAATGTGGAATCATAGGCGACTTTGGTTATAATGGCATCAGTGCATCGAGTCTTTGTCTTTCATTATGGTTGTGATCAAAACCAAAATTCAGACCACAAATTAAAGGAAACTGAGCAGAACAAGGAAAACAAGCACAGCCAAATAAACAAGAGGACTGTGTAAGGGGAGAAAGGGTATTAGAGTACAATACAGTAGGGCTGTAGAGGAAGGTAAGGGATTAAAAAGTGACAGAAAGCTCAGGAAGTACTGGGGGAGAGTAGAACTGGGTTGGGAGAGGTTAAGCAGAGAAAAGTAGAGCACTTAAGAGTATACTTCAGTTAGTGCAGTGAAGTAAAGGATATAGACGTTTACGTAACATACAACAGCAGAGTATAAAGGGGTCAGCTGAGACTGAGGTGAACACGATTCACTTGAATTTTTCAATTCAGAATTTTATTTATATAGCAGCTTTTACAATCAAAATTGTCTCTAGGTGCTTTAGAGAAACCCAGAGCCTGAACCCCTGAGCAAGCAGACAGTGGCAAGAAAAAACTCCTTTTTAACAGGAAGAAACCTTGAGCAGGACCTGACATATAAGGGATAAACCTTTTTGCTGATAGTCGGCCAGAGGAGAGGAGGAGGAGAAGAAGAAGAGGTAGACAGGACAGAGAGGATGAAAGAGAGAGAGACATATGTGCAATAAACATCATACAGATGGACAAACATGCCAGGCTGTTATAATAATGCTGAAAAACTATGTATTGTATTTATTTGTTTTTTTTGTGGATTCAAGTCAATTATACTAGCACTACAAAGAAAACAATATAGGCAGATATTGACAGTAGACACTGGGTTTGTCAGAGGGCTGGATGCCGTACAGAGAGAGAGAGGGAGAGACACAAAACTATGAGGAAGACTGGACACACACATGAGAGGATGAAGCGGGGAGAAGGTGGGAGAACTGCTCAGTGGATGTTTGTCCCCTAGAAGCATAGGCCTATAATAGCGTATGATCAAGTATGATCAAGACTAAGCATTAGTCAGCCCTATTCTACCTGTGGCTGTAAGTCAATTAGTGACTGTAACTATACCGGCCCTACACACCTTGTTTGAGGTTAACTATACACTTTACTAAACAGAATAGTTATAAGTCTGGCCTTGAAAAGTGGAACACAGAGGAGCAGATAGGTACAGTAGGTGCAGTTCAGCAGGTCTGTGTACGTTGAACATGTTGTTGAGCAGACCAGAGGGAGTGTATCTGCACACACTGTGCCTCGTACAGGATGTTCAGTTCATTTGTTTGTGTGATGTGACGGCAGGGTGGAGTGAGGTCTGGCTTCTGCTGACTGTCAGCATGTTACCGGCACGCTGGGAACCATCGTCTGTGCTAAAACACCAAATCTGAGCCCTCCTAGTGAAAATGATTAGTCTAATCTAATTCATGGCCAAGCACCACCTCATCTCCATCTCGGGCCTCACTCACCAACACAGACTCACACACTGAGCTTCCTGTGCTGTACAACCCCTTCCCAGGAAAAGATACACTGTTCAGTGACATTCCTGCAGCAATCCAATTAGGTTTGATTTCAATTCAATTACTGGACTGTTAGGGGAGTAGAGTGGAGATCCATTGAATGAACTTTACTTGGGAATTCCATTACTACTGAGAAAGTCATTCAAGTCCATAATCTGGATGGGAATAGGGTACTAGAAGAGAGAGACAGGATGATATTAACCCTCACTCTTAGTGACGATCTACAGCGCGCTGCCTGCCGCTGCTTCTATTCTAACAGGGAAATCATTGAAGCTCTGGTTCAACAGAAAACTGCAGAGCCTTACACAGGAAGACATCTGCTACACGTGAGACCACAAACAGCAAACTGTCAACAACTATCTACCCCCACAACCTACCTCCCTCACTCTGTGTGTGCATGTATGTGTGTGTATGTGTATGGCTCTATGACTGCAAGAACAACAGATAAGCACTAACGCATTGCAGTGGCAGCATGTGCAGCCATAAATTACCATCTCCTGAAGATAAGAGGCCTCTATCACTTCAAACCCCGCTCTAAAAAATGCCTTGAGAAGTTAGTGGATTTATATTTAGCATCATATTTTTTTGTAAAAAAAAAAAAGATGAAAAAAATAAAATATGTAGTCATTTGTAGGAAAAGAAAAATAACATCTGCATGTTAAACTAAACTAACTAAAACTAAAAAAAAATTAAATGAAAATAATTAATTGTAAATTGATCCTATTTTATTACGATTAGTGCAAAGAATGTGAAAACTTTTTAAGACTTTGCACATAGTTCCCTATGTTACACGGATATCCATTGAAGCTTTACAAATCAAATATTTATAACATTGTTTATGAAAGGGATTTGTTTCTGTGGACACTTTTTGCAGTATACAGTATGGTAATATGCCTTGAAGCATAAAGGAAGTTCCCAGGCAGGAGGAGAAGACAGTTTCTGTCACAGATAAGAGCTGATGTAGATGTGAAACAATGGGCTGTTTATGGTTCTGCATCTATAGCCAGAAGAGGAACAATGACTTCACAAACTTTTTAATATCACGCTTTAAAAAAAAAAAAAGAGGATATTACCAGCATGGCAAACCCTTTTTTATCTTCCTTAATGTGAGCCTTTCCTGCTTTTCATCTCACATGCTCACAGATGCACAAACCCCCCCATTGAGAGCTCTTATATTTGAGTTTATCCATTATCCATATCCATCAGCATCAATCACTCACCCCATAGCTGCTCTCCGTCTATGGTCACATAAACACACACACACGCTCAGGTGCACACACACACCCAAACACCGAAACTCAGATACACTTCACTGCCATCGAATAGACTATCAGTGTGGTTTTTACTGGCATGTGTGAGGCGCTGACACCTCTGCACTTGGTCTATTGATTTTGTTGTCTTATCCTAATGAGCCTTGCGTCATCCATCACTGCTCTGCTGGTAGCACTCAGACAGCCTGGATGGCTGCAAGGACTGAATTAAGGATGGACAGGGACGTGCCACTGCCATGGGGCATATATCAACGAGTGTTTCCTGAACACCATTTTAAGAAGGATCAACAGTAATAAAAAAAGCAGCTCCCACATCTGGGTGAGATATGTGATGTGAGGGTTTGGAATAGGATAAGTGCATTCTGACATGATTTCAGGCCCCTTAGTTGTTGACATCTGACCCCAGAGGCTCTTGCCTTTAACACTTGCTTCCTTGTGTCATGAAAGTGCTTTTAGGCTGTGTTTGCGTGTGTGCAGGTAACAGTGTGTTTGTTGTGCAGTCTCAAGAGCAGGTGTTGACTGTGGTGATGATGGGGATGTTAGAAGGCAGCTAGCACCCATTACTTACTTACACCTTTTGGAGTGTAGACTGAAGATGAAACACTTCCACGCACTGCAGCTCAGCCAATCCATCCATCCGTTCATCCACTCAGCCGTTATGGAGGCTCTCCCCCTGCGTTAAATCCTCTTTGTGACTCCAAATGGTCTTCTGATGTTGCCTGTGGACACATTTAAAAACAGTCAGTGTCTATCATTATTTGCGGAACACCGTTACACTGATATGTTTTGTTCACTCCTTGAAGCAGTATTGAAGAACCAATCATTTTATTTCCTGTAGCCCATTTCAAACTTCCGGACCCATAATGCTCTCTGTTTTTTTCTGCATAAACCCAACATCACTGCATCCAAATGCAGTTTGATGTTGAACTCATAATGTTTTTTCTAAATCTGAAAGACAGAAATTGTTATTGCTAAAGTCTAATGTAGCAATAACTTACTATGTATTTGTGTAAAGTTACTGATTGTAGTAGCTGTGTGTGGTCAGCTCATTATCTAGCAACTGAAAGTGCATCAAGTTAGGTAAAAATGGCTCAGCTACACTCTAACATCCACATCCTCACATCATCTGTTATACATCAATAACGTATATGTTTGGTACAGTGGGTTCAGTCAACATTAGACAGCTGAAATGTAACAGGAAAGAGATGAGAAAGTTAGGTTGTTTATGGTAAAGCTATGGGGATGCCTCCAGTTCACATCCAATATCCTTTCGCTGTCCACATCCAATGTTCACAAATACAATAAAAACATTTTTTGTCCTTCATCCTGCCATTCACAAATCCCATGAGTTACAGCTAATATCCTGTATTACAGCATGCGTTTTATATCACAACCTGCAATGTAGTCGAATGGTACATCTTTTGCCTCACCCTACTCTTGTTAGAAGTCAGTATGTGTAGGATGTCAGCACCTTTAGTGTTTTGCCACTACCACTGAGGGCAAATGTTCCCCCAAAAAAGAACCAATCCTTGCTGAGAGAATAACTGTGTGGGATGTTAAAAAAAGACCCAAAATACCCTGTCTTCAGGGGGCACTTTGGTGAAAATTATGGGTCTAATCTTATTAAACTCTGAGTGTTGCCACTATTTACTGGTGTTAAAGAGGATAAGCTACTTATGGAGCGGTGGGGAGCAAAGTCAGTCTTGGCTGTGAGAAATATCTCTCAATGTCACTCACCATACATCAGCAAACTGTTCATCCCAGCGCCGCGCTCACCCATCACACAACAACACAAGCCAAATACTATAGTTTACAGTGTGTATAAAAAGATTACGCACATGCTGTGCTGTCATGTGACTTCACTTTGCCACAAAAACAGTTTGTGACTTTCCCGTAACATTAGCAGGCGGGGTTTCATGCACCCTGAGGCTAGCACACATACAAATGCCAACACACACATTCAAAGAACACAAACGCATGCATGCACAAACACATGCTCAGAGACACACACATGCACACACACAGTCACTAAAGAGCCCAGCAGGCTTTGGGAGCCATGCCCTGACCTCTGGTTCCCAGTCAAAGGGGTGCTGTTCACCAGCATACAACGGCACCACTCATCCCCTGTGCTCCTCTTGTAAATTTTGCTCTTTCTCCTCAGGGGCTCAGAAGAGTCCTGTGTTGTTTTGTGAAAAGGAGGAGGAGGAGAAGGGAGGCAAGAGAACAGAGGAGTGAAACCACTGTCTGTGTGAGACTGCTAAATCACTGTGTGCATGAAGGCTGGGATTGTACATGTATTTCTAAGTGTGTGTGTGTATGCATGCGTGCGTGGTGTGTGACCCTCTACAGTACATGTGCGTATAAAAAGAGCAGAGAACAAGGGACCTTTAGTCTGGGATGAAAACATAGACCAATCTTACAGGCCAAATAAGATTAACTGGTCTAATGGACACACTTATTTTCATTATTCTGCATCATTGCTACAGCCTGGAGAGAACAGGCTTGTTACTACTAGTGGCCTTGCAACAACGTCCTGATAAAGGGGATTCCATGCACTTCTGATTTCCTAGAATTCACTCCTCCTATTTTGTTAAAACTGGAATTTCCATCTGTATCAATAATCTAACCATTCACAGAGGCTACTGACACCATTTGTAACAGCACATCTTACTGTCACATGCCCATGAAATTTCCACACCTTTCCTTTTTTACAGATAGGAATGTAGATCTGCACAATCCAGTTTAATGAGCACAAATAAATTAGTGACACTGAGGGAGGAGCCACTTATGCACCCCTCCTCCCCCTCTTTCATCTATAGCCTTCCTCATTAACACAGGCGTAAATATGTAAATGAGATGAGACAGCATGGAAATATACAAGCCTATTACACAATTAACATGACTGCTTGATTAAGTAATATAAAAAGACTTTATAATTTCCAGCATGCAAGCGTGTGTATACGCTGATACATTAAAACCCAGTTATTGTGTGAGTAATTGTCTTCACTGTGACTACATCCACTTCCAGGCATTTTTTTTCCTTTTTTCAACTTTAAACACTCTGTTTAACCTTGAACCCAACACAAAGCTGCAAATCTGGATGTCATATCCTGCAGCTAGATGAGCTGTTTGATGCAAGCTCATTGAGATTAACAACAACCATATAACGTTACATCTAATCCCATTCTCCTCCTGATTACCTAAGAGCCAGATACCATTTAAATCTGCTCAATAATTGCAATGCAGATGATGATCAAGCGAGGTGGAGAGAGAGTGACAGTGAGGGGTATCGCCAGTTTGACATGATTACAACACCAGGCCTCCGGGGACCCATATCTTGATTTAGATTAAACCATGCTCGTCAAATGGAAAGCACCCGTCTTTAATACGGCCATATATCAGCCGCTGCATAAAAAAATCTGAGGTTCCATCATGTCCATGAAAAGTCCATGAGAGCGATGATTAAATGAAGATAGACAGAATGAGGAGGAAAATCAAAATACAGCGTAGATCAGAGAGTGAAATGGTGCTCCAGCAAATGTTTTGACACTGGAAATAAGTTGACACGACAGCGTGCGCTTGGATAAATGTACCTGAAAAAATCTAGAAATGTGGCACCAGGAGCGACACCAGTAGTCTTCCATAGCTGTGTGTGCCTCATTACATGGAATCAAGACTGTTTCCGAGTCTTTTAAAAGCTACAGCATGGAACGTTTTACTCCTTTTTTTTTTCTCAGAACCACAAACTCACTAACACCACTGGTGAGGTTTTACTCCCTGGAAAGTGCTGAAAACTGACTGAATTTACACAGATGCTGCCTTGGCGCTATTGTAGTAACAGTGTTTATTTAAAACAAATAAGACAAACCAGAAAAATTAGGCTATAGCTATTACATTTACCTTAAATAATGGATTATTTGGATGCTATGTCACTATGGTTGCTTCCCTCTGTCACCGCAGATACCAGTGAGATTTACCTGCTGCTGATAGGCTTAATCAGCATTGTATGAACTCATTTGGAAAGGGCTTGCATGGAACAGATGTTAATCTATATGTAAATGTTCAAATTCTCACTTGTTACATTAGAGTGCCTCAGGTATTTTCAAGATTTAGAATCAAAAGGATAACCAGATGTATCATCAAACTTTTCTTACTAAATGCTAAAGCCTCATCAGCAGATGAAAAAAAGAAAGAAAAGAAAATAACTTCTGTTTCATGATGAAATCCCTGCACTGGATAACATTTGCATTATCACATTTCCTTGGTACGAGCATTGCAGGAGAGAGTTCTCCACAGCAGGAAACCAGTGTTAATAACATTAGCAACAGCATAGCAGAGCACTCCTCTGTGTGCTTTGCTTCAGAACACAGAGACCAGCCTCTGTTTCCTCAAAAGACTTTTAATCAGTAAAGAAACAGAGCTTATAATCATGTCTCCAAATGATTGCATTTAAATTAAAAAAAGGTTGTGCTGCACATACGTTTTTCACTGTTTGGTACCACATAATAATGACCAAGAACAGAATCAGTTTCAAAGTTACAAATCATGCATTTGATTCAAGTAATGCTTAACTAAAGCATAACTCGTGATGTTTTACTGCATGAATTGATACAGGATGTATCCTGAATTCCTTAGTGTCACTATCATCATCAGACCTTTGAAAAGTCCCTGCTGGCTATTAAGGTATGAAGTAACTGCTTGAACTCATTGAAAGCTAAATGCATGTCGCATAAACCTGCAGTAAGAGAAGCTGGTCTTTGCCATGACCAGCTCACACACACACATTCATCAAACGCTGTGATTTGACATGATTTGATTCTGACATGGGGATGCAACGCTGCAGGAGAAAGTTGACAGAAAACACAGCAGGCAGTGTGATTTTCCTCAGGGGAAACCAGCGGAGGAGACAACTCTATGACGGAGATGGATGATGATCACATGAATATAATCTCTCACATGCAAACCATTAGCAACGCAATCAGAGCAACTTCCACATTCAAGAAGCTATTGTCATTCATATAGTCTGCAATAATGTCTCAGAAAAAAAGAGGATTGTAAAAACAAAAGAGTAAAATATGCTATATTCATGTATGTGTATATGACAGCATGAATACTCTTGAACTGAAGTGCTGTTTATGTCCCTGGAAGGAGGCAGGAGTCATTGGGAAGTTAGACAGTTTATAGATAAAAATTGTTGCAGGGTCATGCGGCTCCTTATTTCACTCTCTGATGGCAAGAGAGCAAAGAGACTGTGATAATTGTGAATGTCCTTGGTGGTATTGTGTGCTTTTCTGATAACTCTTGTAATTGAATAGTTGTTGGTCTTCTGTTCCTGAACGTTCTTCAGCTTTCTCAGAATAGATGAATGTACCTGAGAGCGCCTATAGACATAAATACTAAAGAAAAGGTCCTCACCTCTCTATCTCTGTTCCTGGTATGTTCGCCTATTGTGTGTGGGGAGATTATTGTCCCGTCAATAAGTCCTGTTGGTGAAGAGGGTTTAACGTGTCCACTGTTTTCATCTTTTCAAGCTCTTCCGCCCAACTGGAGTTTATCAACTGGTAATCATTATAGCAGTTGCTATTGTGGTTTAATATGTTCACCAAATCTCAGCTGGTCTAGATGACCCAGCACACAGTGCGAGTTGTTGTCTGGGCCTGCTGCCTTTCATGCAAATGTTGTCAGTTAAAAAACTGAAAAAGTGAACCACCACTCAAGCGTTTTCTCTTAGTGTTCTTATAATTACTTGGCAAGGCGTCTGGATTCTTGTTACACTTGTGAGATCACAAACTCATACACTAGCCAGGCATCAAGCTGTGTGCCTGTGTGCCAGCATTGATCAGCATACTGTAAGGAAGTATCATCATGTTTTCTTTATGAAGACAAAAAAAGAAAAAGTTAAATGCAGCTTCAAAGATCCCCAGCGAATTGTTGTGTTTCTTGATCTGATTAGGTGAAGTTATCTTGTGCCTGACAGATGGTTTCTCCAAACACCTTCCTGGAATTCTTCTGACAGTGTCTGTCCACAGGCGTTCTGTGTAACATAGCTTCAGGTTGATCTTGGGTGGCTGAGCACTCCCCAGTTAGTCCCAGGGCCGTCACAGGGCGACTGATCTCTGCCTCCTATCCAAACTTGACACGATTTACTTAGCTGGGTCATGTTTAAGGATTTTTCCCGGGTAGAGGGAACACCTTTGTAAGCCCCTGCGCATTAGTGTAGGGCAGGCATAGTCAAGGGTGTTTCTGGTTGAAGAATCGACATGCTGGTGGTATGTCTGGAGTGCAGTCTGTAAATTAAAGTGATTAAAACCACTGTCAATCGTGAGCAATTGTTCTTATGGAGTGTTAGAAACAATGAGGTGCACACTGCTATAAATTGGACACATGCATACTGTAAATCTGACTCACTTACTGGAATTCAAAACGGCGATAATGGAGAGGAAGTGTACATGCAGTTTAAACAACAACTGTACAAATTGTACCACAGCACAGCAGCATAACACAGATGTTTTTCCAACACTTCCTTCATCTACCTGTTTTTCTTTTGCTCTTTTCTTTATATCTTGCACTCCTCTGTTCTCCCAAGGAAAAAAAAAACATGTTTTAGACAGTGTCAGGCAATCAATATAGTGATGAGAGCTGTTGTTTTGAGGTCTGATATACTACACACACCAACACAAGAGTAATGACTACTATCCACGGGCACTGTAACAGTCATGAATTATACTTTATTGGCTGCACTTCGTCAGATATATGACTCTCCTGCCTCCTTGTATGTGTTCTGCAGCTGACAAGATTTGATACATGCATGAGCACACACACACTCACACTCAATATATACTCAGGTTAAAAAAAAAGAAAAAAAACTGATCACAGAACATTCTATAAACTCCCCAACCATGACCTGAGGCACTCCTCCTGCACAGAGAAAAAATACAGATGAAAGCTTTTGAAAATAACAGAACAAGACATTTTCAAATCAATACTTGTTTTTCTTTTTTTTCCATCTTGAGCAGCGCTTGATGACCCACGCCATTAGAACAGAATGGGAGGCGCGGCGACGTGCTCAATACGCTGAGCAGCGCGAACAATGCTAGGGCTGATTGTAAGAGCCTGTTTGCTGCTGGGAGGGGGTTAATAAAGGGGATTGTTCTGTGTTGTATTTTCTCTTTACTCATTTATGTTCAGCTAGGTGGAGGTCAGATGTAGTGTCCCTGAAGCCATACAGTAGTGTGTGTGTGTGTGTGTGTTTGCAGCAGGATGAAACTTAGTGGCCTTGACCAGAAAACACAGAGAAAGGTGTGCATACACACACTCTCTGCTTCACTGACTAAATCAATCTTTGATACCCTGTGCTGCTGCCCTCCAAGAAATGTTAAGAAATACAGTGTAGCACATGTACAATGAGTGATGTATGCCCAGGTGTAAATGTATGTTATTAAATAATAACTAATGCACCAGAAATTATAAAACCGGTGTTTTCTGATGGGTTCAAAGGTTGAAATGAGCCCATAATGTTCATCTCTTCATGCCAAAGAAAGCTGAAGTTACAACAGCCAGGTCAGCAGCATTAAAAAATACACACACTCATTGTTATACACTTAAACATGAACAAACACCTGGCTGCACTGTTCGTATATCCACTAGGCCATAAGTTCCTCCATCACACAAACCCCCTTAACTCCCCACAGCTTGAATACCCAATCGCTCCGAGCAGCAGCCAGTTCATTCATTTTGCCTTGCTTGGCTGAGAGTGTTGGCTAATGACATGACAGAGGAGCTCCATGCAAATAGCCAACATCTGTCACACTGCTAGCTCTACTCCATATATTTATTTGCTGATCCTACTTAATATTTCTGCATATTACTGGCTGTTTGTTGGAGGCGGACAGTGATGCATGTTCCTGCATGACGCCGTACAAAAGAAAGCAATCTCCTGCAACCCTCACATCCACTCCTGCTGCTTCTTCTAAATGCATATTTTGTGCTGGCTTTGCAGCCCGCTGAAGGTCAGAGGAAAGTAAGGCCCCTTTATTGTGGAAATAGGAGAAACACATTTTGTGGAGTTAATGTGTGCTGCATTTATCACCGACACAATAAGGAAGGCTAGATAATATATCTCATGCAATGTGGAGGGAATACATTACATGGAGGTCTGGTGATGGCTGCATCTGGCTGTTATCTGAGGGGGTTATTTAGGTTTATCTTGTATCGCGGTGACATTCAGGTTCTCAATCTTCAAGGTGCCCGCTGAGTGAGTTTAAATTCATTTCACCATGTAAGTGAATATGTTTATATACACAGGGTAAAATTTAAATAACTCAGATCCCTTACTCTTATATCTAAAATAGGAGCCGGTCAGATTCAAATCCACCTTAGACAACCTATTTGGCATTTAGCTGTCAGTACCTCATCACCTTACTGTCTTCCCCCGACTTTTTTTTTTTTTACTCCATGTGGGGGTTGGGTCAAACGTCGACATGACTGTTTTTTCCTGTCTCTGATCCAGTGTCAGCCTTCAGAAGTGATCCCTCACCGACACGAGGCTGTCTCAGGTGCCCCCAGTGCTGACTGGCAGGCCTTGGAAGTGGAGAACTGCTTTAGCCCAGACGTTCAGTCAGCCTGCCTGCTCGCTGACACATTCAGACAGATAGATCACTGAGGGCCAATGACAGCTCGTTATTGCTAGAGATGATAGAAGCTCACCATAGGGATTTGTATCAAAGCAGGAATGTTTGTGTGTGCATCCGTGTGCTTGCATGCATAGAGGCATTAGATGAGAGGTGAAGACACGGTGGTATGAGGACTGCCAGCAGTTTTCTAACCTGAAAGCAGGGGAATAGCTTCCTACTTTGAGCTTGAAGGAATACAGAAAGCACAAAAAAAAATCCAAGCAGCTTTGAAACTCAAATTTAGTTCTAACAAAAATCATATTTCCCGATCAAAAACTACGAAAATCAAATCACTTGTTCCTTGGCTCAGGTCAAAGTTGGCCGACTATCTGTTCACTTCTGTGAAAATGTGTTCATATCTAATACTAAAAATCAGACAAATTCACCAAACAGGGATGAAAACAGGACCACGTGGGTTCAAACAAACCAGAAGGGAATGAAGAAAATTAGATTTTAAGCTTGTATCCAATGGAATATGTTATATAATTATGAATCTTCTACAAAGAATTCCTTGTCCATGTAGGCAAAATAACATGAATGAAAGTTTATATAAGTTTACTCATAATTAAATTTGTTAAAGGCCAAAACGGCTTAAATTAGTATGTAGTAGGTTTTCAAGCCACTGTCTGATGTACTACATGGAAGCGTACTAATGAGTATGATCAACCACAAGCTTTTATGTCACACTTACCAGCTTAGCTACGTATTCATATGTTAATTTTCTCATCTGACCCTTTCAAATAACAAATAAGCTACTTGTGAAAAACTTGTGAAAAACAGTGTTATTTATATACCCTTTTAATGCTGACCTAAAATCACCCCTGATTGAAGCCTCTCGTACTGAATCTTCTCTGTCAAATGTTTGTCTTGTTTAACAATCTAGTTCTCATTTCCACACTTTTATGACATCGTTGTTGTTCAACATTAATCATCACAATCTTCCTCATCGTGCCATGAAAGAGTTAATCCAGGCTACAATCAGCCCCTTTTTTGGAAAGGCCAAGACAAAATGAAGCTTTCATCCAGACAGTGAGGGCTATTGATCTCAGCTATGTAATCTGAAATGACTTCTGTGTTATTATTTCTCTCCTACTCTGTGACCCAGATACAGCATGAAATGAGTGTGTGTGTGTGTGTGCTTAGGGGATGATGTGCCTTTTTTATATATGACCTCAGTTATGCAACACAGGTTATTCAACATGCTAGGCCAATGGGTGGGTTACACCCTGGAGTGTGTTGCTGTGTTTGTGCCAGTGTGTGTTTGTGTGTGTGTGTGTGTGTGTGTGTATTAATCAAAACGTGTGTTTTCCTGTGTCACCTTTTTTCAGAGAATCATTTTCTCTTACCAGTTTAGGATCAAAAGTGGTGAACAGCAGAGGACAGCGGAGGAGTGGTGAGTCATGTTCTATCTGAATCTGTGATACATATATAACCATTATGAGCCACAGCGAGCGAGAGAGAGAGAGAGAGAGAGAGAGAGAGAGAGAGAGTCTGTTACACAGACTGAGTGATGTGATAGTAAGCAGATCCTCCATGGATTAACCTCGTTCGCTCTAACTTGTGCTGCTCTCTGCACAGCCAGACCAAAGCTCTGCCCCAGTGATGAGTGAAACTGTGTCAGCAGCAGGCTGTAAGAATGGAACAACTTTATCTCATTCAGATTACATCTCATTTTCATAAATAAATGTCAGTTCAGTTGACAGTTTCCATTTCCCAACAAAGATTTAATCTACATCCAGATCAGCATGCACTGCCTTTTTTAAAACACTGTGTCTGGTAGGTCTTTCCTGGGAAAAATAACTAAAGAAATGTGTGTTGTGTTATGGGTCTGTCTGGGGCAGCCCATACTCACCATAAAATGAAAAATGAAACAAACAAAAAATCTGACGGGAGTAATTGGCAGTAGAACCACTGTATTGTTAATGTGTGGGGACGTGCTGATCAGCAGCTGTGTAGTGAGCACACGCAGCGATGAGCTAAATGCAAAAATGAAAAAACACTGAGACTCCAACAGGGAGTAAGCAGGTTTTTTAAACATCACTTGATTAAGAGGAAATAAAGGGCAGCTAATTTGTTTAGGCGTGCACTTGCACAGGTCCTCTGATTTCCTCTTTGGGGTCTCTCAGCAGGAGTTCCCACACCGCTCAGTGCTGTTTCTGTGATAACCAGCCACTGCAGGAAATGGCCCACCAGGGTCTGACCCGACACTCTACACCTATATATCTGTGAAGCCTGGAGTATAGAAGAGAGCTGAGTTTAATACAGTGTATTACTGGACGCCTACTGTATCATAGTGCTGGAAGGCAGACAAGTTCAGAATATTAAACATTTTCTATTCCTCACTTTTATAAAGTTTAACACTGTGCTGTAAATGTAAACTATTTAAATTCTTCTAACTATTATTACACACTCTCTTTGTCTGTGCATTTGTTTTAATGCCACCAGTCCACTGTTCACCATCAGCTGAAACATTTCTTACATTTGTTATCTTAACAAAACCAGGAAATGATCAAAAACTGTGTGAAAGTGAAATATTAATAGTGGTCCCACGGGGAATGGATTGCATCTCAACAGGGTGCAAATCCGAAGAAATTAAACTTGCTGCTCAGTGTGGTTTGATAAACCAAGATGATTGTAGAAGATCACACACAAGAAGCTTTCAAGCGTGTTGGCGACCAGGTCATTCCAACCTCTGACGGCCCCGTGGATCACGTGAGAGTATAGCTGAGGTCACACGTGAGTCATTAAGGTTGCAAGTCATGAAACTGTGGCCACATGAATTACTGCAAAGTGTGAATTGTTGTGAGGCTGCCTGTGATGTCTGCCTGCAGCTGATAATTTGCGAAACAGCTTTGACCTGGATGGCTGAAAATCTTCATGGTCAGACTTAACTGGATGTTCCCATGGCCTCTTTTACAGTTCTTATGTAACAGGGTTGTTATCATAACAAGCGATACAGGAGCTTAAATCTGATACTCAGCAACATAATCTGGCACACAGCAAGGCAGTGTGTGTTAAATATTTTACTAAAAAGTCAACTTACCCAACAGGCCAATCACCACCTTGATTATAGGGACTGTGATGATGTTAGCGCCACATACGTAGCCATACCTCCATCACACCTGTAATCAGAGTGAAGAAATCTCTCCTGGGTGTTGCTGCAATAATGACACATGACTTCATTTTGGGATTTCATCACTTGACACAGTGTGTGTGACAGGATTTCTCCATGTGTGAGCATGTTTGGCCTCCTTTGGGAAACGGGACTGTCAAGCATGCAGAATTCCTGGCTTTAACTATAAATACTGCTGATGTCCCATATTTCAGGTAAACAAACATCAGTCAGTTTACAGAGCTGGTTTCAGCTCTGTACTTATCAGATTAGTTTAAGTTTAAGTCTCTCAGATGGGGACTGAGTCCCGTCATCCCTTTCAGGGTTTGTTTTTGTGTGCAGTTTCAATTGCACAGGGACTAGACTTCCATGTGAGTGTAGGTGTGTGTCTGTAATGCTCATCAGTATTCATCTGGTAGAAATATGCATTTTTTTTCAGAATGGGCAGTGGTCTGGCTGTGAAAGTAAGATAACACGAATATTGCAGCTCTCTGAAAAGGACTGAAAGGGGGACAAATCTTTAAGCACTTGACCCTCTGCCCTGCTAAAGAAAATAGCTAAGTATGTAATTTAAAAGTGTGAAATGTGATTGCATGTTTTTTAGCAGTAAAACCACTTGCAAAACCATTTTGAGATTTTCCCCGTGCCTAGATAAGGAGACTTTGAAGAAGCAATTTCATGTGATGTTGGTCCAAATCCATTCCCCTGAAGCCTTTAAGCTGGGGCTGAAATCTCACTGGTGTGAGGAGTTTGTGTCTTACTGATCGGCTAAGCCCTGTGCCTCTTTAGCTGCCACTATTCACCGCAGCGCTCCCTTATTGGGACACACTTTAGCCTCACACAAGTCAGGAGTCAGGGAGGTAAACGGCAGCCAGACAGGTTCAGAGCTGACTGCTCAGCCTCTGAGAAGCAAAGGCGAGGGATTGTGTGATATTTTCAGACAAAAGTTTCAAGAAGAGAAAGTGAATACAAAGACTCAACATAAGAGAATAGCCATTACCCATTAGCTGCAAACAAATCACAAAGCATAAAAGATGAGGAGCATGAAAAAGACAACTCAGATGACTGAATCAGCAGGCAAGAACGCTACATATTCCATACAGTCAAATAACATTTGTTGCTCTGAACTGTGCTCAGATCTCTGCATATATCCCTCTTAGGAGTTTTTCCATAGTTTTAATTACTAGCTTGTCTGCTGCCAGAGGAACATCACACCCGTTCAACTTTGTCTTTCATAGTGGAGGAACTACACACGCTCTGATTCTCCCTGAACTCATAGCTTCCGCTCTCCTTTGCCTCCCCGTCTTGTTTTCTTTTTTTCATCTCTATCAGTTTCCTCTTGTCTTTCTTCCTGATGACATGACACAAATAAGGGAAAAAAAAACCTGTGAAAGCAGGCGAAGCGTGCAAAACATAGCTGCTACAAACAGGGATTGCAGGGCAATTGCACGAGAAACAAACATCAACAACCCACGACAGACGAAGCAACACTCATAGATCATCATCTGCAGCAGCAGCACGAGCATCCAGATTACATTTACCTCAATTTACACTATTAAACAAGGAGGAGAAGAAGAAAAAAGAAGGAGAGGGGGCAGGGATTGCAAATGACATTACATGTTATTTGTTGTGTCTTTGCTGACAAGTCAACAGAAGAGACAGAGAGAGAGAGAAGAGAGTCAAATGGTTAAGAGAGGTTAGAGAGTGTGTGTAAGTTCTCTGCAGACACTAATGCCGGCACATCCGCCTCAGGGAGGAAACATAACGGTAAACCTGATGAACTCATGTTATCTAATCCCTACTGGAATACACACACTTTCTCTCTCTCTCTCGCTCTCTCTTTTCAATCTATCTCTCTACCTCTCTCTCTCATTGGCTCTTCCTAAACAGAACCTTGGCACGCTACCTTCACTAAGAACGCTTTTCATCAGTACAACACCACACTGATGAATCTTTCATTTCTATCCGCAGCCAGTGATTATGACACCCTACTGTCAATAATTAATGCAATCCAACAAAACACAGACTCCAATAAGGATGCAGCTATGAGATGTTCCAACTGGGTAAGAAGAGTAAAGCTATTAGGCACTGGTGCATACGACACTCAAAAAAATAAATTAATAAAAACAGACTTTAAAACCCGAGGCCATTGGCGGCTCGATGCAGAGGTTGGTGCTTGGTTTTGCTGCCTCATCTTTATCTTTTTAAAAAAGTACACAAAACACTTGCCCCTGAGCACTTGTAAGTGTGTCTTCGGTTTGCACAGCAAAAACACTGAAGTTCAGTAATTGGATGGACATATGTACCATAACTCAGGCCACGTTTACCTCACCACCACGTGCCCTCGGGCAAGGTTTGAGCATGGATTAGCAAAACTGTCTGCAGAACGCTGCACTCATCTGCGGCGCTGGGGCTTTTAATGTGAAATCCAATAGTTTCAGGGTCAACTGATCTCTGACAGCATGTCTGGATGTATTATTCAATGCCAGCGGTGGCAACAGGAGGATGGACACAGAATTACAGGCAGGCCCGCCTGAAAAAACAATCCATGTGCATGTCCTTCAAAGATGCAAAGACCTGAAGTCACACACTGACAAAAACAACTGTTTTTTTCTGCTTGACTGTGGTGGCACATTATGCAACAGATTGAAACTTGGAGCCAATCCACAGAGCTGCAGTTCAAAAGAGGGGAAAAAAATATCAAAGATGGTGTCTGACCCCTGCAGGGTCACACTCAAGTTCTGCTGAACAGATCCTGTTACAGCGCACGCATCAGGTCTCAACATTTTATTTTTATTGCTGTCATGTTCAATCAACTCCCTTGAGAATTGGGTCACCCCCCCCCCCCGTTCTGCGTCTCCTCCAGTCTCCAGCCTTCACTCAGAGCCTCCATCACTTTCTACCATCACAAAGAGGTCTTCCCTGAGACGTAAACCATGCTGTTAATTAAAAGATTCCTCAATGGGCATCTGTGCAGTAATCTGTGTTCACTGCATCTCATTCGCATATGGATCATTTGACTAACGCACAACTACCCATGCATTAATGAATGTATAATCATCCATATAGCAAACTGTTCTGGGAAGAAGGAGAGATGGAAGAAAATGGGGGGGGGGATTGATTGTTAATAGTTTTATGACTGATAAACAAAGCAATCGATCAATCTGTGTGTAGCCAGAGAGGCATTTACATAGGCTCCTGGATGGTTGGGAATAATTTGTCATCCCACGGTGTTAACCCTTCCAAGCGTGGAGGATGTGGATTAATTGTGAGATGGGTGAGAGAGATGGGCGGATTTCTCCACCATGCAGAAATGATTAACGCTGCAGTTAGGCTGTGCCACAAACATAACAGCTGCAGTAAATGTCTGAACGGATATGAATGATTTTGTCTGATTTTGTGTGTGTGTGTGCAATATGTGTGCAATTATGGGTATGTTACACAGAGATGGTGCAGAGAAGAGGTGATACAGGATGCGTTGGAGTATTTTCTCAAACTCAGGAAAGCAACAAAACATCTGATTATCTTAAAAATCCACAGACAAATTATCTGTTTTGATCGCATAGAAGGTTATAAACAATACAACACACACACCCGCTGTCTTATTTTTTCCACAAATTATTGCACACTGTTTGGGTAGGCCTGAAACTGTCCCAGAAGAGGCCAGATCATGCGACCATCTGTAACATCCCATCTGGGATAGTCTATCATAAATGTTGATTTGGCCAAGAACATGCACTCTCTAAACATAGTGCACTTTGCCAAGGAGAACAGTTGCCAAGACGAGGGAAAACATTTGCACAGTTTTCACAGCTAATTGTAAAACATCATCATTAGGAGAGGAGCTGTATGCCAAAGCAGTCAAATCTGAATCTCACAACAAGCAGAACTTTTGTCAAATGGACCATGGAGCAGTGCGGGTGGAACTTCTTTCTGAACTTGTGTTCACATGTTAATAATTTGTAATATTGAATTGTGTGGAAACAGAAGCTAAAGTTACAGGCTGTTGAGGCTATGCTGGAACACTGAGTTTGCAGATGTTATCAGATGTGATGTTCCCTTTCACCTTCCCTAAGTCATCTGCCATGTGTTGCCAAGTGGTCTGTTGGAAATCAGAACAAAAAAGCCACAGTGTAGCCTGTGAGGTGTATTAGCTTGGTGAACTAAAAGGCCATTGCAATGTGAAATTATGCTGGTGTTGTGGTGAAAAAACCTGGCAGGTGTAGGACTATACTATACATCCTCCACAACTCTTACACTTCAATGGAATCATGCCTACAGTGTTGCCGGTGCACTTCCTCCTGACATGGGTGTCACAACCACAACTTTGTCTCATCATGGAACCCATAGCACTCCTATGTGCCTCATTGTTGTCTCTTATCTCTGTCTGATTTTGTCTTAATAGGTAACAAGGAAACCCCTGGACAAAGTTATGTAGACAGTATTACCTAAGCAAGCATATTTTGTATTAAATAGCCTTGGTTCTGGTTCAAGGATCAAATATGTGGCCGATCATTATAGAGGAATGAATTCAGGGCCAGGTTTAGTGAGTTTTGTGGCTGTTTGTCAAAGGCAGGTGACCTAGGTTGAACTTGCTACAATTCTTTTTTTTGAGTCAGGCTGGTTTACAGAAATACTAATTGAGTTGCACCTGCTGGGCTCTGGTCCCTTGTAAAAATCCACTCAAGTGCAGTTCAGGTGCCAACTGTGCAATGAGCTGGCGCTTTAGATAGACAGTCATTGTATGGGCACACAAGCCAGGCCAATACACACAAAGGTACTGGCAAATCACATGCTGTACATCTCCTATACAGTTTCTATGTAAATGTGATGCAAAGGTTTTTTTTCAGCAATTTAAGTAATGCTCTTACAGTTTGTTATGACTTTAAAGAGATATATTTCAATTTTCGCCAAATAAACTTGTACTGTGTTTGACATACTCTAAATGTGTTTAAAGTGCAAAGATTATTGTGGCTTAATATCTTAATTAAATATTTAGTTTCTTACTTACTACTTACAACACATGGAGCCTTCCTTTACCCATATATCACCAGTGGTGTCTGGCGATGACGTTCCATTCACTGATATAGAAAAAGCTATTAAGTGTGGGTTTATAATAATTCACCACGGATATGTGTTCCCAAGGTCATAAATGAATGTGCACACTCAAATTAACATTATTGTTTAGCATTATTTCATTAGTTTGTCAGAACAAGTGTTTTATTTATTTAATTATTTATTTATTTACTCACAGTGAGTATTCTGTGATTCATGTGTTTTCAATCAAAAAGTGTATTATCAAACAAACTGTATTATTATCTGCATTGTCAAGCCTATGTTACCTAAATATTGACTCTCCTGCCATGAGGAAATTAGCATTTAAATTGAACAAAATCCTTTCATGTGCACAAGAGTGACTGGGCAGCAGAGAGTATTGTGAGAAAAATGTGCATGCACACCCACTGGCAACCACCACACTAATTCCTGCATTTTGGTCATGAATGTAGCAGCAGGCGTGGCCGGGTTGCTAGCAGCCAATAAAGCGAGCTCTGGACGTCATGACACCAAACTGTCTGTGCAACTTCTCACCGCGCTGCGGGCCAGATCCCAGCAGCAGGTGAGGCATCTAACGGGGGCAAAGACTGTTGACAGTGAGTCAAAGTGACAGACAGATCACACTTTACATCAGCAGCAATCCCAAACCACAGAGAGCTAGTCCTCCGCACCAACACCTTCAGTTTCACTCCGGTGTCATCACCCTGCTTCCCCCTCCTCGGCTCACCTAAACTCACCCCTCACCTTCTATCACCCCCCGCTTCTCCCTCCAAACTGAAGCGCAACGCACAAAAGAAGGGGTGAGGTGGGGCTGAGGGGCGCATTCATGAATAACAGCACTTTACAAAAACAACAACGTTCAAATGTTCACGAATGTTCAAACACTGAGGCCCCTGGGGCAATTTTCTATTGATCCTATTCGATCAATGCCTTTTATTTCTTTTGTGTTTAAAAAAACACTATAAAGTATACACACTAGGTGGGAAACTAATTAAACGTTCCAACAAAGAGATCTTGGACTAATCACTGGTCTGACCGCAGCCTCTCCTCATGAATACTTCATCTGAAGTAGTTTGTATTCATAAAATCATCCTAATGACCTCAGCTGACTTCACTCTGCAGTAATGGGAGCCTCCGGCTGTCTGTTATACATTTTGCTTCAGCATTTGTATGTGTGTTTGTTTGTGGAGTGCTTTACACTATTGCTTAAGTGTGTTGCAATAAAATGCACTTGAGATGTCTTCATACTGCTTTAATCTGTCAGATAATATGAAACTTTTTGTTCCGACCACAGAGGTGTGTTTTATTTTGCGGTGTTTAGCAACACTGATACTTATTAAATATCACATCTACTGTATAGCTAATTGTTACATTGTCTGTTTGCAGCTGTTCATGCCTACAACGTCTAAAACAACCACCACAGTGGAGGTGACTTTGAAATGGCAGATCTAATATATATCTGAAATTTCCTGAAATGCAAAAGGCAGTGTGTGCTACTGAACACTCACTCATGCCTGCAATTCCATTAAGTGCTGCAGAGCATTTGCTGTTGTTTGTGTTTACCATCCTTTACATTTAACATCATCCTGTCCAGATGGAAAAGTATCTTAAAGCATATATTTATATGGGCATAAAAAAGGTGCCAAAGGAGACCAAAAGAAGAGATAAAGGCACATGAATGTTGCACTACGTGGTGTTCTTTATTTGCAGAATGTGTTACTGAGTTTCTAAGACTTTTAATAGTCCCTTGTGAACTTGCACTCAAACAGTGTGGGCTCATACTCGTTCTGATGCTTCAAATTGCAGCTATTTGTAGCAACAGATCACCTAAGAGTCAGTATTAGTTTATTAGTGCATGAGCAGTTGGTGGCTGAGAAATCCTTTCTGATGGTTGCTGCAAGATAGATAGAGAAACACACACACACAAGTCAATCCTATCAATATAAAATGTGAGAGTATGTCAGGAAGCTACATTAACCTTTAGAATGTAAATGTAATTATTAGAAATACACAAGATTTGTGTCAGTACTTTCCATTGTCTAAATATGGTGTGCATGCTCATGTGGTTGTGAGAAAATGTTTTTGCAAGCATTTGCTAGCCAGCCACTTGGGGCAAAGCGGAATAAACTCTTACACACTCATGTCCTGCAGCCATATCTGGTCAGCTGCAGTGCACAAAACCAGCAGGACAGATCAGTGTGGTTTATTTACACCTGGGATGAAAATGTTTTGAGAGGCTGTCATTTCAGAGATGCATGTAGGTAATGACACGTTGGACCAAACGTGCTGGGGATTTTTTCTGCAGCCGAGTCAAACATTTAGCATTTGATTAATGCTGCATAAGTGATAGATGGGTAAATTGTCCCTGGCGTATGTCTCCATAGCCTCTCCGCCTACTGTCTTTCCATTCATCTCACCCTCCCTCCCCTCACGCTCTTTCCCTCCCCTTTCTCCGGCAGCAGTAGGGAAACTGGGGATGTGAACACACACTTCTTTGCCAAGCCTCACAGCTCCCCTGGCACCACACTGCAACATAACACCTTCCAAACCCTCCTCCTCCCTCTCGCACTGCTCCCCTTTTCCTCTCTCAGCACGGCTGAACAGCATGTTTGATTTTACAGAAGCTAACTCTGTGAGGGTTTGACCTTTATGGGTTTTCAAGGCCGATACTGATATTTTTGGATTTAAACTGCTGATAGCAAAAGATTGTACTCTCATGGACACCTCCATCATTTCTTCAGAGAGAAAAAAGAAACATGTGGACCAGACCATCAAAAAACAGGAAGCCCTATTAAAAGTAATGAAACTCATGTAGTTGAATGCGCAGCTCCTGAAGGCAGCATGAGACACTAACAAGATGGTTTTGTTCTTCTTTTCTATCTGCAGCCTTCCTGTTTGGATAAACATGGAAATACAGGATACCGAGACTGACACTGAAACTTTAATAAAATCACAACTTTTCTTGAAAATGGAAATAAGGAAGGTCAACACAGCAAGTACATTTGGATGATTCCTGAATCACACTAGCCTGTTACATTTGGAGGGTCATTAGACAGGAATGCAACAAGTGGTTCATTAGTGTTGTGTCAATTCATTCAGAAGGCAACAAATCAATATGGTTATTTAATACCTCTAAGACTCATGAGGATTTTGTGCCAGAACAGAGGAGTAATCAATCCTGATCAATGAGACACTGTAAGAAATGTGAGTTACTCTATATGAGTTATTCAGGTTAGTTATATTTATTTTGTTTAGGCTTTTCTTTTAGTTTGTTTACCTATGTTTACCTCGACCTGTCAAGGGTGTACCCAGCCTCTCACCCATACATCACTAGGATAGGCTCCAGCCACCCTGTGATCCTGTACTATGGATGGATGGATGTATGGATGGATGGATGGATGCTTATCTCACATATTTTTACAGTGAATCTACCAAAATTAATACTGACAGTTTGAATGATAATTCATCCTCCAAAAGTTTCACTAATGCTGCAATATCTGTGGTTATATTTATGATTTGAGAGGCAGGATCAGTAGTTAAGTTTAACTTAACATATATCACATATCAAGTAGAAATGATTTTAAAAAGCATCTCTTATTTAGGAGGAGTCAAAACTAACTGATGTCTGAGGCCAATATTGGCCCCGGATATTGGTCAAAACCAAAAGTCTACAAGCCAGCAACCCTGACAGGATGTGCTCTCTCCCTCATATTTTCTCTTCGTTTCTCTTTCCCTCTCACCCGTGGCCCTCCCCAGCTGCCTCCAACACTGTAATGACAGTTTTATCAGTTTAACCACGTTTGCCATCTCCAGGTCTGGGCTGCTCTCCAGCCCTGTCTGCTGTGTTCTCAGCTATGCTCGGCTACAACCAGACACTAACAAGGGCCCCTTGTATATCCATTATGCAGATCTACCATCGCTCCCATTGTCAGTGTGTGTGAGCGTATATGTGCTGAAACCGGTCCAGGTTCAACATATGGAACCCGCCTGCCAACACCTACTTCACTGACACCTTATTCTCTTCCAACTGCAACCTGACTGGTCTGTGCTCTGAGCTGTAAAAAGCAAGGTGGAGGTTTAAATTAAAAAGAAAGAATTCACAGCATAAATCGTACAAGTTGTGTCTAATTGATTTTCAAGACATTTCCGAGGAATATGAGGTCTGTCTGTATTGCATCATTGTATACTGCTTCCACACTGTGGTTACCTTAAAACACATTGTAAACAGAGGGCAGCAGGTCCACTACAAGTACAGATGAGGTCATTAAAGCTTAATACCGTCTTATTATGTCTTGAAGTCATCACCAGAGCTGAACCAGCATTCACACCACAGTTCTAAATCTAACCCCCCTCCCACCTAAAGATAGACTCCATCTCTTTTTATAGAGGGCTGAGCTGCAGAATTGCATATTCTATTTCAGACGTCCCAGGCTCACATCATTGTTTGTTTTAGCAGGCTAACCTTCCCTATGTATTTATAGGTGTCGAGGCCAGGAGAAAGACCACAGTAGCTCCATAAATAAGCTGCCCGGGCCTCCAGCAAGCGTCCCAACCAACAAAAGCCCAGTCATTTCACAGGCCATTACCTGGAGCTGCCTTGCAGGGAGGCTGGCCTGGCCTCCGAGGCGAGGGAGGGTCGCTCAGCTCTGAGGGCGAGTCGACCCAGTGGGAGGAAGGGTGATGTTTGGATTAATAATAAATATGGTGATCTGTTTTCTGTGACCGTAGCCTATGAAAATGTGATGGGAGTAAATGGAAAAGAACCAGCTGCGATGCTCTGCATATGATTCTGCTCTGAGCTACGGCTCACACCGTTTCACTGTCATCTTTAGTGTCTTTCATCCTTCAGCTTTCATCCACGCAGGCCCCCACTCCGTCCTCTCCTTTTCTTTTTGCCTGACTTTCTCTGAACTTTTGGCCCCAGGATCCTGGTGGAACCTCACCCAGAGGCCCCCTGGCTCTTAAAAATAGATGAACCGAAAACATCACACATCACACACATACACACAGACATACAAAATCCACCCATGACGTCACACATTAACACTGTGTGTGTGTCAGCGCTTATCTCTGCCTCCACAGACACAGTGCAGAAAGCCAGTCAGCAGAGGCCACAGCCAGTGTACTCCACAGCCTCTCTGGCAGCCAGACCTCGCTGTGATGAGGAAACTGCACCCTGCAACACAAACAACCCATCAGCCACAGCAGCGCTTCAGCGCAGACTGCTAATCCTAGTACCTCCCTGCGAGGTACACCCACACAGCTTTAGGAGATGGCTGCCATCTTCCCCCTGGCTTTAATATCATTTTTCAATGTGATGAAATATTCAAAAGCATTGTTTCGCAGGGCCATTCAGCAGTGGCATTTGTCCCAAATATTGCTGTGCTCATTTTCTGGGTGGCGACAGTGATGATTCCATAAAGCATATGAATGGAGAGAGTTGTCATGTGGATGTGGCTGAACACTGAAGGCTCATGATCTTAAATCAGAGGGGAGCACCGCTGACTGGCACAGTGGGGGTTGCAGCAGAGCGACTACAACTGCTAATTTGTCTCAGAATGGCCCTTTACGATTTCAAGGGCACCATAACTGTTAGATGAAGAGATGTTTTTTATTTTCTGATTGCATCCTGGCTGAGCACAGCGCGCGTGGTAAGGCAAGATAGCGGCATAAAGGCCATATATTTGCCTGTTCTGGTAATATCTCCAGGTATACATGCAATTCAAACACACTGGCTGTCTGTGGCTGCACAGTTAATGTCATTGGATTCAGCCCAGAAGACTAACATCACGTGTCTCCTTGTGGTGGACCTTCTTTCATCAGCCTGTTACGTAATAGCTTCAGTCCTGACTCTAATTAAAGCCCATTTAACCTTCAGTGGACAAGGTTAAGATGACACTGCAATATATTACTATATGCTATATTTTAGTTAGATATGAGAAAGGACAACTGTTGAATCATTGATAAAAAAAAATACATTTTCCTCAATAAAACATGGAAAATACCTTTGGAGAATATCCAAATCTTTGTTAAGACAAACCTGTGCCACACTGAAGGCATTTTCCGTCCGACATTTGGCACTATATCTTCTTATAGCTGTCATTTCTTTGTGAAGGCACAGGTAAGTCTAAACAGAGAAGGTGGGGTGGTTCTAGTTAACACAAACAGATATGGCTTCAGAAATGCCCACACTTTTCTTTATAGAGCGAAACAGCAGTCATTAGAAGATGTAATGGATTAGCTATGGATAGAGTGAAGGCAGACAGAGAAGAGAGGGAAGAAGGGACAAACCAAGATCGAAATGATGGAGATTGGCAGATGGGTAAAATGGATTGGATAGACCGCTCTACGGATGAGAAGACAAGACGCAGAGCTGATGCCTACCGCCGCAGCAAGAGATAATGGAAACTGATTACAGAAAAAATCAACAAGGTTTCTCTCATTCCAGGAGCAGTACTCGAAAAAAACATGGCAGTAATATGATTGGCGAGGTCCCAGATCCTGGTTAAAAGTGATTGTCACTGAATTTGGTCCACAGCATCAACAAGTTCTAAATATAGAAAGAAAATAATAACAGAGGATAAAAATTTGAACAAGAAACCTGACTGACAGGAATTGCAGTTGTTTTTTGAGTTCCTTGTGCTTCCGTGCGGCCTTCTTGTCACAAATTGCTGTGGTGTTTATGTCGTTCCTCCCTGGCTTATGTTGATCTGAGGGAGTAGAGGAGCTGCAGGAGACAAACAGGATGTCTGTGGGAGGACAGATGAGAGGGGGTAAATCTGACGAGGAAGTTTGTGTATGTGCCTGTGTGTGTGTGTGTTTGTGTGTGTGTGTGTGAGAGAGAGAGAGAGAGAGTGTGTGTGTGTGTGTGTGTGTGTGTATTAATCCCAGGAAGGACTTCCTCTGAATCTGAGCTGCTTGGGAGTTCTGTGGGAGTTCTAGACGTTGACACAGGAAAAGCAGAGGAAGGAGGAAAGAAGAGAAGAAAGAGAGAGAGAGGTACAAGAGAGTGAGAGGGATCAAGGGCAGTAGCACTATTGAATCCCACTTCTAAAACACACACGCAGAGGAAAACCACCCACACAGCGAGGTCGCAATAACAGCGGTGGTACTGGCGTCATTATGAGCTGATGACTGTGAACACAGGCCCACCTCAGTGACACAGCCTGAACCCACTCAAATGCTTTGCCTCAATCAAAGCCTCTCCAAACCTCTGACTGTGCAGGCATGCTATCTGACCTGGACAGAACAGTGTGTGCAATTAACCCTCAGTGTTTGTTTTAATCTTGTAGATGTGCCAGGTGAGAGGGGTTTTAGGCCTTACACCATACTTAGAGATCAGATCATCAGCTATGACACCGATGAGAAGTGAAGAGTAACGACAACAAAAAGATGATTCAGAACTGGGTCTGAAAGGTTAAAGTGTCAGAGGTCAACAAGAAGCGTGCCATTATATTAATATCAAATATTAATTCCTGTATACAGAAAATGTATTGTCTAATAGATGGTAATAGATCACTGAAACATATCACTAACTATGGCATGCTGAGGTCATCAAAGACTGTATGAGATTGTTGTTAGAGTGAGTCATGCATAGATAGGAAGTTCCAATGAAATTATACACCAGAGTTGTATTTTAGGAAATGTAGTTTAAGCCTTGTGGACTCATGTTTGGTTTTCACAGCTGACGATGTACCTCGTCATTGACTGTCTTCACTATTGAAGCAAATAAAATAAATGGGTGAGTTCATCCTGCAATATATCTGTCCTAACTGGAACCAAATCTATGAATAATTTACCCAGATGTGTCATGTTGAACAGATGACTTTTTCAGGAAGTCTTTAGAGGTTACGTAACAGACGGAACCCACAACTGTCCTCTAATTAGAGGAAGGGAAAAGTTTGGCCTGTAAAGTGCTGTGTAATATATATTCCAAACTCCCTCATGAATCCCGCCTCTCAATTTCCTCATGGCCATTTGTCAGGCAGAGCCCTCTCTACCACACACATACCCACCCCATCATATGTGTGCTTACTCATCATCACCACACCACATCACAGAGCCCTCGTGCACAATACACTTGTCTGCGAGCCAAATGTGGAGAAACCACAGCAAGGAGACCAAAGAGACCAGAGAGGCCGATCAACCCGCCGTCCCCATCTGCAAACCCCCCCTCTCCAGCATCTCACTCAGCCTCCTGAGTCATAAACTATCACTGCCTCAGAAGTTTGGGTTCAGAAACAATCCCTCACAGTCTTTAACCCTGCTTGAAAGAATATTGTCTCCACTGTGAATGCATCTGTCAAGAGAAGGGTGATGATAAAGAAAAACACTAATTTAACACTTATCCTTGGCACGCAAGGGGAAAAAAAAATTGACATTCCATGCAGGAAGTCACATTGAATGTAAGAGCTGCGTGGTCGTGAGATGTCAACAACTATGACAAGGTTAATCAGCGCCCGCTATACTTTCTTTCCCAAAACGTTTCAGGGTCTGCTCGAACAACACTGTGCACGGCCAATTATCTCCTTTGAATAAAGGGTGTTCGCCTATCAAGAGTGAGCCCACTCAAACAGGGTCAAATACAATTCGCTATCACGCCACTTTCAAATAACATATCAAATTGTTGTCACTTCCATTTACGACAGTAATGTGTACCTAGTAAATTGCACTACTGCCTTTGGTCGCTGACAACAGCTAATTGTAAATGTCAGAGTTATTCATGCATGTCTCACCATGGTACATGATTAAAAATCACCTATAGTTCTTCACAAATGTGTGATAGGGAATGTCTCATGTGAAAGCTGCAAACATATACTTGAATAGAAGACAGTGTGCCTGAGAAGAATCCCTCATTAATTTGTGGTTATGTATAAAAAGCATGCTGCAGCATGAATTCAACAGTGAGACAATTAAGACAAAGTTGCTCTCTTGTGTGTCATTCAGAAAATCTTTGCTCCTGGCAAACAGAGCCAAAGAGGGGAAACAAAAAGGATAAGATGAGATGATTTATTTTACTTTATTGTATTTTTTATATTCTCTGATCAGGTGTGTGTGTGCCCCAGCATGTGACAAGGATTTTTTTTCTCTTGTGACCATGATTAAAGGTTGTCAACCATGCTTTTACTATAGCTGATGGGTAATTTCACTCTTTAACACAGTTTAGAGATGAGGGCTAGATTGGCACAAACATAAATACACACATGAATACTGACAAGAGACATAGGCATGAATGCCATACAGGCCTACACACACACACACTTAAGCACCCAGGGGCACAGTCAGTCATACCCACACACATCCACATACACACTGATAAGGCAAACAAATCAAGTGCCATGTCTATTAGAGTGGACTAATCAACAAGGCCTACATGTTCTGTCACAACTCACACAAGAACATTATGGATAATTTGTGTCTATAACATTGCTTGCAATTATTCCTGCATACGTTCCTGTGTGCATGGCGTTTAATGAGCCAAGCTAATTAAATATGGAAATTAATGACATACAAAGGAAATAGGGAAAAGCACAGTCCTGATGCATTTGAAGGAGCTGCTAAAAGCCTTTTATTGCATTAGGGACTGGGAGGGAAATGTGCCTTCCTCTAAGGAGACTATTAACAAACACAGTGATTAGCCCAAGCTGAAACACCACAAACTATTAGATATGTTCATTTTACATATTCCATGAATTATATGAAATATTAAAAAGAACACCGCTGCCAGTCTCTTTTGATGCTCAATCATATATATTTGATAATAAGCTTATCGCAGCACTGTATCAATATGAATCACCTTAATTATATGTTTTCTTGTTTGTAAACAGAAAAAAATGATGCTTTAACAAGTCTGTTTCATGCAGAGCAGATCTACTGGTGCAGTGATTTAAAACCTTATGCAGTGTGAACTGCTATTGTGCGCTCGCTTCTCTCACACGGCATACCCGTCTGCGAGCATCGCATGAGATGATGGGAAGCTCACCCCAATCAAAGAGGCCTTTCACTGAGAGGCAAGTCATCGCATCATGCTGTACGCAGTGTGTACCCCATTAAAGGAGCATTCTTTTGTGTGTTTGTGTGTGTCTGCAAGGAGAAAGCCCTGCAGATACATAGGGTCAGACACAGTTTATAGACGGCCTGACTCCATCCCAAAAAAACACACACGCCATGGGACACAAGCCGGGCCTGAGGGTGTATAAGCTCAGCTCTGAGCAAAAGTGGAAACGGGAGGGCGGAGAGAGGTTATAGTTCATCTAAAATCACCTCCCTCCCCTGGGGAAATACCCCACAGGCTGCCCCGAGGACACCCACGGGGGTGACCCACAATCGCAGGTCAGATCAAACGAAGCAGAACGCTTTTGCCTCGCGGGTCTTCACCTTAAATGAATTCCAAAGGCATCGACTCTTGTCCTTTTCTGCGAAAACAAACTATCATCTGTTTAACCTCTGACCTCTCCTTCTCCTGATGTCACCGCTGATGTCACTCCTTCCCCTTTTTCATGCCTGCTCCTCACTCTCTACGTCTCGCCCTGCAAAGAGGAGCGATGGAGGAGAGAAGTGAGGAGGAGGTTGAGAGGGGTTTAGCAAGTCCGGCGCAGGCCTCTCCCACAGGGCTTACCTCATCCTTCTTTCCGTTCCCATCCCTCCCACCTCTCTCTCTTTTTCTCTTTATTTATATTAGACTTTTTCCATTCCTTTCCAGTTCTTGCTGCTCCTGCCCTTGTATCAACCTAAGGAGGTAGGAGAGATGTATTGGTTTTATTAAAAAAATTACAGATGGTTTTTATCCTGATCTGAGTCCAACAGTGTATTATCAGGTTCGGAGTCTGATCCAATAAATATAACACATTTTACTAATTACATGATCTAAAAACTAAAACTTCTCAAAAGTGTTAACTAAATCATAATTATTGATAAGATATGAAAAGAGTGGGACTACAGTACCTGATGCGATGCAATCTGTTTAAGTGGAGCCTGTTGGAGTGTTTGGAACCGGTTGTGCAGCAGTGTAAGAGAGTGGAGGAGCACATTTAGCAGGCAACAGATATGTTTCATTTTGGCCTGCCATCATGTCAGGCAGAGATTCATGTTGAGCAGCAACAGCTGGTACAATTTGCCAGTGAGAAGCTGCTACCTGAATGTTTCGTTCTTTGCTAATAAGAAGGTTAGAGTGACAGCCAGAGCTTGTTGTATCTATGTGACATCTGGGGACTGTGGATGACATTAAACACTGGCATGACAACCTGGTATTACCCTTTATAGTATATGAGTAGACTTTGTTGCATGTTATTATGATGCACTTGGGCATGTGGTGTTAAACGTTGTTGTCACAATAGAGGCCTTATCCCTAACCTTAGCCTGTCATTTTACTGCTTTGATTATGCACCTCAGCTGGCCAATAACAAGCGTCTGACTAGAGCAAGAAACACCACAAAAACTAAGACAGCAGCAGCTCACCAACCACCCAACAGTGACCAAGGACCAGCTGTTAGATGGATGTGTCACGGCTATGAGCGTGACACATCCAAAATGTGCTTGGAGAAACAGGGAATTCATATGTTATCATAACACATAGAGGATCCAAGAAATATACCTATTGAATGGTGAATAATAGTAGAAAAATATGTTTACTTTAAACAGTACAATGCAGAGACAATATCAACTAAGTAAATGTTACATATTAACATCAGCATAACCCATAGCAACAGAACTCAAAATATCCCAGACTTCACAGCAACACATACAGTGCAAAGCTGCCACATTATTGCATGGTAAACCTTTAGGCAACACAAAAAATACGCACACAATTAAACAAATCAATTACAAATTCAAATGTCATTTATGTTGGCTTGCCTACTGCCAAACCCTGTGTCAATTTGTTCACTAAGAAGTGGTTTATTCTGCACTACTATATTCCTGGGTGACACTAATAACAGTGATGGTAATAGAAGAACAGCATGGATAAGTTTGGCTGTGGTTGCACCTCTCTGAGGAGCTTCATTATCAGTCTTCAAAGAAAATGTCAACTACAAACAAAAAAAGCATCATTAGTCTCTTTTCTTTCTGTGGTGGAAAAAACATAATCATTAGTGTGTTTCTCTCTCTCTCTCTCTTTTTTTTTACTCTGCCTGCAAGACAGCTCTTCTTTCTAGCTGCTACCGTAAAAGGTATGTTGAACACCCCTCTCTGCATCTCCTTTTTGCTGATAAACACACACTAACTGATTAAAACCATCACAAATTGCTCACATTTGCATAGACAGCCAAAACAAGTGATATGAAAGGAAAAGTTATTGCTGCTATAGCTTTCACCCTGACAAAACACAGAACGCTATATATGCTAATTAGCCATTTAATATGAATGTCTAATTAATGGTATGCAAATGAGACACTGCCATTATTGGACCTGTTTGATATGGGGATGGACGCACTATTGAAAATCCTTGGGAAAACAGACTTTGGATGCTGACGCTCAACACACACAGGAAATCAATTTGGTTAATTGTCAAATATGCAAACATGTAAATTGAAGTCATGCATTGCCATGACCAAGGAACCTAACCATTGTCCCTGGAGCATGAATGTGAGCACGGGAAGCGGGAACACACACCGCCATGAAGATAAACACGCAGGCACACACTCTCCTCTTATCTCATCAGCCCTTTAATGTCGTTGGTATTCAGTGGTCTGTCCTCTGACACAATGCATGCCACTAATTACCAATTCCCTTGATAAGAGCATTGCCCATAGAATACATGATGGAAGATGAAGGGTCTGCCTCCTAGGCCACCGCTATTGAACATTCTGACTATACACCACTTTGAAAATTGGCTTTCAATCAACATAGCAAAGACTGCTTAATTCCGCCACAGTTAGCAACCCGTGCTTTACCCACAATGGCCCTCTAAAACAGCTGCCATCCAACCTACACAGACAGCTAATGGCAGAGGACAAATACCTGAAAGTCTTTTCGTCAACTGTGAGGGCAAAAACATTCTTATTCCGCCCGCACGCAAGGATGTCTGGCTGCGCTCTGAACTGTATCACCTTGCAAAAGACCATAAAGCATTCATCAACAAGCCCAAAACAGAGAAAGTCACCGCAGCATTGGCATACTCCTTCACTCACTGTGACTAAGAGGAAGATAAAATGCAGACAGAGTAGACATCACACAAAAGATTTGTTTTCTTTCTTTCCTTTTTTTTTTGCAGAGAAAGTTAATTGAATTTGTATGTTAATGAGGGCTGTGCATAGCTAACGAGCTCAGTGTGCGACCCATTAACACATTGAATGATTGTTATGCCCGGGGCAAAAATCACCTATAGGAGCTCAAAACGGGAAGACAAAGAGCCAATCTGAATACATTATAGATTCATTTACATGTTCATCGACATTACATACATGTTACACTGATATTTGTCCTTCTCTTAAATGATAGAGACTGGACTTAAAAGGAAAAGATTTTTTGAATATTGCAAAAAAATATATAACATGCAGTTATATAAACAGAGGCCAGGCAATGATAGAGAAAAGATCAGGAGGCCTGAGCGGTCATTCAGAATTTCAGAGAATAATTTGCTCTTTACTCATTGAGTGTTTTAGCTCAATGATGACAAGTTCTCACCTTGTTGGAAATGAGAAAGTGGTGTGATTCAGTCGCCCTCCCTCATCACCATGACAATGTGTGAAGCACACTGAGATCTCTGCGCTACCATTACGATGAAAGCAACACCTCTTTAAATAGCCGCACACTGCGAGTATGAAGAAAAACAAACGCACTTCTATCTACACTACGCATAATAGGCAGTCACTTATTACCGCCACTGCCCTGATGAACATCATGAAGCAGAGGTGTTATTTTGTTATCCAACAGAGTGTCACTGTGGGCTTTTTTGACCATGCATCAGATGAGTAATTTGAGTGAAGCCCTACCACTGAAGTTATTCTGACCCCTCCATGACCTATGGTCTATGTTGTACTGTACACACATCACATTTGCTACATGACGTATCCTAATTATTCTGATGATCAATGGACTTTTCCTCTAGTGCCACCATGAGGTTGACATCCGCTGCCATAAAATGCTTCTAAATACTGTGACACAACACACGTTTAATTGTTAATAAAGCTGTAAAAACAACAGGAAGACAACTAAGTGCAAAAATAACTGAAAGAATCAATTTCCATGTAAAACTAAAATGTGGTAAACAAACAGGATCCCAAGCAGGTTAGCACCACTGTGTGAGTGTTTCTCATTAGTAGTAGTTATGCAGTGTGTATACTATACACTGCACCTTGTTTTATCAGAACTAAAGCTGCAGGATTACAGGCACTGTATTTATATGCATTGCTAACTGATACTGTAAAGACTCTAGAGTGAAACATAATGTCACACTCTGTTCACTCTGCCCTCTTCTCACTCTCTGATGACTTGACTGGGATTTGACTCCTGCTATTGGACAATTGCATAAGGCCACTGCAGCACTGTATAATAAGACTTATTCTCTGACTAAGTCTAGACGTCTCTGCTCCCCTGGGGTCTTATTCATATCGCAGAGACATAGACAGGCTAATCATCGCAAGCTTTCATAATGCAGACACTCAAAGCACATCAAAAGGAATGGAGTACATGGAAAGTTCAGATCAACCTGGTTGTATCATTCATCCCTCTTGCACACACACACACACACCAACACACTCCTCCCTCGCTGGCTCAGCCGTTATATAAATTTGCTGTGCATCCACCAGCTCTGCCTCCCTCCCTCCCAGCTCTCGCTTTTTGCAGCTTAATGGCCGAGTGTGTATGTATTGACACAACTCCTCAAAGCTACACAGCAGTGTGAGGGCAGTGCAGTCCAGCTGGGGGTTAGCTTAATGATAAGGTTAATGAGGGTGGCTGGGACTCAGGCATGCCTCCGTGGGCTATTACAGGAAGGAGAGAGAAGAGGCGAGAAAATTTGAAGAGAGGGGAAAGTAGGGAGAGAAATGAAAGGTCAAGAAAGGAAAGAAGAGGAGATAATTTAAAAAAAAAGGAAACGTGGCAAAGGACAGAGATGGAAAGAAGAAGAGAGAGATGGGAGGAGAAGCAAAGAAAGAAGATAGGGAGGCAAGCGGCATCAAAAAGTAAGGGTCAAAGGACATGATAGGGGAGGAGGTGAAAAGAAAACAAGACAACATAGAAAGACGGACAAAGAGGAAAAAAAGAAAGGACATGAGAGAAATAAGAAAACACAGAAAAAGGGGTTTGGGGATTAGGAAGGCGAGGCAAGGAAACGATGGGAGGACCATAGAGGCGAAGTAAACACACAGGCTTAATCATTCACAGTCAATAAATACCCCCACTATGCCTTCCTTCCTGCTCTCTGCTTGTGGTTCATTTTACTGGATGGACAATAGAATTAATGAGCACATGTGTCACTTAATCATCAGGCCAGTTGCTGGTAAAGAAGCGGTCATGCTTCCAGCAAAATGCTGGCAGTCACACCCTCAAGCTGACATACACACACACACATACATGGCCATTCAGTGCACAAGCTCCTCTAGATACAAAGCATATGCCCCTTGCCCAGACAGCCCTGAAGGTGTAAATCCCCACTGACAGACATATTGTAGGTGTCCGGGCGGAGATTAGCCTATTTTCCTCTTTAGTCTGGAAAAAGTCCTGAATCAGCTTCAGAATACTGCTGATGCTCATCTCTAATAGGCTAATCTGCACTAAACTCTCATTTCATGTGTGTGTGTGTGTGTGTGTGTGTGTGTGTGTGTGTGTGTGTGTGTGTGAGTCTAAACAGCCTTTTCTCTGAGATTAACCCCAAGGTGTCAGTGAGGAATTGTGGATGTGTGCCTCAGCATCTACTGTAGAAACAGCTTATGCTTTGAATCAGACTGATGGAAGGCATTCAGGGATTTTCTGTTTTTCAAGTTTTGATTTCTGTTTACATATACAAGTGTTTAGTTCATACTTCCATCCAGTGTGGCTTGAAATCCACACAGCTGTAATATAAGCTCAGATGTTTGAGAAAGTAAGCAACAAAAAGTGCAAAGGGTAAAGTTAAGGATGAGGGCTATTAAAATATATATTTTATATATATATTTACAGATGTTACTTCAAATTGAAAAATAACTGACAAACGGCTTTGGTTCGTGGAAGTAAACACATACAACACAAACAGAAAAAGGCAATTAAGAAAGTCCAATGCATTCTCATAAATGATTAACAAAGCTACTGACGGTCTGTGGCCACCCTCCCTTGTCTGACAGTAAAGCTGAGTCAAGCTTGTCCCTGACCCCAGATGATACAAACACTTATAAACAACACTTACTTGTTGACTAGAACAACTGCTTTCTAATTTTGATGTATCTTATCTTTTTCTTCTCAGCTTATGAAGTGAAACAGCTCCTCCTTTATCTGTATAGGAATTCTTTCCCAGCTGTTTCAGTTGGGAAAGTACCCACACTGATAAACAAAAGTATGACAGTGATGCTGACAATTGAATAATGCGAGGGTAAGCCAGTGAATCATCTATTCATTTCTACAGTATCATTTCTGTTTGTCTTTTCTTCTGGGTGCCCTTTCATCAATCTGTCATGTGATATCTAGGATTTGAACCACAATACATTTCAACATTGCAATCCATCCCTTTCCTCAGCATGGCAGAAGAAAATACCCCTATATAATCACAGGTCAGATCTAGGTGACATATTTGTTGCTGATTGGTCCAGAGGGGGACAGAATCACATCCAGCAGACCCACATGTGATTCAATCCTACAGGAATTTAAAAGCTGTAAGTGGCTGTAAATGTTTCAAGTCTGTCCCATTACAACATTTGTGGCCACTGGAAAGATAGGAAAACTTGACTTAAATAGATTTTTAAGCTCATATACACAGTGTTTGGTTTGTTATTGTTTATAAATGAAAGTGTGTAACTTCAGTAGACATCTCTGATACACAAAACATCATAATTGACATCTTGGAAAGAATGTCTAAGTGATTATGTCTTACGTCTTCTTTTGGACATTAACAATCTTAAAGACAGCACCTTTAAAATTGTAATTCCATTGTACTCCATCTTAAAGCACTGTCTTATTAGCCGTCATTTCAATCCCCAGAACAGCTACAAAACTGAAAAACAGGAACTGAATAAGCTCTGTTTCTCCAGTAAACAGTTGTGAAACGGTTCTTGAGCAAGACACTTAACCCCCAGTTACAGCGGGTGAGCTGCTCAGTGGCCAGAAATTAAATGCACCAGGATGCTGTCGGCTGTGAATGCCATTGCTAGAAAAAAAAGAAGAAGAAGAAGAAGAAGAAGTAACATGCATGCCCAAGCAGTCCCGGTTCTAAGAAATTACTTGAAAAAACTTGGATCAGACCATTTGTCATGCTACCAAATGTGTGCACAAGCCTGAGTGACCAGCGTTAATGCCCAGGCGCTCTGGATTACACACACCACTAGTCTGCTGGCTCCACAGCTCTAGTCAGGATCTACTGAGAGGAGATAATTGAGTGTGTGTACATAGACAGCGTATACAGTGACACTTCATATGAGCAAACATAAAGCCTGATCAAACATGCGAACACGGCTACACAATGCTGAATGGCTTTGTATGTCTGATCTTCTGTGTGTCTGAACGCTCTGTCTACCGTGACACTTTGTGCTTTGGATGTGTTAATGGGACTTGCTGATCAAATATCCTCTTATCGCTGCCAATGATTTGAGGGTGACATGAAGTTAATAGACCCTTGTACATCACAGTGCACACTGGCATCTATGTGTGCAGGAAGGTGAGCGCTGAAGTTTTTCTAACTGACAAGACAATAAGATTATCATTTTAAAGAACAACAACAAAAAACTTCATGTAATCAAAACAACATTTGAATGGGCCTTACTTGTTTAAATCTTTGAAATGTGTTAGTATGTTAGCATTTGTCATTCCCTTGTCTCAAAGTTTACAGGATTTTAAAACCTTTTTTTTTTTGCTTTGGTCAGAGGTGTGATGATGATGTTTTATTCTGTGTTCTATCGATATTTTATGTCTCTTCTGGTTGCTAGCATGTGCAGAAGGTGCAGAGATAGATGAGATGAAAAACATTTATTGATTTTAAAAATGATCTTCTTAAACTTAAACTTTTAAAAAAAAAATATATATATATATATAAAGGCCAGTTTTGGATCCAATTTATGGTGTTTTGTTTTTTTTAAAGTTGAATGGCCCCACGCTGTTATGATGAATGTGGGGTAAAAGTATATAAAATTAATGTGGGATGGAAATCCCACTAAATTTTCCAAAGAAATCAATGACATCATCAAACTATGTTTAGTGTTCCTGTGGAAAGATAAAATAATACAGCCTTTAATATTAGCTTTTCCCACAGTGATGTGGGTAAGGGATCCCAGATGTGATCAATAGAAAAACAAAAACCCTTACAGTGGTGTAAATCCATATCGTGTGTCTATAAGACAAATCGTGCAGATGCAGGTAGCTGGAGATGGATGGAGCAGAAGAGGATATGACAGTGGTGTGACTGCCTCCAAAAATAACAAGCCTTTTCCAGCTTCTGCATGGTTACCGCCCCCACATAAGATAAGTGCATCAGAAACCCTTTAATTTTGTTTTGTGCAAAGTGGTTAAGCATTACATAAACATCTTAAAATCTGTGGTCTGTCCATGCCCTCTTGTCCCATATGGATGTGAACCCATTATTTACTGCTGGTGGTGAACCTCTCTCCAATGACATAGGGAGAAATAAAAACTTTGCTGAGTATGCTGCAGTAGTAATTGTGGTTGAAATCTATAATCCACAATTCTATATTATATATACAAAGAAATGACTGTGATAATGGTTGAGATATGCGCTGGCTGTAGCACCTTTATACATTCAGAATAAGAAAATGGGGAAAGGTCAAGAAAACTATATCCTTCCTAGTTTGGAAGCTCAGGAAGCAGCAGTGCGACAGGATATGACAAAATAAACCTGTTGTGTGAAACTGATCATGCCTCATCACCCTGCTGCTGAACAGTAAGAGCTAGATGAGTGAGCTGGATAAATATTTATGGCTCCATGACTTGGCCTATCCTGCTGCTGTCCACCAGCTGAAGGGGGTGTGTGGGACTAATGTGGGAGGAAATGGAAGTAAAAATAATTCCCAGCTAAAAAAATAAGACTGCACAAAGGGGACCAATCCAGATAAACTACATCCTTAGGGGTTATTTTGTTCCGGCCTGGATCTGATATCAACTTTAGCTGTTCAATAGTCTGAGAGGAGGTAATTCAGTCTGACCGGGGCATCTAGAGGACTTGGAGTGGCTTCAAAACCTTCAGAGGGACAAAGACAGAAACATAACAACGCAGCAGAAGAGCCTAAACACAGAGAGAGAGATAGATGAGGAGAGAGGGAGAGGGAGAAGGAGGTGATGAATGGTGTTGTTTTTCTCTGTAAGGAGGATAACTGTATCCTCCTCTGGGAGCAGCGGAGCCGGAGAGCGTCGGTGAACACCAGTCATGTGTCTCGGAGACAGCCAATGGAAATGTGTGGATTTGGTTCATATGCGAGTTTACTGGGTCAGAGTCAGAGCAGTGGAGGAGGCAACAACCAATCAGAATGGGAAGCAGCGTCTGGAGGATTAGCCAATGAGGTTGGAGTCTGGTGTCTGGTACCAGTTGATGTCTGACAGTTAGACAGACTGTATCTAATTACCACAGCCGAGGCTCAGCATGGGTCTGTGTGCACGTATGTGTGTGTGTGTGTGTGAGTGGGTGTGGGTGTAACAGAGGAGAGAGGGAGTGAAAATTAGAATTAGAAAGGAGGAAGGTGGTTTGGAGGTTTTGGCAAAAGTTGAAAACAAGGCATCAGATCTGGAGAGCTGCCACATGAAATGAAACTGTGCCAAAACACACTGTAGATATAAATATACAACCCCAGAATGTAAAATCATCTTATTAAATTAGCCATATTAGGTAGTAATACATCCCTTTGCTCTGGATCAACTCCTTTCTGCTACACTGTGTGAACAAAGGAAACATGTATAATGGCTGGATGTGTCTGTTAAAGTGTGTGGATATCTGTATATTTCTCCATTTCCTGGATGAATGAATAGGCGCTGAAAAGAGAGTTCAGTTTCCCACAGTGCAATAGTCTATTATTGTCTCTAGGACAATGTTGCTCTCACTGCACCCCCCATTTAGCCACTCTCTAACTGACTGTATAAGACAGAGACTGCCAGGTGTTAATGGGACACACACACACAAACTGTAAGCAATTACTACACAGTATATGCTCAACAGCAGCCAGAGGTGAGCGGGGGTGACAGACAAGGGCAGCTGTTTGGTGTGTTTTTCCTGTTTTGACTGCCTCCGTCTGGGCACACATCCTACACACACACACCTCGCCACTGCTCACTTTGTGTTCTACAATGTGAGCAGTTTTTATTATGTTTGTTGTGGAGGTAAATGTTTTGAGGTAATTGTTTGACATTTGCACGAATGACAATGAAAGTATATAAAATTCTGTATGTATTCTGAGCAGTATAGAACACACGATATGTTTACATGCTGATAACCTGGTTACATCAAGCAGCTGTACAAAGCAGCTGTACCGGTGAAACTGAGCACTCCGAAATATGATATACTGTAGGCTACCCTGTGTAAATGAATGCGAACATGCTGTATTATCTTATTAATCAACATCAGTATTATTTAGTCTTTCTAACACATTGTCATCAGTTCCCCTTGATATGTTTTCATGTTAACATTTCATGAGAAAAACACTTTTAAACCAGCATCCAGTGTACATAACATTCCAACAGTGGTTAGACAGCAGTAAACGTGCTGGCAGGATAGCTCAGAGCAGTCCACAGAGAGTCTTCCAGTTTTCATGCTAAACTAAACAAACAGCTGCTGGTTGTATAGACAGTTATGAAAGTGGTTGTGAACGTCCTTGTCAAATACTCAGACGGTTTTAACCATATCTGTTGTAACTACAGGAGGTATAACTGGGAGGCCTGAACAGAATTGCGGGGGAAGAAATGCACTGATGTGCATATAAGCGTGTGCTCATTTGTCTGTTGTGCATGTGTGCACTTACTTTGATCACTGATCAGTGTACATACATACCTCATCCTAGCGTGACAATACTCAATTTGTTGTGGTGCAAGTGTAATTAAAACAAGCTTGTATTTTGCATGTGCTGGCCAACACTGGCATCAGCAGAGTTTGAATCCATCTGGCCAAAGACCTTCATTCTAACTCATCTCCCCTCTCTGTCTCTCACATTCTCTCTCTAGGATCTCTCTCTTCCTGAATAAAAACTTGGACCGGTACACTAAGCAGTGAAAGCCCTGATCATGGATCAGTATTAGAGAGATGAAATAATAATCCTGTGTTATCCAGAGAGCATCGGTACTGGTAGTGCTCCAACCCGGTGAAGGGCTGTTGTTGTTATTCTTTGATCAGACCAGCAGGAATAACAATCTATAATTCATAATGCTCAGTCTAGTCTGGGAACACTAGGCACTGCACCTTTAATTATTGATCAAACAGAACAGATTTAATATCAATCACTGAAGCATAGGCAGAAGTGAGCAAAGTAGGAGAAATGGAGGAATCTCTCGGGTGCTGCCGTCTAACTCTCTAATGAAAACAGAGAAGAAATACAGTTCGCTTAATGCTGCAGTGCTGGTGTGCAAACAGGAATTCAGGCTAAAGCTTGGACACAGATCCAGTGAGACTGGAACTCACAGGATACATGGTCTTTGAAGGCCGATATGTATGGTTTGGTATCTGACGCTGCAGCGCTCTATGTTTTTACAAATCAGTCTACATTATTCAGTGTTTTCTGTGAAGGTGATACCAAGCAGAAAGCATTAGAGGTTCAACAGTCTACTCATTGAGAAAATAATTTACTACTGCTACTATTACAAAGTGTTACTGCACTATTTCTACTACAACTACCACCGATACTGTGAACACGACACTTAGTGCAATCATCACTGCTCATTCTGAATGTTGATGCTATCACTTCACTACTACTTCAAACAACACTACAAATAATAGCAGTACTAATTTTACTATTACTATACTATATCATCAGTTTACTACTTGGCACTACTTTTCTCAACCTGTACAACCTATACCCATACTCATATAATCCATACATAGTACATGTCATTTGTAATATATGTGCTAATAATATAACTTACACCTTTGTTTCCATAGTTTAGAAGTGTAATGCATTGTGTAAGTATAACCCTACATTAAGACATCAGTCAGAAGAGTAGCAAGCAAAATGGTTTTAGTCCACTGAGTGGGAGAAATGTGCAGCTGGAGTGTACTGATTACACTGGGCCTGTAAGGGGCTTGCAGCTGTAGAAGCAATTGAAGACAAACACGCACACACACTCACACACAGAGCAAAACCCCAACATGTTTGCAGCTTCCTGCCTTTTACAGTCTATTGTTATATTTAGTGACACTGCTCTCACAGACCACTTTCAACATGTAGGTTGCAATTAGAAATTGACTTTTCTCACACATTTTCTCACACTCGCACACAGTTTGATACGCGCACACACACACACAAGTTCCTGCAGTGTAAAGGGCCCCTTGCCTTCCACTCAGTGCAGGAATGCAAGGAAGAAGAGAGAGAGAGTGTGTGTAAGAGAGAGAGAGAGAGGAGAGCAACTGGGACTTTCCCCAGGATAGCAGAAAAAGGAGGGAGAGAGGAAGCAGACAGTGGGAGCGACGGAGGACAGGAACAAATACAGGAGGAGGGAAAATGGATGGGTTGTCTTGTGTATGGGCTCGTTTCTCTTTCCCACAGTGGAAATGACCCAGTTATTACTGCACGGTGTGTGAAGGAGGCCTTACTGCTTGAAACAGAAGAAGATAAAAAACTACAAGGAATGTATCAGAGAGCTTGTATAACATTGTTCCCTCAACCGTGTTGAAAGGCTAAAGAAGTTGTATGAAGTTATGGCTGAAGCTGCAGAAATGTGTCTCACTCTCAGCCTGTCTATCTCTGTGTCTGTATGCACCCGTCAAGGTTAATGGCGTGTCTCTTGAGATTACTGCAGTTGCCACTGGTGTTCCCACTGATCCTGCGTGCCGTCACCAATGCTGCTGCCCATATGGCACCGCTGAGGGAGTAAAGTGTACGTGTGCGATAGGGATCAGTAGTCTTGATTGTGACTCAGTTGTGGCATGTGTGTATGAGTGAGTGTGTGTGGTCTTCTCAAAGAGGCAGCTGTTGGCATTCAGGGTTGCGTGTGTGTATATGTGTGTGTGTGTGTGTGTGTGTGTGTAATAGTAGAAGAAAACCTCTCTGACATTCACAAACTTGCCATGTCATCTCAATCTAAGGAGGCCTCACAGTGATAACAGAACAAGGAATCCTTTCATCCCACTGTGTGTGTCTACATTAATGCATAGACATGTGTGCCTCTAAATGTGTGTTTATGTGCATATTTTTGTCTGCACATGTGCTTATCTACTGTTCACCCCAGGTCATTTTGGATATGTGTGTGCACATGCACGTATGTATGAACGCGCATAGAGCCTGGGTGTGCCTTCAGTAAGGGTGGTCTCCACCTGTGGATCAAAATGTAAGGGCCTGTATGAAGTGATGAAGGAGGGACCTTCATTCCCTCCTGGAACACTCAGGTCCTTGGCTAAATGAAAGTCCAAACACAGTGAATTAACCTAGCAGCTTACAAATCAGAGGGGGAGGGCTGGTAGGGTGGGAAAGGAAAGCCCCTCATTCTCTACATACTACAATATCTATTTTAATTCTGTTTGACAACTTCAGCTGATTATAAATCAACTGATTCACACAGGAATGTGAGGGTTAGCTAGGGATAGTTAGTGGTTTGCAATATGAGAACTGCAAACCTTGTTTCAGGATGTTGTCCATTTATCCCTGTTAAAGTCGATCACCCAGACTCATTTTCTTCCACCCAGTGCCACCCAGGACACATGCTCATTAGTGTCTGCCCTCAGTGTCCTATTACATGTCCTGAGATGATGTCAGAGGTTTGACAAATACATGGTTAACACTTTTTCACAACACAAATTGCTGTCAAGGCTTACAATGCTAAATGCAGTTTCCTTAATATATCCATGATTTTCTGTCAAAATGCCAACTACTTAAGCTCGCCTCTCCTCCACTATTCTTAATTCCTGCGCTGAACATTTCCCAATATATGAAAATTTAAAAAAAAAAAAGCATTTTTCCAGCTTTAGATTTTAACAGCCAGCCGATACAGAAAACACATGTTTACAGCAGAATGTTGACAGAAGCTCTTTGAAATAATACACTGAGCTGCAGGCCATAAACTCTTATCTTCATGATGTAATTCATTGTGGCAATATTTTGGCTCATATTCATGATAAAACATGTCAGGACATGTCAGCATGTTGGGTGGGAGGACTAACCCTGCCTTACTGCGGCTGTAAGAACTGTGTCAGTAATAGCTATACAGAGAATTCTGCAACACTTACATTAAAGATGAAATATGTCAAACTGAAAATATCAGTATTGGCCTTCGTAAAACGCACATTAGTCAAAACCCCAGCTGGCGTGTGAGAGAGAAAAAGAGGGAGTCAGAAAACCACATCTTAGCCTGCCAAAAATCACATTTCCCCTCTACACTATAGCTGGTTTACATTAACTCTCACACATGCATGGCGAGGCCCGAGTCCACCCACTTCACATTTCATTACCAAGAAAAGCTCAAACTGTTATACCAGCCCCTGCAACACAGAAGAATTCTCTAATGTGATTCATCTAAACCTAACATGAAAAAGAGCCATAAAAAACGGCGGTTAAGTGGTGGAGTGAAGGTATAGGAGGAGAAAGAACAAATAGAAATTCATCCCACGGGATTAGAAGCAATGGAAACTGGAGAATCTGGGGTCAAACCTGGCCGCTACATGCGTGATCTATTGCACAGAACAGTACAATACCTAATGACATGGGAACGGCTACATATCACACAGTCCTACTGCTGTGTTACAGTATGTTTCCTGAAGGAAAGGGGCTCTTTATAAAACAGCAACTGTTTATCAAGCTATCTGCAAGGACACATTATAAGGAACACTTCAGGATAAGAGTTTTTTTCTAGTAATCATTGATTTATTTACTTTTCAAACCCCTCTGACCTTGATGTCATGATGACGTCTTTAAAGTTGCCTCTGCTTATATGCTGAAGCTGGGTCAGGCTATCAAACAAAGGACGGTACTGAGCTAATGGAAAATATGGCTTCCAGCGTTTTTGAACAGAAACATTCTGATGTTGCTTCAACTTTAACCACTGTTTATCACAAACATCCACATGATAAACACAAGTATAGTGTTTATCTTCAGAAGGGTGGAAAGTCTCACTGGACTCAAATCAGGGATTGATGTGGAAAGTGACACATAGAAGAATGGACTTTTAAAGCTAAACAGGGATCCAGCAGTTCATATTATGTGTATATTTACAGTATATCAAGGGGTTAAACTAAAGCCAGAAAAGATGTCTAAGAGTTATAATCTAGACAAGGCAACTAAACTCTGTTCAGCAGAACTAAAGGCAGTTGGGGGAGTGGCCAAATGTCTTCAGAAACTATTTCTCCAGGACCTTTGATTTAAACTCTTGGACATAACATGACCCGGATGAATGAGAGCATTCACAGACTAAGCCAGCAAACAATGTTTTAGTGAACAGGTGAGTGGTTAAAGTGTCTAACCGGGAATGCAGGTCATCTTGGACACAGCCACAGTTTGGAAAGGACGACTGGTTTTAGGGAGGAGAGTCGGTCTGATGCTTCACATCAGAGCAGTGACATGTACACTGTGTCAACAAGTAATCACTGCCTTTACCCATTAACCTCAGCACAGATGAGAGTGACTACAGCAACCATGGTAACTAGCAACAATGATTAACACATACCAATCCAATTTGTCTGACTAAAATGAGACTACAGAGGAAAATGTTTCATTTGCTAAAAAAATAATGTTAAAGACATATAAACTAAATAAAGTGACCAAAACAGCCTATAGGAAAAGTGGAGTCTTGGTGTCTATATACTTTTGATCATACTGTATATCTCCCTCTGCACCTCTCTCTGTAAGGATTTATTCATGCACAAAAATGTCCTGTGTTTTAATCAGAAACAGTTCTGCCAAAACAGTGAGCAAAACCCAATATTTCTAAAACCAACATGCACTAGTTAATACTGAACTGTTATATATCAAAGTGTATTAAGATGATAAAGTTTCTCTCTCTCTCTATTCCACCCCATATGGATCAGTTTAAACACACCCTGGTTTGGCCCACTTTCAGAATGTCACAGGACATTTATCTTTATTCCCTTCTTCCTTTCCTTACCGTATAGAGAAATGGCTTTTACAGATGTGCTCTGTGCACACTCATCTACCTCTCTCTCTCTCTCTTGCACTTTACTGACATGGTTTTCTGCCTTGTGCCTTCTCCCTGTGCCTGTTGTACACGTATAGAGCCTTCCATCTGGAAAATATATCCTTCTACCTAACATATAGGAACATCGGTGGAGAGAGCTCCTTTCTCTTTCTGCCCCCTCTCCTATTTGGAGGCAGGGTGAAGCTCTTACCTCACTGTTTTAGAGGAATGTTTCCAGCCTTAATAATGTAAATGAAATCATTATTATTATTGCTTTATTCCAATGATACAGGGTATTTTTGACAAATGTTCAGGCATGATTTAATAAGTGCAATACAGCTGGAAGATAATTAATACATGTTCAAAAGATGAATAATAGGTTGTTGTGAATGCCAGGTGAAAAATACAATATTTTCCATAAATAATGTTATTTGTGCTTTAGTCGGCCAGAAAGTAGTGACTCAACCAGCAGCTAGTGCATGAAAGCTTTTCGTTGACAACATTTTCTGCAGAAGCAGTTGTTGAAAGTATCCACAAAGCTGTAAGAACCAGAAGCAGCAGTTCAGTATGCGCTCATATCACACAGCAATGGGGCCACTGCAAAGTTGCTCTTGCTCAGGTTTCAGTTTAGAAAGTGAAACATTCCAAAACGAAAATCCATCGTTCATCTTTGTCCTTTAATGTCTTTTATGTTTCCTGTCACTTCCCTCTAATGAGCTACAATTAGTGGTTTAAACACACTAATCAGACAAGCGTGACCTTTCTTGACCTCATCAGATGCTTTTCATTGCATAATTTCATTTAACTGCTGCACAGTTTATCTAGGCTCGACACTCAACATAAAGAAGCTATAATCAATATTCCAAAAATAACATTTTAAATGACGGTTTGGAAACAATGCAACATTGTGAAAGGACCACAGCTCCTGTTACAGTTCCGGTCTTCGTTGCCTTGTTAAGATCAGTAAAAGACGATGGTTTGGGTTAACAACAGCAACTAGCAAAACCTCCATTTTATCACTTGCTGGGGTCACAAGTCGACATTTAACTTTTTTGAAATGATTTTGCTTGATGCTTTGGATCAAAGCACATTATTTTTCTGTTAGACTAGGCTGTTTACAGCAAGTTTCTGTAAACTGTGCTGTATATGTTTTCTCTTACTGCTCTCTTTTATTCAAGGATTAAACCCACTACACTGCAAATCAATCTTATACTCTGTTATCCATACTAAAGAGATGAATTCATGAGCATTATGCAGTGGAAAAAAATCAATTTTCTGATGTAACACCATTGAAAAATGTCAAGAGCACTAACCTACAGGCCGCCTATTTCAGGCAGCGTAAAAAGGACCCAAAACTTTCACAAAAAAATAAAAGCACATGGAGATACTGGTGAGAAGAGTTAAGCACAGTTTAACTGTGTTTTAAAAAGAAAAAAAGCACACAATAGATAAACACAAAACTCTGAACAGTATCTGTGTCAAGTCTCATAAGTTTGCCAATGTTCGACCTCGATCAGCGTCTAGACGAGAACACAGAAACAAAACCTGAGTGCTCCTCCCGAGCGCACTGTATCAGATAGAATGACCCCGTCTGCCTCCAGTCCACTTATATAAGACAGGATTACACAAGTAAAAAACACCACAAGGAGCAGACGGATATAGCTCAGCGAATCTCTGTGTATATTTGATCAAGCGTGTGATCTGAAGTATATGTGAAGAGAGCAGTGTTTGAAAGAAGGGATGTGCATGAGTCTATAAGTCAGAGAGGGGTGGAGGCAGACAGACAGAGATGGAGAGGATGGAGGCAGGGGGCTGCACACATTCTCTGTGGTTTGGGAGAAAGAGGGCAATTTATCATCTCGGCACAGTTTCAACACATAAACTGTTTGGGCTTTTTGGTAATTTACATTTTATACAACTACTTTGTCAGTATTGTTTCTGATGAAAGTCACAGCAGTCAGTGAATTAGTGTGAGAACAAAAAAGGCAGTTGGGAGGAAGAGGAGACGGGGGAAGAAGAAGGGGAGGGAGCAGAGGTGTGTGTTTGAAACAGCAGAAGGGCTGCTGGAGCTGCTTCCACACTTCAAGGGCTTTAGTGACAGGGAAGCTGCTCTATTCAGCACCGTCAGCAGTTTTGCTCCTGCATGTGTGTGTGTGTGGTACATGTGTGCCTATCCACAGGGAATGAAAACTCCCTGTGTTGTTGTTCCATAAAGCAAGGACACTTTGCTACACAGGCGCAGAGGACAACTACACATATGCTGTGCATCCATTCTTCAGTACACTGCACAGGATTGGCCAATTTAACCATTGAATTTATATGTTCCTTTTCTAGAAATGATGAAATTAATTCACTTTTAAACAGTACATTTGAATGAATTTTGAATGTATGGCCATCTGCTGTTCACGGTTTTCCACAATTGACCTTGTTAAAAAAAAATTTTTTCACTTTGCGCTACACTCACACAACTTTGTCTCATTTAAAGGATTATTCCACATTATTTCAACTAGGAGCATCTACTTTTAATGTGCATTCTTTGCACTTTGCACTAGATGTTTAGAAAAACTGCCAACATACTTTCTTGACAAAATAAATGCTCACACAGAGAGTGTGAATATGATGGCTCCTCCAAACAAGCAGGAGAAACCCCACAGTGTGTCAGAGCCACACCGACTGCTGCTAAGTGATAGCAAAGGAACCATAAAGGAACACTTTGTATCATTCAGGAGGCTGTGACAAACATGAACATTTTAAACACACACACACACACACAGTCCATAAGTATGGTGGCACGGTGGCACCCGGCAGTAAAGTGCAGCCATCCCTAGCTGGCACACAGGACACCCATTCACACTGTGACAGGGTGTCACAGCACATGATTTATGATGGGTAATTATGGTTATGGAGGTGACATCATATCCTACTCGCTGGCTCCCGCATGTATCCGCTCTGTGTATATGCACGTCTGTGCATGTGTGTGTTCACATGTGTGTTGGTGACTAATTAGTTATGCTGTCTGGATCCAGCAGCGACTGTCTTTGTTTTTCTACAGAACGGAAGACAAGGCATGTCACAACAACATATCTCGCAGTTCCTCCCGACGTGCAGTAATGCACACACACACACACTCACACAGGCGCACTGCATTTGCACATATGGGTCCCACAAAAGAGTTTTTAATGCTTTGTTCAGTCTAGTCCAAACAGATCGTACTTTTTTCACCTCAGGAAGAGTGAAGATGGGCCAAAAGCAGCAAGGCACAGGCACAACGATCACTCACGTTTACTGACAGAGCTAACCATCAGTTTACCATGGTCTGAAGCTGGTGGCAGGGAGAAGCATACAATTAGAAATCATTACTCTGCACCTAACTGCTGCTGACAGGCATAGGCACAACAAATGGGAAAATGGAAAGATTATAACACAATTTCACTCTCCTGTACACATCTGCTATTTCACTTGCCAGTTCTAAATAAATGTATTCATTTAAACATGATTTGACAAACCATGCCTGCTTCTTGGATTATAGACGCTGAGGCTCCTGAGGTGGAAAAAAAACTGTTTATATATAATAACAGGTGGCTTTGAACAATTAAGTTAAATCCTTCCTCAAGCTGAAAGGTATTTTTTAATTTCTAATTTGTTTGACTGAGTACTTTTATGCCATTTAAAGGGTTTGCAAGCAAACTGCACAGATCACTCACAGCAGTTAATCTGCAGAGGTCACAGCAGGGCTCATGAGTCTCCTTAATAAGCCAATTTGGAGAACAAAAAAAAGAAAAGAAAGAAAAACGACCAGTTCAGTCACCATAATGAGAAGCATTATTTTTTGTGGATTATTTCAGTCTTTATTCCGAAGTATGGCTGTAGCCACGGGGGCCTAATTTGAGAAAGGGCTTCGAAAGTCCATAGTTGAACTTTAAACCGCTGTTAAAGCAACAGCAGAAAATCCCAACACTCTGCTCCTCTCCACAGATAAATACGAAGCTACTCTGTCTCTTTGCTCTCTGACCCTACAAATATTTCAACAAAAATGACCTTTGCAGCTTTTCACCCTCAAGCACGAAAACTTCAACAACTCTGGCCTGTTTGACAACACAATCACTGGCGTGCATTTTAACTCAGGGTCATAAAGAAGCGGTCTCTTAAAGCACTGATGGGCTGATGTCCAAAGGATTTTTTTTCACCCTGTATTAACACTGGAAATTACATCATAAAGTGTAAGAATTACTTTACTGTACCTGATCCAGTCCATCTTATTGTGGGCAGTGTGATTCCTGTTATAACGGTTCAGCCTCTGCACCCCTGCTCTGTGGCTCTTCTTAGCCTTCACAGAAATGCTGTGCTCTTTTCTCTCCTCGGCTGCCTGAGCATCACACTGTGCCTCCTGCTATGCTCCTGTCAAGCTGCGTAATTTGGTGGATGGCACAAACACTGAACAATTACTGGCCCGTTTGACACTTATCATGGTGCTCCTGAGACATCACAAGGCACAAGCTAAGCTCCCAGAAATCCACAATAACAATGTAATATTAATTAAATGCAGTTGTTTGATTGTTGTATAGAAGAAAAGGAACATTATCTAAGATTTGTAAGCATTTAAAGTACATTTACAAGACCACAGAGAAAGATTAATGGCTTGCAGTCAAACTTGGAAAACCTGCAGGACACATAAAGGACTGACATGTACAATAAACTGCAGCTTATCATCACTCACAGATGAACGGCTAAATAGTGATCTCAGCTGAGTTTGTCGTGCTTATAAGAGTCCACTATTATCCCTGAAATAGCAAGAGAGCACATCTCTTAAAGCCCACCATAGGATTTTCTTCCTGAAGACCCCGCAGGTAGCTCGGAGCTTTAGAACCAGTTCTCAGGTTTAGTAATCAAAAAGCATCTTCACATCCACCTTTCCTGTCTGTCTTTGCACTAAGCCTGGCTGTATTGATGCTCACTAGGCAGCCGGTTGAAGAAAAGGACAGGAGAGATTGTCATCAAGTCTCCTATTGCTGTGTTTTTATGGAGAAAAAAAAAACTTTCATCTCACAGACATCACTGATCCACCGAGAGCAAAACAAACCACAACTCCTGAACACACTGTTCAGGTGATGTGGTGAGTTTGTCTGCTTCCATCTGGTATTGACACCCTTCCAAACACCTCAGGCCCCTATGGAGCTGTAATCCTACTACTGGAGCTGTTTAGCATATCCTATTTATTTGCAGTCTGTTGTCACACCTTCTTGCCTCCTGCTTAATTACTGCCTATACCAGAGTTTATCTTTTTCAAGGTATTACTCACTCGATATCCTGCGACTTTAACTGACATTAGTGTAAAAACAAAAAAACACACACACACACAGAACTCTCTCTAATTTATGTCACATGGATAAAATCCTCTCAAGCATTAGCAAAGTGCAACTGTTCAGCCATGCTCATGTCTCTGGTGCCACATTGTTTGGAGCTAGACCTTTAAGTGGTCAATATATTAATTATATTTATAATTATCACCTACAAAGTTATATTTTCTGCTTCATTTGGCTAGCTAGTGCTGGATTATTGTTTGCACAATGGCATGATCCCTCACTGGCTTCCCACCACTGAACACTGCCAATGACATTTAATTGGGCGCATGTCCAGCCTGGGTGTACTGCTGCAGGAGATTAAACGCCCCACTCTCTCTGTTTATAACTAAACTGAGTTTTGTAATTGGCTGTATTGTGCGAAAAATAGGCTGCACAAAATCTACTTCACAAGTCACACTGGTTTACTTTTATTTACTTTTCCTTTGTTGTTCTCTATGTTGGCACAGACTCAGACAAGCTGAGCACTGAAATTATGACAACTGTCCAAGGAGATGATGTAATTTAGGTTGTGTCACAGTAACAATGACACATTCCAGTTTGAGCATCTACATTCAAGCTGCATGAAGGTCATCTGTGTTTGTGAGGTCCATGCAATTCACATTACTAGTGGAAAAAAGCACAACAATTCCTGTTGTTAAGGAAGTATACACGATTCAGCCACTTTTAGCTGCACTGTCTATGTTCCCTTACACAACAATGTTCTGTTCTGTACAAACCAGACTGAACACTCTTTAGAAATTATGATCCAAGCCTCAGTGTTCTCACAGCTGGTCCCTATCCTTTTGAGCATACTACAGTACGACACCTACCACCATGAGTCAGAATTCCTCTGTCATGCAAAACTGTTTCAGCACAGTGTTTGACAAAGTGTCCTCTATGTACTGTACAGTGAGCCATCATGTCTGCATGCACACTGAGGCCCAGTTCTGGATGTAGGAGGAGTGATACTGTCCCACAGCATCCATGTGCACTTATTGTGAAGACCTGCTGCTATTTGCAACTGTCTGCACTCACGACTTCTCCTCACACCCACCTAGATACACTGTTATGAACTTAATGTGCTCACACAAAATGTGACTCAGAGCCCATTCAAGTAAGGGAGTGTGTGAAAATTATTAGTGATGGATAGGGTCTGAACATTCTGTTACTGTGGAATTGTGTATAAACAGCACACCATTTGAGACATATTTTGGATTTGATGGCATTAAATGACATGTGGGTTGGTTGGGTTGAGGGCTAAGGACAACATGAAATACTAGCAGCATACTAGCAAAATAGCACCCGAATGGTTGAATAACAGGTGATATGAGTAGATGTACAGTATATAAAGGATGCAAAGCTACAACCTTGTTGCAAACTTTCAATCAGGAAACTGGCATAAAAGTACTGTTGCTTCTTGACCTATTTACAAATATCATTTTTACTTTCATTTTCACTTGCTGTTATGTTTACATGTTAAAACACATGGTTTGGTAAAGGGTTAAAACTAATGTTTTCATAACTTATACTAAAAGAAACTCCTCCATCTTTTAGACTACAGTGGTAACAAGTCATCCTCCAAACATTTAACATGTGCGTATAGATAATTTCACATAGGTACCAGATGTGTACATTGGACAGTGGTTGATTCAGAGAACAGAAATGTTGACCTCCTTTTTTACATGCTCTGAGTGAGGACAGATTGGAGATGAAAGAGTGCAGTACCATTTGAAATATTTGAGAAAAAGTTCACAGAGAGTTTTACTGACTCTGGGGAGGGTCTATGTTTCACCCTCCTCCCCAATCATTTTTGTACGATCAACATCAGCATAACTATCAATCACTAAGCCTTTGGTGCTCCAAGCAGAGCCAGCAGCAAGATTTATTTTAACTAGCTGTGTTACTGACAGACATGCTGATATATGTGATGGTGGAGCAGGCAGTGACTGATTTTTATATTGTTTGTTATGAAAAGCAGCCCTCCATTAAAGAGCCACAGTGGTGTGTTTACAACTGTTGCCACGCTATGATCTGTCAATTTGTGTCAGTCCACTGTTTATCTGCTGTTGGGAGTTTAATGGGGGCACTACCCTGTTTATCCAGTCAGAAGCCCCGTGGGCAAATATGTCCTATTCCCCCCACTGCACTGCCAGACATCATTTAACCCTGCACTAACTCTCCACTTTACTAGACTGAACGATGATGTTCATCTGTCCACTCGTGTCCACGCCCATCAGAAATTGTAGGTTACGCAAACTACAATCACTCCATGCACAACTGCCTCAAAGACACAAACCACACACACAACAGCCGCTGTCCAGCCCTCGCTGTGCTGAAACCGGGCAGTCAGCAGGCACTCCAACCAGAGTTTAATTGTCATGATAATTTACCGGACAGAACTTTGAGCAACACTTCTGCTGACTGTTATTGAAATGCAGCTGCTGAAGCGTGCCTGGATGGCACAAAGTTGCCTTTATAGGCGAGAATCAGTATCACACGTCCCTCAACAAACTACCTTTACAGCACTTTTTATACAGCAATAAAAGCATGCAATTCCTCCTCTGAGGCAACATTTCTCTTTACAGACTTCAAAAGCAGAGCAAATGTTATCTTTAAGATACCAGAGCCATCTATATAAAATCATAAATTACAGTTCATATGAACGTATTGCTCTAAAATAAAATTATTAGAGCAGGTTATTAATGATGAAAAATTACGGGATTTACAGCCTACCTGCCACTTTTCCGAACTTTACGCACGAATTTAACTCCCTTCTCCTTTGTCTCCACTCATCACGCAGACACATGTCTCGAGATAAAAGTTTCACTCCACAAACTTTGTTTGTCTCCACACTTTAACGGACAAATTATTCCTCACAGCTTTGGCGTTTCTTCTATTCGACAAAGCTGGAAACACGGCCAGAGTGCAACTGTCCGAAATCAATGAAACAAAGTTGGGCTGCCTGCCATAACAGCGGTGTTTGTATATTTCTTTGTCTGTGCATGCCTTATGACTTTGTGTCCCGCCTTCAACTCCACCGGCGGAGTGCAAAAAAATCACTCTAATGCTGCTTTGGTCCATTCTGTAGGGAGCGTGAACGCATCTGTGTTGTTCAGAAGCGCAATCGTATAGATTAAATGGTATTTTTTATCTGCTATGGTATCATACAGCATTCCTGTAATACCCCCATAGGGACTCGCAGTGTATGAGCTCAGCACTGATCTCTTCTCACTTTATGGTATGTTTATCTTACATGGCATCACTGTAATGTTCCTCATGGGGACTCTGATATACTACTTGTGTAGTAAGTTATTCTTCACATAGTGGTAATCTGCAACGCGTAACATATGTGATACAATTATCAAAATCTTGAAACATTTGAAATACAGCACTTTAATATTAACATAAAAAAGTTACACCACTGTAAATCCCAGAAGATGCAAAACACACACTGTCATTAAACCCAGCATATGCATACAAATGCAAACACTGCATATAAAATCCTACTGATGTAAATGTGCATATGTGTAATCAGCATGCACCAATGGAAATAAAAGTACTTATTGTGCAGAAAAAATGACCTTGTGAGGAATATACTGCAGCCTATACTGCATTAAATATGATTATAATAAGTATAGAGGAAGTACCTTTACTTTTGATTCCAATCGTTCCCAATATAGCTACAGGTCCCACCATATGGTCCAAGGTAAACCTGAGGGGCCAAACTGAGATAAGAAAGGTAAGATATGAGGAAAAAGAAGTCTGCTATACAAAGCAGTGATATCTAATCATCTTATCAAAACTAGAAAGAGGTGAGTGATACGCAGCTTTTGAGTGATTATGCAGAAAAAAGCAAATGGCTTTTGTGTTATTTCAGCACCCCAGTGTCAAAGAAGTCTCACCACAGAGACTCCACAAGAATGTTAAAACTAATATAGGCATCATTGGGGTCAATATGGAGGGTGGCTGATCTTATAATAATTTGATGCATTAAAGTGAATGAAGTGATTAGTAGAAGTATCAGAGTATCAAATGGCAAAAAGGGTTTTTTTCAGTGCTACACCAGAAATATGATGCTGCATTGTGACTAACCATGACAAAGTCATTATTGTGTACCTCAGACATGTGTATAAACTACTACATTTGAACACAGATGAGGACAGATAAAACCACTTCATTTCAACTGAAATTGAACTCTTTGTGTTTCCCACTATATTCACTAGTTTTCATTTTGTGACCTGTTCTCTAAACAGACACATTGACTGGATGGGGTCTGGCTCACTCAGGTTAACACGGAAAGCAAATAAACTGTGGTAATCAACCGTGAAGGTTAAGTGTACAGTACACTCATGCATGTGCTTTTATGTGGGTCAGTGTGTGAACATGTTAGGGTGCGTGAGGTGGGCACCCATGTCTTTTTATTTCCCAGACTCCACCAGACTCTGCAGAGTATTTTTTTTTTCTTTCTAAAACAGGAGGTGTGTGTAATGACCATGCCTTATCTTTCTCATTACCCAGCCCGAGATGTCAGAGTAAAGCTGGAGACAAGCCTGCTCTCCTGACAGAGAGAGAGAGATGGAAATAATTACCAATGTCTCTTGTGGAATAGGCCGTAAATTGATACACACTAAATACTGTACCTTAGGGTCTCTCTCTCTCTCTCTCTGTCGTTCTCTCTCTTCGTCGTCAGATGTACTAGACAAATGAATGCATCCAGAAGGAATTAATTGGATTTGGGAGCAGTCTCCTGCACAATCCACCAGGACAGACAAACACCCCCCACACCCCCTCCTGAACCCTCTTCCTCCCTCCCTTTGGCACACACACCCCCAGACAGACACACACGCCTCCTCCTCCTCCTTTATTCCAGTCATGCCTTGCAGAAATGTCTGCCACCCCCCTTCGCCCACCCCACCCCTGATGGATCAGTCTGCGTCCCTTATCCCTCGCACACGCACACACACGAGTCCCGTGCTGCTCCCCAGCGGATTGCAGCCTCTCTCTTGGATACAGTGTTTCCATGGCAGCCACGTTTTCTGCACGTGTAGAATCAGACGGAGTAAAGAGAGGGAGAAAGAGACCACTCCTATTGATTCACAGGCTGGCTATTGATTCACAGTCTGCAGCTGCACACTTACCTACAGCAAATACTCATAAGCGTGCATGCATATTCACATGCACGCATGCACAAACAACAAGTATATACATTACACTGAAGATTCTGTGTAAGCCTCAGCTATGGAATGAGAAAATTGAGGCCCACCTTTGTTAGAAAAGGGCTCATATGCTTCAGTTATCTCCACTTCTAACAGACTTTTTTGACTCATTTTTGACTCTTTAAAAGGTTCCAGCTGCAAGAAATCACAAATAGAAATCACTTGGTACTTTTCAGTTCCAGCTGATTTTATTTCCTTCTTGGAAGAAAAGAAAAACAAATAAAAAACGACAATCTGTACAGAGGTCTGAGAGGCAGTGATTGACCCAAACATTGGCTGGTTTTGAGCAAGAAACATCAAATGATATTGGCATGATTAGACAAAACATGATCATACACAGCATATTGCACAAATGAAAACAGAAAGAGGACAATAGAAAAAAATGTTTTGAAGTTTAACAAAAAAAATAAAGGAAGAAACTCCTGGACCACAATCATCTTCAACATAAGGATGTCCAAAGATGGCTGTCCTAGTGCCTGTCGTTGATCATCATCATACATAAAACACACAATCTTTGCTTATAGTACAGTCAGTTTACATAAATATCTTCATGTTATTATTCTTTTAAAAATCTTAAACACAACAGCTATAGCTACATATACCTGAATCTGAAATACAAATGCTATTTGCCATGCCATAATATAGGAAAACAATTAGCCTGCTATACTTAGCCAACAGGTACAGAAAGGTTAAATACTATTTTTTGATGCAATTTGCGCAATAACAGATGAAGCACTTCATACATCTCCCTCCCTCCAAAGTCTAGGCAAAGTGGAATGAGTGTGAGATTCCATCCAGTGGTTCAAATAAAACTTATCTTGATAAAAAAAGCACACAGAGGTATTAGCTCTATCCAAACAGTGACTCTCTGGGATCTTTCACTCATAAACTTTAGGTCTGTGTGTACTGGAAACACAATCACCACTCAGACTATGGGAGCCTCAGTGGTGCTTTGTTTACTTGGCTGGTGAAACTGGAGTCACTGTGCCATTAAGAAGCATGTGGGTAAATACTGTAAACACTGTGTGAGGTCAGATTGTGCCAAACAAACCCCCCATCTGCACGTCTAAACACCAATGTAGATCCAAACAACAATGTTGTAGGCTACCCACTCGCCAGAAAACCCCTTTCTATAGATTTTGTACAAAAATACAAGTAGAAAATCATGACACACTCAAATCTCCTTAAAAGTGAGAGAAGTCAGACATTTTAAATAAGATACACTTCTAGCCCTTCCGCGCTGGATACAGACAGGTGTATGTGCACAAACACAAACAAGACCTGTACGAGAACAATACTTCTATGTATAAAAAAGTTTGGCCGGTATAAATACATCAATATAAAAAAACGTCATCTGACACAGAGGAACTACAAAGTTGAAGCACTAGGCAGAAAGAATGCGCGTTGGGGAACATTGGTCCTGAATTGTGCACTGAGTGTTTAAAAAGATTCAGAAAAGGAATTCTGAAGTTTCGAGTCAGTCTTTGTTTTTAAGTCCTGCCGTTGAAAGAGAAGCTGGTGATAGTGAATTGTGTCCTATGGTCACACAAATTGCGTAATTACGCAGCAATGAACATTTTTTACGCATTTAACAACAACAAAATCCTCCTCATCTTGGAGGGCATGCGTGTTGATATTGAAACGATTTCGAGTTTGGAAAAAAAACTACACCTGAATAGCGACTTGATGGTCAATGTGAATTGGCTATATCTTAAACAAACTCAACATGACAAGCTCTCCAGTAAGTGTCCCTTTCCCGACACAAAATGACATTAAGATTCAAAGTTCAGTCTCAGTTCTCATCCTCCGCGGATTGGGTTCAACATTAGAGCTGAAGTTTAACTGCTCTCTGCTTACATTCACTCCTCCTCCGTGTCCAAATGCAAACTAAGCATTTCCCCCGTCTGCGCGTTCCCGTCAAGCGCACGGAGCGCTGTCCAAGTCTGTAAGCGGCGCGTACCTGGGCTTCAATGCGCACACAGGCCACCGTTTCTTTCCTGTTCTCACTCTCCCTTGTTTAGCGAAAGAATGGCGGAAATATTCTGGTCTGGACGCACACGCCTGTCTGGGGGGGTTTGAAGAGTTCAAAACGTTGGGGGTGGGGGGCGTCGCGGTTCCTCTCCACCGTGGTTCTCTCAGTAGGTGAACACCAGGTTGGAGATGGTGGACTCCAGCCAGTCTCCTGAGATCATCTCACTGACCTCTGGGGTGCAGTAGTCGGAGAAGTCGAAGTGAGATCCCGCCCCGCACTCCCCGAAACTCCAGTCCAAGTCCCGGTCCAGCTCTGTGTCGGAGAAGCCCATGCCGCCCAGAGACATGCTCTCAAACCCAGGGCTCGGATTCAGTTCGAGACGCTCGTCTTCAAACTCTTCATCTGACGAAGAGGACGACACAGACGAAGAGTGAGAAGCTGACGGTGTTGGAGAGGAAGCGCGAGCGTACCTGAGGCGCGCGGTGTGTGATGATTCGCTGGCCGCTGGACTCTGCTCTTCGTACAGGCTGAGGGGGTCACTGGACTCTGCGGAGCTGCTCAGAGTGGGACTGGCCGGGACTCCCACTGAAGGGGGCCCACTCTCCAGACTGCCTGCCCCGCCGAACATGTGGGCGCGCCGTGCCTCTCCGGTGCGCTTCTCCGGGATCTGCCTTGCCCCAGACACTGACCTGGATTTGAAGAGCGACTGGTGGTCACCGGGAGACGTATAGTCCTGCCCCGGAGCGTTCTTGACGCTCCCCTGTTTGTGCGTCCTGCTCACTGCTTTGGACGCGGGGCTTCTTTTAACGCCAGCTTTGGCACTGCGCTCCCCGCTCTTCTCTCCACGGTCTGTCTGCTTACTTGCACTTCCCGACTTGACCTTCTTCCTGGGCCGGTACTTGTAGTCTGGGTAGTCGGCCATGTGTTTGAGTCTGAGCCGCTCCGCCTCACGGATGAACGGAATCTTGTCTGTGTCTTTCAGCAGCTTCCAGCGCTTCCCCAGCCGCTTGGAGATCTCTGCGTTGTGCATGTCCGGCGACTGCTCCATAATCTTCCGCCTCTCTATCTGTGACCAGACCATGAACGCGTTCATGGGTCTCTTGATGTGTCCCGTCGGAGTTTTGCACCATGCCAAGTCGCTGCGCTCCCGAGAGGAGGGAGACTCTGGGGTCGGAGACGCATCCATCTCCAAGTCCATATCTCCCGTGTCCGTGGAGTCCCCGCCGGGGGAGTGAGCGTGGGCGCTCTCTGTCTGGCTCATGTGCTGCACCATTTCTTCCTCCAAGTGCCTGGAAACACTCTGTTCAGTGCAGTGCTTTGACAAAGTTCAAGTGCGCAAAAATGCCTTGTAGGCTTCACAAAAATACTCCTCACTTGTTCTTATTTCAGGCGCCTTAGAGCCAGACCACTGCTGGTACAGGTCTAAAAAAGTTTATCCAAGTCTCTTCTGTCTCTTTTCAGTTCAGCCCGTTTCGGAGGCGCTTTGTGTTACTTTTTTCTATCAAAGCGCTTCACGGAAACAAAAAAAGTAAATCCCGAAACTATTTAACAGCAACTTTCAACTGCCTGTGCGGCTGAAAACTCGCCCTGCAATATTTAAAACGCGCCGCTGTGGGCAACAGCAGTGCAAGTCCCTTATGTGAACCTGGCTGTCTGCAGCGCAGCTTGTCTGTGCGGTTGAGGAACCATGTGGTTGAATGGAGCGGCTGCGCTTTCTCATAGTCTCCCTGTTTCCTGTGCGCTCTGTAATATTACTGTAAACACAACAACGAGAACCTCGCCGTTTTATACCCTCATCGCGAGACATATAAACCAATCGGCGCCTGTCTCTATCCTGATTTTTCGGTCAAACCACTCCCCTTGGCCTCCCATTGGCTGAATAAAAAACGGGTAATAATAATAATAACGTGCAATGAGGATCCGTGTGTCTGACCTCATTCCTGTCAGACTCCACTGGAAGAAAGACGAACTTGGTTTATGTGTTTTTATATGTGTGTGTGTGTGCTTTAAAGGGACACAGAGTCCTTTCAGGGGAAGCTTGGAAGGATATACTTAGAACCACATTAGTTTCATGTGGATGAGTTCTGACTAAATTTAGATTCTGTGTAATGTTGAGGGGGCAAGGAAATGCTGAGAAAACACAAAAAGCAGCCACAACATGTTGTGTTAGTCAGACTGCAGTGTGGTGAACAGGAGGGTAAACCCACCCAAACATAGCTCACCCAGCCTGTTATTTACAAATCATTACGACACAGGTTCACATCATTACATCACAGTGGGCAGAATAAACAGATGCAGGTTAGGTGATTTTTGTTTACCTCGGCGCATTATGGTGAACCAGAAACTTGAAAACCAATCATTAAGCTTATTATAAAAGTGGGCAGAATTATGCAGCTGACAACATAGAAAAACACAAATTCACAGCAGCAGCTTCCTGCTCACAACAATGCATATCCCTCCTCCTTCACAGCCCCATTATGTTAACATGTCAATGTCATGTAGGATCACATTACACCCTGTGTCGCTAGATGTCAGGCTAGAGCCAAAGGGAGCAGACGCATACTGTGTGTATGTACATGCTTGTGTGTTACTGCAGATTTATCTCTGTCCTATAATCAACTGCTTTGAGCCACCAGCATTAAATCATGCAGGTGATGTCATCAGCTGGTAGCGAAGGCTCCATTTGATCCCGCAACATAACTCACTGACATAAGTGTTTTTCACACTGTCTTAACACAGGTCTGGTAATAAATAAAAAAAGCCTTCTGTTAAGAAGCAAAACCGAACTGAAAGTGTGTTTACTTTGTCTGATTAGATCTTCATGTGCTCTGACATAATATCATTTATGCACTTATGTGTGTATTCTCAATCTATTACAAGATTTATGTCAGGCTAAAAAAGAAGTCGTAAACTGTTTAAAAATTCACAGCTCAAGCCCTCTACCCCCCTCTGTGCTTACATAAATCAAACACATAAATAATAATGAGCTCCTTCATCAGTCTATATCTTTAGCTGCCCCAATTACAAGCATGCACCTGCCACTGGATTAGTTTGCTATCGCTCTCTATCTCCTTTCCTGAGCTTAACACACACACACACACACACAGGTTTAAACAGGTGTAGCAGGTATACCTGTAATCTTATCTGATGTGTGAGAAGCAGCTGTCAGGTAGCTTTCCACTGTGTCGCCAGCAGATGTACTGCTGCGGCAGCGCCAGGATCCTGAGCCCCATCATGCCGGCCTATCGCTCTGTCATCTTCTGAGCTGCCGGAGCCATGTGTTTACCCCAAATACACCGGCGCTTTGTCTCAGCTCTGTTGACGCCTAAAGGGATGGTGTCATTATGAGAGAGTGCTGTGGGAGGCTGGGGCACTCGCACAGACTTCTTGAAAGTGTGTGTTGTGGCACAAAACTAGAGTTAGACTGGTGTGTGTGTGTGTGTGTATGTGTTTGTTTGTTTTTTTAAGAGTATGATGTTGTTGATGTATTTCAAGTATTCTCATGAATAAAAACAGAAGGAAATGAGTTGATTTTCTTTGTTATTTTTTGCCAGAGCTGTATTCATATCACAGTGTGAAACAGCATTTTGCTAACCTTGAAACATATTAATTATTAGAGATGCTTTTAAAAAAAATAACATTAAAATTAGATTTATACAGATGCAGAGACGTAGGAGTCTCCATTATTTCTGACTGACGCGGCGTTTAATATGAATTTTTTTAATAAAACATAAACATTAACCCGATATGTCAGGCTCACCCTGGAGCAAACTGCTGGCCAAATGAGTGCACAGCATGTGACTGTGTGTGCACGCTTCTTTGCAGGGAGTTATTGTAACTGAGGCCTTCATGACTGGGTAGGGAGTAAAAAAAAAAAAAAAGAAGGGGGGGGTGGCACAGTCGTCATAGTGTATCGTAAAAAGTCAGGGAGGAGATTTAGAGATGGCAGTGAAGAGAAAGTGCGTGCATCTCTGGCAGAGGTACTCATTACCATGTACTTGCCTTTTTCAACTGCCTTGGAATGACGCGCCACTTTGACCTGCCTGCTCGTCACCCAGGGGTCAAACACAATGAGGCCTTTGTGTGCCCATGTGTGTGAGTGCGTGCATGTTTGTGTGTTCAGCTTCAACTGAATTGGACCTTGTCCAGGGATTGAATGTTTGAAAACCAGTGGGAAGTCCCCTCCACCCTGCAGTTAAACATAAAAACTGAAGAGTAAGCACTGATTTGCATACACACACACACACACACTCTAACTCTTTCTCTCTTTCTGTGACTCATCCACAGTCAGTTTGTCTCTACTGTGTTTTGTGTGAAAGTGGCAGACAGTGCAGGTGGCCATCTCTCTATATCACCCACCTACTGCTGTCAGCCCTTACACAACAACACCAACAAAGTCAGTTATTTTTAAGTTAACATGGAACACGCAGTACCTCCTTGTATTCCCCCCCCCCCCCCCCCCCCCCGTCCATGTTTCTTCCTTAACTTTGATAATCAGGATAAAAAACAGATGACATCTTTCCTTCCCTATTTTATTCTATTTTAAAAATAGCCAAGTGGACAAATTAACTAGGACACCTTGGAATATGATGCAAACTTATACATGTGACTTTGCAATTGATTTTTGAGGCCCTACTTTATTGTGTGGTTGCACTGGATATCAGCACAGCACATGTGTTTGTGTGATTTTGTGCACTGCTTCTATGTTTAAAAAACATACTTTGAGGCTAGTATCCAAATTTGTATTCTATGCATGCCCTTCTATCTTTAATTCCCTAAGAGCGAGTGGCACATTGATGCACAGACAAAAAGAAAAAGAGTGCCCTTGACAGCACGCACAAACATGGCAGAAGCAAAACACAGGGCGGCAATGCAAATCAGAAGAAGAGAGGAGGCAGCAAATTAAAAATTTGTTGTTTGAAAATGACTTGGGAGTCCTCGCTCTCCCCTACACTGCCGCTAAAAGTCTGAATATTCAGACAAGATACGCTTTGGGGAAAAGCAAAGGGGTCCAGATGAAGTGGAATGCATGAGGTGTGGTCAGGCCGACAACGCCACGCCCCAGAAATTCCCCAAAATCCATTGCTCTGGATAGTGACGAGGCCGATCAGATGGTTGCTGTGTCACAGCGATGCAGACAAACTCACGTGAATGCACAAATAAATAAACACACACAAAACTCAACAGCGAGACAGAGCCGGCTAAGTACCAACGTACCGCTGCAGAGTCAAATCAAGAGCACAGACATACACTCTCACACAAACACACTCAGCAAACGCACTCACAACATACACTCAGCCACTCTCGCATTTGCACTCTACTACACTCAGACACTGATACAACGATCGGTTTTTGGGGGGCATTGTCTAAAAGCCAGAGGAGTGGGAAGGAGCGGAGAATGAGAGCAGACAAGAAGGAGGGGGTAAAGGAAAGGAAAGGAGAGCAGGACGAGGAGATAGAGAAGTCATCAGCGGAGCTTTTTGCCCCTTTGCAAAAAGTCGTTGTCCTTGCGCTCGATGCCTTCCATCGGAGGGACAATCAACACACAACGACTGAAGGACGCTTTCGATATTCAGCATTTTAGGGAAAGGATGTCTGTCAGACCTGGATCCATATGGAGCAGCGCAGGAATGGATATACTGCACGAGAAGAGGGAACAAACAGTTGTTTGCCTCTGTTTTTGGGGAGAGAAGTCGCTTCAGACTTTGGAGTTTTCTAGGTCGTCGCGGTTTTTGCAAAAACATCGATGGCTGCAGACGGGAAAGAACTGAGTCTGGGAAGAGACATAAAGCATCATGACGAAGTTAGGAAGTGAGTGGAGAAAGTGGCAGAGAGAGTATGGAGAGTGTGCATGTGTCGGGAAAGGGGGATGCAAACGCAATGCTGCATGACAATTTTTACCCAAAAACCTCTCTGAAGTGCTGCATGTCAACGTAGAGAGAGCAACAACAACAGTGCCTGTCCCCCTTCCATCTCCTGGATTTTTACCTTTCGCTCTGCTTCTTCCTGCCATACACATACATCTACGACACCACATGCAAACAACATAAACTGACTGAGCTCTCAAAAGTACACAGACACCCCACATTACCCTGCCCCTCCCTTCTTCTCCCCCTCCTTCTCCTCCTCCTCCTCCTCCTCCTCCTCGTTCTCCGTTGTAGGCACATCCTCCTCCAGGCAGGTCAGGCAGGCTGGTCCTGTCCTCACATAGCCCAGGGAGTGGTCTCCTTAGTCCGGGCAGAGAGGTAGCCATTGCAGGGGTCGATGAGGACTAGGCACGGTGCTCTGAGGCTCTCTGTAGCTCCAGACAGGCTCCAGACAGACTGACCTACATCAGCCTCAGTCAGACTGGGAGAGAAACTGAGAGTGAGCGAGAGAGAGGGATGAGGTGGGGGGTGCAGAGAGAGAGCGAGAGAGGGAGAGTGAGAGAGGATGGGCAGGAACTGATTGAGAGATGGGGTGGCAAAGCTAAACAGCAAGATTTATCAATAAAAATTGCAAGACAGTGGCACAGTGCGAGGACGAGGGAGAATAAAGAAAGAGGGAGAACATTAAAAAAACGAACTAATTCTGAAATGTCTTTTCACTGATATAAAAAATCCCTTTTTCCTCACCTTTGCAAATCTGCACCCGCTTCTTACTTTAACCCCCCCCCTGCCTCTCATCCCTTCCCATATAGCCTCCCCTCTTTTCTTCTCTCCCTCACTCTCTTTCTCTGTCAATTTAGCTTGATTTTCATCATATACCATCCGAAATGTCTCTCACTGTGGGAGGATTAGTCCGTCTCTGGCTGCCTGCTTATCTGTCTGCTCTGGCGCTCGGCTGCGGGGAGAGAGAGAGAGAGAGGAGGAGAGGAGGTGTGTGTGTGTGTGGAGGAGAGGGTTTGGCATCTCTTGCTCAGTTGTTGTGGCTATATCAGTTCCACTCAGCTTATTGCAAGTCTGTGTGTTTTTATTGCGGAGTAGCAAAGGTTCTGCAGCAGAAAGAGAACATTGTGTACCACTTTGTTTGTGTGGGTATTCTCGTTGCATGCATGGGCTGAGCCAGTCCAGCTGTGTGCAATCATTGTTGCACAGTGCCGGAATCGACACTAAACACAGATCAATACTAATAGTGAAGCAAATATATCTGGCTAACGTTAGTGTGCCTCCCAGGGGACCCTGTGTGGCAGCAGATGTCAGACTCTGAAAAAACATACCTCAGTCACACTAACAATGTCTTTATCCTGAAGTGAACATCTATAGGCTCAGGGGACTTAGAAAAGAAAGGCAAGTATTAGAAGGTACACTAAAATCCAGCTGGGTCAGTGTATCCTGGCCAGGTCAGCGACTCACAAAGAGATTTGAAAATTGAGGATGGTCTGAGGCATTTAAAAGGTTAGTTTAGGTTTCTTCTGTAAAGCCTGTGAGATTTATTGCGAGCCGTCAGCCTTCACAGTTCATCTATAAAAGACTAACCCCTGTGTTATGGCTGTGGATGTATTAGAAAACCTGGTTCACTAAGATGGAAAAGATCAGTGCCAATCAAACAAAATACTGGCGGTAAAAAAAAAATCATTTCTCTGAACTTGTACTTTCATAAAACCCCTAAACCAGGATTGCACACATACAAGGCCAAATACAAAGCTATATAGTGTATCGGTAATAAAATGTTTTTCTTGAAATAACAGAAATGTAAAGAAAAGATGGAATTTAGGGAGAGGAAAGAGGTAAGGTTGCCGAGCAACTAGCCGAGAACTAGGAATAAATCATGTTTCTCATATCATATTAGCTTTGTTGCACTAGTTCTGCTATGCTAAAAGGAAAACAAGGCCAGTAGAACAAACAAGCTAGTTCTCACAATTTTATGCTAAGCATATTTATGTCAATACTAAATTTCTGCAGAGTTATAATCTGGAGTTCAGCTTTGGTAAAAGTCTGACACACTGACTTTTCTCACTCTAGTCAGCATGGCTTTCAAATGCACAAGAGAAGCATTTATGCATCAATGCTTTTCTAAGAAAAAAAAAAGCTGATAATAATAGAAGGTTCTTTTCCAACGACACGTCTTTATAATCTAGCATTCACAAGAACAGAATGTGAACAAGGTCATAGTCAGCCTGACCTTTGGCCCATGACTGCCAAGAGCTAATCAGTTCATCACTGAATCTAAGAGAGGAACTTCCATTAAGGCATTCCTGAAATACTGTATGTCAGCATGTGGCTTATTTTCTAGATGTATTCTACTTTCTGGCACCTTTAGCAACACAAGCATTAGGTATTATGGTATAAGTGCAGCCTAATGCATGTGCTTTACATGTCAAAGATGTATGCTAATGAACTGAGTAAAAACTCAGTTGACTGCTACTTTCAGAGAAATCCTCAAATATAACAAAAAACACTAATTTATCAAGTGGACACACGCCTGCTTCCTGTCCTACAATTATCTCCCTCAGTGACTAAAATATTTTCCTGCATGAAGAAAAAATTCACTATCCCAAAAGACGGAATAAAAGACAGATTGACTGACTTATGTGTGAACTGTGACATCACAGCATAAATAATCAGCTATCAGAACCAGACAGATCCAAACATCCACATGTTCTCTCCTCCTCACCCTGAGATGCACATTTATGTTAATGCCACACTACTGTACCGCACTGTAATATGGAAAACAAACAAACAAACAAAAACAATATGTGGACATTAAATGCCAAGAGATTCCTCCTCAGGGTCAATAAATACAACAAACAACAACATATGATGCACAAGAAATATTGAAAGGAGGAGGTACTGACAGCAGCTCTGCAGCTTTACGGAAAATTGAATTTAGAAATGAGTGACCTGTTTCAGTACCTAGACGGTAGCATGCAATCTCAGTCCACTCAAGTCTAAACAATAGTAGCTTATCCTTCTAAACATGAACTAATTAAAAGTCAAATGAAATATAAACGTGCACTTAAAACCACAAAAAGCAAGAGCAGCTTTAAAAACATTGTTTCATACCCTCATGCACTGTATGTGTGTTTGTATGCTTCCATAATAGATGTTGATACCAGTCTCACATGACACTCTCTGCTTGCTGATTATATAGATGCAACTTAAAATGCAGCAAAGTTTCAAAGTCAGGCCAGATCAAGACAGATAGAGATGTCACTGTCTAGATCTCCTTCCCATTACTGCTGGAGAGGGAAGTTATCAGGTCCAGATGTAAAGAAAAGTGGGTCACCACGCTAAACATGTGCCAGACCCTATACTTCCCCCATATGTACAGAGACCCACTGCTTCCACTGGTGCATATTTACACTTGCCAAGTCAGACCGTTTGCTTCCCTGTCTCCCAAAATAGCACAGAGCAGACTCAGAATGAGTATGTGTATGTGTGTGTGTCTGGTTCCATCTGGTGTATATCTTACATCTGCCCATACATCCCTGCCTGCATGCACTGTTCCCCTACAGTAAATCTCACAATTTTATCATAACTACAGGGTGTGCTTCACATCGACTTTAAAGTTTTCCTGTTCCCCTGCAGACTTTTGTCTTAATGTCCTTCTCGTATGACATCCAAACTAGTAGCTGCCTTAAACCCCCAGACCCTTTCATGCTGTGCCTCTGCCACTGCAAACAACAGCCATCTGACAGCGATGGAGGAGTGTGGTTTGGCCCGCAGATCTTTTTAATGGGGAGTTTACAGGCCAACAAGAAGTTCTTTTTTTTCAGGAGAGGCAGTGTAGAGTTTCTGGGATGAGGCCAACACAATTTCAGGGGGATACAGCCTGAGAAGCTCTAGAAAAGTGTTTGTTGGAAAATTCGGGGTTGTTTGTGCAGGCTTTATTTGGGTTGTGAGCCATGGTACATCATCAGAATGGCTCAAAGCTTCAGGCAGACTACTATTTATGAGCAGAGATGTATTTAAGCCCAAGACATCTCTGTCAGAGCCCTTGCAGAGTTTTCCAAGTATACTGCCCAGCCTGACCTCTTTCTCAGGAACAAATGCTGCGCTACCCGGTTGAAATCCGACACACTTATTCGTTTGTGCTGTTGCCTTCAGCTTTTTTCCTTTGCCTAACACTTTACAAGTAGTGACAAATTACGTTGCTGAAAGCACCGCAATATCAAGATGAACCGAGTGCATGTAAACACTCACAGACAAACACACACCACTTGGCGGGCTCGATAGCGTATTATGATTGGAGTGGACAGCGAGTGTCAAGCCATGGGGCAAATCAGCTGTGTTATGATGCGTAATCGGTCGGCTGTCTGAGGAGGTGTGTGCTTGTGTTTGTGTGCATGTCACACTGCCACACACACACGGGTCATTCCATAGCAATGCCCAGGGTGCATTGCATTGATTAGCGTCTGAGGGTTGGTCACATCTTCGGCTGGTAGCAGTATTGCTGACAGTGCAGACCGTTAGAGAGGTTCGTCATTGTGTCCTTTTCATTGTGTGTTTGTGTAATTTTTGCCATACTCTCAGTTATTTGCAGTGACATTTTGTCCATGAAGTTAATATCTAAGTAACATTGTAACAGTCGAGAAAACCATTTGGACAGAACAGGTAATTAGCCAATGTAACGTCAGGTATAAGCAAAGACAGATCAGAAATGAAAAGGTCCCCAGGTACACTGTAGTTATGGTGTGAAGCATAAATGGTGCGATGAAGAAGCATAAATCAGCCTTTAACAGTCATTTTCGGCACCTGTGTCACATGGTTATCCACTGCCCTGTCTTTTTAGAATAGTAGAACCAGCTCTTGAGTGTACTGTCTTTAATTCAACCATAACTGCTTTAACCCATAGCTTTCAAACATTCTGACACTAGGTAGGATTTAAGATCTGCATGTGCTACAAATGTTGTCTCCTTACTTATCTATCTAATGCTGTAAATAATAAAAACAGTATTGAAATATAAAATAATGCAATATCACCACCATCAACAACAAACAACATGTATCCCAATCTACTTTTATCCATCCACACAACGTTCACACCACTTCTAAGCACTGAAGAAACTGGTAATGCATTAGCTTTTGTGTCCTTGCTGCTTTTCAGCTTCAGCCTGTTCAGAGAAAATAACATCCTTCACTGTTGAATAAATTCTTAAGCAGCATATTAAAGATGTTTTTAAGCTTAGAATTATGTCACTATTGTTTCTGTTAAAAAGCCATGAGACGTTAAATATATTGTTCTGTGGTATTACACAGTGTAGAAATACAGTAATGAATAACTATGCATAAAACCACCAATTTTCTTTCATCATACAAAGCAGATGCATTAACTGTGAGATCAGTGCACCTCTGCACCAGCAATAAGAAGTAACTTGAAACCAGCAGAGCTGATGTAAATATATCAGCCATCACTATGAGCCTTACCGCACAGAGATGTCTGTCAGCAGGAAACGCAGTGAGTCCGTCCGCTGGATGGCGCCGTTCTGAGCCCTGTTTCTACGCCACACCTATGTAAAACAAAACTCATTAGAACTTCCAGCAGCACAAAATGGGATTAGGCACAGATGCAGGGAGGACACTTGCAATAAAACACTGTTGTTATAGTATAAAGCTCTTCTTTACATTCTATTGTCATTCCCTCAATATTCTCCTTTAAGATTTACTGCTATACTTGCAGTCCAGACGAAAAAACAGAACACAGTTAAGCTATTGCTAAAACTCAAATTTGGGTCTTGAAACTTTACTCGAGTAGATCATTTTACAACCCAAATAAAGAGTTTCCAAATGGAAACAAGCAAAACTATCCAACACAGAGGAATTCCCTACCAGTGTAACCAAACACTGCTTTTATAAATGCACTAAATAGCTTGTTAAAACAGCCACTGCTTATTTTTAGACACCCCCCTAAAGCACTGAGGGAAGGGCAGATTTTTGCTGATTAACCTGACCAGTGCTAAACTGTGTGCGAGTTGCTGAAATCAAACAATTCCCAACATGAGCAAAGCAGTGGGGAGCGAGTGCATTTGTTTGTTACACAACAGTGAGTCAACGGTGTGGAGCTTTATGTACAGTAACAGCAGACTGTTGGCATACAACAAGAACAGGTGCGATAAACGGTTTGATGATTACATATATATATATATATATATATATATATAAGTATATGTGTGAATGGGAACCAGCCAAAGAGTTCAGGTTGGCCTAGAGTGACCGAACAATAATAATAAAATGATGCAAAGGCCTCCAGGGATTCCACGAATAGAAACTTTCAAGGGGGGAGGAGGAGGAGACAGGGCGAGGAAGGATCAGAAGAGAGACAGAAAATGGGTTGTCTGTGTTTGTCACCCACATAGTACATATGTGTGTGAGTGTGTTTCATCGCTTCAGAACAGCACATTCTGTTTTTTGCCTGCGCACTTTACACTGGTAGATAGCTTCTGTGTGTCAGACTCTTCTCCCCGGGCTCTTTGTTGCTTTTATAGCCCGGGCGGTCTTATCTAACCAGGTCTCCTGAGAAAAGCAAAGACAGAGTGAGATGGAGTGAAGCAGAAAAGCTGCAGACTGTAGAGAACATGCAAGGGAAGTGGGAGAATTGAAAGTCATATCAACAGTGCAGCTCCACTCTGCACAAACAACGATCCTAATGAGTCACACAGTCTAGCTTGAGCCTTGAAATATTATTCTATTCTTAGAATCTTGACAACTTAGTGGAAAATTTGCTGAAGTAACAGAAAGGTCATTTCCAGCTCCACATATTGGAGCTTATTTAAATTGCTGCAGCAGCTGTAAACAAGTTCAACGAGACGAGTTAGTCATACATTTAAAAGAGAGGAGAGCGTGGCCGTTTTTTGTACTTGTAAAGGCAGTAAACTAGACTGGTTGGAAACTGACCAATCAGCTCTGAGCTAACTATCCACTTGTAAGGCTGCCAAACGCAGCAGAAGCTCATTAAAAAGAGCTGCTTCAGCAAAATAGTCTGTTCACACACAGGTGAGAACAGAGCCCTGGGGCTTGTACTGTTGATTCAGCCTGCATTAGATTACACCGCAGAGGAAGATGTTCGCTGTACGACTGCAAAAGCTATTATTAAAGGTTAATGTATCTTTTCCACTCTGGATAATACCTATACACAGTATTGGCATGCATGCTGCTGACCTTTTTTGTGATTCCTTTAAATATAATGTGATATTTTTTCTGGAGTCTGTGTGATGTATATTTTATTATTTGCCTACAGTATGCCCACAAGGGTTTGCACTGACCACTGGCATGCAGCCAAAACTTCCAACACATCATACATTAATGACAGAGTAGGCTGCTTTCCCGGTGAGACCAAAACCAAAAAAAAATAGTATGGTGGCATTACAGATTACAGCAAGACCAAACTTACACTCAGGAGACTGAGGTTTGTGTCAAATGTCAGATTGTCACTGTTTGGTTAAACTACTTGGTTTGGTTTATAGAAAAATTGTTGGGTAGTTCACAACAAGCTTCTCTGCCATTTTCTTAAATATCCTAGTCCCAACCATGTTGAAAAAAATCTAAAACAAATCTGCCTTTTAGTCTCAGTCAGTCTAATTTCAGGTGGTTTAATAAAATAGCTCATCATCCATATCATCATCATATCCATGTCATCTTCTTTCTGGCACCTTCAGCAACACAAACATTGCGTACTGTGGTATGAGTGCAGCTGAATGCATGTGCTTTATATGCTAGAGATGCATGCTGATGAAATGATCAAATATAACAAAATATGATCTCCCTCATTGACTGAAATATTTTGCTGCTTGAAGAAAAATGTCATTATCTCAAAAGACTGAATAAAGGACAGATTGAGTGGTTGGGGGTGGACATTGTTTGGCGGTGTAGGGTTATGTGTAAACTGTGACATCACAGCAGAAGTAATCAGACAGCTATCACAGCCAGACAGCCCCAAACATCCACATGTTCCCTCTTCCTCGCGCTGAGATGCACATTTATGTTAATGCCACACTACTGTACCGCACTGTTGCCTCGGCATCACATTACTGGAGCGTGATGTTCCCTGCTTCAGGGCCAAACTCTCTGACTCCCTGTGTGTGTCTGTTCTCCAAATCTGTTTGCAAACTGCTGAGCACAAGCCAGGGAGTGGGTTCACACTGGATTAGCTCTGAGTTGGCTAAACACCAGATAGCAGAGATAACAGTGTTTATGTGCGTGTGTGTTGTGTTTGCTGGAGGAGGGGGAGCAGCTGATATCAGCAGGAATAGAGGAAAACACTGATAAGGCTTATTTAGAGTCTGCAGTTCTAATGGTCATGACGGTTAGATGTTAACGAACAGGGTTGATGTTGATTGACCTTTATTGTGAAAGGAAGTAAAGAAGAAGGAAAGAAGGAAGAAAGGAAGGAAGGTAGGAAAGGGGGGGAGTGGAGTAGTAGAAAAAGAAAAGAAAGGAAAGGAAGAAGGAAAAATAAAAGAGATAAAGAGGAGCATCTATGATCAAAACCAGGAAGTTATAGGCAAGAAAGAAAGAAGGAAAAACTCACAAAGGGAAACGGATTCTCTGTTCCCGCCTCAATTTTCCACTTTCTCTTCCTCCCACCAGCTGGAGCTAAACCCAGTGGGAGGAGGCCGTCATCTTCACTTTGCTTTCTCCTTCCTCTTCCACCTTTACTGCATCTCCATGTTTTCTCCCCAGAATAACACCCATCAAGATGAGGCTTCATCCATTCGTTTCGTGGGAGGGGAAGGTGAATCTATAAAGGCTTCGCCTGTTCCCCAGCCGATCGATTGATGTTGAAGTGTTTAACTCACAAAGGGCTGCATAAATGGCTCTGAAGCTCGTGCTTTATGCAGAACACCAGGCAAATCTTTTACAGGACTCCATTGATGTTGCTTGTTTTACCTGAGAAATAAGACACTAATCCCCTTGATGTGAACCAAACGGAGAGGAGGTGATATCTGTGGGGGCGAGAGGGGTGGACCTCCTGTCTGTCACCGAAACATAAGACAAACAAAGCTGTCTCTTCTGAGCCTCACAGCCAAGAAATGTAAAGCAGGGAGAAAAACACCACCAGATCTCCTGTAAAAAGCTTCAGTACAGGAAAAAATCCAAAAAGAGGCATCCTTATTGACACAGAAATTATGGTGCGGAATTTATGGCACTACTTTTTTAAACAAACAAGAGCATTACTAAGAGGATTGGCAGGCTCTGCCAGCCTCTGTGCTACATGTTATGTATTGTATGTTACACATGTCATTAAATTTGTTTTAATGAGAAAACTGCTGCATTGATTTGTGGTGCTGGTTGTTTAACAGGCAACACATCCTCATACGAAAACAGCAGGAACCTTAGAGGCGGGATGGACTGCAGTAAATACAGACATCCAGAGGACTGGGATTCATGTCCTCCAACCATGTCATGTCATCTACAACAAGGATCTCCACCACCATGGCTACATTACTACAGGAGGGTGCTGTATAAACAATGAGCACACAATCATCTCACAGTCTGACAGTTACTGTTGTTTTAGTGGTAAGGTCAAAGAAAAAGTCAAAAGGCAGCTGGACCTGTTTGAGCAGTCAGCTCACCCACAGCTCACCCAGACTGCTTCATCAGTTCAGCTGCCTCCTCCTGTTAGCTTTCAAAGAGTAAAACCAGAGAAGAAATGTATGTTCTTTGGTCATCATTTCACCAGACTCTGGTGGTCCTGTAGCTGTTAGGGTAGAGTCTCCTCTTTGATTTACACAAGCGGAATGTGGACTCCTAAATCTGGTTTGATTCTCACAGAAAGCATGCACTGATTACTCTGGCTCCAAACCGCTCAATCCACACTTACATCTCTTGATTTTTTTTTCTTTTTTTTTAAAGCTCTTTAATTATTGGAACATTATCAGCTTCGTTTTTCTCATTATTATGAGAATGTTATGCTTCATTACTGCAGTCACGGTACAATCAGGATTGTGCCAAAGGACTTTACGTTTTGATTTAGCTTCTGTTTGAACTACATTCAGTAGAACAGGAGCAAAAGGTGCCACGCTGAAAGATGAAGGACTGACAAGGTAAAAGAAACGCATAAATTTGGCTCAGTGAAATTGAATGAATGTATGGTGTCATATGTAGAACAGATAGCAATAAAGAGAAATGAGGCTAGAAAGTGGGAAGTGTATTTTTGCATCTACAAGAAAAAAAAAAGTTGGCGTGTTGAAATCACATCTTTTTAGTTAATTAAATTATTAAAACTGAAGTAGACACAACATCAGGTCCAGACTGAAGTCTGAAGGGATGGGGTCAGGGAGAATGGATGTGTGCCAGAGACTGAGGGTGACGTCCCATCTTCTACATCCCAAAAAATTTTTTGCTGTCTCTCCTAAACCTCAACTATAACAGTGATTCTTCTATTCCTAGAATTACCCTTTTTTAGTCGCCTAAGCTTCATATTTAATCCTATAAAGGGGGCTGTGGTTCAAAATCAGCAAACCATTCATACTGGTCACTTAAGAATGCAAAGATAAATGCAAATTTGTCGGTTAAATATGAGGAGCGTTGACACTAATCGGAAAAGTAGTTTTAAATCTTTAAAAAGAGTAATACTGGCTTTCAAGGGTAGCTAAAATTTGACTCCCTGTCTTTGTCACCTTGAGACACGTCTCATGCACACAACACAGGCATACCCGAGACTCATCTTTATGTGTGAGAGTGGGGAAAAAAGAGAAGCCTTGAGTCTCCACCAAATCCCTAAAAGCTGTCATTGACTTCAAACACTGTGAATTCTTCACAGTGGAGTGCTTCTGCCGAATGACAGTGCTGTCTGTCTTTATTTTTCTATAGGATCCTTTTGATATGGCCTCTGCAGTCCAGAACCTGCGCTCTGCTGTATAAGGACCACAGCTTCTGCAATCTATCTGTAATGAGCTGGAAATTTCAAAACTATATAAAAAAAAATAAAGTCAGTGCCAGGGTGAAAACTGCACACCTAGGCTGACTGAAACTTTACCGATGAGAAGTAGAGCTTGGAGAATGTTGATTATTCATGTGACAGAACGAAAAACTGTATGTACAGTAAAGTACAGATCACTCTACAGAATGATCATTTTCCAATTTAAACAGTGTATTAATTTTGATGAAGCATGTGTAATTTATGAGTGGTGTGCGATTGCGTGCATATATCAGTGTCAGAGTGACATGTGTGGGGTGATAATCTATTCTGTGACCCAAATTTATGTGTTGAAAGGCTACAAAACCGCACTCCAGCCCTCCCATCCGATTTCACAGCTCATCACTGTCAGTACGATATACTGCGCGCGTGTGTGCCTCTATGAAGGAGACTACGATAAAAGGAATGTGTTATCCATCTTATCCAGAGGAGATGTTTTGAAAGGAACTCTGTTATTAATAAATGCATGAGAGCCAACAGAAAAAGGAACATTCTGCGGCTTTGCAAAAATAAAAAGAGCGCGAGAAGGGGGGAAGAAAAAAAATGCTCCTTGTTAGCATTCTCTCAGACGCAGCATGCGCTAGGAGCTACGTTCTCAATGAGAGCCATATTATCTCTGGTCAGCTTTTCCTATCTATTATTCACAGCTCTGTGAGAAACACTGGTGGCGAGATCAACAGCAGTCACTTACAATATATCCTGAAGCAATGCTGTCCTATTCATGTGCAAAAGAAACCTTAATAACCACGGCTGGAGATAGTGAGGAGGCTGCAAAGTTGGCAAAAGCTTCTGGAAGCACACAGCTTTTATTTCCAGGGCTAGTATGGATTCAACACAAACTAGATTAAAAAATCAAGGGTGTTTTTGATGTATTATTCAATGACAGGTAATGCACCTGTATTCTGTACTGAAGATGTTCAATAAAAGAGAATCTTGTTTGTCCTTTGGTGGGAATCTCCCCTTGTCCTATTTTCTCCTATTTTATTCTACAGCTGACTTTAAACACACCAAACGACTTCAGCAGCTTATTTATTTTATTGAAACCTGCAGGACCCACATAAGTCCATCAGCTGGTGTCCGCAGATCAAGGATCCACGTCTGAAATGTTAATAAATTCAAAGGGAAATTGCTTTGTGTTGATCTGCAATATGACAAAACACCTCGGCTTTGATCCCTGCTGCATGTTATGTGCTCGCAAACACACAAATGGCATTTCAAATGCTAATTCCCTATTGTGTGCGGGCTTATTAGATAATATGTGAACACAATATGTGCCTTCCATGTGGACAATGAAAGATGTGACTCGGTGCTGACGAATGCATCTTTTTTTTGTCACATTGAATAATATATCCAGCCATCTTCTAAAGATGTAATCACCTTTTGTATAAAGACTGTGCTACATTCGTGTTTGATGTGATGGGTAAAATAAAGAAAAAGCAGCTGAAATGTTGGTTTGTGTACAGCTTCCTATGTGCAATTTTAAAAGCAGCATTTCTAAATCTGGTTCTGGTGTTGTCCTGGCAGGCAGAGAATATTAAACAAGCCAAATAGCCTTTTTTCCTTCTTTTTTTTTATTTTTTTGCTTTTTAGGTACATGGCTGCTGTCTGTTGCTATGCAACCGCATCCTCCAAATTGTCAGGTTGAGGGCCACATTCCTCTCCTTCTCCTCCCCTTCTCCCTAAAAAAAGAAGGAAAAAAAACTGCAGACGGGAAGGTACTTTGTACATGAACTGAGGCGCGCACAGTGCAGCACCACCCTCAGCCCTCAGGAGTTCTCATTTAAATAAATCCCAATCATTCAATATTTGAGCTCTCTTCAAATATTATAATTTTTCCTTGCTGCTTGTATTTTTTTACCAGCTCACCTTTGTTCAGCACACATCTAGTTTATTCTACATTCTCTCATTCAAGCTTTGCAATTTCTCCCTTTTTTTCTGCTGTGTTCTTTTCATCAAAAATCATTCTCTCTCACTGTGCCCGTCATTGTTTGTCTCCCACACACACACACCTCTCTTTCTATCTGTGTACATACTGTATGTCTGTGAGGCAGACTGTCTCTGTAATTGGGTTATTCTTCTCTTCACTGGTCTGATGCACTGAGACACACATGCAGCCATGCACACGCGGACACACACATACAAAGCGATCACACACACAAGTTTGATATGTGGAGGTGTTTTTGTACAGATTGTTGCTGAGGTAGGAGAAGTGCAGCCATGCATGGGTTTTATTTAGGCCTATAAGGGAATGTAGGGCCGACGTTTGATTGGATACACAAGCTGATAACAAAAACGATGCCTTTAGAGCCACTCGGATCAATGCACATCCCATTCAGTATGCGGAAAATCACCTTTAGTGTATTCAGTTCTGATCAGCCCTCATGAAGTGCAACTTTGAATCATTTTCAAACAATTCAACCCCATAGATGTGACAGCATATCGTGACCATGTACAGTATATGTGTTTTCTCCAGAGTCAGGGAGCACAAATACGTATGGACAGATGCACACAGGAATACAATGAACAATGATGAAAGGGCACATTTCACAAGGTATGGCAAAGGAGGCACGCACATGCATTCCCCCACCCCTCCGCCTCCCCCCCTATCTCCCAACTCTCCTTTCTTCTCTCTTTGTGTCGCTCTCCCACAAACTTGTATCTCCGTGAGGTGACCCTATTTTAATATAGGTTGAAAAGGTCGCTCTGGTCCTGTCCACTGATTCAGAAAGGCCCTTCTAGGCATGTATGCATGGCTGCGCTTCAGTGTAATACCTCCAGACACCGAGGACATTCACTGTTTATACCACTGACACCTCTATCACACACACACACACACACACGCACAAGTAGAAAAAAAAAAGTAAAGAAAAAAAAAACACAAAATCAAAGGCAATAGCACGCCTGAGTGGGTGTCAAACCCAAGCGCTCTGGGATTTAAACCTGTTTGAAATCATCCTGACACAGTAAACTGCACTGTGTGACGGACCATCCTCTACACTTGTGTTTGCAGTTAATGAGGAAAAGGAGAGAGGAAAATAGGGCAACGGCAACTGAGCCAAAACGTGATTTGGGGTGCCAACAAAGTGTACACGCCACTCTTGGGGAGGGGAAATAAATAAATAAAAAAATGCAAGCATTTGATGGATGGCCGCATACAGTACAGGGAGGTGGCTCTGCTCGGCCCATTAGGCGTGTATGATGTTCATACAGCTGGATCAGATTTGAAAACTGCTTTAAATTCACATCACCAGGACATTTAGCTCCTGATCTGAGAAAACCATGCAGGCAGTATGGACACCTACAGACATTTACTACTTATTTTTGGCTGTGTATTCACATAGATTTACTGTCAACATCTTTAATTATACTTCACAGACTTCACAGTCTTTAAAACCCTGGCTTGCTTGTTCTGATTTACCACACTCCTGTGTTGCAGTATGTGCTCATGCTACGTCCATGTCCTGTGGCTTTGATGGTGGCTGTACAGTGCAGTGGGAGCATTAGTATGTATTAGCTGGCAGATGGGCTACAGTGCTCCCCTGGTGCTCCCTGTAATGATGAGCCATGTTCCTGTTTATCAGTCAGGACACACTCAACTCTCCCCTCATCTACTTTTGTCTCAATCACCCATTCCTCTTCCTTCTGTCTTTATCTCTCTGTCCCTGTCTCTGCCACACACACACACTGCATCTCTTTGCCCCACAGGAACAGGAACATCTTCATCTTTACCTTCAGACGCAGTCGTCATGTATATGTGAGTATGTGCAATCCTCAGATGCAGCTTTGGTTGCATGACAGCTTTGTGGCGCTCTGGGGGGAAGCAAACACCGCGCTAACAACACAGCGCATTAATTATCGCTTCCTCTTGATGCGTCATGCCAATATCTGTCCCCCCTAGGTAAGTCACAATGTCTGTGCAGTCATGTAACACAGGTGGTTAAAAAAAACATAATGAAGATAAGTATGATAGTCCTTCTGGCTTACAGATACTTTGATGAGTCTCACTCATAAGGCAACATGCCATTTATGACCTTTGATATGCTCATATTCATACTGGCAGGTTTATATTTTAGGGTTTCTTTGCAAAGTTCTAACCTCACATTCAAAAACTCTCAATCATGAGTTCTATGGGTTCATTAACACAGACTTAAATGAAAATAAAAGAAATACTGTCACCAAATCAGAGTTCACCTTAGTCCATATGAGCTATAATTTTACACCATGAACACAAACAAAGTCAATGTTTAGCAGGTATCCACTTTAAAGCTTATAGTTTAAAGCAAGCTCACCCATACTTTTTTTGAAGGACGCAGATGGAAGAGCAGAAAGAATAGTCTACAGGTGGAGGAGGCAGACCTGCTGACCCTGAGCTTTACATTAATAATAAACCTCAGTGTTCCATGGTGGACGGTATCCATCAAGTGTAAGCACTGCAAGGACAGCTTCATAATTCAGGACAGACACAGGTCTCTTTCTAGCCTGAAGAGATAGACAAGTTTTGATTCTGAAATAAAAAGCTAATCTCAACAGTGTTTTCAGCAACTGCTGAATGTGAGGCTTAAAGGAGCAATATGTAAATAAGTTGTGGCAGTTGTCATACTTTAACTGTGCCCATCTACTACTGTGCCAGTGATGAGAAGTAATTAGAAACAATTAGGACATGTAAATGTCATGTTGTTAGCCTTACCGTGCATTTCTATCAGTACAACACAAGGGGACCCTATCTGGAAAACAAAAATTCAACAGTCACTATCAAGTGTCAACATGTAGTCTGCTACATGTGGTCCAATTAATTTTGCAGGTAGCAAACTGTACCCTGACTGTAGTGGCTCCTGTTAAACCTGTTTGCATTGGCATGCTAAATAAACACTATTAAATATTATATATTATATATATTTTATATATTAGAATCCCTTACCATGTGCAGTCATTAAATGCTTTAATGGACACTCATTTTGTGTAGATGACATATTGTTTTCATTTTTTATACGCTGCAGGCCTGTGCACAGCGCAGTGAAAGTGTCTTTTTGTCCTTGCATGCACATGCATCATAATTTTATTCTCCTTTCTTATCTCACAAAAAATGGAACCAGTACACATGTGCCCCCATATGCACAGGTTTTCTCTCCCTTTACCCTCTTGACCTCCATGAGCAAACTACTCCGCAGCTTTACTACCATTCCCCCACTCCAAGCAGCAGGTAAACACATCGGCTTTGAGTGATTATCCAGAGAATATCCTGACATGCTACCCCAGGCTATGTTTGAGACAAGCCACAGAGAGGCTGAACCTGTGGCCCAAACCTTTCCTCCTATAACACACACACCACCCCCTCAGGGCTCTCACTTCTAAACACCTGCACTAGTTAGAGGAGCCAGAAAGTGGCCTGGTTACAAGTGTGTAACGCCGCTACAGCAATCCCACCAACAAGGCTCTACTGTAGACAGTGGGGAATACACAGTCGGTCGATTATGACAGGAGAGCTAAATTAGCATCATACTGAGACAGATGGTGGATGTAGCTGCGGGTTGAAACATATGGACATGCAAACGCGCAACGATCGGCCATCAATTCAAACACAACCTGTGCCGTGCTTCCAGCTTGTACACAAGAGCCTACACACATATGTGCACATACACATGCAAAGAACACACACACAGTTGCCGTCTGTCACTTCAGTTACGAGCGCCTTAGGGCTTGAGAAATGTTGGGTGGACAGATGATGCAATAATGTCATATTATGGATCAGAGTAATAAATGTGGGCCATACAGGCTGATATCTGTGTTTCTACTGTGTAAAACACACCAAGAGCGTATTAGCAGCAGTGTGAAGGGAATCAAATCACATGATACATATGTGGCAGTAATCTTGAATGATCTGAAAATGAAATGGGAGAAATGTGATTGGGCTTTTGAAGCTCGGAGACAAGTTCCATTTTTTATAATTAAGATCTTTCCTTCACCACTCTCTACCCTTTTGCCATTCTTCTTCCTCAGTTCTCCACCTCTCTTTTTTGTAAAGCGTAATTGAGGGGAAGTGATTGTAATCTGTGTGTCTCCATGATTGACACAAATGCTTTTACCTCCATCCCTGCCCTCATAGCATTTCTCACTCACACACACACACTTCATTAAACACACAGGACCTATATATGTCACAACAATTGAGCGCTCACTCCACACCTTCAACATATATAGAGAAAAAAAGTAAGAGCCGTGTTGGAAGCGAGACGGGCGTCACAGGGGGTGTGTGATGACTTTGGCATCTATACGTAGCGCGCCTAAATGGCAGGGATGCTGTAGATTGGCATGTACATCCATGGCAGCAAAGATGCTTAGGCTTCTTGTTGGGAAGCTGGACATGTCTTAGCCTTAGGCCTGGGAGATGGGGCAGCAAACAAGGCCTGGTGGCAAAGTTCCTCAACGTTATACAATCAAACACGGCTACAGGGCCGTGGAAAAGATCCGTCATTTGGTACAGCACTTCAGGTGTCTGAATACGTCAGAATCCGCACTGAGAACCATGACATGTACATGACAAGAAGTGGGTGTTGGCTGATTGATGAAAGAATGGGAACAGGGGATACAGGGGAGAATAAACCCAGAAAAACTGGGTTTTCTTAGCTTTTTTTTTTAATTTGCTGGAATAGATTGTACCAACCTTTAAACTGCTGCCATAAAACCTCATGACCTAAATTCATGCAATACATCAAAGTAAGAAGCATTAACGGTAAGGATGGAAAGTGGGATCAATATCAGAGGCTTGTTACATGAAGATTGGATGTCTGGGGAGGAATAAATAAAATCTTTTTTCTAAATGTTTCTAAAAAAATTACCCATATGAATATGACAGAATGGAGGTTACAGTTCAGGAACATTTATATTAAAGGATTAAGTTCACTTATATGATAAAATATATATATAAGCCTTACAGCTACCATGGAAAATGTTACTAATGGTTGGATTAGCAAAGTTGCTACAAGCCTGCTTGAGTGCCTGACTTACTGCCTGGTTCTTTGATGAACAAACTTATGATTTTTGTCAAAAAGTAATAATAAAAACTGCTTCAGGAGAGTGTATGAGGATGTGACAGACATGTAAAAGTGTGAGGTTTTTGTATAAACACCTTGTTTTTTGGGGGGTGTTGAAAGATACAGAAAATGGGCTGTGTTTAAATTAGTTTAGTCCTCTTATCCTTATGCCTATGAGGTTTGTTTTATCCTTACCTTGGATTCCCGCCACCAGCTTAAAGCTAGTGAGGCAACACAAAATGACTTTTCTTTTTTCACTTCCAGAATAATTCAGGGACCTTGCTCTCTCCACACTTTTCCCTTTCACTATTTTCTCAGGTTAGAAAGTGGATTCTATAAACTGAAGAGTTAATGGGTGAACTGAATTGGAAAATATTCTCTATTGAGAGTGAAAGAAATTGGCTGATGCAAAAGGTCAAAAAAATACCTATTTTAAAAAAGTAACATTTCATAAACAGCAACCTTCGCCTAAATACTCAGGCTATATAACCTCTAAAATTGCCAAATTAGTTCTTCTAAATCAGAGTCTCACTGAAAATGCAATGACCAAACACCTACATATTATATACTATACTATATATTGCTATACTGTATATATTGAAGTTTAATGAGTATGCATTACCACTTTGCACATGTGCACGCACACACACACACACACACCAGGGTGCATGAATTTGGCAGACTGCCCTGAGCATGTGGGGGAAATATAAATAAAGAGATTGAGGAATCAAGGCATAAATGAGGCTCGACACTCCTTTCTCTCACAATCCTTTTCCCCATTACGAGGGGGGACACCAGCACCAAATGATCACACTCCATCTTTCCACTGGCTTAAAATGGAAGTAGACACCAACAACAATACTCATTTACCTTCCGTCTATCTCACACAAACAAACAGGCAGACTGTTGCTGACCTCCCACATGAATTCAAACCCAGTCAGCCGTGAGGAGAACCAAAGATAACTATTCTGAAACCAGTGGACAGTTTCCAATTTCATTTTAGACAGTATTTGATATCATAAACACATCAAGCGTGTTTATGCAACTAATCCTCTACAAACAGAGAAAAAAACATGGGAGTAAACAGGAAAATGCACCCATAAGAGGAAGGTGAGCCGCGGCCTGGCAGCGCTCACCCTTACACATTATGGCTTGACATTTGGAGTCACAGTCAGTGAAATGTCAGATGGGTTATGACAGGAATGGTGATAGGCAGATTATGACTGACCTCTGACCTGGAAGTTCTGAAAGGTCACAGCTCACTCAGCCATCTGTGGGCTAATGTGCTTTCAGATCACGAAATAAAAGGTAACCAAGCCAAACAAGGATGCAGACAGAAGTTTGTCGACATCAACATCTCACTGCAGAGATTTTCTTCAAAGTGATCCAGGGTCAATTTATGAAAAATAAATGTTCCCTCAACCTCAAATGTCCCTTTGTTAAAAGTCTCTGTTTTCAGTACAACAGATTTACCACAATTAATTATTAGCAAGTTTCATAAACCATACACATGTTGGTAGAGACAAACAAGCTTGTATATTTGCACATGCACATGGGTACTTCAAGTGGTCAATCGCTGTTGGAGGGAAGGACTCAGTGTTTGGTAATTGATTCTTACTTAAGTAGCATAAAAGCAACATGTGCCAAGTAAACATCCAGGGGATCCTTTAACCACTTTAGGTTCTGCAGAGTTCAATTTGCAGGCCCTGAGAGCCATGACACTAAACAGATTACCTTCTGCAATTACGTCAGCCTCCGACAATCAATATGCACCATTAGCACTAACCACTCTTTAATTAGTGATATATGTAAGGCCTCTCCTTTACCTTGTCTGCATTTATTCTGGTGTGTCAGAGTTTGTGTGACATCCACCCACACTGAATACAGTCATTTTAAAACATTATGACACACTCTATCAGCTTTCAAGAGATCTGAGGCGCTACCTGGGGAAATCCCTCAGCTTTATCTATAAAGCAAATTAACACAACCCACAACGCTTTATCATCCAGCTAAGTGATCTCCTTTCTTGTGGTGCTGGATCACAAGACAGTAAGACAACAAGGATCAACCCAAAAGCTTGTGAAAAAAGTAAAAAGGCTTCATACAGCAAGACATTAGCAATGCCTTTTATACACTATGAATGATCCTCAGCACACACTGAGAAGGGAGAAACCATTCGCCTTTGGGCATGAAGACGGTGAGCTTTGATTATTGATTCACTGTCTCTCTTCTTTACACATAAGGTACCAGTTCAACCTGAAAGAACTCGCAAGCTTAAAAAAAAAGCAGAGAGAATAAAAGAAAGGGGGTGAGTCCTTCGAGGGAAACACTCATCAGGGATTTAAACCCAAGCTGAATTGAAATTTAACGGTTTGGTGGAGTATAGGATGAAAAGACAACAGATCAACTTTAAGCTGATGTTGTTTTCTAGCTGTAAGGAAAAGGAGGAGGAAGAGGGAAAAAAAACAGGAAAAATCATTCATTCATGCAAATTTGCCCAGTTACTCATTCTGTTTTTGTTAAAAACATATGCATGTTTGCTGGGTAATTTTATGTAAGAGTCCCTTAATTCATTATGTCTTTGAAGAGGCTTTAATGGGCTCTGGTTTTTCTGATGCTAGGTTTGTGCATTTACATAATATGTTATGCCAGCAGACAAGAAAAATAGATGTTTTTTATATTTTTACAGCCATGGCTAAAAATACCCAGGATGTTGCAACATAATGGCAACACAGGCTTTTCAGTTTAAACTATATTCCTCAGCGCAGGCCTGGGATCAGTTTTCCTCTTAACAACAAAAACAAACATGCTGAGAACTACAGAGGATACGTAGTTTATAACTGACCACATATCAGCAGTTAAGGGTGGAGATTAGAGCGCACGAAAGCACCCATTTGATTCAATAACCTCTTCAAAACAAGAAAACCCTTCACAATCCTCCCTCCTGCTCTCTTTTAAAGCAGAGATTAAAATGCATTCTCATTTGTGGAAGACACTTTTTCATCCTCCTCATGGACAAAAATACAAAACATCCTCTTCAGATTTTATGAACAAAGGCGAGCCCACGTTCGTACGAGGCTGTGACACTAAAGGCCGCGCTGTCCCAGCTCTACAGAAAGAACACATCTAAATTAGATTTGCTCTGACAGAGATATTGTGGGTTCTTATGGTGGCCTTGCTCGTGTTTATTTCCTTTGCTGATGGCTCTATTCACTGTGGCTCAAGGTCAATGTCTGTATCTGCCTCTTTGGTTAGGGGAATATTTGGTATATCTTCTTCTTGTGTGTGTGTGTGTGTGTGTGTGTATAAACTGGTCACTCATTCCATTTCTGCCGTCCATTCAAACACACACACACATGCACGTCACAAAGGTAACTACAATGGCAAAATGTGAGTGGCGAGTAAGCCATGTTGCTGAGCAGAAGTGTCTATTATGGGTGGGTGTGTGTGTGTGTGTGTGTGTGTGTGTGTGTGTGTGTGTGAGGGGGTTGGGTGGGGGTGGATGTCAGTGCAAAACCTATTAGTATGTCTGAGCCTGCATCTTCAAATCTTGTTACTCTGAACTGATGCAACAGGAATGCAATACAAACTCCAGCGCCCTCTCTCTCTCTCTCTCTCTCTCTCTCACTGCCTCCCTCCTACCTCCCCTTGCACACATGCTCGCTACCTGCGCTTCAATTGCAGAGCTTCTTCCACGCCCCCTGGACAGACTCTCTCGCTCTCTATTCTTCCAATTCCCTGCTCAGAACCCCCTCTTCTACCCCTCACTCAATCACTGTCTCTGGGCACTTTCTTATTGTTGCTTCTGTTTGTTTCTCTCTCTTTCTTTCTTCTTTCTGTACCTAAATTTTTCTGCTCTTTGAAATTGTTTTACTGTTAAAAGTTCACAATTACTGTCTCATTTTATGATTGCTCGTGGTTACAAAAGAAGCTGAAGGGAGGGATTATTACTGGATTCACCCACATGTTGAACTGCAAAACTGGAAACTGTACGTTTTATAAGCAAATATCAAAGATTTCTTCAAGGAAAATGAAAACAGTTCCATTTTTTATGCCCCTCATCCCACAATTGTTCTTTTCTATGAAATCCTGCCTGATATGTAAACATGACCTTGCTGTGGGTAGTCTACAGATGCCACATTAAAGGATTCCTGGGAAATTGAGTTCTTAAAAGCTTATCTGCAGCTTTAAATAGCAAAAAAAAAAAGATATACACATAGCTGCAGGCAGGATGACATTGTGAGTTACATGGATGGTATAGTTTCAGCAAATACACAACCATGTGACAGAAATTTCATCATCAGATGGTCAGCCTGTGTGAAAGAGACACCGATTGCACATGCTCAAGAAAACCGAAACCATGGCTGACTTTAGAGGTTCTGTGAAGATGTCTGCTGCTGCACACATCTATTACATTTGTTTGTAAGAGAACATGAAGACAGACTTTGAAAAAAGAAGAAGAGAGTTTTTGTAGACACTGCTTATAATATATCTATAGAGTTTCGGTTGACTCATACACACGGTGGGACCAAGACACTCAACAGACATAGTCCATGGTGATCTCTCTCTCTCTCTCTTTGCAGGTCTCCAGGCATCCATATATATATATATATATATATATATATATATATATATATATATATATATATATATATATCCATTATAATATAATCACTGTTTCATCTTGCTTGTCATGTTTGCTGCATGTTTGTTCCTCTCTCTCTCTCTCCTTCATCCTCTCTGTCCTGTCTACCTCTTCTTCTCCTCCTCTACCCGACTGTAAGCAGGAAGGTTCTTCCTTATGAGCTGGGTCCTGCTCAAGGTTTCTTCCTGTTAAAGGGAGTTTTTCTTGCCACTGTTGCTCTTAAGGGAGTTCAGGCTCTGGGTCTCTGTGAAGTGCTTTGAGACAATTTTTGATTGTAAAATGATATTAAAATAAAACTGAATTGAATTGAATTGATGACTGGAGCAACAATTAGGGTACCCTCATCTTCCTTCTCAGCCTCATTTAACAACCAGGTGAGAAAATAAATGCAAGAAAGCAGGTAAACTGTAACACATGCCTATAGTGCTGCTTGTCCATAAACACGTCTACAAAAATTAAAACTGGAAATGTCACTACAGGTTAAACCTTTTATTCATCTGCATTATGAATACACAAGTAAGAACTTAAGGATTGAAAACCCATCTGTTTGAGTGTAAACCAGTTTCTTTGTATATGAAAAGGAGGGGATTATGTAGGATTAAACACCCTGGTCATATAAGCATGAGAGCACTGATCCTTTCATAAAGGAATTTAATGTATGTTGGTGCCATCTTTAGCCTATATGATGTGTGAATCACATGGCATATCTGCTTTCCCAGTGGGAAAACCAGTCAGTGTGAATCCTCCTGCACCTACGATTGACTCTTGTCTTTGTCTAAAGAGGGGAGGGATTTCAGGGATTTCTTTAATACTCTATTCCCAACATGGATCCTTAAAGCACATGAATCCCCCTGTGGTGGAGCATCTGCCCAACCCACCTCCCCTTGTCGCCACACTGCGAGGACGCTGCTCTCCCTCCCTGGGGAACACAAGGACTAGTCTCCTCTGGAGTTAGATAAGTTATGGAACATGCCATTCCCTTCTGCAATAATAATTCATGAGCTGCGTGTTGGCATGGGAGAGACCTATATCTTTTTTATTGACACGTATCTAATATCTGTCTGCTGTAAAATGTATGTTTCCATTGTTAGGACTTGCCGTTTCTTTGTGATGAACTACTTCATCATGTTAGCAGAGTCTGTGATTAAATGTGTGTTGTTTTATGACGATGGTGTAATTGAAGGAGGGTGTAATAAAAGTTGCCCAAAGCATTTTTTTTTCTTTTTCAGCTGGTGAATATAGAAATGACTAAATATCAGGCGAGCGGCTGAAAATATAGAGGGTTTCTCCTTACAACTCCCCTGGTACGGCTGCATTGTTGCGGCTCTCAGATCTGAAAACAGAGCGGGTATAACACACAACAGCCGTGAATTGTGTCCTGTCTAGGGATTCAGTGAAATAACCCGACTCCAGAAGTCATAAATTTTGGCTGGAATTGGACTTATATGTGGCCAAATAAAGCATTTGAGTGCCAATGCCTTGTGCATTAGAATGTCTGCTCAAGCTCAGTTGGACAAGAACGGGGGAGGGGGCAGACAAACACGTAACATATCATTTGAGATATATGCATTATACATGCTGTGTGAGCAAGAAATCATGTCACATAGGAGCACAAGGCGGTGACACACAGGGGCAGAGAATATAAAGTCTCTCACACATGCAGACATCACACACAAAACAACAGCGAGGAGGTAAATCATTTACCTAACATTGCCCTTGAGAGAGAAAAAAACCATTTATATGAGGCCCAGGCAAAACCCCAGAACTCAATATCTAAACAGAGAGACGCACTCACTCTTATCACTGTCATGCTGCAGTGCATATCACACAGGCCAGGAGTTTTCAGCTTGTTATTGAGTTAACACAGTGCTTCTCTGCGGTGCCATCAGATCCACTCGGAGGAAATACAGGCAGTGGATGCGAATGAGCTGAGGAATGACATTTTCTCTGAAATTGGGAAAATATTATTATACTGAGTCAAGAATTTCCTCATTACGGAAAGATTTTCCGCTTCAATCTTGCTCAGCCTTGCACAAACGCATCCTCAGCCCTGCCTTTGACTTTACTGTATGTGAGTGTAGGCAGCTGAGCCTGTCTTCAATTATTCACCTATGACGGCTTTTCAACTCGAGCTCTCTCTCCCGCTCATGTCGCACTCTGCTCAGCCCAACTTTCCCTCTCGTCCTTTTTTCTCCTTTACTTCTCTTTTCCGCTTCTTTTCACCCCATGTCTGCCTTCCTTTCATGCCTCAAACCTTTCATCCTCTTCTGCACCCCACCACTGCCAACCCTCACCCGCCACCACCCTCCCTCCTTACATCTCTCCCAATCCTGAGGTACCCATCTTTACTCAGGCTTGACAAGCAATGGGTGTGTCTTTCCTCCTTTTTCTCGCCTCCTCCCCCTACTCTTTCAAACCTTGCTCTGCCATCTATCTTCGCACAGCCTCCTCTCATGTCAGGAAAACCTGTAGGCATCCGAGTGCTACTTTTGATCATTGCTTTTACTGGGATCCCTTGCCGCCTTGCTCTGCCTTGGGGTGGCAAGGAGAGGCAGAGAGTGAAAGAATGAAAGGCAGAACAGAGTAAAGTTATGTCAAGTCTGGCTGACATGTGCACCAAGCAACCACTGCATGCGGTAGAAGGTAAAGTTGGCACATGCAGCTCTCAGCAATGAGCAGTAAATAAACCTCCTTCCAGAGCTTTTGTATACAGCACAACACAGGACGACACACACGCTCTCTCTTATTATGGTGATATGCTTTTCTGGGTATTGAAGTGGAAATAAAGGGAAGATCATCACAACAGAGCAAGTGTAAACACTGTGTTCCCTTTCAGCACACTAATAAGGGCAATCACCAACAAGTATGGCAACTCTTGAGTCACTTTCCAATTTTAAGTTCCTTCTTCATCTCAGAACTGTTGAGTCTCAAATTATGAGAAGCATATTTTATATTAGGTAAAACACTCTCATAAATGCCACAGTTATTATAAAGGAGGACTTAATATGTTTACAGAGCTGCAAAGTTGAAGTAGAAAGGAGGTCAGGGTGGATGTATGGACCAAAAACGACAGAGACTGCTGTTTGATTCCTGTTTCTCAACAACAGCAAACATTATTATATTACAAGCATGATGATTTGCTGCTTGTAACCTGATCTGGTGTCATCAAATGTTTCCCAGATCCCAGCAATACAATACAGATGGGAAAACCTGAAGCGGATATCTCTGCATGCTTCAACATCTTCTCAGCTCTTTATGTTGGATCAAGGTTACTTGCTCCTATTCCAGCTGATTGCACCATTTATTATCCTTAAATATTTTTGCCTTGAGCTAAAAAAACTTTTTTTTTCTTCATGGGAGCACTGTTACCATTGACTCTGTCTAATCCAATGTTTCATAATAGACTTGGAGGAAAACCCCACTACTGACGTTATCACCTCTAATGGTTGCAATTATGTGCCAAAGGGTGGAAATTAAAGAAATATACAAAATGATCTCTCTGGATTACACGGATAAAGTGATGATTAAACACTTAACACACAGGAAGGAGAATTTCCTTAACTGTGAAATTCACTCTGAATAAGCTGCTTCATTTAGTACAATTCAAAAAGAGAGAATGGGTGTTAAGAGATGTGAAGAAAAAAAAGTGTAGCTTGGCCAGCAGCATGAAGCCGTTGCTGAGACATTAAAGTCTAACAGAGGTGTTAAACTTTGGACGACCTACAGGACTCGCTGCATAAAACAGCAGTAAATTATGCCAATGAGGAGCAGTGCAGACTGCTGGAAATAAAAAGTTATGGATGTGGCTGAGGGTGTGAGGTGAAAATGTGCACACACATAGCCCTCCCAACACACACAGACACACACACAGAGTCCTCCTCTGTCTACAGTCAGGTGACATAAAAGGTTATGACTCTGGCTAAGGCCATAGTTATTGCCACAACCTGAGCCTCTTTATCACATTCCTGGAACAGACCCATTAAAAGTTCCCACAATAGAACATGAGAAGTATTCTTCCAAACCTAAGCTGGGAGGTTACATCGAAAAATGCATAAAGCACACAGCTTTGATTGCAAGTGCTGCTGGCTGACATCTCAACATCTGTTAACATGACTGAGAGTGATGTGAGAGAGTTGACATATGTGAGGGAGCTGACATAAGCCCCTATAGCTTTGATGCAACATGCTATACCTTTAAAAAAGAGACACATCAACCCTGTTCTATTTATAAACAGAGTTTATGGAGCAGTCAAATAAAGATGCCTTATGTAACAGCATCAAACAGAATAGAATAACCTACTTCAGAATCTGTTCAGGAAGACAAAGTTGCAGTGTCCTGGTGGACCTTTAACACACATCTCTCCGCCTCTGCCTGATGCTTCCTGACTCTTTTAATTGCAAGCCATCAAATGAAGGCAAAATGCCATCGCTTGTCACTACCCTTTTGGAAACCACTGGTCTGTGGGTTTCACTGCCGTATTCTCAGAACACTGGAAATATTTAACCACTGATGGCCAACAGATTAAAAAAATGGCTAATCTCGCCTGAACAGCATATGTGTTTATAGATGCATATTTGAATAGTTTTCTTTAATAGTGGATGGAATCCAGTGACTCCATTAAGACTTGTTTAACAGCAAAAAATAAATAAATAAATAAACCTCCCTTGTGATATATAGTTTAAGGCACTCTGTGATGTAGCCTACGCTACTGGCAAACTCCTGAAATTGTGAAGCTAATAGCTGAGCCTGTATAGGTATGATGCAACATTATGATGGCTGGCTAATAGTTAATCATTAAAATTAAAAAATCTTTGATGCTGTTGTGAACATGCAAGTGAAATCCCGTAAAAATGCAAGTCTCTTACACTGCTTGTGACAGCGTGACTGTATGTAAACATTAATGGCGTCTGGATTGGTTGAGGTCTATCATGAGTGGATGCCTTCTGCACGGTCACAGAAGATGACATGATGGCATGAAATTGGTCTGTAGTTTGCAGGCCATGATATCTGAGAGACATTGTTGAATTTGTCATTTTTACCACCTGGTTTCATTATATTGGGAGAGAAAATTTCAATTCTGTAGCTCACACCACAAACAAATTGGATGGATGGATCAGTGAGGTCTCGTAAACAGATTTAATTGGAGTAATTGAAATCTTTACTTTACTTTATCCATGACAAAGTAGCTGTCTGTCATCACCCCTTTAACAAAACTATGTTAATGCACTTAGACAAACAATCACAATAAGAGTCATTCTGGTTGGTGACAGAAACCATTACATGGCTGACTTCACACATTTAGTTTTTTGCTTTTTTCCCATTCTTCTGCTATTCTTTCTCTATCTCTGTCCTCTTCTGTCTTAAGTGAGCCATTTAGCTGTCGGACTCTCTGAGCTGTCATCTAAGACTGAAAGGCACTTATTTACTGCCTCCTCCCCTCCTCTACGCTCTTTCTGCCTTCTTTCTGGATTCTGCTCTTTATCACCTCACTCCTTCTCACCTCCCGTGATTTGCCAAGTTCACGGCATGGCCTGTTGTTTTTGTTCGACAAACGCCCGCCACTCGCCCTTGCAATCAAAGTTAATGAGCAAAGACACAAAAGACCTGGTGCACACAATCAGCGGACAAATAGTGACACTCTAGCACACACACACACACACACACTCAGAGCCTAAAGTTTTACGGGTGAGTGGTTTTACAAGCTTAAATGGGTTTTTAAGTACAGGGTACTACCCATTGAGACCAGAACTACATCAGTCACTCTGTCATTACTAAGAACATACAGACACGTCACAGCTGGGGGGGTGGGAGGGGCGGGGGTGCAGATTTTGTGACCATGATGAATTTCCTAGACCCTCCTGCATCCTGTGTTCCCATCTTCTCCTCCTCTTTCTTTCATACTTCACTTTCCACACTAATCCCTCCATCCCCCAACCATACAGAGTTCACTGTTGGTGTGGCTGCTGTGTGTTTTGGCAGGTCACACTGAGCCTCTCTGCTCCAACCAGTCGGCTCAGCGTTGGCTGGAAAACCACACAGTGCTTGCTCTAGGCCATCTAACACAGAAACACACACACACAATCTTACTTAGGTCACTTTTGGGGAATTTACATAGACTTACATTTGTTTCCTGGAGAATTAATATAGCCCTAACTTTAACTACTGACCCCCAAAAACACTGCATTCCTCCAATTGGAGACGCAGTTTTTGTCCCCATATTACAACAGTTGTCTTCATTTCAGCAGATTTTAAGTCTGCTGCATGTCCCCAAAAGTAGCAAACATCAGACCACACACACTTTTTCACAGACTGTACACTTGCAATAGGCGTGCATACACCCTTTGAAAGTTAAATAGTTCAATACACCCTTTGAAATCACTGTGCCACTCTGGCATGGGATTGGGGGAAGTGTGGTTTTTCAAAAGATGTGATGTAAAAAGCACAACCTGAAAAACTGCTGGGGATGGTCAATGTCAAAACCAGCATTCACCTGCCATTTTAATGGCAAGACCCCTATTCTGTGTGTATATATATATTATATGTACATATTTGTGGAAGCAGCTTCAAAGGACTACGTATCTAGGTGGGCATTTCTCATGGCAGCAGCTGGCAGAGAGCTGACAGCTAATGTCACAATACCAATACATATATGTTGCATGTATGCATGTTTGGTGTACTCACAGGAAAACATCATAGTATGTCTTGAAAATATTTGCATTTACAGAATTGTCTCAAGGTGCTTTACAGAAAGCCAAAGGGCTGAACCCCCTAAAGAGCAACAGTGGCAACAGTGGCAACTAAAACTCCCTTTTTACAGAAGGAAACCTTGAGCAGGACTCGGCTCTCAAGGGAGAACCTGCCGGGTAGAGGAGGAGAAAGGAGGTAGACAGGACAGAGGGAAAGGGGATGAGATAGTAGTGTTCTATTAGAAATATGGTATTAACAGCCTTCTCACCATTGGAAAAAAAACATAATCCTCCAGCACATCTACACAAAAAGTATCTGTAGTCAAATGAACTGCCAACTGCAGAAGAAGGAGGGGTGCAGACAGCACAGATTGCCTGATTTTTGGACGAGGCCTTGCAGCACCAAATTGTGATTCGCTTTTCAGAGATAAAGACGGACTCTCTGACTGTCTGTTTGTCTGGCATCCTCAATGTGACAGACAGATGAGTCATAACTGTGTCCCAGAGCTGACAGGCTGTTGAGACGAAAAAAAAGTGGATAGATGCGGAACAAGAGGTTGGAAGAGAGGGGAGGACAGCAGGAAGATGCCTGTCTGCTTCCTGCAGAAGAGAGAAAATGAAGTGAAAGTGATTTTTTCACCTAGTCATCTGGTTATACAGAACATTTCATGCCAAAAAAGATCACATTTTCCTCAGCATGTCTGTTCATATCTCTATAACTTGCTGAAAGACAGGAGTCCTTCGGGAAACAGCTGTTATGGAATGTTTCAAGGGGATATGACCTCAGTAAATGTTATACACAATCTATTAAATCCATGAATCTCTCTTCCTTCATATACTGATCATCACAACATCCAACATGCAGTTTTATACAGAAGAAACATCTGCTTCAAATATTAATGCATGAACTTAAAACATAGAAACAGTGGGAACCTTGCTAAGTCAGCACTGATAACTCCTAATTTTTAAATACATTCAAGTCAGGGACAGCTTCTTTCAAGTTCACGATAAGATTTTGCTTTGGATCACTGTCCCTTTAGACATAAAACAGCCTCTTTAATTTTTCTTCATGACTGCATGACACTTGTATTCAGAACTTAATGATATTTAATGGGGTCAATTCTCCCCTCCACCACCCTTTTACAGATAATTTCTACTCAGTGTTTATTTACAAATGCAACACCTTTGGTGATTGTGGTCAAAGGGCACCATGTGAACTTCATCAGGCCACAACACTGTAATACCAATCTGGCTTGTCCAGATGTGGCTCTGCAGACCTCAGATTTGTGATAAGGTGGCAGATAAAGTTTCCTTCTGATGTTGTGCATCAATGCAGCACAGTGGAACAGTATACAGCCACTCTAATGTCCTCTTTTCCTCTCTGTCCAGCACACATGCTGTTTTATCCAAAGGTTTTCTTGCTCTTTCAGATCTTGTCACGACTTCCACAGTTCCCCTTCATTGCCATTCCTCAGTGCCATGTCACAGTGGAAAATTCAAGCTGGAAACACTGATATGTTTTTGTAGCATTCCCCTGCTTTGGAGGCAGTTAGCTCAACTTCTGGTCTTCAGTCAGTTACTATGGTTTTCTGAACTGTCATCTGCTGACAGCTGCTGATGACAAGTCATTCAAAGCCTCAGAATAGAGTTCTCAATTTATAATTTATGTTTCATAACCTGAACAATATATTTAGCTTAAACATCACAAGAAAATCTCATTAGAACATCTGCTTGAGAGGTTTAATTTAAATCCTTTTTAAATCCTTCCTCCTAAAAGCCCACTTTCACACTAAAGTTATAGTGCTCATTATGCATTGTTGTGGTCAGACAGAAAAAGAATTACTGAAATTACAGTGAGTAACTATTCTTTAGGTTTGGTGAAATCTGAGTTATATATTTTATTCAAGAAGAGTTAAGGAGCAAGAAAATTAGAAAAAAACATAAACAATGGATCTAATTACCTGCATACAGTTCATTCCTCTGTTGTAATTAACTAAAACGACTTAAAAAGTTAAATACACCCTTTGAATCCAGTAAAACAGAAACAGAAAAACAAAATATAAAATAAAATAATTTTCTGCATGAGTGTGCATATATGTGATTATGTGCACTCGTGTGTGTCTGCTGTTTTTAATCTCAGCAGATATTCAGATGTGTGTGTCTGTCTGTCTCTCCTAGCCCTGGGTCTAGCCACAGTAAGGTGTCCCCCAAGGCCTCTTCCTCACATACACACCCCTCCAAACCCCAGCCCTCCACAGCTATACCTCTCCTCCTCCTCTTCCTGTTTCCCCCGTTGCCCCTCCTTTTGCCCTCTTTAGCCACGACACTTTGAATCAAGCAGAAATTTATGCAGATGATGCATTCACTGTCTCATTGTCTCCTTCGTTCTTTGGATAGATATCGAGATGACAGCAACATTGGGGGAAACTACTTACGTAAAGCTTTTAGCCTGACTGTGGGCTGTTTATGCACAGTATGTGTGTAAGTGTGTGTGTGTGTGTGTAAGGGACAGTAGATGCGATCATATTTTGTGCATTTTTTTGTTTGCATGTATGCTTCTACCACGTGTGTGTAACATGTGAGTTTGTATAGTCTAGATGTGTTTGGAAGTGTTTGTGTGGGTATAAACTTACAACAACTGGTGTGTGAATACGACTAAACTAGGTCCTTCCGAAGCATGTGTGAATATACACATGGCCAAAAGTGACTACACTTTGTCCTTCCTTCACATGTGTGTGTGTACACATGTGCATGTGTCACATTGTAATCCACCACCTGGAGAGAGCAGAAAGGGGTTATGGGTAATATGCGAACTGCTGTTTGATTGATGAGCCAATCAGAGCGGCACAAAGGATTTCATTAACAATAGACACCCTGCCACAAATCAGCAATCATCCACACACACGCTCACTTATCAACACTTATCAGTGTACACACACACACACATCCCGCAAACACACTTACAGTCACTTATTGGCACTTGCGAGTGCGTCAGCCTACCCCACCCACTCGTCTGCAAACACAAATCCACGCTGTGTGGGAAGTGGTGGTTTTGTGTGTGTGTGTGAGACATCAGAAACATAGTGTTATCACAAAGTCAGCAGTAATACTGTGGCTATTTCATCAGGACGGGCTGAGAGCAGCAGGAACGCATATGGGTCACCGCTTTGCTTTTAGGAGAGGCCACGCATGCTGAACCAAAACCAAGCGTGTGTTGATTCTTTACCTGAACATTTGGCCTGTTTCTCAATCACTGTGCTTTTGATGAAGAGTGGAGCTACTTGATGGTGAGGGGGGAAAAACAGAGAGAGCCAGTAGAATTACTTTTTCTTTTTTATAAAGTAAATTAGTTTTTACGCCCTGTGAGCCCTTTGCTCCTCGCTTTTTTTTTTTTTTTTTAAAGGGGGACACAGCTGCTAGAACACACACACAACAACACACAGAGCGTGGTAATAGGCTATACTTTCTCATTAGGGTGACAGGAGTGTTATATTTGTGAGTGAGTGTGTATTGGGGTGCTTCGTTATTATTGATTGCAATAATAAGATACGTGGACGCACAGATTATTTGCATCCCTGAGCAGAGTTATTGTTATCAGGGGGGATGATGTGATTATGATGTCCTATCCACACTGCCTGGGGCAAGACGCTGTCTGTCTATGTGTGTGTGTGTGCAGTGAAAGAGAGAGAGAGAGAGAGAGAGAGAGAGAGAGAGAGAGGGGAAAGACGCAGCGACACAGGCATGGACCGTGCGTCTGTGCGCGCCCTGCCATCTCCATAGCATGTCTATGTCTAATTGGCTCGGGTTGATTCCACCCCTGGAATCCATTTTACATGGTTACCAAGGTGACAGCATTCGTTGTCTCCATCGCTGGGTAGACAGAAACATGTCAGCTTGCACACATATGAGTGTGCACACACATTTACACACACACAGATAGGAGTGGTGTAAAATGTGCAGGAGCCCCAATCCCTGTTAATTAGCTCCATCTATTAGGAGCAAATCCACTAATTAAAGCCAAGCCAAGACACGACCCAAAGAAAGCTATCTACATAAGCCATATGGAGGGCTAAATGTGGAAGGGACCCAGTAATGACAACACACATACATGCACAGGCACACAAACACCCATACTGTACAGCATGTATCATGGAAGGTCAATGTAAACTTTTGGCTGTTTTTTATCTGCTCACCATTTGCAGAACTAAAAAGTATCAGGGGTAAACTACTTCTCAGAGGCGACTGAAAAGATGTCATTCAGAAGTGTAGCCTTAATTCGGCATGTCATGGTGAAACACCACAGCACACCATGAAAGACAGAGCCAAGATAGACACAGATGGATTGAATACTATTTAAAAAAAGCCTTTTCACAAAAAATACTCAAGGCTGCGTTCAGAGGCTCTGTAAATGTTCATCATTTATTTTTATCTTCCATCTCTTTGGAAAGGAAAGTAACCTCATGTTGTTGTGTGCCGAAATGTACCTATTGGTGAAAAGGTGAACTCAGCATGAAAGGGAAAGGTAGGTTTTCGCGTTTAAGTTGGGTTCATTCTGCTTTTGTTCACAGGAAGAGTGGAGGTTTCTGTGTTGGCTTTTAAGACATGGCGCTGCGATTGAAATCCTGATGTTGATAAATGGAATGGAAGCCTGCTGTGAAGCTCTTCTGTCCTCAGGACCCTCCCTCCCTCCTACACTCCCTCCCTCCCTCCCTCCACATCCACCTTCAATGGAGACACGAGATGAATGAGAACAAACTAGGAAAACAACAGAAGGACACAACAACAATGATCAAATGTATGATGGAGGGAGATGATGAAACAACACAGACGGAATGGCAGGTTGAAAGTGCATAGAAAAAGATCTCTCTCTCACACACACAACATAGTTCTACTTCATTCAAATCAACTTGTCAATTTTTCCCTGAATAAATACCCCCCCCTTTTTTTTCCAAAAAGTAATGGCACTTCTCTCTCTCTGCATTCTCCTCTAAAAAGGTATCAAAAGCACATTAGAACTGCACAGTGGTTGCCTTATAATTATTATAATCACATCATGATCTAATAAACATAATGTGCTAAAAATTAGAGGCTTGAATACTTTATGGGGCAAACTGAATAATTAACGACATACCATTAACTCAAATGTAATTCTCTGACACACACTGCAGCTTTCTGCTTCCTTTTAATGGGCTTTCAATTTACTTGTGATTCATCCAGACGCACTTTGAGCAAAGTGTGAAAAAGCTGTTTACCAAATAAACATTTTAAAACTCAATGTTAGACTAAATGTCTTGTTAAGATGGATATTTTATGCAGTGTCAGACTGCAGGGAGAACAACAGTTCGTGAGGGGAAAATAGATGGAGAGGGAAAAGCTAGAGGTCGGGGGGGGGGGGGGGGGGGGGGGGGGGTTGGTGTTGCCACCTAGTGGTTTGCTGCATGAAAGCACATTCAGGTGTCAATCTCCTGGAGGAATTAGAAAGCTCTGTGGGATGCCACTTATTTTCTGCCCTCAGCACGCTCCCTCTCCCCCTCTCTTTCTCCCTCTGTTAACCGAGTGATCAGCGCTGCATTAGTGTCGGTATTACAGCATCACTTTTCTGCCTCTCTCTCTCTCAATCAGAATGGCTTTACTAGTCATTTTATTCAGAAGTGTATTTATGAATCAAACCTACCACGCTGTAAGTGTATATTAGTGATTATGTTTCTTCTTGCAGACAAACTAATGTGAGCTCTGCAGTATCAGTGGAGTATCATAAAGATACTTTAGTATTTATGTTTCCTTGTAAATGTTGCTACATTTGTAGACATTAGTACTAATGTAAACATATATTAGGAGTGGCACAACCCCTTCATAATGGAAAAATAAATAAGGGTCTGTGTAATATGAAAAGGGTCAGTTATTACCATTTTAAATTACAGTAAGTGCTGATGTGTTATTTGGATAGTTACAGACCCAGCTTTTGCAAAGAAGGTCTCTATTAAGAGGTTATTTTGCAACTGCAGGAACTATAAGGGGTCAGTTTATGTGACCTGCACATTTTTTCAAAATACTGGAACTTCCCCTGAAGAAAGAGATAATTAGCTGTGGTCAGAAAAAAACACTTCAAAGCATTTCTGTTTCCTTCTAGTAGCCATACCCTCAGAAGAAAGCAGTTGAGATAATTAACTGATGGTGCACAGTTCCTGCGTAGGCATGGCACCTGCATCGCGTTCCTGCAGTGGAAAATGGCCTTTAATGATTTCCGTACAGTATTTACAGCTTTGTAAATTGCCCTTGCTAAAAACTGCTAATGGCAATGTCTATATAACATAAAATTATGTTTCCTGAGTAGACAGCTGGATTAGAATGAAAATGTTCTGCCAACCACAGGTAAGATGAATGAAGAGAGACACTGCTGAAATGCCTGCTGTGTAGAAGACAAGGCAATTGAAGATGAAACATTATGTGGTCTAACATGAGGAAATGTGAGGGCTGCACACAAGATCATTAAGTGTAGTATTAAAAGGTTTATTAAGTGTTTAAGTTTTAAAACCTTACAATGTAAATCATTCAATTAAAACCTGCTGGAGCCTGTTTCTTATTAGCAGAGGTTAATTAAATAACTTAATTACATCAGGAGTAGCCCTAATATTTTTCCCATGGAAATTATGCTTCAACATCTGCTATTATATAATATTAGAATGCATCATGTGGAGGCAGAGCATGATGTAACTATTTATGATGTCAGATTGTCATATTGTCTCCCACTTTCTGTTATCTGACTAATAAATGTGGTATTCTTAGCACTGTGGGCGGGTGTCAGAAGAACAGGTCTGATTGCTGTCCCAGTCCTCCTACAGATCAAGTCCCGGCCTTCTAGGTGACAGCAAAGTGATGCTGAATTCAAATCAGCCTCTTCCTCCCGTTCTCTTTCATCTGTCAGGCAACCTGAAGCTCCATCACTGTAGGGCACCAAAACATTTTCTCAGCCCATTTTCAACCTCTCTGTATGTCTACTTTAGCTGTCAGTAGGAGAAGGAGGGATATAAAGAACATTCTGACAGATTATAGGGAAGGAGTGCAGATGGAAACCCTGACGTTCTCCACCTTTACCCCCAACGTGTACCTTTTTTCCACCAAGTCGAGCTTGATAAATGTTGAGAATCTTTCAGGGTCTAAATTGTTTACTATGTAGCCTGGCGCTCACCACTCTGTCTAATGGGCTGTGTGTAGGTGGCACTTACGTGAGACGCCATTTTCAATACTATTGAACGTGACCCGTCTTTCATAGGTGGTCTGGCCTCCAAGCAGTTGGTGTGCTAAAAAAGAGGCTACAGGTATGTGCCGCGCTCTGTGTCCTTCTCCGCACCGAGCCTTTTCAATTCTTTACACTCCATTGCTTTTGCCCTCCCCTCTCCTTTCACCAGAAACAGCGGCACTCAGTCTCTCTCCCCTCAAATCACCGTCTCCATCTATGAGGGGGGTAAAAATCAATACAACACCAAACAATGGCTTACAGGCCTAAAGGTGCACTGTGCAGAAAGGTCACTGCTATACATTATGTATGGTGGCCAGCTAATGGTCAGTGTGCTTGCAGACAAATGGACTGTAAAGCATCTCCCCTGTGTGATGATCGCACTGGTGTGATGCTGACACACACAAATTAATACAAAGCCACACATACACCTATAAGTAGAAATTGATGTACACAAATAGATGTAGGCACAAGCTTAAGACCATGTCCACACACACACACACAAATACAGGCACTTCTACCGTCATACAGCAAAGCGAGTCTGAAAGTGGTACATACATTCACAGGCACGTTTGTACTCACACAGAGAACACACATCCTATAATTGATCCATCACTGCCACCTGGTTCAGGGAGCAGCACCTATGCTAAGTATCACTTGTAAGGACAAACAGCTTTGTAAAAATGTCACCCGTTTCATTGTGTTTTAATTGTGCATGTGTTTTTCCCTCTTGATTTCTATATTATTCTTAATGTGCAACTTTATTATGTTTGACTTCTCTTTATTTTTTTATATCACCTTTTTCAGCAAAAGACTGATACAAATAAAGATTCAGTCGGGATTGAAATAACTTCTGACCTTCCATTGCTTCCGTTTTGTGCTACTAAACCCAAAGTCTTGTTGTTAACGTGAGGTTGCCAGGCAGCCAGTGGAGATAATGCACCCTGCCAGGAAAAAAAAATCAACTCTTAAAATAAAAAGCATCATTTCACATTACAAGGAACAATAACATCTTAATTAATGAGAAGGGCTGGGTTTGTTATTGCCAGATAAAGTGAAGCTAGCTGCTTTCCCCTGTTTCCAGTTTCCAGCTAAACTAAGCAAAACAGTTGCTATAAAGTAGCTACTTATTTTTTGCTTGACTACATGTGTCATGTGAGATCACTTTGTTCCCACATTTTAATTGATCCGCTTAGTTAATTGCATATCCGCAATGTTTTCTTTTGATCCAAGAAGTTGTAAATGTAAATATTTCCATCTAACCTAAGGATGCTGCTCTGGTTTGTGGTTCCTTAATAGATATATCTTGTGTTCATAAATTTACTAAAACATATCAGAATTCAGACAAAAGCTTGTCAAAACAAGAACAAATTGTATTCTGTTGCTACGTAATATCATTTTGCAGGATAAATATACTTTAATTGTTCTGAATGATCTTTTGAATCATCACCCAATAAGGGGATTAGAGGAACAATCTGCCCATCACAGTCGATTACAGGCTGCTTCAACCTAAAAGAACAACAACATTGCTTAAGCAGAAACAGAGTAAGCCTCTGAGGATCTGTGAATGTTACATTTTTTCTCTTTCAAAGGAAAAGTTGCACATAAGAGGTCAAACATTGCTACTCACCCAAAACTGCCAGTACCTGCACACAGGACATCGATTGATCTACACCACCTGTAGTTCTGCTTCAAGGTTTAAAAATTTTGGCAAGATGGACTGGTGTGCAACCGTGGATCAACACACACCTGGTCCTACAGTACTTATGACATCAATATCATTATGTTACTCCAAATAAACTATAGAACACATGTTAATTGTAATGAAGTCTCCCATCACAACTGTGGCTAACAATGGAACAATATAATGTGAATGCTATTAACACATCAGGCTGTAGCTACAATTCTTTTTAGAGAATTTGTTAACAATGAGATAAACATGTGAGTCTTACACTGTTAACTTTATTGTGTGAGTGCAACATAATTGATTCTACAACATTAAATTAAATAGATGATCTCATTTAGTCTCGTCAGACGCAGAGACTCAAAAGACTTATCACATTATCAATTAGACAACATAATTTATCTCCCAAATAGGCATGGTAATACCACCAATCATAACTAAATACAACCAGGGGTCCAGCCTATAGCAGTAGCCATGTTGGTGACCACGGTACAAGAAGACAAGAAACCTACAGAAACTCAAAAGGAAGGAAAGAAGAAAAAAGAGTGAGAATGACCAAATCTGCAATTATTGCCTGGTGGGGCGCAGAGTAGATGCATCAGTATGAAGTGTTAATTGCTTGGACATGCTTGTGGGGGCAGAGAACACATTATTTATAGAGGAGAACAACATGACAGGAAACATTATGTATGTAAGTGTGTGTGTGTGTGCCAATACTCCAGCAGGAGAGAGTTTGACCTTCATGTAGGAGTGCTGGAGTTGACACAAGCATGTCTGCTCTGGGACAAGAGCTCAGGTTTAACAGGCATATTGAAAAGGTCAGAGCTGTCACTCACCCAAACACACACACACACACAAAGTCTATAAGCACACACATTAACTTATACTCACACTCTTGGAGAGGCAGTGAGTGCATGCCAAAACAGTGAACCATGTCAAATTAGAAGAGAAGTCTGTGCACTCTCTGCCCATCTTCTTTAGAGGGAGACTGTCTTAGACACACACACACACAGGCACAAAAGCCACACACATACACACATTTTGGGCAGCTGCCAAAAATCCCTGAAGCTGGCAGTTTTTGTCTGGTCTTATTTTTCATCGTGTTTCCTCACACACACACACACACACACACATACACACCCAGACAGGGTCATTGGTGTATAAAGTTGTTTTGGTCTGTTTATGGATTGTGATTGGTTGCTGTGTTGCTAGCCAAAAATGTGTTTTTTTCCTCCCTCTCTAGTAACAGCTCTACCTCACCCCCCGCAGCCCTCCCAGCTTCCTAATCTGCCTCCTGATTGGCTGATTAGACTCCTCAAACACTCCCTTTCTCTCTCTATACCTTTTCAACAAAAAAAGTCCTCTCCCATTCACACACACACAGACTGGTGCAGTGTTGACACATGCTGGCACAATCAAAGACTCACACATACACAGAGAGACTTGATTGGTCCTGAACATCTGTTTAACATAACTTTATTTTTTAAAATTCGTCTATTTTCTAAATTGATTCTGGTTTCTCCAGCATTTACTCCACCCTCCACAAACAAACAAGCTATAATATAAAATTTAACAAACCTTATCCTGGATACAATTACAGCTAAATTAAATAAATGTGAGCCAACTCACAGCAGGTGTAGAAAAGCCTACACAGACTACACACTGATCATTATTACAAATAAATTAAAAAATTAAAGTAAAAATTGTTTGTCTTTAATAAATAACAGTCAAACATTAATAAAATGAGAACTTTGGTTTATTACCTAAATATGGCGTCTACTGTAAATATGGAGGATCTAGACTTTAAAAAAAGCCTTAAGTTAATAATGAGCTCCAAAATTAAAGTTCTGCAAAATGTTCTGTTTTGCCTTCAAGATCCAATCAGTAAGTAAATAAACAAAGTAAGTTCTCATACGTCTCCTTCTCTTTTGCTTATCTTTTATCATCTCATTTCAGTTTCTTTTGTTTTGTGGATTTTCTGAACCTCAGTGTGTTCCAAGTATTTAATAGGATAGGAGAAGTTCAGACGCCATCTAACTTTTATAATAATAATAATTGAAACCTTTATTAGTCCCACAATGGGGAAATTGCTTAAGGCAGCCCAGCAATGGAGGCTATGCAGGTAAAGTGTCTTGCCCAAGGACACACAACAGTGACTAGGGAGGAGTTGGGATTAAACCACCAACCTTCCAGTTACGGGACAACCCTGCTATACCACTGCGCCATTGCTGCCCACAAAAGAGTGCTTTTTGCAACGTTTGATGAGATGCTAAGAAACCAGGACTGGTCCTGACTCGTGAGCCATGTAAACCATTTGCCACACAATTGCACACCTGAAACCCCAGTGCTAGAATTCTCCCTCATTCAATACTGTTTGGTGTATCTGTCAGACCAACAAAAACATGTAAAAGCACACAAAGTAGAACGCAGTTTTACATTCTGTATTGACTCAAAGTTAGTATTATAAAAACTTGTCCTGATACCTGTTATTGCTTTGGCAACATAATTACATCTTAACCATCAGTTATCAATACAAACTATTTCAGGGCTAGCAGGCGCAAGCACACACACACACACACACACAGGGTGCTTCCTGATTGATATTCTTAATAAATAATGATTTAGTTTGACTGCACAGCTGTATTTGCAGCTCATTTCATTTTTCACCTTTTCCACTTCTGCACTGTTGAACTAACTATCAGCAGGTGTTTTATGCATGAATGAACTTGCATTTTTTTTCTTTGCTGTACATTAATAATGAGTCCAGCTGATATCTATGATTAGCTTTGACAACATAGGAAGATGCATCATGCCTCTAAAGCCATCTCAGCCATGATTTAGAGGGAAATTTAAAGGTGCAAGCCCACACATGCTCCCCTGAACACAGTGGCACACTCCCAAACACCTTCTCCGGTAATAATCTGTTGAAGGTGATAATTTATTCTCTGTCTTCAAAAAAATGCCCCCCCCCCACCACCCTCCCAAACTCTCTGCACTCCAGCTGGCACCAAATCCACCCGCGGTGCGTGTCAGATGGGCGGGATGTTACATTTTTGGAACAAGTTTCAGTGCTGCAGACGAGAAGTAATTGTCTCGCATTTGCTGCCTGACACTGTGGGTGTATTTGAATGCAGAGTGCCTCCAACCCCGCCAGCTGTCGACATGAAGCTGAACTGGATATTTCCACTGGATAACACATAAAAAAAACTGGCAGCAGTCCAGGTAGTCTCTTAGACAAACAGACAGACAGACAGACAGGAGGACAGGCGGGCAGGCAGGCAGCAGGAATGGGAATGCAATATTCATCAGGTGATACCTCCAGTAACACTCTATTATTTATTAAGTCTGAATCAGCTCTGTCATCATCCACACTCTAACAGGGTGAGCCTCCAGCACACCCATAAGGAGGGTGTATGCAATATATAGATGGATTTCCCAAATGAATCAGTGGACCCGATGCAATCTGGTCCAAATACAGCTAATGAGAGGCCAGGTTTCATCTCAAATCCGCTGCGAGGGGATTACGCAGGTTTGAGCGCAAACATTTCATTTCTTGGCTGAGCTCTCTCGGTTTGCCTTTTTTATTTTATTCCTCCAACAGCATTGTGCTGCCTGTGTCATTTGTTTCTATTCCTGTGAATGGCATTAATCAAATCATATGTTCCTCTAATGTACTTCCAGCACTCTGAGTGTTCAGTCTGACCATTAACACATGAAACCTCCTGTCCAAATAGTTAATACGTGCAGCTTTAAATAGCTGTGGGATGGATTAATGATGGAGGTAATCATTTACGGTATGCTTTATTAATTTGCTCTCCTGTTATTAGGACAGTTATTAAGGCTGTCAGTCATTATGGGGTGATGGTGGTAGTGGTGGGCTGGGCAGTCTAATTTAGACTGTAAGGATCTTTACTATTGATCTGATGTAATGTCTTACCCTCTCTGCTTTCACCTTCTGACATCATTTCGATGTCAGAATGAGAACGTTCCTGACCTCTGCTCAGTATGTATATATACTCATTCATTCCTCTGTTAAAAACTTAACTAACTCATTAAAGAAGACGTGTAGCATGTCATGTATAACATAGTAAACATGAGTAAATGTAAAATTCAAAAAGTAGGTTTTGCAGTTGTCAGTCATTTTGATACGTATTTCTATGGTGCTGTTTGGGTTGATAAGCAGCTTGTTTCACATGTAAACAAAATGTCTTTATGAGACCAGCAGCAGGTCTTGAGTCTATTCACTCCAATGACAGAAGTGAATGCAAGCATACATTCTGCCGTCAAACTACACACTCAATCTATTTTCTGACAGAAGGAAAATAAACTATTTTCAATGTTTGTAACTCAGCAGTACACACACACATCTCGCCTTTTTTCACAATGTCTTGGTGAAGATACTAAATAACAGAACATTCCACATACTTCCTGTCTGTTGGGTTGGTGGGTCAGAATGCTGCTGAGAGTATTATTATTATTTAGCTGAAAGGACTATACTATATATATTAAGGTTGTGACCTCTTGGACTGACAGGTGGGTGCAATCACAGAATAAAAGCTTCCTGTACAAAAGACTGTCTGCCCACAGATACTGCACTCACACCACCTTTTTGCCCATTTTGGATTAAATGCAAGCTAAGCGAACTCATCTGCTGCCAAGATGGCCAGTCTCCCATACTGTGCTACAAAACCTGAGAGGCAGTTTATTCAGCTTTATTTACAGCGAATACCTGTTTAACATTTGTCACAAACAAACATTGAAAAGTGTTTTTGAACCATATCCTGGAAAGATCTTCGGTATGTATTGAAATTCATGTTAACTAAATGCCACAAGCTTATGTTGGTGATCTGTTCAAAGCCTCTGCAATGATTTCACAAGTTTGCCAGAGTTGCATAACATCAACACCACTGCATGTTTTCTTAAACTCTGCTTCTAACAACCACAAGATGAATCACCTACTTTCGGAAACAAGGAGGAGACCTGACCGGGAACCAGCAGCAATAAAATCCTCAGAAACAGGACCGCACTCGCATCCAACTTTTTCCTGTCACAACATCACGCTAAAGACAGGAAGCAAGCCAGAAATCTTCCTGGACTCTTTTACTGCTTTGATTTCCAAGCAGAGGACATAAGACATTGTGTATACACTAAAGAAAGCAGAGGGGACAAAAAAAGACGTGCTAGGCTGAAACTGAATAAACATGATCCATAATTAATAAGCTAAACAAGGCTTTGCTACATGGTGCACCTGACTGCCCACTGAGATGAGCTTTCAGGCCAGTCAAGTGTTGAATGTACGAGCTGCTCTATGCCCATACACTATGTATGTCGTTGCGCTTCAGGGCACACACTTATTCCAGAGGTAATGAGGCCTTGGGAGATCGCACACAGCTAAAAACGTTTCTTCGTTTACTTGCCTCTGTATATGTTTATCCGTGCATGAATGCAGTCGCCATATAGAAAGTGTACCGCATCTACACAATGTATCACAAAGTGAAGCACTGATTTATCCCATTTCTGTTTTTCATGCTCCTTCTCATTACTATATTTACATCTTCCCATCACCAGAGTTAGTGAAGCATAAGGAGTTGTTAGAAAATTTCTTTCTTGAGAGAAAAAAAAAACATATCTGGCTTTAAGAGAAAAAAACAACTCCTCTCTTATTATTGCATGCAGCATCACAGCTAATGTGCACACAAGTCAAATGATGAAGAGCCTCCTCTTAGTGCAACACACTTGCTGGAGTTTATATGTAAGTGTGAAAAAGGAAAAGGCTTTCTGATAGGAAAAATGCATAAATGTGAGTGGACGCACACACAAATACAGAGCCCAAGTGTCATAACTATTCCACATAGTGAGAGAGCCCCTGACTCCACTTCAAAGCTCTCGGGCTGACAGTGGCTAATGATGAACACTCAGATGAAGAGCAAAGAGACAGTGATCCAGACTCCACATTAAAAAGGCCTCTTCCCATCTTCTACACTGAGATAAAAGACTTGTGCCCGACTGCGGCTAATGTGCGTTTAAGCACTCATACATACATACATAAATGCGTACACAGGCAGACACACTTATCATGCAAATGTAGAATAATTACAGTCTTGTCTGCGGGAGGAAAGCTGGGATGCCTTTTGAAGATAGCAATCCTCAAAAGATTCATTGATGTTATGCTGGTTAATGGAGGAGAGACACAGAACTGGCGTCTCTCACCCTTTCTCTCTCCTTTTGCAAAATTCACATATCCTGCATGACTGCATGATGTTGATGCGTGTTTTTATTTGCTTCGTTGATTGAAGAAGGTGATGGCCAGGTGCACAACAAGAGACACCAACCACTCAGAGGAACCTGTGATCATTAAGAGTCAGGGTTTAGGAGCCTTTTGAGACAGAAACCTGGATGTCTGCGCTGGCATTTTTGAAATCATTGTTGCACTGATGTCTGGCCACACTGTCTAACAACCATCAGTGTTAGCACTGGCAGACATTTTATTCTCATGGGCAAAGTTTAAAAAGCCTTAAAGTGTATGAAGTCTTTACTTTATGTCTGTGAGAGCTATAAAGCTTAAGGGTCAAAAAGGAAGACATATTTGTTTCAGACAGCTATTCTCTCCAGGCTTGGTCATTATGCTCGTCAAGGAAAAAAAACACTGTCTTAAAGACTAAAATCAGGCAACTAAAAGGCATTTAAAGTCATCCTTAAGCTAAATGCAGGCTCTACACCACTGTGGACATCTGCATTTGTGAATGACTGATGTTACAGACAGCATGCAAACATGACTGAAATTTTTGTGCTGGTTACTGAAAGACCGCTACCAATCATTCCAATTACTGCTGATGCACATCAGGGTATGCACATACAGTAGATGCATTAACAAGGCTATAAGTGCCAGGTCATGGCCTCTGATAATTTGGTTGCAGCCCAAAGTTTGACACCATTATTTTGCATCCCCTATGAACATGTGACAAGAGAAACTGGGTGCTTGTTTCGTGCACCACAAGTAATGCATGATATATTGCAGTCTGTATCCTTGGCCATGCACTTACAGGTGTGCTAGGCAGGTGCTCAGACTGTTTCACGTAACAATACAAACAAATGAGCTCTTCTCCTTGCTATCAGGATCATTTTCTTGTGCAGGAATGCATACCTATGACGGTAGTATGTAAGTGCATGGAAACCCTGTCGCTCCTGTTGTACTGTGTATGCACAGGCAAATGCCTTATAATATGTTCTTCTACACATGTTTGAGCACTACTAATAGATATATTCCTGCCTCTGTTCCTGCTTTCTTTATGCTATATACTTTCTTTATGTTAAATACTCTTTATGTTGAGTATTGCTAAATGTTAACATCTCTGTTAACATTTTCTTTAGAATTATTAGACATGCCATCATCATATTTAATGGGATTAATTATAAACAGAAATGTAAGTCATAACAATGACTCATATGTAAGATTTAAATATAATGAAATGGATTCAATTAAAAATACATAACATACCACAGTCCACTGTGCTGCCTAATTACACAACCTTAATAAGTGAGATAACTTAGAGGAAATTAAGGAGAAATATGAACAGGCTGGGCTGTAGTGAGAACTGTAACTGCATTTTATACTGTATGTACACAGGGAGACACTGTCTGGGCCGCTGGCGGCTTACTGCCAACCTTGTGTTTTCATGGAGAAAGTTAGAACACAGCAAAGGACCGAGGACACACTAACACATACATGTGCATACAAATGACTAGACAGGAATTTAGACTCAAAAGCACACACACTGCAGAGGCAAGCAGACAAACTAGTTGGCCACCCCATTAGTAATTTATTAAGCTTGTCCTTGTAAATTTTATCAGGTATCCAGCAGGGGAATAGATTTATTGATTCGCTCTGCATTCATCAGGCCCGGAAAACAGAGTCAGAGAGAGAGAGAGAGCGAGAGAGAGAGCAGAGGAGTCAAAGAGAGGCAGAAGACGAGAGAGAGAGCGAGAGTACATTTATCAGGGCGGACAGCATTGGGGTTCCAAGCGGCTTTGCAAGAGATCAGGCTGGAGTGTGTTGTGATTCCCCCTGGGTCACCACTATATCCTGCTTCATTCACAACGCTGCCTCGCCTCAGCTCATCAATGTGCACCACCCGATCAATGGTTCTCATAAAACACCATCCAGGCTTTGGCTTATGCTGTCTTACTGCCTCACTAAAAAAAAAATACATAAACCTAAAAAAGCAATGCTGTCAAACTTCATCAAAACCCCCAGGAGCAACAGATAAGCTGCAGGGCAAACAAGTGCACACAGGGTCACGGATATACGGAAGGAAGATTGTTAGAAATTTCAATTTGGAAAACACAGACGCTAACAAAGTATGTACGATATGTATGAGGTTGTGACCTCATTACTGAATCACCTCTGGCTGACTAGTTTCCAGGGTTTTTCCTTTTTTTCCCCCCTCTTCATCAGGTATTGGCGAGTATTGACTGGAAGGGGAAGTATGTTGTTATTGTAATAGTATCAGTCTCTTGGCTCATCCACCTTGCCTACCCCTTCTCTCCATGATCACCTTTAGTCCAGAGAGAAAAAAAAACTCAGGAAATAAGCAGGAGGTGAAAAAGGAAAGAAAAATTAGAAGAGTTGAAGTTCTTGTTGGCCGTGGTGGCAATAATTGTAGCATGTTTGTGTGTGTTTGAATATATATATTCAACTTTGTGGGCGGATGGATGATTTTCCGCATGTGTGGGCACGCAAGTTAAATTGACGTGACAGCAAAGCAGCTTGACTATAAACACCGGTTTCTGAAATACAATCATTGTGTGGCACCAACACCTTTTTTTCATGCTCTGGACGTTTTGGAAGCAATCCTTTTTTGGGGTGGGGCTCAGAGAAACTCCGATCCAAGATGCCTTTTCCCCTCAGGCATCATCTTGACTAGTATTGTTCCAGGATTCCCCTGCATGGCTCACCGGGAGGCTTGAAGACTGCTTGCTGTGCGATTGGTGGAAGGACCCCGTGTCTGGGATTTGGGAATACCGATTGCTAATCCTCTGCATGGCTTCCTCTGTCTCTGGACGTCTCAGGTTGGAACATGTAGGTGGAGTGGTGTAAACAAGTGTATGCTGAGACATATGGACTGGAGTGATAAGGCCTATGGATGTTTTAAGTCCAATTATTGTAAGGATTGTCATTTAGCCTCAAACATTTGGTCGCTGAACTTTTATTCTTGGCTTTACAAGTAGTATCGTTCAAGAAAGCTCTCAACTACATCTTCAGCAACATGTGAGTGTTTTTAGGACTTTCATCCTCCACTACTTGTAGGCTTATATTTATAAATCTCCCCGATTAATAAAGGAATTTTCATTTCTTGCAGATAAGCCTAAATCTGTTGACAACTTTACCAAAGGTATGTTTCCATTTGTCGAGTTATTGAAATGAATTCAACAAGTGGGAAATGCTTATTACCTGAAATTCTGATTCGCATTGTATAAAATGTACCAAGGTCCCAATGAATTACCTGCCTAAAAGTGCGGATTTTCGTAGGTAAATGCTGGAAACAGCATAAAAGTGTAGGAATGCTCTTTGTGTGCTGTCCTCATTTTCTGTCTACTTTATTTATCTTTATTTATCTATATTTATCTTGGATTGCAGAAAAGTGTGGAGATCTTCCTTTTCTCCGTGTCTGTTTTTTGACCCTTATTCTTCTTTTGTCTTCATTAAACAAGACATACAAAAATAAAGAAATAGAGAAGAACCAGGTATAAGAGGGTGGGCGTTGAGGCTGATTTGGTGGGATGAAGGAGAGGAAAGAAAGAGGAGGAGGAAGAGGAGGAAGAGGCGCAACAATCTGTGCTGGTTAACTTCCCCCCGTTGACCCTGCAGAAGGGGCCACGGCTCCCTCCATCTGCCAGAACTAATCTCTCACAAACACACACTCGGATGTGCATGAACACACACCTTCCCAAATAGCAAAAAGAGAAAAAAAAGGATTAATGATATTCCAACACTTACACACAATCAGCCAGAATCCATCATTTCAGCTTCTGCAGGACGCCAGGCATGCCTGTGTGTGTGTGTCACTTTGAAGACTGAAAGTGTGTGTCTGCAAGTGTCTGTGTATTATGTGGGTGTGTGTCATGTCTGGGGCACCATATGTTCCCCACAAATTTGTTTTCACCCCTAAAAAAAGCCTATCCATATGCATATTAAGCAGCTTTAATTAAGACCCCCTCTACCCACATACATACTGTACACAGATGCACACACTCTTCCAGAGAGAGGTAGTGTGATTTCAGAGCATCTCATTGCTAGAGAGAGCACTTGAGAATCAAGTTAATTGACATTGACTATTCATATAGTGTATACAGAGTAAGTTGGCTGAGCTGTGGGCAGATGGTGTTTGTAAGCTCTCATTTAAACCAGCAGTCAAAAAAGGAGAAAATTGCTGCCTCAGTCTTGTTTCTCTGTGCCTGAACATCCAGATAAGTGTGGGGTTGTATTAGGGAGCATATACATCCCAACAGGGCAACACATTGATTCTGAATCCAGGTGGTCTGAAATAACCAGCACTATGGATCATTTTGTCAATAACATTGCCTATTGCAGGTCTGAGCACTAGTTTGGTCTAGCTTAGCTGGATTTGATTTGATAGTTATTCTCATAATTTTAACTAACTGTGTTACTTCAGCTGACAGATTCTGACACTTTTCCACTGCAGGAACTTTTACAGGAACTCTAATCAGCCCTTTCAGCTGTTGTGTTTCCACGCTCCATCAGTGCAACTTTTTTGTTTTCTTCCACAATCTGTGTTTTGTCAACACTGTTGACAAAAAAACTAAAAATATCATATTGTATCTGCTGTAATGTGTCAGTGATGACTAGATAAAATGAGGCACGTTTACTGTGAATGATGTTATTTAGATGGTCAGCCAAACACAACAAACATACGTGTGTATCCTCCGTGCATACTGCAAGATACCAATCCTCACTTTTAAGTGCAAATCAAATGCTTACAGGGTCACTCAGTTAAAGCATAGACTACAAAAAAATCCTGAAAACACGTTGTGTTGTTTACACAATTAAAGTTGGAAAATATTAAAAAAAAAGTGGAGAGGCTAATAATTTTGTCTCCAATGGTATACATATATGCATGTCAGAATAAAGAATAAATAAAAAACCAGTGGGGCTCTAATTTGTGGAACAGCAAAAAAGGTAGGTTGGAGAGCACTCAAGTAGATCCCCTGTAGTTAGGTATAATTGCTGACATTTCTGTCAACAGTTTGACAGGGTGTGTTGAATTCCTAATAGACATTGTTTTACTGGAGTCACACTTGCTAAACATGAATAACGAATGTGGCATGTGCACAGCATGAGAACAAAACTGAAGTTTAAACAGCATTGCAAAGTACGGTAATAACACAAATTCTCATCAATAAGACCTTTTAAACGATTATAAGCACTAATATTATTTTTGTCATTCAGCTCTCCCTGATTCAAGCCTTAATGCATCCTGAGCCCCAGCATGCAGTGTGTGAGTGGGCACAAAGTACATGTTGCTAATCTATGACGAAGCTAAGAGACATTCTTTCTTATATTTCTGGGCAATAAAGAGCTTCCACTAGCACATAGTTGGACAACAGGAGGAAGACACTGAGAATGTAGCAAACTCTGCACTGAAAGGACCAGGACCAGGGCCAAGATGTGAACTAGGGAACTTCTTCATTTCAAAAGACTTCTTACACTTAATCTTGATAACATTACATTTTTTCTCCACCCTTCTTGATTTCTGCATTGATTGCCCTCTGGTTGCCCAAAGGACAACTGCATGCATGTATAATTTACCACTTACTCCATGCATGTTATATTTCAGCTGATTTGATGTAAAGACCAAAGATGTGACACTTCAGTGTGAAGGCTACAGATTTAATTCTCTGGCAACACTGGGGTCTCCTGAAAAATGCTTTGATAATCATCATTAAAGATTGAGGAATATGGGAATTCATGAATGAGTACATACATTATATACAGGTACAGTACAGCTGCAAGGAGGAAACTCTGCAATAATAGCAGTACAATGCAGGAGACAGTATAAGACTTGTGAATGATGGTGTCTCTACCAGCCGTGAAAATGGCTGTGGCACCTTCAAGTCACACATTTCTGTCTCCGACGGTAGGCTGTCACCATGGCAACACAGCTTTTTGGCTTTGCAGGGTGATAACAAGGTGGAGATGTGCTTAAAGCGGGAGGAGGGTGGGTGACGGTGGGGACTGGGTGTGCACAGAGAGAGAGAGAGTGAGGGAAACTGACTTAAAATGCTGCTCCTAAAGTATTATAAACCCCTTCTGCCCGAGACAAAATAGGAAATATATGAAGAAGTCATACACCCACTTACAGTGCAAAACAGTGTACGGTCTATAGCATAGCTCCCCCTTTCACTACTTACTTTTGATAAATAACACTGGTGAATTCCTACTTGCAGTTCAACTAGCAACAAGTCAATGCACTGTTAAAATAATGTAATGATACACCGCTTTACCCAAGATTCAAGACATGATGGTCCATCGGAGTGTGGATGAGAGATAAAAAAAAATCATCAGCACACCCACTATGATGGAAAAACTATGAGACCACGAAAATAAAGTAAAGAAAACAAACTATATAACTAGCTTTACAAACCCTTTAGTCTTATCTTACAGACCAAAAGGCCTACCCGACAAGGATGGCCACTGAACACCTTTCTTTAGAGGCATACCAAGCATAGCCAGCTGGGCTGTGGCCTTAGGGCTGACTTGGGACTCGCTGGAGGGACTTTATCTTCCAGCAGAAAAATCCCACAGGAGACATGATGCTAGAGAAGATGCTGGAGACAGGGAGACCTACCCCTCATGCTTTCATGATGTATGGATGGCATTATCACATGAGAAATGCTCTGAGTCAACGTTTTTTGTTTTCAAAAATATAACAGAACTTTTGTTTTGGTGTAGATTTAACTGGAGACTTAACATCCACTTCCTGTTTTGGTTTGTGACACAATGTGACAATGTTTTTAATGAACTCAACCACAAAAGTGTAGAATAAATATAATGCACCATAGAAGTTGCTTCTGTTCTTGTCATATTGGCATTGTTATTAAAACAACTTCATGCAATTGTATCTTAATCTGAGTTTAAGCCTGAACAATATGCGTAGTTACCTGAACAAATGACCTTATTTCCAACATCATTGTATATTTTTAGGACATTTGTTGTTTATTATGATCAAAGCACCACATAATCAGTCACCTCTCCAAGTGAAAGCAGATACCATTTCAGTCATGTCTTGGTAATCAACTCGTCAGCACAGAGGCAACAGGGCCACTAGCAATCCTATGAACTCTGTCTCCTCTCCCCACTCACACACATACACAAACACACCAGCTAATCAAGAGAGTGACTGGGACAGCGTCCATGAAAACCGGGCGACAGGAAGTTACAGCCATGTCACAGGAAATAGGATGTGTCTTTTCCCGGGGCCACAGTCTCCCTGCGATTAGAGGGAGCAGATTGAGCTGTCTCGCTGCATTACACACACACACACACATATATAAAAAACACACACATACACAGGCGTACTCAACAAGACATATAAGGAAAGGGGACAGGAGATGGAGTTACGACATGAACCCAGGCGCGCACACAAACACAGAGATGCTCAAATAAACATGTTGACCCTTCTTTTCATTAGTGGAGGGGACTTCCTCCTCTTAGTTTGTTTAGAGAAACATTGAAGGAAAAGGTTTGGAGAGAGTGCATGACTGTTTCCTCCTGTTATGACTACAACTAGTGAAGCACAACATGACACACAAAAACATGTAGGCATCTAGAATCTGAACTACAAAGTGGGCACTGAAAAGAGACACATACATAAATATAAGTATTTAACTTTCTCCTTCACTAGAAGCTGACTGTTTCTAGGAGATGATCTGCTGTAGGCGACATCATCCATCTCCGTCGCATAGAATTGAGAAAAATCTATTTTTCCTACACTGTTTCTATCTAAACATACCTTTCATTCTTGAAAGTTGTTTCATTAATTACAATTTTGACCTTTTGTTATAGAAGAGTGTGTGGGTAGCAAGGACCGATTCAGTTCATTCAAAATAAATATTTCAGTTAATAAGAAAAGACAATTTATCATGTTCCTTTTTCATCACTCTGCATTAAAGCAATCCGTTTACTCCCAAGCTTCGAAAACCCACCTTTTTTTATCTGTGTGTTGTGAAATGTTTCTGTGTAATATATTAGTAAGAGCAAACAGCAGTTCAACACATATCGTTTCATACTGGATTCCCAAGTCTGCGCAAGTACACTTTGAGCAGTTTGAACTTGCAAATAGTCTGTACTACTTGTCTTTATCCTTCAAACCATTATATCTATCCAACTCACAAGCAGTAGCAGGCTGTTATAATGTGAGAAAAATAAAGTACGGAAGATGTAAAGGTGTCAACCTTGTGAATAAATAAAAGCTATGCCAGTGAGACGATGTCTAGTTTTAGGCATCATTTTTTTAATGCCATCAAAATGGCTTATATTCATAAGGTTTTGATCAAATTAGCGAATTCTATACTGGAGTCTAATTCAATAAAACCTTATTGACCTCCTATTCTAATCATATTAAAGGTGGCCGCCTCAGCTTGACAAATCCTCAAATATATCAGTCTAAACCTACCTCCAACACAAACAACAATGAAATATATTCTCTTAAGAGACATTTAATAGCATTAGCAGGAATCTGATTAGCATTTATCAGATTAGTATGTCAAAGAGACTACAGTCAGAGCGAGCAGCAGGTACTTTACACAAGCCTCTTTACCAAGTGTGCGATAAGAATCTCTGGCTCTGAAAAGGGAAAGGATACAGGAATGTCAAGGTAAGAATGTACAGAGAGAGAAAGACGGGAAGGTAAGGAGTAAGCAAGACAACAATAAGTGACCCAGAGAGAGAAAAGCGTCCTGTTGTCCTTGCAGGGCTTTACCTCGTCCACTTTATTTAGACTCTGAGCAGGGCCTTCCTGTGTCCCAGAGAGACCTCAAGCTGTTCTTAATCATTACACAATGCTTTCATAAAAAGAAAGAGACATGATCATCAGCAACAATGCCAAGAAATGCAAATAGACTTTCTGAGCCAGATCATGATTTAAAAGTAGATGTCAGACAAAGGAAGGGCTTCTTCACCTTTGGTCGACAATGGACTGCATTGCAGAGTGTGCACTCGCATGCCAGACAATGGTATTTAAAGCATATCAACAACCCAGACAACATCCTTTGTTTGCATGCATCAGTGTTCACAGGCAGAAGGCCTTGTGTTGCCTGAGGGCTGACTGATAAAGGCTTTTCATTGCAGCAGCTAATACAGATATTTTAAACTCACTGATAGATGACATTTTGATTCATCTGGTAAGTTACATGAAAAAAGAAAACATAATCACAGCTTACTGTTGAGCTTCAGTTATCGGAATGTCTGTCCTAAGATGCTAACAAAAAAGATTTTGTTAATAATTGACCAACATCGACGTGAAACATTGACAAATCCAGTTATCAGTCACACAAACCTTACCGCTGCCCTTATATAATTAGCGTGGTGTTATGTGGCTGTAGCTGTCTGATAATGAAGAGAGCTTGTTACACGGTTGGAGAGACACTTAAGAAGTGCTAGGGCTTTCATTAGGCTTTGGTTAAAGGGATTGTTAGCCATGCTGGCAGCTGTTAATTGCTACTCGGGAGGCTCACGTCTATAGTGTGAGCCTTCCTGTGTGTGGGTGGAGAGGTACAAGAGGTATTCAGATTGAACTCATTGTCAAAAGGCCAAACAAGGTAACGGCCTTAGCTGTTCCTCGTTTCAGACAGCAGTAGGTCACGGCTAAAAACACATGCAGTATTACTGTCTAGGCTTGTACAATATTTAATAAATGTAAATAAATTCCAACTTATGACTATGTAGAAAAAACATTAAACCACAGTGGTGGCAGTAATAGTATTTTACTAACATATATTACTGTTTTCCTTGATTATAATGATCTTTTACAATACTTTTTTCTTGTTGGCCTTATCAAAGCACAGAGAGAGAATGGGGAAATCACATAATAATCTCATCTATTTAGACAACATCTGTTAATCACACACCTCCAAACTGACACCTTAAATACATCTAGAAAGTAACAAGCACATTCATTAGAGGTTGGACACAAGAGCATCTCTCTCTCACACAGTGTACGGTTAATCCAATAAACCCAGAGAGATCACGTCAGGCTAAGAGAAGCTGGCATCACCCACCTGCTTCACTATACGTCAGTGTGGATGATACCTGGTAACCTAATTCAGTCACTGACAGCAACTGGCTCAAAGATACTTTTCTCACCTACAACTCTGGTCTTGTCCTTTCTGGTCTCTTTCAAATAAAATTTCACAACTACACCTAATACAAAGTCTGATATTCCCATAATACTGTGTGATGAGAATTTAGTGTAAAATTTCTACCTGACACAAACTGGTTGGTCACAGCTGTCACACAACTGAAGGGTCAAGAACCGGTTTGACAAAAACAGACCCAGCACATTAAAGCTGTTAGGGCACTTCTCTCAGTGGACAGTGACACATTTGGAAATGCTGGAGGAAAACTTGCTGTGGCCTGCAAGAGTGCTGTGACGTGGGAGAAGAATAATTTTCCAGTGCGACATTGACCCCAAACATGAGGCCAAAGCGTCACTGGAATGGCTTGTTAATGTCCTGAAGAGGCCAGATCTGTTGAAACTTTACAGAGCTGGAGCAGCTTTAAAAATACATATGCCTACACTTACTTACTTTTCTACTGCTTACCTACTTTTCCTGCATCAGCTGTAGTACCTGCTAACATTATGTCATTTCAGATCATGGTTGTTTTTCCAGTATATATAATACTAATATCACAACATTAGTATTAGTAGAGGTATATATTATATCTGCTTGTAAGTTATACACTTTAAAGCTGTTCAATACCCTCAAGATTTTCAACAGCTCCAGTATGCAAATACACTCTGAAACAGGCCAAGATATTCACACACATATAGAAAAAGATACACAAAAAGATACACAATCTTAGACATAGAACAAATGCAAGCATACATAATGTAATGTATATATACATATATATATATATATATATATATATATATATATATATATATACATATATACATATATATATATATATATATATATATATATATATATATATATACATATATACATATATACATATATATATATATATATATATATATATATATATATATATATATATATACATATATATATACATATATATATATATATATATATATATATATATATATATATACCCCTATATATATCCTTAATGCACAACAATGTAAATGTGCTGAGTATGCAGAGGAGCCTTGACCCAGTATCTCTGACTCATTATGGCTCCCAACACCAGTGCACGTACAGTGCATGCATGAATAGACAAACACACACCCTTGGAAACAAACACAAACACACATACACACACATACAGCATACATTCAGAGGTATGATGCGGGGACAGCTGCTGTAAGCAGGAGTGTGTGTTCGCACAGTTATACGAGCCACTTAATCCCTGTTGGACTCACAGAGGGAGCGTGCAGCAAGAAAACAAAGATATATAAATGAGAGGCAGGGAGGCTACTGATGATTTTAGCAGGACCCTTATCTCGCCGGGCTTTGTTATGGATGCAAACAGTTTATCAGCACTAAACATTCAGGAAGAGGAGTGAGGCAGGGAGAAAACAGCCTTAGTAATCCTCCAGGGAGCCGCTCTGAGTGGATCCAGACTGTGCTTTTGCAAAGTGCAAGTGGAAACTATTTCTATTCTTCCTCTCATTCCTTTTTGGTTTCTCTCTCTCTCTCTCTCTCTCTCTCTCTCTCTCTCTCTCTTAAACACACAGTTCATTTAGTGCCTCTCACCCTGATTGCCCTTTCTCTCTCCCCCGTTTATAGTCCTGTCTCTCTCATTACCCCTCCCTTAATCTCACCTCAGTTCCCCTCAAGTTCCACCCTCTTTACCTAAAGTCAACTCTGATATCTGAGACAGGGAAGAAGAGGAGGCAGCGAGAGAAGATGAGGGTGGTGATGAGGTGAGGGTGGGGTGGGAAAAAGGGAGGAAGAGGGAGAAAAGGAAAACAGGGACAGCACAGTTCAAATCAGTCCAGAGAAAATGAAGCCAAATGAAACTATAAAGAAAACAAAAACACGATGCAGACAGAGATAAAGAAATGTTTGCACTGAGATGCCACAGCCAAGCAAGATTAATCAAGTGACACTCACACAGAAACAGTTATTTCTTGTTGTTTTCATGCAATTGAATCAAAGGCTGAACAGAAGTGGAAAAAAAGAGGAAAAAGAATATAGCCACAGAATGTCAAACAATTCATTACATTCTGCAAGTTACTGAGGGGACCTGAGGACACATTCTATAGCCACGTGGCTCTCCTGGCAGCTGCAGAACCAGGCTGTTCTATATGCAGCACGCTTGCATGACTCAGCCACTGCAGTTTGGTATAGGGGGTGTTACTTCCACATATAAGTGGAGGAGCACAGGCGCTGAAAGGGCCTAAAAATGTGAATGATTACTGTCAGATTATATTCATCATGACTGATTTTGACACTGATGAAGCACTCGAAGGTGAGAACTGTTTCAAGCAGGGTTTTTTTCTGTCACAAGGCATGCTTTAATGACCAACTGAGCACACTCTGTACAGTGTATTATCAGCCACAGCACTCAAACAACCTAAATAATGTTCTCTAGGTAGAACCACAACAATTAAGACCGATCAAGGCATGACCTCAAAAACACCTCTGTGGTATCAGGCATTGGTGTCATCTGCTGTCCTTCCTTTGACCATTTTTGCAGATAATAAATCCACCCCACATGTCTTTCTGACTTAGCTGACTGGCAATCTGACCCAGCCATCACTAAATGTGAGCAAGTGTGAGGATCTAAGCAGTTCAGATCCTCATACTTGCTCACATTTGGGCTGCAAACACATCAAGATTTAAAACCACTTTCTGCCAAACACATCCCACCCCTTTTCTTTGTGGGATAGTCGATGTCATGACTTCAGTTCTATTAATATTGTGGCTGATTGTTCAGTTAATAGGATCAATATGAATGTGGCCTAAGGAATGGAAGCAGGGCCAACAGCAGGCCTGTCTGACTTATTTACACAGGCTGCATGGTGGTGCAGAGAATTGAGGTCTTTAAACTACATTTCCTGATTAAATATCAGTCAGACTGTACCATTCCCTTAAATTAATAGTTTAAAACTTTGATTAGGACTTCATTAATGTATGTCACCTGTCACGCATGTGTCTTTATCACATCTAACAGGTTATCACAGGTGTGTGTAGCGATGTGTCTAACTGTTTGACACCTGATACTCAACACCGTGTTTAACATGTCTGACCGCACACACCTAGATGTGACATTACCAAATATGTTGTTTTTTTTTTCAGTTCATTAGAAGTCTATGTTTTAGTGCAACATGACAAAGTGGTCTGACTTCATAGGATTCCTTTTCTGTATTTAACCCCCATATGAAATGTTGATGCAACAACTCTCATCCTGATAATGTGAGCAGTGCAGAGTGGGAGTAGTGTGTGACTTGGCCTACAGCGCTGAGTGGCTTTATTTAAAGTCACAGCATCATTGATGTTCTCTCTCTCAAAAAATCATCTGCACTCCACAATAACAACGCACGCCAACAGTCCAACTACCCAGAGGGTGGTGTTTATCATGTTGTAAAGTCCTTTATTAACATTATGGTTTTTTAAAAAACAAAGTTAGAAATGCAAAAGAAGAAAAGCCAGAGTGGCCCGAAGGAGGAAAAAAAATGAATCTAAATCAGATATAAAAGTCAAACATGTAAGCTCCTCCAATGTCCAATTGCATGAGAAACAACCAAAGATTCTTTCAGAACTTCATTTGTTGGCTACATTTCACACTGTTCAAAGAGAAAAACAAAGACATTCACTTTGCAACACACAGCCACGGTCACGCGACCACAAACGGGCGCTTTATAAATGGGAGCAACAGATGGTGTGACATTTCTGTGAGGTTGTTGTGGACACGTTTCACAGACATGTCAGAAATTTCAAAGCCACTTTTGAACAATTGTGCAGTGGGAATGAAGCCATGCCATTGGCAAATCTGTTTCAATCAGAGCTGATTGCACATACGCATTTCAAACAAAAACCACAAATGCTAAAAACCGGCATACAAAACATGTGCTGCGGTGAAAAATATTCAATGCTAGTGGATCTGCCTCGTAACAGATATACATGTACATAAATATATGTGTATAATATAAGCAGGTTTGCTGAAAAACATTATTTTTACATATATGTACTGCAGATTACTGAGCAGAACAGGTGCTAGTAAAATCAGATCCTCAGACTTAAATAAGTCTTGTTTGAAAAAGGGTTATAATGGTGGACATGCAGCAGCTCATTGATATGACAGTATTGTCACTGTGAGCATGCTGGCATGCTGATGTTAGCATTTAGCTCCAAGCACCTTTTTGTTATAGCCAGAGAGTAGCCTAACATCTGTCAGTCTGTCTCACTCTGTCCTGTATTTTCTCTATTAAATCTGACAGCTGTGATATTTTATCAAACCATATCATATTCTATCTTATTTAATTGCAGAAAACAGAAATATTACACTCTGCTCTTCCTCTCTGTGCGATTCCTCAAGTACAGCAGCAGTGTGTGTGTGGGCGTGGCCACTGCTGTCTCATACCCATATACCCCTTTCATATTCACACACTCAGCAGTCAGCCCCCATGTGCCTGCTTGTCTGCCCGCCTGTCTGTCTGTCTGGAAAAAAAGGGCTGTTTCCACGGCGACTTGTCTCCATGACGACAGCCACCCCATCCTTATCCCCTCTTCTTCTGTTAAGTCTCTTGCCTCCATAATCCACCCCCAATTCCTCATTCCAGTCTGTCATCTCACCCCATTCACACCCCACCAATCCTCATCATCTCTTTCTCTCTCTCTTTCAGTTTCACACTCCCTATATCCCATATCCCTATGTCTCTTTCTCGATCCTCAAGAGAGAACAAGTGAAAGGGATAAGGGGGGGCTGTTCCTGACATGATCCTCTTTTTTTCAGACTCCTGAAAGTAATGAGAGAAGCTGTGAGCAACCAGAGGCAGCAGTGATAGATAGCAGAGAAAGGTGAGAGGTTGGGTGGATGGATTGAAAGATAGAGGTAGGAATGGGTGGAGGCTTTAATTCTCTGCACACCACTGCAACAGTGACCATGTTTCCTTATCCTCTGAACAGCCAGGAAAAGGTGGATTGTGTGCCAGCAAACACAGACAGACTCACACACACACACACACACAGAGATGGCAGTGTGACTGTAGCTGCAGGGCATACATCTGGTGGAACTGTGGGCCAGTGGACACGTGTTGGTGAGGGAAAGATGAATCAGGTCGCACAACATCGCCTAATGATCTCTAAGGGAATGGAGGGGGGAGTGAGTGCAACCCATCATCAGGCTCAGGTGTGTGACACCCCACTCCTCCACCCTTCACATACACACCCAGGGAACCATGGGATTTTCCTCCCCTCCGCTGGATGATGAGAGCAGATAGGGAGAAAGTAGGCCAAACAAACAGCCGTCGCTGCTGACTACCATTACATCACAGAGACAGAAAAAAAAAACACAAACACAGAGGCACATGCATTTACATGCACAGCCATCACACAGAGACAGGATGGGATATCCTGTTTTTGTTGTGCTTGCAAATGGCAAGCACAGAATTAAAAGGGAAAGAAATAACAAAATAAGACAAGTCTCTGGCTCGGAGAGCAACTTTCCATTAGGTCAAGCAAAAAGGAAGCATTTTTTTAAAAAGTTTCTCTTGACTGTCTTCTTCTGCCACCCAAGTCCCCATCTGTTCACATCACATATTTTCATCCAAAGACAACACAGTGTTTTCCAAGAAACAACAGAATGTGAGAGAGACAGAAGAGGGAGCCATGGAAAGAACAACATTGGATTGTGCATTGAAGTATCAAACATTATTAGCCTGAGGGAGTGGGTGGCTTGTGTGTATGTGTGAGTATAGATGGCGCCTGCACAGTGTGTGTTGAGCAGTACTGAGTGTAGAATTAACCTGATTGAGGGCCTGGGGCAAAAATTTGCTGTCAATTGAAACCCAAGCCCCACAAAATACCTGCCACCATTTCTGTTTTGTGCACCCCAATTCCTCTAGTCTCTCAGTTAATATATAGTGGTAGACTATAAATGCAGACTTATCAAGGCTTCTGACCAGTGCTAATCAGTGATTGTCTGCTGTCAGTTGTTGCTACCACTGATATATACCAGACCATCAGATCTTAAAATGATGGAACAGGGATGGTTAGGTGGGTTCAACACATGGATGTGTCCACTTTAGACCTTATGTCCCAGTCATTAGACCATAATATCTGCATCATTATTGTATCAAATGCCCTACATACTCCTGCATGTGGTGAGTGAGGCCACCCTGTACCTAGCAACAACTGAAACTTTGACCCTCTTGTAGTTCTTCCAGAATCTGATCTGTAGTTGCTATTTTCCTGGCTCTCTGCTGACAGCAACATTAATCGCATAACTCCAAATCTCTTAATGCATCATGGATGTACTCCCCCTCAAAGAGTGGACTCCTATTCAACATACTTTATATGAGGTTTAGCAGGTAATATAAAATATAAAAACCTGACAGTTATCTGTCACTGAAAAATAAAAATTCTACATGCTAATTTTAACAGTGTCTCCATACAGAGAGGATTGGAAGTTGAGCTAATAATTCTGGACATAACTTCGGATGTTGTACTTCAGTGCTCCTGGGCCCTGGGGCAGCTGCCTGTTTTGCCCATTTAGTAATCCAACCTGGTGTTATTTGTACATTCCTGCATGCCTGAGAGAATCCTGTTTGTCCTTGTATGTACGTGTTATGAATATACAGTGCGTGTGCTGAATATGGTCTGTGTTAATACCTGAAGTGTACGTGTCATTCGTGGAATGTTTCTGTGTGCAGTCCTTCTGTGTTTGCGGCAAGTTACTTAGTGCGGTGCGGTGTACTCAGTGTGTGGTGCATGTTTCTGTACATTCCGCCTGTGCGCATGTTTGTGTATGAATAAGCGTGCTTATTCCCACCAGGTCACCTGAGGTAGCAGACAGATCAGGCTGCAGTGTGAATTATCCTCAGGCCTGTTCTCTGTAATCTCCTTTTGCTCATGTCCAGGCAATAACTGTTTATATTATTACTTCCCTGAATATATTAATGCCAGCCTCTGATTCTCATTCTGTGCAGTAATTCTGGCTTTTCTTACCTCACACGTTTCTTACTGCAAATGCTGCTAATGATGGGCTGAATTTGCTTATTAATGCAACCAGGTATGATTCCCATTTGAATAGCAGAAGAAGAATATGATTACAACAAAACACTTAGTCAACAAGCCAAAGTTTCTGTAATGCCCTCCTGATGTGCATTTATGAAGAAGATTAGCAAGTTCTCACAGTTCTTACCACTGACACACACACACACACACACACAAAGTGAGAGACTCGCCTTGTGTTGTCTGACTCTGCAATGACAAAGTACTAAGCGGGAAGGGTTGAAGTTTCCTGTCTTTGAGGCTGGTGGCATCCTGGAATTCACACTCACGCATGCACTCTCAGTGACAGATGTAAACAGTTTTGCATGAAACAGCTGGTCCCATAACCCCCTGTGACTCGGCAGCTATAAAAACTTCAAAAGAAACAAACATGCTTGTTTCAAGCATGGCTCAAACTGCCCATGGGTTGGTAGTTATATTCCAGACTTTCTGTGACAGGGAAATAGCTGCCCCCCTCCTCATGATCCACTATGCTCCAGCAGCTAGTGCTCCAGCAGCTGCTAACCAATCAGAAATCAGCAGAACACAGCATCATGGTGCCAGGGTGGGGGAGAGCGGAGCATGCTGGGAGGGAAATGAGGGGCATTGTGGAATGGATGTTCTGGCAAGGTGGAGAGTTGTTGGAGCTCCGTACCGACCTTGTCCCCTGCTGAGGAACGCAGGTTAGGGATTAGGACTGATGGATGGGGATGGAGGCAAGCGGAGGAGCCCCGCTGAGGCAGAGAGAGGGAGGACAGAGGAAACAGCTGGGACAAGCAAAGTGGAGGTGGGGGAGGAAAGAGAAGCATGCCAGCATTTTGTTGGAACTTCCTGGAGAGGCAAACACAAACAAACAGCATCGGACAGCTCAAGGGGGAGCCAGGGAGGGAGAGAAGAGGTGGAGAGAGGAAAGGTGAACTGGAGAGACAAGAAAGAGCAGGAAAGAGAATGAAGCACAGGGATATATATATATATATATATATATATATATATATATATATATATATATATATATATATATATATATATATATATATATATATATATATTCAAGGAGTTAAAAACAGGCACATACTATCTAGGCAAAGTTTTTATTTTCTAATATGTCTCTCCCTCAACATAAGGACAATTTATCAGTGTGTAAAAACATACTGTGAGGAAGTGTAGGTGCCACAACAAGACTACTCTTAAGCTACAAACAAACAAAGCCACCAGAGGAAGGTCGCCACAACAGGTACCTAATACCTCTCAAATGTCACATTACATTTGGCACATTTCAGCTGGGAAAACACAAATACATATAAAAGGGTTCCATATGCAGCCCTAAACTAACCTGACACAGCAGATGGTTTGTTACAGAGCACCATCTGGGAAGTCGGCCTTGGAAATTGATTGGAGAGTGCAGGCACTTTTAAAAAATACTTAGCATGTGATTGGATGAACTGTCTTTTGAACCAATCAGATCACTTTTCCTACTTTTTGGAAGTGACCTTAAGAACTAAAGTCTGCTACATCCGTGTCCTCTTAAAATCAAATCTTCAAATCCTTTAGTACAAGGTGTTGGCTAGATTTAATACTACTAGATTTTTATTATTAAATAATTATCTCTTATTCCTGCTTAACAATGATGATATTGACATCTTTTTATCTTATTCTATTCTTTTGTGTCATGTTACCCTCTATGCTTGTATGTTTTATGTCTTTAAGCACATTGAGCCTTGGCTTGACATAGTCACAACAACCACAGCAGTTCTACATGGGACACAGATTAGTCTAAATGAGTAGTTTGGCCACAACTGCAACTTAAAGCCTGGCAAGATGGACCGTTGTGAATTTACCGAAAAGTGCTATTTAAATAAAGTATTTTTTTATTATGCATCATAATGACAGACATGGCATATCAAGTAATCACTTCAACACTCATACATTCACTGTACCATATACAGTATACAGTCTGCATCATGCTGGAGGGACAAAGGAAGAATAGAAAAATGAGAAATGACATAGATGCAGTGGTGTGCGGGGTTCAGGGAGTTTGTTTGAGGTTGTGGTAATGTTATAACACCATCATGGTCTTTAATGTTAAATAAAGGCAGATGGAGTGACTCAAGTTGTCTAACTTCCTCCACCTCTGCTTATTAAAACCAACTATTAACCTTTGCTTTTCTGAAGGCGAGCCCCTCGCAGAGGCCACAGAGGTTCATTTTACCACTGTGCCAACGGGAAGGTTTAATTGTGGGTGAACGCTTGTTTTCATCATGTCTGTGTATTGTTTTTTTCTCTCATATATACTGATGAGGCTGCATTTTACTTGATTAACTCTCTCTCTCTCCAGTTCTCACACATGCACACATGCACCCATTCACTTGCACAGATTAAAGCTGCGTAGTGTCAACAGGGTTAGGCTGCATGCTTATATATCCATTTAAACACTAGCCACTGGCTGAATAACAGTGACTCATCCCCAGCCTCCCTCCATCACTCCCTCCCTTCTGCCCCAAAGCCAGACTGATCAGGCTAAATCCAAGACTCATCAGTTGGATGCCCCGGATTCATCCCCTAGGATAAATATATACAATGTGTTTAACAGCTTAACAGGCCTGCGCGCGTGCATCTACACACACACACACACACATATAAACACACAATCATGGCTGTCTGTGTGTACATTTAGCAGCGCTGGCTGGAGACAGAGAGAGATGGTAAACAAGGCAGAGAGAACAAACTGACCTCCATCCATGCTCACTCTTTCTACCATTCCCTTTTACTGCTCATGCTATGACCCCAGTTAGTAATATACGAGGATATAAATCAAGTAAAAGCATAGTGGCTCTGTACTGAACAATACCGCTCATTATGTATGGTAAGATAAATGAGACTACATTGAACTACATTGTCCTATATCATAAGAGTTTTTCATTGGAGCAAATATGAATTACTGAAAAATATGAACATACAAAGTAAGTCTGAGCTGTCTGCTTCTCTTACTCTTGTCTACTTTTGTGTTAGTGTTAATACTGGCTTCATATAACTTTGTATCAGGCAGAAGGAGAGACCTCACGCTGCATAACCTCACATCAGTGTTAAGATCCCCTACAGTCTAATAAAATAAAGGAATAATCTCACCAGCTGCACCACATTTTCAGACATGAGATACAGCATATATTATAGATCTTTAGCAAATATAGACTGAACATGCATATTTCAAAAACTGTTGGTTCAGGGCCATCACATGTTAGGATATGGTTTGTCGGCCAATAGCCTATGACCACTGAAAGTAAACGGAAACAGAATCCAAGACTACAGTTTGGACAATCAGCAGCTTTAACTCTTTGCTTTGGTCTGGTGCCAGGTCTGCTTTGCATTTTCATGATCACCTTAACGTCAACTGAAGTGTGGGAGAGAAAAATACAGTGGAAAAAAAATACAGTGAACTATAACCTAAAATGTCGAAAACAATAACAAAATATCATAGATTCATACCTAATAGGCAACATTTGATTCTATCATTTGCAGTGGCATTAACTGGAAAAGTAAAAAATTAACTGAGCTAACAAACTATGCCAGCCTGCAGCATTCAACACAAATTCCCTGAAGGGCTCAAACTTTTTCACAGCGAGGACAGACTGAATGAGATTTTCTAAGAATGTCATTGACTGACAATAAAATACTGAGAAATAACAAACAAGACCTTTAATGCAAGCAAGTCATTATGCAAACCTGTTAGCTAATGGCAAAAGTTGGAATTTACTGCTCTTGTGAAGTGTGAAGTGTCTCCTGTCAGGAAGTTTAAGATATATATTATGGCTGCTTTGTGCCATATTTATGTTATGCAAAACTTTCAAACCAAACCAAAAGCCAGGGAGGATTATTGTGATTGTTGCCCTTATCTTTAGCATATAAGAGCTAATCTAATCAACACCTTATATGGCCAACTTCCCACCATGATCCCATGACTACTACCCTGCTCTGAGTCATATGCCCAGTCGATACATCCCATCAGGAAAGCGGGGCCATTTGGGACCCACAAAAAGCCCCGGCCTATTCACAATAGGCATCAAAAGCAGCAGGCCTGTTTGGAGTGAGACAGCGACTATTGTCGTAGAGGCACAGTAGAATAGACAGCCGATAATGACAGGGGAAATGGAACCAAGCGCACTAAATGTCACACTCAGTCTCTGGGGCGTTGCACAATAGTTAGCCTGTTGGTGGACCTGGTTAGAGCTACGACAGTCCGATAGAGATGAGAAGAGAAAGAGGGAAATGAGGGAGCTAGATAGAAGGACGGAGGGAAATAGGAAAGTGATGTGCATGCATGTGTATGTCTGTATTGTCGGTGTGTGTTTGAGTGTGTCCTGCCTACTTCCATATCCCAAATCTCTGTGTGTCTCTAATTCATAGTGACCCCTCCATTGTTAGGGAGCAGATGAGCTGGGTCCAGTGCTGCACTGATTGAATGGAGTCCACCCAAGCTGTCTCTCTGTTTTCTACACCATTCCCCTGGCTGTCTCCCTTCATTCTCATCCCAGCACATTGTTACAGCAGAAGTGCCTGGGTAAGGTGCACACGCACACACATCTATATAGAGCCTGGGGCAAAGAAAAGGGGCAGAGAGAGGGGGTCTTTCTTTATTGCTCTGATCAAAACATTCATCCATCCAATCCGTCCCTCTCTCCCTCCCTCTATTACACTCTCCTTATTAAATCATTCCCCTCCTATTTCAGCTGGATTTATCCATGGGTATTACTCTGCTCCCAGTAGGAAACACACACCAGCATACACAGACTCACACACACACACACAAATCTCAATTTGAGGCACATTTACGTATATAGGACATTCCTCGCCTTTTTTTTCCTCGAGATCAATTAGATGAAAGTAAGAATGTGAAGATGTTGTATGAAACAAGAGCTGACCTTGACATACACTTACCACGGTCAAACGAAGCGCACACATATCCACGCTCTCTACATACAGTAGGTCAGTCCGTGCTGATGCAATAAGACTCAACATAAAGTTGGAAGGGGAAGCAGGGGACGATGGGAGGAGATTCTGTGCTTTTTTCTGAAGAAGTGGGTCACAGAACTAGAATTAGATTCGGCACTGCTACAAGTACTTGTCAGCGCTTCTGGATGTTTCTTGCAAATCGAAAGAGTCTCTATTGTCAATGTCTTGGGGAAAGTAGAAATGAGAGCAAAGGATGAAGCATGGAGCAGCAAGGTTGCTGAGGAGGCATAAAATAGTACTCAGGGGCCTGAGCGTTTGAGGAATTCAGTAATCCAATTACCCAGTAGAGAACATATACTACTTTAGGGTACTGCCTGCACAGATGTTTGTGAGCATGTACACGCACACGCACACATACAACACAACACTTCAAAGGCACTTGTTCCCAATGCGAGATAATAGTACATGCTCCCTGTGCTGTTTTAAATGCATGCATTATCTAAGCTCAAGCACACAAACATGTGAGAATTCAGCATTTGAGCCAACATTGTCTTGGATGGTGTCAAATGAGCCCATTAGTAGTTTTCTATAGAAGTATATTGCTCTATCAAAAGAGGGCAATGAATGACACAATGAAAACTTTACACCCACAGAGAAATGATGTTACGCAAATATATAACTTAGAAAATTATGCCAAGTTCAGCTACAGCTATAATCTGGCCAATTTCATGCTCCCATTTAGCAACAGTTAAGCTTTCAGTGTTAACAACAGATACTGGGCTATTATACAACAAATAATTAGTGTTGTATAATCTGGAAAAATATAACCAAACAGTGTAAGAGTTTGTTTATTTGCAGTATATTTGTCTATTTTGGGTAATAGTGACAAATTGCTGAAAAACTTTAGTTTTAGTGTCTTCACACAGCTCTTTCATCACACATCACAGTCATTTTGATTTATGGTATAGATATAAAAATCAGCTAATTCATCTTCACTTAATTTTTAGTGTTAAACACTGCAACAACAAGCATTACAATTAGAGACTTACCATGTGTGTTCTGGACAGAAGAACCATCAGCACAGAGCAGCAGAAGTCAGGTGGATGATATAGTATCAAACTGAAGAGCAAAAGCTGATCATGTTAATTAGGTAACACAGCTAATTTACACACACACACACAGCCAAAATAAGCCTCAAAGCAAGAGCTTGACCAGGAGAAGATACAATGTTAGTGAAGCCTTTACATCACATTTTTGCAGGTTAGCATCACACAAAGAGCCACAAGGCAAAATAATCCCCTTTTCCTTCAAACTATCAAGACTGCACTTTGTACTTGTACGTTTTCAACTGATGGATTTAAAGTTATGTGATTACAGCTGACAAGCTTAAAAAATGAGAGAAGAAGAAACAGTATTGATTTTTATGGAGGACAATCACAGTCAGGGAGGTTGCAGTGACAGGTCATTTAGCTTCTTTTAAAGAGCTCATTGTTGCAATGATGCACCATGGACCAAAAGCTGGGAAATGCAAAATGATACAATCACAGCCGAACATAAAGCACTCCCATCAATCCAACGATCATTATATCAGACCTAATCATCATTATTGACTGTCACTAATTTAAGGTCACCAGCATGTTATATAAGCACACTGCCGACCTGACCAGATGCTCTATAGGCTGAAGCACAGCTGCTCACCGGGATTATCTCGCTGCCAACAAACACACACACACACATCAACACTACTTGACCGGCACATGCTGCCTCTACTCAAATAACACACACAGAGAATTAACAGAGGTGTCCAATGTGACTAATCCTATCACTATATTGTAGACACATCTGTCACACCTAAATAAATCACTCCCACACAATTTCCCTGAGTCATACGCAGTGGTATTGACTAAGAGAGTGTGAGTGGCTCGTGCACAGGAGAGAATGAGGACAATAAAAATGACATTGATTGAACCCTTAAACATATGCTCCTGAATCACTAAGGAGCAAACATATGCACACACACACACACACACACAATATGTATGTGTATATATATATATATATATAAAAAATCGAGCCAACTGCTTTTGACCATATGATGCAGTCAAACCTATTATTCTGATCCCAGCCAGGTCATCACATTACCGCTGATGAGACTTGTGCTCTCCATACGTCCTCTAACCCCTGGGACTCAGTTCAGCCTGTAGCGATCAGCATTACCCACCATGTTTCATAAGCGTAAGCCTACATAACAGCTATGTACTGTTCTATATTAAAAAAAAACAGGGATTGAGAAAATCCTCTGTCTTATATGAGTCAATCCTAAACATCTCAATCTAAAACATCAGTATATGCCTGCAATTTGCAAATATAGGAGGAGGGATTTGGAAAATGCAAAGGATTTAAAAGTGAGTGTAGGTAGAAGGGGATGACTTTCACAATAAAAATATAACAACAGTGATTTATGAGGGCAGTGAGCAGTTAAATTACACATTTTCACTTTGATTATGGCAGGTTTTTTTGTGAAGCAATCCTCCAGAGAGTAAACAAAATCGCACCATTTCATTAACTTGAAATGAGCATCCCAATCATTTCCTTGGTGACTTATGATTATGACATGTTATGAAGTGGGACACGGCCCACTGACTCGTTCTCATTGGACGGTGGATAGTGAATGGGGTCATGGGATCTGTCACAGATGGTGCAGATGGGGTTCTTCTATCCCTCGTCTGACCAAGCCCTATACACACCCCCCACCCCTCTGTGAACACCCTGTCCTGGGGCTCACACCCCCCACATCCCCACACCTCTTCCCCCCTTTGATGCTGAAATCACACTGCGTCCTAAAATAAAACCTTAATGGAGAGCTTCATGAGATATTGATCGGATGGGCTGACCATTTCATCACACAGAAAAAAGGCAGAAACTTAATTTTTTTTATCAAATGGATGAACAGTTTTTAATGGCAGGATCAAAAATGCACGCATCATCACACACTGACCTTCGTAGGTGCATTGTGTGTTCCATTGATGCCTGTACCAATTTCTAGATTCCTTCTGACTAACCCTCACTTCTTTGTAACAGCGGCTCTCAAGATTTTAGTTCAGTGTGCCTCCAAAATAAATCAACGCCTACTTTGGCTCCTAATGTTCACTGTTGCAGGTGTTTATATACAAAACTGTAAACTTTGATACCAAATGACAAGTTTTATTTTCCCATGACAGCCAATTTTACTTTTTTTAATTACAGTCTGGAGCCTAGAGGAAGCAAATATTCATTACTTGACAGCTAAAACTCTTATTACCTTGATTAAAAACAGAGCAGTTTAGCACATTGGGAATACGTTTTTCCACGTTCAATAAATCATCTTGTGGATGCTGAAAATCCTGCTGTGACCCCCCTCCGGTAATGTATTATTTGAAACGAGTAACAAGTCCATTGTGTAGGCAACACAATACAGAAAACAACAAGTAGCGATTTTCACTTAAATGTACCTGAATCCGGACCTGTGAGCACAGACAGACAGACATAAGCTCTTCACCTTGTTTTTCAGCTCTTAGTAGCCACATTACAGACAGCTCTTGGTCATTTTAGTCAAACACCCTTCCCCCACTCTCTCTATGGTACCATCTGCCAGGGTTCGACCAGAATGGGTTTCTAAAGCTCTAGTTGCTTCGTGTTCGATGACAACACTCCCAAACTTGAACAGATTTGTGTCACCAAAAAGAGTCTGTGCGGCCGACTGCATTGTCAGTTTGAGTGAGGAAACCTTTCTGTGCAAAGAACTGACATGTTTTATGTCAAACACAGGCCTGGGCAGCTTTTCAGGAAGCATCTGGAGGTTAAGTTAGGATATCTCTAGAGATGAAAATCATCAAACGGTATTTTAACACAAAGTAGACCTACTCAATCATATGGTGATTATGATCACTTTAGAATCAGAAATACTTTATTGATCTCCAGGGGGAAATTGCTTAAAATAATACAGCAAGCAGGAAAGTAATCCACTTGGGTGGGATGGGTTAAGGTAGTAGTAGTATTACATGCTTCATCTAAGACCATCCATGCTGTGAAGGCAGAAAATATATGTAAAATAATTATAAAGAAAAAAAGCACTAATATTGGATCAACTCTGTTGTGTTTACAGCTGTTTTGCTTTTTACACCTTTAACATCATACATACATATTGTATGGGGAAGCAGCCAGATGAATTTTTTTTTACAGACATTTGTGCAAACAAGTACCTATGTTCTCACTTTTGTGTATTAGGGATGCATAATTTTCCACTTAGCTGTGTGAATTGTCATTGTGGTCTCAGGGAACACGTGTGAAAATGTGTCATTAAGATTCAGTCTAAGTTCTTCACACAGACAAAAAAAAAGCAGTGGCACTGATCAATTTCCCAATAAATATGTGATCTATCAAACTGCACCACATCCATCATATCAGAGACACTGACACGCTGATAAATGATTTTTAATAAAAGACCAACACACAGGCAGACTGGTACGTTGGTCCAAGAAGGACTTCCACCCACCCTGCCTCTCCCCCACCCATTCACCAATCATTCCCACCCAATTCTAAAGCTCTGCTGCCCCCTTCCATCGCCTCCGCCCACCACTCCATCACTCTCTCTTCAAATCCTTTTCCCTCTCCTCACCAGTGCCCCTCATAGCTAAACCCTTATCATCATCTCCGTCATCATCCTCATCCTCATCACAGACCCCCCCCCCTCCCTCATTCCAGTTTCTATCTTTAGTGGAAAATGTTGATCTGATTATGGCATTTGATCTGTCCCAAACAAACAAGTACAGCAGGAGGTTGTACACACTTTTTTTTTTCATCAAGTAAAGTGCTCTTCAAAAGCAGAATGAATAACATTTGGACATCGTCTGCTTAATGTAAAGCATAAGAACCTTACCAGGAAACATAACCTCACCAACATCAAAACTCCAGGGACTTGATGATAAGTCTCTAATCCCCTGTTTAGGTATGTGGCTTCAATCAGGTTGCAGTCATAAGAGTGGGTTTTGTGTATGTGTGTGTGATACAGTGCCAAAATTTGAGTCATTGAACATAATGAATATTTAAAGGAAAGAAACAGAAACAGAAACACAAACAGGTGTCTCCATTCAAAACTTTCTGCACATACAGACAAAAAAAAGAAGAAAAAAGCCAAAGACAAACAACAAACGGCCAATGCTGATTCTGTTATAGTTTGGATTGGGGACAGATTAGTGGAATATTAGGATGGGATTAACTGCCCAGGTTAAGCTTTTTGATCGTCAACTAAATGTGGCTTAGGAGCCGCAGACGAGCTGATGTCACATGGAATTAATCCAGCCATGATTTCAGTATGATTTAGAAACTCTTTGGTAATCCACTCATGATTTTAACATGCTGTCAGCATGGTCTGGGCTGCATGTTTATGTATATACTGATATCTGAACATGTGTGTAAAAGATTTACTCTCAGAACTGCACATGTAGTATGTATGTTGGCACCTTTATAGGTTCTATGTGTACATATGGCCTATCTGAACCCTTTAGGCACAATCTGTGAAGAATACACACTTTTATATGAAGCCAAAAGCGATGAACATGTTTGAGCAATCAAAGGACAATCACACTGCACAGACAAACCAACTGTGAACTAAGTGTGAGTAAAACAAAGCAACTGCTGAAACGCATGCTGATCATTTTTGGATGCAGGACAGAAATAAAAAGATCCTTTCATATTTATTTTTAATTTTATCATGCTTCTTTAATTAGTTTAGTTTCTGCTTAAAAATGGTTACATCTGAGCATCTTTTGTATCTTTTACTCTAATAACTAAAAAAATGTGTGAGGTAAAGAAGCTATGAAAATGTCGAGGGACAGAATTTGGGGGTTCCTTTTATTAATTAATCATATGTGTGTGGCTATAATCAAGTTGGTTTCATTGGTGAGATTAAATGCTAATTAAAGCTAATACAGCTCTGAGTGGTTGTGTGTGTGTGTGATGGCAATGTGTACAGTATGTTGGAAGGGTGCTGACAGAAGGGGATGCTTGTTTGTGCAAGATTATGTGAAGCATGTGTGTATGTGGTGTGTGTTGTTTTTGTTTTTGTATATTCACATCTGTGTCAAAGCTCCCTGGATCCTCCCCCCGCCCTCTTCGTACAAGCACACCCACAAACACACTACCAGCCCCGAAATCCCCTGAAAGCTTTTGATCCTGCAGAAATGTGGAACTCCCCATTTTCTTTTACACACACAAACACACACAGTCTCCTTTTCTCAGAAGTAGGATTAAAACTCACTAACATCCATGTAGCTCCTGATTGGGAAAAAAAACTTTGACAGATCCTAAATCAGTGGGACCAGCATGGTTAAGATAAGGACGTGTGTATGTATAGGTGCCGCTCTGTACTATAGGTGCCATAGTGCGTTTGTGACAGCTGTCTTGTCTAACACCGGCATTCCCGTCTTCAAAAGGGAACTAGCTGGAGTGTGTGGGAATGCCAGGAGATCATCATTTCCCTGATGATCCCCTGAGGGATTCATCCTGCATCCCACTCCTGTATCCCACCGGCTTCACCTCGCACAGATCCGCTCTGCAGATGTGCATACCAACATGCCATCATCATGGTAAAGATGATGAAAGTGAGTGAGGGATGACCTAAAAATGTCACTACAGGAAAACAAAAACAAAGGAGGTAAATATTAAGGAAGGAACGTGTTTAAAAAAAAAAAACTGCAAAATGTCTTCTTTGTGCACACATGGGACACATGTATTCAAATATTTTCCTCTTTTGCACTTTCTTGCACCCCCTCCTCCCTCCTCACAGACTCATACATATATAACACTTTTTGCCAGAGCCACTTTTTTTCTTTTGCTGACTTTACATTTAAATGAGAGAGGGGATTATCCTAATGTCTGCGCTCAGGGCGCAAGTGTGGCTCATGCACACCCTCCCACATGTGTGAAACGGGACAGTGGCGTTTATTTCGTTGCCATGGTGACAGACGGACAAAGAAGCACAGCGGGGTAAATCTTGAGTCAAAACATTTGGCGTGTGCTGAGCAAGGTAAAGTGGGGGGGGTTTGGATCGTGAGTTCATTGGTGATGTGAGCAAGATTGGGGCGGGAAAGGGAGCACCCCACACACACAGTCTGATACACACACAGCCCAGCCTTATCTCTACCTTAGCTCCCCTCCTCTTCCTTCCATTGCTTTCTCTTCATTCCTTCTCTTCCTCTCTCGGGCAGAGAGATGGAGCAGAAAGTGGCGTGTAATTACATCCTAATCTTTGGCTGGTATCTGCTCTGCTACAGGGGCTGTTGGTACAGAGAGCTGCCAGAGACACACTAACACACAGTAACACACCTCCAGAGATTTTGTCCAGAAGACTACACATAAAATCTGTGGGTAAATGGCTATGCGTGTCTGTCAGTCACTGCTTGACTGATAGAGGGACATGTTCTGAGACAGATGGGCCACTGATTTTACTTCAGCATATATGTGTGTTTATAGTTATATAATTGTACTTTTTTCTATTTCATAAAGGAGAAGAAGTCTCATTCTGTTAAAGCAAAAAGCTCTCAGATGAGTACAGACTTGTTTTCAGCCTATTTTATAAGTCACTTAGTGCATCGCTGCCTCTTATCTGCCCTAAGTTCTTTGTCTTTCAGAGTGATCTCAGAGCTAAGAGCATGCCTACATATAGCATGCAGCATGCCTACATACAGTATCCTCCACAGATGAGCAAAAGTAACCATTCTCTCACTCTTGACGTACAAACAGGCAGCACAGCCAGGTCTCCAGGAGCATGCAGCTAAAGATATCCCACTCCCCCTAAGCCTGACGATATATGGATTTACAGCTGATGAGTCCTACATTATACATGCAAAGCTAATTTGCAGTACACACAGATACAGTCATACCAAAACACACACATGCAAACATACACTTAACTCCGTTTAAAGTGCACTGAAGTTGTTAAAAGTAGGCCAGGGCTTGCTGGGGCCAGAGTAAACAAGTTCTGATCAGTTTGGTAACATTCCAATAGAAGGACTCTGAATTAAACATAACACAGACTGGATCTGTTTATGCAGAGGCCAGGCTCAGACCTGAGGCTATGTTCAATCAAGCTGGCTGCAGATTAAATCAAAGGATCACTCTGCATATACAGTACTGCTGGTAATATTGCCAGGTAAATTACCGAGGGGGTCTCTTATCTGGAAATGCTGCAAGATGTCAACTCGTGTACATTTGTAATTAGCATCCTGATGTGGCATTGACTTTGTAGTGAACATATTCCGAAGCTGAAGCAGGCTTGAGTGCAGAAACGAGTGAAAACGAATGCCTTGTTTTGATTTTAAGTTTTAATTCAACCAAAATCATACTAAAATCCTCAGCTTATTTTTAAAAGAGTGTCTTGGAACCCATACCCAATTTTCTCATCAATAAAGACTGTTGTGAAAAGCTGGAAAATCAGATTTTGACATATTTCTCTAGGGCACTCATTTAATATCAATCAATATGATTTAATATATTTGTGGCATTGTGGTTACATATTCAGTCAAACCGTCCCCCATCCAAGGATTTTGAAACAAAGCCACACAATGTGATATTTTGGTTAGTCAGTAACATGTTTTTACCTTCTGATCAGTATGCAGCCTACTGTGCACCAAAGTGAATTATTAACATGGAGCCCCTAGGTGTTACCAGAGTGTAATTAAGGCAGGTCACAGCTTATCTTTTAACTGATGGGTGCACTGTCATCATTTGATTTTGTAACAGATCAGAATTGAAAAATGACAAGTACATGGTTGGAGGTCTTGATAGATACATTCAGCTAAACCTTGTGAAGTGTTATTTTATCCAAATAACTTAAAAAAGTTCTAGATAAGGGTTCTAATTCATATTTACTAATAATTGAACTGAACAGCTAGAAGAATCTGTGCTGTCCTTGCGGCAAGGTGAGCAATAGAATAATATAGAATTTAATTAAATTGTGCCACAACAAAACTTGATGTCTCTTATTTAAACAATGAACATTTTAGACATACGCACGCACACACGCACACACACACACACACGTCTTAATATATTTAGTAGGTGAGTTTTAATAAAGCTACATTGTTAACAAATTTTGTCAGTCGTTGTTAATTAACATTAATTGTGGGAGCTGACAGTTGACATTTAGCTCACAGCAGTGGCTAAACAGAGAGTGCAAATTTGATCTCATTTTCACTTATAAATATACTTTAATCTTTCATGGCATTCAGTGTAGACAGCATTTCTTACTGTTTGTTTTAACAAACAAACAGATTCTATAGTTAGATAAAGATTTCAATTTAACTCACTAACACATGGCAGATCTGAGTCTCCTCCATTCATTCTAACACTGGGCCTTAATGGTGTACAATGTTAGTCACCTTTCCATGTCTGCAGGTTTAACTTAGTGCTGCATGCAGTCAAAGTATATATCAGTGACACTACAACCTCAAGAACTAGGCTTAAGACTTACAATAGCACATTAGTTTATATCCAACCGTGTGTGAGGCCAAGTTTATTCTCCCAGAGAAAACAGCAAAGCACACACATACACAAACACAGCCAGTACAATTTATACTGTACAACACACACACACTTTCCCCTGCAGGCTATAAAACTCTTGAGGTCAATGCGAGGTCACCAGGGTTGGATCATGGACCTCTTGATGAGTGTGTATCCTGAGCTGACCTTGGCTCTGTCCCCATGCTGTTTCTATCTCTCCAGCTCAACACTGCCCTGGGCCTACTCCTCTCTGTCTGGAATGGCAATGAGCCCAGCTATTTTAGAGCTTTGCTCTGCATTTGCAGGCAGACCTATAGACCCCTGATCTTATTCATACAGCCCCGGACATTATTCTGCACTAAAAGAGCCTGATACCTCAGATGGCATAAAAGCGCCTTTATCTACTGTAAAAAGGGGTGAGGAAGTCTGAGCTTTAAAAACTGCATTAGTGAGTGAGGAAGGAGTGTGTTTTTACTGTGGCTGCTCCAGTGCAAGCAGGGCCAAGTGTTGATTAAACACGCCAGAAATACAGTGGGAATAAGAGACAGAACAGATAAGAGCCTTCCAAATACAACAACACACACACATCCACAATATTTCACACAAGGACATGAGCAAAGTAGACAATATCTACCTCTACAGCACTAACAGCATTTTCATGCCAAGGAATTACAAATTATATCTCTTTAACTCTCAGGGCCGCAGAGAGCCTTTGTCAAGCCAGGAAAGTTGAACCAGAATTCAGTAAAGGAACAGACAACAGGCAAGACTGAGCATTCACCACCAACTTCAAGGACAGTAGTTCCTTATCATACAGCAGTATTAAAGAAGAAAAAAACATCAATAGACAAGTCAAGAATATACCACAACATGGCAGGGAGTGCATACAATAAGTAATGTCAGCAGCTGAAAGCTGACTGAGGGCAGCTTTTTTAGTGTTTTTCAAGAAATGCTTGAAATGAACTTCTAACATGTGCGTCCTCTTCTAGGACAGCATCAACAATGCCTGCCTCTGTTGTTTTGACAAATACTCTTTGCCTCTTGTCCATAGGCTCTTAACATATACCATGTGAGAGCGTCAGCGCTGACGCCCTGAGCTGCATTCCTAAAAATGGTGGCGCATTCCACACAAGTCACCCAGGGTCAGGTTTCACTGTGTGCCCCATGTGGAATGGGGATAATAGCATAGTTCGGTTTATTTACTTATGGTTTGAGCCTGTAGCTCATCAATTAGAAGCTGTAAAAAAGCAATCAGGATGAAACAGGGGGAATTTTTTTATCATAATGCTGCTGCAGCTCTGCTTGGGAGGCAGCACAGCATCAGAGAATTGAGGTTAAATAATTGTGTAAGAAAAGGACGCATAGTGAGCTGTTTACTTCACTGAAAGCAGTCATGCACAGAGTGCTAGGTCACCCACATTTTGAAAGCCATCAGAGCCTAATACAGTTATGCGTGCAAAATACAGAAAAAGAGATTTGAGGCATATAAATGTGCTTTGGGTTGGATTTGTAAGTGCACAGGAGCAAAATGAGAGATGCCACATATTCAAACAGTGCAGGCATGGTTTTCAAGAGAGTGCATTTTTTTTACTTTAAGTGGCTAGTTTCAGTATTTAGACCAAGTAGAAATGAAGCATATCAATAATGTTAAGCAAACTGTTAAAAAAACGAGAAAACAGTTTGGCAGCTCAGTGTGGCAGCCTGATAACTCCTTGTTAATATAAGGAACTGCTGCTTTTGGCTCCTTCACATAACCTTTCAGTAGTCAGCCTTGCTGCTTAATTTACAAACCATCAGTCATGACAATGCATTTGCATTTACACTACAAACAAATTTGAGGTGTCCACTTAAGGTCCAATGGACCAAACCACATTTTAAGACAAAGTGTAAACTGTCTCTGTTGATAAAGCAAAGTGAGCTTGCACAAGACTAACATTTAAATGTATGCTTCCCTGTTTATCAGTCCAACATCTAATGTTCATCTGTTAGTAGGCCAAGCAACAAGCTCATAATCACAGCTCTGTAAGTGTGTAGGATTACTGGTGAGAAATTTACACATGTAGATCATGGACTTAAAGGTAGGGTAGGAGATTTCATTCTGATGCACTTTTTGTTAAATTAGTGTAACTTCTCTTTACAATCCGATAGCAACCAATTAGTTTGGCAGTTTCCCTTTAAAACGAAGAATATGAATCATCTGTGGAAGCTATCAAATGCTAAAAACATCAGCCAATCCTGCGAGGTGCCCCTGCGCGTTTAGTTGGCTGGTTGTCACTCTCTTCATGCTCTGTGCGCACCAGAGAGGTACGTGCATGATGGCCAAAGTCACAGACTGGTTGGGAGGCGTGGCTTCGGGTGAGCTCCGAGAGAAAAGGGTGTGTGTTTACTTTCAAAATCTGGCTGACTCTCACTTTTTCAAAATCTCCTACCCTACCTTTAAGGAGCCACAGCAAACATGGTCAGTGCGTGACGACATGATCCCTTTCATGCCTGTTATCTAGTGTTAGGGAGAGATGCTGCCTAGAGAAGAGAGGCCACATGTGATTGGTGTCATTATCAGAACACAAGCTATTAAGACAGATTCCCTCTTAAACGTACAATCATCAGTTTTTCCTTGATTAATGCGGGTTAAAGTAAAACTTAATGCTGATTACACTGGGTTTCAAGTGTCTCATCACACACGGCCGAGAAAAGTTAATTAACTCCAAAGAAAGTAGTATGATAGAATTCTTTTTAATCAGACCTGTGTCTTGTGTTTTTACCTTGACATGTTTCGACTACTTCCTGCAGTCTTCCTCAGAAGTCACATGATGTTACGTGACGTGTCTGCCAGCTGATCTTATGCAGGTTGTGGCGCCATTCTCCCACTACTCCAGGTAGTGGGGGAACAGCGCCACCTGTAGTCCGGCTTCCTCATCGCTGTGTCCCAGGTGTGGGACAGCAGTCTGGTCTCCTCAGGACAGTGTTCCAGGTGTGGGACAGTGTAAAAGTTCCCTCGTCCCGGTTCATTGTCCTATTGGCCCGCTTCCTTATTTCGATGGCTTCCTTAATCCACCGTTTGAATTTGTTGTCCTCGTTTCCGATCACTTTTGCCCCATCCCAGTCCATAATGTGCCTTTCTCTTTTGCAATGATCCGAGATTGCTGATTTCAGGTTTTCTTGTTGTGCTTTCTGTTTTGTTGCCCTTGTGCTCATCCCAGCTGATTCCTTTTCACATTCTGTTTTATGTTCTTTTTTCCGTGTGCTGAATGATCTTCCTGTTTCACCGATGTATGTTTTATTGCAGGACAGGCAGGGTATTTCGTATATGACGTTGCATTTTTTGTCCGGTTCGATCTTGTCTTTGGGGTGCACCAGTAGTTGTCTGAGTTTCCGATGTGGTTTGACGGGTGTATTGATGTTGTGTTTACTCATTGCTCTTTGTATTTTTTCCGTTATTCCACGGATGTAGGGGAGTGTCACCATTGTTTTATTTTGTTTTTGGTTTGTGTTTCTCTTTTTTTCTTTGTTTTTTCTGTTGTCGATTTGTTGTTTTCCTTTTTTGATTGCCCACATGGGGTACTGGCATTTTTGTAAGGCTTTTATGATGTGTTTTTCTTCCTCCTGTCTGTCTTGTGGGTCTGTGATCATGGTGGCTCTGTCGAATAGTGTTCGTACGGCGGAGAGTTTGTGTGCGGTGGGGTGTTCAGACGTCCATAACAGGTATTGGTCGGTGTGTGTGGGTTTCCTGTGAATTTTGATTTTTATGCTGCCGTCCTGTAGATGTGTGATGTTTATGTCCAAAAAAGTTATCGTACTGTCTTTTTCCTCCTCGTGTGTGAATTTGATTTTTCCTGTGCTGTCTATTTTGTTGAGGTGGTCTGTTAACTCCTGTGTGTGGCCAGTTTTTATTTTTTCCAGGATGTCATCCACGTATCTCCTCCACATTTTGAGACCGCATTGTGCAGGTGCCGTGCAGATGGCCTTCTCTTCTAGGTCCTCCATAAAAAAACCACTCATGATGGCTGAGAGTGGGTCCCCCATTGCAAAGCCCTCCCTCTGTCTGTATAAAATACCCCTGAATTGGAAATATGTGGATGTGGATACGAAATGTAGCAGCCGGGTTATGTCGTTAACTGCTAGATTGGTCCGTTTGTGTAGTGTCTTGTCTGTCCTGAGGCGGTTCTCTACTATCTGCAGTGTTACGTTTACTGGTGTTTTGGTGAAGAGGGATATTACGTCATGTGATATGAATATTTCGTCCGGGTGTACTGTGGTGTCCCTGAGTTCCTGCGCTAACTGTTTTGAGTTTTTACAGTGTTGTTCGGTGAGGCCTAGTAGTGGTTTTATGAGGTCAACTAGTGCTTTTGATAGGTTGTATGTTACTGATCCAATGCTGTCCACTATTGGGCGTAGTGGTGTGTTTTGTTTGTGGATTTTGGGTGTGCCATATATTCGTGGTGTGATACTGGCTGTGGGCATGAGGTGGTTGTATGTGCTCTTATCTATTTTACCTTCCTGTAGTAATGGTTTGAGTAGTGTTTTGAGTGTCCTTTTCTTTTCTTCTGTGGGGTCCTTTCTGAGCGGTTCATATGTTTCAGTGTCTTTTAACATGTTTTTCATCTGTTGCTCGTAGTGCTTAGTGTCCATAATGACTGTTGTCCTACCTTTATCCGCGGGTATGATTGTGATGCTCTTGTCCTGTGCCAATGTTTTAATTGCTTTGGCTTCTTCTTTTGTTATGTTAGCTGGTGGTATTTTTGCGGATTTTAGAATACCTGCTATCTCGTTCCTTAGCTCTGCTTTTTCCCCCTGGTCCGGTATGGATTGACACGCTAACTCGGTGGCTAGGATGAACTCTTCGTGTGGTATTTTGTTTGGTGTGACAGCATAGTTAAGTCCGCGAGACAGGACGTCTATTTCTATCTTTGTTAGGCGGCGTTGTGAGATGTTTTTGACCCATTTTTCCTTTTACGCTTCGTCTGTGTCCTTATTTCTATGTTGTTTTCGTGTTATTAGTCTGTCCAGTTTTTTGATGTGTCTTACCTTTGTCCGTTCAAAAAATATTTCGTGCGTCTGCCTCAGGTGTTCTTTTACGAGTTTCTGTGTGTTTTCTTCCGTGGGGTATTTCAGTCTGAAAGCTTCCGTTTGTGTTTTTATCTCTGTGTTGATGTTGGTTATTTTGCTTGTCGTGCAGCGTATCCTTTCTTTAAGGAGCGCTGTGCGGGTTTTCTCTATTATCCTATTTGCATTTTGGGTTGGGATGGGGTTTTTTACTTCCAAGCTTGGTGGTGTTACTCCCTCGTCTCGGCATCTCAGGTTGAATTTAAGGTGGTTGCGATAGCGTGCCCTTTTTTGTTCCAGCTGCTCCAGGCGTCGGAAATCTTTGACACATTGTTGTCCAAAACTTGTTCGTAATATTTCGATAAGGTTCATTTGGTCTTCACCTATTTATGAACTATGATAGAATTCTTTTTAATCAGACCTGTGTCTTGTGTTTTTACCTTACACTGTTCCCCCACTACCTGGAGTAGTGGGAGAATGGCGCCACAACCTGCATAAGATCAGCTGGCAGACACGTCACGTAACATCATGTGACTTCTGAGGAAGACTGCAGGAAGTAGTCGAAACATGTCAAGGTAAAAACACAAGACACAGGTCTGATTAAAAAGAATTCTATCATAGTTCATAAATAGGTGAAGACCAAATGAACCTTATCGAAATACAAAGAAAGTAGTGTTAACTGAATTAGTATTTGGTGAATTTCAGGTTAATACATATGAAGCTCATGACAATCAATCAATTTTTTTTATATTTTATTTCCTCTGCAATGTTCTGTACCATCTCAGCTATTCAGAAGGTTGAAGCAAGGCATGTGGACTTGCCATGTAGTCCCTCCAACTCCACTGAAGTTACTCTAGAGCAGTGTGTAATGTGCTACATTGGCTGATGGTTTGCATGCCTTTAAACACAGTTTTTTTTGTTTTTTTTTTTAAATGTGTAGATGCACCCTGTCCTGGTCCCTGCTAAAAATTGAAGGGGAATGAACAGGAATATAATACATCAGATCTTGTTGTCACTTGCTATCTCTGACTGCATATCAATAGATGCTTTAATTTTACTCAAATTCTCAAAGTAGCTATCTAATGTGTCTGTTTTAATAAAGCCGTGCTTCAGGATATGTTTGTAGTGCTCTCCAGCCATGAATAATACAAACACAGAAGCAGATTACCAGCTATCCAAACAAGGAGAGAGCCAACCAGAAACTGTCTCTTAATCCCAGCAACACATTGAGATGGAAAACAGTGATAACAGCACAGAGACAAATAAAAGATTAATCTAATAAGTCTGACTCTCTCAGGCCACCACACACAGAAGACCGCTGCTGTACAAACAGGCTGAGGTAATCGTGTCTGTTTGTGTGTGTGTGTGTGTGTGTGTGTGTGTGTGTGTTTGTGTCATGGCCTGACAGGCAGAGAGAGGTCTTGCAGCACCAAAGCTGCCCTCACCATCTGGCCTTGGCAAAATGAACACAGTGTTCCTCTACAGTCTCTCTCTCACTCTCTCTCTACGTCGATCATTCGTTGGGGGATTTGATACTCATCCACCCAGAGAGATTAAGTGTTTCCATATTCCAGTCATATTCCCCGGGTTGTTTTGCTTTCTAAAAATGGTGTTTGTATGCCAACATGTTTACAGGGTGGGTGGCTTAGTAGCCGGGCAGTGAGAGAGAGAGAGAGAGTGGGAGAGAGAAGACAGGAAATCACATTAAAAAAACATTTCAAATCTGACCACATGATGAAGGTGAAAACGTAGCTAGACTGCAGGTCATGTTGGTATAATGAGTGTAAAGGTGCATAAATATAGTAAACGTACACATCCCCTGCTCCATAGGATACCTTCAGGGACCCTTCGGGGTACTGAGAGTGAATGTGTTCATGTGTAGGTTTTGCGCCTCAGGGTCTGAGGTGAGAATAAGAGTTCACAAGTTCAGGGACTTCCAGCACAGTGGAATAAATGTGGAAACACACGTTTGTATGCCTGAAGCAGCATGGACATTCCTATGACTTCTACCTTTCTGACACTGAGTGCGTGTTGATTTTTGTAAACGTGGGTAAAACATTACCTTGTGTAACGGCTAGTGTTGACATTGAGAAGCGAGGTGATTGGTTGGAGCCTATGATAGATTCATCTAGTTACCTGCTTTTTGAAAGTAGCAACAAACAGGTTCTGACTACACAGATGGTTTTTGTGCAACAATCCATCTGGCATGTCAGGTTAGGTAAACCAACTAAAATAAAGGCAACTGACACATTTCACACTAGCAGAAGATGTGTCTGCCTTACTGTTTTCATGATTATTTCCAAGGTGTACCAGAAAACACGTAAAATATCACAAGGTTACATCACTTCCAATCTTGAGCTGGAGCCCGTAACACCTGTGACTACAGCCTATTGTACCTTTCCCACCAAAGGGAGAAGCTAGATTAGTTTGTTTTATGTCCAGTGAAAGAGCTTTACATTCATTCCTGATCCTGTGGGCCAGGCATACAGTAAAACATGTCTTTAACTGTAAATCCAAGCTATAACCCTTAAAAAATCATTTTAGTATAACAATTCCCACATTAAAGGATTTTCTCATTCCTGAATCAATGTGAGGACATTTAAAGAAAATAAAAACACAGACAAAACCTTAAATCACTTGACAGGAGTGTAAATCCACAGCACCCTAAGAGGCTTTACCAGAAAAGATCACACTTTCATGTACTCTCCTCTGCCCCCATTCGTCCTTTTTTTCCCTATTTACTTGTTTGTTCCTTCTGTCAAAGAAGCTGACGACAGGATTAAGTGAAGCTAAAACAGCCTTTGGTCAGCCTCACTGAGCCCACTTCTTTTTGATGATCTGTAGAGACTTTTGTACATCCTTTTTTTCCATAAATGGTGACACATAAACGCAAAGCTGCTGAACCACATGCATTTCTATGCCATATGAAAACAGGAAGAGGCCACACTCACGTCAACAGTGCACTCTGCACTGCGGTCTCCCGTGATAACTGGGGTTAGCGTTCACTCACAAACTCCCCCATGTACTTAATAATTCAGGGAGGACAACAAGATTCGCCCCATCTCAGGTCTTAACCTCCTGCCGTGCTTCATCCCTCACATTCACACACACACAAACACACACAATGAACTGTATTGATGCTTTCCAGCAAAGGAGAGCAAACCCATCCAAGGACACATAACACTACTAAATATTCTATTGTGTGGAATTGCATGTTTTCCTTTATTCAAAAGAAAGAGAGCGCTCATTACTGAAAAGCGTAATGATGATGAAAAACAGATTGGGAGGCATAAGGGAAAAGACATAATTACATCAAAGGCCTCCAAACACATACCCAACGAACAACAGAAGTGTTCAGTCCTCCACTGTTTGTCGCAACACCCTTTAAAGCTGCATTTTTGATAGGAATCCTCGCCAGCAAATTATTTATGCAGTCGCAGAGTGTTTTTCTGTGTTTGTGGACACCTTTTTTATTAGACACAGCATACATCTAAAATGTCACCTGCTCCACTTACTGATTACATTAAAAATTCAATAATCAGATGCAAAATGTATGTTTTTGTTTTTGTAACTTAGAAATATGACATTGTTAGTATTTGTTTATTAGTATTTTTGGCTTTCATCCACTTTGTATTGCTCTTTAGTCCTTTTCAAAGTGGATGTATCTCACAAAGGAAAAGAGGCAGGATATGTAAATCTTAGGACTTCCCTATGGGTTTGGGTCTAAGACTGCCTCACTGGCTTCACTAGCTAGTTGCTAACTTTGCTTTTTGTTTGATGGTGGGGAGGTAAAGTATAGAAAAAGAAGTTAGTGAATATTTCGGGTGCAATGTCGACATATTCTACTAGTGGCCCACCAGTCATTACTGATAATCTTAAATTAACTCCATTAGAGACTGATTTGGATAAAAAGAAGGAAAAATTAAATTGAATGCTGTCATTAGCTGGCGACATATCCAAGAAACTCTGTGTACACTGAGGGTAATTAATAACAGTGAAATCTAATAGACCTGGGAACCACATCACATCTTTGACTGCACACACATCCTTTCAGATCTGCCATACACACCGCTGCATTCTGTCAGTGTGCGTCTTTTTCTTTAGACCACAACTGAAGACATTTAGATTGGGTCTCATTTTCTATCTGAGCATCAACATTAGAATGAGATCTATAACTCAATTCCTGTGCTTTCTGTACACAGGTGGCTGATCGAATCTCACTTATAGCTCTGCATGTCTCTCACTCACACGGGCACACACACACACAAAGTTTTACACCCAGGCTGCAATATCTCAGCCCACACCAGATGACCAACTGTTTGGCTGCCTCTTGTTGGCCAGCCAGAGATCACAACACGGCTCCAGACATTAAAATGACTCACCCATTACTGCAGTCACGTGCGTGTGCAAGCACACACACACCTCACCACTACCAGGATGAAGTCAGTCTGTGCTGGCTGGAGACAGAAAGAGAAAGGAAAAAAAAAGAAATAAAAGGGACAAAAAATGGGAAGTAAATGAAGAGAAGAGTAAAGGTCGAGTCTGGGTCCTCGGTTTCTCATCTTTTTATTCCCTTGAAATGGTCAGTGGTGAACCTTTCCAGCATTCATTCATTAACACAGCTTTAAATCCTTTTCATTCACAGTGTATGTGCTACTTTCACTTAATGACTGTTAATTGTAGAATATACTATAAATTGAAGGCAAATTAAGACATTTTCATTAAGGTTATTTTAATTCCCTTTTATGAGTCACAGCTGCTGGAAGTTTTATGCCTGCAGTTTGCCTGTAGGTTAGACTAGGATTGAAATCAGAGATATAACTAAATTGAATGTGAGGTAAAGGTAGGGTCATTTCCTTCGGCAAAAAGAAGTTTTAAAAAATGATTGAACATGCAGTGAACCTGAAACTTGCTCTTCTCATTTCTCTGCCTGTAAACCTTAAAAAGTCAACTTGCAAAATAAAAAGTAAAATATTGTAGCAGTATGACACAGATTTACAGTGAAAATGTGAGTTTCTATTTCACACATCATTAAACTGGAAGTCTGCTGTTTTCTGTGTGTAATGACAGTGAGTAAGGTGCTTTAGCATATGTAGATATAAATCAACAGTAAAAGTATAGAAAGCTTACATCAGAATTAAATCTGATACTTTGTTGACCATCATTCAGAAAAATAATAACAGATCCAGAATGTTGATCCTAAATAATAACCTTAGCTGAAAATGACATTTATGTTCAAATCCAAGATGAGTGGTAATAATGGTGCCTTGATCCAGCAGCTTCTACTGATAGCACTAATTTTGCACCAATTAGCATGCAAACACAGCAGAGAACCTCTCAGAGGTGGATCTAGCCCAATTGGCTCAAATGTGGTTCAGGTCTGAACACAAATGGTGAGGTGAGGTGATGATTCCGATTCATGGGGACAGTGTCCGGGTAGTGTACAAAAGCCGTATGTAAACAACCATCAAACTAGGACAGCTTTGCCCCGAGTTCATTTTAGACAGGGTTACAAAGGAATAAACTGCGTTGTGAACCGAAATATACGGTGTGGTCCTACCGCAGCTTTACGAGGCGCCACCTAGCGCTTTGGAGGACAAAAAACAAGCCGGATTGAGCACAGGCACACGTTTGAAAATAGGTCTGAAAGTATCCAGCAAAGTCCATCTGGATTCAATCCTACTCTGGATTGACTTTCTCCAGTGTGAACGGGGCCTTTAGTGGAGAATGTGAGCATTTTGCTCAAAGACGTGTTGATGTACAGAGAAGAAGCCAATTCAAGACACATCCAAGCTGAACTTATTACTAAGGACATCAGTAAACGTATCACAACTCTAATTTTGACGGACAAATTCATCTTCATTCAAATGATCCATTCCCTGCTGTGTGCTTGCAGCTCTAAAACATCTTCAGTCGTTTTCTTAAAATACACCAGTGGGATGCCATGTAATAAAAAAAAAGAAACTAAAATCTCACAGAGGTGTTGCACTGCTTTAAAATGCAGGCAACACTGAACTAGAGGCTCTGTGATTTTATAAGATGTAAATTTTTGCTGTGAATAAGCAAGCAGAAGAGACAGATGGACACACACACAGAAGTCTGAGGACTAGCAGTGAAGTTAAATTGAGGCTGATTGCATTCTCAGTGTAGACTTGTCTTTGTCCCTAAGCTCTGACTAAATATTGAAGCAGATCGTGGTGAAAAGAACCAGCTATCCTGAGGATTCAACCCAATCTGCATATTCATCACAATTAATTAGGATTCCTCTCTCTGCCATCATTTTTTATCTCTCCTGCTTCATTTCTCGAGAGGCAACTACAAGACAATGGTGTGGCGGTGATCGGAATCAGTTATTAGGAGGGCAGACGCACACATACACATACACACACACATACATAAACACACACTTTATTCTGCTCGCAGTTTGAGAATGATTCTGTCTGCATCAGATATGATGATGAGTGTGTTACGGTCACATCTCTCTCTGTTGATACAAACTTCCAGTGCTTTCTCCCACTTTGTCTTTCCCCCCTTTTTGTCTGAGCCGAGTGAGAGCAGCTATTGTCTGGCAAGGCGCACAAACGAACTGCCACTCAACAGCCTTCTTGCAAGGCTAACTCTGTTAATTGCTCAAAAGAAAGAGCGAAAGACGGTGTAAGGCCTTGGGGTGAGAAAACAGAGAACTTTAAAGTTTTACAGTATGAAATCTGAAATCTGTCTGCACTGTGCACTTAAGGTGCTAAGAGGCATGATCCATTTTTATGCACAGTACTATCCCTGTGGACTTGAATAAAGATTTAAATATGGCACATACAGGGGGATGTACAACCTCTCAATGTTTTATGTAAATAACTTTTTTGTTACTGCACAGATTATGAACTGAGTACAACCACATACTGCTCAAACAGAGCAGAGTCCAATTACAAAAATGAATAGACATACAGTTTAGATTTGACTATGATGTCTGCAAAGTAAACAATGATCTGTGCGGACTGTGTACAAGGACCCATTAAATGTTCTCATTTAATTCCAAACGATCTCATTTATCATCAATGAATCAGCATTGGCTCAGACAATTGTTGGACTGTACTGTTCCTAAAAATTTGCTGTTGGTTTGCAGGCTTCATTCTTAAAGCAGTTCAACTAAAGGGCAGTTTTCCTTTCCCAGATTAGTTATTTAAAGGGACATGACGAAAAAAATGTTTACTTGCTAAAAAGAAGCACAACTCCCCATGTGAATACAAGGGATAATTTCAACCAATCAGATCATATAGACCCCCATCAAAACCTACTCACAGCTGCTCCTTTAAAGATGCTGAACATGCAGCTTGAAGCCTGTTAAGGTGGATTCATGTCATATCATCTCACAGAAAAATCCACAGTGTAAGGTAAACATAGGCGACCCATTCCTTGGCAAAAAGTCCCAGGCTTATGCATGTATGTATGCTAGTATGCCCTATTTCATTTACTAGGACGACAGAACTTACATTACTACTAAACTGTTGAATGATGAAAAAATTTATTGCACCATTTCCCTAAAGCCAACTAGGTATTTTAGTTACCAATCAGTAACTAAGGTTAACAGCAACTATAAAACAATGCTGCATCACAATGCTGGTGCATGACCCTAGAGTACTAGGTGAAAATTAATAGAAAAGTGTGCCTACTGCCCCAATACACTACATGTTATTATAACTGATAACAAGCCATGTAATGGGATGATGTGAAGCAGGGAGACCTGTAGAGGTGAAACTATTTAGCATTTCACAAAAAAAACGAAAAGAATTTGTGAAACGCCAGAAAAATATTTTGTGTTAAAATGTTTTGTAAGTGGAGACAACAAATGAAAAACCATGGTCTTTTTGTGTACCGCAATTCAGCAAAAATATCTCAATAATACACTGATATTTACATGCATCTTCAAAAGGATCTTGTTGATGTTTTCTGTGGAAAGACATTCTGATTTTTGTGTTGCTGATGACTTCCCCCATGCAGCACCCTGGGGTGATGAAAGTGTTGAAAGCTCAGACAAAAATAAGAAGGGAAAAAAAGAAGAGGGAGAGTGTGAGACAGATGACAGAAGTCGTCCATTAAGCGAGCGGAGCAGTCCTAGTGTGAATATTGCATTTCCGCGTTTACCGCAATTACGGGCCTGTTTGCTGGTTCACCTCCTGCAGAGGGTAAAAATGGAAGAGACAGACACTCCTGTGGGATGATGAGAATACAGCCTGCCCAGTCAGGGATGGGAGTTATGGACATACACACACATTTTACTCCAGTTTAGCACTGCTGCTGCTGTCACATCTTCAGTGTCTCTGTGGTTAAAGTGATCCTAATCTGCGTCTGTGTACTGCAGGGAGCTAAAAGTCACTTTGTCTGGTGTCATCTTGAAGAGCTGTTAGCGTCCATGTAAAATTTTTGCTATAGAGCCTGAAATACTAATACTTAGCTTTCAGGAAAAATTGCCCACTCCCCCAGAATAAAGTGACATTATCTTGATTGATAGACTAAAATGATGTCACACCTCAGCAGATTTCTTCTCCTGTAGAGGACAGTCTAGTAAGTCTGACTCCTACACATGCATTGCATGCTGAGGGATGGCCAAGCATACGTAATCAACCTTTTTACTGCTTCTGAAAAACACAGGAATATTGCAGACATAGACATGCAAGATCCAACTAATAGGCTGTGCCACAGGAGACTGCCAGGGCCAAAGGTCAGCCAGATGACATCTTTGAACCACAGGCCAAACAAAATAACCTCTCTGCTGCTCCTAATCTCATCTAATGATGTCCCTGTGGGCTGTCAGCCCTTATGCCAAGCTCACTGTCATAACAGCGCTCCGTTTCCCCCACTTTTGTTATTTTCTGTGACACAGTCCATGTTTCATGCCATTAGATCCTTATAACAGAATCTTTGTTTCTCACATCTGCTTCACAGTGATGATGATTATTTTTCATTTCAGCTGTGGACATAAAGTATGACTTCACATTCCAAAGGAACACAAAGGCTCCTCAGTGTTGTCTGCAGCTCAGTCTTTCATTTCCTTCACATAGTCAGTCCAGATTGAAATCAAGGTCAGCAACTTTAGATCGCTCTATATGAATATCAGAGGATTAGCACCTGAAATCTATTTTCATACAGTAGCTTTCATGTAATTAACTTTTTTAATTATCTCTGACCTTGCGTTCCCAGCTCTTTCCTTACTTTTATCATTAATCTACAAGCAGATTTCTAAAGTCAAAGTCTCTTGCCTTTAAAAAGCCAGTTAACAAATATGCAACATAATCAAATGAAACTGCTTGCACATGTACACATATGCATTTTTTGTGACTGTAATATATTTTATTACAGCATACCTCACACTTTCCTGAACAACATAACTACAAAGAGTGCTGAGATGCCTTAATCCACTAGTGATTTGTTGTGCTTTTATGTCTTAAAAAAGCAGTTGCTAACAAGTGGATATAAAAGGCTATATAGATTGTTGTGGATATCAAACGTCATGCTTATTTGTGCTTAGTGGTGGTGGAAGTTATGTGACTGGAGTAAAAATGTTTTTTATACTTGAATGTTATCCTCCTCATTGAAACAAAAAAGGATTATATTAATGACAAATTAAAGAAACAATGAAAAAAAATCCAGATTATTCTAAAATATATTAATTTATCATCTCAATGATTGTTGAAGGGAGTACTGTATAATATCAATCATCTCCTAGGGGCTTTAGTATGAATGGAATGATATTTATTCAGGTTCTTCCAATAAATTATAGTTTTTTTGTTCAATTGTGAAATAAACACCTGGGATACAGCCCTCAGATGAGACATCCAGAACAGCTGTGTGCGAGAAAGAGATGTGTGACTTTACATTTTTCATCTCATGTAATTACCCCTCAGGACTAAAAGCAGAACATGGAGCAACGTTGTCCTACTAGTTCACTCACAACAACACAGGGCGGATGTGGCAAACTCTGAGTAGTGCTTACTGTAAGATGTTTGGAGTCTGACATGACCAAAGCTGAAACCACACTGTGCCACTGGGAGCAACAAATAGGGCTTGAGCTGCGGTGATGTAGCCTGAGCCCGACCCACGGGTGGAAGCAATAAATTTCAGTTAGTCTCCTCATCTGTTATACACCAATACAAGTGTTTCTTCTGCAGCAAAATTGCTTGCAGGTTCTTCATCCACTTCATCAACTGGACAGCTGCAATCATTATTACTTGACAGTTCCATAGTTGGTTGTTTACTTGTTTCATTTTGTTGCTTGTCTTGTCCTTGTTGTTTTTAATGGTACTGGAATTTCACAATACTAAGTTGCCACATTTTGAGATCAAAAACATGATTTTAAGTGTGTTATTGGGAGTGGTGTGGTGTCCCCATAGGCTGTATATAAAAATGGATGGATGGTTATTCCAAAAAGGAGACTCTACACCAGGAATATGGAGATGGACAGCCTCAGGTTGCCATTTGTAAGCACTTCAGTGTGACATACTTATTAAATCTATAATGCAAAGGTTTATTTTGTAGCTTTTATGCATCTAAGTCTATTTAGAGGCTCAATGAGACATGTGACACATGTCATCTTCATTATGAAGTCACAAGTCAATTTAGTTGAGGTAAATACTTGAAAATTGGAGAAAAACAAACATCAGTGGGTGTGCACAGTGAAGAAAAAAAGCAGTAACTCTACAAACTATTTATAATCATACCACAAATATGATTGTACAAATATATATATATTAGTACGATGATTAAAAGTTAAAAACACCTCAATGAGGGATACTTTTCATAACCATACATCTTCCTGTGGCATACTAATAATCCTTCACCAGAGTGTCACCTCTATAGAAGTGGGACAGTTTGAAGTACTGCTGCTTCTCTTCCCACCCCTGCAAAGCAAATAACACTTGGACAGCTCCAGCTTCACAGCATGCTTCCAGTAAAGGAACTGGTGGTACCAGCCGCTTTCCAGTTCACACATACACACACGCACTCAGTGTCAAACCACAACACACTCGCGTTGCCAGGAAGGGGTCAAATTAATGGCTGACTTTGCAGCTCTTGGGCAAACGCTCAGACACACGAACACACACACTCACGCACACACTCACGCACACGCACGCACGCACGCACACGCACGCGCACGCGCGCACACGCACGCACACACACACACACACACACACACACACACACACACACACACACACACACACACACACACACACACACACACACACACACAGAATCATTTCCATTCCATTTCTCCCTCCTTCTCCGCCCATCCGCTTACTGCCACCCTCTGCTTTCTTTCCTTGTTCTCTCTGTAATTTGCATAATATACTCTCCTTCTGAAACACACAGAAATGACAGATGGCACCACTGGCTTCAGACACAGTGCAGAGCGGGAATGTGAGTGGAATGAAGGAAAGAGGAGAATGTTCTGGTAAAATAAACACACACACACACACACAATAATACCATAATTATCCTGGGCACTGGCCTTGGCACTAACCTGGGGAAAACCCTGATGTGCCAACTCACTGCACCCAATGACCTATCACAACCAGCAGGGGAAGAACACACTGTCATACATACTCTGTATACGCATGCACAGGCTTATTTATGCAAAGCTGTGCATGCATACACAAACTGGGTAGAGAAGTAAAGACATCTTGTGTGCACAAACAAAATAAACTCATTCGCCACATGTGTGTTCCTAATCGATCTCTGGTTGCATTTCTGATCTTTTTTAAGGGAGGTTAACGGGGTGGTGATGGCGGTCAGAGCGTGTCTATTCTGTCGGGCTGAGTTATCCTCGTAAAGCTCTGGGCCTGATTATCCTGCGATGAGTCATCCAGGGAGAGAGAGAGGTGAACTCAGTGCACAAGAACCCAACAACCAGGCCATTGGTTACATAGCTATAAACAGAGAGGGAGAGAGAGAACTAAGAGAACTGGGCCTTGAAAGGCATCACACAGTGCAATCCCCGGCTTAGGCATGTGAGAGCTCAATTAGAATGAGGACAAATCACACACAAGTTTTTATCACACTAGACAGACACAAACAAACAGACATCTACCATTTAACCTGCTTCTTTTCTGCTTGTTTATCATAGCTGTGCAAGATGGGCTCTCTGGCTATCGAGTGCCAGCGTTCCTGATGCGATTCTCACCGAGCGGTACATGTCAGGTCATATAATTAACTTGCTAATGTAGTCAGTAATCAGAGACAAAAACAACAGCCTGTCGTGGACAGACATGCAGCCGGCAAGCTTTGTAGATGCTAAAAGAGCTGCCGTCGTCGGGATAAAGTTGCATAACATCTCTCGCGCTGCACAAATGGGGGGATGACATTTAGGATTGACCAGACAGGGGGGTCCAGAGCGGCAACAAACACATGTTGACATGCATACACATGCCTTAGCACACACCCAATAGAAGCGTTCACTTTTTTTAATAAAGTTAGCAATATATGGGAGAACTTCCACTTTTATAATTATAGTAGTTTCAATTTAAGCCTCCATACTTTAACACTTGAATAAAGAACTTGGATTTTTTTTCAAAAAACCCTCTCCTATTTGTCTTGATGAAGTTGGAGCATTTAAAAACTTCTGTGTTTGCCTTGATTTTTTTAAGCATTTGTTTTTTTACTCAAGGGACCTCTATAATTTCCGACAGGAGCCCTCACACTTCTGGTCAACTTATAGTTTGCCAAAGTAATATTTGCTCTATTAGAACTGAATATTTCAGAAGGCCATCCACTTATCCACATGAACAGGCATACACATCTGTTGAGCCTGATTGAACGGGACTGGGCGGTGTTCTCACAGCACTAACTGTCACCACAGTGAGAGGTCAAACAAAAACAGTAGCACAGCTTATATAAGTCACAATAACAGGAGTGGGGGGGACAGAGAGAGAGAGAGAGAGAGCGAGAGAAGCGTGGGTGTGTGAAATGTGCATGTAGAGAGACTTAACAGCTGATTTTGTGTTAGCTTCTCGACAACCTTCTCAATAATCCAAGAAAGCTGTAAATTTTCCCCTGAAGCTTTTTCCATAACTGAGAATCACATCATCTTGTATGTTGCAAAATCAAAAGTAGCATCTTAGCTACCAACCAGTGTGTGTGATTCACAGAAGCCTTGCACACTGACACCATTATTCTACTTGTTTATTTGTTTCAAATGCTCATGATGCTAGAGACAAACTGTACATCTTTGCATTTGTGATCCAAGACCCTCCTTCTAAGCTGTTTGGATATCACCTACAACTGATCTTTACATTTGGCATTTTTATACTCTTTGTAAGGTAGTCTGTCATAAAATGGGTTTGTTTTGAATTAGTATATGGGTTTGCATGTACAAAATCCAAAAATTCACACAATCAAACCTTTATTTGTTAATAAAGGTTTGATTGTGTGAATTTTTGGATTTTGTACTATAATTTATTCTTTTTGCCAGCTGCAATTTGGACAAAATGTGTACAAAACTCAAGTAAGTTTCTGTCTTACTATTATGATCCATCAACCAGGAAAAAATGTGCTTTGTCATCACTCATCTAAGCTGCATGAGGGCATACACTAAAGGGCATACACTAAATTAAATAAATGTCTTCAATCCTGGACTTGCATTTATTTTCCTGAAAAAATACTGCTGTTGTGCTGCTGAAAAAAGTCTGAGAAGGATGCACAGAGCAGACAATGAATCTGGAAGCTAAAGACTGATTCAGAGTGACAGTTTACAGCAGAGGGTGCAGAGGACAGAAGGCCAACAGAGGCAGAGAGAGGAAGAGGTGTGGAGAGGATGGAAAGGACAAGAGACAAGCAAGAGAGGGAGGGAGATTTTCTATAAGCAGAAGCTAAAGAGGTCAGACTGCTAGTTTCTGGGTCAGAGCGCATTAAACAAGCAGCCGCGTTGAGCCGTCGTCCTTGGCCCCGTGGCGACGCAGCAATGTGGACAGGCTTCCACCAACTGTGACCGCACATTAGGCACTTACTGCAAGCCATACAGATACTGCTCAGGGCGTCAACATATAAAGTTGCCCTTTATTCTAATCCATAGCATACAGAGGCACACACAGATCTGCAATCCAAGAGGCCGGCAGCTAGCAGCAGTGGGGTGTGTGTGTGTATGTGCTGACTGGCACGAATGCTAACCTTAACGCTCAACAGTAACGGTCCCAGGAACACTGCTGAAGGCATAAACACTTGAAGGTAATGCACATACAGGACATGGTATGGAATATATATGAGATGAGAATGATTTGTATGTCACTGAGTTGTCAACTGAGCTTACATTTTCATGTCACATTTTCATGGTTGTTTAGCCTGGTACCAGTCTGAGAAGCTTGTTAAACTTCAAGTCTCCAGTGGTAAAACTTAGTGATGTTCTGTGACTGACAGTCACGCAGGAAAGAATAAAATGCTGGACGTTGATGGATCAGATCAGATAGTCACGACACAACATTTTTTTGGCACAATCAGGGCTGTACAGTGCCTTAGTGGTGAAGGCAGAGCTGAGCCATGAAGCAAGGCTCTCAATTTACCAGTCTATGTCACAATTTTTTAGATAATGACAAAAACAATTATAGAGAGGCAGGGGTTAACTCCCAAAAATATGTTTGGAAATCTGGGATGTTTATTAAGAGGAGCAAGTGGAAGCACATGAACAGGAAGCCCCACGTTCACTTCTTCTTTGGTCTGCTATACACGGCCAGCTGAGTGGAGACCACAGGGCTACCTTAGCACCTGCTGGAAGGATTACATCTCACAGCTGGACTGAGAGTGGTTCCCAGGAGAAAACAGTGAGGCCGGAGTGTATCTGTTTCCCATGGAGAAACTAAACAACCACTCCACAGAAGAATGGCTCAGCACAGGAGAGCCACCTCCTCAGGACAAGACTCAGCTGTTCACCTCCACCTCAGAGACAAAGGACACTCCTTTGAGGACAACAATGTTCACATTTTAGACAGGGAGGAAAGGTGGTTTGAAAGAGGAGTTAAGGAAGCCATCTATGTTAATCTGGAAAAACCTTCCCTTAACTGAGGTGGTGGCCTCAGACATCATCTTTCTACCACATACAATGCAGTGATTCCATCTATTCCCAGGAAGTTTGCACATACTCACAGCAAGAACAAAGGGCTGTCAACCAGTCCCCCCTCCGGCAGTTTTATAGTCGGTAGCCAGTCGTTAGACACACCTGGCTCAGTCAGCCAGAACATCACAGGTAAGTATGTTAACATTTAGTGCTATTGTTTTTTGCTATAAGTTTTACCCAGACCCACCCACATAGGTCTGTAACCACATATAAACCATGTTTCCCCACCAAACAGTTAGAACTGATGAAGCTGCTTGGATGAGCAGTGAAACTGCTAATTTAATGTGATTAACAAACATTTTTTAAAAGACAGAAACTGCCTTTTGACTACTACTGAAAAAGTCTATTCATTTGCCAACATCATGGGGCTACATGTGGCAGATGATTGAGTGGCAACCACAGCAGAACTAAACATCCCACGTTGACCCGCAGTAATTCATAAACTAAGTATGGAATAAAAAGCCAAAACAGGACTTGATAAAAGGAGAAATATTCTTTCAAGGGCAAATAATGGACCCAGCTGAACTGAAAGAACCCATTAGACAAAAGAGACAAGAGAGAGCAAGAGAAAGAGGCAAATATCTTTCCAATTATCAGCTCTGGAGCATGTTCTTAAGAGCGAGCTGAAAGGACAGGTTATTAAGGTTTAATGCATCACAGCATAGGAACCATTCAAGGCCTTCTCCCTCATTAGACCTACCACAACCTCACAAGTGTGTGTGTGTGTGTGTGTGTGTGTGTGTGTGTACACTGTCTAGCACGTATACACAGCTAAGCACCTCACACTACACTAAACACTTAAACACTGGTAATGAGAGTGTGAGTGCTGGCTAGTCCGCTTACAGAGGGAATAATTGCAGATTTAGCCAACAAGGGCATTTTCATTCTCCTGTATAGATGGGATTAGCACACATACAGAAAACAGGAGTCACATTTTCCTAATAAAACCACTCAACAGGAGAGGAAATGCTGCCGGAGCACCAAACACTATATACAATACATATGAAAGCTTTTGATAAATCCGTGCGCAAAAGAAAAAAAAAGATTTAATCACATTTTTCTGGATGTAACATACTTTCTCAGGTAATACTTATAGAAAAACATCACTGAGCAGCTGCGCTTCAACTCCTCATGGAACATGAGCCTGATTTCTCACTTCCATTTCTTGCCTTTTCTTTTTAAAGCAAACAAACATCATGATGAAATTTCTGCAGTTGATATATTGCCCTGGTTGATATCTGTGTATTAGTGTGTAGTGTGGGGTTGATTCCACAAACAAAGCCAGAATTGATTGTCCTTATTGAAATCCACCACATATCTGAGGGAATTCATCTGCCCATGAAGCTTTCTTGCCCTCTATAAATAATAGCAGATGGATGGGGAAAGCTGAAGAGATGGTAGAAGGAGGCTCTGATCAACCTGGGAGGATGCAAGACTTAAACGATTTGGCCCATTCAGCGTTTTGGGACTTCTCCGCAGCCAGGTGCCGCCATATGAACACATTAGCAAGACAAAACACCATCTAACACCCAGTCCAAGTTCCTGGGATCAATGAAGAAGTATTGGCTGCAGCGCTTCTGCTCAGTCAGCCACTAACTCTCCTTCTGTCCATTCTTGCATCCAATGATCATCGCCATGTGTGCACACTGTGGCCCCGAGTCTGATGAGGATGATTTTCCGTAGATGGGATGATTAATGCGCCTGCTCTAAGATGCTGAGTGAGATTGATGCTGCCTGCTATCCCCTCCATGCCTAATCTTTCATCCTTACAGTAAATATGACACAATGTCCATATGCACGCAAAAACAGCCTGATTACAAACAGCTTGCAAGCCCTCGTCCCTTTTAATGATTACATCCAAAGGCACTCTCTCACTCAAACGGCTGTTTCCCTTAATGAAATTAGCCGGTCGCACTATCTGCCTCCTCTGAGCATGAGGCAAGGAGTTTCCACAAAGGTCAATCATCTGAGTAACCCTAGTTAAGCAACTCTAATGCAAATGAGATGTAAATCAGGCTAAAACAGAACACTGGTTAATTTGGCCTCCTGACATTGCAAACAGTCACAGGGGGATCCAATGCAAATTACATGCAAATGACAACTGACTGTCTTTGTATGGATTGGCTTAAGGGTAGGAGCCTTCGGGTTCAGGTTCACGTCTGGTTTTGTCTATGCAAATATTTAATGTATCCAAGTGGAACTAAAGAAAGTAAATACCCACTGGAGAGCGAGTAAGTCAGGGGTGGAGTGGTGGACGAGGTTCACAACAGGTCATGAGGCTGTCATCACAACAGCTGAAGCATTATACACCCACACTGCATGGCCCGGCACAGTAGAGGAAAAATACAAACCTCAAACCAGTGAACAAGAGGGAACCAGACATTACATTCCAAACCACTCCACATTTACCACAGCCAGGGCCCAGCTGTGTGTGACCCAGCCAACTCCTACATCATCTGAAGCCCAACCTCATATATTCACTCCTGAGATTGAGACCTACAGTATAAAGCCCACATATAAATATGGTAACCAGGCCAGGGTCGTATTAAGACTTGACAGAGAGCATATCTAAAGCCAAAGCCTCCTGGGAAGAGGTCAAACCTTTGTGCAGACAAGCCCCTAAAGACCATGTGACAGAGGAAAATGACTTTCTCTGATGTTCCATCTACAGGCCCACAGTATGGATTCCTGCAGATGGGAGCAGTTAATTGATCCCTTTCCATCCTCCTATCAAACATCCACAGAAGAGAACAGCAACAACGGGCAGCTTATGCTATGCACCGTTTTACATTGAAAGCATGATTTTCTTTTAAAGTGCAGTGCCTGTACACAATGCACCTGCTCAGAAAGGATCAGATGCAGCTTAAAGCTTTCTCTAAACGATCAACCAAACAATAATACAACAGTATTTTCTTATCGCAGTGACAATTGTGTAGTACAAGTCCTGACCACAAAGACAGTCTAGTGTCAAAGTTCAGCATAAACTGAAAAATGATGTATACTTTGGAATACTTATGTTTCCAGTTAGTCACATTTCACCTGTAGTAATACTGTAGCAAAGGTTTAACAAGTTTGTATAGTTTCAGCATCCCTGCTGTCAGCTGATCAACTGTTTCTGTGATGCACAAGGAGCACATTCACTGCAATGTACAATGACTCAATGCAAACCGTCTCCTCTGGGGACGAGGTTAGGTCGCTTCCTGAAGGCCACCCCTTGAAGTAGTACTTGAAGATAGATTCTTTGTTGACATGTGAACTTTCAGACTGTGATCACATGATCTCTACCATGAGGCTAATACAATAATATGCTTTAAAAGAAGATGCAAGATATTTAACTTAAGAAGCATATTTTTAGAAATGTGGGAGGAAGCCAGAATATAGTCTGTGTGCAAACACCACAATAACGATTGAATTGAAGCTGGAACCTTGGTGACAGTCCTAACCACCACCGGCACATAATCATCAGCAATATAACAGTTGACTCAGAGTTTCTATAAAAAGTAAACAGCAAATTCAAGTGACTTGTTCTGGAGTACAAGATTACACCAAAGAAATGTCTGAGAAAGAAGGTGAGGTCTTCTGAGGGTCTGTGCATTCTTTTAGCAGACGGAGGCTTCAATGAAAGAGCAGTTGTCCCTGCACTCAGGGCCACAGGCAACACAAGGACAGGATTCATGCAGAACAAGTTCCAATTTCACGTGTCTGGCAGATATCGAGTGCGTGCCGTGGCTCTCAGTGTCATGAGTTTGTCCGAATTAAGCCGTGAGGAACATTAGTGTAAAAGTGACTGCAAGCCTCTAGCACCAGGTCGCTGCAACCATTTGCATATTCAAAAACAAAAACAAACACCCACACCCACAGTTACCCCCACTGGAATGTGTGAATCTCCTCACAGCTCGAAGATTTCTCCGCAACTTCATCACATTTTTTATTGCAGACCAAAAAAATATAGATTCTTTACATTACATTACATGAGGTCATCTGCACTGAAATAACCACTGTTAGACTGCAATTACTTCTGTCTGTGATAATAAATACAGGCATAGGTTTGCCTGCAGGTGCTTTTTGCATGTACAGTCCCCATCATATACCAACCTCTCCGCATAAGTCCAGAGGCCCATGCGCTGCAAACAAGCACACCTATCTCTTTGGTATACTCTGCGCACCCTGAGCTGCTGGTGATGAATCAAACTACTCCTGTCCTGCTTTCTCACTACTGATTTCATTCATAAACCCAAAATATTGTAAAGCTAGTTGATTGGCTGGGATGGCGCTACGTAAAAAGACGCCATGCTCTTAGTACCCAATGAGAGATGAGTAGTAAGCTTGCTCCCTCTCTCTCTCCTGCTTTCATGCTCCCTTTTTAACCCTCTCTCATTTTTGTTCTCTGTCTCTCTCTCTTGCTCTCTCTCTCCTCTCTCTCTCCCTCTTACTCCCTCAGTGCATTGCAGCAGTCAAAACAACAGCCTAGCTGAAGAACGCAGTGCTGGAACAAGTGCTGTATTTTGGGGGAAAGGGACAGCTGGACAAGCCTATAAACCTGCACTGTCAGAGTGGATTGCCCTTGCTCAGAGTCACTTTTAAACCCCTTGGAGGACCGAGTCTTAAGTGGTGACTTAGTCCTATCTCACCCGTTAAGCCCAGCCATGTGCGCATCTTGTTCAGGGTTTCTGAACCTTTCACTGTAAGTCATTTGCTTGTAGGTGACGAGAAAAAGCACTCTAAAAATGAAACTTCATTGACCAGTTGATCAGTTGATTGACAGCTATATCGACTGATCTTTAACTGAGCCCTCTTGAGACAACAGCATGGTGATGTCAGGCCCAATTCAATATGACCCAATTCAATATTCACTTTGGTTTTTTTTTTAGTATGCGCAAATCTTAGTGGCAAGAGAGGACAAAAACACAAGCGAAACACACATGCATCAATAACAGCAATGATCCAGTGACTCGCCATGAACTCTGCCACTGTTTGTGGGGAACTGGGTTGACAGGGTTCATGAAGAAATTCTGAGGCACAACACTGCCATCTATGGTCAGGTTTGGAGCCTGCAGGCGCCCAACGGATTACATCATCATGTTGAGGGCGATGATGTGTTTTTCTAAGATGCTACGGCTCAGACAAAGAGAAGCAGAGGCAGAGAAGGTGCGATTCAATGAAGAAAAGACAACAGAGAAAGTTTGGAAAGAGTGAGTGGACACATAACAGAAAAATCTCAGCTTTAAAGTCTTTTTTCCTACACATTTGAATCATATTTCACATATTTGAATGATTTCAAAAATGATCTGAGATTGATGAACCGCTGTGTTACATTGATTTTTTGTGAATACACTGTTTCAATCGATGTGTATGAAAACAGGTAATATAACTTGACAGTCACAAATTGCTTTTTTAATAACCATTAAATGGCCTCAGAAAGTGATAAGCCAGTCAGTAGAATTAATGATAATAATGGTCAAAGCTGAGATTTAAACATTTCCCATTTCAGAGTGGGACACTTGTGGTGTGATTTCCTTTAATAAGAGAATAAAATGCCACACCATCATGTCAGCTAGGGTCTATCCTGCACCCCTGCCTGCTCAAAAGGTCATATTTGTAGCTGAAGCAAAACCCCACCGATCAACTTTTCATAAACATAATTGAAACTTTCTTCCTTCCGCTTTCACGTCCAACACGCTTTAGCCTCAATGGATTCATAAAAGCCGTTCTCAGAAAGAAGTGAGCAACACTTTCTGACACTGAAAACACGAGCTGGCAATCCTAGATTGTGTGGGATCTCACTGCCTCCTAGTGTCTAAACACTGCATCTGCACAACATAAGATACAAATGAGTGCCACAACATTTTAAGGTGTTGAAAAGAAATTGGGAAAATTACTGATGAAATCATATAAGCTTATGAAGCAGTCAGCATTCAGCATTCTTCATTCCACTCTCCACTGTTTTCACAGATCAAACAAAACCATTTGGCCCTCACAGCCATTACTCTCCACTGAATAATAAATTAACTCATTACATCTGGTTTTTCATCAACCCTTTTCCCATTATAATTTTACTGTTTTATTAGAATTATTATGTGTACAATTTCACATTTTTATTTGTCAGTGATGCTAGTTTATTCATGTCAATAATTCCCAAAGCACTTCTTGTGTTAACTGTGAATACATTTGGATCAATGTTACTTAAACAAGGCAATTAAGTACCACAAAATAGTAATTATGCATTTACTTTCTGATACTTTTGTCTTCACAGCTACCTTTAAAAGTTATATATACTAGTAGTTGCTTGAGTTGATATTTTGTCTTGGGTTCCTCTGAATTGTTTATGGACATTCAACAGTTTTACTTTGGAAAGTAAGGTTCCAAAACTATACCAGATAAAACTTCTCCCTCACACAGAAAAAAGCGACCTTGTGACTCAAGACCAGCTTTACAGAAGCCTTTTATCAGTCAGAGATGAAGAGGGATGCATGGCAAACTGCTCAAACAGTAATTCAATCCCAAGGCCAATGCATGGACACACACTACATTAATAATGTAATGTGAGAATAATGGAAATTTAGCATAATGCAATTGCACCTTGAAGCTCTGACAATTCTAAGAACCTGGAACAGATAGCAGAACTATTCATGGAACTGGAGGTGAGTGCAGTTTGACATATGTATGTATGTATGTATGTATAATGTATACGGTGTATGTGTTCAAAAAACCCAGGTCCATTATTTACAACAACCTACAAATGAGGACAGTCTAAAACAACACAGAAGTCCAATTTTCATTTAGTTGCCACTTTTTTATGAAGGATTTCATGCAACCGTTTTACAGCAACATTACTTTCTATTTCTGCAACCAACCAACCACACACAGATCTTGAGAGCTATGCGTAGTTTTGTCCCCTATCTCTACATTCACTTGTGTAATAAAGAAGATAAGAGTATCGCAGAGAAAGCTTTCCACTCAACATCTTTGTTTTGTTAGTTCTTCAGTGTCTCTTACTAGAATGGGCTTGTGTGCTGCTAGCCGGAAACATGGCAGTTTAGCAACTTGTGTTTGGCATAATCTGAATGATTTGATAAAATGTACTTGTTGGTACCATAAGGGAAAAGGGAGAGAGATGCATTCAAGACAAGTGGGATGAGAGGCTGGGCTATTCCTTGAGCTTACAAGGTAAAAGCTGGCATCTCAAACACGGTCAAGGTAATAGATCACTGGTAACAGTATTGCTATAGTGTTATGGTAAAGAGGGGATTAAAAGGATGTATTGCAGTCAGAACCCTGAGAAAGATATCAAGCCAACAACAGAGACTGAGCTGTAAGCAGTGAATCTGACACCTATTCAGTAGGATTCTTTATGTCATTCTAAAGTTCACTCACTGCAGATCAGCAATTTTAGTCCTTAATATCATGTCAATCTCAGGCAACACCTGGTTTTGAGGTATTAGAATTGCTATCAGAAATCAAATTTGCATACACAGCTTATGTGTGTGTTAGTGTGAAGTGATAAGGCTCACAGAAGGCACAGATTTAGGATTTGGTGAGAGCATGCTTGCTGAATGGCTAAATCTGAAAATAATGCTATGTGATAATTCAGTTAGTATGCTAATGTGGTACACGGCATAGTTGTTTGTGGCAAGCTATGCAGCCGGTGAAAAAGAAAATAGCATCATTGACATGATCACAAGATATTGCTAGCTAGCACACTGTGTGCAGACCCATTACAGACTGCTGAATTATAGTAAACATACAGATAGCTTCTATCCAACTTTACCTGCTATAGTTAACCAAACGTGTTGTGTTCACCATAACAATTGTAAAAGCAGTAACCTGCTTATGCCGGGTTCACAGTGCACTCACTGTATGTTGCCATGCTGGTCTGTGTGAACACATTTATGCACAAGTCAGTGGAAGTACAAACACAGTTAAACAGAATTGACACTACAACCAAAAAAAACCCAACATCATTCATTATGCAGTAGTGCACAAACACCATCACCACGTTCTCACAAGTTTCTAACTCTCTTTAATGCTAAAGATGAAATCATCTGACACAGTTGCACAGAGCCCCTAGTCTCCTTCTTGATCAAAGAACAAAAACAGATAAATGTATCTCTCCAGAACATCAGACAAACACTGCTGGGTCAATGCTATGTCCTGTGGTGGTGAAACCATAAGGCTCATACCTTTGAGAGGGGCACTGAGATCACACATCCGAGGCAAACACATGCACACACACACACAAGCCTAAACCCAACAGTTAAAAAAAAAAAAAAACAATGAATTTTTCCTTGGACCGGAATGGAATTACACGGCAATTCCAAAACCACTCCAATTTGATTCCTCTTGGATATGTCCTCCATATTCCTTTGAGTTAGTAAATTCCACAAATATAGAACAAAACACATTCGATTCGGCTTTTTTTTATATATTGTATCCCTGGTGTGAAAATGTTCTTTTACTCCAAACTTGTAGCATTTCCAAAAAAAAATGTCGGCATTACGGGGAAAACGATTCCAAATCAACAGAGGAAAAGAGGTCAGTGATGCCCTCATTCTCAGCCAGGCTCAGGAGGTAGTCCTCCCCATCAAGAGAGAAGGCCAGAGGTGGAGAAAGTGAGACAAAAGTCTGGTCATCAGAGGCAGACTGAAAGGTAGTGGGGTTTGGGGAAACAGGGGTTAAAGTAATCGATGATGAGTGTTGTGTCAGCTGGGGCGGTGGTTTGGAACTACCGAGTCCATGACTATTGCTCACATTGTCTGTAAGGATAATGGGGTGTGGATAAGGAGATAAGGGGAAGAAATTGTTTAAAACCAGAAGCAAAATAAATCCAACAATGTCAAAGCAGAACTAAAGACGGCATTTTGTACATTTTCTCTATGGGCAGAAATGTCTGGTCTTAGGCATAGGAACCGTCTTATTTATGCAACCCTTCTGCATGAGCAACCTGGACACAGGATCCTTAAGTACAAGGCTCACCTTTGGAAAACACCTTGGAGATGGACGAGGCAGGCAAAAGGATGGAGTCATTCCCCCTGGTGGTCAAGATATTGCAGCTGGTATTGACACTACTGGCCACTGAATTGCTGGTGTCTTCCTTTGGGCTGGAGTCATCAGAACAGACGAACACATCAATGGGCCCCAGGGTGCTCCGTAGATAAACCTGGAGGCTCTGAACAGACAGCTCTGGGTTCACATGGTATGTATTAAAAAATATAGCAGAAGAAACACTCCTTTAAGCATTCTGCGTACCTCTTCTGGATGCGGCACCTCCAACCTTGTCTCCGCAGGGGCTTTGATCACAATCACAGTCTGTCCTTTAAAAGCGGGAATGCTATGGATGTCCTCATATGTCAAATAGGCGTATGTGATCCACAAGGTCAAGGAAGAAAATCCACAATGTCTCTTGTAGCTCAGAATACACCATAATCCATCCTAACTCACATTTTTCATTTTTTTTTTCAAACTTATTTTACCCAAGACTGAAAAACAAATCCTCAGACAATAAAAGGATATCTCTGACTGACACTGTCTTCACACAGCTGATATACCTGCTGCATGCAACTGCGGATCAGCTCGTCAAGCTTCCTCTCCTCCTCAACAAGAACCTTTAGCTCTCTCTCGGGCTGAAATTGCCCACCCCTGTGCAGGCAAAGACAATAATTGCATATTACATATAAGCTCAGTTAATGTGAAAAACAAAAATCAAACAAGCAGTTCTTAGAAAGAGAATATACACTGCTGTGAAATGTTGCTGATTATTTGCAATACAGTACTTCCTCTTGTACTTACATCCACTGGATGTGGTTTTTGGATTTCTTTCTGATGAGATGGATCCCTTCCAGGACATTGGTGACATCATACACACGCCTCTTTGGAGCCTTAAGCTCCTGGGTGACTACATTTAGGTCCAACACCCCGTCATCTGAATTCCTCAGCATCTGTGCAAACTTCGTTGTCAAGGTGCCCAGTGCAGTGTCAGTGCGTCCTATGTACATTTTACCAGGAGCTGAAAATTAAATACAAATTATATTATGCAACTGATGTTAAAAAAATCTCTTATATCAGGTGATGTAGCGCTGAGTGGAATGAAAGCTTTGTAAAACATGGGGCTGGAGAGTGCACATATACAAGAAAACTACAAGCACACATCTATGGCTTTAATCTCGGAAAATTCCATACTGCACAGATTTAAAGGTTTAAAACCGTGGAAAGTTCTTCTAAAGTCACATACATCACTTTTATATAAAAGTATTACACTGCAAAGTCTTACAAATTCCTCCTGTGGGGGTCAGAGAGGCCATTGTGTTCCTTAATTGTGTGGTCTTGTCACCATCCTGAAGGTCCTGTGGATCAATGGCTTCCAGTTCCAGCCTTCTCTTTGCCTAAGAGAAAACATTAACAAATAATAAATGCACGGCGCTGCAATATCATGCACCTCAACACTTTTGTTTTACCACCTGAAAAGCCATTTTGGCCAATGATACAGTATTAATTAGCCTTGCGCTGTATTTATTTGTTTCTCACTCTGCATGCACTCACAGGCACACCACTTGCCTTTGCAATTAATTATAAAATTATTTTCCGCTCTGAGGAAAGTTTTTGCGTCATTTTTGAGGGTTGTCAGTACCAAAGAGCTAGCTTCCCTCACCGGTGTGTTTAGCTAGTGGGAGCAACGCTCCCCCATCCCCCTTCCATGCTAATCCAAGGACTGAGCAATAGTTTGCTTCTGGCAAAAGTCAACACTTTACAATCACTTCCTTACCGATGGAGCCTCACAGAACTTCGACTGAAAAAGTGGGCCGACAAACACAACTACACATGGACCAGAATATTCCAAAGTATGCTGCGAAAAGGCGTGGTGTAATGCCTCTGCTCTGGGCAAAACACATGTAAAGTTAACGGAAATAATGTCGTTAAAGAGGCACATCTGACCTTCAAAATAAAAGCACGCTTTTAAAAGCAAAGACTCACTAACATAAAATATAACTACTACCAGTGTGTATTTGTTTTATACATAAATGTTACTTCGCCTGTACATTAAACACAATACAGCAGAATTTTTTTTTCCGAAATCATCCTTTTATTCTGAAAATAAATGTACCGCTTCCGTTTTATCCTTACTGCGCGCCAATGCTACATATGACTGCATTTCGTAATACTCTTAACTTTACTACTTTTATTACAACAACAACAATAATAATAATAATACATTCGCTGTTATAGCTAGGCCTAATAGAAGATGCTCAGATAAAATACTTGCGTGGCTTCACACACGACCAATTCACGTGTTAAAAAGTGTCTACATTTATAATTATTTTGTTGATTAGATTATTTACAAAATAATGATAATTGCTAACAGATTCTCAAATTGCCATTGCTAAGAAAACATCAATATTACAGAGCAGATTAGGGATTATGTTGAGATCTACCAGTGAGGTATCAATTCAAGAGCAGATTATTATGTTTATTGCAGTATTTAAAACCCTTGGCGTGTGTAATAAAAACATATCTTAACAATTTACATATAGGTCTGTGAAAAACCCACATTGTGCACAGTAAATGACGTTGTTGTGTATTAATTTATTTAAATTACATTTCCTGTAATGCAATTATAGAAACCACATGACCTTCCATGTTTAAATTTAGTATTATAAAACGCTTTCAACAGTGTCAGGCAACAAACAAAAACATGTCACTTATGCAGAAAGTAACTAACCCATAATGAGCATTGGTGAAATCCTAAGGATGCATTGGTTATAACAAACCTGAAGAAAGATAATATCAAAATCCAGCTCATGAACTGTATATTCATATAGATAAATCATACATAATCATATAAAACAGGGGAAGTTATATGTCAGGACTCATTTTATATCTAAGGAATCACAATATTTCACCAGCAAGTTTCAGAAATCTTTCATACCAAATCTTTAACCAAGTGAAAAGCACACAAGACACTCAATCAAAACGTATTCAGTGTAAACCAAATATTTTAGTCATCATCATCGAACTTAATCTTCTTTCCCTGGAAAGCTTGGATTTGTCCTTGCTGTTCCTTCCTTTTCTTACTGGCCTCCCAGGATGGATGCAGAGCCGGTTGTGGTGCATAATGTGAAAAGGATCCTCCGCCTTTATGATCCTTTTGCCTCAGAAAATCGCCGCGGCCTCGCCCCCTTCCTCTCCCGCCAGTTGCAAAGCCCTTCTCCTCCGACTGAAGGGGTCTGCCTTCTGGACAGGGCTTGCTGTACTTGGACCCTAAATTTCTTTCTGTTGATTTCTCCTGCCTTTTGAACTTTTCACTAAAATCTCTGTTAACACCACTGCCACCTTTCCCTCGAACTCTAAATCTATCTCCTCCTCGCCCTCTGCTGACACCGCCACTCCCACCAGTCTTAGTCCCAGCCAAGGAAGAACAGAAAACAGACTGAAGCGAGGTCGCTTTGGACTTCAACCTCGACTCTAGCTCATCAAGTTCACTCTGAATCTTGTCTGATTTTTTCAAAGCGTCTATTGAGTCCTTTTTTACATCTTGGTTCTTGTCCTTCTTCTCCTCGATGTCCTTCTTTTTCTTTTTCTTGAATTTGCTCACTTTTCCCACAAAGAAGTCATCATCATCACTCTCCTCTGACTGGGAGGACTGCTTATGGAAACGTTCCTCTGTACTGTCATCAAAGTACTCCTTCACTTCTTCGTCTGATAATTCTAAATCACTCTCCTCATCTTCTTCTGCTCTTTTGGGAAGCACTGCCACAGCAGGCTTCAGATTGGCTTTCTTTTCTGCTGCTTTATTTTGAGGTTTATTTCTTACAATGTCCTTAATATCACTACTTTTTATTGACTCTGGTGTTACACTTTCCAACTTAGATTTTATTTGCGTTTCAGCAGCTGAGTGAGTTGCATTTTCCATTTCCCTTTCAGATACAGTGACAGTTTCTTCTCCAGTGTTTTTAACAACACCGTTTTCTTCCTGGGTGATTTCCTTTACCTCCTCTTTTTTGTCTTTCTCTTTTTTCTCACTGTTTTTTTTGTCTGGTGACTGTGGAGTTTCCCTTTCAGCTTGATTTTGCACTTTTTCCTTCCCTCGCTGCTTTCCACCCTTCATTCTCTCCACTTTGAAGGCTTTCACAGCAGCTTTGATGCTCTCAATCTTCTTGTTGAACTGAGGGTGGGTGGCAATACGTGCAATTGCACGGTCAGAAATAGTTGACTTAGGGTTTTTGCACACTTGTTCGAAGTTAAGATTTTTCTGCAAAGCCGTCTTGGTCACCTGTAGATGGAAAATATCATGCATTTTAACAGATGCTTTGGAGTTTAAAAATTGAATGTATGTATAAATGAAACTTACAATGTCAGGTTTAAGAGTCTTCATGGCATAAATCTCCTCCAGCAGCCTGGCCGCTCTTCTCTGATTCCTCTCAATTTCTGTCTCTTTTCCCTTCTTGTTCTTCAGGGCAGCCATCTGACGTGTCAATTTCCTGATGACCAAAGCCCGTACCCTCTTCACCTCCTTTCTCATTCGTACCACCTCATTGTTCAGATTCAGGACATCAGACTGCTTTTTCTTCTTAGCTTCAAGAGGTAATGGAATCTTTTTATCTGAAGACTCTGGAACTGTTTCTTTCTTTTCTTTAACTTTTCTACTCTCCTCTTCATCATCTTTGTCGTCATCTATGTCGTCATCTTTGTCGTCATCTACGTCGTCATCTACGTCGTCATCTACGTCGTCATCTTTGTCATCATCTTTGTCATCATGTTTTTCTTCTTTTTCTTCTTCTTGTTCTTCTTCCTTCTCTTCATCTACTGACTCCTCCTTCTGGTCTTCTTCCTCAGCAGATGGCACAATCTTCTCCATCTTGTCCATATTCATCATCTGTTGAAAAATGTTTAAACCATTTACAGAACTTGTTAAACAGGAAAAAAATATAACACACATTAGCAAACCATCAGCAATGTTCTTTTAATTTGTATCAAAAAACAAGAATTCAATTAATTTTCTAACGATTTATCAGTTTACAACACTTAAAACGTCAGGTCTTACTGTATTTTACACGTTTAAAACTTTCTCAAATGTACTCGTATGTTACTGCCTACTGCATCTTACCAAAATTTACGATCGTATTGTTAACATCATAAGTACATGAAATCAATGTGTTCCCAAGAACAAATATCAGTTTACCTTCCTAAAAAGACTGCCAAAACAAACGTGGTTAAGTAAGCATGGACAGGTTTTACTAAGTAAAGTGAGGTTTAACAGACTTATTGTACGCCTCGTTAACATTTACATAACAACATACGTCGATAAATTCGAAAGGCATTAATGTAACGCAATAATACCGCACTTACTGTGTAGAAATGAATATAAAAGCTTTAAAATTCACAGAAAAGTCTTCACTCGCAGGGAGCAGCCATCTTTTGAACGTCTCGGACAACGGCATGACGTCAGACGTCTGCCAGGCAACGCAGCGTGTCGTGAAAAGGGGAGGGTCTTCCGCGGACTGTTTTTATTTATTTCTTTGTTTCATGTGCATGAAACAACAACAATTGTGGATAATTGAAGAAGTGTGAATATTAGGATGAGCGAATGACATTTCTAGCTACAGTTACCAGACCGATATCACAAGTGAATCAACAGGGGGAGGATGAAGCGGCGCAATGCGGACTGCAGCAAACTCCGACGGCCTTTAAAACGGAACCGAATCACCGAGGGTATATATAGCAGGTACGAAAAAGGGGCTGGAGGGACGTTATTGTATAACAATGGCGCCTCTCTGCATATGTCAAGACACGGCTGCTTCCCTTTGCTATATTCATATTTATGCATGTTCAGGTTGTGTGCTACTAACGGAGTTGAATGAAGATGTCCTGTTATTGTGACAATAATAGGCCCATGTTAACGTTACTTGTATTGCATCTCATACGCGATTCGCAACTGTTCAAATTTAAATGAATGGTGTCAGTGACCACTGAGTGTTAATTACGCAGCGCGGACTTCTTTTCGGTAAAAAAAAATGATAGCGTGAACTTAAGAAGAAAATCATGTTGGAGCTGGAGATGATGGTAACAATGTCAGAGGCGCTTGTTTTGAAGTCCGGGTTGACGCTGTCGAGGGGCTTCTCACCTGTGCTTTGTCTGGCAGAGAGCTACGTTAAACCGCGTCGATGAAACAATTGCCACCAAAGCGGGCACGTCTAAAAACAAGAGCTAGCAAAGCCTCATTTAATTTGGCCTGAGACGTTTGCATGAAGGAAAAGGCTTCCTATAGACTGAATATTGGCAAGCCGAAAAGGCAGCCAGCTGTGCTTTAAGAAGCTAACATGTCCAGACATGACACTGCTCCTATGCTCCAGTATTCCCCATAGCCTAATGATGATGTCTCTCCGAGGAGAAGGTAGAATAGGGTATAGATGCATGCACACATAGCACAATAGTGACCCCTTAATTAATTACACTACTGACAATTAACCAAGGTGTGTAGACAGTTTATACAAATCTTAACAGGACTTTTTATTTTACTCCTAAAGAAAAAACTAGTTATTCTTCTTTATCTTTAACCATTACACTATTTGATTGGCTTTGACATACACGTGACTGATTATTGGATGGATTTTGAAACAATAATATATAAAATTAAAAAGAATATTCCAGTTCACACCTAAAAGTTTCTTTGAAAACATTTCTTTGTTGGGAATATCTATTTGCATCTGCATTCAAATCTAGAGGTAACATTATCATCAGTCACCCTGACCGTGTTCTTATAAACACATTAGTCTGTTGTCATTAAAACATGTAAATCCACTCTAATCCTTGTTTAGTGGCTCTTCTTAATCACCCTTGCCATATCTCAATCTTGTCTCCGCAGTACGTTCCTGTACTTGAAGTTCCTGGTAGTGTGGGTGCTAGTTCTGCTGGCCGACTTTGTGCTGGAGTTCAGGTTTGAGTACCTGTGGCCTTTCTGGCTTTTCATTCGAAGCGTCTATGACTCCTTCAGGTATCAGGGGCTGGTAAGAGCTTTAAATTGGCATTAACTGACACTGTAGATTTCAAGATGAGTTATTCTCCATCCATTCTCTTCTGCACTTAGGCGTTCTCCGTCTTCTTCGTATGTGTGGCGTTTACATCAGACATCATATGCCTCCTCTTCATCCCTGTCCAGTGGCTGTTTTTCGCTGCCAGCACATACGTATGGGTCCAGTACGTCTGGCACACAGGTTAGGCTGAGTATTATTCTATTTTTTCTCTCCTCTGGCTGCCAAACCAACACTTTCACCTCAAAGACTTGGTGGACAAGAAAATTATTGCTGCCAACTTTCTTTCGTGTTAGACCCAAGAGTGTGATTTCCTTTTTCTTGCCTCTTCCTTTCATGCAGAGAGAGGAGTCTGTCTACCCACTGTATCGCTCTGGATCCTGTTTGTGTACATTGAAGCTGCCATACGTTTTAAAGACCTAAAGAACTTTCATGTAGACCTGTGTCGCCCCTTTGCTGCTCACTGGTAAACATCATTTACTGTTGTGTATTATTTTTTTCTGTCCAGTGCTTTTAAAGAGCACTGATATCAATCATATGCAGGATATGGGCCCAACATGGAAAGGTAACAACCTCCTGTAGACAAGATAAGAGCAGCAGCAAGGTTTCTGATTCATCTGTTTACAGTTGTGCATTGATTTTTCAGTAACCTGGATATGGAATTCTGGTTTCCAGGTAGCATATCCCGGTTTTGTGAAATCACAAAAAGATATTAATGTGCAAAAATAGCCCAGACACTCAAAAAGTGAACCATATCCATGATGCACATGTAAGCACACTGGTGTAAAATTCATATTTATTCTTCTGTGTTAAAGAGGTGTACACATACAGCACATTGAATGTTCACTCTGTCCTACCTTCACTCCTCAGCATTGGCTACCCAGTGGTGACTCTAGGCTTCGGCTTCAAGAGCTACGTCAGCTACAAGATGCGACTGAGGAAGCAGAAAGAGGTGCAAAAGGAGAATGAGTTCTATATGCAGCTTCTACAGCAGGCCTTACCGCCAGAGCAACAGATGCTGCAGAGACAAGAGCGGGAAGCAGAAGAGGGTGAGACACACAATTTTAAACAAATGCTCTGAAATAATGATGGTAGAATAAGGTATACGAGGAGTATCTACTGTCAACCAATTTGGTATATTTCTTATCTACTGCCAGTATGCTTGCTAATCTTCTTGCTAAAAAAGGGTCTAACTAACCAGACAAAGTATTGCCATATTCACAAGCTAACATGCATACATGCGCAGTGTAACCAGCTGCTTACACAGCTGAATTAATCAACATTGTGTTTCTGCAATCACAGCTAGAGGGGTTGCCCTATGCTGCTTTCAAACCACATTTCAACCTAGATTCACTTTTCCGGCTTGCTTGGCCCAGATTTTTAGTCTGCATGCAAGCTCGATCGATTTCTTTTACACCTGCTGAAACAACCTGAAACTTGAACTGAATATTCCAGTAGATTAAGACCTACCAACAAGTTAGGTTTAAAAGCACTCTATTATGAGTTCTTTGGATAGCTTGTAAGCAAGAACATGTTCGTGTAGCCCACTGCTGTCGTGACACTGTTTATGAATGTTGACCCTTTTTTTGTCACTCAGTCAAGGTCACCATTCAGTCTTTGTTTATGGCCAAATAGCCAGATATGTTTCCTGTCAGCTTTGTATAATCTGTCCTAGAATTTCTCTGTATGTGTCCTAATGCTACATCTGCTTCCTTTTACCCAGCTGCTTTGGCTAAAGGGATCTCAGAGGTAGAATCCACAATAGTTTCCCAAAACGGAGCACCTCCTGGAAAGAAAAGCACTTCTGCCCCATTACCAGAACTGGAATACCGGGAAAAAGGGAAGGACAGTACTGCAAAAGAGCGTGAGGGCAAAAATCAAAAAACAATTGGAATTAATAACAACAGTATTATACACACACTGGACTCCAAACTACAGGAGACAGAATATATTGAGAATTACGTTGGGACAAAGAGACTGAATAACGATTTGGCAGGAGAAAACACACATGCCGACACCAACACACACACTACTTCTAAAGAGGAAATGGGAGGGACGGGGAAGAACTACAAAAATGCCAGCGGAGGTGGGGGAAACAACTCATCCCCACGGAATCACAGTTCAGCAAACGGCAGCGTCCCCCCAGGATCCTCCAATAAGAATGAGAAGAAGCAGAAGGGGGCAGGGAAGGGACAGAAGGATCCGGTGGAGAACTGCATCCCCAACAACCAACTGGGCAAGCCAGATGCCCTAGTGCGGTAAGAGACCTGTCAAAGTGTTAGAACATCCATTCCTTTTTATATATCTTATCATTTCACAAGCATCCAGCTTCAGTTTCACAGTGCTGCAGCAGACCTTTATGTGAGATTTTGCGCCACACATATTCTAAAATGGGTGCAATGTCACCTTCTGTATTCAAATCTGAGATTATAATTGTGTTGTTGTGCTGTTTTTATGCACTCAAAGGTTGGAGCAGGATGTAAAGCGTCTGAAGGCAGATCTTCAGGCCAACAGGCAGTTGGAGTCGGAGCTGCGGAGTCAGCTTTCCTCTATGAGCAGCCAGGACCGCAGCCTTCGCTCTGAGCTGGGCCAACTGCGCCAAGACAACGAGGTGCTACAAAACAAGTGGGTGAATGTGAACTCCAATTATCTTACTTCAGACACCAAAAAACAGGAAGAGCACAGAACCTGATTTGCTGAAATGATTAAACCAAACACTCTAAATGCTATCCTATTCCCAGTCCAGGTCCAACCAGGTTGACCTTACCCTTCTCTGTACTTTAGACTCCACAGTGCTGTCCAGGCCAAACAAAAGGATAAACAGACCATCTCTCAGCTGGAGAAGAGGCTGAAGGCTGAACAAGAAGCTCGGGCACTGGTTGAGAAACAGCTGGCTGAGGAGAGAAAGAGGAAGAAGATTGAGGAGGCCACTGCCGCCAGAGCTGTAGCATTAGCTGCTGCAACTAGGTAACAGTCTCTGTTCCCTCTGCTGATCTTTGGTCATGTCAGCTGTTTTTTCCCACCATCCTTAGAAATATTTTTTTTCCCAACAGAGTGGAGTCAACTGATTCTCTTCGTGGTCGTATCCGAGAGCTGGAGACGGAGTGTAAGAAGCTCAGCATGGACATGAAACTTAAAGAAGAACAGATTAGGGATTTGGAGGGCAAGTGTCAGGTGAGTGTCTTGTGAGCAATAAAATGCTCACAAAATGTATATTTTTATGTGGCGTAACCATCTTTATCCCATTTTGTTTTCTAGGAGCTACGTAAGTATAAAGAGAATGAGAAGGACACAGAGGTGTTGATGTCAGCGCTGTCAGCCATGCAGGAGAAGACCCAACACCTGGAGAATAGCCTCAGCGCTGAGACCAGGATCAAGCTGGACCTCTTCTCTGCACTAGGGGACGCCAAGAGGCAGCTAGAGATCGCACAAGGTAGGTGGTAGCCGAAGGGATTCAGTGATTTACCGATGAAATTTTAACTGACAGATTAGCAAAGTATTAGAATGATAAGTGGCTGTCTACAGGTCACAATAATACTAAAGTTGAGATCCCCTCTGTGTGAACACAAAAAAAATTTGTAGCTGGTGCTGAGACGTGGCTGGAAGTAGAATCAATACACCACTGCCACAGAGCTCCAACTACACCACTGTTTACCATTTCAGAGCTTGTTTAGTGCATTATAGAACAGTTTGTTTTGGCTGTTTAGTCATCATGTCAAGTGATTTCTGTTTCTGGCTTTTACCCATCATGTTTAAATGATCCTCATAAGTTCTGACTATCAGTTACTTGCAATGTTACCAGCAGACAGTTTCAGTTGTGGTAGCAGGAACAGCACAGGTGAAACTAATGTCTTGCAATGAGGAACCAGATTCTCACAGTGAGAACTTCCTGTATGTATGGATGTTATTAATATTATTGATTACACCAGTAATCAATGAAGTACAAACCTCACTGGTGATTGTTGTTTTTACTCATCTTTGAACTGTGGCAGTCATGCAGTATTTTGGCTTATTTTCTACAATAATCCAGAAAACATTAGAAAAATACTATTAGCTCTTTGTTAAGGGAAATGAATAGATATTAATTATTGCTATTGGGCACTTTGGCCTTTGTGGAACAGTCAGCTAATACCACATTAGGCCTGTGAGTAATGATTCACTTCAAAAATCAGAACAACTTTGTTACAATTTAGGATTTTTGTACTGATGTAATGAAGTATCTCACTTTATTTAGTGTGGATGTAGGTGTAGTGTAGGTGTTAAGGACAATGTTGTCTTTGCTAGCAGCAATTTGAGTAAGTGGCGTAATCAGGCTTACATTGACTAACATGTATTTTCAGTAGGATAGAATGGACTGAAGATATTTCTGAAACGATGCTCATTTATTTTGATGGAGTTTGTTAGTTTTGCAATGCAGTTCTGTGTGTGCTATGTATGGATGCCACTGTACATCAACATCTTTCTTCCCCTCTTCTCATCCAGGCCAGATCCACCAGAGGGAGCAGGAGATTGCGGAGCTGAAGCAGAAGATAGCAGAGGTGATGGCAGTGATGCCCAGCCTGACCTACTCGTCAGACGGCAGCAATCTCAGCCCCGTCACTCCACACTACTCCTCCAAGTTCATGGACAATAGTCCCTCCTCCCTGGACCCCAACGCCTCAGTCTACCAGCCACTCAAAAAGTGACTCTGACAGCCACCCGTCCTGTCAGACAGAACTCTTCTTCTCTTACCTTATCTTGCTCTCAGTTCTGGTTGGGGTTGTTTTTGAGTTTACTAGCCCTTGACAGTTTTTGCACTCACACACAAACACACCCACAGTGCACACACACCCCCTCCATACATATGTGCATTTAGGTCTGGACTTTTTGGGGTTTTTTGGTTCTATTATGAGAACTATTATTTTGAGGGGGTTGTGTCCAACAGATTTTTTTTTCCACAGTTTTGGGATTTAGCCATCAGACGGCGTGATCAGTTTGAAGGGGGAGAAAGGAACACAATTTTGCTTGGCCAAATGTCTGCTAAAGAGCCATCGTGCATCGCTTCATGTCGGTCTTCTTTTGGTGTACAGTGTGATCCCCCTCACAGCCATATTTTCTTCTTTAGTAAACTGACACCCAGACTGTTGATTACAACAACACAATTGGCTTTTCATGATGTATCAGACAGAAGGCATGTTTTCAGTTCAAATGTGAATTAGAAGCTCTCCTGTAAAGTAAAAATCTCTGTGAAAGATACAGGAATGTAATACTGTTCATGTTTTTGATATCAGCATTACTTCAATCAGTGATTGTTTGTTTTGTAATGTTTGAGTTCTGTTAAGACAATATACATTTCTTCTAAAATAGTGTTTAAAATAGTGATATTGAGCAGATAAACGTTTGCTGTGTGTTCCTCAGATATTCCAACACAATTTAGTCTCCTAATGCTGCAATAGTGGATTCTCCAGGATTATCAGTAAGTGGATGAAGCTGGTGTAGTTTTGTCCTCTAATACTACTGCTAAATTGGACCTGGCACTGCCAAAATGTTACATTCACTTGTTTGCTGCAGACTCCTCTCCTCTCCCTTCTGGACCAAATTAGAACCCGTTAGGCCATATTGTTCACTGGATTTAATGATGTCGAGGTAACTGGTTGTTACCATTATTTGCAGATTTTACAGTGCCTTGAAGTTTCTCTTTTTTAAGATGCAGAAACCACATACTTTACAATCCTGGGATCTTAAAACTTCAAAGCCGCCGTTTCTCTCTTTAGCTGCCTGGTTTTCATTTGTACAAGTTCCTACATGCTCAAGTCAGTATTCAAAGGCTAAAACAATTAAGTGTCGCATCAGACACATCCAGTCTTTTTGCAGCTAATTGATCATAGACTTAAAGGGAAAAAATAATGTGGTACAGGTAATTTCATAGTGACACAGTCTTGGTAATGCCAAACACCAACCAAACTGATTGTCTGTTATCATGCCCTGGAGTTGGCATTTTGTTTACAACGATGTACATTAACTTACTGAGGAATGTTTTCTTTGTTTATTTCATTTCAGTTCTTAAGTGCCAAGTGTTGATGTTCAGTTTTCATCCATACTTTGATCGATGTAGCTAGCCTAAAATTTGCAAAAGAGTGCTGTTATTTTTCTGTCATTAGAACATATTTGAATGGTGTTGTGTTTACAAGTTTCCAGGCTGATCTCAGCAAAGCAGCAGATGGTCAGTTGGACTGATTGTGTTATTCTCACATTTATTTATTTGTTACAGACTTTTTATTGAGTGGCACTTCTTTGATATTTCCCATCATATTCAGTTGGTTTTCTCTATTTTCTATCAGGAAGGATTCTGTGAATGTGTTGTGTTGGGAAAAGGTTACCCCTGAACCATTTGATCATGTTGTGATGTCATGTCGCATACCTGGGAAAAAAAATGTATTATTTGTGGATCGCTCTGACGTTGTGAATTCAGTTCTTAAAGTTGCTTTTACAAGTTTGTGTAGAAGAAGGAAAGGGTTTAAAAAGTACTTTGTTTCAACTCTTTTGTCACTTTTCACTTTGGTCATCACTATTAAAGAAAGTCTTGCTGGTGGGAACGCATACTGTTGAGTGTGTACATGTCATGAACTGTGTCAGTTGGTAATGCATGCATACATCACCTAAATTAATTAATTTTCTTTAGCTTATAGATCCGAACCTTCTGTCTGTTTGTCTTTCTTGGAACTGACAAGACCACCAACTTAAAAAAAACCACAAGAGGTGACCCTGTAACTGCCGTTCAGAATCGTTAAAAAAAAGCTTCTGAGACCTTTCACACATATTTTGATTTATGTTTTTCCCTTTAAGACCTTTAAACCATTTTGTTTACATTCCCTAAACCTTGTCTCTGCCAGATAAAATCCTAAAAAAATGTGCTTGCCCTATGATTTGTTGTTGCCTTCATGTGCTGCTTGGAAATATGACGAACAACCTAGAAATGGTATTTGTTATCAAAATAAATACAAAAAATAATCAAATATTTAGTTTCACCTAAGCGCTACATCTCTGCACTTATCAACAATAACAAGAGAATATGTGGTTAAAAGTCAGGCACTAAGTGAAAATGAGTATGTCCTAATATTTTGGTGTGTGCTGTCTGAAAGCGTCAATTGTCCCATGTGACCTAAACGTAACATTGCGTCTTAGCTGGGCTCGTAAATAGCGGGATGTCGGACCGCACTGGAAGGCACCACAAGTCCATCTTCTCCATCAGCAGTCTGGTCAACACCAGTTCTGGAAGAACCAGTAAACTTCACCGACTCTCTGCACTTTAACACACCGACATGGATGCCCTGAAGTCGGCTGGGAGAGCTATTATCCGGAGCCCAAGTATGGCGAAACAGTCGTGGACAGCCGGCAGACACAGAAGTAAGAAACAATAGTTGAGAGAGAAAAAAAACGTAGAAATTAAAATAAAGATGTTTTATTTCACGTTTTGCTACTGGTTTCTAACACCTCCGTGCTGAAGTTGACTTTTGTTTTGTCGGCGTGTGTTGTTGCTAAAATTTGAAGTGTGACATTTGTAAACTAACCTCACTAAAGTTTGGCGTTTTATTCCAAAACAAAAACAGCAGGATGAACAGTTTGACTAATTTTACATGTTTTTTAACTCAAAGCGTCACGCTTCGTTTGACAAAAGTGAACTACGAAGCTACGATACCAATCGTTTTTCCTATTTGGGGATAATATGTCACTATTTCTTCCTGTCGAGGGTTAGCAACTGTGTGCTATGTGGATTTTCTTGTTTCAGGAATTTCCCGGAAATAAATACTATTGGAAGATATTTTGGAAGAACTAAAATAACACTTTACTATCTCGACTGTTATCTTGAAACATTTTCAATTAGCTGGCTGTTCAAGGAAACCATTGCAAGATTATAAAGGGACTGTTTTTTTTTTACAAGGCTTTATGGTGCGGTCAGTACAGTAACTTCCTTTATTGCAGTGTTATTTTACTCACAGCATCAGTATTTTGGATTTGTAGTTAATCCCTTTCCTCACAACACCTCCCCTCTTCCCACCCACACTGCCAGAGGAAGAGCAGAGGTCAGGGTCAGTACGAGAACTCACTGTGATTTCTATTTTTTCTTTGTTTCTTGCTCAAGGGCACTTTTATCAGGGGCAGGAGCTGGCCCACACAGCAACATTAACATGGAACTCTTTTAAGACAGCTCTGGTGCCCATTGTGGGACTCAAGAGCCACTTTGTAAGCTAAATCTCACTTGATCCTGGCTGTAAAGTTGTGGGGGGGAAATGACCGAGTGGCTTAGAAAGCCTGAAAGCTCCACTGCTTGTAACCAAGAGGACAAGCCAGGAATGCTGTGGGTCAGTCAGTGCACGGCCCCGTTTGGCTCAAATTCAAACTTAGTCTATTTTAAATTCCAGAAAGGCTATTGTCAGATGTATGAGAGAATTAGAAAATACAGCTGGGATCACATGGACTCCATTATTGTACATAACCTTAGTGGATCACCTGGAAATAAGCAGTGCCTTTAGGAATTTGAGACACACTCTGATATAGCACTCCGGCACACTACTGTGTAAATGGATGAGGCTCAGATGTTAATGTACTGCACAGCTGTCAGTGCTGGCATTTTTCTTCTGATTGTAATCCATCTACCTGAGAGCTCGATAGAAGGTATTTATAGCATATGAGAACTAAATAAATGGAATTATTTTAATAACACATAGCAGCTCCAGCTTCTTTAATGCCGCAGTGCCGGTAAAAGCACGGTATTGTACAAGTTAAAGCCTTTATTGGGGCATTTTGACCTTGAATAAGCTTTCATTCTGAATATTACTGGAATTGACGTGTTCTGTAAATGCAGCTACTGACCCACTTGTTACCAAATTAGTGTATTATAGTATAGCTTACCAGGTCTTCTCCTGGCTGCAGGGCACACATTCCTCACCAGCACTGACCCATATTACCCATACCAGACTTCCAGGTCTGACTCTGGCCCCACAAGACCATGTATTCAGGAGATGTCAGGTGAACACAGCGAACTGACTGGACAGAAAACCAGCTGGGCTGGTGTACTGAGCACCAAGGAGACCTGTGCCATGTCACACATGATCCAATTAATGAGGTTTCATAGGCTTAGCCCTTTACCTTTTCAATTGTGCACATTGTGAGGGAGTTTCTATTGAGAAGATATTTATTCACACCTGTTTTTAAATGGCAAAGTCCTCATCCACTTCTCTGCCGTTATTGCCCTGCTTTGGTCGCCGCAGTTGACCCACACCGGCATGCTGCCAGTGTCAAGGACCAGCCAGAGGGGGCTTGTCTGTGGCGGAGAGCTTTTTTTTTTTCTAGGGGCCTCCTCAAATGGAAGTGCATGTCTATGCCAATGCACAATGCTGCTTGGTCTGGAAAATCAGTGCCAAGATGGCACTACGTCTACCCCATAATCAAGTTGTTATTTCATGGGACGTGCTCTTCAGTGAGCTCCTCAGAAGCCAGAGTCTGCTCATGGATGAGGCATTTTCTTTTTCTGTTTCCACTGTCACGCTCCGTTGTGAAGACACCCTCCACACTGCACTTTGATGACTTATCTCACAGTCACTTACTTCCTTGGTACATTTGATAGCTTAGTTAGCGGGTTGGATGGTACTTTCTCATCCTGCTGAAACTGAGCACTCAGTGCAATGGGGACTAGTTTGTTTATCTAGAGATCTAGAGACTTTACCCACAACCCGTTTGAGAAGTAGGTATGATTTTAGCTGTATTGCTTCTAACTATGAATTTTCTTAGGGTAATGACCTGCACTCCTGTCATGTATTGATTTGAATTTGATGTAATATTCCACCTAACACTTTTACTACATGGCCCCGTGATCATATAGATCACAGTAATATGAGTGGCATTTAGATTACACTTGTGTTTTACTATGTGGCAGCAGTGACAGACAAATACACAATTTCTCTTTACTGACTGATAGGCCCAGCATAAGGGCATGCTACTTACTGCTGTATAAGATCACTGCGTGTTGCACTGCTTCTTTAATTCAGCTCTGTTTATCTGGCACATCCACAGGCTCATGAGTGAACTCAGGGCGAGATGCCTCTGAAGACACTTAAAACCAGCATTTATCAGGAATGTGTTTATATTTTTCTGCCTCAGTAGAATCCCTTTAGTCAGCTTGAATGAATTTGTTACTCTTTGTAGATGTTGATCAGTGAGAGAAGAGTAAAATGAAAGCAGTAGAGGTTAGGGTGTGTAAAAACAAAGATAATTTGGCACAGTGTGCTGGAAGGTCCTAAGTTGTAGGACCACAGTTGGTGGTTTCCCCAGTGATCCTGTGTTTGAAGTAGACGGACTGCCTGTTGGTTGGATGTTTTTTGGATCAGTGCTAGTGTTGTCACAGTGACCTTTTTTACACTTTGATGCATGAAATGAGAACTCTTCCCCCTTTCTCTGCCTTCCACTTAACCTACCATTAGAAAACTCATGATGTTTGACACCCAGTAATTAATCTCTTAACACTAACAGATGGTGAGTTTGCTTCGTATGTTCTGTCGGGGGAAGCTGTTTTTACTTGGTCTCGGCTCACATGTGCACACAGCCGTTTCCTTTCACGTGCAGTTGTTTGCTGACCTTTGAACCAGGAGGCCTGCACATTCTCAGGCTGAGCAGTGCCTGGTACTTGTACTGTTGTTATTTTCTCAGGAGAGGCAAAATTGAAATCTGATGCCGGAGCTTTATTGAAAATTTGATATTGACTGTTCAGTGCTGTCCGGACTGCAGAGTGAGAAAAGCCTGCAGAGAAACCTGTTGGACTTGCAGGGCTTTAGGGTTTTAGTGGAGAATTTTTATGGATAAAACATCTGCAGTTATTATCAAGGATCACACAATGTTAGCTCCCTTTTCCAAACACCTGTATTATTATTTAAATCTTGTTGTGTGTGTCTGTTTTTGTCTGCATTTTAAAATGCTGACAGGAAATTACAAGAATTGCTTTTCACAGTAAGTGTTTTGCCAAATTACCACTTGCAGCTATCGTAAAAGCCGCTTGGCAGACATTGTTTTTTGAGCAAATTGTTTTCAAACAATCTGATTCCACCTCTCTTATCACAGATGTTTTTTTGCTTTTCACAGGTCCCACCACAAATGATTGATGCTTTTTGGGCATTTTCAGTGTACCTATCTTTCACACAGAGAAAGCAGAAAAATAGTTATCAAGAATGAAAAATTGTCGATAAATATTTTTGACTTTTACACTTTGCCCCTGTAGGTTGTACCACCACTGCTGACCAATCCTGACTGTAATTAACAACTGAAAACAGCTACTGGATGGATTGGTCACCAAAGCAGGCAGCTAATCTTATCAGATGGTATCCACCTGTTACTAAAAGCAGGCACTTTGCACATCTACAAGCCTTAATTAAACAAGCAAAAAATTAACTATCCCCACACTTCTTGTCTCATCTCGAACAGCAAATGCACTTCAAAACCATTTGTATACCAGTCACATGCATCTATCAGCCTTTAAAAATCTTTGCACTAGTCTCCCCTTCATTTACCATGTGTGAACATGTGCCTACATGAGCATGTGGTATGCACTACATCCCAGAGGAGGTAAACATTGGGAGGTTAAATTTCTAGGTAATGATGATGTTGTTCTGCTCTTGCTTTACCTGACCCCTCCTTTATTTTCTGCGGAAATCTCTGTAATCACCTCCACAGGGTCAGGGCAAGCCAACACCACACAAACCTGATAAGAATTTTTTTTTTTTAGTAAACATATCAGCATGTTTTTGTATTTTTGTCTGCAGCAAAACAACAAAAAATTGACACAGTAATTCACTTTTGGAAAGACATCTGTGGCCTACTTTTGGAAAATTAGTTATGTTACACTCAGAAAAGAAGACCACACTTTCCTCTTATCATACTGTGTTAGGGTCCATGTACACTTGCTTCTAACTCTGTGCCTTTTTATTGTCAGGTCTTATAACTTGTTTTGAAAATGAAATATTTATTTTACATCCACAGAACCTCTGACCTAGATACCCTGTTTTGCTTCACTTCTGGGAAAAAGCAGATGAAATGGCTCAGCATTAAGTGCACCATAGGCTGTTTACATTTGCTCTGATATGTGTTTTTCTTACATTCGGTGAATACTCTCACAGCTAATGTTATTTTGGAACATGAAGCAGGCGTGGGAAAAGTATATAAATATTGGATGCGATTACTGTTGAGCAACGTACTGACCCACTTGTCCCTGTTTTTCCTCTGCAGAGCTGCCAGAGAATTGGACTGACACGCGTGAGACCATTTTGGAGGGCATGACCTTTAACCTTCGTCACCTGGGCATGACACTAGTGGACCAGCCCAAGGGAGAGGAGCTTTCAGCAGCTGCTGTGAAGAGGATTGTTGCCACGGTCAGACCTCCTGTTACAATGACACAGATGTTTGTTACTTAAACTATCTAATTGTTTCTATAAAAATGTTCCATATCTAATTTGATGTTCTAAAATGATATAATGTGGGACACTGAAATCTTCGCTTCACACTGTGACAGGCCAAAGCCAGCGGAAAGAAGCCTCAGAAAGTTGCTCTAAAGGTTTCTCCTCAGGGAATCGTCCTGTCCGACAGCTCAACCAATAAATTCCTGGAAAATGTCTCCATATACAGGTGTGTGCAGACACATTATCATGGTTGCCATCTTTTATCTGTGTTCTACTTGGCAAACTGTAAATCTCTCATGTGTCTTTGTGTAACCTGCAGAATATCCTACTGCACAGTGGACAAACTGCATGAAAAAGTGTTTGCTTATATTGCTCAAAACACCCTGAATGGGACCTTGGAGTGCCACGCCTATCTCTGCTCTAAGAGGAAAGTGGTGAGTGTGCTTTTGTATTTAAGTTTAGCTCAGTGTAATTGGTCTAATATGATTTACAGACATCATAGCTCTTCCCGTGTGTTGTCTTCTTCTTTCTTCTGACTGCTCCTGTTATAAGTTAGTGTAGTGGTTGCTGTGCTGTTTGTTAATTATTGGGCTCTAAAAGGTAGAAGGTATGTTGTTTTGACTAGCCTAACTTACAGGAAAATATTTAATATGTTACTTATTGTTTGTCCACAGGAAAAATGCAGGTTACTGGGTATCATTCAGTTGCATTTTTAACCTTGAATTAAAAAATTAGATCATTTATATGATTTTATGTTATATAGTTATTTTTAGGGTTAGGGTTAGGGAACTATATTTGTATGTATTGTATTTTATGTATTTTTAGTTCAACAAAATTAATAGATAGAGGACTTTAGCAACCCCTGAGGGAAATTGTTAATATTTATAAGAGTTAGGCTATGAGAGTTATGAGATTAAAAATGAAGAAGACAATAGATTATAAAGCTACAGTCTTTTACTAAATGTATTTCTCTTGTCCTCTCCAGGCTCAGGCCGTGGCTTTGACAGTAGCCCAGGCCTTCACAGTAGCTTTTGAGCTCTGGCAAGTGGCCAAAGAAGGTAAGCAATTCCACACTTCTCTCCCTTCAACTCCTGGAAATGACACACAGGCACTGACTGTGGAGGAGTTCATTGTTATCGGCATCTGACGCTGCTTGTGTTTTTGCTGAATCGGCCTTGAATCACCAAGGATTTTGATGTGTTGCAGGAAATAGGTTGTGACCTGGTGGTGTTGTACTTTTAATGTTTTTATCTCTTATGTAGAGAAAGAGAAGAGAGTTAAGTCTGGTTCTGCTGGAGAGAGCAGCAGCAGTTCCCATTCAGAGAGATCCAACAGCATTGGAAGTCTGAAAGGCACGGGTAGGAGCATTTGTATACTCAGTCCCACCAATGTCTACATGCAGTTTTATGAACCCTCATTAGGTTGAGTGTACAAACCGTTTGTATGCCATTGTGTGTTACAATAATACATTACCACTGCAATAATGATTTGTTCCTTTACTAGATGTTACCACAGACAACCTATTGGACTTTGAGGACAGTGTGAATGTGACAGTGGAGACCAATGGGAATGTAGAAGAGGATCAGCTGGATAACCACAGGCCCTCTGAGACCAATAACAACCCTGCCTTGGTACACTCTTCTTTTCATTTACAAGTTATCAGGTTTTCTTTTAGCTGAAGTCTCATTTTCATTTTAAGATACAGACCCTTTAGGGTTCATTATGTCCATTCATTAATATTAATATATTTTCTTCCAGGAAATAGAAGACGGTTTGGATGAAGCTTTTTCCAGGTCAGACATTTATGATCAATATAAAAGTCCTAATTCATGTTCTAGTGTGCCCTTAGCTGTAAAATGCCTCTTCACCAAAATCTGCCTGTAGTCCATTCTCTTGCTGTTTAGTCTTACAGTGTCTCTTAGTGGTGATTTCTGTGTACTGCAGACTGCAAACCCTGTGATTATAAAGAACTAGAGGAAATCTAAGAGATTCTGCACAATCAGTGTGATAGTTAAACATTATCTGCTGTGTGTTTGTGTCTCCAGCTGTGCTCTGGATAGCTATGGTTCATTTCAAGGTAAAGTTGTCAACTTAGTGTGGTAGTCCTTATTACTGAACTAACATCAGACCATTCCATTCAATTACTGCCAAACCCAATAACACAGTGTACAGTGAGTAGTGTGAAGTAGCCTCATTTGTCCTGTACTGCCTCACAGAGGGATTCATTCATGTTCAAAAAATACTAAAATGAAAATAATAATAATAAATATATAATAAAATAATTTGTTTCTATTACTCTCTCTGCAGTATGCAATGAATAGACTAAAGCAGTTATGTAACTCTACTCACACAGCAGGCTTTGTTGAGCTGGTCCTGTGTTTGAGTGACTGGCATAAAAGTGGAGCAGTGGGTCACTTGATGGATCACGCTATTTGTCCCATGAGACAAATGATCTAAATGTATTGAAGTAATCCTGCTGACCTACTGCAAGACTGTGTATACAGTGTTGTTCCTGGAAAAAAGAATACAGATTGGTTTACAGCCAATCTAAAACAGACACCTTATATAAGGAGGTCTGAGAGGCTTGGCTGCAATGAGGGGAGCATTATAATGAGGCATTGATTTAAAAGAAGTTAAATTAAAACAACTTTTCTTGCTAATACATCTGATGGTAGTATAGTCCAATGCTAGACCTCATTATTTTTTACTCTATTCTGTCTAAGCTATCATCATTACTTCTCCTCCAAGGGGTCATTTATTATGGACCCTTAAGCATCAGAAATTACACTGTATGTTTTTCTCCTTGCTGTGTTTACACCCCCCAAAAAACAAACCCTCAACTATTAAAAAATGTTTAGCACCCACCAAGGTGCACTTCTTTAAAAAGCACTTCCCCCTTATCAGGGATATTTTGGAGCTAAAAGGACTTCCTTGGAATTTGATTTAGACCCTGGTCCTTGTGGTGAAACCCACATGAACACACATTGTGTATTGCAATTTTCCTAAACCAACAAAAAGCTGAGCTGTTTTACTGTTATGCATTATCAGAAGTAATTCTATATCTGTAATTTGAAGAAGAAGGAATTCGCAACAAATCCTCATCTCTTTATTTCGTTCTTCTTCTCTTTAGACTTGCAGTGTCGCGTACTAACCCCCAGGTCCTGGACATTGGGGTGACGCCCCAAGACTGGCTCACTGAACCCGACTGGGACTGCACCAATGGAAACACTCCAAGTGGGCTAAGCCTGTCTGGGGAGGACATTTTGGGCTTCTGACCACCACTGCACAGTGTGGAGAGGCAACAATTTAGAGGAAGAATACACTGTCTTCCAATGAATTAGCATCAGTTACAAGTCCTCAAAGGAAAAAGGGAGGCAAGGTCTGGCCTCTTTACCATGCTTTCTTCACATGAACAGTTCTTCTCCGTGGGCTGTGGCCGCTGCACACCAAAGCAATAATAATAATGTTACTACAGTAGTACTAAGTTAAGTTCAGCATTTGTTGTCCCATGTTTACTTAAAATTAAGTTTCTATAGTTTTCGCCATAATCAGTATTTTGTATGTATTTAGTTATAATTTATAGTTTTGCAATTATTTTTTTATGGATGAAGTAGGGCTTAATTCAGACTGTCACATGTGAGCAGGACAATCAACTACACAAAAATAAATGCTTAGGTGGATGTAGTGAATTCTTTAAACTTGGACCGAAGATTTGCTCCACAATTTGTCAATAATATGAAAAATCAGTGTACTTGTTGTATTTATGTGAAATCCTCCAGTGGCTCATTCACAACATGTTACAGGCATGACTCTGTCACTGCAGCAGTGTAACAGTGTTCTCTGAAAGTGAAGACCAGATGTTTTAACCATCCACTGTGGCCATATCATTGTACTCTGTAATCTACCAGCATTGTATATAATTAAAATATACACTATTCCTGAATACAAAGGACTGTTTTGGTATGTTCAGGACAACCACTAAATTGCTACCCGTCTGGTAGGCAGGTTCAAAATAGTTTCTACATGAAACGCTTGCAAAAGAATCTGGATTTTCTTGAGTAATATCATCATTATTTCGGAAAAGAGACCTTTTTGTGTTTTTACCACCACACTTAAATCTTTATGCTAAGCTGTGCTAACTGGCTACTACCTGTAAAAGTCTTAAAAATGCATGATTTTTACATAGGATTTTTTTATCCCATGTATACTGTTTATATTGTCAATGTACACTTGATTATCTCTCATAATGCATTCCCAGTGTGTAAATAGACTAGCTGCAAAATCTTTATATTTTGTAGATTTGTGGGTTTTGCAAATGTGCAGTTTGCTTCTACCAGCAGCAGAGGGCAGCTCTGTTCTATACAGTGGAGGACAGGCCACACTTCAGAGGACTGCTGTTTGAGACTTTAGCAGTATCTGATGCTGGTCACATCTTCAACTCAGGACCACGACAGTCATTTGTACTCTCCTCTGCCAGACAATGATGTTATAACATGAGTAATTCTGTCCAATAAGCCCGTCTTCTTCCTGCTCTGCTGTCCTAAATTCATAGTGACAGTGTAGGTCAATAAATGCAACTTTATTAGCTCTAAGAGGGTCTGTCATGAGGAGGAGAGGATGCTTTGTGTCAGACTGATCCATAAACCACCAGCAAGAGGACATGATGGCAGGGGAGGAGGACACTGGGATTTAGCCTGTCTGGTTTCCTCATCACACACACACACACACACGTTCCTTGCCACGTTCTGTATGCAACCCATGTGTGTGAACAGGACTCCGGAGGTATGAAAGTCACGCGGTCCTCCCCTCTTTTTCTCTTTAACAGGCTCTGGCTCAGTGAAGCAGGGCCTTTTTTACAATTCGTCCCGACAAGCTTACTTAACCACCTGCATTATTTAACAGTCTTTCCTCAAAGGGAGCTCCAGCTCTCTGTCTCCACTCTCTGTAAGTTTGATGAAAGCTTGCACAGGGAGAAATGGCAAGGCAAAGTCTCCAGACTGTCAGGAAGGGGACAGACACTGTAGATGCACACACACTTTAAATAAAGCAATAAGGGCTAAAGATTCAGTGAGTCCCTGCACAGCAAGGTCAAGTGACAGAAGGGTAGATAAAAGTAGTAAAATATTGTGATGTATATTTACAGCACACCCTACGAAGGCAGTGGACACATTAAAAACAGTTGTTTCTGAATAACACAACCCTAGAGACATACAGTGAAAAGAAACCACTTATCCAAAAATTCTCTGTCTCTGGCCTCCTTTTAAGGCTTTTGCTATCAACCTTAGTGCATTTTTTCAATATACAGAGAACAATGACAGCATTTCTTCTCATCTCAGGCAGTCAAGAGCAAAAAGACACACAATCCTTAGGATAATGTGCGTACATAGGGAAGGCTCTGGGCAGTGATCCTTTTACATCAAAATGGTAAAAATATTGAAGGTCAGACAGGCCATGGTTTTACACCATGTTTATTCCACTCATTTATATTTGAAGTAATATAGGTACCGGTTACTGCTTTATCTTAGTTAAAATCATACTAACAGAAATCCTGTCATATACCCACCTGAAACAACCCAAATGCTTCAAACTGGACAGATGGAATTTGGTCTAGTGGCATAACAGATAAAGAACACAGCTGTCTCAGGTTTGCTGATTTGGACACAGATCTGTTTAAGTTCTTGAAACGTAGTAGAAGTTTTAGACCACTCTGTCTAGCCTTCAGATCCATCATCCAGCAGGTAGGGTATCACATCTTCTTTACATTAACTCTACATTTTGTATTGTACATGTTGATCTTTATCTAGAGCAGCAAGTAAACAGTGACTTACACTGTGTGAACAGGCTTTGCCGTGGTCAATGAGGTTTTACAGTGGGTGCCATCCCCCATATGGGACTTGTTAGTGCTTTCACAGATTGGCAGGTTTATTTTTTCATATGAACACCATTTTAACATTTAAATTAACACTTAGCTGACAAATTAATAATGTTATACTACATTTTGACATTTTAAGACAACAACAATCAATAAAGTTGCACCATACTGGATTTTTGCTTGTTTATTTTGTCCTTTTTACCTCTGAAAGCTGTTAAGATGACAACTAATTACCATGAACAATGTGCTAGAAAAAAAAGGAGCCTCAGAGGTGTCATTTGTCATAAACAACAAAGTGACATGTTGGTATCTGGCTCTTTCTTAACAACAAAGTCTTACATGTGAAAAGAGTTAGAGAGTGTACAGGCTCAGTGTTATTGTACAGCAGAGACAAGCACTGCAGTAGAACTGGAGCAGCATAGAGCAAACAAATCCATAGCTTCATCTTGCAGGAATATTAATCTACAGTGGCTGGGATCGATGCTGTTTTTTAATTCACATAAATTTCATGCACAAAGTGACTTGCCAGCAGTTTCCTAATGAAGTCAAGTAGTTGTTTTATTGTTCTTCCCTCTGGACCTTCAGATAGCATCAGTGAGTGAAGAGGAGCAGTGATGAAGGGGACTATAAAGGGAAGAGAGTTAAGGATGATAGTGTGTCTCCCCATGTGCAGTGTGTGTGCATCTTTTTGTACTTTGACATCAGCATCATATTAGAAGGACACAATCCAAGTGTTTGGATCATTAGGCTCTATCAGCCTCTGACAATCCATACTGCAGTCATCTGCTGCTCCTGTTTAGCCCATTCATTATGAAGCAAATATCACAGTTTTATTTGACACAGCATCATTAGCTGGTATGTGTACGTGTGCTGAAGTGTGTGAACACCTGCAGTCGTACACTCTCCGATCCAATTTATGTTTCATTTCCACAGGATGCCCAGGTTGGGTGGTGAGTGAGCGTGGGTGTGAGTTAGGGGGGCTGTTATATTGATGGCTGCAAATCCAGCCTCATAAACTAGCCTTGAGTTTGAAGACACAGGCCACGTCCACTGCAATCTAACCATGTCACACTCCATATGCTGGAGGCCAACTTCGGCCACCCACACCCTTCATTATCATTCAAAGAGATAGCATCTGCTCTCAAAAACTCTGAAATTATCTGATATATTAGGCGTGAATGAATCTGTCAAAAAGAGTGTTAGATGCATACTTTTGATGGAGATCATGCAATTTTATAATTAATATTTTAACACAAAGCTTCTGACACTGCTCACATGTTGTATAAATTCCTTCATCATATTTAGAGTGCTATCATGATGTCTGTGCAACGAAGGAAACGTAAAAAACCTGTTTGTTTATAGAAAACTAAGTAGGTGCACACACAACGAAATGTATGTTTCTTGATCATGCAACATGTTTTTTTATAATGATAAAAATAATAATATTTGGGTTATGATGGCTTCAGAAGAAGTGAAAACGTGCAGCACAAAAGAAAACACATAAATGGTGCATTGAAAATATTTTATTCTTTTTCAGAGTTAATACATAATTAGACATTTATACTTTCATAGAAATAGTGTATATATATTTATATATATACCATGGGGTGAACATTAGCAGAGTCATGCTAGCCCTCATGAACAGGTTTTATCCCATGAACATCAAAATGGTTCAACACAGACGATTGTACATAAAACACTGACTCCATTATTCTGCTGTAAATCCATGCTTCTTGGTTATTTGCTTCGACATAAAGTACAAATATATGCCATAAGTAAACAGCCCCGTTCTTTATTACTCTATGCAGGGCATTAGGGTGGATTATTTAAGGTTCTCCATATTCGCACATCTGCTCATACAGGCAATTCAGTGATGACAAATTTCACTGTGTTGTATGCTTTGAATGAACATGAAGATTTCGTTTAAGGCTGGGGGTTACTGCTCATGGTGGTGTATCGGGACTAACTGCACTACTTCATCATGTTAAGGTGACTTACGTCATATAGGCATATACGTATCAGTACAGGGGGTTTACAATATTCATATTAATATCTTACTTTGGGAAGAGTGAGGAAGCATCACATCTGAATAACAGCAACTGATGATTGATCAGCTGATAAATATTTGAACAAGATAATGATTTGATGACATTTTTTTTCCTGAAATGCTCCACCCACAGCCACACTTGTTAATATTCTAACATCTCACCATGACTGGACTGAACTTTAACACTGCGGAGCCCCTCTGGGTGCAACCATCTTCCCTGCCTCTCTGTGTCTGTCACTCATGAACTTATTTCCTGCGATTCTCTGACTCATCCTCCTCTGTCTGCCTCTCTCTTTGTCTTTTAGGTCTCTCTCCATATTTGCACACGCCTCATTGGATGTTCACCTTGAGCAGCTGTTCACTCGCCTCCTGCAGCCTCACATAGACAGAGACTGAGCTGTCTAGGCCAGACCTGCCTTCTGCTGCCCCCCCCACCCCCACCCCTCTATGCAATGTGTCAGTTTGGACCGCAACCAGTTGGAGAGTGCACTTGGTGGATGAGTGAGTGTTTAAGTATGTGTGCATGTGTGCTTGGATTAGATCAATGAAGGTAAATGACCACTCCAAGTTCAATGGTATTAGCCACAGTTAGCACATTTGTATGTTTATCACCCTCTTCATCAAATTCATATTTGATTTAACCCTCGTCCTTCATCTATACCTGCTGTTGAGGCACAACAAACCTTTGGACTGGAAAAATAAATAATCAAGTCTGCACATGTAGACGACCTATAGGTTAATTAAAAGTGTTCCTGACAGAATCTGGTCTTGTTTTCTCCTGCACTGTCAGAGGAGATTAAAAACAGACTAACAAACAGGAAACAAGAGGATGGTTTAAAAAAAAATACTTCCAGATTTGCTGACTGGGCTTTCACCTGGTCAACCTGTGACAAAGGATCAGTCTGACACCAGCTTCCTACTGCCTTTGACATTTTACCTCCCTGGTGTCTGCTTTGTCAGACATGCTTGTTCTCTCATTCTGCTTTGTTCTGCAGTGCTGGTCATGGTGCCCCACTTCTGTCATCATATCATATGCTTCTTAAAAGTCTTCATTCAGGGGTTATAACACCACCACCACCACCCAAATCATTCTGCTATAGATAGTCTATGTGCTTATTAATAGTGTTACAGTTATTTTATTTTTCATCAGCTCATCTTATCTCTCCCTTCATTGATTCTTCCTTTCGTGTTACCCAGGTAAAGTGTCTATCCCGGGCTAGTCTGAGATGAAAAGGTGATAAATGGGCAGAGGAGCAGGGGATAGGCAGTGAACCGCGGCTGAATAAGAGGCCGAAGAGCTGATGCGAAGAGGGAGAGGGCGGCTAACAGGAGCCTGAGAGTGGATATAATGAGAATCAGGGGAGAGCAGAGCTGGAGAGGGGATGAGCAGTGAGGACAAGGCTGGTGAAGGGGAGAGTGATATATGAGAAAGAGAGCATTGCGACAGAGGGATAGAAGGCAAGGGTAAAGTCATAAATGGGGGAATGAAGGAGGATGAGGGTGGCTGGAGGAAAGCAGGAAGCTGATAAAGCAGAGAGAAATGGATGGTGAGGTTGAGGGTGAGGTGTGCTCGCAGAGCTGTTGATTGAGACGAGAACAGAATGGCTGTCTCTCTCGACACAGGGCAGGATTTAAATACACAGGGCTGTATTTAAATCCAGTATGAGTGTGTGTAGTGTGTGTGTGCTCCTGATTAGCAGTCATCTCGACCAGCAAGGCATTCAGACAGTCACTCATTATCTATAATAAGGGTGCGACTGCTGAGTTCAGCTTCGCAGTGTTTTTCTGTCTGACTTCTTGAACGAGTGTCAGTATGCTGGGAACGGGGACACTATATTAGCAGTTATAAATGGAACAATACATTAATTTATTAAAAGAAAAACTAAATAAGTGAGTTGGTTTGTTGTGATTAAGAATTAAATAGTACAGATGTTTGGATTGACTCATAGTATTGCAACAAATTAGGAGATATGAAAGACCCACTCGTTCTGGGATAACTTCTCTGCCATTAATGCAGTTTTGTGGTTTCCTATATGGCCTAATAGCTGTGTGTGCTGTCTCTGGGCCTCTACTTTCTAGCATCCCTGTGGTTCCTCAGCCAAAACCACAAAGGCAAAGCATCCAAAACTTTGTTTACATTTGATTAGGAACGCTGTGTATCTGCATCCATATTCCCTGCACATCCCGCTGCAGACCACAGATGGCTCACGGTGCTGAATGTGCAGTAATGACCAATAATCCTCAATACAGACCAAATTCTGTTGATTTTCCAGCTGTGCTATTCTGTTTTGAAAGCAATGTCAACTTCTGGGTTTTAGATCTGAAAGTCATTCTGATGTGGATGAGAAATAATCTGTTCTCATCCAAGCAAAATATAAGGGTGCAATAACAAATCTGTCCTGCGCTGACAAGCCTGTTAGGAGGAGAGTAAGGAGAGGGGAGAAAATGATGCATTTAACCGATAAGAGAGTGAGACTCAGTGTGCAATATTTGAACTCAACAATAAAATCATACTGTAATCAAGACTGCGATTGTAAAGGCTCAAACAATCACAACAGGAGGAGGACCAAACAGCGATGTGCTTATCAGAGAGACACCGACACAGAAAGACAGAGATGAGCTGCTACACTGAGGGCTGTAATAAAGACGGAAAGGACATAATGGCAGATGGACAGATAGATGGATAGAAAAGAGAAAGTCCTTGGTTTAAAACTGAGCTCAGCTTGTTCTGTTGTGTGCTGACTGGTACCCGGATCAGCTACCTTTTGTCTGCCATCTCTGACCGGTGATACAAACCTGAAGTTGACATTCATGTGTGATGATGCTCTCCTTGAAGTCGATGCCACTGATGAGGAGTATGTGAATCTAGCAGTTCTCATCCAGAGGGAACTCACTGACAGACATTTTTGTGTTTATCAGCCGTAAGCAGGCTACGGTCCAGTTTTGTTTGTGACAGAAAGTGAATGCAGTTTATCTTCTACTCTTTCCTGTTTGATTTTGCAAGTCCAGGTGTGTGTCTGTCACCTGCAGAGATCTCCATTATGTGGAGTTTGTGTAATGGTTTGTCTTGAGAATGGCTTTCTGTTGGTCTCAGGGTCTGAAAGAAACAAAGTGTTTGTACTCAAAGATCACTGAGATCAGGGAGCACCTCACATGCTAATGGAACAATTTCTGAACACAAGAGATGCTTCCACGAGGTAGGATATGATGATGAGAAGTTTCTACTTCCTGTTTCTTACCTATCCTGAGGTTTGAGGAGTTGGTTATTGCAGAAGGCGCTGCGGGGCTGGTCTTAGACGTTGCTGCGCAGTAACCCCCCTTGTGGGTGCTCGGGAGTACTGCACTCTGAGGAGTTCTTGGCTTTGTCCTTGTTGTTGTTGGGTTCGTTGTCTTTGATGATATCATACTGACGACAAAACAGGGCGATGACCCCTGAGAGAAGGACAAACATTATTATTATTTGTTACAATAATAAAGCAGGTATGAGAACCTCATGTGGACGCTGTGTTAATCTGATTTAAGACAACAGGAAGCAATAAAGCTGCTACTCTGCAATGCTATTTGTTACTCACCTCTTAAATTTACTGTATTGATTTTTCTGATTCTTTATAGGCCTATACACCCTGACATATTGATACAGGTTCTCTTCAAACCTCAGGAGGATGTGTCAATAAAGAACGGAGAGAACCTGAAACACGAGCAGGTGGAGATATGAACTTGATGCTGAGATAGCCACAAGGAGCCTGCCTTCAGTAAAAGAGATTAAAAACATGGCAGAGAACTTATAGATGTGAAGGCAGATAAAGAAAAGGAGAAAGAGAATAATTCATGACGGCAGAGAAGCATGTGAAGGGTTGATTCCAGGCTCAAACGTGGTTCAGCCTCGGCTGTTCTGCTTATGTCAGCCTCTGTCATCTGATCAGTGTGATACCAAAAGCCAGGATGGGGTATCTCCCTGTGATATCCCCCAGCATGCCCCCACAGGCCCAATTAAAAGCTGAAAAACACAACTCACCTCCTTCACTTTCAGTTTTTTCCCACCACCCTGCCCTTTTTTTTCCCTCCTACTCCAGACTCGATTAGCTCAGTTTTTCCTCACTTCTCTAACTCTCTTTGACTCTCCCTCTCTTTCTCCCCCAGCCTCTCGTCCTCTTATGGGTAATTGGCAAGGGAGATCTAGGCCTTTTGCTGTTAGTGTACTGTATATTCCACATACAGTATTTGGGCCATATTTGTATCTCATTAGGGTTTTAGTGGGAAGGAATATTTATAGCTGCATCTGTAAAACAGTGCTGAGATACACAAAAATGTTCTGCATAATACAGCTAAAGACCAGGAGGCTTAAATAACGAGCAGCCATGTTCTTACAGCTTGAAATACCGATATGATGATGAAGGGAAAATGGGACCTTATGTGAAGCGTGGATAACAATTTTGTCTTCCTTAGAGCAAACTACTTAGCAGTTATTGAGCTGCAGCTTAAAAATATGATTGACGTCATGTGTTTTGTTGACATCGGTGTAAATGTTCCGCATCAGTCTGCAGAGTTTCTGCAGCTGCTAAAAACTCGGAAGAGGTCAGATGTTTGAGTGGCTAAACAAGTCAACTCTGAATGTTTAAGTTGGATTATTAATTAAATAAATAAATGACTACAATCAAAATTAAAGAATTTATTTTTGATCAGTTTGATAATGTTTCTATATGATCTATCAGATACAGTTTTGTTTCTCTGTTGATGAGTGTGTGGATTTGATGCGTTTGTTGTGATCAGAGGCCATCTTTACGTCATTCCAAAGCCCTGCAGGGAACAAAACACTCATCACAGAGAGAAGGTACTGGTAGTGTGTTTGTCTCTTAATAGGAACTCAGTCAGAGAGCTTATTTGCCCCAAAGACAGTGGACTCCTATAAGGTCTGTAGTGATAAATGTGTGCTGCTGAGGAGGAATATTACCTGCCCACATCACGAGCACCACAACAATGATGATGAGTTCTCCAGCCCTCAGCTGGGCAGCCTCAGCAACTTCCTCCATCGTTACCTCGTCTGGACAGAGAGCACACACAGACACACACATACACGCAAAGTTAACGCCGCAGTTACTGCGATTCATTGTCCCAGAGAGCAATTTGCTCTCTGGGACAATGAATTGCAAACTGCCATCCCTCCGAAGCTCTGCAGGGATAAATAAAAGAATCAAACGGGGTGACAGGGAGAGCAGAGAGGCCGCCTGGTGTAAATCCTGCACTCTGGTCAGTGTAATTAAAGCTAAGTGAGAGCAGAGGTGCACAGAAACAGACAGAGCAGGATCTCTCACCAATTATTCACTGTGTTTCTCCTATTGACAGCACTCTGGCAGCTGCAGCATAACACCAGCCACAGGGTTAAAGGTTCGAACGTTTGCACTACAACCTCTCACTCTCTGTTGCCAACAGAAGACCTCCCCTATCCGGAAAAATCCCCCTGGTCAAAACTGTCTGTCTCCTGCAGCTGAAGCATGCTGGTTTAGAACATCTATTGCATAACGATGCCACTGTTACGACACAAAATAGTATAAGGGAATGTTGAACTGATTGAAACGAGTCTGTTCTGTGATTATGGCTGCAGGCCATGCAGTAGCAATGGCAAATAAAATATTGCTTGAGATGGTTTTGTTTAACTAAATGGACAACTGGCTAAGAATTTTCTGACTTCCAGTGACGGCCAACCTCATGCTTTTATTTTGAAATATGATTTGTAACATGTGGATGCAACATGTAAGGAGAGATGTTCTGATTCTTGTGCAGATGTTCTCGAGGTTTCGCTGGTCTGGCTAACTATCAAGTCTCCTGTTGCCATGGTGATCCCTTTGATTCAAAAACTAAGGCCTTAGGCTTGGCACAGGGGAGGCTATACTCTAATGAGTTGCTAACAGCGGATAACATGTTTACATTGTTCTGCAGACTGTGAGATGGAGATACCAGCACAGCAGGATGTAAAGTCACCATGGTGCCTTTAGGACATCCCCCATGGCAGCTGTAGGCAACATCTGTCATCAAGCCTCTGGAGAGAGTCGGCGGTGAGCTCAGTGGAGCTTCCAATATATATACCACACGTCATATCACTTTTACAAACACCGTTAACACCAACATCTAGTCTGATTGAAACCTCTTTCATAATTTGCAGTGCAACCCATCACTTGACCTTTGACCCTTCAATGCAGAATCAAGAAAACTGTAATGAGCCATAATTACATAGCTTTAATCAGGTTGTCTCGTGTCTTCTTGTCTCATATCGAGTCTACAAGCTCAACAAAATAAGCACAATGTGGCACAATGTAATTCAACTCAACCATTTTCTCTCATATTAGCTTTAGGCCAAAATAAATGACATCATGTCTTCCTCATGCAGAAAACTACAGCAGCAAAGGGACACATGTAGAAGATTTGATCAGGATTCTTCCACACTGTAAGCCTCAGTGTAAATGTTCAGCAGCCTGCTGCTGCTGCTGCTGCAGAGCAGCACGGTGCTCACAGACAAATTAAAGCTTGAAACAGTTCTGACAGTAAGGAGGCTTCGTAATATTTTACTGCTGTTAAAGATTGATCTACAAAACTTCAGGTTTTTTCGCCTCTGTAAAATCTAATAACCAACATAAACCAATTACACCGCAACCAATAATTTCAGCATATTACAGCGCAGACAGAACTCTTGTAATATTTTTATGGTTTTACCACAGAATACAAACACACTGAGACTCCGTCAGACATAAGGAAACATTACAAAACACACTGACAGACAGGCTGTGTTTTGTGTTGTAGTGTGCTGACAAATACTGAATCGTGTCAGGCTGATTAATACCCGCTTAGCAGGGGAGGAGAGCAGTAATGGCTGGGAGATTTAATCAGGGCAGCTAATGAATGCTTCCACCAACGCACACACTCACACACACTTCCATCAAAGTCAGATCACCTCAACATCAAGACAAACTGTCGAACTAAATGCCTTCATCACCTGACCTCACATAAAATACAGCAACAGTTACAAACACATTAATTGTGTTAATTTCTTTACAACAGGAAACATCAGCCACAACTACAAGAATGGTGTGTCCATCTTGCCTTTAAAATGTGTGTGGGTGGGGGCTTTTTTGGTATTTCTTATTGAATCATTTTTTACACAAGATTTAAAATCACATTACAACCAAATTAGTTACCTCACATTAAGGTGATCAGATAAATAAGCAGGTGGGATAAATTCCTGCAATATTGTTATTTCAGTTTCTCCGCTCTTGCCTTCACACTGCAGCACAGGCTGTAACTTGGAGGACATTTTTACATATCAGTGTAACACTTTTCCCTGTCATACAGCCCTGGATGGGCTCCCACACAAGCTGTTTCTAAAGGAATATGCTGCTCCCCTGATGGCCCCTGTTTCCTCTCTTATCACCTTGCTGCTGATGAGCGTTTAGCATTGCCGTGTCCCTCTGAAGTAGCTGCTTTTGGCACTGTAACTGGGTCGGACATGATAAAATTGGAAGTACTGCAAGCCGCTCCAGATAAAGGCAGCCTCTGCATTTTAGAGTGAGAACAATGCATTTGTATGGGAGCTCACAATGATGGCAATTTCTGTGTCTTATTTGTATTAAACTGTCACATAACCATTTCTCGTCCTAGTGAAACACAAACAGAACATTAGCTTTCTGCTGTGTTACTGTCTGCGGTTATTAACATCTGTGAACGCCTGTACCTGTGTGTGCATAGATATATGTGTGTGAATAAGTGTATGCAGATTACCTTTCCTTGCAGAATGTTTGTTTGCTCCCCCATGGTAATGCCTGATTGCTTCTATCTGCGTGTACATTTGTACTGCATGCATTGAATTTTAATGATGTCCTTATATATAATTTTATGTCTTGCATAGGTTTCCAAAGAAGTTCAGAGTGGGGTGAGAAAAAGAAATTTGTGTATAATATTCCAGATAAAACCTGGCTCACCAGGGCTCTTGGATGCCATCTTCTCGGATTCTTTTGGCGTCCTAAACAGCACGGGCTGACTGGGAGGGCTGCTGCCGCCCATGCTAATGCTCTGGACGTGGACGATGTACTCTGTGTCCTCATCCAGATCCCACAGTGCACAGGAGCGTGTGGTGGTGTTCACTTCTTGGATGAACCTCAGCATGCGTACATCCTTCTTCTGCAGCGAGATAACAGTAGGAAAAAAAAAACATTCAGTTGAATACTCCTTGCTTTACAAATTTCTGATGGCAAAGTCCAGTGTTCTTGGTTAGGGTTGATAGGACACAAATGCTTATGCACACCTCTCTCAGTTAACAGCTAGAAGAAAAGCTAAAATAATAGACCCTCCTGGGGTTTTCTCTACAGTGTAATTAAAATCAAAGAAAGATAGAGCCTCTATGGCCACGTATATTCTGCTAGAAATGTGCACTATTATCTAGCAAGGGCTGCTTGCTCAGGTCAATTGGTTCCTGCTAGATTAAAAGTAAGGCACCTCAGGGGCACCTTTATTTACCAGGCAATTACAGAAAGTGTATTTCTTTAAGCTTTATAACATCACACAGACAAAATGTACACTTAAAAAGCACCAGAAAGTGTATGTATAACTGTGATGTGGCAAACAGTGAAGGTCACATGAACAGGTACCTGTTGGGTAATGGCAAATCCAATGACGGGGTCCCCCTCCAAGATTTCCCACGTCACCACCGCAGAGTTGACCTCGAGCTCTCTGATGGTCACATTGAGTGGAGCTGACAGCAGAGTGTCTGACGCACACACACATGCACGGCCAGGGGAAGCAAATTAAAACAGACAGGCTATAAATATTGTAACACCTTTGCACAATGTAATTGATACAATAAATGCTACAATGTGGACTTCTTCTCTTAATCCTTCTCCTTCTTTAAACTCTGTGTTTACTCTGTGTGTGTCTTTAAGTACACCCCCTAAGATCTTTTCTTCACCTCCCACAGATTATTTTTCTTCTTTCATTAATACCAGGCCTAATTATCCACACACACACACACACAAACCTCTGTGTTTCCCTTGAAGAGGTTTTTTTCCCTCATCTGTCTTTGTTTTGGTGTTTCACTCAGTGTTACCTTCTTCTCTGCACATCTCATTAAAGAGTGACTCATGAGGATACATTTTATCCCGATGTTAACATTTGTGCAAAAAAAAATACAAAGAAAAAAGGAAAAAAAAAACATCCTGGAATGAGTGAAAGAAAAAAAAAGTGAGCAAAAGTGTGTGAGCAGCTAATGATCATCTATGGTCAGAGTCACAGCTGTATTTCCCAGGAGCCTGAACTGCACCATGGCTGCTTGTGTGCACTCATACACACACATACAGTATATAAGTTCCTCCTTTATATCTCCTATAGTATTATTAAATTCTTTCTTTGGAGCCACACACATCTTTTATCTTCACCTGCAGGTGTGTATATTAAAGCAGCCATAATCTATTTTTTTAAATGAAAAGTGGATCACATGACTACTAGAGTGCAAAAACATTGCTTATATACATAAAATGTATCTGTTTTTTAGCATCTTTTAAATAGTTAATTAACTGATCTTTAACTTCATCACCTAGCAGAGAAGGGCAAGATAATACATAGGGGGTTTTACATATAAAAAAAGTGCTGAATGAGAGTGATTACTCCTTATTCCATAACCTGATATCAATGCATAATCTGACTAAGACAGATTAACTGCTGCCCTTTTTCATATTAGATTGTCACATTGTGCCCGGGTTCATATTGAACCCACAGCCTCTTATTCAAAGAGCCTATAACACTATTACAGGAAGAAGAATGTACTCTCCTTCCCTCTCTCTCCCTCCTCCTCTGTCCAATGCTAACACAATCATGCCAATACAGCAGACAAACTAGTGTTGCAGTGTTCATATGAATATTTGTAGTGGTCAACAAACTCTCAGTGGCTCTCCTGGCTCTGTGTATGTTTGTTGGCACAGACTAAATGTGTGTTGTGTGCTCATGATCCATCGCTATGACTCCCCTGTTTGCCTAGCTGTTTATCTTCCAGCGCTCACACAGAAACCACACAATAGCAGAGAGGGATTCCCATCCATTCCTAAGTCGTTTTGCTGCCAGAGAGCTGTAAACTGGCTGCAGAATTACAAAATTCTTTCTTAAAACTACATTAATCTCCTGCCTCAGAAAGCCAAACATCAAATCTCTGGAGGCTGAGATAAATCCTACATGATCTTATCGCCAAGATTTGAGCTTTTCAAAGGACTATCTGTCATCTCTGAGCTTATCATCGGCACGCAATGTAACCAAGATCTTACGCCTCAGATAAATGTTATTCTGGAACATGAGCTGCTGCAGCTTGAAAGTGCAAAATGCAAAAAGGTAGATCACAAAAGATAGATGAGACGCTATCACCAACATACATTCTATGATATATGATATTTAGACTTGTGCTGTATGTAGTGTGAGTATCCTTTCATGACAATGATGATTGAATCCGGCATACACACTTGCATGGCTAAAGATTATAGAAATTTCCCAGCAGCCAATGTGCATGTTATTGTCTCTGTTCATTCAAAACCATGAACTTGTTTGAACAAAACACAGAGATCTAAAAAGAATGATCCAAAATGACACCATTGTTAATAAATGTTTCTAAAACTATGTTGAAAGTCTTCACGCAGAATGAGACTAACTTGTATCAGCCGTTTTTGCCATTAAAACCCTCATTGTTTCTACCTTGCTATAATGCAAATGTTGATGCATGCAAACACATGCCTGTGTGTCCAGGTGCTTTCCCAAAGGGATGTATAAGGCTCTTTATACCACAGCCGTGGTCAAAAACACATTTACAGCCTAATAAATGGCAACATGTGAATGATCGCGCATCAACCTGTGGTAAAACTCACCGGCATTGACGGAGAACACTGAGAGGAAGCCCAGCAGGAGCAGCAGCACCGCCGCAGACAAGCCTGGTTTAGCCATCCTCCTGCGTCTTGTAGCGAGGCTTTACATCCTGCGCGGCCCATTTATAACATCACATTTAACCGGAGGAAACGGGCATCCCGGCCAGGCTACCGGAAAGACGGGAACTTGTTGTGCCGGAGACCAGGCTCACCTGAACTTGGACGCTGCAGCAGCAAATAGAAGCGCAACAACAGCCAGAGCCAGATGATGATGAGAAGGAGGGGGGGATTAAGAGGACGGGGTGGTGCTCAATACCGTGCGGCTCAGTCGTCTCGGTTGCCGGTGGGGCCACAACGATGGCCCTCAGTCCACCAGCGGACTTCCAGTGCAGCTGCTGGTGACAGAGTGGCGGTGTAGAGAGTTTTTTTTTTACTACGCGGAGCGTAGAAGGAGTGCGCAAGTGCTGCAGAGTGCAACGTGCCGCCACGGTTTATGACTCTCTCTCTCTCTCTCTCTCTCTCTCTCTCACACACACACACACACAAACACACACAGCAGTCTTCACCACGTTGTATTGGCCTTGGCTAATATAGTCTATATGTCAGAGCTTTCAAAATACCATAAGTTCGACATATTCTTTCTGCTGACAAAATAAACCTCATCAACATGCCAATACTGACTTACATTCACTTTTAGGGGCCCAGAACTGAATCTTAACCAATAAAGTGACACCTTTTGTCATTTTAAATTATTCCTTTTGATGGTGGTTGTCCTTCCTTTGTGGATCGTAATACATTGTTGATAAACAATAATGAAAGCATGTATTGTGGCTTTTGTTCATAATAAAACAACTAAAGTCAGTTTTTCATTCAAAACAGGATTGAAAGTTGCTGTTTTACAGTCGTGTGGAGGATGCTTAAAAGATGAAGTGTGTTGTTTATCAAGTGGAATGCAATACAAAACAATGTCCTGTATGGTCAATTACTAATTATTTCTCTATAAAAAATATCAGCACATTTAATGCTATATGTTTAAGGTGTTTATTTGTTTTATAAAACATGCATTATCCAGTGATAGAATTCAAAACAACCCTGAACAAACAGGAAATCAATACTGAAGGAGTCATGTTTTCATGTAGTCCATATGTGGTCAATAAACTCAAACAGGTGTTTTATGCCTGGTCTGAATAGGGAAATGTGGATCCAATAGGTATGTTAAGGGAGACTGGAGTATTATGCAGTAGATCAATAAGGAGGAATCTGGGGTCCTACCGTGCATGTGCACCTGGTTAAGAATAAAAGATGGTGACTGTCTCTCCTGCAGTGTTGCAGAATGATGTCCATTGCTCACATATATAGGGACCCGGGGATAAGAGTCGACCATAGATTACACAGATCAATACAGGATTAACATTCCTAACAGAGGCCTCTTAATGTCTCTTCCATTTCAATGAGAGGCCCGGGTGCCATTCTCTCCTCTCATCTGCTCTTCACAGTCTTTGAAGGTTATGAGAATGATTTTAGATGACAACAGTCATATCTCTTTGCTCTGCCACTGACAGTTTTATAACTCGACTTAGATTCAGATGAGCAATATCTCCTCCAGTGACCTCTGATTTCAGCATGTTAAAAAAAAATGAATTTTCACCTATTGGTCTCATCTGTTACTTTCATGGGACAGGATGCTGAGAGATTTATATAATTAGACAACTTCTTTTAGAGGTTAATGTATTTGGAGCGATGATAAGAATGTGTATGCTGAGTTTATGTGGCTGTCAGACTGAGAGGAATATCTTACCAGGAGGGAAAGATTGTTATAGTTGACCTCCATGTGGTCAGATACATCATGGACAGTTAGCTGTGATTGTTGGCAACTAATAGCAAATGATGTAATTCTCTGACATTGTAAGTGAGGAGCATTTCTAGTTTGACATAAAATACAAATGCCTTTGCAATTAAAGTACAGTTTATGTGTTGTTTATTACATTTGGTGGTCTTAACCCTTTAAAGGTTGTTACTTATAAATACAGGATAATGTTCTGTATTTTGTGAAATACATTCATACCTTCCGTACAGTTTTCTCCAGGTACTCCGGCTTCCTCCAACACTCTAAAGATGTGTTGGTTAATTGGTCACTCTAAATTGCCTGAAGGTGTGAGTGTGGATGTTTGTCTGTGTTTGTTGCCCTGTGATGGACTGGTGACCTGTCCTCTCGCCCATAGCTCCAGCCACCTGTGACCCTGTACTACAGGACAAAGCAGCTTCAGAAGATGGATGGATGGATGGATGGATAGATTGATGGATGGATGGATAGATGGATGGAACACATTGCACCACAGGCTCAAGCTATGGTTGATCATTATCATGGTTTCCGGTATATGTAGGTGTGTCTTGTCCTCAGGGCTCTATCCTGGGACCAGTGATGTTTGCATAGTACCTGTTTCTGTAATTATCTTATTATTATCTTTAAATTAGCATAAGTCACTACCCAGTATTTCTACCGTAATTATAGTCAACATCTGTCATTCAAAGTAAAGTTCATAGGGGCCGCTTGTTGTACTTGATGTTTTTTTTTCCATTGGGTGTTGAGTTTGGAGTATAACAAGAAACATTCAGCCTATTACGTGTGTACTGTGTGAAAGTGAATGAGAGATGATGGGGTTTAAAACAGGCCTCAGGTGGCCTTAATCCATCTGAAGCTGTGAGGAAACCAGGAAGTCATAAGAGCTGCTTTGAAGTGGCATTATCGCTTTTTCCCCCTGCCTCCCTTGTCTCCTAATGCCCCCCCTAACTGCCCCTGTGGTGGTTTAATTACACTGTATGTTTGTGTGTGTGAGTTGGGCAGAAGAATATTTATGGTTGAGTCGTGAAGATGAAGATGAAGGAGGATCACAGGTGAAATGAGGTGAGAAATTAAATTGGACCCAAAAAAAGAAGAAATTTGAGTTGGAAGTGGAGACAGACACAATGAGGGTGAAGGATTTAGGTTCAGCAGAGGGACTGATGTTGGACTAGGTGAAGAGGTGGGGAAAAAAGTGTCAGGAGTGTAATATAGAGATAATAAAAAGAGCTCCAGCATATTACTTTACTCAGGCTCCCCTGGTGCCAACTTGAACCTCTTCAACTTAGCATAAAGGCACCTCTGCAAAGTCACATACACGCGTGCATGTGCACATCACCCACACATGCTGCCATCCCAAAAAGACTGCACTGCCAAAGAGCTGCTGACATCATCAGACCTCCTCTCATTCATGAATATTTGGCCCTTCTCTCCTTGGCCAGTTCGATCTCACGGGACTGAAGTGGTTCACCTTTCTCTTCGCTCTCCTGTATGAGCAGGCAGCACAGCAGGGACACAGCAAAATAATGTTTTTTTAAAGGGTGGTATTATAAATCATTTTTTATGCTTTACTTGCACTTTAAATTTGTGCATTTTTAGCTGTTCTTACCCTTTTGAAATTATTAGGCTTCTAGGTCATTCTATGCTTTATATCAAAATGTCCTGTGTGTGATGATGATATTGGTTTATGCAGTAATACAATTACAATAAAGACTTATTCTGATTCAAATGTTTTCTTGCATTTGTTGTGCAGTTAGAAACATGATTTCAGATGAACTGTCAGTGTCTAGTGTCTGAAAGTAAGTCTTTAAGTACTCCACCGTTACCGACAATCAAATTGAAACTTGGTCCATGTGGGATGAAAGCGGCCTACTTTCTAGGATCAGATAGTTAGGTCTTTGTCTCGCTCCAGGATGACGCCAACTGCTTCTCAGCAGGGTGGCTGGATAAATGGATGGAGGAGCCAGGGGCTTAGCTTCCCCAAAAGAGAGCTGACCTCCCTCACAGGCAACCTGTCGTGTCTTTGTAATGTTTGATGTTAGAGGCAACGATAGCCTGTCTTTCTCCTTCTAAATCTATCTTATCGTATCACCTCAAACTGATCTTAGCTGAACATAGGTTGACCTCTAAAAGTTTTTATAACTTTCCCTGGGGGGTCAATGTATAATAAGACTTTATCATTTCAACTCTATACCACTAAATTAATGTGTCTATTCCAACTTTACTGCAGAACTGTATTACTTTTTATTAAACAGTTAGTCACTCTGCATGTGTGCATTCACCTGTGCAAAGTCACTTTGAAACTTTGCTACTTTTTAAGACAATGTAATGTGAAGCCTCCACATGATGTGTTTAGGTTTTATTTTGCATAAACATACTACAGTTGGGCTTCTTCCTATCACCTAATGCACTTCCTCCCTGAAGGGTTGCAGCATGGTATGGTGGTAGCAGCTTATTTCCTTAAGTGGTTCCGATTGAAGTGCTGGCATCGTGTAGAGAGGCTGTCCTCCTTAGAAGGAAAGACAGAAGGTAAGGAAACATGGACAGCTACAAAGTGTTTATGAACAAGAGAGAGAGAGAGAGAGAGAGAGAGAGAGAGAGAGGCCATTATTCTGACGTAAGCGTCTTTTCTTAGCATCCCTCCGTGCCTTTCTTTCTGCCAGGACAAGGACAGATGTCCGATGCTGAGGGTGCAAACCCCTCTGTTACCAAACAGGCTGCTGGCTCAGGTGCTGTGACATCTAAGGGTTGTGTGCGATGTGTCCCCACATACACTTTCAACCCACACAACTGCATATCTCAGATAAATTTAAGTGTTGCATTTCTGTCATTTACGTTCCTTTGGGGATCCTTTATATTCCTATGCACTGCCTGGATTGGTCAATGATCCCCCACATTATATGTTTGTGTTTATTGTGTTGTATTAAATTGTGAAGCGGTTTGCTCTCTATCCAGGGATGTAACAGTGGTAATGATCATATTATTATTAAATCATCCTTCCTGATTCAGGCTCTAATGGGATTTGCTCTTGTATGAATGAAATTATTGTCAAATTAAACTCATTTTGCTGAGGGAACCCCCAAGGAGCTTGTTCAGTCCTGGAATCCCTCCATAATGTTACACTCTTTACCCTCCAATCCTCCATTAAAGATTTATTCAACTATAATTCGCTAAACCCCTTCTGAACAAGGCAGACCTGTACAGCTTTGAATATGTGTGAGCATACTGAAGTATTAATCCTACAGTAAAGAGTGGGTTTAACACTGTGCTTTTAGCACAGGTTTCCTGTTTGTGTGGGTATATTCCTTCCTAGAATAGAACGAATCAATGACGTCTTATTTTGAAGGGTTGAAACAGACAGGTTTGTCTCATTCATGTTTTTCCTCAGCAACCAAACAGACTAAATGTTGGAGTATGTATGTGGTATGGTAGCCTAAGACTAGCTGAAAACAAACAAAAGAGCAAGTAATGGTCCAACATTAGACAGGAATGTCACACATGGTGTAATCAGTTATCCTTATGCCAGTTTCTGCACTGTCATGTATGTGGAAGTGTGTGAGAAGGACAAGAGGAGAAGATGAGGAGAGACGGAGTGAATGGGTGGGGGCTTTGATGAATAACTGCGGTACTGATGCTGACAGCACACTTCAGTGTTAGGCCCCATGTGTGTATGTGTGTGTGATGACTATATCTGTCTGTCAGACATGAATCCAGTATCCATCATTGTCTGCGCTGTTTTTGTTATATCTGAGTTTACACCACATTCACACCTTACTATTTGCAATGTTTTTGATGAATGGAATTCCGCCACCATCCTGACTCACTCTCTCTCTCTCTCTCTCTTTCTTTCTCTCTCTCTGCATTTCTCTCTTATGACCAGCTCTGGGTGACAATGAGCAATCTTGATTTTCTAATCTGTTCACTACACAGGCCTGTTTTCCAATCTATAATGCACCACTGATTCCTCCAAGAAACACACACGCACACACACAGCCTTGCTTGTTCTCCCTCCCTTTTTCTTTCTCCTTTGGCTCCAGGCTTTAACATTACTGCCAGTGTCCTCTCATTAGTAGGGAAAGGGGACACATTTAGCTTCTTTTCTGGATTGAACTGAGCGAATACTGCTTAAATTATAGAGCCTTCCTATGTAGCAAACATTCATACACTACCCATCATCATCATCATCATCATCATCATCACCAGACTTATTTTGTCCTACTACACAAATTATCCTGCTGTTCACTGAGCCTTTTCTTCATTAGCATTGTAGTAATGCTGCACCCATTACTCAGTACATCATATTAAGGTGCAGTTAGTATGATTCTTTTTTGAACAGGGATAAACATTATAACCATAATAACTGCAGGGGGATGTGTATTATTGCCAGCTTCAACTCTGCGATTACTGACAAAACTCACACTTGTCAAAGCAACGCTTTTTGTCACCTCACCTCTTTGAACGTATCAACAGCAGCCAGCTTATGAACAGAGAGGATGTCACAGTTTACACATGACAAGAAAAAGAATGATTGCGGCAAGACAGAGTCAACAAAACAGCAAGTGCATCTGTTCACACAGCTCTTTCTTTCTTATGGTCAGCATACAAATGACACAGCTGTCAGATGAGGAGATGCATTAAATTTGTTCTACAGAAAGGTAAGAATAAAAAAAATGTATGTAGGCCTATGTATGTATGCCAAAAGGAAACTTACTTTAGTTACCGGTACTTATTTATTTATACTTCTACTGGAGTATTTCCACTTTACTTTATGGTTCTGCCCAGCTTCATTACATTCCTGTGGCATCAATAGCCCTATTGATTTGGTATGGAAATTAAATAAATTTAAACAAATGACAAGCCAAAAGACTATAAACCCTTATAGACTGAACTATAATGTTTTTCAGAATGGGTTTAAGATTACTGCAATAATATATTAGCAATATACCAGCCTTGCACTCACCTCACTCTGGACGGTTTACACGTGCCATGACTGCACTGTTAACATCCTTTGCACTCTCACTGCAACCTATGTGCCTTGTACTTTGTGTGTGCCTCATTGTAGGTAGCCTACATATTTTTATACCTTATGTTTATTTTTTTCATACTTTTTTATTCCTTTATATGTTTATTATTATTTATATGTTATTGGTTTGAGAGTAACACAGTTTCAATTCTCTGTATGTCCAGTAGGATACATATGGCATTTTTGTCAATAAAGCTGACTTTTGACTTCTCCCTTGTGTATATAAAAATACAGACTCAAATTGTTTTATCACAAATACTACAGGTCATAATGTCACTTGTGCCTTCTCATTCACCAGTTAAGCTGGCACATTTTAATCTTCTAGATAATACAGCACTGACAGAAACTATTAAACAGTTAACCCACAACATGCTCACTTGATAATCTGCCTACACATTTTCTTAAAAACGTTTTGAACTGCATATCGTCAGATGTGTTGCAGATAGTTAACAATTCTCTTCGGTCAGGGCAGTTTCCCCAGGCCCTGAAAACTGCAGTAATCAAACCTCTTCTCAAAAAATCAAATCTGGATGCTTCAGCAATAAATAACTACAGGCCAATATCTAACCTTCCTTTTCTGGGAAAGGTCATTGAAAAGGCTGTTTTTCAACAAATTCATGCATTTTTGGTGCAAAACAATCTTTTAAATGAATTTCAGTCTGGATTTCGAGCGCACCACAGCACTGAGACTGCACTTATTAAGGTCTTAAATGACATACATCAGAATAACGATGCATCCAAAGGCTCCGTCTTAGTACTGCTGGACCTTAGTGCTGCATTTTATACAGTTGATCACAGCATGCTGCTCGACAGGCTGGAGCAGTGGGTGGGATTTACTAGCACTGTGTTAAAGTGGTTCAAATCTTACTTACATGATAGGGACTACTTTGTGTCAATAGGTAACTATGAGTCTGACCAAACTAAGATCACATGCGGGGTTCCTCAAGAGTCCATTCTTGGACCACTTCTGTTCAACATCTACATGCTGCCCCTAGCTCAGATCATAGAACAGCACAAAATCTCCTACCACACCTATGCAGACGACACACAGCTTTATATATCAGTGTCATCACATGACTACAGTCCCTTACACTCACTAAGTAAGTGTACTCAACAAATCAATGAGTGGATGAGCCAGAACTTTCTCCAGCTCAATGCTGACAAAACAGAGATGATTGTTTTTGGCCCCAAAAATGAAAGAGCTAAGATCAGTGCTTACCTTGACTCCATGTCACTGAAGGTCACAAACCAAGCCAGAAATCTCGGTGTAATACTCGACTCAGACCTGAATTTTAACACCCATGTAAAAGCCATTACTAAGTCTGCCTATTACCACCTGAAAAACATTGCTAAGATCAAGGGCTTTCTGTCCAAACAAGACACAGAAAAACGCATTTATATTCAGTAGGCTAGATTATTGTAACGGCGTCCTCACAGGTCTTAGCAAAAAATCAGACAGGCAGCTGCAGCTGGTCCAAAATGCTGCTGCTAGAGTTCTGAGTAACACCAGGAAAATGGACCACATCACACTGGTCCTCAAATCACTGCCCTGGCTTCCTGTGAGTCAAAGGATACATTTCAAAACTTTACTCCTGGTCTACAAAGCACTGAATGGTCTTGGACCAAAATACATCCTGGACTTACTGGTTCCCTATGAACCGTCCAGATGCTTGAGATCATCAGGGACAGGCCTACTGTGTGTACCCAGGGTCAGAACCAAACAGAGTTAAGCAGGATTCACCTGGGGAACAGCCTTCCTGAACACCTGAGGTCTGCTCAGACACTTTATTTAAGTCAGTCCTGAAAACACATTTGTTTACTGCAGCGTTCTCCTAATTTCTTGACTGCACTCTTCTCATTTAATCATCCTGATTTTATTTGATGTTTTTATGATTGTATTCATTTTATGATTTTAATTTCCTTCTTAATTTAATGTTTTAAAATGTTTTTATTCTGTGATTTCATCTTATGAAAAGCACTCTGAATTGCCTTGTGTATGAATAGTGCTATATAAATAAAGCTTGCCTTGCCTTGCCTCACCCCTAGGTTAAGTGAGACTTAACTAAAAGTTACCGCTTGTCTTCACCTACGTCGAGGCTAAAGTGTCACGATATGTGCAAGATCTCGGAAAACAAACCACCTGGCGCTAACAGGTTAGCTTACCTGTGCAGAGAGAAGGGTTATGCTGCTCTCCGTGCCATCACTGTGAGTTTAAAAAACAGAAAAAGGCAAAAAAACTAAGTGATGTCAGTGACGTGTTAACACGTAGGAGCTGAAGGTAGGAGTGCCTCTGTAAGCCATAACCTCTCAACGCTGTTTTGTTAGTTTTGTTTAGTGTTACAGTAACAAGTTGTGCTTGTTTACGCACTAACGTCTGTTTATTTAGTATGTTTCAGTCAAATGGGTCAAATGGTTTCTACATTTTATCATTTATTTATTTTCTACTGTGAATGTTTTAAATGGCTAGCATTACTGTTATTATTTCTGTACCACTTTTAACAATACTGTCCTAAGTGCGCAGGCAGTGCTCGGTGTTGTGCTCCATAAATGCTCCATGGTATTCTGTTTTAACAAACAAGGAAAACAACAGAAAAAATTCTTGTACCGTACTTGCAGGCAACACTGAGTGATTCCATCAGTGGCAGTCCGGCCAGTTTGCCTTCAGGACCCGCTGACCTGCTGAGACAAATGAATCTACAAGTTACCTTAAGGTAAGACTGCACCTGTAAACACACATCTTGGCTAACAGGATCCACGTGAAGGTGTTGTAGTTTCTCTTTTTGTTGCACTAAGATACAGATGTAATTTGTGTTTATTCTTAAATCCATATGTATGCTATGGGGACGTGTGTGTTGTTTATTAGCTTGATTGAGTTTCTGAAACTTCATCGTCAAACGTCAAAGAGGAAGACAGGAAAATATGACTTGTGAGTTGTAAGTGCCTGACTGTGAGAATATGTGTGCATTAGCTCAGTCTAAATTCTGTGCTCTTCATACTGTACACTGATGGAGGATGTCCAGAAGCAGAGGTCAGTGGTGGTTATGTAATAATCCTCTTCTTTCTGCTCCTACACACACACACACACACACACATCTCTATATTTGGCAACAAGACATCAAAAAGGTAAGAGCTCTGGGACTCCAGCTGAATCTATTACTAATTCACAACCATGGCTTTGTGAGCAGTAGGAGGTTTGGGCTACTACCTGATGTCATCTAGATCACACACACACACACACACACACACACACACACACACACACACACACACACACACACACACAGCTGTGTTTTACTGTATTTGGATGTGGTTATTATTAGTGTTTTCTTTTTGAAACTGCTGTAATTCAATGATTTAGCCAGCAGGGGGCAGGTAAAAAAGTGCAAGTAAAACAAGGTTACTCAAGTACAATGACAGTAAAAATGTCTTCCATCTACCTTATAGAAATAATATAATGTGATTGGTACTATTCATGCTGTGCAATTAACTATTACTAGAGACCAGAGTACTAACCAGCACTGCAGGATAATAATACTTCTAACCTCTATTGAACTGTGGATTTAATGTATTTACTACACCTCCCAGCATGCTGAATATGCACACCTGCCAGGATCAGTAAAATAATGTTTTAGAAGCATATAAATAATCCTTCTGTAAATCCCTGTTTATTCCGGCTTTAGCATTTAAACTGAAAATTGCATTCAGGCTGTAACAAGAGCAAACGCAGGTGCTGCAAATGACATGCAAATGCTATGCAACCGCTGATAAGGAAATACAAGGCATAATACACTTGTTTGTGTTTGTGCCCACACACAGCATGATAAATTAAATCCTGGCAAGATTACAGGGTATTTTTCTCCTTTACTTACATAAATATCCCTTCAAGAGCATAAAAATCTGTTAAGTGAAAGCTGCTATGCCACAATTGTTAAAGAATAAAAAAAATCTTCAGTCAAACTACTCTGATTGAAATGGTCTTCATCAAACAGCAAGCAAGTGAAAGGTGACACAGAAGCCGACTGCACGCCACGTATGCTCCATCAAAAGGAGTTCACAGTCTGACTTTTACCAAATGATGACGGAGTGGCTTTTGAAGTGTCATAGGCAAGTGGGGTGACAGCTTTGAATAGCACTCATCAGATATGATTGTGTGAAATGAGGCTTAATTGCAGCACGGTGAACATTTCCTAATGAACCCAGCAGCACCTGGATACAGGAATTACTGTAGCTGAATTTTGGCATTGTGTGTGTTTAACAAAGACAGAGATGGGTCTGAATCGGTGCGTAAGAAGAGTGACTCAGTAGCTCCTTTTGACACAGCGCCAAGTAATTTAATCTTTTTATTTCACAAATGTCACACTAACGAGCTTGATACAACTTCCTTTGACGTATTTCACTGCATAGAATTTTTTTTTTGGTTAGGTATGAGTATGAATGCTAATGGTAATAGATGCTAGTTACCTTTGAGAGTTCAACCACTGTAAAGCTGATGTGATTTGGCAGCCTAGAACTCCCACTACTTCTCTGGCTGAGACTAATGGCTGCCAACTGACTTTTGGCAACGTTATGTTCCGATTTGCACCTTATTAACACAACTCACTAATGAGCATGTTTGAGGGAGCCAGTATTCAATTTAAAGCCATAGTCAGCCTCAACAGTGGGGCCTGAAAATGACAACAGAAAGTCTGAATGACAATTAAACACTGCCATTAAACATTATTACACAACCCAAAAGACACAAGAGGGGGAGGCTGGAGAATAGCTTATATCTAATGGTGACTGAGCTGGTGTCAACTGGAATCCATTACTAGTCCCATTAAAGGTCTTCGATTGAAATGCTTATTAGAAGTGGGAGAAAACAGTTGTTTACAGCTTATGATAAGAGGGAGTGATGTAAGTTATAATGGGAAATTCTGTGCACAATTAGCCATTACTGCTCATTAATTCACAAGGCCATCAGAAACAAGCATCTTCCAGATACTGTATATACTATAAATTCACATATCCATTAGCAGCATTAAAACACAGCCTGAGTATATACGTATTGACATAGAGTACTGAATATATAAAGAAAATAAGAATACAGAAGTTACATGTTGAAAGAATACAGAAGTTACATGCCAGTATCACATGTGCAAATATAGAAGTATTTAAAATGTGCAAATATTTTTTATTTTATTTCAGGTGTGTCTATGGAAACATTTGCTTTGTTATTGAGCCATATACCCAAACAACAAACCAAAATTTCACCTTCAGTTGTTAGAAGAGGTAGGAGAAACAAGAGGCCTCACACACACACACAGAAATAGACACACAAAGTGTCTTTGTCTTTGTTGTCAGTCCATAATCACTTTAGTGGTCATTTTGTGCACCTTACCAATACCCTGTATTGCACCGAACACTCACACACTCACACTCACACTTAGCAAAAGGCTATGGCCATGTTATTGCCTCCTCTTTCTTTCCAGTTCATCCTCCTATTGAACCTATAGCCGACGGGAGTGCCGGAGACAAACTGTGATTTAGTAGCAGTGTAAACTAGAAAGCCGAGGCCTGCGGCTCTTCTTTATCAGCTGTGCTCCATCTTGCCATGGGGGACACAAGAACTCATTTAGGGTGTTGCCAGAGATGGTCTCGCACCAGCTGATAGCACGGTTGAATTACTATCGTGCCTACGCCTCTTATTTCTCTCTTTGTTTGCCTGCCTGTGTTTATGTGCCAGCGCTTGAAGGTGCAGCAGCAGGTTGGAGGGAAAGGCCATGTCAGAGACTGCCATTTTGAATACTCTGTGACTCTGCTGGCACCTGTAATTATACAGGCACGTGTGTTATCATAAAACAGACACTCACAGAGGCAGGACTCATAATGAGACACGCAACCTTTATCTTCAAGAGTTTAACGGAAGAAACGATAATTACTAGTGAATTAGTTCCACCAAAGGAAATTATTGAACAAGGGTGCATAGATTTTAGCTGTGTGTGTGTTTGTGTGCATGTGTGTGATTCTTCATCTTGAGCTCCAGATGGCTCTAGGGTCACCATGGAGACTGGTGACATATAATCTGGATGAGGTGGGTGGTATTGACGTCCTGGGGTATTAGAGGACTGTTGGCAAATCACAATTACAGTGAATGTGTTTCTCTGTTAAGTCATCAACCATAATAATGCAGTGATAACCTGGATCATTGAATGTGTTTTAGACCCAACAAAATATTATTTGTACTGATGCATTGTTGCTCTTTCTGGCAGAAATTCTCTGTTGTTAGTAATGCAGAGCAGAACAGGGTATTTAGTATGAGTGGTGACGGCTCCTTAGAGAAAGTTAATAAAGATTATATCCAGTGGGAGAGACGTCACAGTGCTTCACACTGTTTGACTGACAGGTGGTCTCTGAAACGTGACTGACTCACATCTTGGCTCCTTTTGGGAGGCCCCTTAATTACAAACAGCAGGAATTGTTGTGCTGGCAGAAACGTCTGTCCAAAGTCAGAGAGGACGTTTCACACTAATCAGGTCCTCTGCACTGCAAGAAGTACCTGTAATGACTGCAGTTTATATCATTTTTTATTATAGAGCAGAATTAAATAAAGGACATAAAAGTCATTAAACTTAGTTGCATTAGTGCTCCTAACTTTCATATATTATTGGTACCTTATCATCATACTACATAAAATTATATGCTGGATTCAAAAAGATTGATTTTGTTCAGTAATTTGGGTGTTGCTTCCCTACAGCAGTTTATAGATTAATTTAGTCATCTGTGGTTCAAAATAAGGCATTTTATTGTATATAATTAGTTAATATACCTATATGTGTCATTGTTCATAAAGACAATATTACCTTCTGTCATGTAGTTATAGTTACCTTTTACCAACTATTAATTTATATTTAAATTTAGCTGACGATTATTAAGGTGAAACATTTAGCAGACCTTGAAATCTGTTCTTTTTTCCTTCCCATTTAGTGCTGATGTCTGTGTGAATTCAGTCAAGGTAAATTACTGCACAGCTTCATATTTCTTACAGTGTTCACTCTGTGGAGAATCATTAGGGTCCCTTTCTCAAAGACACAGCTTGTTACCAATGGGCTGCAGAACACATAATGGGCTTCTCAGTCAAGGACGTGTCACAAACTCTCCTGTTACACGTTACATCGTTTTTGATGTAATTTCTAAAATTACACTCTTCTTGTTCAAAACTAAAATTGTCCTTGATTGGTGGGCAAACCTTTTTATTCGTCATGCAGGCATAAGTCTTGATCAAACACTACATTTTTTTATTCCTTTGAGGTCAAGATAACATCTCATTCATGCAGTTAAGACCAATATCAGTAATTGCAGTGCATTTCCACTTTGCCAAAAGCATAGTCATTTCTGCTGTGTGTCTTATTTTAGTTGACAGCTTCATGCTTAATTAAGTATCACACATCAAACAGGCTACAGATAAATTGAAAAGACAAAATCTACAACTGTACAACTGATTGTTAGCGCTGTCTTACATAGATCACACATTTTTTAAAGCAGATATGTTGCTAAACATGTCTGCTACAAGCATGAAGGACTCATAAAACATTTAAATGTAACATAAAAACATGTTTATATTTCTATGACTAATTTAAAAATTCACGCCAGTTTTCATATCATAAGCAGGTTGTTTTTACTTTAACTGCAAATGTAATATAAAAAGAGTACAAAGAAAAACATTTTATATTTGTGTTTAGAACTGTGAAATCGCACAAAAGATTAACTAATAGTGTAGAAAATGTTACAGTAGCAGTTTTTTATCTTCTGTTAAATTGATGATGTCTGGTTGATGATGTCGTCTTCATAATCACCATGTTAGGAGCCTGACCCAAAAAACACAAAAAAACAAAAAGCAGATTTAGTTACCTTCACTTTGAGTCAGGCTAAGAGCCACTGACAGGTGTCTTCAGGAAGATAGTTCACTCTGTTGCCTTTTATTAAGTCCTTATACAACAAGTGGAGGAAATATGTTGTAGCCATTTTTTAAGGAGGTGCATATGAGATTTTTTTTATCCATCATGTATTTACCTTCTTTCTTTTTCTCTTGATCCTTGTGAAACGTCTGTCCATCAGTTGAAACCCAGCGCAGTTTAAAGTCTGGTATTCCCTGTGTCTCCAGCTTGGCATGCAGCTGAACACAAATAAAAAGAAAAACTTGTATCATTACATCATTACAACCTTTCATATTTACTGCTTCTTGCATGTAATAAAAGCAGCACTATTAGGGAGGTTTTGTCCCTTTTTGCCAAAAGCAAAGCTACAGTGCTGCAGCAGTGCTAAGCATGGTCAGGTAGTGTTAAGTTGAGCAGCCATAAACCAGTCCTACCTGCTGTAAAATCTGTTGTTGGATGATGGGATCGTTCAGATTGGCCTTAGACTGGAATCTTAACTTAACTGTTGTTTTTCCGATGGGTGGTGGATAGGTTACATTTTGACAGATGAAATCATGCTTTTGCTTACAGTCGACATCAAACCACGTTCTTTTTGTTGTGTTTACGGCAGCGCATGATGTCATGTTCTTGCCGCCGCTGTTGTTGGGCTGTCCCCACTGCCACCTAGTGAAGGTCCTGGGGTTCTGGTCAGACCAGTGAGACCATGGCCTTCTGTAGAGACCGATCCAGGCACCAGCTGACAGCATTGAAGCGATATGGTCATTCTGTGTCATGTTGCTCACATTAACGAGATCTGTGTTGTTGGCCCTGCAGCGGTTCCGGGCCTGGAACCAATTCAGGTAATCTTTCACTACGACAAACATGGAAGGATGTGTTTCTATGAAAAGAAAGGACAACAGATAAGGGCAATGATGTTTTTACGGCTGAAAGGCACTGGTTATGTATGCAAAGAAAAGACTTATTAACGTCTTAAAGAATAGTCTATGAATATGCAAGTGTCACTTGTTGGTGAATTAGTGATTCTTACTCTGACTTCTGTTTAAACAGTAAAAGCTGCTCCTACCATCATAGCAGACTGCTTGATAATCTCTCCAACAGTTTGAGTCACGCCAGAACCCATTTGTCGTCATCATCACACAGTGCTCCATAGAGTATTCGTTGTCTGGCTCATCTGATCTCCAGTTGCTGAAATCGGTGTCACTGTTGAGCTCTGCTCCACTAGGTGTCCATCTCCATGTTATGTCATCATAAAGCCCTATCCATGCATATTTTCCAGTGTTCTGCAACACACTCATGAGATTAGTGTTATCTTTTTCATTGACTACAGTAGCCAGGTCAGTGAACTTGTGTCTGCAGTAATTCTGAGCTTCAGTCCATGTCTCTGGACTTTTCACATAGTGGTACTCTCTCAGAATGTTTGTCGAGAGAACAGACAGCCCTGATGGGGGAGAAAAAGAATGTTACAATAACTCTGCATTATTATACAAGTTGTTGAATATTTGATTAGTCTTACATCTCTTTAACATGTATGTAAATTATTACAACAGTATAGGTGAGTTATTACAAAATAATGACTGAGTTGCTGTTTATCATTCCTCTCTTGATGATCCACATTAAATATTGGTTTCTGCCCTGCCCTACACACCTACCTGAGAAAGAGAGAAAGAACAGTAGAGTCTTCCTCATCCTGAAATTAAACAGAATTAGTTTGGACGTTCATGAAGTTCCAGGTTCTGGTCTTATTTTGATGCTTTTCAAACTTATATATCGCTCACTTTTATTCAGGTTCTCCACCTTCTTTTTTTAAGTAATTATGCAAACCCAGAGTCATCCATCTGTGCATGACATTAGCACAGGAAGTCAAGACATACAAATTGAGATGGTGAAATTGACCTTTAACTCAAAGCACAAAGACAAGACAGTGCTGTTAATTTGTTACATTGTTCAGACGAAGTAAATTATGCCTGGTTTAAAGGACATTGTTTTTGTAGAATCAGCATCCACAGCAGTGGTGTTGAAAGAATTATTCTTGTATTTTTATTCAAGGAAAATTAGCTGGTATTACTGGCTCCTTTAAGAATGCAGATAGCTGCATATATGGGTTTGTACATAATTATTTAAGAATCTATACGGCCTGTCTGCAGCCCCACCACATCCTGTAGGCGTATAGTTGGATTTAGGTCTGCTAACTAGAGAGGCCATTGACCTGATTATTCAAAAGACCTGCGTCGTGTGGTGCATTGTCATGCTTGTAAACTGTTTTCATAAAAGGGAGGCACGTGGTCAGCAACAATAATGAGAACAGACTGGCATTCAAGACAAGATTGATTGGTATTAAAAGGCCCAAACTATGCCAGGAAAACAATTCCCCATACCACCACACTACCACTTTGGCTCCATGTATTCATGCTAATATGCCAAATTCTGATCCCACCATCTGCAGCCTCAGCAGAATGAAGATTCATCAGAGCAGGCTGCATTTCTCACTTTCCAGCTGCCTGGTAGTGGTTTCGGTCAGCCTGTGCCCATTGCAGCCTCAGATTTCTGTTCTTGGCCGTCAAGGAATTGTTGCAGCCTTTGTGTTACTGCAGCCAGATTGGCCATTCTCCTCTGACCTCTCTTATCAACAGCATCTGCAGAACAGATGCTCACTGGACTTTGTTGTTGTTTTTCCTGATTGAATTCTAGACAGTGTTGTGTTTAAAAATCCCATAAACTCAACCATCATTCATGCCACGGTTGAAGTGTCTTAAACTTTGCATCTGTCTTGTGTTTAGCTCATATTTGATTGCTCTTAGTGGGTTAGGAAATCCTAAAGTGATTATGTAAAACCAGTATTGTCACTTCATTGGAGCTGAGACTCTTATTTTCCTGCACTATCAGGTGATAAATGAGGCATGTAACCTTCCGCTCCAAAGTCATTCAGACTATTATGTAAGTAAATTAGAGGTAGCAGACAGTTTACAGGCATTGCAATCAATCCAAATTGTCTGCATATAGTGGAAAAAACACTAACAAAAATGTGTATATCTTTTATTTTCAGCAAAATATAATAAATATCTCCAAGAGTTTAATGTTGGACTGAAAGAGAGAAAAAACCCCAAAACAAAACACATGGCAGCTCAAATATTGGACCAAACATTTCTATGTATATTTAATAGTATTTCAAATTGCCAGTCACCTTGTTGTGACTCACTGTTGCTACTGTCATATTCCCAAAGAGCCATTCCACTTAAACCTTTTGTCATTGAGTTTTCTTTATACAGGTTTAAACTTGTAATGCAAAGGCATCATACATGTTAGACAGCACTGGCATTTAATATCTGTACTTGAGCTTGGGCAGATGGTGAAGTCTAGTGTGTGACCTTTAACTATGAGGGCAAATCTCAGCGATTCATCTTATGAGTTAAAGCTGACAGACTCCAGTTATGGATGGTCTCAGTCTCAAGGCTGAAGGGCACTAAACAGATGGACAAAGCTGTCTCTGAGGAAAGGTAGCAGTCTGACTAGAGGTGTCTTCTTTTAACTGTTACATTTAACCTTGAGCTCCCTCTTGTGGCACCACTTTATTCTTACTGACGGCTTTATTTCCTGTTGCAGTGAGCACAATAATTAACCTGTAATCAGTCAATGTGTTTTCCCAGACATCCCAAGGCATATTATAGAATATATATGTAAAAAAAAATATTGATTTGTGGTGCAAATATAAGTAGATTATAAGTCAAATGATGATTGTGTTTAAATTGAAAGAGCCACAGTGGAACATAAACTCAACAGCAACATCTTACCTTGACTGAATTCACACAGACATCTTATGGGAACAAAAAAGTCATGATTTTGACATAACTGTTTGATTAGCACATCTTTAAACCTAAGTTTATGTATGAATTATGATAAAATAATCAGAGCACTGTTCCAAACAGAGCCCAAGTAAACATCTGAGGATGTGTGCATTTCTGTGTATGAGAGGCAGAAAGACAGATGGGTAGAGAGTATCTTGCGGGTGTTAACAGTAATATATCAAGTCAATGGCATGAAATGCATGTGTACCCTGAATTATCTGCTCCAATGTTGGCATGGAAATCTGCCATCCCAGCTTGGGATAAATAAAGTACTTCTATTCTATTCTATTCTATTCTATTCTATTCTATTCTATTCTATTCATTAACATAACATAACAATAACATTAAAAATGTTGCTCCTGTATGCTCAGTTGAGTATTTTGTTGTCTGCTAAAAAGTGGATGAGCGAACAAGGGTGTGCAGATGTAGGTGTATAATATTATGTCATAGTAATTATGACCTTATGTTTGTGCAGATGTTTTTGTTTCTAATGGTGGTACTATATCTGTGATCAGTTACATTACACTTTTTTAAACACTTTTAGAATATTCACCCTTAATTCATTATCTGACACCAGATGGCAGTGTTGCCCTAAAGATTCAGCCTCTGTCCCAAGCCACTTTCCCCTCCTCCTCCCGTTCCTCAAGCTCGATGGATCTGGCGCGACAGTCGGGTCCTCTCGCCATGCCGGTCACGCCCCACACAGATATCAGCCTGTTTCTACAATGCACGCACATCTCTCATAAACACAAAAATACTCATGCACACCCGCCTATCACACAGAGACATCTGAAAGCTTGGACACTGTCCTGCATGTTAACTCCCAATTTCAATTCTTATCCAACCGGCAGCTCTTATATGGCTATTTTCAATAAAGTTAAAAGCCTGCCATCATCCTGTAGCATTTTGAAGTCAAATGGTAAGACATCAGCATGCTCACTCCCAATATTTAACCTTTATAACAGCCATCAGTGAATGAAAGCCTTGACAACAGTGATACAGATAGAGCATGGACTGATTCATTGCGACTGATATACAATTATTGCAGCCTGGTGCAAGCAGGTGGGGATTCATGGCTGTCTGGGCACAAAATGCATTTTAATTTAATCAAAAAGGAATTCTTTTAACTTGATTAAACTGTTATAAAATGTAGTATTCCTCTTTCAGGAATTCCAAAGACTATGTACAGTAAGATCAGCTGGATAATCCATCTCAGTTGATGAAAGTGATCCCTAAAATGTAGGGTGGTAAGACCTCGTGATGAGCACAAGGACCTCTCCCCCTGGCAAAACTGCATGTAAAAGCTGCTCTTATTTGGATTCAACCTGTACCCTGCATGTTGGTTTGTGTTGCGCCTGCATTTAATAAAAAAAAAAAAAAAAAATGTGTGCAGTATGTTACAGTGTAAAGCCAAGAGCAAACTAGCATCATTCATGGCAGTGGTTTTTACCGTAGTATCAATAAAATGCCCACTATGCCAACAACAAGAGCTTGGTTATTTATTGACAAAAATGCCATTACACACACACACATTAAAGCACCATCTCCCTACGTGTGGGAGACAGAGAGACCATCACCATGGAAACAAACGTCATGTAGCCTAGTCTCCCACCATCCGCCACCACCCCCCCTCCCCAATATGAACTCACCCCCACTTTCTCTCTCTCTCTGTTGCTGCCTGTCTGCATGCTTCTCCATTTCTCCTGTTTCCCATTCTCAACATCATCCATCTTCCCAAAATACCCCGCTGTCTTTTTCATTTTCTGTACGTGGTTGTGCATCAAATTTCACCATATCTTTTTTGCACAATATCTCTCTGTTACTATGCCATATTTTTTTTTCTTTTAGAGCATCTCCCATTTTGGTGCATGTGAATGTGTTTCTATTAGTGTGTGTGTGTGTGTGTGTAAGATGGAAAGTCAGACAGATAGGTTGTGCATGGGGGGTGGGGTCCAAAGACTAACAAAAATTAATCACCCGGGTAGCCATTTTTTCTTTCCATCAGTCATTATTGTTTTTTTTTCTTTTTTCATAGGACTGATCAATAAATTGGGTTTGAACACAATATATATCCAACAGTCTATGTATCTGTCTTCAAGGCTTTTTCGGCAACAGGGTGAGAGCAGCATCCCAGATGTTCTATTCTCCAGCCGCTTTCCACAGCATGCTGGGAAATGTAGTCTCTCCACAGTGTTCTGAGCCTTCCCTAGAGTCCACAGGCTGCTACTGTATAGTACAGATAGGTTTCTAGGTATGTCCAAATTTCTACATGGAAGGCTGTGCTCTTGGTTGTGATCTTGACATGATGGATAATAATGTTGCTAGATCTGACCTAGCAGAAATGCAGTTGACGGCTGCAGACACTACCTAATAGTGACGACAAAGCAGTAAGCTTTTTGGTGTACCACCATACTCCATGCCAAGCTAGCTACAGCATAGTTTCTGCCTATGCACCCACACTGTCCGGAGAAAAGGTCTAAGCAAATGTGTGAAAACACCTGTGTGGGTGGACACTGGGTGTACTGGTCCATAAATAGAAACACAGGAAAAGTAGGTGTTGTTGGCAGGTGGTGCTGCAGTGTGAATTCCACCCATATACTGTAAATCTTACCGATGTCAGGCTGATTTAGAACATTTCTTTATGTTTACTGTGGTTCATATTTGCATGGTTTCACATGACACCATTAAATTGTGAATCAGGCTTTTGTTTGGGTGCCTGCCTTGGACTGTGATGACAGACAAAGCTGCCAAAACATGTAAATCTAATTATATAAGAGGAATTGATAGATTTGTGGTCTAAGATGGAAGAAGGCAAATTTTACGGCCATTTGATGAACTACTAGTTGTTCAAAATCAGTCACTGATGTTCCCCTATGCACAAAAGTAGCTGTTACTGACAGCAATAGATAACTTGTTACATTTTTACTAATGTATGGGATATTTTATAGAATTCTGAGCAAGCATAACACAGCCTGCTAGTTATTATTAGCTTCTACAATATTTTGGAGTTGAAGGGTTTTGATAGAGCTGCCATCAAGGTTTATAACTTTCTACTGAAAGGTATAAACATGCTTCCTCTACTCTGACCTGTTTGTCTTAATGCTTATGTTCAAGCTTCCTGATCTATCACAGTTCACAGTAAAGGCCATCCTCTGGCAACTCCTCTTTTATCTGCTTTTTCACCTTCTCTTTCCCTTTGCTTTCATATCCTTCCCTTCCATGAAGGTGAGACGGAGATAGACTTGGAGGGGTGAAGGAATGATTTAGAGAGGAATCAGACAGCACTCAATGCCCCATTTATCTTTACTGCTTTATAGCAACCAAAAATTGGTGACATGAAGATTTTAGCATCATCTATCCAAATTGTACTTTCAGCTCAGTATAAACTATATTTCAACACACACACACACAAACACACACACACAATGCCTTTCCTGAAGCTTTATTCACACAAAAAAGTAACCAATGTGATGAATAAACTCCTTGGTCATGTACACACTTAGTAGGCTTGCTGAATGGATTATCTTGTAAGAAATGCACCAGAGGGAACATAAATGATCCAAAGATTGATTGGTTCTGTCTGGACACTGTAGCCACAAGACTAATAGTCTGTCATCCATTAGCGAGGTCTTTTACCTTGCTAACTTTCCTGCTCCGTCTTCCCCTCAGGTGGCTTGCTTAATGTCCCCCCCCTCTTTTCAAACCCTCTTTTGCATTACATAAAACTGTTATTTTAATGACTTGACATACTTCAGCTTAAAGTTGTTTTTATTCCGAATTTTGCTAACAATATAATGGTGTTGGCTGTAGTAATGAATCAGATATGAGTTATCGCTGTGCATTTCCCTCTGCACTGTAAAGGACACTACAGACAGGTTGATATGTATTTATATCACATGCGACAGTTTTTTTGCATTTCTAGAGTAGATGATGTGAATCATATATCATTTTTTTTAAGACAAAGCAAATAGTAATTCCTACAGTGTAGTAGGAATTGTAGGAGTGGAAAGATAATTTAGGGCCTTGTTGGGACAGTAGATCTCTCTGCAAAAACCAGTGTTAGCATCACTCTGTGACAGCTGTGATACTGGCCACTAAGCACCCTGAAGGGATGAACATTCATACCCACATTGATCTCCTGACCTGTGGAACGCCATCCTTGAATGGCAAGGGGGACAGCAGCAGCTGCTTTGTGTGTGTGTAAGTGTCTTAAGCTGGGAAATGTAAAGCAACACGAGTTTTGTGCTGATTTAGGTCACCAAAACAACGAATATGCAGTGAATGTGTAACAGAGAGTGAGAGTGAGAGAGAGAGGGAGTGTGTATGTGTGTTTTTGTGTGTGGGCCATCTGTCCTGACAAGATTACTGGAGTCAGACAAGAAGTCCGACTGGACCAGATTAGAGTATGAATATAGGGCAGGAGAAAGAGAAAAAGGGAAGAAAAACGAAGGAGACGTCCGCTCCAATGCAATTAAAAGAAGAATGGTGGTGAGTAGTAAAAAACAAAAAATACCAATAATGAGTGAAAAGAGAGGGAAACTTGAGCTTTGTGTAAATGTGTAAATTTCATTTGACAGCTGTATTGTTTTTGAGTCATTAACATTCAGAAGAAACTCGAAACGCTAAGTCTGACACATAATGAAAGTTTCACAGCTGATGAATATTTTGAGGTGGAATGCACCTATAGTCAGAGTTTGGTACATTATTTCTGGAGTAAATTGAGGCATGTAAATGTGTTGACTGTACTGAGAACTGTATGTGTGTGTTCATATGTTTATTATGCAGGTAGTATCCAATGTTGACAGCACCCAGGAGACAAGCGCTTCGACTCAAAGCTGATTGCATTGCCATGGCAACTGGGTCCTACTTTCTCTTTCCCTCCTCCCCCGTCTCCATCAGTTTGAGTGGCGGCTGGTTTGATATGAGTATCAAACCATAGATCAATAAGCACGCTAATACGGCTGTTTGTCTTTGTATACAAACATAGACACACTATCCCGTGCAAATAAAATCAACTAAAAAAACGACACTGGAGGTCTCTATGCAATCTGTTTGTCGCCATCATTCAAGTAAATATGAATTCTTCCATAATGTTTGATTTACTGTAGCTGCTTTTTTCTGTAAAGCTCATCCATTCACTTCCTTTTGTAAATCACTACAACACCCCAACTTATCACTGTCATTCAGACCCATCATGCACACAGTCATGTAGCAATGAAAAACACATATATAATCGTCGCCATTCATCCACTCTCTTTTTCCAAAGATGAGTGACAGCTTGGCAAAGAGTTCCCCAAGCTGTTGCCTTGGCAACCCTAAAGAATATTCCTCGGTGTCCATGACAACCGATGATGCACATCCGGTGTGGTTGGCGGATTTTTATTTAGACGCCTAGCAGGGGGCCATCGCGTGTTGTGTGTTGGAATTTGTGTATTTATGGATTTGTATGTGTATGTAAATATACAGTGCGTGTGCATTTGTAATTTGCATGCAACCGCTGCATGAACTATTCTGTGTTGTGTCTTCGTTTGCGTAGAGTGAATGCAGTTTGTAGTCCTCGTGCTGTTCTCGTGAGTGTGTTTGTGGGATGAACAGTGCAAATGCAAATCCTTTTTTACTTCTCACACATGAGAAATTATTTAACTTCAGTTACATAACTTAAAATTCTAAAAGCGACGTTCTGTTAAAATATTTATCTTTATCAACAAAAGTTGTTGTACTTAAATGACACACCTCTGAGAGCCACTTAGTCGAGCAGTAATCATACCATACCTGTGCATATATGCATGGAGAATGTATTCTTAGTGTTAAAGAGAGACAAGAGCACGGAATATTTGAATTCTTAAAATGTAGTGTTGCACATCTTAGTACATGAGTAGTTTTGCCTTACTATTACACTTAACTTATGTTGGTTACAGTTAGCAAACATAGGTCATGGTGCTGTGCAGCTTGCATTGCTCAGTAAGTTGTTTAATGCTTTTGTATGGGGTGATATTCTGCTAGTTATTAATGATGAACTCTAGTCTATGATTTGATGACGTGGACCCAAAAGGTTTCTGGTAGCCAGCAAATATCTGCGTAACACGTCCATATGAGACATCATAGTTGTGAAAGCATCTACAAATGAAGACGTTTAATACCACTATGACACCTTTGTTTTGTTTTTTTCTCCACATGGACTGCATGTAACCAGTCACTGTTTCAACATCATTGAGCAATACTAAGAATACAAATCATCATACAAAGTGAAAGCTTCTGGTATGAAAATCCTGTCCCTTAAGCTACATTTGTGTCTCCAGTAATTAAATATTGTGATGCACAGGTATCCCGCAGAGAGGCACTGAGGGCACAGAGGGAGGTCTGTTCATTCACCTTCACCTCCACCATCCTGTAGATTTCTCTTCAGCTGAGATGGTAAGTATGCCAGACAAGAAATATGAAATGTTTTAATTTTATAGTCAATTTTTTGTTATTTTCTCTGTTTCTTTGTCTTTTCTTAAACAAAGATAAAGATACATATTACTTAGGTTTTGCAGCAGTTTCCACTTGTGGAGCGAGTGATGTTGATTAATGGTTACACAGTCCTTCTTTAAACTCCAATGCTAGTTTAAATGAGTATATAAAACAAACGCACACACAAACACACTTTTCCTTTCACTAAGCCCTGAAGCATATCTGTAAATGTGTCACAATTTTCCTGTTAATGGCTCCAATAGGACTCAGCCTGTAATAGTCCTATACATGTAAAAATCCATACAGACCATTAGTGCTGTACGAAGAGGTGAGCAACAGTAAAAGCAGCTCTGTACAGAGACTTCTGTACTGTATTGGTTTTAGGCAGAGGGAGTATTTGAGTAAGCAAAGGTATTCAAGGTTGACGAATAGGACCTGACATGGAGAAAGTCGACCTTTTCAACGACTCCTGAGTGTGTGTGTGTGTGTGTGTGTGTGTGTGTGTGTGAAGACCACATGTCGCGTCTACAGGGCATGTGAGTACGCACTTAACAATGAACTACAGACACCGTTTGCTGCAAGCAAAGGTAAAGATATGGCATTTGAGTACGAACTCTCTTCTTGTAGCCGATCACCATTTCTTCTATCTTCTCTCACAAGCTTACACACAGACACTCCCCTCTACACCCGCACCCCCTACTGTGTATGACGCTGAGAGTCCCTGACAGCCATATAAATAATCTATAAGTTCAGTCTCCTGCTGTCATGCTCATTTTCACCAAAACCTGCTTTAAGCAACCTTACATCAAGTGTCAAACTGAAACATCTATACGTCACACTCCACTCCATCTGTCTGTTAATGATTTCTGAAGGATGAGGGAACATCAGACAAGTAAGACCCTGATGGAAGAGGAGGAGGAACACGACCTCCTTATATTGTGTATATAAAAAAAGCAAAACAATAAACTGCAAAGGGCAAGCTGAAATAAATGTCAGTGTGAAGGCTCAGAGTGAGGGGCCGTAGGATTCGATGACATGATGTTGATGAGAGTCCTCTGGATTCAGTATCAGTGACTGCTCTTTGCCACAACAATCTTATGATATTTCCATAATTGCCCGCTCTTTTTAGTCACTGTAAGAGCACACTAGCAGCTTATTAGAGCTTTTATTCGTTTATTTATTTGTTTAGCTTTTTTTAAATATTATTTTTGCTGTCAGACTCTGCATGTCACTGGTGTGATAAGGTTACGGCCAGAAACAATAGCAAAAAAATTGCCTGTTGCAATCGACCACTTGCAGGCAGATAAATCTTCATGTCACTCAAAATGCTGTTCCCTTCTTGCTTGAGACAATTAAGGTTCAATGTTTGCAGGGTTTATTAATTAGATGCATATTATATATATATATATATATATATATATATATATATATATATATATATATATATATATGACAGATTTCTGGTTTTGTTGTCTAGCAAGCTAAAGGTTTTGTGAAGGATATACTGTATATATTAACAGATAATCATTGCTACAGTACAGCTTCCACCAACAGCATCAAGAAGCACTCAGCAAGGAAATATATGAAAATCTAGTGAAACAGGGACGTGTACTTGATGCTACATTAACTCATCGCAGCTAGTTGATTAACAAGCTAACCAGCAGATACCTTGGAATCACAAATCATTGGTGACTGCTGTTATTTCTTCACCCTCTGCAGAAAACCTTTACAAATCCCGATCACCTCATCCTGTTATTAACGTCAGTTTTGGAGCTTATACCAGTCCGGATCTGCCATAAGTTTTTTGTGCTGATGTTTTCATAGTACTTTCAGTTTTGTTGGAGTTCTTTTCTACAGATTCCTCAGCAGTTCAGAGTATTGAGAGACTTGCTGACGGTTCAGTTCTCCGCAGTGTTAGAAAATCTCTAGGAATAGCATTTCTAACCTCTGCTGGCACCTTTACTTTGGACTACTGAATTAATTCTGAGAGTGTAATTGAGCTTGGCCATTTGATCCAAATGTTTTCCTCTTTTCAGCCACTCGGTGAAGGTATGAGGTGAGATATGTGAAGTGAGAGTTTGGCCTTTTCTCCGTGAGAAGTGCTGTTGTCTGAGCAGTTTAATTATGGCAGTTTGATGGGCAGCAGCTCTCCACTGATGTTTTTTGGTGTGGAAAATGCACGGAAGGGAGAAGGATGAGTGAGTGACACAGGTGGAGAGGAAGAAAAGGAAGGAAGAAGAAAGAAAAGTTGATTGAATGTGAAAGGATCTGAAATGTAGGGAAGACAGAAAAAGAGTGAGGGGTGGACTGCTATTAAGAAAGAAGTAGAGACTGAGAGACAGAGAGATGGAGTGGCTCTCCGCTCCAGCAAGCGATGCCTCGTTGCCATGGCAGCACCGTCTCTCCGGTCTCCGTGGGAACGGTTGAATCCTGTTGCAGCTCGACTTTGCCCCTGGGTGAGAGAGAGAAAAGAGAGAGAGAGAGAGAGAGAGAGAGGAGTGAAAAAAAAGAAGAAAAACAGTAACAGAATGGCGAGTTTAGCCTGGGGCATTTGGGTTGGCCTGAAAAATGTTGGGTGTGCGCTGATTCTCTATCTATCTTCCTCTTCCTCTCTCACTTTTATTCCCTTTCTTCATCTCTCTCACCTTACCTCATCAATAGACTTCTAAGTGTTTTGCAGAGACTCTGACAGTTAAAGGCAAGTTTTGAAAGCCTCTAATCCCCATTCTCTTTCCTCTGTGATGTGTGTCTGCATCCCTGCACACCCAACTGTACCTGCACACATGTATGCACTCTGTCTTTTGTTTTTCAACAACACACACACTCACTGCAGTAACAGACGCCACGCCGGCCTGCTTGTTTGTGCGTTCTGTGTGTTTATCTGTCTGTTTGTTTGTGACCTTGCTCCAGCCCATTCACAGAGCATAAGTAGCCCTATTAGCGGGCCAACTAGCCAAGAAAACAGATGATCCCTTTTGACAGAGGTCCTATTGTTATGATCAGCTGCAAACAATGCAGCTCTGTCTGTAAACCACAGTGGTCGATTCACCCCTGCTTCCAGTCGCTGGTCACTACTCTATCAGCCACAGCCACGGGGGAACTACAGGACGCTCAGAAGCTATATTGTGCGTATATAGGGTTTGTAGGTCATAGTTAATTTGTGAGATTGTTATTGCGTAGGGTCATGACCTGTTCAAAGCATGGCTTTCTTGGGACTTTATTACTTATTCATATTTATTACACCAACAGTTTCATTACTTTTTGTTACTACTTATTGCTCTGACTTGAATGTAGTTCTGACATTTTCATCTGGCTTCACACAATAGGATGATATTTCATCCAGATAAATTTGACATTTGCATTATTTTTTCTCAGATTTATTTTATTTTAAGGAACTAAAATCGTATCAAACCAGGAGAAGAGATGAAGTTATTGTTTGCCTGGTTGTTTGCCTGGTTTTATAGAAGATCATTCAGGCTAACAGATTGAGGAAGTAGAGCAGATTTTAAGCCTTATCTGGAAATTTGCTTTCATAAAAGCAGGAATAACACTGCACTTTTGCTTCAGAGATAAAGATGTTTCTGCACTAGTCTCCTCCAAAGTGATAAGAATTTGCATTGCATTTTTTGCATTTGCATGTTTTTAGTTGTTTAAAGAGTCAATAACTGCTGAGGTTGTGAAACATGGTTGATTATTAATCACAAAACCATTCAGGAATTATGGACATTTTCCATACACACTCATTTTTGGTGGTTCATAAACAGCATGATGGAACAAATAGCTGACAAGCAGTTGCAGGTTGGCCAGTTGTTGCCTGTTTCCGCTCTACTCTGTGACTGATCAAGCAGATAAAAGACACAGAGGTGGTTCTGAGTGATATATTTGGTTGGTGTTCACTGAAATTCCCAACATGAGGTCTGAAGAGGTTTCTATAGAATGTTCTAAAAAGTAAGGACTTAGCTGGCAAGATTAACAACAGATAAAGACCATGGAAGTCAACCAGGCAGGTGTATTATTGTCAAAGTCTGTAGTCAATAGATGGTATAAAAACAGAGGCAAAGCATACCGCATCTTCAGTTTTATGGCATGGGCATGTATGTCTCCCGATGGACCAGGTTTACTGTTGTTTATTGATCATGTGAATGCTGATAGATACAGCAGGATGCATTCTGGAGTACATAGAGCTATAATATCTTCTCAACAAACGGCCTTATATTGAAGATGGATAATCACCCTAAACATATAGCTACCCAAGAGTTGAGAGGCAAAGGACTGGAATATTCTACACTGGCCAACTCAGTCAGAGCTGCTGCTCACTGACAAGACTGAAGGCAGAAAGAGCCACAAACAAGGCAGCTTTTATAACTCAACATCAATTATAATATGCTAATAGAATGAGTAAAATGTTGTGTATTCCACCTCAGAAGTTCCAATAGTTAACTGTACTGTGTGCAAGGACGGCGTAGTTATTATTTATTTACATTTACAAGAGGTGTGCCTTCCCCGCCCCAGTTTTGCATCATGTTGATGCATTGCTTCACTGAATGCAAAATTTTGAAACAGATTTACAGTGTATTTTGTGCATGCGTGGGTGCGCACACACTTATATATGACTTCAATGCCCTAGTGTGTAAGCATCCATTGTAATCTGTAATCTGTGTGCTGGTCTGTGTGTGCCCCGGTTTACATCCTCTGTTCTGTATGGATGAAGTCACATTGAGTTCAGTGTGCCTCTGTCTGTGTGTGTGTGTGTCTGTGTGTGATCATCCTGTCAGGATGTCACCCAGAGCTGCCACAAATCACAGCATGTTTATCCACTGTCTTACACCTGTATGAGATTAAACTCTGAAGGCTAATCTTAATTCCCAGTAATCTCAGACCATTATGCAGCTCATGTGACGTCACGGTTTAATGCTATGCCGATAAATAGCAATGGTTCGCTAATAGATTACCCAATTCTCTCATGTCAAATCAAATCCCACAAATACATAAGCTTTGCTTTTGCTTTCCTCTGCCATTAGTCAGCCTGTTTTTTAATTTTTTTTTATTTTTGCTTTGAGTCAGGCTGCTATAAAACTGTAGCAATCAGACATCCGCCTGTTAGTCAGACATCTGTCTGTCTGTCAGTGAATCAATATGTTTTTATCCCATATCTGGTGCAAAATGTGTCATGTCATACAGTCTGTGGAGCAGTTTGCTTACTTGCTGCAACTTTATATATAGCATAGAGATGTCACTGTGGTATGGATATTCTCATCTAAGTCTTGGCATTTCCAGACACTCCCTTGACGTATGCACTGTAGATAAGCATTGCGTCCGCAAGCTCTAGGGGACAAACGAGAAAAAATATGGACGCAGATATTGTCATTTCTGTTAAGATAAATGTGAAATGTGATCAAGTTTACCATCGTTGTGGTGGTAATCAAATGTCAAACACAACACTAACATCATCAGACAAGCAAAACACGTGTTATTGATGTGTTTCTAATTGTATATAATAATATTGCACCTTCCAGAGTGTGTAGGGACAGGAGGTGTTGTTGTATATGACCTGCCTGTGTTATCCCATGCATTACTATAAATGAGGTGTTTGAGGTCCAGATTCAACCTCTTTTTCCTTATCCCTGTCCACTTTACTTCTTATCACAGGGGCTGTGAAAGTTCAAGCCAGTTTCTTCCGCTCTCAAGCTGACTCGTCTTTTTAACTCACCGTCTCTCAGATTCCCTGTCTCGCTCCTTTTCTGTCAACCTATTTTCCACTCTTGCTGTTTCCTCATTCTGCAATCATTTACGAGCCATGAGCATTATGAGCATCATGTAAGAAAATGCTTGAGTCCCAATCACATGTGAAAAGAGAAGGAGGCAGTTTAGCTGTGAGGTTGACCTCTTTGGACTGAGTATACACACACACACAGAAACAGAGAGAGGGGAGAGACCACTTCAGCTTCCATTTTCAGAGTCAGAATCTGAATGTTTAATCAATCCCAGCTCTTTGCTGGGAAGATGCATGAATTTTTCACATGGTGGATAAGGGAGGGTGATGGTAAGCCAACCCATATACTGTAGATACACATTTCTACACACAAAACATGTCTGTGTGCAAGCAATTACATATCACACATAACTTTCTCACTCACATATACACACAGTAATGGCACCCACACACTCTATGTATGTATGTATGTATCTCAAGGAGATTGTAGGTATTGGTATATTAGTTAAGAATAAATGGATAATGGCGCCCCAACACACATATACGCATAGATTTTGTGCAACCATTGTACTCGACTGACACCTCTCCCCTTTTCTTCCTTTTTTTCCCCTCCATTTACTTTATACCTCATCAGTACAAGGTAGATTAGAGCCAATATTCAAGCAAGTTTGGTTGAACGCTCCTGACTAGGTTTAGTACCTTCAGCAAGAAGCACATTTTCTGTGGTAATGCCAGAAGTGACACAGTATGATCTAGATACATCTTTTGATGATCATGAAAGCACCACCTTGACTGTAATAACCGTGGTCTTCCCATTTCATTGCATGTGACGCTGCATGAGATGGATCCAAAGAAATCTTGCATGCTCTCTCTGCACTATAAATTTTTAGTGATTGAGATTTTGAATGGTACTTTTGTGAAAAGCTTGTTTAGTATCCAGGCAATCAGCAGAAATAGAGGGAAACTGTTCAGTCCAAACCTGCTTATATTTTCAGGTGTAATCATGTTCATGCCATCCCACTGAGACATTTTGACCAACAGCTAATTTAGCCAGCTAACACATTGAGCATTCAGCTGACCTCCCACACATGCCCCCTGAACTGCTTAAAGATGGATCAGTTTGCCAGATTGCAATGAGTGTAAGGTTGGAATTGTGTGTAAAGGTCAAAGGTCAGCTTTACTGTGAACATTCTGCAAAAATAATTTCAAATCCATTAAAGCCTTTGCCACAAAAATGATGTAAGACAAATATCAGTGTAAAGGTATGTGCTTGGTGGCAGCATACTGTCAACATAATGCTGTAACTTTTTTTTTCTTTTTTTCTTTTTTTAAATCCCTCATACAGCACATACAGTTTGTCTTTCCTTCTTGTTAACAACCACAGAGACAGACAGGCTATTGCCAATTCATTTGGTCCCATCTCGTCTGCTCTAACCTTTACCCCGCCTCTCTCTCTCTCTCTCTCTCTCTCTCTCTCTCTCTCTCTCCTCTAATCTTGGTGGGAAGCCCTGGAATTAACCGCCAGTTTCAATCAAGTCCAGCCAGATTCACCCTCTTCTGTGGCTGGTGACCTGCATATCACACACGCACGCACGCACGCACACACACACACACACACACACACACACACACAGAAGCAATCCCATTGTCGCATAGTCAGAGATCAGGAAGTGGACATCACTGCTCAGCGATGTCCATGTCACACACCCTTCTGCCACTAATGAAGGGAAAAATTACATTTTAATCCTGCATGTGTATGTTTACCTACACTTGTGTGCATGCTCGCATACAGGAAAGCGTTTATGTGTGCTTTCTGTGTTTCTGTGTTTCTGTGTTTATGTGTACCATGGAAACAAGAGCTGTCTTCCTCTGGTGGAGATCAATTAAATGATAGACATGCGTGAAGTCGATCTTTCCGGTAGTCTGTCTGATGTGTATCTCAAACAGTTAAAGGGCAGACATATACAGGCTAATGAACACTTAGAAACACACATACATTTTTTTATTAGATTTTTGCTTTTAATCTCCCTTATTTCCTTTTCAAAGAAAAGCCAAATGAGCACTACATAAATACTTGAACATGCTCAGTGCCACAGTCCTGCCCTGACAGGGCTACTGATTAAAAGTGCATGGCCAAAATTGAGTCTGCTGATTAAAACAGAGTTATTATGTTATATATATATTATGTTATATATGTGTGAAGCTTCGTACGTTAGATCCTATACTTCCCATAATACAATACATTTTTTTGTTTCATTTTGTACCTAAAGCTGATGCATAAAGCCAACGTTCTTTAATTTTTACCCACTTTGACAAAAACCAAAATTTTGCCTGGTAGATATACTGTGTACTTTTGATAGTTGAACACATAATTTACATAAAAATGCTAAAGTCAAACAACACAAAAGTGCATTTTGCTAAAAGATGTTTTGCTGCTTATATGTCCACAGTGTATTAATCCTTGTGAACCACAGGACTCCATACTCTGCTTGTATATACTGATTGCATGCCACTGTGTACTGTAGGTAATACACAGACTGTAAGCATCTCCTACAACCCCGCCTTTACACAGCTGTATCATCCTTTTGACAAATAAGCCCTATAAGGTGGCTATGAAGACCCCTTCTTCGTGGCCTTTGCTTGTTCACCAACAGTAGATTTGTAGCTACAGCATCAGTTGTTCTTGATTTGAAATGTGGCTTTTTGTCCCTTTTATCACACACTTAAAGCAGCTACTGAAAATGTCAATTTTCTCAGACAGAGGAATGAACAATTTAAAAACCATCTGGCCACAAACATGTTTCTCTGAAGTGTTAATTTATCAAAGAATCAGGAGTCTGCCTTACAGCAATTTCACATTTCACCTCACAGAATTGTGAAGACGATGAAATGAATGGCTAAACAGTGACAGTGACAGTGAATTAGCCACGCTTATGGTAGTATTTTAATCATCCATCCCGCATAAAATGCAATGTGCAGCTTTCTTATCGTGCTGTATTTGCTGAGATGAGGAGGTAATAGTTGTGTCAACACTGCGGTTGCCATGGAGACAGTGGGGTTTCCATAGCCATGCTCTCTTTCCCAGTGACCCAGTTTTGGCGTTGTGGCATTGAAGTCCTCCAAGAGCTCTCAGTGCTCCACTCCATTGCTTTTTACCATTCGGTTGAGCGCATTTATACATTTTCCACCTGACTGGAAAAAGACCACATATTTAGACTGTTGTTGATGGTAGAGTCTTAAATTATACTGATAGCTTTAAAATCCTTTGGTATCAATTCGAGGTAAACTAGTACAGGTGAAAAAAATAACAGAAAAACTCTTTTTTCCAATGATACAAAAGAGCAGATTCAGAGTCAATTTCCTTTTCACAGCCCTCAAGGAGGTTTCTCTCCCGCCCTTGAACCTGTGGAAACAAACTTCACTGGCTTTGTGGTTTTTATCACTGTCACAAACAAACTGGCTGCCTGGATGACTTACTGCCACATGCTTCTCAGGGCTAGTTCATAAACACATAAACAGCGTCACTCACACCTTATGGCAGCAGACGACTGACTCATCCAACGTTTTTGGATGTGTTAAACATCTCGATCAGAAGGCCAGCTCCTTGGTGACCACTGGGATCATTGCAGAGCTTATTGTTATTATTGTCATAATGTATAAACGATGGGTCACTTGATGGAGCAATGACGTTTAAGAGGTTTTTCCATCTCCAAAATGGATGTCAGTAAAAAAGACATGCTTCTCTGGGAGTCTTCCTCCTGGATATATTATTGCTCCCTTTTTAGAATTGAACAAAAATGCACAGTTTTAAAGATATTAGCATAACAAACAAGTCGGAAATAAATGTTTCAATGAAAGCTAGTATGTTTGCTGCCTTTCTTGCTGAGAGTTGAACATGATCATTGATACCACTTCCAATATTTGTATATTAAATATATAACTACAGCCCAGCAACTGGTTTGCTTAGCTTGGCATAAAGATAGATTATTCATTCAAAAGCCAACGTTTCTGTTTTACCCTCTGGGTCAGTTAGCAGTTATGAGCCATCACTTCCTGCAGACTTGCTGTTGTCTTGTTGCCATAAAGCCAGCGAGATCCTGGGAAGCTCCTGCAGATAGCCAAGAAATGATACAATACACAAACCTCTTGTTGTTATTGCTCCATCGGTACAGATTCTATTCTAATGATTAATTAAAATAGTGACATCAACTGAAAGAATGTCTGAAATGTTAGAACACGTTTCTTTTTCTTTTGGTATTTCAGGAGAATTCTTGACATTTTCTTCCAGCTCTGATGGTCAGCTACACTAACAGTGGCTCGTGGTTGCTATAAAAATGTATAGTTACCAGAATCACAAGCTGTCTTGTCACTCCCTGTAACCTTCCCTCACACACACACACATGGACCACTGGCTGTGCTGCTGCAGTAGCTGTGTGGCTGTTGGTTTTGGCAGCAGAAACCGCTGGACAGGCGTTGTGATTGTTTGTTTTTCATGCAATATCCCTGCATTTTTTTGTACGCCCTTACTCTTGAAAGGAGTAGTAGTAGTAGTGGGTGGAGGAAAAAAAAACATAATTTAGATGCTTCCTCATTGAAAATCAAATATCTTTGTAGTGAAAACCATATGCGGTTTTTGTACAACTGTGACCTGCATGGGAATGGGCTCTCAGTCAGATACTGAATGAGGACATTCAGCTGCTGCTCAGCTCCGCTGTCAAATATATTGAAAAGCTGTTACTGCTGTAATTGCAGAGCATTTTTGATGGGGGTGACATTTGTACAAAGTCGCCACTGTCCTTCATATTACCATTTGTATCTGTGTGTAGTAACATGACACTGTAAGCATCACAACACGTGATTTCTCAGAGCTGTCCAATGAGCATGCATCTGTCGTTTTTAACATTAAATCAGCGTGAGCTGTCTTTACATTGAAGGGTCCACCTAAATGGGCTATAAGACAAAAATACAAGAAGTCACAGAAACACAAAGAGACACACACTCCCCGGGCATCTTTCCTCTCACAGATGGTGTACAGGACCTCTGGCTATCATTTGCTGAAGGGACCTTCCATTGTTTCTTTGCCTTGCTCCTCCATTTTCTTCTAGAATCAAAAATTAAATCTTAGGGGGCCTGTGACGTATGTGAACCAGCTTTTTAATGTGGATGGTATGTGTAACCTGCTCTTAGAGCTTCCTATTCATTTTCCATCTTAATTGACTCATACTGGATGACTACTGGACTATAGTGGAATAATAGACTCACAGTTTAGCTTGAGCAGAAAGTGCAGAAAGATTAGGCATAACTCCGAGGGAGTCATGCGTCATTCAGGGTTGGTAGTTGCCCATTATATGTTAAGTGACAGGAATTACACCGGTTTGTCTGACAATGGACTTAATCTCACTTGTTTTTATCCGTGTCTGGCAGCTAACTGTGACTCTTGTGACCCGCTGTTGTCTCCAAAGGTGTCCCCAACTTTACTGAGACTGAAATCCACTAACTTTGAAAACAGCATCAGAATCAAGAGTCAACAGACTGAAGGAGGAGGAAACAGGTGGAAAAGGAGTTCAACTTATCCATTGAGGGATAAAGGGCAAGGATTAAAGGCAGTGATCCAAATTATACTCCAAAAACCACCCCGGAAAAGAGTTTGTTGAGATTTAGCCCTAACTAAATAGGTGATCAATGGCAAGTCCAGTATCACAGCTTTTGCTTAGAGGGCTGTTTTTTCCCCTCTCAGCACATGACCTAGAAAAATTAGCTGGGATGGCAACTTTCAAGAAATCTCCTCGAAATCTTAGGAGTGTTTATCCAGCCTTTGGCACCGTTAGATGTGCCAATCCTCCTGTGCACTGATCCCCAATCCTTGTTCTGATACTCACCAGGCTCTCTAAGAGCAGCTGAATGGAAGTAAGAAAAAACAAACAATAGGAGCATTTTTGTGCACAGCAGCTCTAACTTGGCAGGAAGGGACACAAACAAGTAAAGAGGATCATGAACAGTGAGATATGCCACTGGCCTATGAACACCTGCACTTATCTATCACTTATTTTATTAAGATGTTCATACAGTACGCACACATTCTCCATCTGCTTTCCTACGTCTCTAAACAAGACCCGTGTGATTTCCTTTAAAGTAATTCAATCAGCTCAATTAACAGTATGACTGCCTTTCATTCTCCTCCATCCATGGAATAACTCTCTTCTTAAGTTTATTTTGAACATTCTTTTTTATTTCATTTTCTGGATGTTTTTTTTTTAATTTGAGTCTATTTGGGGTTAAATTCCATAAATTCCATCTACACAATGTGTTTCCCAATGTGGTTTGTTGACTCCTGCCAGTGGGGATGTACACACTGGACATTCCACAGGAAGAGGAGGAGACAGAAAATATACAAAAAATGCCAGAACTCACTTACATTTCTTTTGCTTCTTTACTTATCTTTCATGTAACAACTAAGCAAATGTATTCACTGAATGCAGAGCTTCGGATAAGGAGGTTGCAAGGACTAAATAGGCTTAAAGTAATATGCACAACATTTCTCTCCATTTTCTCCTTGTTTACAATTAAAAGTTGTTTTTGTGCCTTAAATAAAACTTTTCTTCTATTAGCCTGGTGTCAGTAGAACAAGCATACCGTGAGCATTTCTGCAACAATATTGGCAGCTTAAGCTGATTTTGATAAGCAATGTGCCAACTGCTGTCACTGATGAACCCAACATCAGGTCAGCATGCTTCTAGTTAAGGCCTCAAAAGCTAAGAAAAGGAAATATTTAAACATGAATTGTTCACACACAGCTGAACAAGCTGCTGCTGAAGAACGTGTGATGTGAACAATTGAGGAGTAAAAGCTGGGCACACATTCTTTTGTCAAGAGGAATTCATATTTTAGCTCTGTCACAGTATGACAGATGTCAACAAAGACAAAACTGTCGAAGCTAGAAACCAAATAAAAAAAAATACATTGAGCTCTGACGTAAACCCAATCAATAAACATTCATTGTGACCTACTGCTCTATAAAAGTATAAACTTACTTGACATTAAACAACACTGTGTGTCTACAGTGTTTAAAACTTTCTTCAGTTTTGAGTGACACCTCCAGGGTCTGTTCCCTCCAGCTTTGAAAAGCATATTCCATTTTAATGTAGCAGCCGCTCACAAGGTCATTTGTCACTTGATAATGACAAAGCAAACCCAAAGGCATTTCACTGTCAAAGTGTGTGTATGTGTGTGTATGCGTGAAGGAAGTCTGTGAGGTGAAAGCGGTGTCTGCATCCTTGTGAGTCATAGATGTGTTTGAAGTTTGAGGATGTGATCAGATGCTCCTGTCCCCAGGGTGTGTTTTTGCTTCTTTTGGGGAGGAGGAAGTGCTGGTGTGTTACCTTAAAGAAGACACAAATTCAACTGTATGAAAAGCTAAGATATGTGCATGGCTTTAGGAGCCAATTGCTGCTTCTATAGCAGATGTACTCTCTGTGTGGAGGGTTAATCTTAACTTCCACCTATCAAGCTCTGGAAGGCTCCTAATAAGTAGGTGCAGAGAAAATCACATGTTGCTAGCATGTGTTAAATGTGACATCCGGCAGGCAGGCTTGCTTCTTGAGAAATTGACTGTACAAAAAAAGCAATTTTTATTGCATTTTTATGTTTTTATTTTATTTTAAGCATATTATTCTGCTGTTTTTTTCTGACATCTTACATAACAATGCTGAGGAGAGAGATGTTTTTATTTAGAGCATAAGGCCTCCAACCTTCAAACTGTATCTTCTAATTCCTTGGGCACCCGATGTTGCAAAACAGTGTGTGAATTTGTGTGGGCGGGTGTTTGTGTGTGATCATGAGTGAGCCTGTGAAAACAGGCATGTATGGACTCCTGGTGTATCTGTGCAAGTATTATTAGGTGTGTGTGTGTGTGTGTATGTGGGTCTTAGTCTTAGTATGTTAATCCTTGCCAGTCGCATTTTGCTGGCCTTTCTGTAAGAGGTGCATGTGGACCCTGGTTGGCAGGACTGGCACAAAGACAGATTACAGTAAAGCAGAACAGTCGTCACACAGCCTGAGCTGCTCTGAATATGGCTGCTGTTTGTGGGGGACTGGCTGGTCTTTACAGGTCAGTTGTGGTCTGATTTATCCTGTAGGCAAGGCTGATCTGATTGATCGTGCTGGTAAATCTTGGTTTTATTTGGACGGTTTCTTCTGGAACTCTTTCTGACTCCTCTTTCAATGGCTTGATTGAATCATAAACCTTTAAATGCAGAAGACTCTACCACAACAGACAAGATGTTTTCAGAAACTATGATATTCCACTAATATTACAGTTTCCACATATTGTTTTTATAGAATTAATGCATAGCCAGTTCAAACCATTGCTGATCAAAGCAGGCCGATTGTGATTGAACCACTAATATTTAGGACACATACTCTTCTGGTCAAAACTGGCCTTTACAGTAAAACTACTCACAGACACTTTGGCAAAGGATCTATCATTTTCAGGCTGTATTTATTGTAGCAGCCTTGCCATGTATTCTGATAGTGCTGGCCACTTTCATTTGCATAGATGGAGGACTAGGTTACTTTATGTAAATCAGGAGCCTCCAGTATTACTTGCCCTTCTTAAGTTTGAAAGCAAAATCTAACATGTAGACTGACGTGGCAGCTGTCGTTTATTTCTCACCTCAAGAGTTTAAAGGACGACATTATGTGCTGCCTAGTGTTATGCCCATCAATCATCATGTCCAGTGCCAAGTGCAACCCCCAAAAATGCCCCAACGGCGCACACAGTTAGATATCATTCATCATTTCTCTCCAACTACAGTTTCACTGGTAAAAGTTAACACTGTCTGCAGCTGCTTACTCAGTTCCACATTATGTTTTCTACCATGAGGCTTCTTGAAGCAGCAACAGGAAAATCTGAAGAAAGTTTGACAACATCAAATAGGCATATCATATTGCAGATCTTCTTTCTGAAGATCAATTGTAACAACAGGAATGTAGGAGTATAAATAATAACAACTCCTACGTTACACAGAGGCTATCAAATGTGAGGACGACCGCAGAGATGTTCCTTACAAATACTGACAGAAAGGTTTTGTGCAGCTGGTGTGTAAAAGAAGTATTTATGCAGAAAAATGGTCAGGTTTTTAGAAATAACTACACCATCAACTTCACCCAGGAATCTACAATGAAACAGTATCAGACAGTGAACAACTTACTCTAAAGCACAAAAAAAGCCTTAAGCACAACTTGAAACGGTAAATTAATATCCTGCTGTGTTTACCTAGAGGATGTCTTTTTAATTTATACCATCAAACACCACGGTATGGTTTTATATCAGGTAATAATCTCGCTTAATGTAATGTATTCGTATATTAGGGTGCTGATTTATGGTGCAAATGTGTGTGATAAAAGTGTAATCATGTGTGAATCAATGTCTGCAGTTAATGAAGTGGTCAGTACAGTAACTAGTGTGGTGGGCAGTTACCCTCCTATTTCACATACATGTGTTTTATTGAAGCTATCCCTGTGTTTGAGAACAATTGAAGTGTCACTCATGAATGTGCAGACATGCCTGCAAACATTCACATTTACACACAGTGTATTAAAAGAGGAGGAAGAGTCTAAATCTATACCAAACCCCCCTGAGAGTTTCATTCCCTAGATACGTGAGCGCCATTTGAAGCGCTGCATCCACACAGGCTCACATCCGCCTGGATACGTGAGCGCCATGTCGAATTCATGACGGTTGTCATGGTGCCCACATAGCAACCGGCTATACATGTGCCGGCTGCTTCCTCTGGTCGACTCAGCAATGGGGTGGGGTGGTGGTGGGATGAGGATGGGGGGGACAAGAGGGGGATAGAAGGGCAGTAGTGGGGTGGAGAGGTTGAGGGAAAGAGAGAGAGTGCTGGGAAAGTAGAGGGGCGGCAGTGCATGTCAGTTTGTGTGTGTTTTTTTTTCTTTTTGTGTGTGTTAGAAAGAGATCTAAAAGGCTGGGGCAAAGAAAAAAGAGACAGAGACAGATGAAGAAAAAGGGGATCAGCTGGTCTGTAAACCTCAGAGAGATGGTGAACTCACGGATGACAGCTCCCTGAAAAGCCATGTGGCTTATGGAGACTGCAAAATAGACAACACTTCACTTGCTGCTTCACTGTTTCAGCATGCACAGCTATACTGTCTGAAAGATGGAGTCAATAGGATTGAGTTCAGATGAGGATCTACTGATTGAATGAACATGTTTCATTGTAGTTATTTTTAGAAAACATTCAAGCCTACTGCTTGAAACTGTATTATTGAAAAAAAAATCCACTTTGCTCTTCCAACATACACATGTGTGTTTAGATGAATCATTTAGTGTTTCTAAATTTTGAGGTCAAAAATATATATTTTTAGCAGAGTGCATTTCACATTTCATTACGGCAAATAAGTGAGGCATATTCTGCTAATTCCTCCTCCTTGGTCGTGTGAGTGTGTGCAGAGCAGTTCATGGGTAATTGATGTGCCGAGTCTTATTTTGGGAGCCGAATCAAGCGACAGGGCTTTATGCATCACCTGGCAAAAAGAAATGTGGCGCAGGCATGGACATGTGCATGGGGACACATACCAATGTACAGACCTCCTTTTCTTTTCTTTTTTTTTGTTACGTGCTGCTCCACCTTACACTACAGACATGAACGGATGCATATATATATACATAAACACAGACCAAGTAAGGGTCCACGTGAAGTCGCTCTCACACAGAGATGCAGGCAGACATACATGAATATTTCAGTTTGATTCAAAACATGCAAACCAACCATCGCCCATCCCCCAACCCCATCCACGAACAACCAGCCAACCCCTCAACCCAAGCTTGGGTAGCAGTGCAGCAATAGGCCATAAATGATAGAGAAAGAGCAGGGGGGGAAAGGAAAAGGAGATAGAAGGTCTGAAAGACTGGAAATTCATCAGGCAGAATGAGGAGAGAGGATGTGGAGAAAAATATAGACATCAGCGTGGAGTGACAGCTCTGGCAGCTCACTAGGAGTGGGGGGTGGGGGGTGGTGATGACAGATCTTGATTTATTCTGCTGTTTTACTAGTTATTATATACGGTCATATTTTTGGGTGGGTGTGTAGCGTCTTGTTGGTCAACTGAGCTGTTAAATAAGTCAAAACAGCTGCTGTACCAACAGTTTATTTTTGGAACGGTTTCAGGTGAGCGACCATGTGTTCATTCATTGTACCGTGATTTAGCTGCTCCCTTATGAGCACCCAGTTAACAACATTCACCTCCAGTGGAGCAAACCAATCCTATAGTCCATTATTCCCTAGTCTGATACCAGTGGCATTCATAGACATTTTTAAAGGATGATTACACATTCTTATGACTTATATTGGTGTCATAGTAGTTAGTATACATACAGACATTAGCATGGATACCAGCCCAGAGGTTGTCATGTATGAATCAGATCAAAAGTTCTTGATGACTGATGCAGACTCTGAAACTGACAGTCTAATAAGCACAGCCATTTCTTGCAGCGACTGTCAAGGCAAAATAGTCAACAGGGGTTGAACTTAAATTTTATTACTTTTCATCCTTCTCATAAAACAGCCTGTGAACGTGAGTGGTGGCAATACCCATTCTCACTGCTCTCTATGGACGTTACCTGAACAACAATAGCCTGTAGGAGCAGTTGTTCCTTTTCACCCCTTTCTACTGTGGTCAGGTGGCTCTTTGTAGAAAACTAGTTCATTAAAAACATACAACAGCCATTAGCATCAGCTAAATCTGTCAGCTCCCCCAATGCCTAGACACCTCACACAATAGACCCTTTAACTCGTCATTATTAAAACAAGTTTTTTTTTATTATTTCAAGAAATACTAAGACATAATGTGATGACTATAGATACACAAAGCTGACATGATTTGAATCCATGTGAATTGATTGTATTAAAGATAAAGCACTAAAATGCACATCATAAATGAATTTATGTAGAACACTGAACCATTTCCTAGACCTTTCCTGGATTCATGTCCTAAAACCCTGTTGTGTTCCTTTAAGACACTTAGCAAGCTATTTCATTTGGAGAGGAGTCAGTGTGTAGGCCTACATGTGTGGGTGTTCATGATGCAAGCTTGTGAAAGTGCGTGGCTGTATGGGCTTAATGATAAAAGCGAGCAGGCTCTTCAGCCTGCAACAGCCACGGTGTCAATTAACCAACAACCATGGAGTCAAACGGATGTAAGTGAGCTTGTGGCATGATGTGATTCATTTTTACTCAGTTAAAATTCAGATGGGGCACACGGTGCATAGAAAAATACTAACAAAATGTTTATTTATTTAGGACATATTACATGCAAATATGCACACACACACATGCAGGGTCATCCGCCCTCTGGGGGGTCAGTGTGTCTTCCTGTGGGATGTTCATAAGGCTGAGGAGGAGGAGGAGGTCAGAGTTTGTGGGGAAGTTAGGTTCCATGCTTTCACTTCTTATAGTAGACATACTCTGACACATTTCACATGTGGCAGTGAACCCACACCTCCCTTCCTGTTGCATCGGTGTTAATCTCTCGCTCCATTTGCACTCGTCAGGAGATAACAGCATCATTAGCACACATTAACATGTCTCTATTATCATTCCCCCAAGTGTCCCAGAGTCCCTGTACGTCTGCATACTGTACGTGTGTGAAGAGCGAGAGCTGTGAATGGGGATGAGGCGTGAATATGGCTTTTTCAACAATTTCAGTCTATCACAGTCTGTCACAGAGGTGCTTGTGTGTAAGCCAACATATCCATTTACATATCAGCCAAGATTTTCCACAGCAAAAAGTACTTGCTAATTACACTCATTATCTAGATATTTGACACATGCTTTTTGTTGTTGTATGACAATGTTTGAGTGGGAGAGATTTCTTTTTTTATCTGAACCATGCTGACATTTTATTGTTTCATTTTGTATTAGTGATTATTGATAGATTTTAGGTAACATGTCTCCAAAATGTCCCCTGTAACTCCTCTGCAAACATTTCAGTGGTTGGAACCTCACTGTTTTGTTCAAGGTCGCACTGACCATCCTATCCAGTTGAGTGCCAGCGTTCTCTCTCTGGACTTTCCTGATGCCAGAAAAACAAGGTGATGAGAGGTTACATTCCAAATTATCCTTTTGCTGGGAGCTGTTTTCTCAGTCAGTCTACATACTTTTACTGAATGATCCTGCCACAACATGGGCACTCCCAGTGTGAGAGTCTCTGTCCTGTCCATGACCATAAATCAGATCCATCTGGGAGTTCAGAGAATAGGACTGTGCATCAACTCCTCTGTATCAGTATTCCATCTGGACTGAAAGCCACCTATGTCAACAGCTGGCATACACTCACATCTGTATGCACCTGAAAAGAGAAGGATCAATAAACAGAAAAATGGAGAGGTTCAAATGTCAAATGTTCTTCAAATAGATTGGTAATAAAAAACAGATGACTACCTTTTAACTTACTCTCAGAGCATTTAAAATAAATGTAACATTTTGTGAAAGGGTTAATAATGAATTTTTTTAAACACACTGTTTAATGCACATGCACATTGTCTTCACAGGTAAAGCAAATACACCTGTTATGAGTGTGACTGCATCCTGGACAGGTCACTGGATGTGGCAAGGCTGAAGCATACAGATGTGTTCACACATATGAAAAAAAGAACACACAATAAATGTTATGTGAAGCATTCCTGCAAGGACTTACCACTTCATGCCTCCAAAATACTGGAAAAACAGTAATCAATGAATGTGAGTGTAAGTAAATGTTCAATAGTTCAACCTGGAAATCAGAAACAAGATTAGGATTATGATAATATGATAAGATTAAGATAAACTCTTAAGTGTCAGAGACCGATTAAGGACATTTTTCCAACAATAGTGAATGATAACACACATAAACGTAGGGGGTGATAACTTTAATAACTGGTGGTGTCAATTCAAAAAGCTGTTCTTGTACAAAGTAATAATTAAACAAGTTAAAAAAGTTGTTTACACTAGAGTTAAATGGAGTAAAGAGAGTTGATCGGGGAATGCCATTATTTTTTGTGGTATGCAAATAATTGTATCAACTTGTCATGTCCCCTTAAATATGAAGGCATAAATGGGATTAATATAATATTCTGATCCAACTAATAAACACTTTTAATAGCATTTTTATCTCCATCATTCAGTACACAGCGAGCTTGCAAAAAGTAGGACTTGTAGAGTGGCTAACATTTGTTTATCCATCTATCTCCTGATTCCTCTCTCTCTCTCTCTCTATAACCTCTATGTTCCTCAACAACTAGCCTTTTGGTGCCCATCCCAGGCCCACAGGGGTGTATGTGTCCAAACAAAAAAAAAACAAAAAAAACTAAACGCCTCTCCTTGCTTGACCTCACTCTGCCTGCCTTTCCGGGCTTTAATCCTGATCAAGCATGTCTAGACCTCTCATTACTAGCACATAATCAGGGGGTAGGGCAAGGATGGGATGATGGGGCCAAAGGGAGGCTGGATTGTGGGAGGAGAGGAGAAGATGCAGAGAAAGTGACCCTGACAGTGACCCGCACATTCATTCCACTGTTTACCTTCTCAGTAAACAGACAGACTACACAGAGAGTCAATACACAGGACGGAAGAAGGATGGAGGGGGAGATATGAGGCAGGGGAAAGAGAGGCCAGACGTAAACAGAGGATTACACAGGCAAAGGGAATCCTCAACAAAATGTATCTTAAAAGTCTCACATTTTTGAAGGAACGCTTCTGGGGATGAGATAGCATTTTTAGTTTTGAAGGCATATATATTTTTTCTTCAATTTCTTTAACATTTAAACATATGTTTGGCTTTTTAACCAAGCACACACTTGTCTATCTATATATCCACCTGCTCAGTATCATTAGAATTAGGCATTCATTCATTAAGCACAGCTAAAACTCACCATTGAACATTTCTATATCTGAAGTGAAGCCACATTTTTTTTGATTTGACACTTGTCAGATACCTGCTGCTGTCGTTGCATATGTGTCCATTGGTAATAAAGTTGTTTCAGTAATAGTTCTGATGCATAAAATGATAAACAATAAAACATTTCATTTATTTATTTATTGCTACATTAGTCCGATGATAATGATTGTTGTCAGTGACAATATAAGAAACATGTCCACGTTGATAGAAAATTAAGAGAGGAAAATATCATTGATGCGACTGGATTTACCATCATGAGCTCAATCCCATTACCACACATACTCAGTGTCTGCTAAGCCAGTCAAGCAGCTGAGTGTGACATGTTGAGATTACTGAACATGAGTCAATGTGATGAGGGGCTCAATGCATGAACTAATGACACGCAGGCTCTCCATGGATGGAACCAACCGCACAAAAACATTAGACCTTACCTCGGCTATAGTACATGACAAGCGAGTACCAGTGATGAAGTGTGTGTGTGTGTGTGTGTGAAAGCACATTTTACATTTCTTACACACTGTGCCATGACATGTCTTATAACTGATCAAGCGTGGTCCCATACAAAATTTCCTACATGGCAGGATTTTCATCAGGTCTCTGCAGCTGAACTTATCCTCCCACATTCGCGCTCTCACACGCTTACACCGAATCTCGTCTATATGATCAAAAGGAATGCCTGGAGTCAGCACCTGCATGCAGTCACACGCTCAAACGTGTGTCCTATAAATACAGATGCGTTAGTATGCATGATGATGGGAAGCCAGTTTCACTATGTTTCTGAAACATTCACGTGGGCCTGCATTTGGTTTCATCCTAGTCTCTCTTCTGCTTTGCTTCCACCCCCTCACCCTGTTGTCCTTCGCCTGGCTTCTTCTTTCTTAATCTTCCACCCCTCCCTTTATCCCTCTGCTTCCTTCCCACACTCATAATTTAGATTCCTCTCTTTTAAACACACATATATTCCTCATCTTGTCCTGTTTTTGCAGCTCCTTAATTACGTCTCTGTTTTTTTGTGGCCAATACTTTTGCCATCTAAGGCAGCACTTGAGTGTTTTTCTGCAAATTCCTTTACCTGATTTACATACAAGGGGCTTTAACAGTGATGCTCTAATTGGCTGTCTGCTCTGTATTCAATGTGCTAATTGACAACCAAGGTGATAAACTCCTCCCATGGGGGGGTCGGTCAGACCCCCCCATGGGAGGAGTTTATCACCTTGGTTGTCAATCACATGCAGCCCACCCAGAATGCTTCAGTTCAACCCTTAGACAAAATCCCAGATTGGATCAAATGATACACTATATTTGCAATCATTGCTTTCAGCTAGATTGAGAAGAAGTTGTAAAGATTGAGTAAAGTAATAATTTTGCAATTATGTTTCAGCTACATTTTTGACTCTATATGTGACAGGTAGTTTCTATATGCCAAAAGCTATCTAATCATCTACTGACAGCAATAGAAAAGACTGGTATAAAATGATGAAGCAAAAACAAAAACTCCCACAATGAAAAAAAACTCCAGAGTGACGTCACTCAGCTCTCTACCATCACATCCAGCTTCTTCAAGCAGGTTTTTCTTAGTCTTTGTACATGTTCATATGTGGACTAGTAGAAAAGATTGGACCAATATAAACAAATAAACTTCTATCTTTTGCTCAACATAGCTATAACACTTATTTATTTGAGATCAAAGTCGTTGTGCTCTTAGCCAGAATAGGCACAACAAGGCTGGAATAAATGAACTTGGCTTTAGGGGTGTAGCAGTACTTTTAAGTTTCATATCCTTCGGTTTTGGGCAGGAAGTAATTACACCTAAGCCACTGATGTCTGATCATGCACACACTATAGTCCCACCAGCAATTAGATCCATCCTATGAAGGTCTCTACACAGCCTTAAACAACCCATAGCATTCCAGTGGGATTTATACCTGTGTTAAAAAGAGGTTAGCAGCTTAAAAAATGTTCACATTATTACTAGAAGTATACAGGCACTTTATTCCAAGAGTTATCAGACATTAGACTGACTACATATCTTATAAAAGATAATCATCACAACTATCAATTTTGTAATATAATAAAAATTACCTGAGCATCCCTTCCTGTTAGTTTAGAACAGCCTCCTCCCGTTGACATCACTGCAACTGTAAAAACTGCCTGTGATTCCTGGAATGTTTGTCACTGAATCTTGTTAACAGCTGCATTATGTGCCGTGTGATAATGTGGCAAAATCGATGCTAAGAAGCATCCGTGCTGCTGTGCTGTTTACCTTGCAGTGAAAAAAAAACACTGTCATTAACATTCTCCTCATTGTTGTGTGCCACTTCTCAGACGGTGGGTTGCATCTCAATAAGCTTTTCATTAAGACAGTCGGGGAGTCAATTAGCTTATCTGGCTATTGGCAATATCTGCATCTATGTTGTTGTTGTCGCCTCCATGCAGGGCTGGCAAAGGCTGTGTCCACATGAACCCACAACAGTTCCTTTATACAAAGTCTTATAGCGGCATGTCGTCCCCTGATAACACCGAAGCCATCTTAAAACAGATCTCACATGCATGCCCCTATGTGGTACGTTCACGCTGCCCCCTGTACACATTCCCCTGGGCTGTAATTGAGAGCAGGGAGGCCCCCAACAGATAAACAAGACCTATTGATTCAGTGTAATTTGACTCAGTGGGTGCCATAATGACATTATAGGACAGGACCAGTGAATGTGTTTGTGTGTAAGCCCGTGTGTGTGTGTGTGTGTGTGCACAGCCACTTGCTATTGAGAATGATGACACATGATTCAGCTGTGCCAGGGGAATGGAGCTGATTGGAAAGTGATATAGAAGAGGGTGAGCGAGATGAAGAGATAGAGAGAAAGAAAGAGAGAGAGAGAGGGAGCAAAGTGCCAGCAGAGAGAAGAGAGAGAATGTGTGTGTGTGTGTGTGTGTCACAAATGAAGTGGTGGCAGTGTGAAAGGAGAAACAAAATGTGCTCCTCTTGTGTGTTTTTTTCCACTGGCACAAAGCCATGAATACTGTCTATCTGTGTCCCAGGCGATCAATGAGCCACCAGAATAATGTTTTACTTGCTAATCAAAAGGGAAAAAAGACAAAAAAGGAGGGATACTGTTCAGTGGTGTGTTAGCAGATAACCTCTCTAGCTGAATTCCAATCATTCCACAATCATTCCAGACTTTGAATACAGATTTGGAAATGCTAATCAGCCATCTGTTGATTGCAGACAGCAGATCAAGGCCGCTCCCTCACAACTGGTGGACGCACTTCAAACACAGACACATTTTAAAACAGTCATTTCGATGGTTTATTAAGATATTCTATCAAGACATTATGCAGACAAACATGTAAGAAAATGCTGTGGTGTTACGCTGATTTAGGTTTGACCATGTGATGTTGAATGGAAGCAACCAGCAGCAGATGTTTCATGCTGATAGTCAGTGTCATTTACTTTGGCAATACAATTACAGTTCACCAGGTTTTATTCTTGGTGTGATGGAAAGGCCTTCTGCCACATCATTAAGATGTGCCCTAATGGTGCCCTGAAGTCCAGCATAATAATAGTCATAAAACACATTTTCACAAATATGCGTGTGCACTGATCACTGTTGAATATAATTCAAATCTGCACCATTTCATCATAGATTTAGATGTTACAGTTAAATCTGAGAAATCAGATTTTAACACCAGGTTAATTTATATAAAATATCTTAGTCTTTATCTTCGGCACTTCACATTTATACTGGACGATTTTTGCTTTTAATGCTAATTAAGAAGAAGAGAAGAAGGTCACAGCAGGAATTTTCGTATATAGACTTATCAAAATTTCATTACAGCCCAAGCAGTAATTACTGAAGTACTGTAAGGTTTGATTAAAGTAGTGGACTGAACCCACGCCCTTTGTGGTTCAGTATTATCCTGTCATACACAATCATAGATTCCCACTTCAGATCAGAGGTGTGTATCCCAGCCTCTAACCCCACTGTGAAGGATAAAGAGATGCTCCGCTGTCATTGTAACTTCCACTGGCTTTGCTCTCCTCCACTTGACAGGCTGAGACCGACGTAATTGGTTGCCACGTATGATTCTGTCAGCAGGTAACAAGGAAAAGTAAAACACTGACAGATATGTATTTATTGCAAAGGCTACAGTGAAAATTTCCATTTTGTCTTTATTCCACTGTGACCTACAATTTGATTCCTTTGTGCTTTGCATATGTGGAAATCTCTTGGTGCTGATGTTACACCTAAAAACTGTGAATGTTGTGTGTGAAGCATAGTATCCTGTTTTTAGTTTTTCCATTACACCCATTAAATCCTCTTCCTACATTCTGCTCTCGAATCCTTGATATTCCAGAAATTCCGCCCAACCCTGAATGCTCAATTTGTTGGAGTAAATGTATAAATTTGTTTCCAGTCTTCACAGCACTGCCTCTCCTCCCCCATCAACTAGAGACGTGCATTTTTAAGCAGCAGGGCAACAAATATATATCATGTCACAATGGAACACACATGCATAGATTATATGTGTAGAACGGGAACACACACGCAGACACACACACACACACAGGTCTGACTCAATCAGTCTCGGGCATTACAATATATAGCACTAACAATTCTGTCTACCACGTGAGCAGCCATTTGCACAAAATTAGGTCAACACTTCCTCACACAGAACCCCCCCCCCTTTCCTTTTTCTCTGTCTTTGCTGATTACCAGCTCATTTGCTTTGTCTTGATTCCTGCCTCACAATTTTCTTTACTGTAATTTTTTACAGTATAATTAGCCCGCCTCAAAAGTTGCTACACTGTCCATATGTATAGTGGCTAATGCAAAAATCTAAACCTGCATATCTTTTAAGCACAACTCTAAAGGTGCACAATCTGTGGTAAGACAAAAAACGATACACCAGGAATTTTTAGGGAATTCACACAATATGTGATGTGTGTTTCTTTGATATGGATTTTTCAAAAGCTCGGCCTGTGCTTGGCGAAGCTGCAGGTGTTCTGAGCTCTGCAGATGAATAATTCTGCGCCTAGATTAGCTCATATACAGTCTTTAATTTAAGAAGGAGCGCGAGAGGCAGGCTGAGCCATGCAGCCATCTTGCCATCCCCGGATCGCTCTCTCTTTTCAGTCTCATCCTTGGGCATGCAGCCTCCCTCCCCCCACCGCTCCATGTGCCAGCCTAGAGGGTGTGCTGGGAGGGCAAAGCCGTGTGTGTGTGTGTCTGTGTCTGTGTGTGTGTGTGTCTGTATGTATGCACTGATGCCAAGGGCAGCCTTGTTACTGTAGCTTTTCAGGCTTTGCTGCCGCTATGTTGGCACCACTGCCCTTCTCTCGCAGGTCTGCTCCTACCCTCTCATGCTGCCTTCCTCCATCCATCGCCCATACTTGACCTCATTACCTCATGGTCATGCAGACCACATGCTAAACAAATTTACCTCGACTGATACAGATTCTCCACATTCTTTGGGAACGATGTGACTGTCTGCAGCCCAGGGTTCGGTTAGACTGGGGACGACGTGGTATAATGTCTTGGGTTTACATAGTGAAACTTTATTTCCCTTAACAAGCTGACTGCCTTATCTTATTGTAAGCAGCACTGTAGGATAAAATTCCATATGGTTGACAGAAAACCTTTCTCACCTTTCTCTTCTGTTAATTCACACCAAATAAGATAAAAAAGACAAATACAATGAAAAAGACCCTGCATTCACTGAATCCTCAGCACGTGGTCTGGCCTAATTTTTGAGGGAGATGGCATCCCACTGGTCTCTGTTTTCATTGTGGAAGGTCTCTAATGGTGATATTAAAGGGCCAGTGTCAAGCCACCCTGAAAGAGTGCACATCCAGCCAGCATCCTCGCAGAGACCTGTCAGTAGCTCTCAGTCACATCTCATCCTAATACTGTGCACTCTGTCGTGTGTGTGTGTGTGTGTGTAAAACATTATTCCAGGAACACATCTATCACAGACAGCACTGATGCTCATGGAAATTTTAATTAGATCTATATCTACTTAACTTGAGTTCATTAGTTGACTATGCAGACTATCCCTGTAAAAGTGGGTTGTTAGTTTCCTTTTCAGTAGTAATAACAACAACAACAACAGATGCAGCTATAATAGAGACGAGGGTAACATTTTATATCCCTTGATGGTTTAAAAAGGGGCTTTTATTCGTCAGTAAGGGAAGTATATTGCACTAAATATACAACATATATTACAGCAACTTGGCAACATTTGGATCATAAAGACTGAAACAGCATTAGTGTTTTAGTACCAGTCAAAGAGAACACTAATCAGGGTCAGTTACACCAGCTATGCTTTCAAATCCGTCCTCACTATAAAAATGATGCAGTGACTTTCACATTTTTGAGGAGCGTTTATTGATGTGACATGCAGTTTATCCATCTTTACAGGCTATCTGTGTGACCTAATCCTAACATGTCTTTGCTGTTCCCATCTTTATTAGCCCTAAAAAGGCATTTTTGATTAGCTGCAGTAATTTACTATTATCTAAATGTTGGCTTTGTATAAATTAATCAAACACAATATAAAGTATAGTAGGCTCTTTCATTGCTAGCTGATTCTAGCTGTTTTCGTGATAACAGATATGAGGGATTCCATCTTCTCTAGTAGAAAGTCTATTTTCCTTTAAAGAAGAATGTCTTAAAGCCTCTTCAGCTGGCCTTGACATCTTAACATCTTTGGTGGTGGAGCTTTCATCATCAGACAGAGAGGCTCTCTATCGTACACTGCTGGAACATGTGAAAATGGGGGGAGAAATGCAGGGGTGGAAACGATCAAGAGGCCCTACATGGGTTTCTTTGAGTGCTTTTCTACTGCGGTTGATTGCCTTGAGTCTTATGATTGTCTAAACTTTCATTCTAATTCAATTTGTGCACATTAGATTTCTTTACAGACAACAATGTCAGTAAAAGAAGAGGCCCACATGTCACATTTTAGACTTATGCCCTTTGACATTAAGGTCAACAACTTGGAAACATCACACTGTGGTTTTCTTCAGAGGATCTGACATCTTTGATGCTTTTACTGAAGTCCCCCCATTGCCCACGCTGGTACACAAGCTAAAAATACATCTGACAGATTCAAAAACCTTCTAGGGTTAAAAGTTGTGAAACTTTACGTATGTTTCCTGCACTGGCTCTGCTTCCTCCTTTTCATGACCTTTAATAACACATATGCAGAAGTGTGCCAGTGTGTGGTTTTCTCTGTGATCAATTCAGTACAAATGCATCAGTGTAACATTAGAAATCCACACGTGATGCTTGTTCATGTTTTCTCTTCACCATAGCGTGTAGTAAGGAAGAAGTAAATTCAGTCAAAATAGCCTATTATGTCTTAGTGTGAGTATGTGTGTTTCGCCTGGCCAGTCGGAGCCACTGGCAATACAGCTGCAACATTAGTGGGTCAGTGTGCCATCAACCCATTCATCAGCACTTCTCCCTCCTTTCTCTCTGCCTCCTTCTCCCCTCTGACTCACCAACCGTCCATCCATCTCTCACTACCTACTGCTCCCTCCCGCTCCAGCTCACTTCAGAGCGTTAAAAAAGTCCACATGTACACAGAGTGTGCTTTTAGGAAATGAATTCCTCCAGATTGGTGATGAAATGAGGGTTGTAACTTAAGGTGTATATAATCAGTGCAAATTTTAACAGACTCTCAGCAGGGATTTGACAGATGGAGAATGTGCAGGTAAAACTCGGCTTCATCCAAAACTTTTAATCTCATGTAGTATTAAGATATCCTAGGCCTGGTGTTCTGATTTAAAGACAAATAGCAGCTCAAATTGACCTCATTTACATAATATTATTCCAATATTTACTAAAGATCTAAACTGATTTTAAATTTGGATTATCTAAAGAAGGTTCATTCTGGCTAAGCATGCAGGGAACATTTTCAGTATTTCAGCCAATAAAGTGGAAGTTGGATGGTGTGGTTTGGGTCACATCATGGGTGCCTCCAAAGAAGCTTAAGTGCTTTACACCACTTTGGTTCAGCCTGAATTTTTTAACAACTATTGGATGAGCTAGTGTTTTGCATAGACATTAATGGTACATACAGATGACTGCTGTGATCTTCTTTCCGCATCCACCTAGTGACATCACCCTCTGATTGATGTATTTTACGGTGTCAGTCAAATTCCCACACAAATGCTCCCCCCTTTGGATAAAGTCCTATGTTTAGTTGTACCTTTCTCCAGAGGTAGCTGCTGTTGTTTTGTGCTAGCAGTAGCCTGATTTTCTTTGATTTCTACATCACATTGACATCAGATATTGCTATAGCCTAAAAATCTTCTAACAAGCAACATGCATGATCTGATGAGGGGTCAAAAAAAAAGCACAATACTGGTCCACCTGGACATCAAACCTGTTCTCTAATGGTTCAGCTAATATTATATTCACTGACTATCGGCACATTAACATGATTAACAGGAGGCCATAGCACTACTTCTTCTTTATCATGTTGTTGTATGGTAATACGATAGCACAGTTCCTCAGCGTGTATTACATGATACACTACTTGCATTAAATGTCACTGCAATACTATGTCTCTATTTAGATCTAATGTCGTAGCTATTAATTTAAACCTTTAGGCTAACATTGTCCCATTAACTCTATATAGCAAATGTTAATGTCCCACAGTACTTGAAATATATGAACAAATTAGCATGTCAGTGTTAGCATTCACCACAGGCCCACTTGGTCTATGTTTGTGTGTGCTGGCTCTCACGTAGGTTTTTTATTCCTGTTTTATTTTCACTTTCTGTTAAGCTGTTTACATGCCTTCATAACGTAAACACTTATATGCATTTTGCTCAAAACTGAAAGCAAAAACTTGATGTTCCATTTTTGCGCTCTTCCCATCCCTCTACTTTACTCTGACATTCTCTCTTTCCCTCACAGGATGGATGGAGGAAAGTGAAGTAGAGAGGAGGAGGCAGGAGAGGAAAAGGGAGGGGGTGGATGTGTTGTTCAGTTCTGCTGAATGCGCTCACATGTACGAAAGAAGAAGCATTTATTTTTGGACTCGTACGTGGGTGTACACAGATTTGAAACACACACACACACACACACACACACACACACACTGGAGAAGTGAGAGCTCTACAAGCCCAGAGATAGGCCTGACCTACCTTTATATCAATCTTGTTTTGAAAGCTGCTGGAAGGATGCTTTTCTCTCTTGCTCCAAGATGTTTCCTTATACCTGCAAATGCATTACACATTATCTAACAGACACACACCTGCATGTGCGCACAAGCATAGACAAAAACGCAGAGAAATCAGGGCAAATAAATAAAGAAGAAAAACACAGAAGCTATAAGAGGCGAGAGCAAGAGAGGAAAGAAAATAAAAAGTGAGTGGTTCACCTCTTAGCAACACATCGCACAATAAGTGTCCGCACTGTTGTGTCATATTGTGTCAGCATTGCCACAGCATTATTATCCTGTAGAAACTGTTGTCATGGTAATAAGGTCACTGGCATGCTCATATGTCAAAAGGGATTTATACTGGGCTGACACCATTTCCAGTGCTGCATGTGCCAGGCATGTGTGTGTGTGTACAGTATGTTAGAACAAAGGCAGACTGAGAAGCTGAGTGTGGTAATTTCTTTATGGTGAGTAACAGCAGTGGTTAAATTCCACATTTAACACAACCTCCCTGTCATTTCCTAAAAATGTAGTCCTATTTCAAAATCAAGGCTTTTATCAAAAGCAGGGAATTTCTGTAGCTCTTTCGAAACATACCCTTTACTGGGTTCAGAAAGTCCTTTACATATCTGTCCTTTGTACTGGTTTTATGGAGTACAGTGTAGAACATGCTCATGAACACCTGCCTTAGGGAATTCCAGCAGGGATTCCCCCTCTCTGACCGTAAATGAAAGAGAAGTTGAGAAACAGCTATTGGACTGAAAGTAAAAGTAAAATTTGCCTGTCATGTGTAGTATAATTGGCCCAGTTGTAATATTTGGGTTGTAAGTGGAAAGTCCCAAATCACTCTGGCTTTTGGATCCAATATATAAATGCCCTTTTGTGACATAACACATGAGTAAGGGATTACTTTGTCACTCCAAACAACATGGTAATATATCCCACTTATACTGATATACTGATATTTACCAGTACTTGTGTATCACACAACACTCCTCCACCCCACTTCTTTGAACCATTGTTTTTTGCCCACCCAAATCTGACCCCCCTGACCCTCAGCCACGGTGGCAGCTCAAAGCTAAAGTCATGATTATTTTTTCTGCTCTCTATTTGTCCAGCTTGGACATCTGTCAGCTCAAACACTCAGCCATATGCTATCTATTGTCCGGGAATAAGTGCTTATACGACTGGGCGAGCACTGAAGAGATATTGACCGCAGCCAGGCTGGCTTTGATTAAAATGGCTGATTATAATCCAGTGTGGATTATGTCATGTATGCTTTTCAAAAATGTCTCAATCATTTTTAAAAAATGCATGTTTAGGATGGCAGTGTCCTAAAATTGTAAAAGGAAGCAGCCATTTGTGATCTTTCAGCACGCTCTGAGTTTCTGCTGGTTTCATGCTTTCTTCTCTCAGTCTCTCTGTCTCCCTCCTTCACTGTCTTTAACCACCCAGTGCTACATCTTCTGCTGCCCTGCAGCCAGACTTGTGATGCTCATCCATAGGGTAAAGAGGCGCAAAACAATGGAGCCTTTGGGAGACAGAGTGCTCCCACAGCTGAACATCCAGGAATACATACACAAAGCTTCATTGACTGCAGCCAGACAAAAAAGAGAGTGAGGGGGTGGGATAACTTAAAAAAAGTGTCTGACATTAAAATATAACTACCACAGGATCATGCAGGGAGGTAAAAGTGAGTCAAAGATGAAGTAAACATTCCTGCTCTGAGGGTGAAGCAGCATTAAGAGCCTCAGGCAGGGACCTCCAGTCATGCAATCAAAGAGCAGCAGTAGGCTGGGTCAAAGGTCAGAGATGACTTGGACCTGAGGCTGAGCTGTTTAGCTGTGACAAGGTGACGACAACCAAAGCAAAAAGTTATGATGGACTCAATAAGATAAGATAAGATAAGATAAGATAAGATAAGATAAGATAAGATAAGATAAGATAAGATAAGATAAGATAAGATAAGATAAGATAAGATAAGATAAAACTTTATTAATCCCGAAGGAAATTCTTGTGCCAGAGGTATCAAGTTACATTAAATGCAGTTAAGTACAGAGTATAAGAGTATAAGTGTCACTATAATCCAAAATAAGAGTACAGTACGCAGTATGAGCACAATATATGATACATGGATACAAATATGGATATGTAAGGTGCTAAGTAAACATAAATATAGACAAGTGGAGGGAATGACAGTGATGCCTGACATTATCTAGCGCTTCTCCCTACAGAAAGGGGAGGAGTTATACAGTCTGATGGCCACTGGCAGGAAGGACCTCCTGTGGCGTTCTGTGCTGCTCCTCGGTAGTCTCAGTCTACCGCTGAATGTGCTCCTGTAGGACAGCAGTGTGTCGTGCAGGGGGTGAGACGTGTTGTTACGAATACTGCAGACTCGAGCTCCACTCCCAGTACCGAGCCAGCCTTCCTAATGAGCTTGTTGAGTCTGTTGGTGTCGGCCGTCTTCATCCTGCTGCCCCAGCACACTACAGCGTAGAAGATGACGCTGGAGACCACCGAGTGGTAAAACATCTGCAGCATGGTCTGGCAGACGTTAAAGGATTTGAGTCTCCTCAGTAGATACAGGTGACTCTGCCCCTTCCTGTATATTGCAAATGATGATTGTTGTGGTAAAGCATCAAAACTAAGCTGTGAGTGTTGGCCTTTGTGATCATGACATCACACTTTCAGTTTCACCTTTTTATTTACCACAGTTACCTGCCTGGAAAGAACCTTCCTTACACTCGCAAAAGAGACAAGAAAGTGTTGTAGGTGACTTCCTTTGATGTCACTGTTTGTTTAAAAGACTGGAAAACACCTCTACGATTTATGCAACTGTACTCACAGATGAAAACAAGTGCAATAAAATTTAATTTTAGTTGCATCCATGGTCTGTTACTCTTTTACTCATCATACCGTATTCCTCTGTGGTTCCATTAACCTTGTATACAGGGACAATCTTATTCACCCTACCTGCTGGAGTGTGAGTCATCTCATTCATGGCTCCTATACTGTGTGTAAAACGCTTAATTCTCAATATTGCAGTTGCATTGCAGTAAATGAAATTATATTTAACTCCTTTGTCTTTTTTGTCATGGGGCTTTGTCATTAGGGGGGTTAATGGTTGTTGATGACCTCCTATCATTCCCCTAGCCACACCTAATGCTATCACTCAGCCATCAGCACGTAATTCCTTTACCAGCTACATTCAAACAATGATGAGACGCCCTCCACCTCTGGCTATCTCCCCTCTCAGACTTCGGCTCTGTCACACAGATCAGAGGGCCCCTCCTCCTCCTCTCCGCATTCCAACATCTATATGAACTCTGTCACAGCTGATGCCCTGATGATGTGTGTGTGTGTGTGTGTGTGGGGTGAATAATGTGTGTCTACATGTAAAGGATTGCTTCTTTGTGCCTTTCACCCCCTGATGCTCAATGGTCCTGTGACAATGCTTTCCTTATGTACATAGCACACAGACACATGTGCAAACACAGCAACAGCACATTACACAGAGCAAAGTGTTACATGTGCTTACAAGGACATGACAGGACCTTAAGACTGGGCCTCATCACCACCATCAATGCTGCCGTCATTTGCATCATACGGAGATTGGGATTTCACAGAAAAAGAAGAAAGAACCACTTGACGTAGTTCCATCTGCAAAAGTTACCCATGATGGCGCCTCTCTCTCGCTGCCTCTCCCTCCCAAGCCTGGGTTACCTCAGGCATGGTGAAGAAGCCCATTCACAAGAGAAGATGGCTTGAGGAGACGGGAGAGCCTGCGTGCCAGGCATTCCACAGTACACAGTGGACACATTATTATGACATTTACAAAGCAAGCTAGATAGATACAACGTGATATGTGAGTGAGAAAAGGTTGTGTGTGACTTGCAGTGAGGCAAGAGAAAACCACAAACTAATACAGACTGAAAGAAAGCAGAAAGGCTTCTGACTGAACCACAGAGATTAAGCACACTCCAGACATGCTCTGTTTGAATTCAGACAAATTCATCAGCAATAAAAGCAGCTACAACCACATAATCATCCTGTTTACATAGGAAAAGTGCTGCTACTTTACTCAAATCTTGAGAGAAGGTAGGAATGTTGTTCATGATTTCTATCTTAACAGTAAGATTTCAATCTGCTATAATGATCTTTATATTCACAATATGTTTAACATATATGGTCAAAAGTAATTAGACAGTCAGGTCAGGGTACTTTTAGGTACTGGGGGTATTAGAGTGCTAAGCTGAGGAAGGCTGACTGTCTAGAGGAGAACAAATTGTCATTAAAAACTAAAATTTGAAGCTAAGCTGATCAGCTGCTGTACTGTAGTGTAAAGGCGTCTTCATATTTTAAAGACAAACATAAGACATAACTTTTAATTTTAATTTTGTCCATGTCGTGAGATGTTCAACAATCACACAAAAGGGTGTTTTATTACACTTTGTTGTGTATCATAATAATATGGTGACACAAGCATGAGATTTATAGTTTTTCCATATTAACATATATTACATATAAAAGACTCATACAAGTGTGTTTTGTTTTAAACACTTTAAAAAGGGTTTTTGATTGCATTAAGTGGTGTAAATGCAAGATTAATCCCTGTTCTGCACCAATCCAGATGTCGCCATGGGTGCTTTATATTACATGCAAACTGGAAAGCTGGCAGGTTTAACCTCAACTCAGGGCTGCTGACACGCATTTCGATGGTCCAAAGTCTTGCAAAATCAATTAGGCTGATTGGTTGCAGTAAAGATCAATTTGCAACACTGAACACAGACGTCTTTTCCTCCCATAACTGAGATTTGTAGCTTTAACAGCTGTTGCAAGGAATGCGTGTGGAAGAAAATGATCAGGTGGAATGTGCATGATCATCACACTGACATATTTTTTTGCCGCTGGTATGTTGTTGACAAGCGGAAGTGAACAACAGATCTACTCATGGAGACTTGAGGAGACAACGTGATGTGTAATTTGCCCCGTCGCAGATCCAGCTCTCCAGTTGGATGGCCAAAAAAAAAAAAGTGTCCCCATATCCACAGCCAGAGAACAACATTGAACAATAGCTCAAACTCTCATTCAGCATTGTGTGGAATGACGAAAGCAGTCCCATTTTTACAATTCGGCTAATGGAGGACAGACAGACAGGGGAAGGGTGTGCCTGAGGAGACAGAAATCCAATTTTTCTACCTTGCTGCTGAACTTTTCACCTGCACATTCCACACTGGATGCAGAGAATGAAAACATACATACCAAATGGTGTTCAGCTTCTGTAATTTTATCATGCATCAGTGGATATCAGCATCCTTTATGAAATGAACAAACACAGACTGCAGTCCAGTGGAGTTACAGGAACACTTAGTCATAACATATCATGCTGTGTCACAAGTGCTGAATAAGGATGTAATTTAAAATGTGCTTTTCAAAGCATCTTTAGTGATACCGAAACCAAAAATTGACACACTCCAGAAACTTCCATGGGTGTGATTAAGTAAATTTAAAAGTGAAACTACAACAGCAGGGTGCATTACCTAATGCCATGAAATAAGACAGCTGGTGGAAAGTAGAGCAGAAATGAAAATAAATTTTAATAATTGATTTATCTATATGTTTGAAAAATGGATTTATCTGGTTCCAGCTTTTTGTTGTAAAACTTTAAAGTCTGTCTAAGTCTTGTATAAGATTGTTTGATGGCTAAAACATGCAGTGGCAACTCCAATGCATCTATTTAATGAGTTTCCCAAAGAACGTTAACTACACGATCTAAAAGGGCAAATGACACACACACACACACCTGTTTATGGTCTATAATTGCTATTAATCATGCCACAAGTCGTTTTACAAGTGTTCTGTGCCTTATTATAACTGAACTTTATGAGGGTGATTTTAAACCCAAATACATTTCTTCATTTATTTATCTATCTAATGCACTCCTAACGTTGTGTTTTTCTTCTTCACTTTCATGCCCATGAATTTAGTTTCACAAATTTCATTGCTGGGGGGAGGTGGGGGGGGGGATCTTTTGGAGAGGCGGGGACAATTAGGGAGTCGGAGGTGATTGGCAATAGCTACACTGTGATTTGTCGAGCCTCCGCATGTCCCGCCTACGGGCGGTGTCTCGGACCTGCTGTATGTTGAAGCGTTGCGTTCAGAGAGCGTTGAGTTTAGAGGGTCTGTCTCTGCCGGGGTGACAAGTCGTACTGCTGGAACAACGAGGGGAAAGGAGCTGTCGTTTAAAGAAGAAAAAAAAAACCACACACTTTTCATCATCACCGCTGGATACGTAACTCGCCCTGGGGTTGGATTAACTTAACACCACTCTTTTTTAGTTTTTCTTTTTAATTTGCTTTAGAAGACTCCACAACTCACCGAAGACAATGGGATCCCAGTCATCCAAGGGAGAGGTGGCCGCGGAGGCGAACGCTGCTGCCGCGGATGCTGCAGCTGTTAAAACCGACGGACAGGTAATTACGCTCCACTGCGCTCCCTGCGCTGATTTTATCGATGGATGCAGAAAATAGAAAACAATAAAAGTTGAATTTCTCACATCAAAATGTCTACTTATGCCTATTTAGTCGACGGCAAATTAATTAAACTTGAATGTGAGGCACATTGTGGGTAAGTCAGGTGGGGCTCTCAGCATCCCTGTCTCCCGCCGAGGAGTTAGTCTCAGAGCTCCACAGAAAGTAATTAGCCTGTGGGGGGGGCTGTTATTGGTCTCTGATGTCCAAATTTAAAGCGCGAATGTATTTATTTGTGGCTGAGGTCTAACCTAAACCCCTAACAACGTGTTGGATAGTGCCAGGCAGAAGGGGGAGGGGGGCAGCCTGAGCGCACGTAGGCAGTCTACGCCTCCTCCCCTGCTTAAAAACAAGCCCGGGTGTCGTCTGGCCACCTATTTTGCAAATGTGGACTTTCCACAATGTAATATACATGTACGATGAGTCACATTTACTCATCTATATGATGCTTAAAGTCATCATTGGATTAATATGAAAATTAGCCACAAACTTGTGAAGGAATATATCAGACATGAATTCAGGATGACAAAATTAATTAAGATAATTAAATGTTAGCGGTTTGTTGTGTTTTATTTCACACCAGTGTAATAATCTGATGTGTTTTTAATTCTTCCATCGATGAGCTCCAGTCTGGTCTTTGTTGAGATGCTGTCTGTCTGGTACGTTAGGCGGTCTGTGAGGTGCTGCCGCCGCCTATCGTCAGATTAGAGTACTGCAAGGCGTCGCCTCTGAGCAGGCGACACGGTTGTTAATTGATGAGCACATCGATGCTGTGAACAGAAACAGATGCACAGCAGAAATCATCTTTTTTGTTGTTGATGTTTGAATATAAAAGCAAACATCTACAAACCTGATGTTTGTTTTTTTTTTCCAGGAGAATGGGCATGTGAAAACCAACGGCGATGTCTCTACAAAGCCTGATGGGGATGCTGCTGCTACCAATGGCTCTGCCGAGGCAGCCAAGGAGCCTGAAGCTGGCGCAGGAGGTGATGCCATTGAGCCAGCCCCTGCTGCAGATGGAGAGGCAGCCAAACCTGAGGGAGAGGCTGCTGCCAAGGAAACCCCCAAGAAGAAGAAGAAGAAGTTCTCCCTGAAGAAGTCCTTCAACTTCAAACTGAATCTGAAGAAGAGCAAGAAGAGCGAGGCGGTGAAAGAGGAAGCGGCGGCGGCGGCTGCTGCCCCGGTTGAGGAGAAGCCCGCCGAGAATGGAGATGCAGCTCCTGCAGAGGAGAAGAAGGAGGAGGTGAAGGAGGAGGCTGCCGCTGCCACAGAGGCTCCAAAGGTGGAGGAGGGGCCGGCTAAAGAGGAGGCCCCCAAGGAGGAGGCCAAAGAGGCGGCTGCTCCTGCCCCTGAGGCCACAAAACCAACAGAGGAGAGCAGCTCGACCCCCGCTCCCTCTGAAAAGAAAGAGTGATTGTACCTTTAGCTCACAATGAACTGGGTGAACTGTTTTTCAAGAGAGAGAGAGAGAGAGAGAGAAAATTTAAAGAGTATATATATATATTTATATATATATGTGTATATGTATACATATGTATATGGATATATGTATATGTAAATATATACACATGTATGTGAGAGACTCCTTCGACGTGCCACTTTTCGTCATGATATCAAGACGACAGACTAGATTCACTAGATCACTTCCCTGGTTACTGCTCGCCATCTGGACCTGGACTGAGTTTTAGGCTGTGGGTTGGGTCGCTGTTTGGGAAAAAAATGGATATTAATGACACCATGAAGTATAGATGAATGAAGGATGGAGTCGAAGCATCTTTTCCCTAAAAATCTACAGATCAAGATGCCTCCTTGCTGAAGGAATGATGCTAGAAAAGATACTAGGACACCAACCACCACTTGAAATGACTGTTAAATAAAGAAAAAACAAAAAGAAATCAGAAAATTAAGAGACTCGCCAACTTTTTACATTCCTATATTTTAACCCAAATTTGAAGTATTTTGTGGTGTATTATAGAGAACCATCTTAAAGATTCAGAGAAGCTATGTCATGTTTGTTTAAAGAAAAAAAATAGACAATTTTGATTTTTACCTTACTATGAAAAAAAGAACACTTAAGCTTGCTATGTTCACTGTTGCGGTTTGATATGAAGCAGAGTTGTTTATCTGTCGTGTGTGAGCCTGAATCTGCTTTGTCTCTGTAAATACATTGGATTGATTTCTGTTCTTTATTTTGCTAATGTTGACAGATGTTACTGGTTTTATTGTAAAGTTGATAATGGTAAAATAAATGTTGGTTACCTGCCTGTTGACGTGTCTTCACAGTTATTTCTATAATGCATCATCAGAGGTAGGTACGTCCCATTGTCATAGCAGGAACATCACAGTGTCGGCTAACAGCAGGAGGGAAGTGAGTACTGGATAAACCGTGTAAATGAGTGTAAGTATTGCACAGATGACTGAGGAGACATTTTTATCTCTTATGTGTGCAGAGTACAAAGGAATAAACAATTGGAGCAGCTGTTATTTCCTTTCATGTTTGACCTAAAAACCTCATTTACAGTGAGAGTACAGAACTTTTCAAACATGAAATGGCACTGCTGCTTCTGTAGCTACAATAATCTGCATATGAATCCTCTACTGCCATTGGACTGGCATGAGTCAGTTTATAATAACGATATTGGGCATTTGCACCTCTGTTTCTCTCCTGCACGAAGCAGCACTATTAGCTTCTAATATGGCTATAGATGTTATTAAAGCTCATAGTGTTTTGCTTTCTGCTATTTTCTATGTCTTCTTTAAGTAAAAAGCCGTGGCAAGCCCAGATAGCATTACAGTACAGAAGTGAACTGAACAGGTAAAACTGACTTTATTCTGCCAAACCATGTAATAGTGATCATATGGATGACCTTTGATCAAGTAAACTAGATTGTCTTTTTAGCACTACTTATACCGCTGTAATGCCAGGAGGTACAGATATTAGGGAAAAACTGTGCAGGTGAGTTTGGTTTAATTACCATTGCATCCCAAAACCTCAGGTGTGACATTCAGGAAGAACAACCAGTAAAAATGCTAATCATCCACAGTCAAGCCTTCACTTGATAGGCCATAATCTTCTATGGAATAAGCTCATTTGTTAAGAGATAATTGAAATATGTTACACTCCATGTTAGTTCCACTGACCCCTGGCCCTCTATTAGTCTTGTGGCCCTGGGGTCAGCACTGTGACCTCTGCCCTCCCCCATAATATCCCTCTATCTGAAGGTGAGCAGCCTCCTGAGTTTGCCTCGCTGTTCTGGGTGAACTGACCTAGTTCACATGATGATATGATGAGTTGAGATCTGAGCTACATTTGGATACAGCCTTCAAACAACTATGAATTATTTAGACTGAGCTGGAGCCCCCATTTGATGCAGCTCGTGCAGCGAATGTGATTGTTAACCTTAAACAGTACTTTTGTTCTTACTGCAGACTATACACTCATAGCCCACCTGCTAGTGCCTTCATTCTTTGTGGCACAGATTGAACAAGATGCTCGAACCATTCCTTAAAGATCTGATGATAGCATCACTGCAGACACCACCACCAAGCAGCCTGAATTGGTGATACAAGGCATGCGCTATGTTCTGACCCAACCACCTAAACGTTGCAGGTAAACCTGAGACTCATCAGACCAATCTTCTACTGAGCCTGTGTAATTGCACCTTCAATTTTCTGTTCTTAGCTGACAGGAGTGGCACCCGCTGTGCTCTTCTGCAGCTGTCGCCCATCTGCTTCAAGGTTCGATGTGTCCAGAGATGGTATTCTGCATACCTTGCTTGTAACAAGTGGTTATTTGAGTTACTGTTGTCTTTTATCATCTCAAACCAGTCTTCCAAATAAGGTGTTCTTTCATGCTCTACTGTTCCTGTAAAACAAAAGAAAAAACAGGCATATTTTAACTTGACACCAAAAAATCATCAATTTAGTATGACCATTTTTAACCTTTTTGGAAATTGTCTACCATATATATCATTTCTTAAAGAGGGGATTTGCCGCCCTCTGTTGGACTCTTATCGCTGTGTCTTCTTGTCTGTGCTGTAGTTTGTTCCTGTACAGGTGCACTGATTGAGGCTGTGGCTGCTGGGTGGGTCACTGTGTGACTCACCAGTTACTCATCTGCCAGTCAAGCAGTCTGCTGTATTTAAGGACCTTCCACTGACCTGATCTCCACCAGTTCTTCAGGTTATCTCAGCAGCAGCAGTACTTGGACCTGCTGCGTGAGTCTTTGGGCTTTTTGTAAAGGTTATTGGATCACTAATTAGTTTTCCTCTGTGCTTTAGGTTCAGCCACAGCTCCACTGTTTTTTTTCAATTTTCTGACCTACTAACTTTTTTTTTAATATCTACGAAAATGTTTTCACCAATTTATTATCACCCATTTGAATTCTCCATCATAAAGGGTCTTTCTTTCTTGCATTTTTACAAAGAAATGAAGCAAACTCTTACCCCAATGTGAGGCTGGGTGCCCCAAAAAATTAATTCTTTTTAACTTTTGTCTAAATATTTTCCCAGAACAAGTAATACTGATACATATGTCAAATTTAAATGATTGATTGTATAAATAATTCAAAAAAGTCCACAGCATGGTATTGGGCAAAGAAAAAACAGGTTTAACTACACCTTGGTCCATTTGCCACACTATTAATTAGACAGTGAAAACCAAAGTACCAAATATTTGACATACAGCAGGACTTGAACTGGACTGTTGCTGACAGATGTTCTAGGCTGCCACTGGACACCATCTCTGATAAAAGAATAATCTTTGATAAAACGAATCCTTATCAGATAACACAGTGAGGTGCAAATGATTAGAGCTGCTTTTTAATGGGTCACCTTTTTAGTGTTTAATCTATTCTACACAGCCATGTTTTGCATAACATGATGTACGTGAGATTCTCTGACTGATTATTTCAGATAGGTTGCATTTTCCATTCAGTAGTGACAGGTATCTGCAGAGATTTGGGCCTTAAAAGGAGAAACAGGTCTACACTGACAGCTGGTGGCCAATATATGTAACACCACCAAGCTGGTCCCCTTTTGTTCATCTGCTCCAGAAGTAAGAGGCTGGAATCACTGCTGATTAGCTTTAAATCAGGAAAGGACAGTACATAAAAATAACTCTCCTTATTTATAATATGCTTAATTTTATATTTGTCAAAATCCCAGATCCCAGTGAACACAAAGGAGCCTTTCTAATCGCACTGACCGATGCCTGACTGCCCGTTATCAAATCTAAAGCTATATATAAATCTCCCTGTTATTAAATTAAAAAGTACGTTTTAACTCTATCCCTTGTATATCCCTATTCTACAGTGGTCTAGACACCAGTCTGTCTGAATGGGCCTGCGTGTTCGGCGGTCCTCGGTTTGTAATACCGGCGCCTCCCAGTCGGGCGGGTGTACCTTCGTGATTGGCTGACAAATACTGGACGCGTGCTGCTTGGTGCCAGAGAGAAACCGGCGAGCAGCCCTGCAGCCAGAGACATTTTATGTTAGGAGAGCCGTCCGAAACTGACTGCAATTCACCTAGAGGGCGCTGTATGGCGAGGAGGAACCGGAGCTCGAGAAAGTGGCTAAATGTATTATTTACACCTGTTGACAAAACAAGCACACATTTGATTTCATTTTGGCTAATGCGTTGTTTACTACACATCCAAGCTGAATTTAAATAGCCAAATGTTATTTCATTTTTTTAGCTCATATAATTGTATCCATAATACGCTAGCATTCCGCTCGTGGTTGCTGATTGGGTAGTTTATATAAGATTGCGACAGGTGAGACTTCCTCGATGGCAGCTGGAGTCCTCAGATGCATGCGCAGATGTTTATCTTTAGGGGTTCTGCGCATAGATCTGCGGTTGCTCTTTGGATGTGTTAAATCAAAATGGTGTCTACCGTAAAGTGTTTGCGCATACGTGACGTCACCGATAGTTATTAAACAGTATTTTTCTAAATTTGTATAGCTAAAAATCTCCATAGTGTATAAATTGATCTATATCTGGTGTTTTTAAGCTTTATATTGATAATATGATAAAAATATTTAAGTCTTCGTTGACGTTTACTGCAGTTCCGTAGGAGCCCATTCATTCCGCCCCCTAATCCACACACTGCGACTTCTTCTTGTGTAGAACTTCTCTGGCACGACGCTGTGGAGTAATTGGTGTAAAATGGCGCTGTCTCAAGGAACAAAGAAAAAAGTTTGTTATTACTATGACGGTAAATATTGATATGCACTTCCGATTCTCCAATCATTTAAGCGGTCATAGTAGTGTCTAAACGTTTTAAGGCATTTTGGGTATATTTCTTTTTTCTATAGCTTGCCATACATCCATGCTAGCATGCCGGTGTATCAAGCTAACGCTAGCTCCTCGTTCGGCAAACCTGCCTATTTCAGCTGCATGAAATGCTGAGTTAGCCATTAGCTTGAAACGGCATGCACTGTATTTTCAGGTTTTTATCTTAGTTTCAACATATTCAACGATCGATTTTTTTGTAGTTTATTGAAGGCTTAAATTAGATATTAATTGATGCATGTGGCCTGATATGGTCATAGAATACACTAGATCTATGATGCTATCTGGCGCTAAACCCATCAACGTCCCTACAACTTGCTAACAACTTCAGAGAAGAGGGGACTGCTGCACCGGCTGCGAATATGATCAGCGTTGTGTAGCGATGGTTTCATGCAAATAAATGTACTTGTATCATATTGCATTTTCTTTTTCTTTCATGCAGAGTCTCAACTTAATACAATTGCAATATGGTATAGACATTACAGCGGCTTGTGTTTTGCGTTAATTGAAACCAGTAGGCTTTGTCATGTAATTTTAAAAATGTAGCTGAAAATTAAATAATCAAATCAAGTGAATCAGTCATGCAGGTTTGAGTAAAAACCCGTTATTGTTTTGTCAAAGGTGATGTGGGAAACTACTACTATGGTCAGGGCCATCCCATGAAACCCCACAGGATCCGCATGACACACAACCTCCTCCTCAACTATGGACTGTACAGGAAAATGGAGATCTATGTAAGTCATATATTGATCTTGAGTTTAGATTAATGCACATTTATTGCATTAAAGATTAAGCCTTCACTTTCTTTCTCATCACCTCCACTTGTAATTTCAGAGACCACACAAAGCCAGTGGGGAAGAGATGACAAAATACCACAGTGATGATTACATTAAGTTCCTGAGGTCCATCCGACCAGACAACATGTCAGAGTATAGCAAACAAATGCAGAGATGTGAGTATTCTGTTCTCCCTTCATGGACTCTTATGTATTCCTTATGTTGTGTTATAGTAGAACTGTATGTCATTTTCTTTTCTTTTTTAACAGTCAATGTTGGAGAGGACTGTCCAGTGTTTGATGGTCTGTTTGAGTTTTGCCAGCTCTCAACAGGAGGCTCTGTGGGTAAGTTATTTAAACCACACTTGCCTTCATTCTTCTGGTACATTGTGCTTATCCATAGATGACAAGGTTAGGATAAAAGTTTCAGCCATTTAGTACTAATACTCGATAGTAACAATAACTTGACAAATTAACACAAACATTCTCCTTTCCTCCAGCTGGAGCTGTGAAGTTGAACAAGCAGCAGACTGACATCGCCATCAACTGGGCTGGTGGTCTCCATCATGCCAAGAAGTCAGAGGCCTCTGGCTTTTGCTATGTGAACGACATTGTATTGGCTATACTGGAGCTGCTCAAGTAAGCTAAGCATCACGCTAAGTCTTAGAGACATGTTGCATGGTGTTGTTGAACATGGTTATGTCCACATCTGCCATAAAGCAATATGTTTGATGCTCATGCAGTTAATTTTAAACTGTTGTAAGATGTGTAGCCTGTTAGTTCTTTGGTAGTAGAATATGGAAGTTCAGACATAATTAGTTGGATTCTGTGCTCTGTCTAGATACCACCAGAGAGTGTTATACATCGACATTGACATCCACCATGGTGATGGAGTAGAAGAGGCCTTCTACACCACAGACAGGGTCATGACTGTTTCTTTCCACAAGTATGGGGAGTACTTCCCTGGCACTGGAGATCTGAGGGTTAGGTTTTTTCTGTTGTATGAGTTGACATTTTTGCCAAAACTCAATCTTGTACATATGTTAATTTAATGTCTTGACTGCATATAGGACATTGGAGCAGGAAAGGGTAAATACTATGCAGTGAACTACCCTCTCAGAGATGGCATTGATGATGAATCCTATGAAGCTATCTTCAAACCTGTAAGTTTTCTTTTTGCATGAAATACTTTTTTTTCTTACTAGCACAGAAGTATACAATTCCCTGATCTAACGTGTGCAAATGTTTGGGTCAGATCATGGCTAAGGTTATGGAGATGTACCAGCCAAGTGCTGTGGTGCTCCAGTGTGGTGCTGATTCTCTTTCTGGAGACAGACTGGGTTGCTTCAACCTCACCATCAAAGGTATAAACACGCCTTACCAAAGACCACACGATAACCTTTGTATACACTGAGAATGTGATATGATGATGTGTTGATTCCCAGGTCATGCCAAGTGTGTAGAGTACATCAAAAGTTTCAACCTCCCCCTGCTGATGCTTGGTGGTGGAGGCTACACCATTCGTAATGTGGCCCGTTGTTGGACCTACGAAACTGCCGTCGCCTTGGACTGCTCCATTCCCAATGAGCTGCCTTACAATGATTATTTTGAGTACTTTGGGCCTGATTTCAAGCTGCACATCAGCCCCTCCAACATGACCAATCAGAACACAAATGAGTACTTGGAGAAGATCAAACAGCGGCTGTTTGAAAACCTCCGTATGCTGCCTCATGCCCCTGGAGTCCAGATGCAGGCAATCCCTGAAGATGCTCCTCATCCTGACAGCGGAGATGAAGATGAAGAAGACCCAGACAAACGTGTCTCTAGTAAGCGACAGTAGCAGGCATCAACACTCAAATGTCATTTGATAGTGTTCGGTGTAGTAATGAGCTTTGTATTTGTGTGTCTTCTGTCTTTCAGTACGGGCCCATGACAAGAGGATAGCCTGTGAAGAGGAGTTTTCTGATTCAGAGGATGAGGCAGAGGGGCAGGGTGGAGGACGCAGGAACACAGCTAACCACAAGAAGGCCAAACGAGTGAAGAAGGAGGAAGAAAAGGAAGCAGAGGAAAAGAAGGGTGAGACTGTTCAGATACTTCTTTCTACTTTTAGTAGGTGCTGCGTACAACATGGAGAGTCAATTATAAGAATTACACCAGTCTGGAACAGATTTACAGCTACACCAGGTTATGTTGACACAGCACACAGCATAGGAGGTGCAATCAACAGAAGATCATGACAGACACAGCCTGGTGCTTGAAAGAGGAGATTGTAGAAATTAAGTGTCCAAGAAATTTGGCAGAAGAGCATTTAAACAGACAAGAGAAGCAACTGCAACTGCAACTGCAAATGACTGATAAGCATGTTAAACTTGCCCAAACTGGGATAGGATTTAGGCTACTTTGTTGTATTTTACACTGTAAAAACTTGTTTCTGTATCAACTGGCACTATTACTTTCTGCACAAGTATTGTACTGTACATACAGGTGATCAGTTGGTCAGAAAGGCATGTTTGCATAACTTCAAAATACTCCAGCTGACATCCTGTGCATAGGCTTTGCTGTTATTTTGGCTTGTTAAATTGTATAATTTTATGTGCATGGTGTCTGATCATGATCTGGTTTCTTTCTTTTTAGAAGTGAAAGAGGAAGAGAAGGAAGAAGAGAAGATGGATACATCAGGGTAAGTGCAGTCACTGTTGAAGTTGAGCACCACAACTGAATTTGCACTGTTGTATGAATTAAGGCCTAAAGGTTTAAAGCTAAAGGCTTTTTAATACTAAATCAGGGTTCCAGCTTACTTGTCTGTCCAGTTGAGTAGCAGTGACCTAAAGAAATTTGAAATGGGAATATTTTCTAATTAGGGGTGCCATCAATTATTGATAATTATTCAGTGGTTCTTATTTAGTGATTGGCTTGTATATCCCAAAATCGCACTGCATATGTCCGGCATAAGGCAACAAATAAAATGTTCAAAATGTAATGTATTCAAGTTAAACTTTGCTGTGGTCATGTTATATATCACAATGGTAAATATTGCACTTCAAAATCTTTAAGCTTATTTAACAGTTCTACACGCTGACCTAACTTGCAACAGTTACATTTACAGTAGCCACTGTCTTAGTGCTGTCTGTGTGCGAGACTAAACCCTATACAGATCATCACCACTGATCTTTCTGATGTGTGTCTGGCACAGTGATAAAATGCTTAGACTTCCTCCTTTAAATGTGTGTTTCAGACCAAAAGAGGAGGTGAAGACAACTTGAACAGGAGCACAGGGAGAAGATGGTCTTACTGTTGTCCCGAAGCCTCTCTGAATCTCCTGCAGCAAAGATAGGACATCTTTGTTTTCCTTTTATACTATGTGTTCCAATGGGCAGCCCTGGTTTACTCCGTATTACTTAAAATTGTATCAGAGCTCAGTGACTCATCAGCAGTCTAGTCAGTTACTTTGATCAATTTAGTGTCACTATCTTGTCCCTCCTTGTTGTTTTAACTCCCATACCAGCACTCCATGCAGTTTAAAACGATACACAAATCCTGTAGCTGCTTCGTGAACCAGGTCTGTTTTATTAAGAAGAAAACCACCCAGAGTGTTACTGTTCCTATCCTGGCATTTGAGACTGAATCGTGTTTGTGGGGCTCAAGCTAAAGCACCTGCAGAGATGTAGATGATTTACAGGCGCTCACATGCAAAAAGGCTTTCTGTTAGTGTTGAGACATTTATTTATGATACTGTTAGAAGAACCAGCATTGTGTATACTGTTGTTTGCCTTGCTGAGTTAATTCACCACTGAAAGCATGTTTAGAATGATCTCGCCTTTAGCATGTAAATATTACTCTGCCTTTGCCCAGACAGTTTCTCTCTGCTTAGTAAGTTATTTTAAGATTGTGGATACAGTGGGTCCTTTTAGCCCGTCTTCCTCTGTTCTGTGTTTTCTCTATTTTATATTTTTCCCGTCTTGTTTGTATGTTCATGTATGAATGAGTGTCAACCTCTTATGAGGCTTACAGTTTGAGTGAGTGACTTATTTTAGATATTTTATACCATTACTCAGAGTCAGCCACGGCATGGCCCTCTACATGTTTGTTTAGAGTTCTATCCTTGTGAAATGTATTATCATAACTTTTGTTATAAAAAAATAAAAAAAGAAACAATCCACTTTTTGACTTGTGAGACCAAAGGTAATACAACAAATTAGTAGCTGGAAGAACACACTTTCAGTGAGTAATTTAATGGTAATTTGCAGCGGAATGACAAGAGAGGATGCATCAACTTAAATACACGATTCAGTGGTGTGTTATAGTCCATTTGCAATCAAACTTTATAAATCCAGGTGCAGAGTTTCCAAGTGATGTTACAAAAATTCCTCTAAGAAAAAAGGACAAAGATTAAGCCACTCGCAGCCAACCACTGTACTGTTAACCTGTACGTTGACTTCAGATGAAGGTGAAGTGGTCAGCTGACTGTAAATGCACTCTTTGCCTGACTGGACTGAGTCTGCTAGCTGAAGCTGTGTGGGTTGAGAATGCTGACGGTTTATGCTTCCAGTTCAAAGTCAAAGTACTGTGGGTCAAAGTAATGAATCCTTACGTATCCGTCTTCACCTCCACTGCTGTAACTGTTAAAAAAAACAAAAGTAAAGAAAAAATATTAGCAGTGGTACAACAGTTGTATCCTGATCAGATAAGTGCAGTTATCCTGTACCTCTTGCCATCAGGGTGGAATGCCACACAGTTGATTGGGCCGAAATGACCTTTGACCCTGCCAAACTCCTCTTCATAGGCAGCATGGAAGAACCTGAAGATAACAGAGTGGTTAAGTTGCATGTATGTGTATATATAAAACCATCTGAATAAAATGGCACAATTTGGCTCACCTGGCCTCAAACTTCCCAATTCTGGTGGAGGTAGTTGTGACCTCCATGGCTTCCTGTCCACCTCCCATCACCACCTGAATAAAACAACATATTTAAGTGTTAAAATGAGTGACAGAATCCTACTTTATGTGACACATGCAAATGTCAAAACACCAGTCAAATTTCTTACGTGCTCCATAATGGGCGAGATGGCAGCAGAGTTGACCGGCCGCTCGGTCTTAAAGGTTTTGATATGATCCAATGAGGTGGAGTCAAACAACTACAATGAAACCAGGATAAGGAATATGGTGTAATATCAGTCTTACTGATTTAAACGCTGAATCAAATATAACCAACAATTAGGTAATTCTACACTGGTAAAGAACTGAATATGTAAGTGTCAGGAGAGTGGTTAAAGGTCTTACCTTGGCAGTATTGTCCTTGGAGGCACTGATAAACATGGTGAGATCCACTGATGTCTGGATGTCATTGATCTGCTTGGTGTGCTCTTTGGCCTTCTTTAGGACCTCTCCAGACTGTCCACAAAAAAGCACACATTATAACCTACAACTTTCTAAACTAAAACAGCATTAATCCTTACACTCTGTGCCACACATCACAACAGTCTGTTTCCAGTGTGTCTGACCTTGGCGCTGAACTGATTGAACTCTCCATTCTCATGGCCGGCGATGACAAACTCTCCCAGAGGTCCCCACACAGCACTGGTAATCTTGGTTTCGCTACAAGGTATCGACAGGTACGGCTGGTTGTCATCTGCAGACGCAGAGAGAAATACCTCCTTAACACAGCTGACAGGAGACATGTCTCACATCTGAGATGTAATTGACTGTACATATTAAACCTGTAACATTTAAATTACTGTAGTTTTGTATTAAATACATTTTCATTTATATATAGTTATTGTTTTATGATTTTTTTTGAAATCACATTTTAGCCTAACAGTTTGCAGAGAGCATTCATGTTAATGTTATTGGTTTATTATAGATCCCCATTAGTCACTGCCTCAGCAGCGACTATTCTTCCTGGGGTCCACGATTAGAACATGAAAAACTACAACGTATAGATTTAAAAGTTCCTATGCTAATCTGAATATTCACATCATGATAAGCACACACATACATAGTCAAGTCTTCAAAAGACAATAATCCCAGCAAAAACAACTGAATCATAGTTTATAAAACAGACTGACGTAAAAGTTGTTACAAGAT